>NC_069395.1:58015000-59215000 GCF_027475565.1 Acinonyx jubatus | reverse complement strand
ACCTAGGTAGTTTCTTAAATAAAGGTTCCTACTTTCCATTTTGAAAAGTCATTTTTCTCTAGAATAAAGCCCTGGAATATACATTCTCTTAAAAACTCCACAGCTAATGGTGATGCAACTCTAGAGAAGTATTCAAATACTTGCTGATTTAGTTGTGATTCTGCAATGAAACTCAAGTCCAGGACTGAAAGATAAGAATTCATATAATTTGATTCAGAGTCATGTTAAGACACAGTAGAAAGCCAATGTGAAGTATATATATTATGTAACACAAACCATATTTAAATGATTATTTAATCAGTCCACAGCGTTTTTTGTTGTGAATTCAGAACTTTTAGAAAAGTATTTTACCTAGTATTCCATGTGGCATAAATAATGAAGCTGATGTATCAAAGGTCTAAACATTAAATATCCAACAAATAGACAACCTGAAGTTGCAGTTTCTAATAATCTATTGAAATCACACACGAAAAGAAAGAAACTAAATAACTTGCTCACAGTCTAAATGCAGAGTCACAGCAAGGGTTTTGTTTCCTAATTCCTAGTCAGGGAGAGTGCATTACTTTCCTCTGAAATGGTTTCTCAGGATCTTGCTGGAAACTGATATTAGATTAGAGGGATAAATGGCCAGATCCAATAAGGCAAATCCTTCTCTGAGTAGGGTAAGATAAGAAGAGTCAACTGCAGAGATTAGGTAGAGGTAAATTCCAAAGCAGAATTATAGAATGTAAAAATCGCTGTTTCTCACACAGATATTAGAGCACAAGTCAGTATATCAAGTGGTAAGCAACCCACTCAAGAACAGATACAAAAAATATCCAAGAATGCTATGATGAGAAAGTAACAAGACAATAGAAGAAAACAGTAAAACAGTAAAAACTGCACAAAAAGCTTAAGAATAGAAGGAGATTCTGAGAGAGTATAATTCCCAGGCTCAGGATTTCTAACAATTTGAAATGTGTGGAGGTAAGAAATCTGTATTTCAGTCCATGCCTCTGCTTAAATTAGCAGCTATATAACTTTGAACAATTTCTTTATCCAAAGGATCTCAATTTCCCTATCTGTAGAATATAGTTAATAATCCATATGCAATATTCCAATAATTTATGGCAATCAAATACACAACAGGAAATACTTTAAAGTATAAAACATGTAGAAAATACAAGGTATTGGTGTTAATTAAATAATTCAATAAGTAGCAATTATATTTTATAATGCTATAAAAAGCACTTGAGCTTATTCCAAGAGAAAAAAACAAGCAATAGTAGTAAGTCATAAGGAATAAACCAAATAAAGTTTGGTAAACTCTAGAATTAAAAGAGAACAATCCACGCATTGGCTAATCCCCACCCCCTAGCAAATTTACAAAGTGTTGTTTCACTAACAATTCCTTAGGTATACTGTTGGTCATCTCATAACTTTGATATGAATTCAGTTTTCTTACTTTGGAAAGATATGGTCATCTCTAGATTTTTGATGCAATGAGAATCAGGAACCAAGAGACTTCTCTGTACTGTCTGATACTATTTGATGAAAACAGCAAACATCTTAAATCTTAACTAGTCTGCACTCAAAAGTAAAGAATGCTCATGTGGGATTTTGCAGAGCAAGAGGTTATCAGGGATTTTTTAGCCCACGTACACAAGCAAGGGGGACTGTGGTCTTATTTACACTACCACCTTCTCCTATTCTGATTACTGTTAAGCCTCAGGGCGGGGTGGCCAGCCTCACAGACATCCAACAGCATTCCAAGGCACTGCAGCCCAGAGGGAGGTATTGACACTGACCATGCCCAGGAGTGATATCTCCAGACTATCTGGTTGGCACCAGACAATCCTGTCTACTTGGGCAGCTTCAGCACAGTCTGGGAAAGAAAGCAGGTACAGTTTGCTAATTGGGGAGATATCTGAATCCCTCACTGATCAAGAATCTAGAAGTCAACCTTGAAAATAAAGCATAGTCTACTCTGACAGTGTTTACCTGCTTCTTAACTTAGTCCTGAATGAGTCTCTTGGCCTAGGTGCCACACTACAGTTTAGGTGAGAGCTACCTGCTTTGCCAGACCTGCTTGTGGGTCTGAGTCAACCTCAGAAGGAGACTGATAGCTGTACAATTTGGTAACGTTACCAGTAGGAACCTATGTGTGCTATCCCAGTCTGTCAACATCTCTCACTTGATTGTCTTCATACACATTTTAGACTTGAGTTTAAAAAGCTGTGTTTCCTGGTTCTAATATAACCTGAATGCTGTTCCTCAACTAAATGGGTTAACTGTTTCAACCTCTCCTGGCACCAGCTTCCTGGTTTCTGCTTTTATTCTCATTTAGTCCAAGATCCTAACACCAGTCTCCGGGTCCCATATCCTAGGCTGTCCCAACTATGAGTATGTGGGACATCTCACCAAATGAAAACTACTCTCTACCTGGATCTCCACGGTTTCTCAATAATGATATCTCACTCTGCTATCTTTTGCCATTTGTACACCGGTATAAGGCATAATATCAGAAATCAAGTCAAACACAAAATATATCATTAAAAACAGCAAATGTGTGTTACATAAAAGTAATTTGATAAACTCTAAGAAATATGTGTCATTCCTTGTTTTGACAAAGGTGTTCTCAAACAGTGGTAGCTACCTAACCTACAAGATCAGTCACATTTACCCACTCAGGTTGACTCTTCTCTCCTGCACCTTAGAATGCAGGCAGGTAAAGAAGAGGAACAGAGCCACAGACCTGTGCTAACTAAATTCAAGTTGAATGAAGTAATTAAACATTCCAAAAGCTTGGTGTATGCACATCACATCTGCCAAAATAATAACTATCATGTATTGACCCACAGAAGAAGAAAGCAATGTTCATATGTTGCCAAAAAATCCACAACAACATGGGACAGGCTGGAATTTCCATTCAGCTCCGCCTGACTCCAAAGCACACTCGTTGCCCCTGCTCTCAGCCCCTTCAGACACACACACACACACACACACTTTACAGCACCCCTGATAGCAAAGCATCACAGTACAAGAATCCACTAACAATAAAACAAAGGAAAATTTGGGGCTTTTTATTTTTTGTTAAAGGGATAAATTTAAAAGAATTAGAGATGCCTGGGTAGCTCAGTCAGTTAAGCGTCTGACTCTTGATTTCGGTTCAGGTCATAATCTCATGGTTCGTGAGAGCAAGCTCTGTGTGGGGCTTTGCACTGACAGCTCAGAGACTGCTTGGGATTTTCTCTCTGCCTGCCGCCCCAAGCCCCACCCCCCACCCCCGTACATATGTGCTCTCTCTCTCTTGCTCTCTTTCTCTCAAAATAAATAAACTTAAAAACAATAAAAATAAATAGGGGCAACTGGGTGGCTCAGTCCATTAAGTGGGTGACTTCAACTCAGGGCATGATCTCATGGTTTGTGAGTTTAAGCCCCACATCAGGCTCTGTGCTGACAGTTCAGAGCCTGGAGCCTGCTCTGGGTTCTGTGTCTCCCTCTCTCTCTGTACCTACCCCACTCATATTCTCTCTCTCTCTCTCTCTCTCTCTCTCTCTCTGAAAAATAAACACTAAAAAATGTTTTTAATAAAAAAATAAAAATAAATAAATAAGGGCGCCTGGGTGGCTCAGTCGGTTAAGCCTCCAACTTCAGCTCAGGTCATGATCTCGCAGTTTGTGAGTTCGAGCCCCGCGTCGGGCTCTGTTCTGAAAACTCAGAGCCTGAAGCTTGCTTTGGATTCTATGTCTCCCTCTCTCCGTTCCTCCCCTGCTCATGTTCTGTCTGGCTCTGTTGCTCAAAAATAAATGTTAAAATTTTTTGAAAAATAAATAAATACATAAATGAATGAGAAATTCAATTCCTTACTTATTATCTCAACTTCTTTCTTAGATTACACTAAAGCATTTACGATCATGTTGACTAGCAAAACAATAAAACAGACAAACAACAACAACAAAAACAGTCTAAAGTGATCCTAAACAAATTAATGGGAAAAATGGCATAAGGTTAAATTTTAATAAAATGTTTATTCTAAAAGGGTTATATTTCCAAATTTCACATGTCATTTAAAAAATACTATAGTAACACGGAATAAAATGTTGAAATAAATAACATTATGCTCTTCAAATAAAGTACTTTTCTAATTAAAACCAACTACTATAAATCCCCATCTCTCTCCTCTTTCTTAAACACAGAGAAGACATACAGAGATGTTTAAAGTCCTTCGATTAAAACACACGCGCACACACACACACAATCTTCTCTTGGATATTCTTTGGACACAGCCTTTTGCCATTGTAGCTTGTTTTGTCATGTAGACTATATGAAAGATATAATTTATCCCTTCGCCATTTCAAATATCTTGGTGACCAAAAAAACAATGTTTCATCTCTCTGATAGGATGCAAGTCCTGTGGAATTGTATTTTTCTCTCCAAAATTCCTTCTAAATATCTGGTTTTAGATCTTTAAATGTTAATGACTCGAATACTATGTTTTTAGCATTTAAAATTTACTGGGAACCCTTACAGGCTAGGCTTAGAATTAAAATATCAAAAATGAATAAATAAATTGTGAGTACCTCTAAATGTTTCCTAGTATTACTAAAAATATTTGGATATTGAATGGGTCTGCAGAATATGGACATCAACATCTCATTTCAGATTTTAGTATTATCAACGGGTGATGTTAGTTATCACAAATGAAAAATACAGCACAAGTGAAATAATGCTAATAATAAACCTAAATGAATAAAAGACTTATTGAAACCATTTTCACATTTATTATTATATTATAGCAACGATATTGAGAGAACACTACTTGGCATATAATAATAAAGGGCTTTATGCTGTTGACTCTTATAATCACTGCAAAAACCCAGTGAGGCAGTCACTACTAATGTCCACATTTCACAACTGGTAACACACGCATGTAGCAGCATGTGCACTCAGGTGGTCAGGCTCAAGTCTGCCCTCTGAGTCATTCTCCCACCTGGAACCTTCCATATGGAGAGCACACTTTCTGCCAAGGAATTTCACACACTGTGCCTCATCTTCCCACGACTTTGTCAATATCCTGTGTTAGCATATACAATTAAGGACAGATAACACATAACGGGGATAAATTTATTTTTCTAATTATTAGCTAAAAATCAAAGCTTAGACCAAAACCCTGTCTGAATATTCTATGTATTACTCAATTTCAGGCAAAACATGAAAAACAAACAATAGCCAAAATAGCTCACTTCCTTAGTACTATAACAACAATATGCCAGAGATAAATTTAGATTAAAAGTGTTCTAAGGAAGAAGTTAAATATTCAGGAGATTAATGACCACCGAGCCTAAGCTTATTGAGTACAATCACATAATAAACTTTTAATTTTTCAATGAATGTTATTCAGTTTCTGACCTATTTAGGCATCCTGCTTTTCTTCCTATCTTTTAGCCATTGGCAATGACATTACTTTCTGGCCCTGACAGAAAGACAAAACTTGATTTCTGGCTCTATCCACTGAGTATCATGGTGCTTTTAGCAGTGTGAAAACGTGTAAGAGTGAAAACTGCACTGGAGCCCTACCCCATGGAGGAACACATTTCCAGCTTTCTTACAAGTGTACAATCTTTATTTTTGGAAATGACATACTGAGTAAGCAACTGGCTAATTTTCCAAAGACCTCCCAGAGTTTGGAAGTAAAAGAGCGATAAACATTGACTTGTCACTGAGCTAATTTATGATGTTCATTTTTAGAGAATAAAAGTTTCAATATGTGATTTTAAGCCTTTACAGACCAATGGTCTTCTTTCTGATGGCACCATTTTGAGGGACTGCATGCTACCATTCTCCCTTTCTTCAACAATTCCATTTAAAGAAACCTATACTATACTAAATAATTGTCACATTCTCACAGAACAATAGTCAAATTTATTATTCATTTCCCTGGAGACATCTTCCAACTCTCTTGTCCCCTAAGTCTCAAGTTAGTGCTTTGTTGTTCAAGAAAGAGTCTTCTAAGGTGGCTACCATTTAAACAAAATTTCATATTGCTATTAAGTTATAACAATAGTAAAGTGAACAATAATAAATGTGATACTTTAATCAATTTTTGCACATGAATATACTCTTGTAATCATCCTTCAGACCACTATCTAGAAAAGTATCAGTATTCCTGAAGACTCCATTCATACCTCTTTCCTATCAATCCTTCTTCCAAAATCCCATTCTGACTTCTATAGCCATAGAGTATTGTTGTCTGTTCTTGAACATCATATAAATGGAAACATACCGCTTATATTGGCTTTGTCTATGAAATCCATCAATGTTGCTAAGCATAATGAAAGACTGTTATTTTTCATTGTTTAATACTATTCTTGTGTGTAGTTAAACCAGAATTTATTCTTCCATTCTAATATTGATACATATATGAAAAGTTTTCAGTTTAGAGCTATTACAAATTACATGCATTTTTATGGACATATGAACTGATTTCTCTTGGATATATACCCACAGAAGCAAGACTACTGGGTCACAGTGTATACAGATTGAGTTTTAGTGTTTACTACAATTAGTTTTCCAGAGCGGTTGTACTTTCTTCAAAGTTCAGTCGACTAATAAAATGAAAAACCAAAACTTCATTCTTTTCAGTAATTTTCTTTACACAGTTGTGATAAAATTATTAAATATCTCAGAATGAGGGGCACCTGGGTGGCTCAGTCGGTTGAGCGTCCGGACATGATCTCCCTGTCCATGGGTTCAAGCTCTGCATCGGGCTCTGTGATTACACCTCAGAGCCTGGAGACTCTTTCAGATTCTGTCTCCCTCTCTCTGCCCCTCCCCCAATCATGCTCACTCTCTCTCTCGCTCTTTCTCTCCCTCTGTCAAAAACAAATAAACATTAAAAAAATTTTTTTAAATATCTCAGAATGAAACTTATTTTATCACAAGATTAATTAAGCCACTCAGGAGCCTATCAATCAGTTAAGTGTTTTGGAAAGCTGTTACACATGTCAATGAGTCCAACACCACATCTACAGAAATGCATACATTAAGAACAGATACACTAAGGGGCGCCTGGGTGGCTCAGTCGGTTGAGCGGCCGACTTCGGCTCAGGTCATGATCTCACAGTCCCTGAGTTCAGGCCCCGCGTCGGGCTCTGTGCTGACAGCTCGGAGCCTGGAGCCTGTTTCGGGTTCTGTGTCTCCCTCTCTCTGACCCTTCCCCGTTCATGCCCTGTCTCTCTCTGTCTCAAAAATAAATAAACGTTAAAAAAAATTAAAAAAAAAAAAAAAGAACAGATACACTAATTTATATATACACCAAATAAGTTTTAATTCCTTTACCCATGACTATTGCTGAACATTTAGAAGCAGTAGATATAAAAATACAGTGTTAGATGTATTTCAAATGTCCATAAATACAACCATAAAATAAATTCAACACTATAATCAGCTACATAAAGATGTTTGTATGGAAACCAATTTGACAATAAATTATATTTTTAAAAAGTAATTTTGAATGATCAGTAAGTATGCAAGCATTCTTGGAAAGTACGACTGGCAAATGTTTATTTCTGTATTGGATTTTTCCAGCCAGCTCATAGTGCTTCCATCCTAGAATCTGTGGGTAACATTTTCATAGAAGACAAGAAGTCAAATCAAATTAATCACAACTAAGAAACTAAGTCAAATCAAAAGAAAAAGGAAGCAAATCATCTTTTTTAAAAAAGATTCATTCAGAAGTCAAATAAAAGCAATATCAGAATCAGAGGTTATTTGGGTTATGAGTTTGTTTCTCTCAGCTCAGCATTATTCTCTTGAGTTTTGGGCAGCAAGAAGGCAAACAGACTCAAGTATGTACATAGAGATTTCCATACATATAACTGAACTCTGTCCCTCTCTCAAAACTCAGTCTTATTCTGCACTCCTTGTTCTACCTTGCAAAGCTGAAGTGCTAAGCTCAGTGCTTAGAGCATTGTCTAAATTAAGCATGGAGTGACTTATTGTCACATGGAATCTCTGGATACCTGACTGCTCCTATGAGATTCCCTTTTATCACTACACAATGACTCAGTCTCTGTCCTAGTCTGGAAGTGACTCCATCCCCTGGCCTTTATTCTACTTCTAAAAATCCAAGGAAGGGAAAGATACTGAAAATGCACAGCAATAAACATACAATTCCCCAAGGCAGGAGACTGATAATGGGGAAAAGATCCACATGCATCAAAACACATGGTCTGTACAAAAGAGTAAGGTGAGACACCAGCAGGTAATATCCATAGCTAAGCCAAGACTGACCTAAACAACAGGGAGTAGGGCTCTTATAAAAATCTCTGAACATTTTCTAAGTTGGTGGCAACTCAACTGACTATACCTGTTAATTATCTGTTCAAGAATCTCAATAGAGACCATCAGAAGTCAACTAAATGAATTAACTCTTATAACAACAAAATTGTTACTACAGCCTTCAAACCATTTTGTTTTGTTTTGTTTTGTTTTGTTTTGTTTTGTTTTGTTTTAGGAGGCAAGAGGTAGAAATATAACTGGAGAACCCAAGATCCAAATCCTAGCCTCTTCCATGATTGGTCCAATTTGTCTGAAAGAGTATACATAGCTACTTATAGTGAAGGCAATACTGAATTTGCTGAAGACATGGTAAGGACTTTCATGTCTTTGAACTTTCTTAAGGCACTTCCATGAAAACCTAAGCCCAAGATGGCAAACAAGAGGAAAATGAAGCCCCTGAAAGAAACCCCAAACGCAATTTAATTTATATGTGATCTTTGGTCAAAAAGTCTAGGATTAGGAAACATATCATGGGTAAGACTGGTAATGGGACCCATACCATGGAGAATCTTATTGTATGCAGTTAAAGGCATTCTCTAAAGAGAATGGATGTTGCTAGTGAGGGGATAGAAAAATCCATTTGTAGGTAGTCACCTGAAAGGAAACTGTTCATCTACCAATGGAACTAAGTGAATGAAAGAACAGAAGCCATGCAAAACAAAACGAAACAAAACAAAACCGGTAACACTCAACATAATCTTGTGTCGAACTTTCACAGTAGATCACTCATGGACCAAATTTTCTGGAGCATGAATCATAAACCCACATCCTTTATGTCTAGCCCATTAAGGGAAACAGAGGGATCTCTCACATAACATAGTAGATATGAATAGCCTACAGTATTAAAAATTATAAACCTTTTTTTAAAAAAAAAACAGATATATGAATAATCAGGAGTGACCAATGAGTAAGTTGCCAAACTTCCTGAGTGGTATACTTTCTGACATCCCACATTGGACATTGGGGTAGGGGATGAGAATAGAAAGGGGCTCTTATTCTCAGAGGTATCAGGTAACTTCTACCACCTGAACACAGGAAAATCTTGAGGTTCACTGATGCAAGACTAGGTATTTAACAAATGAATAACTGATCTAAATAAAAAGATGCTTTTAAAAGAAAAGCAGGGATGCCTGGGTGGCTCAGTTAGTTAAGCATCCAACTCTTGATTTCAGCTCAGGCCATTATCTCACAGTTCATGAGATCAAGCTCCTCATCAGGCTCCGTGCTGACAGCACGGAGCTTACTTGGTATTCTGTCTCTCTGCCCCTATCCTGCTTATGCACACATACATGTACACTCTCGAGAGAAAGAAAGAAAGAAAGAAAGAAGGAAGGAAGGAAGGAAGGAAGGAAGGAAGGAAGGAAGGAAGGAAAGAAAGAAAGAAAGAAAGAAAGAAAGAAAGAAAGAAAGAAAGAAAAGGAAAAAAATTAATAAAACATGCCTGATGTTGATAAACATAAAGTCAGGAAGCTGCCCAGTAAAGAGCAGAATAACATCTTACTTCCTCAGAAATATAAAAGGAAATACAAGAATTATTCTCATCTGATTCAACATGATTTTCTAATTATACCTAATCTGTGGAGAGATCAATACACACATATCTTTTTGGTAACGGCAGAAAGTTCTTACACATCTCGTAAAGCAGAAGTCATGTGATTATTCTCCAACATACAATTTTGAAAAGTGTGATATAGGTCTCTGTGGTAGAAAAGAAACAGACATGCAAACCCAGACTGGATTTGGGCTTAAAGAGACACAAATTGGCATCTTCACATATAATGCTCATGTGCACTCACCCTTCCAAGGCCTCTTTCCCTTTCTTCTACAATGGGTTTTCCCTTTTCTGGAAGTTCTCTATACCCTTGATATCTTCTCCGACAGAAGTTCTGCCCAGTGTGAAAAATTTCTTTGGCCCTCCTCACCTTTTTCTCCTCTTTTCAGGGTAAGAATCATGGCGAGGGTAGGGGGGATGAGTGTCACCTGAGGAGGTTGTTAATGCAAAAAAAATTCAATAGTTTGTTCGAATTTTTTCTGCCTTTTTTTTTTTTTTTGCTTTGTCCCCACAGAAAACCAGCTGACACTGTGGGCTAAAGGACAGGCTTACTGGAATGGGTGAAAAGGAATGAACTTATTATCTCGGCTATCAAACACTTAAAAATAGGTTTCCAATTAAAAGGATCTAGGAAAAAAATGAATTCATGCACTGTAGCAATTCTCCTCCTACCCACATATCCTTCATCCTTCTGAAAGGTAGACTTACATACAACCCACAGTTTAAAGAAACTATGAAATATACATATTGTCACCAGTAGGTACTGCAATAGTCTCAGGAACCTGTTTCAAAAGTTCCCAAATCATTAGAATGGCCCACTTCGCTTGTTAAGGTAGGTTGAAGATCAATATGCAATGTTTGAGATCTTTCCTTTGCTTCTGATTCTTTGTTTGAAAATACAGAAAGAGGAGGAATTTAATAGTTTCATTTTACCCCCCAATTAGTAAGGGAATCTGGGTCCAATGTCCTCCAACATAACTGTATTGAGTTTTTCAGAATAAGTAACATCGTTTCAAATGTCAACTTCTCTGTGAACCTTAGTATGAGTCTTCATAAAGAATTATGCTAATTCCTACAAATGACCTCTGTGTAGTTAAAAAAAAATCAATAAAATAACCTTAGCAAGAGATGGTTCCACATGCTTTGAGAATAAAACTTAAAAAGAATATAGACCCACTTTTGCCATTTTTCAGCATACTATGTGAAGTCCAAGCCACTGCAAGTTGAGAAAAAAAGAGAGATAAAAAGTATCCAAATTGAAAAAGAAGTAAAACTCTCCCTATTTGCAGATGACATGATACTACATATAGAAAACCCTAAAGACTCCACCAAAAAGCTGTTAGACCTAACAAATGAATCCGTAAAGTTTCAAACTTAATATACACACATCTGTTGCACTTTTATATACTAACAATGAACTATCATAAAGAGAAATTAACAATCCCAATTATAATTGCATCAAAGAGAATAAAATACCTAGAAATAAATGTAACCAATGAAAAGAAAGTTATGTACTATGTAAGACACTGATGAAAGAAATTAAAGACAACACAAATAAGTGGAAAGATATACTGCACTCATGGGAAGGAAAAAATGATATTGTTAAAATGTCCATATTATCCAAAGCAATCTACAGATTCACTGCAATCCCTATCAAAATATCAATAGCATTTTTCACAGAACTAAAACAAAGAAACCTAAAACTGTTATAGAACCACAAAAGACCCCAAATGGCCAAGGCAATCTTGAGAAAGAAGAAAATTGGAGGTATAACAGTCTGATTTGAAACTATAAAACAAATCTATAAGTAGTCAAAAATAGTATGGTACTGGCACAAAAACAGACACATGGATCAATGGAATAGAATGAATGATCTAGAAATAAACCCACATTTATATGATCAATTAATGTGTGACACAGGAGACAAGAGTATACAATGGGGAAAAACAGTCTTTTCAATAAATGGTGCTGGGCAAACCAGACTGGACAACAGCACACAAAATAATGAAACTGAACCCCTTTCTCACACCATACACAAAACTGAACCCCTTCCAAACTACACACAAAAATAAACTCAAAATGGATTAAAGATATAAACGTGAGACCTGAAACCATAAAACTCCTAGAAGAAAACACAGGCAGTAAACTCTTGTTGGTCATTGGTCTGAGAAATAGTCTCTTGTATTTGTATCCTCAGGAAAAAGCAAAAACAAGCATATAGGACTACGTCAAACTAAAAAGCTTTTGCACAGCAAAGGAAACCAAACCAAAACAAAACAAAACAAAACAAAACAAAATGCCAACCCGCTGAATGGGAGAAGATATTTACAAATGATACTGAGAACAGGTTAATATCCAAAATATATAAAGAATGCACACAATTCAAGAACAACAAACAAACAAATGAACAGTGCAATTAGAAAATGGGCAAGGGCTTGGGGCGCCTGGGTGGCTCAGTTGGTTAAGCATCCGACTTCGGCTCAGGTCATGATCTCGCTGTCCGTGAGTTCGGGCCCCGCGTTGGGCTCTGGGCTGATCGCTCAGAGCCTGGAGCTTGTTTCAGTTACTGTGTCTCCCTCTCTCTCTGACCCTCCCCCGTTCATGCTCTGCCTCTCTCTGTCTCAAAAATAAATAAACGTGAAAAAAAATTAAAAAAAAAAAAAGCAGAAAATGGGCAAGGGCTTGAATAGACATTCCTTTGAAGAAGACATACAGACGGTCAAAAGACACATGAAAAGGTACTCAACATCACTAGTCGTCAGGAAAACGCAAATCAAAACCACAAGGAGATATCACTTACACCTGTCAGAAGAGCTATTACCAAAAAAACAGGAGAAAGAAGGCATGGGGTGCATGTGTGCATATGCGTGTGTGTATATAACGGAATACTACTCAGCCATAAAAAATGAAATCTTCAGAGAAGGACAAATGCCATATAATTTCACTTAAATGTGGAATCTAAAAAACAAAGCAAACAAAAGAAAACAGAAACATACTAAAATAATCTGGTAGTTGCCAGAAGGGAAGGAGGTAGGGGATGAGCAAAATGGGGGAAGAGGATTAAAAGTCACAGACTTTCAGTTATGATAAATAAAACACATTTCCTATGCAATGTATAACATAGGGAGTGGAGTTAATAATATTGTAATAATTTGTATGGTAACAGATGGCAGCTGTCTTTTATCATGATGACCATTTATTAACTTATATAAATGTTGAATCACATGTTGTATACCTGAAATTAATGTAATAATGCATGTCAAATACACTTCAACTGAAAAGGAGAAAACAGACCCACACTCAGTAGTTTTCTAATAGTTTGATTTTATTAAATGCTTGTGAAAGTTGAATCAATTGAAAAAAATGGAGGCAATACATAAACTACTGAAAATCTACACCATATTATATTTTTAAAATACAATATTGGTGTTGGTGAACACATAGAAAAGATAACATAAGTATATGAGCAAACAGCGAGACTACATTAAGATGAGTAAGAAAGAGAGTGATGACAGTGACAGATTCATTGTAGTTCTGGGTGGCCCAGTGGGGAAAAAAATTTGGTAGACTATTATGAAGGAAGAATGGTATGGTTATTAACACAGAACAATGAAATCTGTGAAACCATATTAGTAACCTCAAGAATGGCAAACATAACTTATTAAGTGAGATTAAGAAAAAGAGGGCAAACTAAAAACAAACAACAAATTACTGTTCAGTGTCAGTCATGTGTTAAATATCCTTTCTACACTTTTGCATGCAATACTGATTGCAATACATGAAATAGTAATGGTATCTCAACAAGAAATATACAAGAGGACAGACTCTTGAACCACACGAAATTTTAAGTGTAGTTAAGATAGCCATACTCATTCTTCTTGGAAACATTAGAAGCTGATGTGGCCTGGCTAATAATAAGTTTATAAGTATATGAAAAAGATTTTTTTAAGTAGGTCTTTAATTCCATAATGTTGCATGAATTCAAATTGGGTAAAAGAATGAGCAAATGGAAGAGTCAGTAACATAAATATTGGGATACTCATGGTAAATACAGAATACAGCTAATAATACTTGGAAAAATGGAGAAAACATATGGAACATGTTACCCAGAAGAAAACCAAGCCATGAAGATAAATGAGTTCAAGAAATACCTAGAAATGCTTTAGAAAACAGGGGGGCATTTTAAAAAAGAGAAACTAAGAAGCATAATAAAGATCTGATAAATTTGGCAAGACTTATTCCTAACCACTATTTCTCGTTCCTGAAGCTACCTGTTGAAAAACATGGCACCAAAGAGAATTATCTCATATAGAACTTTATATTGTTTAGATAGAAAATCTCTCAATGAACTATTACTTAAGATTGAAAACGCAAGCCATCAACTCCGTTCAAAACCTACTTATTATTTCAAGCCCTACCTGTAACCACTCCAAGCCCTTCAGAGACCACTCTAGATTCTACAGTTCAGGGTGTCAAGCTTTGATGCCTTCACATCTCTATTAAGAAGTTCTGTGTTTCCTCCTAGTTATATACAGTATTCTAATTTAGCCAATTGCATAATTTGCATTTTTAATTGGAGTAGAGTTGACAATGTTACGTTAGTCTCAGGTGTACAACATAGTGATTTGATACCTTTATGGTATGTTATACTATGGTGTAGCTATCATCTGTGTATTTTACACTAAATTAGTTCCCTTCCTGTTTAATTTTTTGTTATCAGCAAAACATACAGAAAAAACTGAATCCATTTTGCCATTTGATTATTTTCTTCATGTGCATTGTGTAATGATTAGATTTTGTAATAACACCAAGCTTTATCCATACTCTGTATAAAGAGGAGGAAATACTTCTGATCCTTTTATTTTTCTCAATTAAAAAAAATTTTTAATGTTTGTTTATTTTTCAGAGAGACAGAGTGTGAGCAGGGAGGGGCAGAGAGAGAGGGAGACACAGAATCTGAAGCAGGCTTCAGGCTCTGGACTGTCAGCACTGAGCCTGACACGGGGCTTAAACCGTGAGATCATGACCTGAGCCGAAGTCGGTCGCTTAACCGACTGAGCCACCCAGGTGTCCCTTTAATCTTTTTAAAAGAGGAAATTTTTTTTTGGATTGGTTTCAGGGAGACTTAATATAAAATTCAAAAAGTCTAATGAGAGTTTTTATTTCATTATTCGAATATGAGATCCTCTCTATCTGCTTTCTATGGGGCAATATTCAAAAGGAAGCTGCCATTACTCTAATATGGAAGTCTTTGCTTACAAAAAAGCAGCAAGTCTGTCTGATATTGCCAGGGCAACACCGCAACCTAACTTTCAAAACAAAAGAAATGTTACTTTGTTGCTGAAAGGGAAAAATCTACAGATAAGAATATTCTACCCAGCAAGGCTATCATATAGAATAGAAGAAGAGATAAAGAGTTTCCCAAACAAAAATTAAAGGAGTTCATGACACTAAACAAGACCAACACAAAATATTAAAAGGGACTCTTTGAGTGGAAAGGAAAGACCGTGAGAGTATAAAAAGTAGGAAACACAAAAGCAGTAAAAATAACTATTTCCATAAAAAATCAGTCAAAGGATTCATATCATAGAGGATATTAAGTATGACACTATATACCTAAAATCTGATGGGGAGAGGAATAAAGAATGGGTTCAACCTTAAGCAACCATCACCTTCTTATAAATTGCTATATACAGAAGAGGTTATATATGAAATAAATGGTAACCAAAAATCAAAACCACTAACAGATATGGAAAGAATAAAAAGAATGAACCCAAGTATATCACAAAAGAAAACCAGAAAACCATGAAAGACATCAAGAAAAGAAAATATCAGAGAAAAACTACATAAACAAGAAACAAAATGGCAAAAAATACATATCTATCAAGAATTACTTTGAATGTCAGTGGACTAAATGCACCAATCAAAAGACATGGGGTGACAGCATGGATAAAAAAACAAGACCCATCTATATGCTGCCTGCAAGAGACTCGTTTCAGACCTAAAGATACCTGCATATTAAAAGTAAAGGGGTGGAGAAACATTTATCATGTAAATAGTTGTCAAAGAAAGCTCGTGTAGCAATACTTGTATCAGAAAATATAGACATTGTTTATAGCAGCACTATCAACAATAGCCAAAGTATGGAAAGAGCCCAAATGTCCATTGGTGGATGAATGGATAAATAAGATGTGGTGTGTATGTATATATGTATGCATACACACACACACACACACACACACACACACACACACAATGCAGTATTACTCGGCAATCAAAAAGAATGAAATCTTGCCATTTGCAACTACATGGATGGAACTAGAGGGTATTCTGCTAAGCGAAATTAGTCAGAGAAAGACAAATATCATATGACTTCACTCATATGAGGACTTTATGATACAAAACAGATGAACATAAGGGAAGGGAAACAAAAGTAATATAAAAACAGGGAGGGGGACAAAACAGAAGAGACTCTTAAATATGGAGAACAAACAGAGAGTTACTGGAGGGGTTGCAGATGAGGGATGGGCTAAATGGGTAAGGGGCATTAAGGAATCTACTCCTGAAATCATTGTTGTACTATATGCTAACTAATTTGGATGTAAATTAAAAAAATAAGTTAAGAAAGAAAAAAGAAAGAAAGAAAGAAAGAAAAAAAGAACAGATAGACATTAAAACAAAGACTGTGAAAAGAGACAAATAGGACACTATGAAATAATAAAGGGGATAATCCAACAAGAAGATATAACAGTTGTAAATATTGATGCACCCATCATGGAAGCTCCCAAACACATAAAACAGTTAATAACAAATATAAAGGAACTAACTGACAGTAATACAATTACAGTAGAGGACTTTAACATCACACATACATCAACAGACACATCATCAAACAGAAAACCAACAAGAAAACGGTGGCTCTGAATGACACACTGAGCAGAATTTAACAGATATATTCAGAACATCTCATCCTAAAACAGCAGAATACACATTCTTTTCAAGTGCCCATGAAACATTCTCCAAAATAGATCACATAATAGGTCAGAAAACAAGTCTCTACAAATTTAAAAACATCAAAGTCATACTATGCATCTTTTCTGACCATAACACTATGAAATTAAAATCAAACACAAGACAAAATCTTAAAAAACCACAAACACACAGGGTTAGATAACAGGCAACTAAACAATGAGTGGGTCAACCAAGAAATCAAAGAATAAATTAAAAATACATGGAAACAAATGAAAATGAAAATGAAAACACACAGTCCAAAACTTTTGGTTTTGGTTCTAATAGGAAAGTGTATAGCAATATAGGCATACCTCAAGAAACAAGAAATATCTCAAATAAACAACGTAACCTTATACCTAAAGGAGCTAGAAAAAGAACAAATAAAACCCAAAACCAGAAGAAGGAAGGAAATAATAAAGATTAGAGCAGAAATAAATGATATACAAACTAAAAAAACAATAGAATAGATAATGAAACTAGGAGCTGGTTCCTTGAAAAAAATAAACAAGATTGATAAACTTCTAGCCAAAACCATCAAAAGAGAGAGTGGGGGAGAGCTGAAATAAATAAAATCACAAATGAAAGAGAAGAAATAACAGCCAACACCTCAAAAATACAATAGTAAGAGAATATTATGAAAAACTATATGGAAACAAATGCAAAGAAATGGAAAGACATTCCATGCTCATGGATTGGATGAAAAAATACTAAAATATCCACACTGCACAAAGCAATTTACATATTTATTGCAATTCCCATCAAAATACCAACAGCATTTTTCACAGAACTAGATCAATCCTGAAATTTGTATGAAACTACAAAAGACCTCAAATAGCCAAAGTAATTTTTTAAAAAGAAAAACAAAACTGGAGGTATCACAATTCTAGACTTTAAGTTATATTACAAAGCTGTAGAAATCAACACAGTAAAGTAATGCTGCAAAAACAGACATACAGTTCAATGTAACAGAACAGAAAACCCAGAAATAAACGGGGAGTTTTATGGTTATTAATCTTCGATAGAATAGGAATGAATATACAAAGAGTAAAAGACAGACAGTCTCTTTAACTAATGGTGTTCGGAAAACTGGACAGCTACATGCAAAAGAATGAAACTTGGGGGCGCCTGGGTGGCTCAGTCGGTTAAGTGGCCGACTTCGGCTCAGGTCACGATCTCACACTCCGTGAGTTCGAGCCCCGCGTCGGGCTCTGTGCTGACAGCTCGGAGCCTGGAGCCTGCTTCGGATTCTGTGTCTCCCTCTCTCTCTGACCCTCCCCTGTTCATGCTCTGTCTGTCTCTGTCTCAAAAATAAATAAACATTAAAAAAAAAATTAAAAAGAAAAAAAAAAAGAATGAAACTTGACCACTTACTTTCACCATACACAAAAATGAAATCAAAATGAATTAAAGACCTAAATGTGAGACCTGAAACTATACAAATCCTGGAAGAGAGCACAAGCAGGAATTTTTCTGATATTGCCTATAGCAACATTTTTCTATATAGGTGTCCCGAGGCAAAGGAAAGAAAACCAAAAATAAACTCTCGGGACTACATCAAAATACATCTTTGCATAGCAAAGAAAACCATCAACAAAACTAAAAGGCAACCTACTGAATGGGAGAAGATATTTGCAATGACACCTTTGATAAAGGGTTAGTATCCTAATTATATAAAGAACGTCTACAATTTGACACCCAAAAAACAAATAACCCAATTTTAAAATGGGCAGAAGACACGATCAGACATTTCTCCAGAGAGGACATCCAGATGGCCAACAGACACATGAAAAGGTGTTCAATATTACTTATCATCAGGGAAATGCGAATCAAAATTATAATAGACATCACCTCACACCTGTCAGAGTGGGTAAAATAAAAAACACAAGAAACAACAAGTGTTGCTGAGAATGTGGAGGAAAAGAACTATCTTGCACTGTTGATGGGAATGCAAACTGGTGCAGCCACTGTGGAAAAGAGTGTGGAATTTCCTTAAGAAGTTAAAAATAGAACTATCCTATGATCCAGAAATTGCACTACTGAGTATTTACCAAAAAATACAAGGACACTAATTCAACAGGATGCATGCATCTCTATGTTTATGGTAGCTTTATTTACAATGGCCAAACTATGGAAGCAGCTGAAGTGTCCATCAATAGATGGATGGATAAGGAAGATGTGTGTGTGTGTGTGTGTGTGTGTGTGTGTGTGTGTGTGTGTAGTGTATAATATATAGCATATAATATATTACATCATGGAATATTAGCCATGAAAAAGAATGAAATTCTTGCCATTTGCAACAACATGGATAGTAGAGCTAGACAGTGTAACACTAAGTGAAATAAGGCAGAAAAAGACAAATACCATGATTTCACTCATATGTGGAATTTAGAAACAAACCAAACAAACGAAGGAAAAAAAGAGAGGGGGAGACAAACCATGAAACAGATTCTTAACTGTAGAGAACAAGCGATGGTTGCCAGAGGGGAGCAGGGGCTAGAGGATGGGTAAAACAAATGAGGTTTTACCCATTTGCCCTCCTCCAATGAGGAGGGCACTTGTTGTGAAGCATGGAATTGTCAAGTTGCTATGGTGTCCACCTGAAACTAATATAACACTGTATGTGAACTACTCTGGAATTAAAATAAAAATATTAAAAAATATATTATTTTGACTTTCCTTGCCAGTTCAAAGGATGAGGAAAATCTGAAAGCCAATTTTTATGGGGCCCTGTGCCTATGGAGGCCATAAAAGAAAGGCTGGTAACTTAAAAGGCATGCAGTTTCCAATGGATCTCAACTCAATTTCTAGCTTCTAGTGCTGCTTGAAGGACACATTGGTTTTATTTTTTGGCACTAGAGAAAAGTGGGAGAAATTCCATCCTAATTATGAAAAGTTTTACTTGTAACAGTAATTGATTGAAGTGCACAAAACCTTGGTAAAAGCGGCCACAAGTAAAAACATTGAGATTACATAGAAAAGTATGAAATTTTAAAAAGTTATTTTGTAGCATATTAGAGCTAAGAACTATAAAGAATGACCTGTTTATGGTTTGTGAAAAGGCTTAATGACATTAGAATCCATGTGGAGAAATACACGAAACCACACATAAAGATTGCCATATGGATCAATTAAAGAAAAACCTTGCCTACATTCCTGATTAACATTCATCTGAAAATAATGATTTTTATGACTATAAAGAAAAAATGAGGGAAGAAACTACTTACATGCTCTGCTAAGCCTTAGCTAACTTCAGGTATTTCTCCTGTGTCTTTCTTGCTCTCATTTCAAGTTCTTCTACTCTCATTTTATTTTCCAATTAGTTTTAGGTAGCAAGGTTTATAATAGAGTAGTTTCCTGTTTTCTAAAACTTGATATTTGTAAGTCACTTTCCCTACACTAGTTAAAATTTGTCAATTATGAAAGGATAGGCATTTCATTCACTTTTAACCCTGGCACAACTCCATATAAAACAATTCAATAAAAACACCAAACGTCATTTTTTGCTTTATGGCTAAACATGAATAAACATTACAATGGCACCATAATTAGTAGCAAATTAAGTCCTTCATGTTCTGTGGGGGCATCATTAACTATGTCACCAAGAAATCAATAGTTTTTGGGTTTTACTCTCTACCTGTGTGTAAAGGGTAAGTAAGAGATGCCGAATCCCAAGTTGGCCTCAAATATCACGTCACTGCATATGAGAGAGAGGACGAGAGAGCAAGAGCGAGAGAGAGAGAGAGAGAGAGAGAGAGAGAGAGAGAGCGCGAGCAAGCTGAAGAGTGCCAGCATGGGCCAATTTTAATTTACCCACATAAATTTAGCTTCAGGGGCACCTGGGTGGCTGCCTTCAGCTCCGGTCATGATCTCGCGGTTCATGAGTTTGAGCCCGGTGACAGGCTCTGTGCAGTTTGGAGTCTGCAGCCTGCTTTGGATTTTGTGTCCTCCTCTCTCTCTGCCCCTTCCCTGCTCGCTCGCTCTCTCTCTCTCTCTCTCTCTCTCTCAAAAATAAAAAAGAAATTAATTTAAAAAATTATTGAAAAAATTTAGCTTCAATAATGCAAATCTCTGCTGCAGCATATGTCTGTTGAAAACGTAAGTTAAAAACACAGAGGTTCTTAAATTTTGCATTTAATCTTCTTTCATACATGAGGACTTGAGGGAAGAAAAGTTATTGAAAGTTTTCATGAAACAAGCAATAAACCAGTCTATAGTCAAAGTTAAACTAACAGCAGACATCACCATCAGAAACACTAAAATCTATCCCCTGGGGGAGTCTGGTGATTCTGTCCAAGAGCATTCACTGAAGCACAGTAGGTTTCAAAACTGGTTTAATTATATTCCCAGGGCCTATACTCCTGAAGAGAAAATCACAGTCCATATATCTCTAGCCTCTTCATCAAAAGCAAAGAGAAAATCTATACATTTCTCTTCAGATGTTAATCGATTTTTGCCTAGTAAAACTATATTTTCTTAAAGTTAAAAACAGCTTACACTTTTGACAATATATTTTAGGGGGAAAAAGTTTTGCCTTAGAAGTTTTCTGACCTTGATAAAATATTATGTAGCCACAAAATTATAATCTGATATTATTATTATTTAATGGGTAACTAGAGGTACCAGAAAAAATATGTACTCTCTTATGAAAAATAGAATTTACTGGTGAATATACGGAAAATAGAATTTTGCTGGTGAATATATGAATTAGTGGATTAAGACTTGAATTGTTATTGAAATCCAAATGGCTACACCACTTTTATATTCCTGCCAGTAGTGTGTAAGAGCTCCAATTTCTCCACCTCCTCATCACACATTTTATGGTCTTTCTTAGCCGTCCTACTACACATGTAAAGTGGTGTTACACGATGCTTTTTCACTTCCCTATTGCCAATGACATTGAGCAGCCTTTCACACACATATTGGCCAGTGGTATATCTTTGCAGAAAGATCTATTCACATCCTTTGGAAGAGTTCGTTATACATACAGATATATGATTTGCTTATCAGATATATGATTTGCAAATATTTTCTAATTTGTGAGCCTTTTTTATTTTCTTGATAGCATTGTTTGCAGCACGAATATTGTTCATCTTCATGTTGTATAATTTATCTATTTTTTTCTTTTGTCACATGTACTTTAGAAGTCATAAGGACTCCTATGTTTTCTTCCGAATTTTATAGTTTAGGTCTTACATTCAAGCCTATGATACATTTTGAGTTAATTTTTGCTCATGGTATCAGGTGAAGGTTCAACTTTATTTTTTTTTTCATGTGAATATCTGGTTCTCTGAGCACCATTTGTTGAAAATACTTCCTTTGCCCTTGAAATGTTTTGGCACCACACTGTCAAAAATCAAACCCTAAATGCTAGGATTTATTTTTGGACTCTTACTTCTATTCCACTGACCAACATGTCTATCCATCTGAGAGTACCACACCACCTTAATTAATATCTTTGTAATAACTTTGAAATCAGGAACTGTGAGTCCTCCAACTTTATTTTTTTAGATTATTTTGATTATCTTGGGCCCCTGGTGTTTGCAAATAAATTTTCAAGATCAGCCTGCCAATTTCCGAAAAACAAAAAAACAAAAAATTGTTAGACATTGTGTTGAATCTACAGGTGACTACTGAGTCCTCCGATCTATGAACATGGCATGCTGTTACATTTATTAAGATCTTCTTTACTTCCCTTCCACAATGTTTTCTAGTTTTCAGTGTAGAAGTCTTGCACTCCTTTTGTTAAATTTATACTAAGCATTTTACTTTTTTGATGCTATTGTAAAGGGAATTGTTTTCCTAATTACATTTTCACAATGTAAATTGCTAGTGCCTAGAAATAGAATTGGTTTTTCTCTAATGATTTTGTATCTTGTGCAGTCTCACTGAATTCCCGTTAGTTCTAATCATTTTTTAGTGGATTCCTTTTGGATATTTTATATTAGAGATGTTATCTGTAAAGAGAATTTTACCTCTTTCATTCCAATCTGAACGCCATTTGTTTCTTTTTCTTACCTAATTACCTAAACTAGAACCTTCAGGATATTGTGAAGCAGAAGTGGGGAGAAGGGACATCCTGGTCTTTCTTCTTGGTCAATCAAGTAAAGGCGTTTTGGTTCTCTTAACCTCACAGAACCAGCTTCTGCTTTGTTGATTTTCTCTATTTTTTCATATTCTTTTAATCATTATTTCCACCCTAGTGTTTATTACTCCCTTCTTTCTGTTTCTTAAGGTGAAAGTTGAGATGATTGGGTTTAGGTTTTTTCAAGATAGGTATTTACAGCCATAAATTTCTCTGAGCACTGCTCTAGTTGCAAACAATAAGTTTTAGTATGTTATGATTTCACTAATAGTCATTTCAAAGTATTTTCTAATTTTTCTTGTGTTTCCTTATTTGAAGCACTTATTATTTGGGAACATGTTGTTTAACCTAGACATACATGCAAATTTCCTCAAATTTCTTTGTTACTTATTGCTAATTTAATTCCACTGCGACCAGAAAAATACTTTTTCAACAGTTTAAAATTTGTTAAGGCTTCAATCTCAAATTTATGAAGGCTTGTTTTGTGGACTTTGTGTATGGTCCATCCCAGAGAATGTTCTATACATACTTTGAGAAATATGTGTTTTCTGCTGCTATTGAGTTTATGTTCCACAGATGTCAAGTCTAGTTTGTTTATGTGGTTGTTGAAGTCTTTTCCATCCTTGCTGATCTACTCCTTACCTTCTATCCATCATTAAAAGTGGGCTATTGAAATCTCCAAATGATATTTATTTCTTCCTTTAATTGTCAGTTTGTTCCTCATGTATTTTGGGATATTACTATTATGTGCATGTATGTTTATAATTATTGTACCTTCCTGATAGATTAAGCTTTTATTAGAAGGAATGTCCTTCTTTATCTCAAGTAATTTTTTAAGTCTATTTTATCTGATATCGGTATGGCTACTCCAGCTTTTTTATGGTTGTTTAAGGTTGTTCTATCTTTTTTGCTTTCGACTTATTTATATCTTTGAATCTAAAGTGTTCCTCTAGTAACACAATACATACTTGGATTATTTTTAGGCAATCTGACATCTGCCTTTTTAATGGATTGTTTAATTCATTCACATTTAATGTTATTATCAATATGATTGAATTTACATCTGCCATTTTTCATTTTTTAAATATATATCTGTCCTTTTTGTTCCTCTATTCTTTTTTTATTACCTACTTTTGTATTACATGGAGTAATTGGATATCTAACTTCTTTTGTGAATTTATTTGATATTTCAGTTTTCTTAGTGGTTGCTCTAGGGCTTACAATATATCCTTAATTTATCAGAATCTACTTTAGATGTATACTGACCTAATTCCAAAACATAGAAACTTTACTCCTCTTATAGCTCCATTCACTTCTCACCCTTTTACACTATCACTGTTATATATACTGTGTGCACATGTGTTTTATACATGATACAAATTGTTATAAATTACTAGTATATATAATCTTATACCTTTAAAGAAGCTGACAGGAGAGAAGTATATATTCATACTCGTTATGAATTAACCTTCCTATTTAGCCTTCATCGTTCATTTCTTTCTGTAACTTTGACTTCACCTAGTATCATTTCCTTACTCCAATACAACTTTGTTTCTATTCATCTGCTGTTATTAATGAAATTTCCTTGTGTGTGAGGAGTTGTTTTTCTCTTACTGCTTTCAAGATTTTTCTCTTTATCTTTGGCTCTCAATGTTTTGAATAAGATGTGTCAGGGTGTAGATCACCTGGTGTTTACTACTTGACATTCACCGAACTTGGATGTGTTTATTAATGCTTTTCATCAAATTTCTGGACACATCTTCAAATATTTTTTTTTTCCAACGTTTATTTATTTTTGGGACAGAGAGAGACAGAGCATGAACGGGGGAGGGGCAGAGAGAGAGGGAGACACAGAATCAGAAACAGGCTCCAGACTCTGAGCCATCAGCCCAGAGCCTGACGCGGGGCTCGAACTCCCGGACCGCGAGATCGGGACCTGGCTGAAGTCGGACGCTTAACCGACTGCGCCACCCAGGCGCCCCTTCAAATATTTTTCTATACCTTTCTCTTTCTCCTCTCCTTTTGGTACATTTCATTGATGTTGGTCACTTAAAGGTGTTCCACATTATTCTGAGGTTCTGTCTTTTTTTTCCCCACTTGTTTTTTTCTCTGTTCTTCAGACTACATAGTCTCTATTGATTTACCTTAAAGGTTGCTGATTGTTCTGTTTTGTTTTTCTGCTACCACAAATCACTTGTTAAACTACACAGTGGTTTTTTTTTCCATTTTGATTATTATACTTTTCAACTTCAATTTTTTTTAATAATGTCTCTCTATTGTCATTCTCAAATTGATGAAACATTGTCATCATACCTTCCTTTACTTCTTAGAAACAGTTTCCCTTAGTTCTTTGAAGATATTTAGCATGAATGATCTGAAGTTTATGTATGTTTAAAAAAATTTTTTTAAATAAAAGGGGCACCTGGGTGGCTGTCAGTTGGGCGTCTGACTTCAGCTCAGGTCACGGTTCATGAGTTCAAGCCCCACGGAAGGCTCTGTGCTGACACCTCAGAGCCTTCAGCCTGCTTCAGATTCTGTGTCTCCCTCTCTCTGCCTCTCCCCTGCTCGTGCTCTGTCTCTCTCAAAAATAACATAAACATTAAAAAAAACTGAAGTCTATGAATGTTAAATGTGCTATCTGGGCCTCTGAATAATGTTTCTACTGCCTGTTTGTTTTCCTGCATATAGGTGATACTTTGTGACATCTTTGTGGTTCTCATACAGTTGTTGAAAACTGGACATTTCAGATAATATACTGTAGCAACTCTGGATATTGATTTCCCATTCCCTGCTCCAGGATTCGTTTTTATTGTTGGCTTGTTTATTTTTTGCTTATTTGTTTATTTTGGCTTGACTGGTTCCATGAATTACATCTGCAACAGTGTGCAATCTGATATTCTTGCACACATTCTTCCCCCATTATTTTATCTTTTGCCCTGACTTACCTAGGAGTCATCCCTGGGTGGGTTGAGCCATTGCCGAAGATTACGCTGAAGTCCCCTAACCACTTAAGAGTTTTACCTTTAACCATTGTGTGGGGGAGTGGGGTGCATGCCCTGGAGGCTACTATACAGTTCAGAGTTTATGCAACTTTTCTCACATTCAGCCACGAAGGAGGTAGTAACTTGGATTTTCTCTAACTGCTTCTGAGAGGGTGTGGCCTTGGGCATGCACACACCTCCCAGACTTTCAGGAATGACTGATTTTGTTGACACTGTATGAGGTTTAGAGAATGCTTCCATGGTATCCCATATCTTGCTTGACTCCTCCTGAGCAGATACAGCCTGGCACAGGTGCACAGCCTTCCTGACTCAGAGTTAACTTTGATTCCTAGAGGGCCCTTCTGGGCTTCCTCTTTCCTTTGCTCTCCATAGTTGCCTGGACTAGAGCTTCTGCAACAGGGGACTGGGCAAATTAGGAATGCCAGAATCCTGGCTCTCCTAAAGTAAAACCATAACCTAAGGGAGAGAGACCTTGGTCTTCTCAGCTTTATAGGCCTTGGGTAAGATTCCATAACATAGAGTTAGGGTGGCTGGTGATGGAGTGGGTCATGGCTCAAAAGCCACAGACTCTCACTATTCTTGAGTCTTGGTACATTTTCTTGAATGATTGTTTCTCTATTTCCTTTGTACCCTTAGACCAACTGCCAGAGACTTTAAATGAATATTTTTGTTGTAGTTTTCACAGTTAATTGCTGTTTTTCTGGAAAGAGGACTCACCAAACTCCCTGTTCTGTTGATCTAGGAGGCCCACCTCCAATAAAATTTGCAAAGTAATACTTCAGATAATTTCTAGTTATAATTCAGTACTTCTAAAATTTCATATACTAACGTAACAAAATAAAAGCAGAAGTGTTAGAAATCTTCCTTATAAACATGATTTTGAAAAAGAAACAAATTTATATTCCAGATGAAACAACAACAAAAAAGTTTTGAATACAAAATAGAGATATGAATAAGAACTTTATTTTTTCCTTTAAGCCTGATACTTGTGTCCTCAGATAATCATAAACATTTTTCAGCTCAGATCACACTAAAAGTACAGTGTGAACAGACTTGTGTCACCTGCAACACTTCCCACAGACAAAAGGTAGGAGCTATTGTAATTGTAACTGTGTAAGTCAAATCAGGTGCATGGACAGTTGCTGTCCATGGTAAAGAGACATACAGTCCACGATGTAGCACCAAAACAGCAAAAATCAACGTCAGGTCTAATTTGTGAAATTCCATTGTCACTCTTATGTCTAAGACAAGCCTAAAGACTTTTGCCAGGAGGATGGGAAGGAAACATACTGAGCTAAGGGAAACAAGTATCAATAACCTGCATCCACATTCCTGAAACTGTCAGACAGGAGTTCCCACACATAGAAGAGTGCCAAAACACCTGACTGATGGCTTTAAATAAGGTTCAAGGAAATCTTTGTTTGCAGTGTTATTTTCAAAAATCATCCCTTAATTCTCTCTACATATCTAAACAAAATAAATTCAAGGGCCACTTCAAGTCTCATCTCTTCCACACAGCCTCATACTAAATCCAGCCAGCATGCTCTGTTCAGCCCTCCTGATCACCTACAGTACTTACTATTTTAGAGTATACGGTATGAAACTTGAAGAGTGATTCAAATTTAGTCACGTGAATTACTTAATACTGTCCCTCAGGGAGACAGTAATAAATGAGCCCACCAGAGAAACTCCCTGGCCTGGGAGCCTCTCTTCTTTACCGCATTCCCTGCTGAAACGGATAAACCCTGCTCTCCTCAGGCCAAGAAAGTGGTGCAGCACTGAAAGTAACTGGTGTTTCCTCTCTAAATTTTCCCTGGCTGTCTGCAATGTTGTTCCACTCTATATTAGCAGTACTGAGAAATGCTCCCCCATCACCTGCTCCAAATTATAGAATTTAGACTCTGTAAATGACCAAAAAGCTTTCCTTACTTTTGCAAGGATGACTTTTCAGTTTTCATAGATAATCATAATAAGGTAATGAGTTGCAAATGAATTTTCCAAACAACTGCTTCTTCAATGCCTATGGATTTTGATAAACAGGACATCTCAGCCATTAAATATCAATACCCCTTTCTTCTACATCTAGTGCAAAGAAACTTATTATCATCATAGTATATCAAAATAAAGTCCAAAAGAATTAACTTACAGTATGATGATTAGATTTTGTACAAGTTCAATTTGTTATTAATCAAACATAATTTTCCTAATACATAATCTAGCAAAGTTGGGACCATTAGCCTAATTATATTTCCTTTTTAGTATGCCACTGGTTGTTTTGTGTTTTGTTTTGTTTTGTTTTGTGTGTGTGTGCGTGCGTGCGTGTGTGTGTGTGTGTGTGTGTGTGTGTGTGTCTGCCATTTACTTAGAACTATAAAAACAATTTTTTGGCTGAAAGAAAATTTAAAAATAGAGGTTATTATTTTTGCATTCTTTGAATTGATTGGGTATGCTCTACAAATAGTTATGGGAATAACATCTTCAAAAAATAATAAATCTTTCAACATCTAAAACAAATCCAGATTCCACAAAACCTATGTTTGTCTAATTATAGCTCTGTATTTTGATGTGGTTTTCTATGTAAATACATTTTAAGGCTTGCAATAGGAATGTATTCTATTAAAAACAGATGTTATGTTACAAGTAACAAAGTACCAAATGTTTACTATGTATCCCCAAAACAAATCTAAATTGTTTTATTGTAAGATATTTTGTGTTTCAGACATTATTTTAGGTCTTCAGTCTAGATGACCAATATAACTGTCCAAATCAACCAAAACACACCCTTTGCCAGCTATAATAGGAAAAATTCACACCAATACAAAAAACTAAATTTCTACTACTCAGATTATCACTGAGCCTACACTGAAATATCCAATAATAACGATAAAACATTTGCAATAAACAGAGATTATTTACATTATTTGGAATTATTAGAGATTCAGGAGTAAAATACATACCCCCTTTTCCCTTTTCATGTGGATCACTATTACTACAGCAGACAATATCTGAAGTATAGCATACACTTTTCCTCAATGCCTCAACATGGTAGAAAGAAGCCTTATAACAGCCATTACTGTTTCATGTAAGAATGCTTAGCAGCATGACATCATACACTCCCATATAAGAACATCTGAATAATGAATGCTTCTTTTCCCATTGTTATTATGGGTTTTTATAACACACATACATAAAGCCTTAAAAGAGGGTAGGTCAGCAAACACAATGGAAAGATTGAACAGAATACCAAATGTCTAACTCTTTACCATTTATATCTGTAATTAAATGGGAATTCTAACAAATCCTGTTACTACCTCCCCTTATAATAAGTAGCAGATTTAACTATTTTTCTAATCGTACTTCCAGAGGCTAAAGCCCAACAAATATTTAACTATCATGACTTGTTTTTCTCTCCCATTCTCTGAGCAGAGCATTTTAATCTGATAAATAGAAGAAACCCAGAAAGACATTTGTTTGTGTTGCATTGAATGATTAAACAAATGTCAGCTATGTATTTAAAAAATAACACAGATTCTTCTTATTCACTCTTGTTAACTTCTGTGTTTAAATTTCCATTATGGATAGCATGTTCCTTTACGGACTTTTTAAGTATGATTAGACTTCATTGACTTAAGGCATATTTTACAGAGATGGTTCCTTTTTGTGTCATGGAGTGAATCAGAAGTATCATCACTTGACATTTGGTGACGTTTAACCACTGTGGCTATAGACTTCCAACCAGTACTTAAATGCTGCACAAGCAAATGCCCTCATTTTTACTGTTTACAGAAGCTTATATGTCTAAAGTTTTCGTCTCTCAGATAAACTTTTATTTAATTGGGCAAATGTCATGTTCAGTGGCATTGTAGTTTATGTACTTGTCAAAATCTGTTAGCATATGTAAAAGGCTTTAAAAGTATCTTCACATACAATTTCATAAATGCAACTAGTCATTTAATAGTGAGCATATAGAAAAATCAATACACATTCAAATTACTATTTTCTAAAATATCTATTCTGGTTTCCATATAAAAGTATACTGAAACTTACAAAAACTACTTCACACCCATACTTATTACCAAGTGATTAAGCTCTCAGGCTCTGGAGTCAGATTAATGGAGCTTGAACCTGAGCTCTGCCCCTTACTAGCCTGGAAACATTATTTAGGCCCTCTATACCTCAGTTTTCTGTACCATATACTGGTGATAATGAGGTCTACCTCATAGAACAAGGAGGATTAAATGAATTAATATAAGGAGAATGCTAAAAACAATGACTGGCACATGATAAATAAAGCACAGTGTGCCTTGTGGCTTCCAGAATTCTTGTTGTTGTCCTAACTACCACTATGATTATTACTACTGTTGTTGCTCCAATTGTTACCACGTTTACCAAGTGTATTTGTTTATGACCTTGTTTGACACAGGATTAACTAGAAACCTCTTTTTTGAAGCAGCTCTTACTGTCAATTCTCACTTTTCTGCTCCTAAACTCAGGATAAACTTAATCTTCAGTGGAACATAGAAGATCCTGAGGTGTCTTAAGATCATTATCAACATTAAAATTCCTTGGATTACCCCAGCAATACACAGGAGATTGGGCTAAATGTTTGCTAGTTCTAGAGCATTCCTTAAAAAATGGGCAAGTGTGTATGCGTATCAGCATTTAAACACAAGCCTCATGAAAACTTGTTTCTACTTTCCTCCTGATACCGTAGGAAACAGGGTTATTGCTGTTCTGTTGGCAGACTGAGATTTAATTGTGATGTATACGTGTCACACTCACTGAAGAAGAATGTCAGATCATGGTCTGATAAACTCACATATACCTTCTCAGCTAATCTTATGTTTTAAATACTTCAAAATAAAGAATAAAGAAGTCACCACAGAAATATATATATATATATATATATATATATATATATATTCCACAAAAAAAAAAGAAAGGTTTTGTTTTAGGTTCCTGGGAGGAAAAAGGTTTTAGAAATGCAAGATATTCATCATTACTACTAGACTAGGTGTCCAGAAAGTAGCCCTCTTTCTCCTCATGCCAAACAGCAACGAGCCCAGCTAAGGGATCTTCTACTCTCACGCTGAAAATGTCTCTCTGAAAGAGTAAAAACAGCACAGGCACTTCATTAAATACCAGTGCATTTGACCACAGTCTTGCTTTCAAGAAGAAGACAGATCACAGAAAAATTATTTGGCTATTTTTAAATATTTAAAGAAAAACAGAACTTCTAGCTTCCATTGTATATAAGAAGAATTGCTTGAAATACCTCCATAAACATATGCCAGAGCATTAAAGGCTATTCATTACACTGGACATGAATCATGAGGTACCAAAATGTCTGCACATACAATCAGTATACATTTCCCATAAAAAGGGGAACTATTTGCATACATCCTGAAAATATATTTCCTTAAACAAAATTTTAATTGTCTCAAGGAGATGAAATGAATCTATTTTTCTTCCAAATACAACAAAGTAAAATAAAACAAGGTTTCTTCAGAAATATATCACATTGAGGATTTTTCTCTCTCCAACATACATAGGGAGGGGAAGGGAAGGGAAGGGAAGGGAAGGGAAGGGAAGGGAAGGGAAGGGAAGGGAGAGGGACAGGGAGAGGGACAGGGAGAGGGAGAGGGAGAGGGAGAGGGAGAGGGAGAGGGAGAGGGAGAGGGAGAGGGAGAGGGAGAGGGAAAAAACAAAAACCTTATCCCTTCAAAACCAGACCTGAAGTGCAGAGCTCAATACCAAGACCTAGACCAAGGAGATGCTGAGCAAGGTTATCAGGAGTCATAATGGAGACTTTTCCATTAACCCTGTTTGGAGTTAAAGTCAACAGTAGCATCACAGTCAATAAGTGCAAATTATGACATTGGCAAAGTCTCTTACCCATAGTTTATGAAATGTCTTAATGACAGAGTAAGGTGATCATGCTGAGATGATGTTCAATGCAGATGAACTGGTGTTGTGCACAGTGCATCTCAGGCAAACTAGTTGAATTTGTGAATTTTTGATGATTTACACATAAATCTTATTTCAGTTAGCCAAAAACTGAAGAATTACGTCAAATAAGTATGAAATCCTAAAGTCTCTGGTAATGTATGAAGTATCTTCCTTATCTATGTTCATTCAGTGGAAAAAAAGTGGTGATGAAAGATAGAGAAGACATTGTTTGCCTTTCTGAGTATACCTTCCCTAGACAAGAAACATCCCATGTCACATCTGCCCACCATCAAATGACAATCCTGGCTGCCTCATTGTCCTTGATACATATGTGTACGTGTGTGTGTGTGTGTGTGTGTATGTGTATATATATATATATATATATATATATATATATATATACATACATATATACGTATATATGTGTGTGTGTATATATATATATATATATATACACATACACACACACACACACACACACACACACACACAGACACTCTCTACCCATATTCCTTGCCCAGTTTTCCCATCTCTGACACAGTCCATAAGAATCCACAGAAGAGGTATGATTCAGCCTAAGTGTGCTATATGCAAATGTACTGTGAAAAGAGTTTTTCTTAACATTTACCTCTGTCAGAGAAAATGTGGTTTTCCATTTGCTTTATTCCCCTTAGTACTGTCACCTTGGCCATACTGATTACTATAAGATGAATGATTTTCTGTTTTTTAATCATTATTAGGCATAGTCTCTGATTATGAAGTCCTCCTCCCATGGTCAGCTGGTTTACTTTTAAGCAAATATTTATTCAGTGCCTACAATATGCCAGCTATTGTCCAATTTACCATAGTCCTTGACCTAAGGTCACCAGAGGCCATTTGTACTGCAATAAATGATTCTGAAAACCTCAGCTGCATAATGTTTAGGTACGCATCATTTTCAGAATAATAGAAAAGCCTGCAGTGAGCCTGCTTATCACTCAGCTAGAGGTCCCGGGGGTCAAGCTGTGCCATTCAAATCTATCCTCCCCTGGCTGGATTTGGCAGTATCCATATGGTGGGAGTTATTTGATCTGAAATAAGTATCAATGGATCATACTTTTAGCTACAACTCTGGGTCATACTTTTAGCTACGACTTCCAGGTCAGGGGCAAAAATTCAAGGAATCACCCCATTGGTTGCTACTTATCTGGGGAGAATGGTCCAGGAGAACACTGGGGGCTTGGGGTCTCACCTCTCTCTCACTGCCTCCCAGGACTGAGCTGCTCACCATTCTCTTGCATCCATGCATTCAACCCCCCAACCAGAAAAATTAAGAAATGTAGCCATTTCCCCATTTTAGGGTGAAACATGGACAGCTAGCAATACCTTCTATATGGGGCTTATTACTGTGGAATTTTACTATGATTTCCTGAATGACAAGAAATTTCATGATCAAGTCCACTGGGTGGACCAGTTGGGAAATATTTCTTTGAAATGTTTTTCTCCAAATGTACTATTCTTTCTTTGTCCAATCCAGGTATCACAGTATAGATCAAAGGCTCTAACAAAGAATGGAGATGCTGGTACTATATGTAAGGCATCCTTCCATATGTCAAGTACAGTGTGATTGTTTAACTTGATTCTAAAGAGTGTCAATTCCACAAAATACCACAAAATGCATTATATAGATTACTAAGGACTAGACTTCTTGCTTACTTGTTTTTCTTTGCCCACTTTTACTTTTGTTTCCATCCATACTAGTGCTCAGATGAATTGCAATCAATTAACAACTTATTTCTAGACAACTAATTCTGGAAATAATCAATAGCTGAAATTTCGGAAGTATGTATCACAAGGCTAAAATTAAAATAGTCAGGACATTGTCACTTGGTGGAAACAATTATTTGCTGTTCTGTTTGGCATAATTTTACTTAATTACATGTTCTAAAATTCTAACTTCTATCTGGTTAAGGACTATGGAGGTTATACAGCCCAGAAAACAGTTTCATTTTTTTTTTTTCTAATGAAATTTCATACTCATGCCCAAAATACTGCCCAATCTCAGAAAACACACAAATACTCACTTGTTTAGCCTTGGTCTTTGTGATAGTGTCAGAAATAGGTTTCTTCCTCTCCTTCATGGCAGTTTTAGAAAACAATTCCTCAAATTCATGACAATCTATGGATGGCTCTTCAATTTTTTCCCAAATAAGTGAAGCACTGGAGTCTCTAAAGTTAAGCAAAAGACCAATGAAACAGTCATCAAACCAAACTACAAGATATTGTCGTGAATATAAACAAAAATGAAGAGAAGGAAAGAAGGGCAGAAGAGAAAAAAACATGAGAGGAAGTCTGGAAGGAAGGGAAGAGGAGATGGAAACGAGGGCAAGAGGAAGGTGATAGGAAAGAATACTTTTTCTTTAAGACTAACATTTGTTTTATCAACTTGATAAGAAAGTTAAAATGCCATCAATATAGAATGAAACCTTTGCCTAGAAAAAAATACTTTCCAGGAATTCTTAGTTATCAAGTCACTGTATAAAAACATAGAAGCAAAACTCCTCTGAGTATAAGCTATGAAGGCAAGAAATATTTGCTATCTCACAATTCAAACCTGACTCATCAGCTTTGTGAACTATGCACGGGTTAAAAAAGAAATTATTTTATGATCCAAGGTGGTACCCTCCATCTCCCGCCCACTTCCATCACCCACTGTTATCTGACTTTAGTGACTGTAGATTCATGTCATACCACCTAAAAAGGGTAGATCTATTTTTTGAAACAAAGGAACAACACAACAAAATAACTTCTTATAATGTATCTGGATAAAATGAGCTTGGGTCACAGTTTGACATGATGCCTCAGCATATATAAGTAACATGGAAATTACAGAAAGAATGAGCTGCAAATTTAGAAGTAGTCAAACTATGTAGATTCTTCTCCCCTAATGTGATTCAGTGATGAGAAAATTGTATAACAAATGAGAACGAGGCCTGGAAAGATCCTATTCTAAATGCATGCCACATCATACAAAAATTAAAAAAAAAATTCAAGGGATCATGGAAAGTTAGAAAAAAAGGAAGGCCAGTAAAGTTTAAAGAGTATGGTTTGTCCCCCGCGAGCACATTCCTCACCCATGTGTCATAGCACTGTCCCAGGGATCAAGGGACGTCAACTATAGACTATGCATGGATAAGTAATATGCCAACAGCATACATGGTGGGAAGTATTCTTTTATAAATATCATTCCCAAGTATGACTTTATGACCACATTGTGTCACAAACTCTCTATATAAATGTCAGGAAATTCTCAAAACTAAATTATTTCACACATGGGTGTGGATATGTGTATTTTTGCATAGCACATCTTTGAAGAGAAAGACTACTGCAAACAAAAGGGAACAGTAACACAAGACTGTGCCTTCAAAAGAATGCAAAAAATATCCTCAACAGTCAGTATGTCTTTTAAGGATTTGATTTATATTTATAAGCTATTTGCTAGAGTGAGGTTCTGGAACGAGGCAATAGAGCATGTATGCTAAGAAAAATATATCTTTCCATCTTTATAAGATTGATCAATAACTATACAGATAGACATCTGTACATCTTATACATTGATACACATATATCATTTGTTTTATACCTTTGATACTTTTGAGAAAAGTCTAAAATTTGAAATAACAGATTGCTTCAGTAAATATTAACATAAAAACCTACAGATAAGTTTCAGAGCAGTACTTAAAAATACACTAAATTGTAATTTCCCCAAGAGTTTTAAAGGTAAATGCTCCCTCCTGTTGACAAACTGTGCAAAGATGAGCTCCAATTCATGTTACCTTTTACTATGCAGTTGAATTCTCGTCCAATACAGAGGCTTCATGGGCCGACAAGGCTCTACTGGCTGTTTCCTACTCCCTCTGTCTTGGTTCAGCCCTAATCCAAACAAGCCAGCTGGCAATGGAGGAGGAAGAAAACCACACACTTGTGGTGCTGATAAAGTGCTACTTCCAACTTGAGGGGGGAGTGGAGGGCCTGATCCAGGAAGCAGAGGGGGTGGGGGAATGCCTGTTCCAGAAGTTGGCAGGGCAGCTGGAACAGGTGGAATCCCCATACCTGGCAAAGGAGGAGGTGGAGGAACCCCAACTCCAGGCAGAGGAGGGGGAGGAGGTATTCCTTCACCTGGCAGGAGAGGGGGAGGAGGTATTCCCACTCCAGGAAGAGGCGGGGGAGGAGGTATTCCCACTCCGGGAAGAGGCGGGGGAGGAGGTATTCCCACTCCGGGAAGAGGGGGAGGAGGAGGTATTCCCACTCCGGGAAGAGGCGGGGGAGGAGGTATTCCCACTCCGGGAAGAGGGGGAGGAGGGGGTATTCCCACTCCGGGAAGAGGAGGGGGAGGGGGTATTCCCACACCGGGAAGAGGAGGGGGAGGGGGTATTCCCACTCCGGGAAGAGGGGGGGGAGGGGGTATTCCCACTCCGGGAAGAGGGGGGGGAGGTGGTATTCCCACACCGGGAAGAGGAGGGGGAGGAGGTATTCCCACACCTGGCAGAGGAGGGGGAGGAGGTATTCCCACACCTGGCAGAGGAGGGGGAGGAGGTATTCCCACACCTGGCAGAGGAGGGGGAGGAGGTATTCCCTCACCTGGCAGAGGAGGGGGAGGAGGTATTCCCTCACCTGGCAGAGGAGGGGGAGGAGGTATTCCCTCACCTGGCAGAGGAGGGGGAGGAGGTATTCCCTCACCTGGCAGAGGAGGGGGAGGAGGTATCTCCACTACAGGAAGAGGAGGGGGAAGAGGTATTCCCTCATCAGGCAAAGGTGGAGGAGGGGGCGGTAACATTTCTGTACCAGGCAGAGGAGGAGGTGGAGGGATGGCTATACTGGGAACAACAGGTCTGGTTGTGCCAGGGAGAAGGGGAGGTGGGGGAGCTGCCATGCCTACACCAGGCATGGAACTGGAAGACTCTGTGCAAGGCAGAGGTGGTGAGGGTTGGATGTTATGGCTGTTTTCAAAGGAAGAGAAAACAGAGTGTTCATGGCTGGTTTCAAACTCAGTATGAAGAGAAGGATGGGAAGGCTGTGACCCGGACTGTCTTTGACTGTCAGACTTCAGGAGGGATGGAGATGGTGGAGGCAACGTGGGCTGATGTGTGTCGAGCTGTACTGATATTCGCCTTGGAGACACAATCAAAGAAATCTCCGAACAGAATTTTGTCTGAGGTCCGGAAGGTGAGGACGGCACAGGTGAGTCTCCACTTTCAGCCCCAGGTGGGTGGTGAGGACACTCTGGCAGTGTATTCACAGAAGGCAGTATTGGTATCCCACCCTCTTCTGTCGGGGATGTCTGGATTGACTTTGCCTGTAAAATCCTTTGATGACGTACATCCTTTTCTCCTAACCTGAGAGCTTCAAGACAGACATCTTCTAAGGGCGCGCTTCCATTCTGAGCCCCATGACGGCCTCTGGCCATCTCCACGTCCAGGGCAGGATACCCCTTCTCCAGTTCAGCTATTTTGGTCCTCAGATCCTCAATGGTCTGTTCCAGCTGCTGAATTACAGTTGCCTGCCCTTCAGACTTCATGTCAAAAGCTTCCTGAGGGACAACAAAGACAGACATAGTTAAATAGAAAATAAGGACTTGGGGCACCTGGGTGGCTTAGTCAGTTAAACGCCCAACTTCAGCTCAGGTCATGATGTCACGGTTCATGAGTTCAAGCCCCATGTCGAGCTCGCTGCTGTCAGTGCAGAGCCTGCTTCAGTTCTTCCGTCCCCCTCTCTCTGCCCCTCCCCCACTTGTACTCTCTTAAAAATAAACATATATATGTATGTATATATATGCATATATATACATACATACATATACAAAAATAAATATATATATATATACACACATATAATAAGGACCAAAAACTATTTAAATACTAAAATAATTTTTAAAAGTTGTAAAATATATTTGTTTGTTGTAATAATTCCAGAAGGATCCCTTCACAGAGAGATACTATTAGTATTTCTATGTATCTTGTCCTTTTCACGCTTGGACTTCAAAGTGGTTTACACATATCACCATAAAGTCCAAAGGTCATTGTTTGTCTAATCTTTAAATGGTCATTGAAGACAAGTAGACCAGTGAAAATAGGGAAAAAAATTCTGAGTGAAAAACCAGTTTATTTCCTAGACAGGCTCCTCTTATACCTTCCCAAATAATATTTGCTATTAAGATGTTCCCTAAAGACATTTTAAATCCTCAGTTTTAAAAGTCATCGCTACCTTTTTAAAGGTAACCCACTGAAAGAATCTCCAATAAAATTATGTGAAATAGCTTTCACATCCATATGCATATGTGTCATTTCACTTATATCATGTTTACTTTAATTTTAATATTTTACCAAAGACATTTCAGAAAGTGTTACCTGGATTAGTAAAATGTATAGATTATTTTCATTTCTCTAGTGTAACCTTAAAAGTGACCTTAAAGCATCAGTAAATGTTTTTTAAGTTATCCTGATAACTTAGTAGTGTTCTCATTTTCCCATTTTTTTATGATGACCATATAAAAAGGTTAGGTGATAAAAGGCACACAAGAAGTAAATTCTGGAAAAGGTTTCTAAATTCAATTCTTAAATGTTATTACCAAGGCCAGCTTTTTTTCATTGTAGATTTGATTATAATGAAAGCACGATATGACCTCTTCTTCATAAAGCCATTATTCTCAGGAGCCAGAAACATAACAGGGTTTTTTAACACACAGAAGACAGAGTTAAACAAAATGCCTAAATGGAGGTCACAGTCAGAAATCTAATTGAAACAGATATAAGTAATAAGCCTGATGGAGAATTTAAAAAGGAACAATCATACAGATACTCAGTGGGCTTGAGAAAAGAATGGGAGACTTCAAAGAGCCCCTTACCACAGAGATAAAAGAGTTAAAAAAAAGTCAGTAATGAAAAAATGCAATAACCAAGATTTGAAACAGACCGGATGTAAAAACACAAGGATGGAAGCAGCGCAGGAATGAGTAAGTGATATAGAAGGTAAAATAAATGGAAAATAAAGAGGCTGAACAAAAGAAAGATAGATTTATGGAATACAAGAATAGACTCAGGGAACTCAGTGATTCCATCAAATGTGATAACATTTGTATTATAAGAGTCCCAAAAGAAGAGAGAAAAGGGAGGGGGGCAGAAAATTAATTTGAAGAAATCATACCTGAAAACTTCCCTAACCTGGGGAAGGAACATAATGAAAGCGATATAAAAGTAAAGGATGTGAAGGAGAAGGAAGAGAAATAAGAGGAAGAAAAGGAAGAGAAACTGATCCTAAATCATAACAGCCTAGCACGATAGCAAGTATTACACTTCTTTCTACACAGATTTATGCTCTCACATTTACAAGCCAACTAGTCCAACACAACACTCAAAGACAATGATCATAGAAGATCATAGTACCCGTGGCTGTAAGGATTCCTGAGATTTTTATCCTTTCTAATTATTTATACGGGCAGCAGAAAAAGACTTCTTAAATGGAATCAAGACAATTTGGCAGTTACTTGGATTGACTCTCCCAAGCTCCAGCACCTTCTCCTTCTACGTGCAGAAGTGGGAAGAAAAACTACATTTACAGATTCCTTTGCAGTTAGGTTCATCCAATTAGATGCAGATACACAGAGATTTAGAAAGCAGAATGATAGGAGCCAACTCCAAGTGTCCTTAACTGTTCTGTTAGTGATCAAGATCTGCTAACTGGAAGCTGCTCTGAAAGAATGTTCCACTGTCTACTTTCCAGTTTCCAATGGTGGCTTCAAAGGTTTTAGCTTCCCTGGTATACCATTTATATATGACTCCTTTGAAAAATTTCAGCCTAGAAGCAGATCTTTCAAACTTTCTAATCGTTCCATGAAAAACTTAACTGTGTACAGGAAGCCCTTCTGTTTAATATATCTCGTATGGTTTCTGGTTCCTCAGTAAAGCCTGACTGATATAACCATGTACCAATACTTCAGGATAAAATACAGAGGGGAAAAAAAGGTTCTTCCAGTAAGCAGCCTGAGGTGATCTCCAAATATGGTTCACTATTCACTTGTCCCAGAATGCCCAACAACATCATGCAAATCAAAAGGTTCAAATCTTCATGTTCACTTTAAGAACACTAGTGAAACCATACAGACCATCAAGGGTATGCATATGGAAAAATCCACTAAATATGTGAAAGACATCACTTTACAAAACCAGTGGGTGCTATTCCATAGTTACAATGGTGTAGTTGGTAGGTATGCCCAGGCCAAATAGTAGGTCTGGACACAGGGTCAGTGGCCCAAAAAGAGTGCTGAATTTTTGCTGCACATGATTAAAATGCAGACAGTGATGCTGAACTTAAGGGTTTAGATGTAGATTATTGGGTCATTGAGCAATCCATATAATCAAAAGCCCCCAAACACAGACTACCAGATTTACATAACTCACAGTCAGATTAACCAATACATGAGCTCCTAATGCCACATTAAAATGATCCTTACTGGAAAAGAACAAATGGTTCTAAACCAGAAGAGGAGATTGCGCAGGAAAGAAAGAAAGAAATCCCAGAAGAAAATGACGAAATAAAAATGTATAGACTAGGAATAAATTCAGCATAAAATAAATGCAAATAAAAAGGTTTTTTTAATTGTGGAAAAAAGGTTCTCTTCCTAAAAAAATGAAGTAAAAAATAAAGCAACAATATTCTTATTTCTAAAATGATTTTTTAAATGTTTATTTATTTACTTTGAGAGAGAGAGAGAGAGGGTGTGAGTGAGCAGCGGAGGGGCAGAGAGAGAAGGAGAAAGAATCCCAAATAGGCACCATGCTGTTGATGTAGAGCCTGACGTGGGGCTTGAAGTCATGAACCATGAGATCATGACTTAAGCCAAAATCAAGGGTCCGACACTTAACCTACTGAGCCACCCAGGCACTCCTCTAAAACTATTTTTTAGCCTAACTGTAAGCATGAACAAATTATTAGAATTAAAATTACTCAACTGTTAATTTTCTACTATACAAACTTTCTGACTAAAGTATATGATGCCATGATAGATGACATCTTTTATGAAAAGATTTTCATTTTTTACAGTGTGTGAGAAATTCATCATTTTCCCCAGTGGCCTCTGACAATACTCTATAATGCAAAATAATCTTTTTAAACATGTATGTCAGTTGTCATCCTTACCAAATTAACTAACTCTGTCAGGTGCTCATTAATCAATCACTTTTCATATGATTCAGGTTCTCTATCTCCTTCCCTGAAGTCAGGGAGCACAGGATTCTATAAGAGCAACAATTTCACCTTATACTGTATTTGCATCATGTGGCTTAAAATATCTACAAATCATTGGTAAAATGACATTGCCCAAACTAAAGCATGGTAGATAATAATAGGTAGTCTGTGTTAAATGGGGATAGATTTGGGGTTGGACTTAATTCTATAAGTAGTCAATTTGTTAGAGTACATTGTTCTGTTGTGTAATCTACTTATTCTTTAAACAAAATGGTAGTTGAGGGCATCTGGATAATAAAAAGATGAGAAACTGAGGAACTGGCACACTCCATAAGGTTCACAGGTTTTCAAATGTGAGACACAGTATGAATTAGAATGGGGAAACAGCAGAGGAAATAGACAAGGAAATAAAACTCCAAACTGACTTTACAGTAAATATGGCAATGCTAGGCTTATGGTACCAAGAAGGTGGTGAAGTCAAAGAATTCATGAAGATGAGAGCAAACAGACTGCAAAAACAAAAGGCTGACATTTGTGTAGAGAACTATTCTGTAGAGATAATTATTACAGATGGAGAACAGGAAAAAAAAAAAGCTGTAGAGAGACACTGTCTGCTTCTTACATTATTCCCAATGTAGAGAGAACCAAAAACCAAGTTGCTAAAATCCTGATTCCCCTCTATGACCCTATTTTAACCTGCAAAATCCCAGCCCAAATCAATGTTACAATCCTCTTATTCCATTCCAGGAAACAGCAATTAAGCTCATCTCAAACCTTAACTGATTAACCTGTAAAATAAGGCCAGCCATCTATACTTACAGAGTAGCCAAATGTATGTAAGATTTTTGGTTCTGAATTCAGCTAAGATTCTTCAAAGAATCTTATCTGGCCTTCCTTATCCAGGACTATCAGTCAAGGGCTGGTGGGCTCTCAGAGAGTACCAATTCTCTGTAGAGCTATTTAGAGAAGGCTGTGTTGCCTGTCAGCAGTAAGAGTTAGTTTCTATTTGGGTCATATTTTGTATTTTTTAAAAAGATTTATAAAGAAATTCACATGGTAAGTAATAGTTATCATCAAGAAAAAAATGCTGTGTATTCTCTGGCTATTTAAGCAAAAGTCCTTTCAGAGCCCACCCACAAAGCTCAGATTTACTCTCTAAGAGCCTTCCAGGCACTCTGTGGTCCATGGAACGTCCTCAAGTTGAAAGCTTGTTCCCTCGTGTCTTGTGCCTGGTACTTAATCTTCCGTCTCTTCAGGGTACAGCTAGATAGAGGCCTATCAGATCCTCAAAGGATTTGACAATGGTAAAATGTACTTTCTATTATCTTTAGACTTCTACACTTTTCAAAAAAAACAGCATTTCCAGTAATTGTGTGACCCTTTACCCAATGTTAATTGTTCTATTAAAAATTAAAATAAACAATTTTTTAAAGGAGAATAGAAAAAAGTGATCTTTATAATTTTTTAAAGAATCCAAATAATGGGTACATCCTTATAAATGGAAGAAAGATAACAAATCTATTTTAGTTATTCAACACAGTATGTAATATACCTTATATATTACCAATGTTGAGATAGTTTGTATTTTAAAGTATTACTTCAAAAAAAAATATTACTTCAATCCCTTAAACCATTATAAGTGGTAAAGTCTGCCATCCACTTTGGCTGAACAATTTTATACAATACATTAGCCAAAATTCTTCCATTCCTGTACAATCTTATACGTGGGTGGTGATGGTTAGTTCTTATAAATTGTTTGAACACTTGCATATCACAAAATACAAGCTTCCATTAAAAAATAAAATGTTCACCAAATTTTTTTTCTGATTACAAGATTATGATTCCCAGAAAAAGAAACATTAATGTAACATTAAGGCTAAAACTGTCAAAAAGGAAGCCAAGATACACTCAAGTAAAGCTTTTGCTGAAAAGTTAATTCACTTCGTCTTTGAAACTTTATGATGTTTATAATGTAAGCAAGATACTTTGAGAGCCTAGAATATAAAAATAGATATTGGTAAGTTAACACTGTGATAATTTATTTTGTAAATGTTGATACGAGATATGTAATTTATTTTCTATCATTCAGATTTTCAAGTTCTGCTAAATTCTAAGGCTATGTTACTGGCAAGTTACAACACCTGTAGACATCTATAAACTATAAATCCTACTCTTCACAAAAGCATATAAATTCTCTTTCATGATCTAAATTCTAAACAACATTCTAAGGTTTTTGAACAATGGCATTCCAGTTTTACAATAAGCCAATACATGCTATACATGATTCTATAGAAAAAGAAATCCAGATTTTAAAGAGATAAGATAATGCACAAAAATAAATTACCATCAATTTCAAGTTTGAAAAGGAATTTAAAGAAAGGAGGGAATATCAGAACATATGATAAGTAGAAAATAACTTACCTAGGTCTTCTTAAAGCAGAACATATCATGGAAAAGAAGAGCTTCACACACAGAAAGCTAAAATGGCACCTCTGGAATCCTTACAATGAAACAGATGAACTATTGAAATTATAATATTGTTGAACTGGAATGGATATGACAAATCTCTTCCAATCCTTTTATTGCTTAGATGAGAAATGTGAGTTAGAGGGGAGAGGGATTTGTTAAAACTCATAATTGGCTGTATTCCTTTTAACATCTCTTCATTGCAGTAGTTAAGAATTTGATCGATGAGAAGGTTAAAGTCAACATCATTAGTGATAACCAAAGTAGAAGTAATAAATGTGTTGATAAAGGGGGTCAGGAAAAATGAGGGAAAAAAATAGCAAAGAGAACCTGCTTTTTTTTTGGTTCCCCCACAACTTCTGAATTTTCTCTCCAGTTATTTGAGCTGCCGTTGTGGCAACATTCTGGACCATAATCTAATATAGTTCCAAATAGTGCAAGGAAGAAAAACACTCTTGTTATAGTTTCATTTTCATTAATGGTCTGTGGATATAAAGCGCAACTCAGTTTTCCACCTCCTCACCACCTTCTTCTTTAACCCAACTAATCTCTAACATTAAAGACTTCCTAAGAAAACAAAGCTTGGAGGAAATTGAATGGGATGGATTAAGAAGATTAGCCAGAGTGGCAGAACGGCGTTTCAACCCTGTTGCTCTCCTAAAACTGCTCTCCCAGTAACCCCTCCTGTTCTTATTGCCTATAATTTTATACTCTCTCCCTTCCATTTTGTTTTCTCTGTTCCCCCCTTTGGATTTTTTTGGGGGGGAGTAGGGTACCAAACCGACAGTAACTCCCAAGACTTTGTTCTTAACCCACCATCCTCTCTGTATATGTGAGGAGAGCACATAGAGTTTTATATCTTTAGTCTTCATCTCTATACTGATTATTGCAAAGTTTTTCTCTCCCAACAATACTTCACTTCCGTATCGTGATTGGTTAGCTAGCATTGCTTTGTGATCACCTGACATTTTCCTTAAATTTAAGGGGTTTATTTTCCAAAGAAATATCTAGGCACAGTAGTATCTCTCAATCATTTTTCTAAGTCATTGGCTCATAATGTGTACCAGAATCACATAGAAGATTTATTAAAACACAAATTGTTAGTACCCACCCCCAGAGTCTCCAATTCAGTAGGTCTGGAGCAGGGCCTGGGAATTTGCATTTCTAATCAGTTCCCAGGTAATGCTGATGCTGCTGGTCCAGGGACCACACTTTGAGAACTATAGTCAATTTTTACCCTACCTATGGTTACCAAATCCATTATTTCAACTTTGGCTGCTACTTTTCCTTTTATCAGATAAGTACCTTAGTTCAGATTCTCCTGACCTGACAATGCGGATACATTGAGAGTTTAATAACTGGTCCTCCTTCTTGGCTCCGAGAGGCATGTCACAGCCTTCTTGTGCTTGGGAACACTAGAGAGAGGTGCAGCACTATGCTCAGGGAGGGGGGTGCTTTTTAAACAGTGATATCAACAAAAAGCATAATGAGGCAAAAAAAAAAATATGGCACTAAATAGATTGCAAAAAGGATACTTGTTTGCAGCACAAGCTGAAACAAGAAGGCAGAGTGTCATCTTATTCCACCCGAGCGGGGCAAGTGCATGTAGGGTAACTCAAATTGTTCACCACTTTATGCATGTCTACAAATGAACGTGAAAGCCCTGTGAGTATTGATTTTAGGGCCACAGATATTGCAGATACATATTCCGCAAATATAGAAGCCATGAATAATGAGAGTCAACTCAATTATGAAAGCAACTTGCAAAACCAGATATAACAACAATAATGACAAAAAAATAACAGCTAATATTTTGAGTGCCAGGAGCACATAAACTAATGCATTGAAGTTAATGCACTTAAATTAATGCATCTAAATGTCACAAAACCCCTATGAGATAGAAGTTTAAAGATGAGGGGACTAAGGCACAGAGACTAAGGCGCAGCAAAATACTTTGCTTAGGTTTGCAAGTTAAAAGAATAACTGGTATTTGTGCCCAGGGAAACTGACCCAAAGCCCACGTCTTCAACCACTATGTACGAACAGAGGCAAATTTTCTACCATTTGCCAATAAGCACCCTCCACTCTAGTCAGTGTGGTCTCCTACTATTTAGCTATTCATCAAATATTTTCTGAGCTCCTAAAAAATGTCGGGTGCTATGTTTGATAGAGGAAAGACAAAGAATAAGGACAGTCTTAGCTTTAGGGAGCTCAACTGTCTATGAGACACGCATAAGTCAACCATTATGGAAAAAGAAGACAGGTATGTGGGTCCCAGAGTAGGGATGCCAAAATGACTCTCTAGATTGAAGTCTCAGAAAGTGTCTAAGTGGAAGTAAAGTTTAACATGAGTTTAGATGAACAAATAAATAGAAATTAAGTCGATTTTAAAAGCGGGGGAGGTTAGGAATATAAAAGAAACATAAAAAGACAGATATGAAGGATCCTAAACTAGACTATTTTTCAGAAAACTAGGATATTTTTAAGGCTGGAACAAACAAAATGTAGGAAATAGTGGGTGGTAAATCCAAAGACGGAGAATGGTAAGGAAAAGCCTGTCCTGCAGTCTCGAGGGTCTGATTTTTTTTTCTCAAATGTTAGGAGCAGTCACTGAATGAGTGTCAGCAGATATCAGATATAAGTAAATGTGGATTTGAGAAAGATAACTCAAGGCCTTGTGGAGGAAAGATTGGAAAGGATTAAGAGTGGAAGTACAGAACCCTGTTGGGGACTATCACAACAATCCAGATAAGACTAGGCCCCTGGCCAAAGAGGCCCAGGAGGTGGAAAAGCAAAGCTGGTTGCTTGAGGAATACACTGAGTCACCTCTTACATCACCTGGTCACCTGGTGCCTGTCATATCCTGCCCCACAAACCCCATCCCCTGACAAAATGCCACATTCACTTTCACTTTTGTGCCTTTATTCTCTTTTCTCATCTGAAATTCTTACTCTCCTTCCCTCCATCTGTTCAAAAACTATCACTTTCAGGACTTGATCTAAGTTTCACCCTTCCTAAGAAGCTGTCCTTAATTATAATTCCTCAAAAATATTCCTTTTTATTGTTTTAGTTCTGTAATACAATATATACCAAACACCTTGGCAGAATCATATTACATCTTGCAAATCATTTCATGTATATGGAAGAGCCTGGGACCTTATAACTGTTTACATTTCCTTCAATATCTACCACAAATACCTTGCACACAGTACTTCAACAGATGTCCAATAAAGGATAAGCAACCTTTATAAGCTAAGAACTTTATGGGCTCAGCTATTCTTTCAGATGAGCTGCTTGACCTATTTGCCATTCTCCATAGGATATCAACCATGTTGTCCAACAAACGAGCTTTATACCATCTAACACTCAACAAAGCAAAGATACAACCTCATTTCACCTCTGAGCCCTACTGCCCTAGCCCTAAAGCGAAAACAAAGTGTGATATCTAATTCATTCCTCACATTCTCATCTTAAATTTTAACCATTTTCCAGATGCTAACTGCTTGTCATTCTTAAAATTAATAGAACAGTTTCTGTTTTTATTTCTAAAGTCAAAATGTCTAAATTTTTCTCTGAGCTAGTTGGGAGTTTCCACAAAATGAAAATATATTTTCCAGAAAAATCCTTTCTTCCCCTTAACATCTTGCCCAAATGTTACCCATTTTCAATGTCAGTGCCTCCACCCCCAGGCTGTCCTGCATCTCTTCCAGTCAGTCCCAACCACCTTCCACCTTGCCCCTCCCCTGGTCCACTGGGTCAAAGTGTCAAGCACCCAAGAATTATCATCAGATAACTAGATGACCCATGTTTTCTCCCCTCAACCATCTCTCTCTCTCAACCATCTCCCTCTGCCTCTTTCTCTCTCTCCTTTAACCCCTATTTTTCTTACTCTGCTTTATGTTTTAGTTATTTACTTGTCTTTTAAATCATGATTTTGTGGGTTGATAATAACCATAGAAATTCATATTACTTTTTGCCTTGGAGTTTAGAAGGAACTTACATTAAACAATTTTTCCAGCCCTTTGATATGTGTAATACATTCCAACAAAATTCAAGTGGCTTCTTGTTTTTATGTCTCCATCATTAGCCTTTCAGAATCACATTCACCCACACCTTTCTTTTGATCTGACCAATGCTTCTTTTACTCTCTAAACGTTTCTAGCCAAGACACATGTGAGTAATCCCTCAAGAACCATCAACTAGGCTACCTCACATTACTCACATCTTTTTCCTTGATTTGTTCCCAAATAAAGATGTTTCTGAAATAATAAATTGTACTGAGTCGTTATTGTAGAAGAGCACTATAACAGATACTTTAAGGAGAACCAATGGAAAACAATATTTAATTCCTCAAATAAGTTTACAATCAAATTAGGCATTGAGGGGACCAAGGAACACTGATCAGAGCAGGAACCTAAGAAAAGAGTTTTAAGCCAATTTCAAAGGAATTGAAAATGGACTGAAATAGGATTTTGCTGGTTTTCTCAAGTCAGAGCATTTTTCTGACTTTTGACTATTTGTTTGCATATAAACCATACAACATAAAGGGTAAGAGAGTGCTGATACTATTTAATTTCTTTTTATTTTCCAGGACTTGGTAAGAGACATGGTATTCACTATTAACAAAAATTTTAATGAGTAGAGAGACTTAACTTTGAGTTGCCTGATATTATCAATTATTACCCAAAGCTAGAATTTTTAGAGATCAAATTGTATTCTATTTACCTTTAAACTAGCCCATTTGCATTAGAAAGATGTGATGAGTTTCAGGAAGATGTTTCAAAACACAATTTTATATGTTCAGTTGACCCTTTAACAGCACCAGAGTTAGAGGCACCAAACCCCCACACGGTAAAAATCCGTGTATTACTTTGACTCCCCCAAAACCTGTTGACTGGAAGCCTTAGTGATAACATAAACAGTCAATTAACACATATTTTGTATGTTATATGCTTTGCAGACTACATTATTACAATAAAAGTAAGCTAGAAAAAAATATTACTAGGAAAATTATAAAGAAAAGATAATACATTTACAGTACTATATTTATGGGAACCAAATCTACATATAAATGAGCCTGCACAATTCAAACCCATGTAGTTCAAGGGTTGACTGTAATTTCAGAAGGAAAAAATAAGTCAAAAATTGGGTGGTAACCAGTTTTGTTATCATAAATTAATCTTTCATACAGGAACATTTTTTAGAGATTATAATTATCTGTTTTAGAATATAAAAGAGTTTATAGTTTAAATAGCATTTCAAATACTAAAGAATATAAAACAGAATTGAAAGACAGTCTTATTTCAGCTTTATGAAATAATTCTTTAGACAGATTTTCAGAGCATATCACTTAAAAATAAATATCAATAAATGAGGTCCTAAAGAATGTAGTTTTATTTGAAAACTTTCTCTAATTCCATAGGGCCATCAATAAAAGCACTCAGGGAGAAAGCTATAGTTTTGTTTTGTTTTTTTTACATGAGTACCAGCTGTATTTGCTTTAAGCATCAAACTCTTGGGCAACACCACAGCCTTCACCTCCTTTTAGCTGAGAAAAGGCTTTATGAGTTATGTGGGGGTTTTTTTCCCAGGGATATGGAGCTCTCAGAATTATTAACTATAGGAAGAGAGTAAAAGTCAAAATTCATTCAATAAATTCCAGTGTGCTCAGATTGAGAGAACAGGTGCCTGAACTCACATCTGAAGAAAAATTTACAGGGTGCTTTCCAAACCTGCTCCACGCCTCTGACTAAGCAGTCCTAGTGATCTCGCGTTACAACCACAGAATAATGCAGGCAGCCTGGGATGGACCAGAAAGCCTATTCAGATCATCATTCATACAGAGCAAATGGACTTAAAACCTCTCATTTCCTTCAGCAGTGGGTAACATACAGAGATACAGAACTGCCATCTAGTGACTAAGTAGAAAAAAGCAAAGTGCTTTACTTGAAAATAAAATTGTAAGGTTTTTGTTGTTGTTGTTGCTCTTTTGTGTTTTTTGTTTGTTTTTTGTTTTGTTGTTGTTTTTGTTGTTTTAAGAGTTGTGAAATGCTGGGGTGCCTGGGTGGCTCAGTCAGTTGAGCATCTGACTCTGGATATAGACTCAGGTCATGATGTCATGGTTTGTGAGATTGAGGCCAGCATCATGTTCTGTGATGACAGTGCAGGGCCTGCTTGGGATTCTCTCTCTCCCTCTCTCTGCCTCTCCTCTGCTCACGCTCTTTCTCTCAAAATAAATAAACATTCTAAAAAAATTAAAAAATAAGAGTAGTGAAATACTAAAGTTAGCAAAAAAAAAAAAAAAAAAAAAGTGGCACAATTTAACATACCAAAGTTATACCAAAACTTAAAAATGTATGGGGAAACTAAGGAGACTCTATATGTGCCTTTGAAACATATCTTGATATTTGACTCTTATAAATGATATATTGTAAATATAATAGAATAACTTAAAATAAACTTATCTAACAATGTCATGATTTTGGCACAAATGGTATTAAATAGCCATAGGGCAATTGCTCATGTAAAAGTATAATTTTTATCATGGTGCAGCAAATATGAGGTATAAAATCAAACAGACCTATATATTCAAATCCTGGCTCTTAAACCTTTATCAATTTGTGACTCTAAGTAAGTTAACTCCTATAAACATCTTTTTTCTCTATCAGTTAAATGAATTAAAATAGTTACTTTAAAGGACTATTTTAAGAATTGCATAAGATCATGCAGTAAAAGTGTATATGCATAGTAGATTGGTAATTAATTCTAGTTTTTTTTTATCATTTTGACGACCATTTACTTTAAGCACTTATGAAATACACACATATTATCTAAGAAAAGAACCAGTCCATAAGTAAACTTATGACAAAGAAAGTAAACAATCATTTTTGAGGAATTAACCTCAGTTTCTCCAAATACTGCTTCCTCTCAATTAATTTATTGTATTTTCTGGCTTATAGAGAGTTCACTGGCAATAAGGAAAGCAGATATGAAATTTAAGTTAATCTATTTCACCCCTGAATTTCCAAAGCTGTAACATCAGGCATTTGTAAAACACCCAGTGCATTGGGTTTCCTGCTTCTTACAATATATTTTACCATGGTTCACAGCTCAAGAAAAATAGAAAAATCACTATAATTTTACATACATGAATTGATACTTGAATCTTAACACACACAGCAATGTTGCATGTTTATCATTTTTATAGTATAAATTATGTTTTGTTGAGGCTTTCTTTGGCATTATCATATGTAATAAAAATTCAATAGTATATGCCCTGGAAATAATAATTTAGAAAAATCTAACATATTATCAGATTACAACTTAGTCATGCCTCAAAAAAATAAAAAATAAAAAATAAAAGAAGCTGTAGAAAATGAGAGGATATTTTCAGGGCACTATTTTTCTTAATTATTTTTGAATTTATTTCTCTGCCTCTTTTTATCTTTCTTCATCTCAATCACTGTTGGCTAATCATTACACAATTTATTAAACAAGCATCAGCTCAGAACACCATCCCTCTCCAAAAGCCCTGGCCTTGTGTAGGTCTCTGCTCTGACAAAAAGCTGAAAAAACATGTTTTGTGACACTATCCTGAAGAGTATCATTAGTCTTGGAGCACCTGGGTGGCTCAGTCAGTTAAGCATCTGACTTCAGCTCAGGTCTTCATCTCATGGTCTGTGAGTTTGAGCCCCATGTCAGGCTCTGTGCTGACTGCTCAGAGACTGGAGCCTGCTTCAGATTCTGTGTCTCCCTCTCTCTCTGCCCCTCCCCAGCTCATACTCTGTCTCTCTCTTTCAAACATAAATAACATTACAAACTTAAAAAGAAAAAAAGAGTATCTTTAGTCTTACAACAATGGCCAATGTAGCTACATTTTTTAATTATTACTATTTGTTTAGTTGAAGTATAGTTGACATATTAGTTTCAGATAGGTAAGATAGGTGAAGGGGATTAAGAGGTAAAAATAAAATAAATAATAATAAGTAAGTCACAGGAATGAAAAGTACACTGTAGGTCTCAATAATATTGTAGTAACTTCATAGCTGTATTTTTTAAAGCATGAGTAAATTGTAGTTCTTGAACACTGTTATGTTCTCATTGCTCCTCCAGAGGGAGCACAACCTTCATGTATGATTCAGGACGCTGCTTTTCAAAAGGGATGTCAATTTTAACTTGGAAAAGCTCTCAAAAATCATCAAATTCTTTAATTTGACAGAGAAAAACACCATGTCCCAGAAATCCTAGTATGCTGTTACACACTAACCAGAAACAGAACTGGGCCTTGAACCTGGATGAGAATCTTCTCACCTTCCACTAGGCTGTGCTGGAGGATAGAGTCTTCTTACTGATAATATCTAGAACTCAGTTATTTTCAAAAGACTAGTTGGAAGAAAGTATAAATACATTTTTAAAAACTGGTTTTGTATCCAAAAGAGCAATTGCTATCTACAATTACTATTCTATATGTTTCCTTTCTTGCAGTCTTTTTTTCTTTAACAGTGTTTTGATTTCAAAAAACAAAAAACAAAAACAAAATTTGGCTTCTTTAGTAAAAGAAAAACGGTTTCTGTGGGAATTAAACGGGCACTAACTAATGTTTCATCCACCAAAGTAACTTAAAAATATGATTTGACTTTAGAAAACCTCTGGCGAGTTCTTCAAACTCGCATCCATGTAACTATTAGTTCAGCCAGGCACATCTCCATGTGACGTCTGGAATGGAAACTGTCCTGCTGGACCCAGCTTCTGTCAGGCCCAACTCTTTGGCTAGATACAGAATGATGCAGCTTCTAAAAAGCTTGTACTCCCTTCCACTTCAAGGTAGATTTTTTTGTCAAAGCCTAAATGGAAGACAACATCCCCTTCCACATGATTATATTTCCCTGAAGACAGAGAAATAAGGATGGCCTCAGCTAGCTGGCACATGAAAAAGAAAATCAGAACCTGTCACAATTTGAAGACAAGTAAGAGAGAAAGTAAGAAAGAAAGGGATTAGGATTCAACATCCTAATAAGATCTTCTTACTCCATATAAATAAATGGAACAAAATAGAGAAGCCAGAAATGGACCCACAAATGTATGGCCGACTAATCTTTGACAAAGCAGGAAAGAGTATCGAATGGGAAAAAAACAGTCTCTTCAATAAATGGTGCTGGGATAACTGGACAGCAACATGCAGAAGAATGAAACTGGACAGTTTCTTATGCCATACACAAAAATAAACTCAAAATGGATGAAAGACCTAAATGTGAGACAGGAAACCATCAAAATCCTACAGGAGAAAACAGGCAAAACCTCTTTGACCTTGCTGCAGTAACTTCTTACTAGACGTGACTCTGGAGGTATGGGAAACAAAAGCAAATATGAACTACTGGGACCACATCAGGATAAAAAGCTTCTTCTGCACAGCGAAGGAAACAATCAACAAAACGAAAAGGCAGCCAATAGAATGGGAGAAGATATTTGCAAATAACATATTGAATAAAGGGTTAGTATCAAATATGTATAAAAAATTTATCAAATTCAACACCCCAAAAAACAAATATTCCAGTGAAGAAATGGGAAAAAGACATGAATAGACACTTTTCCAAAGAAGACATCCAGTGGCTAACAGACACATGAAAAGATACTCAACAATAAAGGTCTTCCCAAACAAAAACTGAAGGAATTCAGCACCACTAAACCAGCCCTACAAGAGATCCAAAGGGGGATCCTGTGAGACAAAGTACCAGAGACATCGTTACAAGCATGAAACCTACAGACATCACAATGACTCTAAACCCATATCTTTCTATAATAACACTGAATGTAAATGGACTAAATGTGTCAACCAAAAGACATAGGGTATCAGAATGGATAAAAAAACAAGGCCCATCTATTTGCTGTCTACAAGAGACTCATTTTAGACCTGAGGACACCTTCAGATTGAAAGTGAGGGGATGGAGAACTATCTATCATGCTACTGGAAGTCAAAAGAGAGCTGGAGTAGCCATACTTATATCAGACAAACTAGACTTTAAAGGCTGTAATAAGAGATAAAGAATGGCATTATACAATAATTACAGGCTCTATCTATCAAGAAGAACTAACAATTATAAATGTCTATGCACCGAATACGGGAACCCCCAAATATATAAAACAATTACTCACAAACATAAGCAACCTTATCGACAAGAATGTGGTAATTGCAGGGGACTTTAATACCCTACTTACAATAATGGATAGATCATCGAGACACATGGTCAATAAAAAAACAAGGGCCCTGAATGATACATTGGATCAGATGGACTTGACAGATATATTTAGAAATCTGCATCCCAAAGCAACAGAATATACTTTCTTCTCAAGTGCACATGGAACATCCTCCAAGATAGATCACATACTGGGTCACAAAACAGCCCTTCATAAGTATATAAGAATTGAGATCATACCATGCATACTTTTGGACCACAATGCCATGAAGTTTGAAATCAACCACAGGAAAAAGCCTGGAAAACCTCCAAAAGCATGGAGGTTAAAGAACACCCTACTAAAGAATGAATGGGTCAACCAGGCAATTAGAGAAGAAATTAAAAAATATATGGAAACAAACAAAAATGAAAATACAACAATCCAAACACTTTGGGATGCAGCGAAGGCAGTCCTGAGAGGAAAATACATTGCAATCCAGGCCTATCTCAAGAAACAAGAAAAATACCAAATACAAAATCTAACAGCACACCTAAAGGAAATAGAAGCAAACAGCAAAGACAGCCTAAACCCAGCAGAGGAAGAGAAATAATAAAGATCAGAGCAGAAATAAACAATATAGAATCTAAAAAACTGTAGAGCAGATCAACAAAACCAAGAGTTGGTTTTTTGAAAAAATAAACAAAATTGACAAACCTCTAGCCAGGCTTCTCAAAGAGAAAAGGGAGATGACCCAAATAGATAAAATCATGAATGAAAATGGAATTATTACAACCAATCCCTCAGAGATACAAGCAATTATCAGGGAATACTATGAAAAATTATATGCCAACAAACTGGACAACCTGGAAGAAATGGACAAATTCCTAAACACCCACACACTTCTAAAACTCAAACAGGAAGAAATAGAAAATTTGAACAGACCCATAACTAGTGATGAAATTGAATCACTTATCAAAAATCTCCCAACAAATAAGAGTCCAGGACCAGATGGCTTCCCTGGGGAATTCTACCAAACATATAAAGCAAAGGTAATACTTTTCCTTCTCAAGCTGTTCCAAAAAATAGAACGGGAAGGAAAACTTCCAGACTCATTCTATGAAGCCAGCATTACTTTGATTCCTAAACCAGACAGAGACCCAGCAAAAAAAGAGAACTACAGGCCAATATCTCTGATGAATATGGATGCAAACATTCTCAATAAGATACTAGCAAATCGAATTCGACAGCTTATAAAAGGAATTATTCACCATGATCAAGTGGGATTGATTCCTGGGATGCAGGGCGGATTCACCATTCGCAAATCAATCAACGTGATACATCACATTAATAAAAGAAAAGAACCACATGATCCTGTTAATCAATGCAGAAAAAGCACTTGACAAAATTCAGTACCCTTTCTTAATAAAAACCCTTGAGAAAGTCGGGATAGAAGGAACATAACTTAACATCATAAAAGCCACTTATGAAAAACCCACAGCTAATATCATCCTCAATGGGGAAAAACTGAGAGATTTCTCCCTGAGATCAGGAACACAACAGGGATGTCCACTCTCACCGCTGTTGTTTAACATAGTGTTGGAAGTGCTAACATCAGCAATCGGACAACAAAAGGAAATCAAAGGCATCAAAATTGGCAAAGATGAAGTCAAGCTTTCACTTTTTGCAGATGACATGATATTATACATGGAAAATCCGGTAGACTCCACCAAAAGTCTGCTAGAACTGATACATGAATTCAGCAAAGTCGCAGGATACAAAATCAATGTACAGAAATCAGGTGCATACTTATACACTAATAGTGAAGCAACAGAAAGACAAATAAAGAAACTGATCCCATTCACAATTGCACCAAGAAGCATAAAATACCTAGGAATAAATCTAACCAAAGATGTAAAACATCTGTATGCTGAAAACTATAGAAAGCTTACGAAGGAAATTGAAGAAGATACAAAAATGGAAAAACATTCCATGCTCATGGATTGGAAGAATAAATATTGTTAAAATGTCAATACTACCCAAAGCTATTTACACATTCAATGCAATCCCAATCAAAATTGCACCAGCATTCTACTCGAAGCTAGAACAAACAATCCTAAAATTTGTATGGAACCACAAAAGGCCCTGAATAGCCAAAGTTATTTTGAAGAAGACCAAAGCAGGAGGCATCACAATCCCAGACTTTAGCCTCTACTACAAAGCTATAATCATCAAAACAACATGGTCCTGGCACAAAAACAGACACATAGACCAATGGAATAGAATAGAAACCTCAGAAATAGACCCACAAAAGTATGGCCAACTAATCTTTGACAAAGCAGGAAAGAACATCCAATGGAAAAAAGACAGTCTCTTTAACAAATGGTGCTGGGAGAACTGGACAGCAACATGCAGAAGATTGAAACTAGACCACTTTCTTACACCATTCACAAAAATAAACTCAAAATGTGTAAAGGACCTGAATGTGAGACAGGAAACCATCAAAACCCTAAAGGAGAAAGCAGGAAAAGACCTCTCTGACCTCAGCCGCAGCAATTTCTTACTCAACACATCCCCAAAGGCAAGGAAATTAAAAGCAAAAATGAACTATTGGGACCTCATGAAGGTAAAAAGCTTCTGCACAGCAAAGGAAACAATCAACAAAACTAAAAGGCAACCAACAAAATGGGAAAAGATATTTGCAAATGACATATCAGACAAAGGACTAGTATCCAAAATCTATAAAGAGCTCACCAAACTCCACACCCAAAAAACAAATAACCCAGTGAAGAAATGAGCAGAAAACATGAATAGACACTTCTCTAAAGAAGACATCCAGATGGCCAACAGGCACATGAAAAGATGCTCAACATCACTCCTCATCAGGGAAATACCAATCAAAACCACACTGAGATATCACCTCACGCCAGTCAGAGTGGCCAAAATGAACAAATCAGGAGACTAGAGATGCTGGAGAGGATGTGGAGAAATGGGAACCCTCTTGCACTGTTGGTGGGAATGCAAACTGGTGCAGCCACTCTGGAAAACAGTGTGGAGGTTCCTCAAAAATTAAAAACAGATCTACCCTATGACCCAGCAGTAGCACTGCTAGGAATTTACCCAAGGGATACAGGAGTGCCGATGCACAGGGGCACTTGTACCCCAATGTTTATAGCAGTACTCTCAACAATAGCCAAATTGTGGAAAAAGCCTAAATGTCCATCAACTGATGAATGGATAAAGAAATTGTGGTTTATATACACAATGGAGCACTACACGGCAATGAGAAAGAATGAAATATGGCCCTTTGTAGCAACGTGGGTGGAACTGGAGAGTGCGATGCTAAGTGAAATAAGCCATACAGAAAAAGACAGATACCATATGTTTTCACTCTTATGTGGATCCTGAGAAACTTAACAGAAACCCATGGGGGAGGGGAAGGGGAAAAAATGAGGTTAGAGTGGGAGAGAGCGAAAGCATAAGAGACTCTTAAAAACTGAGAACAAACTGAGGGTTGATGGGGGGTGGGAGGGAGGGAAGTGTAGGTGATGGGCATTGAAGAGGGCATCTTTTGGGATGAGCACTGGGTGTTGTATGGAAACCAATTTGACAATAAATTTCATATATTAAAAAAAAAGAAAAGATACTCAACATCACTCATCATCAGGGAAATACAAATCAAAACCACAGTGAGATACCACCTGTCAGAATGGCTAACATTAACAACTCAGGTAACAACAGATGTCAGAGAGGATGTGATGTAAGGAGAATCCTTTTGCAATGTTGGTTGGAATGCAAACTGGTGCAGCCACTCTGGAAAACATGAAGTTTCCTCAAAAAATTAAAAATAGAACTACCCTATGACCCAGCAATTGCACTACTAGGTATTTATCCAAAGGACACAAAAATGCTGATTCAAAGGGACACACGCATGCCAATGTTTATGGCAGCTCTTTCAGCAATAGCCAAATTATGGAGAAAGCCCAAATGTCCATTGACTGATGAATGGATAAAGAATATGTGGCACACACTCTCTCACACACAAACACACACACACACAATGGACTATTACTCAGTGATCCAAAAAGAATGAAATCTTGCATTTGCAACAGCGTGGATGGAAATAGAGGGTATTATGCTAAGTGAAGTAAGTCAGAGAAAGACAAGTACCATATCATTCCACTCTTGTGGAATTTAAGAAACAAAACAGATAAATAGGGGAAGGGAAAGAAAAGTAAGATAAAACAGAGAGTGAGACAAGCCATAAGAGACTCTTAAATATAGATAACAAACTGAGGATAGTTGGAGAGGAGGTGGGTAGGGGAATAGGTTAAAGGGGTGATGGGTAGTAAGGAGGGCACTTGTTGGGTATGAGCAGTGGGTGTTTTATGTAAGTGATGAAGCACTGGCTTCTACCCCTGAAACCAATACTACATTATATGTTAACTAACTTGAATTTAAATGAATAAATTTAAAAAAAAAAAAAAGATCTTCTTACCTGCTGAACAGCATCTGAACATTTTTTTGGAGTTTCCAAAACAGCAGACTGAGATTCTGGTTTGAAAAAGAAAAAGAGTCAGTATCTTAAAGAAGAAATTTCCCAATTCCTCAATCAGAAGACAAAACTAACTAAAGCATATCTTTAACCAGAAGTACCAAAAACATCCAGTTTATCTTCCAATTATACTTCTGTATTATAAAGACATGACTACTTTTCAGCATATATAACACAGATAATGACTAATGCTCATGTCATTATTTTTTAAATTAGAATAACCTCATGCCCTTCTTCAACACACCAATCATAATTATTTTTCTCAACTGCTAGCGTCTATTTTGTGCTAGGAAATACCTGTTGAAACATTCACTTATATTATTTACTTAGCGCAAGTCTGTACAATGATAGAACTCATCAATCTTGAAGGATGGGATTCAGTTGTCTTATCTATTGACAACTTTCCTTCTAATTTCTTTTTTTTTCTTATTTGAGAGAGAGAGAGAGAGCACACGAGAGAGGGACGGGGTGGGGGGGGGGGGAGAATCCTAAGCAGGCTCCACGTTCAGCACGAAGCCCGACATGGAGTTCAATCCCACAACCCTGGGATCATTACCTGACCTGAGCTGAAATTAAGAGTTGGACGCTCAAGCCCACTGGGCCACAAAGGTGCCCCCTACCTTCTAATTTCAATAAGAGATAATGAGTACTACCATCGAGTAATAAAGGATTCTGAAAGGATTTTGTTCCTTTATTTGTCATTTAAGAGTCTATGAGACTGTAAATTCATGCTGGAAAACCTAAGGGAAAACAAATTCCAGGCTTACTTTTCAAGCTAAGGGACAATTTCTTCTAAGTGAACCTCGCATGAACATTGTAAAACAAAAAATAAAAACAAAAGGGCCTTCAGAAATCCCCAGTGCTCCATGGAGTAGAGTCTGAAAACAACTCATTGTGTCCATTATCGACAATTTACAGTTGAAAAATCAGAGACACAGAATATAAGTAATTGGTGGGAAGCTGGAAGACTAGAGTTTCTCTCCTGTCATATGTCTCCCCAACCACAGCTAGCGTGCAGATCAGACTCCTGACAAGAAAGAGCAGTCACTCTTGAGGAGAGTTTAGACATTCCTAATTTAGCAGCACTCTAGTTGATACATGTGACAATGCTCTAGAAAGATAAAAAAAAGGGCTTGTTATTAAATTCTATAACATGTTGTTAAACTACATTGAAAGTTTCCATTTCCCTGAAATTAAAGCACAGCATCTGTACAGGCTCTTGGCCTTCTTTCACTTGTCCACAGTCCCTGACCTCTCTGACCACTTCTGCCTTTCCCTACCTGCTCCTGTGGCCACAGCAGTCTTCTTGCTGCTCTTTAACATGCTGCCATACTCCCTCCACAGGGTCTCTGCTATAGTGGGATATCTGTATGTCCCCCTTGCCTTGCTCTTTCCCTAGGGCTTCCTAGCCTTCCTAGCAATCTAGTGGTGATCAACCTAGTGGTGATCTGATCCACTGTAGCACTTTTCATTCTGTCTCTTACTTTCTTTAACATGGAACATCACATAATATACTACATAACTCACTTGTTTGCCTCCTGATTATTATCTCTCTTACTCCACTAGAATATAAGCTCTGTGAAGGCAGGGATTTTTGTCATTTTCCCTCTATTGTCCCTGGCATCTAGAATACTGCCTGGCACACGGTAGGGGCTTAAAGTATTTGCCCAGTAATTATAGGAGTGAATGGAAGAAGTGATCAAAAGAATGATTAAACCATGAAAGGAGGTATCCTGGGAAAGGAAAAAGGGGAGTAAGAATCTTAAAAGGGGCAACATAGATATCACTTTGCCTTTAGCTACTTCCTGCACCTCAGCTAGGGGTGCATCTTTCAAAACAAAAATCATTGAGAAGAGCATGAAGTAGTCACCGACAGATGTCACTGCGGCAATAGAACATTAACAAGTGGCCTTAAAATGCAAGCATTTTCCCAGACAAGTATTGTATTTTTTTCAAGTAATAAAAAATGATTCTTCTTTCTTATCCTGACAAATCTCTACTCTGAACTTAACACCAGAGTTAGCCAATTCTGAATAAGGGTCCTAAAAACAAAGCCAATCAGCAGTTAATATAAAGCAAATACAAATGCTGGAACACTTTTGTTTTTAGTTACCTACAAATCCCCAAACTCAACAAACTCTAGATAAAATCCTGGGGCTTTGTTTTGATGGAAAATGCTTTTCTTTCTCTTCTTCCTATTTTGATAGTGCAGGGAGAACCCAATGGAACACCAACAGTTCTTTGCATTAGAAACACATACAGTGTTTCCTACCTTTTTCCCTATAGCTCTAGACCTGGTGACCTGCCCAAAAAAGCAAATTTCTGGGTTCTGGTGGTAAAGAATGCATACCAGAACAATGAACTAGAAAGACAACTCAGTCATTTTCCTGAATCCTCCTCCTCCCAAACTTTCAGTTTCCTTCTGTCGAGATGTGTGTTGTATGTAAGCAATGAACCATGGGAATCCTGCCCCAAGTCAAGAGCACACTGCACACACTGTATGTTAGCCAATTTGACAATAAATTATATATTTTTTTTAAAAAGTAAAGCTATGCTTGTCAGTCAATAAATAAATAAATAAATAAATAACACCTGGACTGAATTCATTCTCCCACCCCCTCCCTTCCACTCTACTTCTTATTTCTTTGAATCAGTGTGTTACAACATCTAAGGGAAAGTTATGGCAAAAAACACTCTCCTCAGAATCATAAAATGAGGCATAGGAATTCTAGAATGTCAAGATTTTAAGATGAAAAAGATGTGTACAGAATAACTGCATTGCAAAACAAAGGTAAAATCAAAGAGAGCCAAGAGAAAAGAAAAATAAGAGTTAAGGAGAAGACAAATAAGAAAGAGAAAAAACAAAAGCAGGCATAGTTAGGAGAGAATAAAGAGAAGCATGAGAGATGACACTAAGTGTTGAGTAAAACAAAATGGCATGTTTGCTGCAAATGATAGATAAGTAAGCTGGTTTCTGAGTAGCTACTCAAGGCTAAAGTCATTGGGCAGGTAGATTTAAGAAATCCACTTAGTTCTAACATTCTTAGATTGATCACCTCTGTTACAAAATCCCATGACACTTGTTACCAATATTCCCCTCTTCCAGCATCCGGGGCTTTCGGGAATTGCCTTCCACTTAGATCTGGAGCTGACAGTCCCCATTACATATTCATCAACCAAGACGGTTCTTTTTAAAGAGTAACCCAGAAACAGCTCTCTCAAAGAAAGGTACATTTAAAACTGCCAACTCTTTCACTCACCCTTCTTAAGAATTCAGTAACTAGACTGTTTAAAAACTATTACTGTGAAGCAAAGTAGGAGAAAGAACATTCCTGACAAAACTTTAAGTGTTCTAAATAATCAACAATCTAAAATTCTGGGCTCCCCATAATTCCTAATATGTTTCAGAAACAATCTCTTTATCATCACAAAATAAGCATAAGACTTGCATAACAAAACATACTTGGATGAGTTTGACATTTGTAGAGAGAAAGAAAATGAGTAGGATATGCCTTTCTGCCATGAATGGAAAATAAATTAAATCACCTCTTTAAAACATAAAGTATGACTTCTAAAAAGGAATTAAACAGTCTCTAAAGAGTTTTATAGCATAATTATAATGCATAAAATGCATTAAATAAAATACATAAAATGCACTTATGTAAAATTCTTAAAATATTGTTTCTTTAATACATCAATTTGATTCAAGTCTAGTCAATTTAATTGAGAAAGAACTTATTAAACTTAAATAATATAATTTATGACTAGCTGCCTGATATATGCCAGATGCTTTTAATTCTGGTATACTATGTCCTTCCACAAATGGAGATGGAGTTAAACATGTAATTTTCCTAAAAGAAACAACCTTATGTCCCGCTTATTTGAGTATCTCATGGTATGGATATGTCCCCTCAATGCCCACAAAGAACATTGACACACAATATTTAGCTTGCATATATAAGAGAGAAATGCAGGCCAAAACTACAAAAAAATAAATTTGAAAATGAAGTGAAAGGGCGGGCCTACACCAGCCGACTCCATCCTGTTCTGTGTCCTTCACCTTGACCACACCTCCTCCCCTTGAGTAACCACCCCCCTCACCTGCCTAACAGGACTCGACCCTTCCCCAGGACCCTTCCCCAGCCAATCGGCTGAGGCCATAGCCATTACCTCACCAACTGCCCCCAGGCCCCAATAAAACCTTTGTCCTTTTGAAACTCGCTCTCTTTCCCTGGTATCTCACCGCTGCGTCGGTGCAGGTAGGGGATTGAGCTCGAGCTAGCTCGAATAAAGGCTCTTTGCTTTTGCATCGGACTCGGCTCCCTAGTGGTCTTTGGGGATCACGAATTCTGGGCATAACAGAAGAATTATCTATAGGAGACATGGTCAATCTTTTCTGGTACATTTTATCCCTTGATCAAGTGGGAAGCTGAGAAATAGAACACTATCAAATCTTCCTGGGTCATTTATAGAATTTCTGCATTACTCCCAACTGAATGTGTATTAAAGCATTCAGACTACTCCTGGAAATGAGTTGATGATACTGTTTGCATTATAGCACACAGAATCTCTCTTATTAGGAACCATCAGAAATACCATTTCTTTATATAAAAGTCCAGAAAAGACACTGTCGCTTTTAACCTCATGCACACAGAGGATCATTAGGGAATTGTCCCCATTTCCCTTTCTACTTTAAACCTAAAGAAAAATTTCCAACTATCTTTGAAAACTACAAGTCCTTCTGAAGTATATTTGTATACTAGCTGACTTCAGCTTCATCTTATTGTTCCATCCTAAATTTCTTTCAGTTCAATTTATTTTCTTTTGTCTTCCTTTTGTACGCCTTCAAATCTATTCTGGAGCAAAGGTGGGTTGCAGTCCTTTCAGCTAACATGTAAACATGATTTTTAGGATTTCTATATAAAAAGTCCCTACCATGTTTCTACCAGATTTTCTTCTACATATTTTCCTCCAGGATTTCTGTCCCCCAAACTGCCTTCCTAAATACTACTCTACTTGGCCTTTCACATTTTCAAAGAAAGATACGGGGCTTGGTGTTTCAAAGACGTAATAAGTCCCCACACACATCTAGACATCGTGCCTCTATTATGCATAAACTTGAAAATTAAAGTTAATAATCTCTTTGATTTCTGTGAATCCAGTGAATAGCTTTTGAAACTTGGTATTGAGCCCAGAAAACGGTCCATGGGCTGTTTCAGCACACACACAAAACTCTCTCAAATGCTTGCATTTATGTGCTAAGTAGATAGTTATTTAGATCTTTTTCAACGAAAGATCTTAATTTATTGACTTAAACATTTAAACATATACTGTGTGCCCAAAGGTCTTGAAATGTTGGGAGTCTTCAACAAAGACAAATATACATAAACAGATAAATTAAAATGCATAAGTAATTTGTATGATAGAGATATGAATAAAATGTCGTGGGACTCCAGAAGAACAAACAACCATGGAGGGGGGGGAGGGTGTTATATATGTAAGTAAAGGAAAATGAAGAGAGATAGAAGAAAGAGAAAACAAGATAAATGGAAAGGTTTTCTTCTTATCAATGTTTCTGCCACCAAATTTTGCAGAACAATGCTCCCCAATTTCCTTTCCAGCTAGGTTTATCTTTCCAGGAGGCATTCTATAGACTTCAAAAGGTCAATTTTCACACCTTATGCTGATCTGTGACAAAAATGCCAACTGCAAAAGATTCCCTTCTCCATATCACTGGTGGGAAGAGAAATCAAGGCCTTACCTTGACCTCTGCAACTCAAATCCACATTAGGAGAGTTGGTTCTTTCATCAATATATGAAAGGTGGACAAAAACCTCCCTCACAGAAGGGATTACAAAAAATTAAGTCAGAAGCATGAGAAAAGCAGAAGAGGCAGCAACAGAAATCTGAATTGGCTGGAGATGTGAATTAGTAATACATATTAAAAAGAGCCCAAGACCAAAAAAAAAAAAAAAAAGGCAAGAAACAAGGTTTCAAAAATTTTTAAGTGTATTTACTTATTTATTTTGAGAGAGAGAGAAACAAGTGAGGGAGGAACACAAAGAGAAGGAGAGAGAGAAAAAATCCCAAGCAGGCTCCACACTGTCAGCACAGAGCCCAATAGGGGCTCATTCTCATGAACCATCAGATCATGACCTGAGCCAAGTCAAGGGTAGGCTGCTCAACTAATTGAGCTACCCAGTTATCCCACAAGTTTTCGATTTTCTAAAATGTAACTGAAAGTCTTTCTTCTTCAGAAAGAAAATAAAGTCATTGAACTCTTTTAAACTAAAATGGAAAGGGGCCACATGTTGCAAATACTGACTTTCACCATGATGTCACTACAAAACAATGTATAGCAATTGTCATTAAGTGTACTGCAAATAGTTAATAAATGGCCCCAGAATCAGAATACCCCATGGAGTCACAGCAGGAAAAGTTTAGAAAAGTACCATTATATCATTTGAACAAAAGAAAGCTATATAGCTATTGAGGTTTATAACAGATCAACTGGAGAAAAACAAATCACCACATGAAATTATTTTCTACTTACCCCCATCATCCTCTTCAAGAATGCATATTTTAAAAGGATACAAGTTATTATATTAAAAATTACTTTCTCTGTCATTTTATAAGCTACACCAAACAACAAAGAAAAAACTAAGTTACAAATTTCCTAGTATCAATTCCAACTATTATCTTTTACCAAACTAAAATGTATATTATCACTACCTTTCAATCTAGTCCTCCTCCAGTATACAAAATCAATAATATAAAATATTTCATAACATTTTTAAAGTACCTTAAAATTTTAGAAGAGAATATAAATGTTTCAGAAAAGTGGAGAAAGACATACTAGAGAAGAATAAAATGAAAATACCACACTAATCATGATGTAAAACACAGGACATGGACAACTATTAAGAGAACTCTCAATGAAACTGTAATTTAGTTCTTCTGTATCTATACCTGGCTATTTCCTGCCAAGTAATCAATGTAACTTTTAACATGAATAATACAGTGTACTTAACAGGATCAATACTTTTAGTTGTGTGGTTTTTTTTTTTAATTTTCAATGTTTATTTTTGAGAGAGAGAGCAAGCGGGGGAGGGGCAGAGAGCGAGGGAGACACAAAATTTGAAGCAGGCTCCAGGTTCTGAGCTGTCAGCACAGAGCCTGATGCAGGGCTCAAACTCATGAACCATGAGATCATGACCTGAGCCAAAGTCGCTCAACCGACTGAGCCACCCCAGGCGCCCCTGTGTTTTTCTTTTTAAAACGAAATACACTTTTATGTAATTGCTTTATTCTCAGGTGCCATCATGTTAGAACCCTTCATCTCTGAAGATATTTGCATTAAGGAATCTACCTTGGCCCTTGATCAACTGTACTGTGTTATAAGAAATTCAGAGCCCTACATGGAACAACATTTCCTACCTCCTATCTTTCATTTGTTGCTCATTTTAGGGAGTACAGTCCATTGAGTGAACACTAAGCAGTGTTTCAAAAGCATCTGACATTAAAAAAGGGTCATTCTGGGTTGGGTGTGGGCCCCCCATTCTGGGCTTCAGTAGAAGGAAGAAAGACATAAGTGCATCCCTCCAGAGACTAGGGTAAATACAGGATTATAAACACTGAGTTTGCTTTGCAGACCTTTGGAAAAGAGCCTAGAATAAAATCCTTAACACTGTGGGTTATTGTTGGTTTTAAAGGGAACTCATGAGGAAGTAATAAATAATGATGTGAAATAATGAAAATAATTATAATAACCATAGCAAACACTTATACCAAGCCCAATGCAACATTCTGGATGCTAATTCTATGCTTTAACATGCATTAAGTCATATAATTCTCAAAACAGCCCTATGTAGTAGATGCTATTCTTACTGACATTTGACAGATGAGGAAACTGAGTACAGGGATTAAGAAATTTGCCCAAGGTTACAAAGCTGGTAAATGATATTTCATGCTATACTCTGTTATTACAAGTCCAAATTGAGTTTCTAATGACTTTTTCTCTATAAGTCAATGTGGGGGAAAATCAAAATTCTTAACTCTAACACTCATGCTACTATTTTAGGAAAATTTGGTGATAGATAGATATCTGAATAGTAATGATGCCCTTCAATTTACTCTCCACTTATGGATCAGTCTACTGAGAAGTCAGAAATTTATTGTACCAAACTGAAAACTTTTTAGAAAGGAATTAAACAACCAAATTTCATAAAACATTGCTGCACAAATGTGATTCTTAATTCTTAAGACAAATACAAAGTGCTTTCCCACTTTCAGCCTCCATATAAAGCTGACATTAATCTTTCTATCTTCCCAGCCAATAATACAAAATACTTTAAAAGACAACAAAAGATGCAAAGAGAAAAACAACCAAAAAGAAAAATCTTGAGATACATTTGAACACTGTACAGTTTTTAAAAGATTACTCAAAATTTAGATTTAGTGAAACTTGTATCTCTATGTCCCCATTATCTCTGAAGTTAAGAAAAGGATCAAGAAAAGCACAAGGAAGGCAATAAAGGAAGAGAGTCAGAGTGGAGAGGTAAGGTGGCCACCATCTTCGAAGGCAATAGACAGAAATTTCCTTTTGGTATTCTCAGCCCAATCAGGATGTGGAGCCTCAACCTCAGGTGGTGGCTACCACTGGCCACCTGAAGCAGTAATTCACAAACTTTTATATACATGATAATAACTGGACAATTCCAGTGCCCTATCCCCTAGAATTCTAACTCAGCAGCCTTGAAAGTGGAGCATAAGAATTTTCAATTTAACAAGACTCCTACTGATTTTGTTTGAGTTAGCTGCAGATCATAATCTAAGAAATACAGAAGAGAAATTTAAGACTTAGTACCCAGTAAGCACTGCACAGTACTTTACATCACACACTTTTAGAACATTCTGGGCTCCTACCTGTTTCAACATCCTTAGACCTGTGTTCTTCATCAGGAGGTGTAGCTGGTGGCCGAACAGGTGGGACTCGTCGGGGAAACTGCCCTTCTGTGTAATCCAGTGAGTGAGTGGGTTGGCTGACTGCAGCCCAGGTGTAAAGTTGATCTTGCTATATTTAAAATTTTTTAAATAAAAATAAAAAAAAATAAAATGTAAAGCTATTTTAATTCAATCATGAAAAAATGAAGTTTTTTTAATTGTTACATTACAACATCATTTTTATCTTATACATACATATGCAGGGTGTGTGTGTGTGTGTGTGTGTGTGTGTGTGTATCAAACATTAAAACAGCATTGCCTACTATCCAATGTAGATTCATAATGGCAACATTCATTCACACAATTATTTCAATTTCATAACCATACTTGTCTCAACTTTTTCTTTCTTTTTCAATTTATTTATTTTTTAATATTTATTTTGAGACAAAGAGAGAGAGAGTACCTGGGGGAGGGGCTAGCACAGAGAATCCCAAGCAGACTCCACGCTGTCAGGACAGAGCCTGAATCAGAACTCAATCTCATGAACCATGAGATCATGACCTGAACTGAAACTAAGAGTTGTAATCTGAACTGCCTGAGCCACCCAGGCACATCTCAATTTATTTTCTATAGAAAAATATAATTTTTTTTTGTGGTGGAGATTCCATGTTCATGTGCAAGGAAATATAAGACCAGAAAATCCAGACATTCAGAGAACTCCCTGAACTAGAATCTTTAAGACATTTGAATATGATGTCCCTTTAAAATCTGTTTAAACACTTGTGGCAAAGTCAAAGGACAGGCTGTACTTGGGCACCACAGAACAATAATAGCTTCCTTGCCTTCAACAACAAAAAGCCTAGGAAACCAACTTATCATGGGCCCAGGCTTCAAAATGTTTGGGACAAAAACCACGAAAAAGTAAATGAACTTGCCAAGAGTAAAAAAATTGGACAGGGATCTTCTGGCAAAGAAAGTGCTTCCCAGCTGAAGACTAACAGAATCTGGACAGAATGAGAAGGCTCATAACTACACCTAATGCCAGGAAGCAAAGTGGAAATCTCACAAAGGAGGCCACTTTGAGGCCTATAAACACCTTGGAAAACTTCTCATTAGGATTTCGGAATAACATGTTTAACCATTTTAGGATGCATGCACTCAAAATATACATGCCCTAGGTTCTCTCCATGATATTTTCCTTACTTGTAGGTATATTTGCCTATAGCTTATGGTCAACCTAAAGTAAAACAAAGAGAATAACAGTATTGTAGAGGTGAAGAGCAAATGAAAAACAAGACAAAACAAACAACAACAACAAAAAACCGTACTGTAACCACTGTGTTGAGACTATAAAGCAAATGGAGTTAACCCAGGACAGGCATTGCCATTTCTATAATGCATTTAACAAATTAATCTAATAAATTCACAAATTATTGTTCAGCATAGACAGTAAGACACAGTGTATATATCTGTAGTTTAAGCTTTAACTTTACAGACACTGGCCCTATTTGAGAATTCAGATTCTTGGATTTGGCTAGTATTACATAAGGGTCACATTGAAGACCTGGCTAAGCATTTCAGCTTTCCATACTGTTTCAACTGTTCATACACATTTTTTGAATGTTTATTTATTTTTGAGAGAGAGACAGAGTGCAAGTGGGGGAGGGGCAGAGAGAGAGGGAGACACAGAATCCAAAGCAGGCTCCAGGCTCCGAGCTGTCAGCACAGACGTGGGACTCAAACACATGAACCGTGAGATCGTGACCTGAGTCCAAGTTAGACGCTTACCCGACTGAGCCACCCAAGCGCCCCATTCAACTATTCCTCTCTTGATCGACAGCAAAGGCTTTGCTTTTCAGCCTACTGCGTGTCAGAAATAGCTTTTCGCCAGTGAAATTAGTAGTTTGTTTAATTAACATGATGTTGGAAATGAGATCACAGTAGTGAAACTGAAGTAATTCCGTCTACAAGGATTGACAAAAATATCAGAGAATATCCTCATTCTTAAAAGAACAGAGTAAGACTTGGGTGAGGGATGATGTCAAGGCTTGATGCTCTGACAGCGGTGCGTCCAGCCACTGCTTTAGGAAAATGTCTCCTTGCCTGCTGCCAAACGTTAGGCACAGAATCCTGCCTCTTTCGTTTCTGCAATACCTAAACCTTTCATGGAAAGTGTAGTCAAGCACCTACCCAGGCAGCAAGCTATACGTTCCCTGACAAAGCAACTCTTGCCTAGAGAGCTTTATCATCCTAATAACAGACTCACTCAGCCTCTGACTTTGTGCCACATGAAAAAGGCAGCAACAACTAAGGGGATAAACGGTTTCACTTTAGGATTGCACAGTTCACCAAAACACAAAGTATATTGAAAGCACTTTATAAAACTTCATATAAACAAACAGCAACAACAACAAATTCGGTTCAGTCCGGTTTTTTAGCTACGCTCCAGTATTGTAATATATCACAATGCTATGATGGTAATCTCAAAACCCTTCCTTCATAGCAGAGCTCTACTAGCAGAAAATAAGCAAAACACAAATTTCTTTTGTGGCTTTTTAACACCTACAAATGCCACCTCTTCAACCTAGCATTTAATTTTTTCTATATGACTCTCATCCACCCACCCAAATCCATCCCTCCATGTTCCCTAAGTCAAACTTCACTCCATTACCATAACTCCCCAGTTCTCCTCATTATGGAATGTAATCTCTCAGTAAAAGTCTCGCTGAAGTTCCACCTCACATGGACCACTCATGCATCAGAACACTGATACAGCACCCTGCCACCATTCATTTTGAGAAGTAACGGTATGCCATCCAGGATGGTGGCATAACACCTTACTGAGTGCATCTAATCTTTCCTCAAATTGACTGAAAACTCCTTCAGCCCATGAAGTATGCACACAGGTCCTACAAATCTCCCCTAGCAATTGACAATGCTAGGATGACTACATAAAAGCCACTTAACTGAACTAACAGAATTGGCAGATAAAAAAGAAGTAAAAAGATGGTTTGTCAGTATGAACAGCAGCAGTAGCTCATTTTCTTCCAATACATAACAAGATACCAAAAAGGTACTTTCTGGATGCCACATGGAAAACAAATCTATTATATTATCTGTTTTATCTAAACCTATCAGCAATTATACAATATAAAGAAAAATAGGAACAGGGTCAACCTGGCAGCAAAGTAGGGGGACCCGAAGTTCCCCCATCCCTCAAACACAGCAGTGTTGAGGTCAGAGAACTTGGAATTCCAAGAGTATGAGCTGCAGAGTGACAGAGACATCTCCAGGGGCCCATGGGGACAACTTGGTGGGCCATAGGTGCACGATTGAAAACTTGGAGAGATAAAATGGGAGGCATAGGAAGACAAGGGAGGGATCCCTTTCTTTGGAAAGACAAAAGGAAGAGAAAGAGAGGCTGTTGAAGTGTAGGATTGTATTTGGACCAGAGAAAACCCATGGACCGGGCAACAGAAAAAAAAGAGAAAGATCTAATTTCTAAGTGCCTGGCTTTCTCTGGACTGGGGCCAGCTGCCCTGTTCATGTGCCTGGGGAGAAGGGGAGCCAGTCCCAGTCTTGGTAACTAGCACAGAGGTGCAGTCCTCAGTGAGAGAAAGCAATCCCCTCCCTTGAGTGCTCTGTGAAGAAGGCACATAGCCATTCCAAGGACAAAAGACCCTGCCTGCACCCGCCAGTCAGAGGCCCTTTGTCGGCTGGCTGGGCTGAGGGGCTCTACCCTAGAACCAGGATGTACAGGTGGGATCCTTTAAGACTGATGGTTTGAATCCCAACCAAGCACCAGGGAAGCAAAGGAGACTGTGGAGCGGGACAGACGGCCTCATTTGCACCAGCTCAGCACTGTGGGAAGCCAGAGGCCCTCTATCACTGGGGTGGGGTGGCATTTTTCTGGAACTGGGGTGAGCAGAGTGAGATCCTTTAAGACAATGGGGTTTGAATCCCAGCCATGTGCCAGGGAGGTGCAGGAGATGGTGGAATGGGACAAACCACCCTGTTCCCGCCCACGCAGCACTGTGAGGAGCCAGAGGCCCTTTGTAATCTGGCTGGGCAGAGTGGCACTTCCCTGAAACCGTGGGCATGTAGTGGGACCCTTTAATACATGGGGGTTTTAATCCCGCTGAGCACCTGGGAGGTGCAAGAGACTGTGGAGCAGAACATACCCAGCCTGCTCCCACATGCACAGCACTGTGCAGATGGCTTAAACAGAGTGTTTGGGACACCCAGTCTGGGGAGGAGAGACTGGGGTGTCACCATTTTTATCCCCATCACCAACAAGATGAGGCTCTAGGGAACAAAGGGCCCACGGTGGAGGCAGGACCTGCCTGCTACCAAGCCACACCCCTCCAAGTCTGGTCACTGTGAATTTACCAGTGTTTGATTGGCACTGGCTAACCAGACAACCCCTTCCTCCAGACCAGCACAGCCACTGGCTCCAAGGCACCCAGCGGTTTTGCATTTTCTGATTTGATTCTTGGTCAATTCTTATTTTGTATATATATTCCTTTTTATTTCCTTCCTTTCCTTCCTCTAGTTTCTTTGTTCTCTAGTCTGGTTATTCGGGTTGTTGGTTTCTTTAAGCAGACATATTGAATCTATTATTTTTACACCTCTTCTGTATCTCTTTCTTATTTATCTTCCTCTCTCTCTCAGGATTAAGTCATATGGTTACTCTGTCTGGTCAATTTTCTTTTTTTTTTTTTTTTTTTTCTTTATGCCCACCCCTGTCATTTCTCTCTTTGTATGGGATAAGGCTTCTTCCACCACCACCCTCTTTTTAAAATTGTTTTTCCAGGGTTACTTCATGGTGGAAGGTCCAAACCACTATTAAAAGTAGGGAGACAAAGCAACCAGAGTCACAACAACAGAGAGCATGTAACATATTAGGAAAACACCTCCTGAAAGGCCAGGCCCTGGACAGTGTATAACCCCTTTTTAATATAGTAGTGCTCGCAGGTACAGGACACATTAACAAACTATTACAACAAGTAAGGGATGGAATACTAGCCAATATGATGAAAAGGAAGAATTCACCTCAAAAGAAACTCCAGGAAGAATGGCGGCCAGAGAATTGCTCAAAACAGATATAAACAAGATATCTGCTAAGAATTTAGAATAATAGGCATAAGATTAATCACTGGGCTTGAAAAAAACAGAGGACAGCAGAGAATCTATTGCTGCAGAGATCAAGGAACTAAAAAATAGTCATGACGAATTAAAAATGCTATAAAGCAGGTGCAAAATAAACTAATTGCAGTAAGAACAAGATGAAAGAAGCAGAGTGGAGAATAAATGAAATAGAAGATAAAATTATGGAAAATGATAAAGCCGAGAAGAAGAGAGACAAGAAAATATTAGACCATGAGGGGAGAATAAGAGAACGAAGTGATTCAATGAAACTTAATAATATCCATATCATAGGAGTTCCAGAAAAAGACAGAGAGAAAGGGGCAGAAAGATTACTTGAATAAATTATAAATTAGAACTTTCCTATTCTGTGGAAGGAAGAAGATATCCAACTCAAGGAGGCAAAGAAAACTCCCTTCAGATTTAACAGGAATAGGTCTTCTCCATGGCATCTCATAGTGAAACTGGCAAAATACAAAGATAAAGAGGGAATTCTGAAACCAGCTAGGGACAAATGGACCTTAAACTACAAGGGTAGGCACATAAAGGTAGTAGCAGACCTGTCCACCAAAACTTAGCAGGCCAGAAGGGAGTGGCAGGAAACATTCAATGTGCTGAATAGGAAAAATATGCAGCCAAGAATTCTCTACCCTGCAAGGCTGCATCCAGAATAGAAGGAAGGATAAAGGCTCTCCCAGACAGACAAAAACCAAGGGAGTTCATGACCCCTAAACCAGCCCTGCAAGAGATCGTAAGGGGTACTCTGTGAGTGGAATGCTGCAAAGACTACAAAAGACCAGACACATCACCACAACCATGAAACCTACAAATAACACAAGGACACTAAATCCATATCTTTCAATAATAATGCTGAATGTAAAAGGACTAAATGCTCCGATTAAAAGACAGAGGGTATCAGAATGGATTAAAAAACAAGATCCAGGAGCGCCTGGGTGGCTCAGTCAGTTAGGTGTCTGACTCAGCTCAGGTCATGACCTCAGGGTTTGTGAGTTCAAGCCCTGTGTCGGGCTCTATGCTGACAGGCTCAGAACCTGGAGCCTGCTTCGGATTCTGTGTCTCCCTCGCTCTCTGCCCCTCCCCCACTCACACTCCGTCTCTGTCTCTCTCAAAAATAAACAAACATTAAAAAAATTTTTTAAAAAACAAGATCCATCTATATGCTGTCTACAAGAGAACCATTTTTAGACCTAAGGACAACTTCAGATTGAAAGTGAGGGGATGGAGAACCATCTATCATGCTATGGAAGTCAAAAGAAAGCTGGAGTAGCCATACTTACATCACACAAACTAGATTTAAACTAAAGTCTGTAAGAAGAGATGAAGAGGGGCATTTTATCATATTTACGTGGTCTATCCATCAAGAAGAGCTAACAATTATAAATGCTTATGCCCCCAATTGAATTCACCCAAATATATAAAATAATTAATCACAAACATAAGCAATCTTATTAATAAGAATATGGTAATTTCAGGGGACTTAGTGAATGGACAGATCTTCTAGGCAAAATAAAAAAAAAAAACAAACAATGGCCTTGAAGGATCCATTGGACCAGATGGACTTGACAGATACATGTAGAACTTTTCATCCAAAAGAAGCAGTATACACATTCTTCTCAAGTGCACATGCAAAATTCTCCCAGATAGATCACATACTGGATCATGAGAGAGGCCTCAATAAAAATAAAAGAATTGAGATCACACCATGCATATTTGCAAATAACAATGCTATGACACTTGAAATCAAGTTTGAAATCATTTCAATCACAAGAAAAAAATTGGAAAACCCCAAAGGAATGGAGGTTAAAGAGCAACCTACTAAACAATGGATGGGTCAGCCAGGCATTAAAAAAGAAATTTAAAAAACATATGGAAGCAAATGAAAATGAAAACACAACAGTCCAAACTCTTTGGGATGCAGCAAAGGCAGTCCTAACAGGAAAATACACTGCAATCCAGGCCTATCTCAAGAAACAAGAAAAATCCCAAATACAAAACCTAATGACTCATCTAAAGGAATTAGAAGCAGAACAGCAAAGAAACAAAGAAACCCCATGGCCAGCAGAAGAAGAGAAATAAAGATTAGAGCAGAAATAAACAATATAGAATTTTTTAAAAAAGGTAGAATACATCAATGAATGTAAGAACTGGGTTTTTGAAAAAATAAACAAAATTGATAAACCCCTAGCCAAACATCTCAAAAAAGAAAAGAGAGGACCCAAATAGATTAAATCACAAATGAAAAAGGACAGATCACATCAACACCGCAGAAATACAAACAATTATCAGAGAATACTATGACAAATTACATGCCAACAAACTGGACAACCTGGAAAAAAATGGACAAATTCCTAGACACCCTCACACTAACAAAACTCAAATGGGAAGAAATAGAAAATTTGAACAGACCCATAACCAACAAATAAATTGAATCAGTTGTCAAAAATCTCCCAACAAATAAGAGTCCTGGACCAGATGGCTTCCCAGGGGAATTCTATCAGACATTTAAGGCGGAGTTAATACCTATACTTCTCAAGCTATTCCAAAAAATATAAATGAAATGAAAGCTTCCGGACTCATTCTATGAGGCCAACATTATGCTGATTCCCAAACTAGAGAGAGAGCCCAATAAAAAGGAGAATCACATGTGGATGCAAAAATTCTCAAGAAGATACTAGCAAATCGAATTCAACAGCATATAAAAAGAATTATTCACCATGATCAAGTGGGATTCACTCCTTGGCTGCAGGGCTGGTAATTCTATACATCACATTAATAGAAGAAGGGATAAGAACCATATGATCCTGTCAATAGACGCAGAAAAAGGCATTTGAGAAAATACAGTATCGTTTCTTAATTAAAACCCTCAAGTTGGGAAAGAAGGAACATACATAGCTTAACATCATAAAAGCCATATATGAAAAGCCCACAACTAATATCATCCTCAGTAGAGAAAAACTTTCCCCCTGAGATCAGGAACATGACGGGGATGTCCACTCTCACCATTGTTTAACATAGTGTTGGAAGTACTTGCCTCAGCAATCAGACAACAAAATGAAATAAAAGGCATCCAAATTGGCAAAGAATAAGTCAAGCTTTCACTTTTTGCAGATGAAATGATATTCTACATGGAAAACTCAATAGACTCCACCAAAAAGATGCTAGAACTGATACATGAATTCAGCAAAGTCGCAGGGTACAAAATCAATGCACAGAAATGGGTTGCATTTCTATACACCAATAATGAAGCAGCAGAAAGGGGAATCAAGAAATCAGTCTCATTTACAATTGGACCAAGAACCATAAAATACCTAGGAATAAACTTAACCAAAAATGTAAAATATCTGTATGCTGAAAACTATAGTAAGCTTATGAAAGAAATTGAAGAAGACACAAAGAAATGGAAAAACATTCCATGCTCATGGATTGGAAGAATGTATATTGTTAAAATTTCAATACTATCCAAAGCGATCTACACATTCAATGTAACACCAATCAAACTTGCACCAGCATTCTAGTCAAAGATAGGACAAACAATCCTAAAATTTGTATGGAACCACAAAAGACCCTGAATAGCCAAAGCAATCCTGAATAAGAAAACCAAAGCTTGAGGCATCACAATCCCAGACTTTAGCCTCTACCATAAAGCTTAAATCATCAAGACAATATGGTATTGGCACAAAAACAGACACATAGACCAAAGGAATAGAATAGAGAACCCAGTATTGGACACACAAATGTATGGCCGACTAACCTTTGACAAAGCAGGAAAGAGTATCCAATGGAAAAAAAGACAGTCTCTTTAGCAAATGGTGCTGGGACAACTGGACAGCAACATGCAGAAGAATGAAACTAGACCACTTTCTTACACCATTCACAAAAATAAACTCAAAATGGATAAAAGACCTAAATGTGAGACAGAAACCATCAAAACCCTAGAGGAGAAAGCAGGCAACAACCTCTTTGACCTCAGCCACAGTAATTTCTTGCTCAACACATCTCCAAAGGCAAGGGAATTAAAAGCCAAATGAACTATTGGGACCTCATCAAGATAAAAAGCTTCTGTGCCACAAAAGAGACAATCAACAAAACTAAAAGGCAACTGACAGAATGGGAGAAGACACTTGCAAATAACATATCGGATAAAGAGTCTGTATTCAAAATTTATAAACAACTTACCAAACTCAACACCCAAAAAACAAATAATCCAGTGAAGAAATGGGCAGAAGACATGAATAGACACTTTTCTAAAGAAGACATCCAGATGGCCAACAGACACATGAAAAGATGCTCAATATCAGTCACCATCAGGGAAATACAAATCAAAACCATGATGAGATACCGCCTCACACCAGTCAGAGTGGCTAAAATGAACAACTGAGGAAACAATAGATGTTGGTGAGGATGTGGAGAAACGGGGACCCTCTTGCACTGTTGGTGGGAATGCAAACTGGTGCAACAGCTCTGGAAAACAGAGTGGACGTTCTTAAAAAATTAAAAATAGAACTACCCTACAACCCAGCAATAAAGCACCACTAGGAATTTATCCAAAGGATACAGGAGTGTTGATTCATAGGGGCACTTGTACCCCAATGTTTATAGCAGCACTTTCAACAATAGTCAAGTTATGGAAAATGCCCAAGTGTCCATCAACTGATGAATAGATACAGAAGATGTGGTTTACACATACAATGGAATACCACTTGGCAATGAGAAAGAATGAAATCCTGCCATTTGCAGCAATGTGGATGGAACTGGAGGGTATTATGCTAAGTGAAATAAGTCAGTCAGAGAAAGACAGATATCATATGGTTTCACTCATATGTAGAACTTGAGAAACTTAACAGAAGACCATGGGGGAAGGGAAGGTTAAAAATTAGTTTCAAACAGAGGGGGAGGCAAATCATAACAGACTCTTAAATACAGAGGGCTGATAGAGGGGACATGGGGGAGAGCAGGAAATGGGTGATGGGCATTGAGAAGGGCACTTGCTGGGATGAGCCCTGGGTGTTGTATGTAAGTGATGAATCACAGGAATCTACCCCAAAACCAAGAGCACACGGTATACACTATATGTTAGCTAACTTGACAATAAATTATATATAAAAAATAAAAATGTGGAAACCATTCTAAATTTAAAAAAGAAAAATATGTGTAGCCAATGCTCCTGGGATATAATCAGTGCTACCATAGACAAATCTTTTAACCTTCTGAAGTCTTGATATTCTTATCAGTAAATCAGGCAAAACACCCACCTGGTCTTTTTTATGGGGCTGGCATGAAGCAGGAGCAGAAAGAGCTATGAAAGCCAATGTGGAAAGAACTATGAAAATGACATGATGTTATTCAAATATAACACACCATGAATACCACTTGTTTTGATTGTTTTAAATCTATGTTTGATTAGAACAATCATACATCATTTCTTATATTGAAAAAAGTCCTTTTCAGAGGAATTCAAAGTCATCATCATATCTATACATCAAGATACAGAACCAACACTAAATCTTTGCTTTAGGATGAGAAACTAGTTTCAGCAAACCTTGGTCTACAGAGTTTTCTTGGCATTTGTGCTGAATGTCCCTGAATTTTGAATTCAATTATAATTAATGTGGTCTCTCCTCGACCATCCATGAATGTCTTTTACTTTCTTCTATTTCCATTTAACATGTCAGGAATGTATTTGTTACTTTCCCAAGTAGGGTTATAAGCCCCTTACTCCAGCTACCATATCCTACCTATATCCACCTTTTCCCCAGGACATTATTCTGTACATATAGCTGACATACAATGAGTATTTAGGAACCAGAAAGGTTAGGAGCAATAAAAATGGGCTTTTTTTGACAAATCAAATCATAATTTTATATCTGGGTTAAAACTGAAATATGTTTTCCATAGCACTACCATATTCTTTTAAATTCTTGAACTCTGTTTTGATTTTAGTTGAACTGGATCATGTCTTTCTGTTTAAGAAAAATAAATTTTCTACCATAGGCAGATCGGAAGATTTAAAATCATATACTAAAAGTGACATAAATAGACCATAGGCCCACTATCTCTAAAAAGAAAAAAACGTTACTGGTAGCAGATGTTTACCTATCTTTTAACTGAGTTGTAAATAATAATCCCCAAAATAACTCAGAACTATAATCCATAGTTTATTTTAGAGAAACCACTAGAAAATATAAAGCTCAAAATTAGGCATTCTAAAAGTGCTTCACTGAGATTTTTCAAGCCAAGGTAAGGGTTTGGTTATCACCTTAAAATATCTCCAATTCACATTTTTCTGACAGTACTTTATACAAGAAAATTTCATTGTCCATTAATCTGTATGTTAAAGCAGAAACTACTCTTTGAGAGGAAATATTGCCCTTCTGGCAATTCTGATGACTCATCCGTGAATGGAGATGGGATATCCATATATATGGGAATAAATCTTATTTTGGGTTCCTCACTCCCTCAGAAGCTCTCCGCACTGCCCAAGCTCAAGTGTCTATCAAGGCTAATAGATCTATATTTGACTGCTAAAATATAGAACTGCAACTCAGATATTCCAAGTACAATCTCCCATCAAATATCAGAAGTTTGACTGAGGGTGAATATATCTTTTCAAATCAGTGTTTGACTTTTCTTTGAGTTAATACCCAGTGGTGGAATTCCTGGATCATATGGTAATTCTATTTTTAATATTTGGAAGGAAATATTTTAATATTTGGAGGAAACTCAATACTGTTTTCAACAGTTGTTGCACCAATTTATATTCCCACCACAGTGTACAGGGTAACCTTTTCTCCACATCCTCATCAACACTTGTTATTTCTTGTTATTTCTTGTCTTTTTTATCCTAGCCATTCTGACTGATATGGTGTTATCTCATTGAGGTTTTTATGTGCATTTCCCTGATAAGTGATATTAAGAATCTTTTCTTAAATCTGTTGTCTTCTTTGAAAATGTCTATTCAGGTCTTTTGTCCCTATGTTCATTGCAGCATTATTTACCATAGCCAAAATATGGAAGCAGCTTAAGTGTCCATTGATAGATAAATGGATAAAGAAGATGTGGCACGTGCACACATGCGTGTGTGCATGCACACACACACACACACACACACACACACACAGGGCCATAAAAAAGAACGATTATTACTGGGCCATAAAAAAGAATGAGATCGGGGCGCCTGGGTGGCTCAGTTGGTTAAGCATCCGACTTCAGCTCAGGTCATGATCTCACGGTCTGTTGGTTCAAGCCCCGAGTCAGGCTCTGTGCTGACAGCTTAGAGCCTGGAGCCTGCTTCAGATCCTGTGTCTCCCTCCCTCTCTGCCCCTCCCCCACTCTCACTTTTTCTCACTCTGTCTCTCAAAAATAAATAAATGTAAAAAAAATTAAAAAAAAAAGAATGAGATCTTGTCACTTGTGACAGAGATGACATAGAGGATGTATTATACTAAATGAAATTAATCAGAGAAAGACAAATACTATATGATTTCACTAATATGTGGAATTGAAAAAAAAATGAATAAACAAAGAAAGAAACAGACTCATAAATACAGGGAACTGGTAGTTGCTCGTAAATACAGGGAACTGGTAGTTGCCGGAAACAATGGGAGAAATAGGCAAAAGGGATTCGAGAGGTACTAATTTCTAGTTATAAAACAGAAAAGTCAGGAAAAGTACAGCAAAGGGAATTATAGTCAATAACACTGTAATAATGGTATAGTGACAGATGGTGAATATGCTTATTGTGAACAATGTATAGCATTATTGAATCACTATGTAGTGCATCTGAAACTAATATAATGTTTGTCAACTATCCATAAGTAATATTTTTAAGTTTGAGAAAGAAAACTGTAAACACAATGCCAAAAACCATGTAGCTCATCCATTTCTTCACATATATTCTATTTATCCATAGAATGCACAGATAAAATCTGTATCGGTCCACCCAAGGGCTCCTTTACCGACACCTGGTCATATTGGCCTCAAGAATTACTTCAACTGAACCGTGCTTGGGTGTGATCTCTAAGAAAAAGAGACTGCCAGGTCCATTAGAAAAAGAAAGCTTCATGCCATCACACAGTATCTTCTATGGGAGAGTTTTGAAGGTAACTTTATTTCTGATCTTAGAACTTCATAGCTTAAACTAAAAAAGTAAATAGTTGGATGGTATCTTGAGTTTAATTGTACTTTTTTCCATCTCATGGGCTACTGTGCCAACTAAATTTGTTTTTATGTTTTTTTGTTTTTTGTTTTTTGGCTATTAGAAAACTTAAAATAAGTATATGGCCCACCTGCCACATGTTTTGGGGTTCCAGAATATGTTTTTTAGAAGCCTCATTCCTGGCTCCATTCTATGTTCCTCTCAGTTTTGCTTTGTCTTTTCTTTCCACTGATAGCTAATTTTTATTATTTTATGGTATCTTCTCTTAGTAATCACTGTAAGTATTTTTTGTAGTAAGGAGAAAATAAACACGTAATTAGTAATAGAAGAATGATGAAAGACCCATTTATTTAGCTGTTTTAGCTCATTTGAACTTTTTATAAGATGACTGGCTCAATAAAAGGTAGATCCATGATAGTAGACTGAATTGTACTGGCAATATTTTGGTTTGCATTGACAATTTAATTGCAAAAACCCAACAGCACAACTCTGTAGAATTGCTCTGGGGTAAGGAGATAAGAAAAACAGTAATCAGTACCACATATGACACCATGCACTGGGTGCATTACTGTCTAATCTTTTCATGTTGTTTGTAGCTGTAATCACAGTGCACATGCTTTTATAAATATGTTATTATAGATTTTTAAATGATTGCATCATCATCATACTCATAACTTATATTTCTGCCACAATCTTAACACAATTACAATTATACTACAGCCACTTAACTCTAAACAGAACATGTGAATGTGAGAACTCAAAGCATTCCTGGTTGGCATTTAAATAAGAAGTTATAAACCTGGAAGAGTATATTAAAATGACAAATAAAAAAGAATAATAAGAATAATATCAGGGCACCTGGGTGGCTCAGTCAGTTAAGCACCGACTTCAGCTAAAGTCATGATCTCATGGTTTGTGAGTTCAAGCCCCGAGTCAGGCTCTGTGCTGACAGCTCAGAGCCTGGAGTCAGCTTCAGATCCTGTGTCTTCCTCTTTCTCTGCCCCTCCCCTGCTTGTGCTCTGTCTCTCTCTCAAAAATAAAATAAACATTTAAAAAAGTTTTTAAAAAAGAGTAACATCAAACAGACTAAATCTAAAGAAGAGCTGAGGTAACTGAAAATGTTTCGGGATAATATAAGGGGGGATTTTCTTTTTTTTTTTCTTTTTTTTTTTAATTTTTTTTTTCAACGTTTATTTATATTTGGGACAGAGAGAGACAGAGCATGAACGGGGGAGGGGCAGAGAGAGAGGGAGACACAGAATCGGAAATAGGCTCCAGGCTCTGAGCCATCAGCCCAGAGCCCGACGCGGGGCTCGAACTCACGGACCGCGAGATCGTGACCTGGCTGAAGTCGGACGCTTAACCGACTGCGCCACCCAGGCGCCCCTAAGGGGGGATTTTCTTAGCTATGTTCAATAGAAGCACTGACATTGCTACCAATGAGATTACAAATTGGTGCAAATTTTCTGGAGGGAAACTGAGTATCAAAAAAATTTTTTAAAAATGCATTTGGCACCAGCAATCTACTTATAAAAGTTAGAAAACTTCTAAGGGGAAAATAAATCAATAATATGCAAAACATTCATATACTAGAATATATTTATTCCAGTGTTGTGTATGTTTTAAAAATGAATGGGGGGTAGGCATAATTTCTTTTAAAAAAGCAGCTGACACATTGTTTGGTGGTTGTCGTCTTGTAAAAAAGCAAAATGAATGAAAAATTATAGTATGTACAAGTAACCAAGAGCCATTAAATTCCTATAATGTCAAATGCCCTGTAAAATTTTGTTCATAGCATAATGACAGGTGAAAGTGACTAAAAATTGTGCACCGTGGAATGAATATTTATATTCACACACACATACACACACACACACACACACACACACACACACACACACACGATCTGCCTAAAGACAAAGGTGAGTGGAGTATAAAATTAAAAATGAATTGGCAAGCCAGGATTCAAAGGACACACATCTACAGAGGCTAGGTAAATGTGTTACTTTTTTTTACCCCTCTGAGGGATTCTGTAAGAATTTGGGTGAACTTTATCAGGAGAAAAGGCTAGAGGATGGTACTCCCAAAAGGATGTTGGCCCTAGTAGCACCCCTCACTTTGGGCTATGATCCAAAAGACACTAGGAATAAAGGTAAACTACAAGGAGATAGGTCTTCTTGGGCTGAAATTCAGCTTCAAACAGGTAAATCCCTGAATGTACTTCAGGGTGATCTTGGAATTTTATTGCCCCAGGTCCCTGGCAAAAACAAGCATAAATTCTACCTGGAATAGAATTCTGTCAATCTAGGCAGCTACATAACATAATAATGAAAATGAAAAAACAATGGTGCACAACCTTTGGGATGAAGCAAAAGTGGTCCAAATAGGGGAGGAAGCAATATAGGCCTACCTCAAGAAGCAAGAAAAATCACAGAAAAACAACCTAACCTTACATCTAAAAGATTAAAAACAAAAAACAAAACAAACAAACAAAAAAAAACCAAATGAAGCCTACAGCCAGTGGAAGAAAGAAAATATTAAACATTAGAGCAAAAATAAATGATACACAAGCGAAAAAATTAAAAAATAAAAACAATAGAATAAATAAATGAAATCAGGCACTGGGCCTTTGGAAAAATTAATAAAATTGGTAAACCTCTAGCCAGACTTACCAAAAAGAGAAAGAACCTAAATAAATAAAATCACAAAGGAAAGAGGAGAAATAATAACCAAAACCACAGAAATACAACTATAAGAGAATGTTAAAAAAGTTTATATGACAACAAATTGGCAAAACTAGAGGAAAAAAACCTAGAAATGTGGATAAATTCTTAGAAACATATAAACTCCCAAAACTGAAACAGGAAGAAATCAAAAACCGTTGCTGTAACCAGCAACAAAATTGAATTAATAATCAAAAAACTCTCAACAAACAAAAGTCCAGAGCCAGAAGGCTTCACGGGAGAAATCCACCAAATATTTAAGGAGTTAATGCCTATCCTCAAACTATTGCACAAAATAGAAAAGGAAGGAAATCTTCCAAATTCGTTCTATGAAGCCAGCATTACCCTGATATCAAAACCAGATAAAGATGCCATAAAAAAAGAGAGCTATGGGTCAACAACTCTGTTGAACACAGATGCAAAAATTCACAATAAAATACTAGCTAACCAAATCCAACAATACATTACAGAAATCACTCACCAACATCAAGTGGAATTTATTCCTGTGTTGGAAAGGTGGTTCAATATTCACAACTCAATCATGTGACACACCACATTAATGAAAGGCAGGAGAAGAACGGTATCATTTCAATAGATGCAATTTGACAAATTACAACATCTATTCATGATAAAAAAAAAACCTCAAAAAGTAGGTTTAAAGGGAACATACCCCAAAATAATAAGGGATATCTATGAAGAACCCACAGCTAATATACTGCCCAGTGGAGAAAAACCAAGACATTTTCCTCTGTGGTCAGGAACAAGATAGGATGTCCAAAACAAAATGTCAAAATTACATCAGCATTTTTCACAGAACTAGGAAAAAATTCTAAAATTTGTATGGAACCAAAAAAGACCCTGAAATACCAAAGCAATCTGTCTTTTAAATTTTTTTTTTTTTTTTGAGAGAGAGAAAGTGAGAGATAAAGAGCATGCACGCAGGGGAGGGGCAGAGAGAGAGAGGGAAATGAGAATTCCAAGCAGGCTCTGCACTGTCAGTGCCCTCTCAGTGCAGAGCCTGACCCAGGACTCAAACCCGTGAACTGTGAGATCATGACTTGAGCTGAAATCAAGAGTCAGAAGCTTGACTGACTGAACCACCCAGGTGCCCCCAAAGCAATCTTGAAAAAGAAAAGCAAACCTAGAGGCATTACAAGTCCAGACATCAGGTTATATTACAAAGCAGTAGTGCTCTAAACAGTATGGAACTGGCACAAAAATAGACAAAAATAGATAAATGGAACAGAATAGGAAACCAGAAAAGAACCCACAATTATATGTTCAATTAATCTTTGACAAAGCAGGAAAGAATGTCCTGTGTAAAAAGATGGTCAAACTGGACAACAACACGCAAAAGAATGAAAGTGAACCACTTTCTTACACCAAGCAAAAAAATAAATTCAAAATGGATTTAGGTCTTTAATCCAAGTCCTGAAAATACAAAAATCGTAGAGAACACAGGCCTTTTTAACATCAGCCTTAACAATTTCCTTCTAGATATGTGTCCTGAGGCAAGGAAAACAAAACCAAAAATAAACTATTGGGACTTCATCAAAAAAGAAAACTTCTGCACAGCAAAGGAAACAATCAACAAAACCTACAGAATCAGAGAAGCTATTTGCAAATGACATATGCAATATAGAGTTAGGATCCAAAATCTATAAAGAATTATAAAACTCAACACCCAAATCATAAATATCCAATTAGAAAATAGACAGAAGACATGAATAGACATTTTTCCAAAGATAACATGCAGATAGATGGCCAACAGGCACATGAAAAGATGTTCAAAAATCACTGATCATCAGGGACATACAAACGAAAACTATAATGAGATTTCACCTCACACTTCTCAGAATGGCTAAAATCAATAATGCAGAAAACAACAGATGTTGGCAAGGATACAGAGAAAGGGAACACCCTTCCAATGTTGGCGGGAATGCAAACCAGTGCAGCCACTCTGGAAAACAATATGGACGTTCCTCAAAAGTTAAAAATAGAACTGCCCTACATCCCAGCAATTGAACTACTAGGTATTTACCCAAATGATGCAAAAATATCGATTCAAAGGAGAGCGTGCACCCCAATGTTTATAGCAGCATTATCAACAATAGCCAAGCTATGGAGAGGGCCCAAGTGTCTACCAACTGATGAATGGATAGAGAAATGTATATATATAATGGAATAGTACTCAGCCATCAAAAGAATGAAATTTTGTCATTTGCAACATGGATGGAACCAGAATGTATTATGCTATGTGAAAAACTCAGGCAGAGAAAGACAAATACCATATGATTTGACTCATGTGTGGAATTTAAGAAACAAAACAGATGAGAGAGGGAAATAAACCATAAGAAACTGTTAGAGAACAAACTGAGGGTTGATGGAGGGAGGGAGGTGGGGGATGGGCTAAATGGGTGATGGGCATTAAGGAGGGGACTTGTTATGATGCTCACCTGTTACATGTAAGTGATGAGTCACTAAATTCTACTCCTGAAACCAACATTACACTATACGTTAACTAACTATAATTTAAATAAACATTCGAAAAAGGAATGTAATTGTAAAAGCAGACCATAAAATGGTGGTTACCAGGGGCTGAGGTGGAGAAATGACAGAGATGTTGTTTAAGGGTACATACTTGCAACCAACCGAAGACAAGTAAGTTCTGGAGACCTAATACAGTACAGTGTCTGATTACAGACAACAAAACTATATTGCAAACATTGCTAAGAGACTAGATTTTAATTGTTCTCAACAATAGAAGAAATTATAACTGTGTGACAAGATAGAAGTGTTGACTAATGCTACCATGGCAACTTTATTCCAATATAAATATCAAACCAACATGTTGTACACAAAAACTTAAACAATGTTGTATGTCAAATAAAACTGAACTAAAATACAATACAACTTTACTTTTAACGTAGCATTCAAAATATCAAATACCTAAGAAGCCATTGAATAAAAACGTGATTGACCTTTAAGCAGAAACATATCAAGTTACAATGACAGAAAATAAAAATGACTTCAATATATATGAATGGATTTATCACATTTGTGGATTTAACTCTCTCAGTTATTTCACTTTTCTCAAAATGATAGTTAAATTAAATGCAATTCTAATCAACATCCTAAGTATGCATGTGTGTTTTAATGGATACGACTGTTTCTAAAATTTATATTGAAACGGCCTAAAACAATTTTTAAATGACTCAAAGAGAAAAGACCTACTATTCTAGACATCAAGACTTATTACCATGCAGCAGTTGAGAAGACCTGTAATATTTGGACAAGAATGGGCAAACACATAATGGAATAGAATAGAGATCCACATACCAGTGTTTCACACATATACACAGATAATAAAATAGGACATCTAACTTACACACCTAAAAGATCTTCCTAAGGTGATTATAGAACAAAATGGAAAGGACAAAACAACAAAGCTTTTGGAAGATAATATAGGAGGATATATTGTTGCTTGCACAGTAGGCAAAGACTTTTAAACAGGGCCCAATATGCATAACATATCATAGTGAAACTGGCAAAATACAAGGATAGAGAGAAAATTCTCAAAGCAGCTAGGGATAAACATGCTCTAACATATAAAGGAAGACTGACAAGACTAGTGGCAGATCTACCTACTGAAATTTGGCAGGCCAGAAAGGAATGGCAAGAAATCTTCAATGTGATGAACATGAAAAATATGCAGCCAAGAACGTTTATCCAGCAAGCTTGTCATTCAGAATAGAAGGACAGATAAAGGTTTTCCCAAACTAACAAAAACTGAAGGAATTCATCACCACTAAACCAGCCCTACAAGAGATCCTAAGGGGGATCCTGTGAGACAAGGTACCAGAGACATCACTACAAGCATGAAACCTACAGACATCACAATGACTCTAAACCCATATCTTTCTATAATAACACTGAATGTAAATGGACTAAATGTGTCAACCAAAAGACATAGGGTATCAGAATGGATAAAAAAAACAAGGCCCATCTATTTGCTGTCTACAAGAGACTCATTTTAGACCTGAGGACACCTTCAGATTGAAAGTGAGGGGATGGAGAACTATCTATCATGCTACTGGAAGTCAAAAGAGAGCTGGAGTAGCCATACTTATATCAGACAAACTAGACTTTAAATTAAAGGCTGTAACAAGAGATAAAGAAGGGCATTATATAATAATTACAGGCTCTATCCATCAAGAAGAACTAACAATTATAAATGTCTATGCACCGAATACGGGAGCCCCAAATATATAAAACAATTACTCACAAACATAAGCAACCTTATCGACGAGAATGTGGTAATTGCAGGGGACTTTAATACCCCACTTACAACAATGGATAGATCATTGAGACACATGGTCAATAAAGAAACAAGGGCCCTGAATGATACATTGGATCAGATGGACTTGACAGATATATTTAGAACTCTGCATCCCAAAGCAACAGAATATACTTTCTTCTCAAGTGCACATGGAACATCCTCCAAGATAGATCACATACTGGGTCACAAAACAGCCCTTCATAAATATACAAGAATTGAGATCATACCATGCATACATTCGGACCACAATGCTATGAAGCTTGAAATCAACCACAGGAAAAAGCCAGGAACACCTCCAAAAGCATGGAGGTTAAAGAACACCCTACTAAAGAATGAATGGGTCAACCAGTCAATTAGAGAAGATATTAAAAAATATATGGGGGGGGGGCGCCTGGGTGGCTCGGTTGGGCGACCAACTTCGGCTCAGGTATGATCTCGTGGTCCGTGAGTTCAAGCCCCGCGTCGGGCTCTGTGCTGACAGCTCAGAGCCTGGAGCCTGTTTCAGATTCTGTGTCTTCCTCTCTCTCTGACCTTCCCCCATTCATGCTCTGTCTCTCTCTCTGTCTCTAAAATGAATAAACGTTAAAAAAATTAAAACAAAAATATATGGAAACAAATGAAAATGAAAATACAACAATACAAACGCTTTGGGATGCAGCAAAGGCAGTCCTGAGAGGAAAATACATTGCAATCCAGGCCTATCTCAAGAAACAAGAAAAATCCCAAATACAAAATCTAACAGCACACCTAAAGGAAATAGAAGCAGAACAGCAAACACAGCCTAAACCCAGCAGAGGAAGAGAAATAATAAAGATCAGAGCAGAAATAAACAATATAGAATCTAAACAAACTGTAGAGCAGATCAACGAAACCAAGAGTTGGTTTTTTGAAAAAATAAACAAAATTGTTAAGCCTCTAGCCAGGATTCTCAAAAAGAAAAGGGAGATGACCCAAATAGATAAAATCATGAATGAAAATGGAATTATGACAACCAATCCCTCAGAGATACAAGCAATTATCAGGGAATACTATGAAAAATTATATGCCAACAAACTGGACAACCTGGAAGAAATGGACAAATTCCTAAGCACCCACACATCCAAAACTCAAACAGAAAGAAATAGAAAACTTGAACAGACCCATAACCAGCGAAGAAATTAGATCAGTTACCAAAAATCTCCCAACAAATAAGAGTCCAGGACCAGATGGCTTCCCAGGGGAATTCTACCAGACATTTAAAGCAGAGATAATACCTATCCTTCTCAAGCTATTCCAAAAAATAGAAAGGGAAGGAAAACTTCCAGACTCATTTTATGAAGCCAACATTACTTTATTCCCAAACCAGACAGACACCCAGTAAAAAAAGACAACTACAGGCCAATATCCATGACGAATATGGATGCAAACATTCTCAATAAGATACTAGCAAATCGAATCCAACAGCATATAAAAAGAATTATTCACCATGATCAAGTGGGATTCATTCCTGGGATGCAGGGCAGGTTCAACATTCACAAATCAATGTGATACATCACATTAATAAAAGAAAAGAACCATATGACCCTGTCAATCGATGAAGAAAAAGCATTCGACAAAACTCAGCAACCTTTCTTAATAAAAACCCTCGAGAAAGTCGGGATAGAAGGAACATAACATCATAAAAGCCACTTATGAAAAGCCCACAGCTAATATTATCCTCAATGGGGAAAAACCGAGAGCTTTCCCCCTGAGATCAGGAACATGACAGGGATGTCCACTCTCACCGCTGTTGTTTAACATAATGTTGGAAGTGCTAGCATCAGCAATCAGACAACAAAAGGAAATCAAAGGCATCCAAACTGACAATGATGAAATCAAGCTTTCACTTTTTGCAGATGACATGATATTATACACGGAAAACCCGATAGACTCCACCAAAAGTCTGCTAAAACTGATACATGAATTCAGCAAAGTCACACGATACAAAATCAATGTACACAAATCAGTTGCATTCTTATATACTAATAATGAAGCAACAGAAAGACAAATAAAGAAACTGATCCCATTCATAATTGCACCAAGAAGTATAAAATACCTAGGAATAAACCTAAGCAAAGATGTAAAAGATCTGTATGCTGAAAACTACAGAAAGCTTATGAAGGAAATTGAAGGAGATACAAAGAAATGGAAAAACATTCCATGCTCATGGATTGGAAAAATAAATATTGTTAAAATGTCAATACTACCCAAAGCAATCTACACATTCAATGCAATCCCAATCAAAATTGCACTAGCATTCTTCTCGAAGCTAGAATAAGCAATCCTAAAATTTATATGGAACCACAAAAGGCCCTGAATAGCCAAAGTAATTTTGAAGAAGACCAAATTAGGAGGCATCACAATCCCAGACCTCAGCCTCTACTACAAAGCTGTAATCATCAAGACAGTATGGCATTGGCACAAAAACAGACACATAGACCAATGGAATAGAATAGAGGACCCAGTATTGGACACACAAATGTACGGCCAGCTAATCTTTGACAAAGCAGGAAAGAGTGTCCAATGGAAAAAAGACAGTCTCTTTAGCAAATGGTGCTGGGACAACTGGACACCAACATGCAGAAGAATGAAACTAGACCACCTTCTTAAACCATACACACAAAAATAAACTCAAAATGGATGAAAGACCTAGATGTGAGACAGAAAACCATCAAAACCCAGAGGAGAAAGCAGGCAACAACCTCTTTGACTTCAGTCGCATCAATTTCTTGCTCAACATGTCTCCAAAGGCAAGGGAATTAAAAGCATAAATAAACTATTAGGACCTCATCAAGTCCTTCTGCACTGCAAAGGAAACAATCAACAAAACTAAAAGGCAACTGACAGAATGGGAAAAGATATTTACAAATGACATATTGGCTAAAGGGCTAGTATCCAAAATCTATAAAGAATTCACCAAACTCAACATCCGAAAAACAAATAATCCATTAAAGAAATGGGCAAAGGGGCAATCGGTTAAGCGTCCGACTTCAGCCAGGTCACAATCTCGCGGTCCGTGAGTTCGAGCCCCGCGTCAGGCTCTGGGCTGATGGCTCAGAGCCTGGAGCCTGTTTCCGATTCTGTGTCTCCCTCTCTCTCTGCCCCTCCCCTGTTCATGCTCTGTCTCTCTCTGTCCCAAAAATAAATAAACATTGAAAAAAAAAATTTTTTTTAATTAAAAAAAAAAAAGAAATGGGCAAAGACATGAATAGACACTTTTCCAAAGAAGACATCCAGATGGCCAACAGACACATGAAAAGATGCTAAACGTCACTCTTCATCAGAAATCTGCATCAAAGCCACACTGAGATATCACCTCACACCCGTCAGAGTGGCTAAAATCAGGAGACTAGAGATGCTCGCGAGGATGTGGCAAAATGGGAACCCTCTGGCACTGTTGGTGGGAATGCAAACTGGTGCAGCCACTCTGGAAAACAGTGTGGAGGTTCCTCAAAAAATTAAAATAGAACTACACTGTGACCCAGCAATGGCACTGCTAGGAATCTGCCCAAGGAATACAGGAGTGCTGATGCATAGGGGCACATGTACCCCATGTTTCCAGCAGAACTTTCAACAATAGCCATATTTTGGAAAGAGCCCAAATGTCCATCAACTGATGAATGGATAAAGAAGATGTGGTTTATAGACACAATGGAATACTACTTGTCAATGAGAAAGAATGAAATCTGGCCATTTGCAGCAATGTGGATGGCATTATGCTAAGTGAAATAAGTCAGTCAGAGAAAGATAACATATGCTTCCACTGATATGAGGATCTTGAGAAACTTAACAGAAGACCATGAGGGAGGGGAAGGGAGAAAAAAGTTACAAATAGAGAGAGAGGGAGGCAAACCATAAGAGACTCTTAAATACAGAACAAACTGAGGGTTGATGTGTGGGGGAGAGGGGAAAGTGGGTGATGGGCAGGGAGGAGGGCACTTGTTGGGATGAGCACTGGGTGTGTATGGAAACCAATTTGATAATAAATTATATTTAACAAAAACAAAACAGAAAACAGCTATGGTCATAAACAGCAGAACAGCTAGATACAATATGAAATCCTCATACAATGGAGAAACTACAAAAAGGAAAATAAATTACAGCTTCGCACAAATTACAAACTTACTGTGGGCAAAGAAAGTAGACACAGAAAAATGCACACTGTAGAATATTTATTCAAAGTTCCTGAAGCAGGGAAAATTAAACTACAGTGTGTTAGGACTGATACTAGGGTTAGGGTAGTAAAATCATAAGTAAAAGTAGGCTGTGATTACAAGTCAGGACATCAATTATCTTTGGTAGCAAGGAATGGGAACGAGAGGAATTTTCTGAGACCCTGTCAATGTTTTTATTTGTTGACCAGGGCAGCAGTTACACAGGTGATGCTATCTGTGATAAATCACTGAGCTATACTTCTGTTTTTTTATGCAAGCTGTATTTCCCAGTATAAAAGCTTTGTAAAATATTTGAATTGCCTTGATGTATATGTTGAAAAATAAAATGACTACATCTATGTGCGTCTAATTTCTAGGTACTCTATTCTGTTCTGTTGATCTCTATGTTTACAAGCCTATTCTCATGCCCATACCACACTGTCCTAATACATGGAGCTTTATTATCAGTCTTGAAACCAGGTAGTATTTGTTAGTCTGCCAACTTCATCTTTTCTGAAACTATCTTTGAAGTTCCTTTGTACCTCAATATATATTTTAGAATAAACTGTCAATATCTACATAATGCCTGCTGGGATGTCTATTGGGATTTTGTTGAATCTCTGGATCAATGTGGAAGTAAAGTGACCTCTTAATATTTAATTTTCTAATTCATGGTGGGAGATTTGCCATTTATTTTGTTCTTTAAGTAACTTTGGCAATGTTAGGTAGTTTTCAGCATATAGATCTTGCCTATATTTTGTTAAATTTATCCCTATATATTTCATGTTCTTCATGCAATTTGTTTCTTTCTCCAAATTTTTATTTCAATTCCAGTTATGAGAGTTTAAGTGGTATTGTTTCTTTAACTTCATATTCCAATAGTTCATCACTAGGACATGAAAATGCAATCGATTTTCATATGTTCACCTTTGCTTCATAAACTTCTTAAATTCATATATTAGTTCTAATGGTTGTTTAGTATTGTCATCAGAGTTGATGAATAAAGAAGTTGTAGTACAAATATATAAAATGGAGTATTACTCAGCCAAAAAAGGGATGAAATCTTGCCATTTGCAACGACATGGATAGAGCTAAAGCGTATTATGCGAAGTGAAATAAGTCAGGAGAGAAAGACAAATATCATATGATTTCACTCATATTGGAATTTAAGAAATGAAACAGATGAATATACGTGGGGGAAAAGAAACAAAGCATAACAGACTCTTAACTATAGAGAAACTGAGGGTTTCTGGAGGGGAGGTGGGCAGGGGGATGGGTTAAATGGGTAATGGGTATTAAGGAAGGCACCTGTTATGATGAGTGCTGGGTGTTATATGTAATTGATGAATCACTAAATCCTACTACTGAAACTGATAGGAACTGGGAATAGTTTAACTCCTATTTCTGATTATCTTTATAGAGGATGTGATTGGTCATGTTATGACCACTGTTAATCCAAATATTTAAGATATCAGTTGAAAAGGAAATATCACATGTTTTCCTTGCCATGCACCACGAACATAAGGGGGAACATAGGGGGATACACAAAAGGACAAGAGTAAGAATTAAGATTCCAAACAATGAATAATATTAAACTTATAAACTTATGGTATTAATTAGCTCAATTCTTAAGAGATATTACATCTGAATTTAAATATTTAAATTAGCAATATTCAGCTTATCATTTTCTCCTCTAGAGACTTTAAAAGAATGTGGACAAAACAGAGGACGCATTAAGGGCTCAGAAGAAAGTTCACTAATAATTAACCAGGCACAGATACCAAACAGGTGCTCCGGTCAGTAATGCACTGACAAGAAGGGCTGGTCAGGACCTGCAGAGATTCTCTTAGTAAGTGGATCAAATTTAGACATGAGGAAGGAGACACAGTTATTGGATTTTTAAAAAGCATTTACATAAATAAATAAATAAATAAATAAATAAATAAATAAATAAATAAATAAATAAAATAGCATTTGACCTATATGTAGAAGTTAATTTCTCTTCAACTTGACATCTGAATTGTTGGTTGACCATTAAGAAAAAAATAATAATTCAGGTCTAAATGTGTCTTTCTTTATCAAACATTAGGAAGGAAACATGTCTAACCAACCTTGCTTACAGCATTGATAAGAATGCAGTATATAACGTCAATGATGCTGTGAATATCACCCAAGAGGTCAGTCAACTTATCCAAGGTCATACCAAATTCATAAGAAGAAAGTAAGATTTCCCACATCCAACTAAGCATATAAACTTTCCTGTAATACACAGATATTATTCTGATTCCTTGCAAAATGATGTTTTTTTTTAATCCAAGCTGAATATAACTTGGCATCTGGCTGAATTAAGTATTTAACACCGCTTCTAGCATTATCCAGCTGATAGAAATAAAAAAACAAGAGGAAGAGGTAGGATATTGTGGCAATTAGGATACTTTTAGAGTTTAAAAAAATCAATTTAAACCTTGGTTCCTACTCTTAATTTTGAACAAGTTAGTTAATCTTCCTGACCCCAATATTCCCTCTGTAAAATGAAGAAATCATGATATAATTTTTGCAAATCACAGTCCTTCAAGCTCTAATAAGTATTCAATAGTTCCAACTCCAATTATTCATAATACCTTTTTTAATATTTTATTTTATTTTGATATCAATTTTTATTTAAATTCTAATTAACATATATGGTAAAATTGGTATAGAATTTATCTGTGATTCATCACTCACATATAACACCCAGTGCTCATTACAAGTGCCCTCCTTAATGCCCATCACCAATTTAGTCCATCCCCCACCATCTCCCTCCATCAACCCTCAGTTTGTTCTCTGTATTTAAGAGTCTTTTGGGGCACCTGGCTCAGTCAGTTAAGCATCCGACTTCAGTTCAAATCATGATATTGCGGTTTGTGAGTTCGAGCCCCGCGTTGGGCTCTGTGCTGATAGCTCAGAGCCTGGAGCCTGCTTCAGATTCTGTGTCTCCCTATGTCTCTGCCCCTCCCCTGCTCATGTTCTGTCTCTGTCTCAAAAAAAAAAAAAAAAAAAACCATTAAAAAATTTTTTAAAGAGTCTCTTATGATTTCTTCCCTCTCTCTTTTTTCCTCCCTTCCCCTATATTCATGTTTTATTTCTTAAATTCCACATATGAGTGAAATCAAATGGTATTTGTCTTTCTCTGACTGACGTATTTCTGTTAGCATAATACACTCTAGTTCCATCCACGTTATTGCAAATGGAATAACAGTTAATATTATAATCTTTTACTACTTTTCTTTCAGATAATGCAGTCATGAAGACTTTTATTGTAATACTTCCGGAAAAACTAGAAATAAACCATACAATACACAGCAATGCATAGCCTTAACAAAAGCTATCATTTCTCTTGGTAACTGACATTTAATACAACAATGACTAAGAAAGACCCATTTTAATGAAGCCACACACTCCCACACATTTCTCACTACCACACAATTACTTCAGTTCTCAGGAGTAATTAATTGTGAGCAACTACTTTATACCAGATACACTGGGAAATGTTATAAAGTTATCTACACTTCTAAAACCTCAGAAGATGGTCATCCTATAGAATATTAGCTAATAGTACAGCATTGTAAGGGGAAATTAATTTGCTATAGTAAACAATGCAAGCTGTTAGGTAAATATATAGTTTATAGAATTGATAGTTACATGTCTGCTATCACAAAAGAAAAAGTTTTAACTTCCATTTTTTTTAGATTTCAGCAAATATGATTAAGAGTAAATGAACTTAGGAGCAGAAGCATTTGACTAGCTCAGTTGGGAGATTATGCAACTCTTGATCTCAGGGTGGTGAGTTTGAGCCCAACTTAAATAAATAAAACTTTAAAAAAAAAGAGTAAATGAACTTAAAATTGCATAAATCTATTGTTGCACCACTCTAAAACTTTTAAAAGCCTTCTCAAGCAGCAAAATATATCATTTTTTGTATGTTTCTAGACATTATTTTTCTTCTTGCCTCCTGTCTTTCCTGTGTATTATTACTCAGATGATTAACAATTGTTTCTAGTAATCTAACACATATATGACTTCCTCAGTGATTCGTACTAACCTGCAGATGTTCAAATTCCATCTTTTTGGTCAAAACACTTGCTTTACCTTTTCTGGACACAGCTATGGACACACCTTTTCTATTTTGCATGAAGCCTTTCCACAACAAAAGTGGATTTTTTGTCTTACCATCCTGGGGCCAACGAGGATCTCCAGACCACCAGCTCTAGCCTGCTCTACTTTAGCTGTTGGAAGTATTTTAAAAAGAAAAAAAAATATCCCTCCATCGAAGCAAGTTTCAGGGTCTTTGTCTCAGACTCACAGCTGCCATACAGTAATCAATTTCCTGACTCAGCATTCTCTCCCTCCCTTCCTCTGAAAATAAGCATGGGAAACATAGATGCATTAAAAAGAAAGTCCTCTGCAGAGACTTACAGGTTTTGAGCAGGTAATTAATATTATTTAAGTATACAAAAATAAAATTTCATAAGCAGTCACTGGTTTGGAATTTAAACAAATGGTTTGATCTGCCTCAAACCCAGCTGATTGTTGCCCTCTGTTTGGGACTCTGTTCAGTGACAAACATTTATACAAATCCCAAGTTTTAGCCACTCTAAAAAAAAAAAAGGCATCTAATTAGGTTTACTGTGCCACTATCCAGATGGTCAGCTTGTTTTTTAATGATATAGCTAAGAAGTCCTTCTATGGAATAACAAATTGCAAGTTGTTAATCAAAAAATTTAAGCGTATGCATTCTTAAAAATCACTACACAATAAAGCATCTCCAATCCAGTCTCCCAAACTAGAAACCTCCACCTTTGACAACTCTGCACCTCCTAAATCCAATAATCAGCAAAACCAATGATCTCCATCTTAGATATGTCTCTAGAATTAGCCTTTCCTCATTCCAACCACTCAGACCCAGTTTAAAAGATTTCAACAATCTCATATGCAGCCACCATATCCCTGTAGCTCACCTCTCACAATGCAGTAAGTCTTCATCAAAAGCAAAAATGAACATGTTCATTTCTTGCTGCTAAAAAGCTTGCCTAGGGAGACCTGGGGAAGATGGCGGCATAGGAGGACGCTGGGCTCACCGCGTCCTGCTGATCACTCAGATTCCACCTACACCTGCCTAAATAACCCAGAAAACCGCCAGAGGATTAGCAGAACGGAGTCTCCGGAGCCAAGTGCACATGAGAGGCCCACGGAAGAGGTTATGAAGGGCGGCGAGGGGGAGCGCGCTCCACAGACTGGCGGGAGGGAGGGAGGGGGAGAGGGGCGGCCCGCCAGCAAAGCAGAGCCCCCTAGTCTGGCTGGCAAAAGCGGACGGAGGGGCCAGACAGAGTGTGTTCTGACAGCCAGCAGGACTTAACATCTGGAGGGTTATAAGCTAACAGCTCTGCTTGGAGAACGGGAGGGCTGGAAGAGAAGGGGAGGCAGAGTTGTTGAGCCCCGGACGACAGAGCGCAGCTTGGCGGGGAACAAAGGCGCTGGCCAGCGCCATCTCCCTCGCCCATCCCCCAGCCAAAATCCCAAAGGGAACCAGTTCCTGCCAGGGAACTTGCTTGCACCGCGCAAACACCGAACACTGTGCTTCTGCGGATCCATCCCTCCGGCGGGACTCCCTTCCGGTGCCGCAGGGCCCCTCCCGAAGTGGATCTCCAAAGGAAAAGCGAGCTGAGCCTGCCCCTCCCGCCCCCGTGCACCTTGCCAATCCACCCTAGCTACCGTGCCAGATCCCCAGCACCACAAGCCTGGCAGTGTGTAAGTAGCCCAGGCAGGCCACGCCACCCCACAGTGAATCCCGCCCCTAGGAGAGGGAAAGAGAAGGCACACACCAGTCTGACAGTGGCCCCAGGGGTGGGCTGGGGGCAGACATCAGGTCTGACTGCAGCCCCGCCCACCAACGCAAGTTATTCAAGACAGCACAGGGGAAGTGCCCCACAGTCCTGCACCATGCCAGGGACTATCCAAAATGATGAAACGGAAGAATTCCCCTCAGAAAAACGTCCAGGAAATAACAACAGCTAACGAACTGATCAAAAACGATTTAAACAATATAACAGAAAGTGAATTGAGAATAATAGTCATAAAATTAACCGCTGGGCTTGAAAACAGTATAAAGGACAGCAGAGAATCTATTGCTACAGAGATCAAGGGACTAAGGAATAGTCCGGAGAAGCTAAAAAATGCTATCAACGAGCTGCAAAATAAAATGGAGACAACCACGGCTCGGATTGAAGAGGCGGAGGAGAGATTAGGTGAACTAGAAGATAAAATTATGGAAAAAGAAGAAGCTGAGAAAAAGAGAGATAAAAAAATCCAGGAGTATGAGGGGAAAATTAGAGAACTAAGTGATGCACTAAAGAGAAATAATCTACGCATAATTGGTATTCCAGAGGAGGAAGAGAGAGGTGCTGAAGGTGTACTTGAAGAAATAATAGCTGAGAACTTCCCTGATCTGGGGAAGGAAAAAGGCATTGAAATCCAAGAGGCACAAGAGAACTCCTTTCAGACGTAACTTGAATCAATCTTCTGCACGACGTATCATAGTGAAACTGGCAAAATACAAGGATAAAGAGAAAATTATGAAAGCAGCTAGGGATAAACATGCTCTAACATATAAAGGGAGACCAATAAGACTCATAACCAATCTCTCTACTGAAACTTGGCAGGCCAAAAGGAAGGGCAGGAAATCTTAAATGTGATGAACAGAAAAAATATGCAGCCGAGAATCTTTATCCAGCAAGTCTGTCATTTAGAATAGAAAGAGAGATAAAGGTCTTCCCAAACAAACAAAAACTAAATGAATTCGTCACCACTAAACCAGCCCTACAAGAGATCCTAAGGGGGATCCTGTGAGGCAAAGTACCAGAGACATCACTACAAGCATGAAACCTACAGACATCACAATGACTCTAAACCCATATCTTTCTATAATAACACTGAATGTAAATGGACTAAATGTGCCAACCAAAAGACATAGGGTATCAGAATGGATAAAAAAACAAGACCCATCCATTTGCTGTCTACAACCGACCCATTTTAGACCTGAGGACACCTTCATATTGAAAGTGAGGGGATGGAGAACTATTTATCATGCCACTGGAAGTCAAAAGAAAGCTGGAGAAGCCATACTTATATCAGACAAACTAGACTTTAAATTTAAGGCTGTAACAAGAGATGATGAAGGGCATTATATAATAATTACAGGGTCTATCCATCGGGAAGAGCTAACAATTATAAATGTCTATGCGCCGAATACAGGAGCCCCCAAATATATAAAACAATTACTCACAAACATAAGCAACCTTATTGATCACAATGTGGTAATTGCAGGGGACTTTAACACTCCACTTACAGAAATAGATAGACAATCTAGACACACAGTCAATAAAGAAACAAGGGCCCTGAATGATACATTGGATCAGATGGACTTGACAGATATATTTAGAACTCTGCATCCCAAAGCAACAGAATATACTTTCTTCTCCAGTGCACATGGAACATTCTCCAAGATAGATCACATACTGGGTCACAAAACAGCCCTTCATAAGTATACAAGAATTGAAATCATACCATGCATACTTTCAGACCACAATGCGATGAGGCTTGAAATCAACCACAGGAAAAAGCCTGGAAAACCTCCAAAAGCATGGAGGTTAAAGAACACCCTACTAAAGAATGAGTGGGTCAACCAGGCAATTAGAGAAGAAATTAAAAAAGTTATGGAAACAAATGAAAATGAAAATACAACAATCCAAACGATTTGGGATACAGCAAAGGCAGTCCTGAGAGGAAAATACATTGCAATCCAGGCCTATCTCAAGAAACAAGAAAAATCCCAAATACAAAATCTAACAGCACACCTAAAGGAAATAGAAGCAAACAGCAAAGACAGCCTAAACCCAGCAGAGGAAGAGAAATAATAAAGATCAGAGCAGAAATAAACAATATAGAATTTAAAAAAAACTGTAGAGCAGATCAACAAAACCAAGAGTTGGTTTTTTGAAAAAATAAACAAAATTGTTAAGCCTCTAGCCAGGATTCTCAAAAAGAAAAGGGAGATGACCCAAATAGATAAAATCATGAATGAAAATGGAATTATGACAACCAATCCCTCAGAGATACAAGCAATTATCAGGGAATACTATGAAAAATTATATGCCAACAAACTGGACAACCTGGAAGAAATGGACAAATTCCTAAACACCCACACGCTTCCAAAACTCAATCAGGAGCAAACAGAAAGCTTGAACAGACCCATAACCAGCGAAGAAATTGAATTGGTTATCAAAAATCTCCCAACAAATAAGAGTCCAGGACCAGATGGCTTCCCAGGGGAGTTCTACCAGACGTTTAAAGCAGAGATAGTACCTATCCTTCTCAAGCTATTCCAAAAAATAGAAAGGGAAGGAAAACTTCCAGACTCATTCTATGAAGCCAGTATTACTTTGATTCCTAAACCAGACAGAGACCCACTAAAAAAAGAGAACTACAAGCCAATATCCCTGATGAATATGGATGCAAAAATTCTCAATAACATACTAGCAAATTGAATTCCACAGCATATAAAAAGAATTATTCACCATGATCAAGTGGGATTCATTCCTGGGATGCAGGCCAGGGTCAACATTCACAAATCAATCAACGTGATACATCACATTAATAAAAGAAAAGATAAGAACCATATGATCCTGTCAATCGATGCAGAAAAGGCATTTGACAAAATTCAGCAACGTTTCTTAATAAAAACCCTCGAGAAGGTCGGGATAGAAGGAACATACTTAAACATCATAAAAGCCATTTATGAAAAGCCCACAGCTAACATCATCCTCAATGGGGAAAAACTGAGAGCTTTTTCCCTGAGATCAGGAACACGACAGGAATGTCCACTCTCACCGCTGTTGTTTAACATAGTGTTGCAAGTGCTAGCACCAACAATCAGACAACAAAAGGAAATCAAAGGCATCAAAATTGGCAAAGATGAAGTTAAGCTTTCACTTTTTGCAGATGACATGATATTATACATGGAAAATCCGATAGACTCCACCAGAAGTCTGCTAGAACTGATACATGAATTTAGCAAAGTTGCAGGATACAAAATCAATGTACACAAATCAGTTGCATTCTTATACACTAATAATGAAGCAACAGAAAGACAAATAAAGAAACTGATCCCATTCACAATTGCACCAAGAAGCATAAAATACCTAGGAATAAATCTAACCAAAGATGTAAAAGATCTGTATGCTGAAATCTATAGAAAGCTTATGAAGGAAATTGAAGAAGATATAAAGAAATGGAAAAACATTCCGTGCTCATGGATTGGAAGAATAAATATTGTCAAAATGTCATTACTACCCAAAGCTATCTACACATTCAATGAAATCTCAATCAAAATTGCACCAGCATTCTTCTCGAAACTAGAACAAGCAATCCTAAAATTCATATGGAACCACAAAAGGCCCTGAATAGCCAAAGTTCTTTTGAAGAAGAAGACCAAATTAGGAGGCATCACAATCCCAGACGTTAGCCTCTACTACAAAGCTGTAATCATCAAGACAGCATGGTATTGGCACAAAAACAGACACATAGACCAATGGAATAGAATAGAAACCCCAGAACTAGACCCACAAAAGTATGGCCAACTAATCTTTGACAAAGCAGGAAAGAACATCCAATGGAAAAAAGACAGTCTCTTTAACAAATGGTGCTGGGAGAACTGGACAGCAACATGCAGAAGATTGAAACTAGAGCATTTTCTCACACCATTCACAAAAACAAACTCAAAATGGATAAAGGACCTGAATGTGAGACAGGAAACCATCAAAACCCTAGAAGAGAAAGCAGGAAAAGACCTCTCTGACCTCAGCCGTAGCAATTTCTTACTCGACACATCCCCAAAGGCAAGGAAATTAAAAGCAAAAATGAACTACTGGGACCTTATGAAGATAAAAAGTTTCTGCACAGCAAAGGAAACAACCAACAAAACTAAAAGGCAACCAACGGAATGGGAAAAGATATTTGCAAATGACATATCAGACAAAGGACTAGTATCCAAAATCTATAAAGAGCTCACCAAACTCCACACCCAAAAAACAAATAACCCAGTGAAGAAATGAGCAGAAAACATGAATAGACACTTCTCTAAAGAAGACATCCAGATGTCCAACAGGCACATGAAAAGATGCTCAATGTCGCTCCTCATCAGGGAAATACAAATCAAAACCACACTCAGATATCACCTCACACCAGTCAGAGTGGCCAAATGAACAAATCAGGAGACTAGAGATGCTGGAGAGGATGTGGAGAAATGGGAACCCTCTTGCACTGTTGGTGGGAATGCAAACTGGTGCAGCCACTCTGGAAAACAGTGTGGAGGTTCCTCAAAAAATTAAAAATAGACCTACCCTATGACCCAGCAGTAGCACTGCTAGGAATTTACCCAAGGGATACAGGAGTACTGATGCATAGGGGCACTTGTACCCCAATGTTTATAGCAGCACTCTCAACAATAGCCAAATTATGGAAAGAGCCTAAATGTCCATCAACTGATGAATGGATAAAGAAATTGTGGTTGATATACACAAGGGAGTACTACATGGCAATGAGAAAGAAGGAAATATGGCCCTTTGTAGCAACGTGGATGGAACTGGAGTGTGTGATGCTAAGTGAAATAAGCCATACAGAGAAAGACAGATACCATATGTTTTCACTCTTATGTGGATCCTGAGAAACTTAACAAAAACCCATGGGGGAGGGGAAGGAAAATAAAACAGTGGTTAGAGTGGGAGAGAGCCAAAGGATAAGAGACTCTTAAAAACTGAGAACAAACTGAGGGTTGATGGGGGGTGGGAGGGAGGGGAGGTTGGGTGTTGGGTATTGAGGAGGGCACCTTTTGGGATGAGCACTGGGTGTTGTATGGAAACCAATTCGACAATAAATTTCATATATTGGAAAAAAAAAAGCCCTGGAAAAAAAATAAAAATAAATAAATAAATAAAAAGCTTGCCTATCTCCAATTCAGATTGCTGTCAATTCAGATTAAGACAAAATTCAGATTGCTACTTTGGCATGTGAAGCCAACCTTATAAATGGCCAATGGCCGATTCCTGTCTGCTGCCATCCTTCTCCATCACCCTTTGTTTCTGCCACCTTGGACTGCTCACTATTTCCTCAATGTACCAGGATCTTTCAGAGTCCCTTGCCTCTGGGATAGAATTTAGTTCTTTTCCCAAGGACAACTTGGCTTTTCCATCTGGCAATCTTCTACTTAACTTCCAGGTGACATTCAAATGTCATCTCTCTCAAGTGGGGACATTCTTCCTCTGTCCTTTCCCAGGTAGTGTTAACAGAATCATCTTCTATATTCCTACGACACTTTATAGATTCTGTAGTAGGATTTTCTCTGTTTAAGTTGATTTCTCCATCTGTTCCTCAATCCCAATTAGACAATAAGCTTTTCTAAGACAGGGACTATGTATTCTTAAGTGGATATGAATATTAACATTTACTGAATCCTCTACTACATATTATCTTATCATGGTCTAACAAAAGTACATGAAATTTCAACCAGGCAACTTCTGCGTTTAAATTACAGATCAAAGTTCCACCTTTTTCTAAAACAGCCATGGAACCTTGGGCTTCCTTGTCTATAAATTAGTAGGACAACCAGCTCATGGGGAGAGAGGGATCTTTTTGAGAACCAAGATAAAATATAATGATTTATTAACATTGCCTGGAAAAGTTATATATAACATGAATATAACAATATGTAAAATGGCTCTGGCACCTACTGAGCACCCATTCTCTGCTGGGCATTGCATTATCCCCATTACAACCAATGTGGCCATTACCCTCCCCATCTACCATCTAGGAACAGAGGCCCACAGAGGACAAATGAGCTGACCAATGCCACATGGTAAGTATGAAGCAAAGCCAAGAGTCAAACACAGCTGGGAATTCATTCAACCATAGGCTCAATAAAGCTATTTCACTTTCCCTAAGTGTCCAATATTTTATTTGATACTCACCAAAATTCCTTCTACTTTCCTTATTTTCTAGATGAAGAAACTGAGGCTCAAGTAAATAACTTGTCCCCAAATCATACAGCTGCAGGGTAAACTAGGATTCAAACCCAAGTGCCTCTAAACTCAAAGCACTTCAGTCAAAATCCCACAGACTATTATAAAAGTTACAAATATACTATAAAACACAGAAGAAGAATATGTACCATAGGAAAGGTACCTGTGTTAAGGTAATCAAAATATGGTAAGATCCCTTCTGGGTAAGGTTACCAGGAAAATCTTTCCAAAAGGTTTTAAAAAAGTATTTGAAAAATAAAAGAATTGAAAATTAGTACTGAAAATCAAAAATGATGACTGGAGAGCATTTGGGAAAGGGGCTATCAACAAATCAGGGACACAGAATCGTGGTGTGTGCCAGGGACAGTGAGTCCAACTCACATGGAAAGCTTGAATGTAGTTGGGGCATGTCTACATCAGGGAGGACTGATGAGCCCAAGGTGATATTTGAGAATTAAAGTGAAATAAATCAGATGTGGTTATCTAAAAAATCAGTCAGAATGAGTAGCAGGACTGGAAGTAGGGGAACTGATCTAGGGAAGAGTCCTGGAGCAGAGGGGAGATGGTGCCCTGAGACTGAAGAGGTAGACCCTCCTAGCAGTTTGACTGGACACAGGCAAGAGGCCACGGTGCCATCAGTGCAGACTGGCAGTCAAGGATTTGCACCTGGGAGAAAAGGTGAGATACTAAAGTAGGACGACTTGATGACACTTTGCAAGGGAGTCTGATTTCAGATATGTTGACCCTAAGATACCAGTGGAACACCAACATGTAGGTTTCCAGCAGACAAGCAGATGCACACAATTACAGCTTGCAAATGTGACTGGAGTTGGGATTTGCATGGAAGTTAGTATGCATGCACATATGTATGTGTGAAGACAAAGAAGGGGGGTAGGAAGAGAAATTTGAGGGCTGTCCTTTGCGAAACGTCCACATGTTAGCAACAGGAAGTAGGAAAAAAATAGCATTTTGCAGCCAGCTGAGTGAAGAGGAGTTTTCAGGAAGTACTCGTAAATTGCCTGAAATCCTATTATAAACAAGTAAAGGAAACTAAGGGAACAGACATCTTTTCAGAAATATCTTACGTATATTGATGGAACTGGAGATTGGATAATAAAGGACAAAATAGTGGTAAAAACGTAGAAGTAACTGATGTGGTAAACTAAGGCAGAAAGAAATACAGACAAAATTAAATTTCCTTATAACCTGAAGCCCATTGACAAGTGCTTGAGACAGGCAGATTATGACATTTCACCAGAAGCTCCCAACTGTCTCAATATTAATGCTTTGCTGGAGGGAAAAACCACCCTAGCTTGACAATAGGTAGGCCTTCAGGATCCTGTGAGTCATCTTTAGCATATGAAAGTCCTTTTGGAAATTTCCCCTTGTCTTTACCTTCAATTCCCAAGTATATAATCAATTACCCCTCATAAAGAACAACTCTTTCTGCCCATGGGTCCTATTCCCGTGCTTTAATAAAACCAGCTCATTGCACTGAAGACATCTCAAGAATTCTTTCTTGGCCATCTGCTCAGAACATCACCACTTCAAACCACATGAGTAACTTTTCCATAAATGTTGCAAGAAGAATTACTTCATATAAGAAAAAGAGAAAGATCACATAAAAATGCAAACTTCCCAGTAAAATTAGAGAGGCCCAGCCCAGAGTCAGTGGACTACATGGTTATTGAGAAGAAGGTAAAGCATGTTTCAAATGGAAATGAAATGTCTACTCAGCAGTGAAAAGTAAACAAGGCAGCTCAGGCTGGGCCTCTGGAAGGCATAGACGACTTTATGGCCACTGTTTTGTGACTTTCTCCAGTAACTGCTGACAGCTCTGAGCAAGAAAGCAGGTGGTGGATAGGCAGGTAGAAACTCCAGAAGGTCAAAGGCTGTGAAATGCTCAGCAGCAAGTTTATCTCTGCATGAATCTGCTTACTAGAGCAGCAAGGGTTCCAGAAGGAGAATTTCCTAAATCGGTATTCCACCATGATTTCAGTTTCTAGGGATGCGACACACGCCTCACCCTCCAGCTCACATGGGAAGTGGGCACAAACAATAGGGTCATTGTGCTGAAGTTCCCAGTGACACAGGAACAGGCCCAGGAAAAGAAGAGTGTGGTAGGAAGAACAAACACAGCCACACATCTTACCTCCTGGCACTATGAGACAAGAAGATCCAAAGGGAAAGCCAACAAAGATGTGGGTTCCAAAAAATTATGGTCTGATAAAAAGAAACCAATGTTGACTCAAAGGAAGCAGTAAAAGGAATTTTTTTGAGGGGGGGAGGGGCAAAAATACTTTCTTTTTTAAAATGAGCTCAGAGTATCAAAAGGGCCCAGAGAAGGGCATTTAGGTTCAAATTGGGCCTAGAGAGGAGAGAGTATTAGAACTGAATAAGATGATGTATAAATTGTAAACATCACAGTCCATGGTAGTAACCACCTATGACAGGGAATAAGAAGACTGCTGAGGCCCAGGGCTAGTCACTTATTCACAATCCATCAGTCGCTCTAATGGTACTACACAGTTTGGTTAAGTGACAGGTATATTCATGCTCATTAGCAATCCAGTCTTATAATTAAATACAGACAAATCTCAAACTAAGGCCTATCTAAATGCCTATGCTGGAACTTTCTTAACCTCAAGCAAGTATTACAAGAAACTAAATTTCTGATTTTGTAAGACTTCTTTCCCTCAGAATCCAGGCTTCACACAGCATTGCTAACATTTTCTCAAAGGTGTTAGCTGAAGGTGAGGTTTAACAATTTGCTTCAGGAAAACACATACTGAGCAGAAGTAGCACATATAAAGCTGCCTGTTGAGCTTCTATTCACAGAAAGAGAAGCTAAAATAAAAGGCTCAGCCTGAAAATTTGCCATCAACCATATGTAGCAGAGGAAGAAGCCTGGAAGTGAGATAAAGATCTGTAATAAGCTCTGCTATTTACAGACAAGCGTGCCTACAGGGTGCTTAGAAGGGAAAATGATTCAAAAAGTAGTAGAATGCACTGCCATTATGGCTAGACTTATTATCATCACCATTTAAAACCAAGGCATACCTTCACAAGTAGTGCTTTGATCTCCAGAGCTCAAATATAACTAAACAAACTAGAGACTTGGAGCAAGCTATTTCTTAAAAAACAAGTACTTAAACTGATGTAACAATTGGGACATAAAAACTAACAAATTTATCAATACATCCATGTATATCCCATTGGGAAGATGGTTTATTAACTTAATCTTATTAATAACTAAAGTTACTGATGAAGAAGAGGTTCCAGTGAGAAGTTTCACCTTTGCTTCGAACATACTTGTGAGATGTTAACACATTTGTATTTGCAGCCTGTAATGATTATTCTAAAATAGATTCAAAGACCCTGCAGAATAGGCACAGGGTTTAGAGCAAGCATTTAATGCTCAACAAACTTAGATGGGAACCATTTCTCTGCTAATTATGTCCAGTCTCCCTCTGACTAAAACGGACATAATATAACTCTCAGGGGTGTTCTGAGGATCAAATGACATGTGTAAATTCCATAGCAAAGTAAGGTCACCAAAAAATGATAACTATTGTCATTGAAAAGACCACTAGAGGTCACTGAGTTGTGCTTCATTTTACCGGCGAGGTCGCACAATTACTAACAGCTCAAAAACAAAGCGATTCTCATCACCCAGCTCAGTATTCTTTAGCCAGATTTTAGTCTCAAATTATTAAATGTCAGTGTGACCTTAATTAAAGCCATGATCTGATAAGGTTCTGAGCAGGATGTGCCTTAATTGTGTAGTACTCAATCTTACCCTGTGGAAACTTTCTTCATGCTCATAGACACTGCTTCTCATCCATAGCTAATGGGAACATGGGATTGAATGATGTCTTGTTTAATTAGTAGTCACTTTACTGCTCAGTACAGAAGAGACTAACTTGTTTTCATCATTCTAGGTGTTGACTATATCTCATGGATGGCTGACGTCAAGTTTGCCTTTGCAGCCCATCCTATTGGTAAACTTCCATCATCTGTAATAAACTCCTTTACAAAGTTTTGTGCAAATCCTTAAAAATGACAAAATATTTCAATAAGAGTTAGTCCTTTAGCTAAAGGAAAAAATCGCAAAGCAAATTCAACTTAAAGAAAAATCTGTTCTATCTAAAAAAGAAGGTATGTTCTTTTAACCTGAAGCTCAACTTAAGGTAGTTAGCAAGAGCTTTGGTGACTGCTGTGTCAGTAAAGTACAAAAAAATCCTTCAACGTTATCAACATCAGCATTTAAAACACTGAACTTTTTTTTCCTCTAATGTTTTTGTAACCTTAACTACATGCATATTTGTTTTCATCTGTACTTGAAGAAAACCACAAATACTATTTTCTTGAGCAACAGAAAGAAGTAGAAACTTCTATTTCCCTCCAATACTACATGAACAAAATTTTTAAATTTTAAAAATAAAAAAATTACAATTAATTTTCTAGTGAATATATTTTGCAGTGCTGAAATTTTAAAAATATATAATGTTTTTATTTTTGAGAGACAGAGCGAGACAGAGCACGAGCAGGGGAGGGGCAGAGGAGAGGGAGACACAGAGTCCGAGGCAGGCTCCAGGCTCAGAGCTGTCAGCACAGAGCCTGATGCAGGGCTTAAATTCATGATCTATGAGCTCATGACCTAAGCTGAAGTCAGACACTTAACTGACTGAGCCACCCAGGTGTCATGCAGTGCTGAAATTTTAAAATGTCTTCCAGACACTCTGTAAACTTGGAAGGAAATTAACACTATTCTGAGAATTCCAATTCCCTCTCTATAATTTGAAATGACCAGCAGATGGCAGAACTAAACATTTAAAACTTGGATCCCTGTGCATGACTGAGAAAAAAAAAATTCCAAAAAGAGGCTGAAGAGTTTTATTTTTTACTGAAATTTAACACCTTCATTGCTATATTTGCTGAACTTACAGACATACCAAGAAGAAATGTCAACTTAATAATATTCTCTTTGGTACAAATGGGGGAAATAAAATCAACATTGCAATAAAATAAATAACTGTGTAGAAAAGCTTGGAATTAACCAAAACAACAAAATGGAATAATGCAAATTAATAGTGCCTTTGTTCATTTTATGCATACACATGTGGTACAATTAAATCGCTTAGAAATCAAATCAGAAATACTTGGTATATGTGATAAAGGTAGAGATAAAAATATCTATAAAGATTAATCTATAAAGATAATTTTATATGTACATGTATTACATAATAGTTCCTTCTAGAATCCCCACACACAAGATTACTGAAGAAGTTTTAAAATTTTTCTCTAGGATATGAAACTTTATTTGAAACTTTGATAAAGTCATAAGCATTTATTTTATTCTTAATGTTAGTGTTCTTTAACTTCAGTGTTCCATAACTTCTAATACTTCAAAAGTAAAAATCAAAAGAACATACTTATACATCTATAAAGGAAGAAGTAAAAGGAAGAAAAATCTGGGGTTAGGTCTGGGGCCAAAGTAAATATTGAATAACAATAAATTTAATATACTTTTTGTTAAAGATAGGAATTTATTCAGTTACATTTCCAGGTCTGAACGTCTGCATTTTACATCTCAAATTGGTTTTGTTTTTGTTTTTAATAAGAACAATGAGAGGGGGTCAAATTGGCAGAACAAGATGGAAGTTTTTTTGCATCTCTTATCCCTGAAATGCAGCCAGATCAACACCAAACTATCTTGTACACCAAGAAAACTGATTTGAGGATTAACACAACAATCTGCACAACTTGAACCACAGAACTTGGCAGGTACATGGCATGGAACTGGGAGAGAGAAGCTGCAGAGGACAGGGAGCTGTTTTTGCTTGCAGAGAGAGGACACAGACAGGGAGACAGTATGGGGGGAAACACCCCCAACCCTGAAATCAGCTGGAGACAAAGGGAAAGAGTAGAAACAGCTGCAAGGGACTGAACTAAAAAGGGAGAAAGGAGAAATGAGATGGTTTAAATTCCATTAAGACTCTATAAACAGGGGGCATGGAGAGTCTGAAACCCCACAGCTTGATACTTGGTGGTGCTCTGATAGGAAGGGTGAATCCCCAGGAGCAGAGTGCAAGGTCCACATGGGGAGAGGTGGTTCCCCTGTTGGAAGGACATTTGGTAGAGGCAGTGCAACCTCCCCACAGGCAAGGATCCAAGCAGACCCCAGAGATCAGCCACATTTTCTGGTGTTAGAACAAGGATATTGGGAGAGGAAGCCTGGTGCCAGATGTGTGTTGTGATTTGCCCTAGCTCCTGAAACACTACTGCTACATGATTGTGTGAACTTTCTGGGGCGGGTTGGCACCCAGCCACAGTCTCTGGACATCGGCAGCAGCAGAGTAGCATGAATGTTCCTGGGGGTGGGCTGGCACCTGAGCATTGCTCAGCAAGAACCTCCCCCAGAGGGTCTGAGCGGGCCAAGGTCGCAATCCCACAGAAGTGAGGGGTTGGGAAACACAGCCCCACCTAAGATAAAACTCAGGAAGGAGGTGTCGGCTGGCAGGCTGATGGCTTGGTCGTGGACAGTGTAGAAGCAGGGAGTAGACAGAAGCTGGAGACCAAGGAGGGGTGCTTCATTGTCGGTTGGAGAGAGCACAGAGTTCTGACACCAGAGACTGGGTAGCTGGGTGGCACCACTTTCACCCCCCCCCCATGCATGTACATACATGCTTACACACACCACAACAAACCAGCCCAGCAAGCTAATCAGCGCTATCTAGGGAAGAATGGAGCCATTACACTAAGCCCTGCCCAACTGGGCCAAACACACTCTTGAGGAACACCACAAGTCTCTCCGCCTGCTTAGTTTGCAGACTATAAAGTTCTTCATAGTTTAACTATATTCAACTATGTTAACATAGTTTAACTAGGGGAAACTGGGTGTAATTTCAATCGTATTTCATTCTGTTCGCTGGCCCATCTATTCAATGTTTTCCTTTTTCTTTTCTATTCTTATTCTTTAACACAGAAAGAGAAAAAAATTATTTTTACTTTGTTTTTATATAAAAGATTTTTGTTTATTTTTTCTAATATATTTTTCAGTTTTTTGTAAATTTTTTAAATTCTATTTTACTTTCATCATTTCATTTTATTCTATATTATTGTATTCATTTCTTCAAATTTACAAACGTTTTCTTTTTTCTTTTTTTCTTTTCTTTTTTCCTCCTTTATTCTCTATCAAGCTTCTTTCAACAACCAGACCAAAACATATGTAGGAGCTAGCATCCTTTATTTGATCTTTTTTTGTGTTGTTTTTAACTTTTTAATTGTTTTTTACTTTATTAATTCCTTTTCTTCCTTCAAATTGATGAAACGAAGGGTAAACCCCAAAAGAAAGAACAAGAAGAAATGACACCCAGGGACTTAACACAGATACAAGCAAGATATCTGAACCAGAATTTAGAATCACGATAATAAGAATACTAGCTGGGTTTGAAAATAGATTATAATCACTTTCTGCAGAGATAAAAGAAGTAAAAGCTAGTCTGGATGAAATTAAAAATGCTATAACTGAGCTGCAATCTCGAACGGTTGCCACAGTAGCAAGGATGGATGAAGCACAACAGTGAATCAGCGACAGAGACTGAACTTATGGAGAATAATGAAGAAGAGGGAGACTAAGGCAAAAGAGCACACAATGTAAGAATTAGAGAATGAATATTCTTGAACAATATTAAGGAATATTGTTATTCCTCAATAAAAAGGAATAACATCTGAATCATAGGGGTCCCAGAAGAAGAAGAGAGAGAAAAGGGGGTAGAAGGTTTATGTGAACAAATAACAGCAGTAAACGTTCCTAACCTGGGGAAAGACACAGTTATCAAAACTCAGGAAGCACAAAGAACTCCCATTAGATTCAACAAAAACTGACCATCGACAAGGTATATTATAGTCAAATTCACAAAATACTCAGGCAAGGAAAGAATCATGAAAGCAGCAAGGGAAAAAAAAGTTCTTAACCTACAAGGGAAGATAGATCAGGTTCACAGCAGACCTATCCACAGAACCTCGGCAGGACAGAAAGGAGTGGCAGGATATATTCAATATGCAGAATCAGAAAACTATGCAGCCAAGAATTCATTATCCAGCAAGACCGTCATTTGAAATAGAAGGAGAGATTAAAAGATTTCCAGACAAACAAAAACTAAAGGAGTTTGTGACCACTAAAGCAGCCCTGCAAGAAATTTTAAAAGGGACTCTCTGAGAGGAGAAAAGATTAAAAAAAAAAAAAAAAAGACCAAAAGAAACAAAGACTAGAAAGGACCAGAGAACACCACCAAAAGCTCTAACTCTACAGTAAATACAATGGCAATTAATTCATATCTTCCAGTACTCACTCTAAACATCAGTGGACTAAATGCTCCAATCAAAAGACAAAGGATAATAGAATGGGTAAGAAAACAAGAGCCATTTACATGCTGTTTAAAAGAGACCCATTTTAGATCTAAAGACATCTTCAGATTGAAAGTAAAGGGATGGAGAACCATCTATCATGTTAACAGTCTCCAAAAGAAAGTCAGAGTAGCCATACTTATATCAGACCATCTAGATTTTAAAATAAAGATGGTAACAAGAGATGAGGAAGGGCATTATATCATAATCAAAGGGTCTATCCACCAAGATCTAACAATTGTAAACATTTATGCTCCAAATGTGAGAGCACCCAAATATATAAATCAATTAATCACACATAAAGAAGCTTATTGATAATAACAATGATAGTAGGAAACTTCAACACCCCACTTACAGCAATGGAAAGATAATCTAAACAGAAAATCAACAAGGAAACAATGGCTTTGAATGACACACTGGACCAGATGGACTTAACAGATATATACAGAACATTACATCCTAAAGCAGTGGGATACACATTCTTCTCAAGTGCACATGGAACATTCTCCAGAATAGATCACATACTGAGAAATAAATCAGCCCTCAACAAGTACAAAAAGATCGAGATCATACTGTGCATACTTTCAGACCACAAAACTATATAATTTGGAATCAACCACAAGAAAAAATTTGGAAGAAAACAAATACTTGGAGACTAAAGGCCATCCTACTAAAGAATGAATGGGCTAACCAAGAAGTTAAAGAGGAAATTAAAAAGTACATGGAAGCCATGAAAATGATAACACCACAGCCCTAACCTATGGGACACAGCAAAGGCAGTCATAAGAGGGAAGTATATAGCAATCCAGGCCTTCATTAAAAAAGGAAGAAAGGTCTCAGATACACAACCTAACCTTACACCTTAACGAGTTGGAAAAAGAACAGCAAGCAAAACCCAGAAACAGCAGAAGACAAGAAATCGTAAAGATTAGAGCAGAAATCAATGCTATCGAAACCTAAAAACAAAACAAAAAACAAAACAGATCATTGAAAACAGGAGCTAGTTCTTTGAAAGAAATAACAAAATTGATAAACCCCTAGCCAATTTGATTAAAAAGAAAAAGGAAAGCACCCAAATAAATAAAATCAAGAATGAAAGAGGAGAGATCACAACCAACACAACAGAAATGCAAACACTAAGAGAATATTATGAGCAATTATACTCATAAGAGAATTATTATGAGCCAATAAAATGGGCAATCTAGAAGAAATTGACACATTCTTAGAAACATATAAACTACCAAAATTGAAACAAGAAATTCCCAGAAACATATAAACTACCAAAACTGAAACAAGAAGATGCAGAAAAGTTGAACAGACCCATAACCAGTAAAGAAATCAAATTAGTAATAAAAAAATCTCCCCAAAAACAAGAGTCCAGGGCCAGATGGCTTTCCAGAGGAATTCTACCAAACATTTAAAGAAGAGTTAACACCTAATCTTTTGAAGCCATTCCAAAAAATAGAAATGGAAGGAAAACTTCCAAACTCATTCTATGAAGCCATCATTACCTTGATTCCAAAACCAGACAAAGACTCCACTAAACAGGAGAACTACAGACAATTTCCCTAATGAACATGGATGCCAAAATCCTCAACAAGACACTAGCCAACCAGATCCAACAATACATTGAAAGAATTATTCACGCGACCAAGTGGGATTTATACCTGGGGGGCAGGGGTGGTACAATATCCACAAAACAATGTGATACATCACATCAGTAAAAGAAGGGACAAGAACCACATAATCCTCTCAATAGATGGAGAGAAAGCATTTGACAAAATACAGCAACTTTCTTGATAAAATCCTTCAAGAAAGTAGGGTTAGAAGGATAGTACCTTAAGAGCATAAAGGTCATATATGAAAGGCCCATCGCTAATATTATCCACAATGGGGAAAAACTGAGAGCTTTCCCCCTAAGGTCAGGAACATGACAGGGATGTCCACTCTCACCACTGTTATTCAACACAGTATTGGAAGTCTTAGCCTCAGCAGTCAGACAACACAAAGGAATAAAAGGCATCCAAATCGGCAAGGAGAAGATCAAACTTTCACTCTTCACAGACGACATTATACTCTATACGGAAAACCCAAAAGATTCCACCAAAAAACTACTGGAACTGATCCATGGATTCAGCAAAGTCATAGTTTATAAAATCAATGGACAGAAATTGGTCGCATTCCTACACACCAACAATGAAGTGACAGAAAGAGAAATCAAGGAATCGATCCCATTTACAATTGCACCAAAAACCATAAAATACCTAGACATAAATCTAACTAAAGAGGTGAAAAATCTATACATTGAAAACTATAGAAAGCTTATGAAAGAAATTGAAGAAGACACACACACACAAAAAAAAGGAAAAAGATTCTATGCTCCTGGATAGGAAGAACAAATATTGTTAAAATGTCGATACTACCCAAAGGAATCTACATATTCAAAGCAATCCCTATCGAAATAACACCAGCATTCTTCACAGAACTAGAACAAACAATCCTAAAATTTGTATGGAACCAGAAAAGACCCTGAATAGTCAAAGCAATCTTGAAAATGAAAACCAAAGCAGGAGGCATCACAATCCCAGACTTCAAGCTATACTACAAAGCTGTCATCATCAAGACAGTATGGTACTGGCACAAGAATAGACACTCAGATCAATGGAACAGAATAGAGAACCCAGAAATGGACCCACAAACGTATGGACAACTAATTTTTGACAAAGCAGGAAAGAATATCCAATGGAATAAAGACAGTCTTTTCAGCAAGCGGTGCTGGGAAAACTGGACAGCGACGTGCAGAAGAATGAACCTGCACCACTTTCTTACAACATACACAAGAAAAAACTCAAAATGGATGAAAGACCTAAATGTAAGACAGGAAGCCATCAAAATCCTCAAGGAGAAAGCAGGCAAAAACCTCTCTGACCTCAGCTGCAGCAGTTTCTTACTCAACACATCTCTGGAGGCAAGGGAAACAAAAGCAAAAATGAACTACTGGGACCTCATCAAAATAAAAAGCTTCTGCTCAGTGAAGGAAACAATCAGCAAAACTAAAAGGCAACCGGTGGAATGGGAGAAGATATTTGCAAATGACATATCAGATAAAGGGTTAGTATCCAAAATCTGTAAAGAACTTATCCAACTCAACACCCCAAAAACAAATAATCCATTGAAGAAATGGGCAAAAGACATGAATAGACACTTCTTCAAAGAAGATATCCAAATGGCTAACAGACACATGAAAAAATGCTCAACATCACTCATCGATAGGGAAATACAAATTAAAACTACAATGAGATAGCACCTCACACCAGTCAAAATGGCTAAAATTAGCAACTCAGGCAAGAACAGATGTTGGTGAGGATGCAGAGAAAGAGGATCTCTTTTGAACTGCTGGTGGGAGTGTGAACTGGTGTAGCCACTCTGGAAAACAGTACGGAGGTTCCTCAAAAAATTAAAAATAGAACTACCCTACAACCCAGCAATTGTACCACTAGGTATTTATCCAAGGGATACAGGTATGCTGTTTCAAAGGGGCACATGCACCCCAATGCTTATAGCAGCACTATCAACAATGGCCAATGTATGGAAAGAGCCCAAAAGTCCATCAACAGATGAATGGATAAAGAAGTTGTGGTATATATATATACAATGGAGTATTACTTGGGAATCAAAAAGAATGAAATCTTGCCATTTGTAAATACCTGGATGGAACTAGAGGATATTCTGCTAAGCAAAATTAGTCAGAGAAAGACAAATATCATATGATTTCACTCATATGAGGAATTTAAGATACAAAACAGATAAACATAAGGGAAGGGAAGCAAAAATATAAAAACAGGGAAGGGGACAAAACAGAAGAGGCTCTTAAATATAGAGAACAAACAGAGGGTTGATGAAGGGGTTGTGGGAGGGGGGATGGGCTAAATGGGTAAGGGGCATTAAGGAAGACACTTGTTGGAATGAGCACTGGGTGTTATACATAGAGTATGAATCACTGGAATCTACTCCTGAAATCATTGTTGCACTATATGCTAACTGAATTGGGTGTAAATTTAAAAATAAATAAATAAAATATTTACAAAAAATAAGAAGAACAATGAAAGTCTAACCAAGGAAGTTCATAAGAAATTAAAGGTGCTTTAGTTCTACTGAAGAGTCTGCAAACCACCTAGAAACCAACTTGCTCTTGTTCTCTTTCACCTGAGCAGCTTCTCAATTACAGACAGGGAAGCAAAGCCTTAATGAGCAGCCAGGGAAAATGTTCCTTATTAAGCTTAGTTCTAGTATAGCAGGTTTCATCAGCTGAGCTAAAACACTGGAGAATTCAAGGTAGGCCCTCCTTGGAGTTTACAGAAGACCGAGAGCAGCTTCCACATCTAAGCTATAACGAATACTGAAAGAACACATTTTCTAGAGGAAAGCTCTCCCAAACCTGGCTGGTCAAAAAACACTTATGTACAGAGTCTATCCTTATACCTAGTCCATTGGACTTTCCTGAAGTAGAACTCCCACGTTAGCATTTTTGGAAGCTTCCTGGGGAGCACAGTAATGTGGGAGAGAGGAGAAGTAGATGAAGCCTCAGACCTAGCCAGGAGGTAGCTAGGTCTGCAGCTTCATCTACTTCTAGACATACCTTTGTATCATCAGGACTTAGGAATAGATTGGCTGTGGAAGGTGAAGAAAAGGCACAGATGTAGAGTCAGCTTTCTTGGGTTTGAATTCCATCTCCCCACTTACAAACCTATGTGACTGGGCAAGTTACCCTAAGTCTCAGTTTCCACATCAGAGAAAGTGGAAATAGGATTAAATAAATAAATGATTTATTTAAAATTAATCAATTGAAGCAACCCGTGTTAAACACTTAGCGCAGTGGTTGGTCCTTAGTAAGTCCTCACTGGTCACTTTTCATCATTTTTGTGTTAAAAAAAGGTACTTCAGGAGGCCTACTCTGAGCAAGGCAATGTTTTTAAGGGAGAAAAAAAGAAAAACTTCCTCTCTGACAATGCGTATGGGGACCCAAGATCACTTTCATTTTTCCATAACTACTGTTGATGATTTTTTCCCAAAAAAACATAAAGAGAAACACTTACGTATGGAAAAAAAGATTAGTTTTGTTGTGATGATCCTCAAAACCACAGCCCATCTAGAGTACTGAACACCATGGCATAAAGAAGAAATAAGTTCCAACTTTCTGACTCTCTTCACCATTCCCACCATCTGGACTGGGGAAACCAAATAGACACATGTGGATTCACTAATCTGCATTCATCTTGGGGTGTAATCACTTCCTCTCCCATTTTCCTGCTTACATGGAGGAAAACATCACTCACCATTAGGCAATTTCATTGCCTATCTCCAAAATGAGTATGGAATTCCCAGCTCGATCAAGATACCATTTTAAAGGATGCACCCTATAGGAGTCTTCAACTGAAATGGCACAATACTGATATAAAGATTGTGTATGCTAATTCAGGGGCAAGGTCTTAAATATCTAATCAATACAACCTATGTTAAGAGTACATTTTTTTCTTGTTAGATAGCAAACCAGACATTATATTCCTCAGTATATACTTTTTTAAGTTACTTTGAAAAATAGCATACTTAGACCATTGTCTTTCAATATCATAATTCACACCTAGGAAGGAGAAGGATTATAAGCACCAAGAGATGCCACCTCAAAGACCTCTGATACTTCTTGCATGATCTCAGAACCCGTCTCCTGATCACCCCCTTGTTGCAGGGTATTGGGCGGAGAGCTATAGCATTCTAAGGTAAATAACATAAGATTTGTCTCAGACCTTGCCTTGGGTTTTGCTGCCATCTATTTTGAATCTGAAAATCACCTCACGTTGTAGTAAATAATGGTTGCGTTTTTAATATAATACTAAAAATAAATATTTTTCTCCAAAGTGTCCTGTAATCCTAGGGTTGTTCTCTGCTTGCTCAAAAATCCTCTTCCCCATCCACTATAGTAAGTAGAAATACAATATACAATCAATATTTACTACAATATGAGGCCAATTATCAGATTCAAAATAGTTCTATTAATGCTGGTCTCTAATTTCAACTTATATTTTGGCTTTCCATCAGATGCTTTTTTTCAAGGATACCCTATTTGCATGCTTCTAATAGGAAGCATGATAGGATCTTCGATACAGTCTAACTGGTACCTTGAGAATCTTAGCCTTGGAAAACAATGAGGATGACTCAGCAGCCTCCTCCTATCTACAGGTTTCAAGGATAGCTATCTCCCAACTTCAAAGACGTCAGGAAACTCACACATTTCTGATCTGCACACAAGATCTACCTCTTCTGTCTGTGATCAAAACCATCCTCCTCCCAGGCAACTGCTCCCAAATGAACCAGTGACATGAGGATTTTCACACAGAGTATCATGGGACAATTCTATTTTTTAAGTTCTCATTGCAATGCATTTAAAGTACATTCTCTCTTCCTCATTTTTCAGGTGATGAAGTGGTTGAGGGTGTGGCCAGGTGAGTGGACTGCTGCGTGAGGTAGGGTGAAAGTGAAATCAAGATTTAGGGTGGGTCATTCACAAGGCAAATGGTGTCACCCAACACTGTGATGAAGGATAGACTTTATTTTGGAAGCAATTCTAGAAGGGATCCATTAATTGATAACAAATGGATTAGTTTAGAATGATAATTCATATATATCATGAACTATATGCATTTAGTTTTTCTTTAACGTTTATTCATTTTTGAGAGACCGAGCGAGAGAGAGAGGGAGAGACAGTGGGGGAGGGGCAGAGAGAGGGGGAGATACAGAATTCAAAGCAGGCTCCAGGCTCTGAGCTGTCAGCACAGAGCCTGACATGGGGCTCAAACTTACGACACGAGATGATGACCTGAGCCGAAGTCAGACACCCAACTGACTGAGCCACCCAGGCACCCCAGAACTATATGCATTTGGAAAGAAAAAAGAAAAAGTGAACTACATATACAATAATGACAACATAAAATGTAGGTGATCTTATTTTAATCTTAGTCCTTCCTTAGTGGGAAACGGGTAAAAGGCATGGCCAGATGTGGCTGGGAGGCAGAAGTATTCTTGCCCTTGTTGTGCTTGCATTTACTTCTTTCTTTCTTTTCTCTTTAAAAACTATTTTCCTGTCAAATAATATATGTAGACATCCTATCTGAACCTCTTCATCCTCCAGACCTTGAGAATCTTGACTCCCCGGCTTCTACCATCGATCCCCCTGGTTTGGTCTTCTAATGTTGTAGACCACTATTTCCACCACTTCCATGCCCAAATCCTCAACTCCCATCCTTACTAATCTGTGGATCCATCCAAAGGCAAAATGTCAACCTAAGATCAGTCCAATGTTTTGACTTTGTCACACCCATTACCTTCCACCTTGGGTGGACCTTCACAGGTACCCCTCTGTTCAGCTATCAGTCCCGTTTTTGTGGTTTCCAAATGAACTTTTCCATTATTTTTTTAAACATCTGGCTTCACACATCCCTCTTCACCCAATGTCAAGGGCAATGCCTCCCAATTAACAGAAAACACCAAAGCCAGTGAGACTCTCTCAACTCTCCATCATCAACCTACAGCAGCAGCTCACCTGCTTCCACACCCTTCTTTCTTCATCTGCTTTCACACACAGACATTCCTATTCCTGTCCCAGGCCAATCCCCCAACTTATGCTATGCATCCCATCCCTTGTGGCTTTCTCATGACACAGGCTATCAATTTTTTATCCCCCAATAAGCTTTAATGGGCCCTTCTCTACTGGGCCCTTCCATCAGCATGTACACATGCTCTAAACCCTTCCATGTCTTTTGAAAAGGAAAGGAAAGGAAAGGAAAGGAAAGGAAAGGAAAGGAAAGGAAAGGAAAGGAAAGGAAAGGAAAGGGAAGGGAAGGGAAGGGAAGGGAAGGGAAGGGAAGGGAAGGGAAGGGAAGGGAAGGGAAAAGGAAAGGAAAGGAAAGGAAAGGAAAAAGGAAAGGAAAGGAGAAAGGAAAGGAAAGGAAAGGAAAGGAAAGGAAAGGAAAGGAAAGGAAAGGAAAGGAAAAAGGGCAGTGATAACCAACTGATAACCCATTCTATTTTTCTTTTCCCTGACACAAAACCTCTGGAGCTAACCACACACCTCCATCAATCTCACCTCCCACCTTCTCACCTACTCTTACCCTTCCATTCAAATCTCAGCCTCCTGAAATCTAAACAGCACCCACAGCACTCAACTCAAATTCCTCTCTACAAGGTTATTAACAATAACTTCTGGTAAATTCAATAACTACTTTTCAGTCTTAATCTTACTTGACTTCTTGGCAACATTTTATATCACTTAATACTCCAAAATCTTTTTTCTATCCTACCTCTCTGACTGTTCCTTATCTGTCTCTCTGCAGCATCTTTTTTTGCTCTTCTCATTGAATAAATGTTCATCTATATATCAGGCCCCTCTCACTTCTCACTCTACAGGCACTTTTCAATGCATAATGTCTTTGAATATCATTTACACACTAAAGATTCCTCAATCTCTCTCCCACCTAAGCTTTTTCGCCTGACCACTAGATACAAATGACAATTATTTTTGCATGTGTTTTGGTAGATATCCTCAAGTTCTGCAAGACCTAAATTGTTCTCCCAACCTGCTCATCCTGTGTTTTTACTCAGTAAATATCATCACCCTCTACCCTATTGCTCAAGCCAGAAATCTGGGTACATCCTCCTTGTTTCTGCCTGTCCCTCACCTTTATACAATCAACCAAATTCTCAAGGCTTGTCATTTTGACTTTCTAAAGCATTTCAACCTTGGCTTCTCTAAGTATGCTCTCCAAACCAGCAGTATCAGCATCACCTGAGAATTTGTTAGAAATGAAAATTCTCCAACCCCATTCTCAGATTCATGCGATCATACACTTTAGAGGTGGAGCCCAGCAATTTATGATTTAACAAATCCTCCAGGTAATTCCAATGCTTGCTAGAGTTTAAGAACCAAGAACCATTAGAATTGTCCTTTTTTTCATCCCCACTACTACTTACATGGTTGAGGGCAATTATATTGCAACATCTCTTCAGAATCTTCCAACCTCTAAACCATACCCGTCCAACACGTCTCAGTCCAAACTCCACAAACACCCAGAATGCTCTTTCTGAAACATGGATCTGATCACATCACATTCCTCCAACTAAAACACTCCAGTGGCTCCCTACTGCTCTCAGGATTGACTTCCAATTCCTAAGCATCCTTCCAGAAGCTTTCATAAATGACTCAGATACTATCCAGCATCTTAAGTTGCCTCATCTGCCCCTGTCTCCTCACTCTGGGACTCTGTGCTCCAGTCATACTGACCACTTAAATCTCAAAACTCTTTGACGACCACCTCTCCTTTTAAACAGCTGTGTCACTATGTCTTTTCATCTTTTTGACAGTAAGAAAACAAGTACAAGAGAGTATCTGCGTTTTTTTGTGGAAAAATTCAATAAATATTGTGTAACTAGCCAGTAACCTTACATGGTTAGAGATAGAAAAATCAAAGTCACACAACAGATTCACTTTTTATATGTTACCTGAGTATAGACCAGGGGTCAGCAAACCACAGCCTATACAGGCCAAATTTGGCCAAATGCCCATTTTTGCAAATAGTTTTCTTAGGAAACACAGCCAAACGTATTCATTATAAATTGTCTATGGCTGCTTTCACGTGACAACAGCAGACCTGAGTACTTGTGACAAAGGCTGTAAGTATTTACTAAAGCCTAAAATATCTTCTATGTGGCCAACTTTGAAAAACTTTGCCAACCCCTCAGCTAAACAATAAAGGTAATAAAAGTGGAAAAAATCTTCTTTCAGGTATCCAAAGCCCTGTGAAAATCAAGAGAAAAATAACTCTCTAAATTCCTCGTTGGGTGAGGTTTGCTCAGTACAGGTTACCTTTAGTTTACCATAGATTCATAATTCCATACTTCTCCTGCCTCTTGAGATAAGAAAGGCCTCGAGAAATGTGAGTCACATCAATAGAACTTGTTAATATTCAATGCATATCCAGGAGAAGGATTAGAAAAGAAAATCATGACAGAAAAGTTGGCCTAAGTCACTCATTTTAATAAAACTCCATCGTATATATTCCAAATGAATTCTGAGTCACTCAACACTTTTTGCCAAATATGTGATAAAAAGTACCAGTTGTGAAAGTCAAAACAGATATCCCTAATAGCATAATACTCTTAAATGAGGAAAAAACAAATCATGAAGAAGAAAGTAGGTCGCTGACTTAAAAAGTGTGACTGCCAATAATGTATTTTTAGAAACTGATTTTTCTAAACTCCAATTAACTTTATGATTGGGGATTGATCTAAAATCCACAAAAGTACTGGTAACATTTCTAAGTTCAGAAAACTTTGTGGCAAGGAAATAACAATTAGTACCTTTACTACTTTTGTAACAATACTCTTGAATTCCCCCTGATTGGTGTGGGGGGGTGGGGGGAGCATTGGGGGGAAGAAGAAATCACTTGTATAACCTTCTTTTTTTTTTTAAGTAATCTCGACACCCAATGTGGGGCTCGAACTCACATCAAGAGTAAGAATCCCATGCTCTATTGCCTGAGCCAGCCAGGTATCCCAATTTCTGTTGTTTAAGCCACAAAATCTGTGGCATTTATTTTTTTATTTTTATGTATTTATTTTTTTAAGGAACCTCTATGCCCAATGTGAGGCTCAAACTCATGACTCCTTTTTATTTTTTTAAGCAAACTTGTTTTACCTTCTTAAAATACACAAAAGAAACGTGTTAGAAATTTGCTAAATCACATATCAGATAAAAAAATTAAAATAATCTCAAAATATACATACTTAAATTCAAATGTATAAAACTTGGATACCGATTATTACAGGATCCAGGAATACAACCATTCACTGAGCAGCAACCAGGGACAAATCACTATAAATTGTAGGGATAAAAAGAATGTGACAGAATATTTTTTTAATAATGGAGTCCAGAGAAATAACACTTTTTAAATATATTTTTTAAGGTTTATTTATTTATTTGAGAGAGACAGAGACAGCACAAGTGGGAAAGGGGTAGAGAGAAAGGGGTAACTCTTGATCATTCAAGAGAGAGAGAGAGAGAGAGAGAGAGAGAGAATCCCAAGCAGGCTCCATGCTGCCAGCACAGAACCCAATGTGGGGTTTGAACTCATGAAACCATGAGATCATGACCTGAGCTGCAACCAAGAGTCAGACGCTTAACCAACTGAGCCACCCAAGTGCCCCAAGAGAAATAAAACTTTTTAAAGTATATATTAAAAGCCTTTTAGTTCACACTAAACTGTAGGGCTACAAGCATGGCAGATGTAATTTGACCCAACGCATAATCAATCCTATGGTAAAGAAAGGCTAGTAACGCAAAGAAAAATTTTTTAAGCCATACAAATGTACGGACTGCAAAGAAAGAAATCAAGTAGGAACTTCTTGATACATATCTACTTATTATATTCTTTATGAAATAAATCTATTTTTTAATTTTTTGTTGTTGTTGTTGAGAGAAAGAGAGAGAGAAACAGAGTGCAAGTCAGGCGGGGGGACAGAGAGAGAGGGAGACACAGAATCTTAAGCAGGCTCCAGGCTCCGAGCTGTCAGCACAGAGCCTGCACAGAGCCTGGGGTAGGGCTCAAACTCACCAACCATGAGATCATAACCTGAGCCCAAGTCAGGCGCTTAACTGACTGAGCCACCCAGGTGACCCGAAATAAATCTATTTTATAACCTTAAATAAAGTTAAATGAAAAAATGCCTTTTGGAGAAAACTAACAATAGTAAGTAAATTTTTTCCTGTTTAATATTTATTGATTATTCCCTTCAAATATTTCAATAAATTATCCAACCCAAAAAATCAAACTTATTCCATGTGGTAGAGTTCTTTGAAAGAGAGGAGCAATGTAACTGTGTAGCAAACCAATCTCTGGCCCTTTTTGGCTCCTCTATCCTAGGAATGCTGAGTGAAACAGAGGTCCTTATTCTTTGGGGAGGTGTTACAGAAAGCCATTCATTCATGCCACATTATCTGTAAAGCATGCCAGACATTCACACACATAAACACTGAGGGCTAATGCAGCAAATATGTAAGTTATCTGCCAAGATTTGAGTGTAATGTTTCTCAGAACCAGGGACATCATGCAGTCAATATGAAGTGGTCACAGCACCAAGTGGACATGATGGTTCCTCTTCACAGTTTGCACACACACACACACACACACACACACACACAGCTTCTCCTACTCCCTCCATCTCCATTCCACTCCATCCAGAAAGGTGTGGGCAGGGAGGATTGGGCGGGAAATATGGTAATTGCAGCAGTAAAATCATAAGTAGCAAATGTATTAAGAAAGAAGAATGGCAATAAGCCCAGAAGGAGAGATCCAACAGAGTCAATTCTCAAGCCAATTAATTTCTAAGCAAACCCATATTCCATCCCATCCTCCATCTGCTCTCCCTTCAAGTGTTTACAAGATTATTAAATATAGGTAACTCTTGATCATTCAAGACAATTCACTTACTGGATTATCTGGTTCCTACCTTACACAGCCTTCTTCATGAAATCAAGGCACATTTATTAAAGGGTACAACAGGTTCTACGATAGGAACTTGAAATGTAATAATTAAAAATAGTAATTGCTAATATTTACTGGGTACTTATGTGCCAGGAATTGTGCAATGCTTTATTGATCTCATTTAAGATTCAAAATAACTCCAGAGGTAGGCACTAGCACTACACATGAAAAATTTTAATCTGTGACCTTGGGTAAATGTCCTAACATCTTAAATGGAGTAGATGAGATTGTAATCCAGTTTAGGACTAGAGTCTGCTCTTAACCACTCTGGGGAGACCTGATGCCCATATTTACCAGAGTTCTGTGTCTCTATGGTAAACACAGAGACAAAGCATTGCATGAATCACAGAGACACCTCCACGTAAAATGTAATTTGCACCGGAGCCTTATAGGGTAAATAGACAATTATAATACATGTGTCAGGTCTACTAAGAGAGAAAATTCAGACTTAGATGGTTGAAGAAGATAACTCATAGGGAACTCTGAACCCCATTCTATTAAAAAAAAAGTAGAATTTCATTGGGAAATAATAATTTATGAACAGAAGCAGTAGGACTCACAGAGCCCCAGAGGTGAGAAAAAGTATAGATCGTTGTCAAACTGATGGCACTTCAACATAGTGAAGGACAGAGTTTGGAGGAACAGAAAGGAAGTGGGTCGTGAGCTAGAGATGTATGAAAGGGTTGCAAGCAGGAGACAGATCATGGAGGTCAAAAGAACTGGTACTTCGTTGACAGAGAAACCACTAAAAGCTTTATGCAGGATGTACAGCAAAGGGTTTCTCAACTATTGCCATTTGGTACTGGAAAGTCCTTTGTTAGGGAGGGAAGATGCCAGCTGCAGCCCTCCCCAGTTGTAGCAACCAAAAATGTCGGCATACATCATCACCTATATCTGGAAGAGAACTTGGCCCCAAACCAAGAAGCCCTAGGAAAGCACAAGGAGATTGGACTGGTGACTAGTAACAGGCATACCCAAGAAGGTAATTAAAAAGGCTGATGTGATAAATCAAGCAAGTAAGGACTGAACTAAAAGGAGATGTTCCTGATTCCTCTTGTATAACATGGCCTCATAATCTAGCCCTCCATAATCATCTAAAGAATATTCCATGCCCACCCTGTGCAGAATCCTCTGCACCTTTGAAGCCCATATCAAGCAGTAATGTCATTATCTGATTTCCTTATTGCAGAAACTAACTGACCTCCACACAGCCTTACACTCCTCCAGGACTGTTGGCATGGTCTCATGTCCGCATCTCAACACCTACTCCTCCACAATCCTGTGGGACACTAAATCCCAGCCAACAACCTCAGTGCCTCAATTCCAAAGACAATGGGCATTCCACTCCACAGACTGGACTTTGGAATCAGTAGAACAGCTTCATCTCTGAAATCTTGAATACCAGTATCTTCTGGCCAAAGCCTCCCATTAACCCATTTTCACTACACCTATTTCTCACTGTCCTTAAGAATTTTAATCTTATGATATTTGTCTTTCTCTGGCTAATTTCGCTTAGCATAATACCCTCTAGTTCCAACTACATGGTTGCAAATGGCAAGATTCCATTCTTTTTGATTGGTGTATATATATATACCACATCTTCTTTATCCATTCATCCGTTGATGGACTTTTGGGCTCTTTCCATACTTTGGCCGCTGTTGATAGTGCTGCTATAAACATTGGGGTGCACGTGCCCCTTCAAAACAGCATACCTGTATCCCTCAAATAAATACCTAGTAGTGCAATTGCTGGGTCATAGGGTAGCTCTATTTTTAATTTTTTGAGGAACTTCTATACTATTTTCCAGAGTGTCTGCATCAGTTTGCATTCCCACCAGCAGTGTAAAAGAGATCCTCTTTCTCCGCATCCTCACCAACATCTGTTGTTGCCTGAGTTGTTAATGTTAGCCATTCTGACTGGTGTGAGGTGGTATCTCATTCACTTCACTCATATGAGGACTTTAAGATAAAAAAACAGGTGAACATAAGGGAAGGGAAACAAAAATAATATAAAAACAGGGAGGCGGACAAAACAGAAGAGACTTATAAATATGCAGAACAAACTGAGGGTTGCTGGAGGGGTTGTGGGAGGGAGGATGGGCTAAATGTGTAAGGGGCATTAAGGAACCTACTCCTGAAATCATTGTTGCACTGTATGCTAACTAACTTAGATGTAAACTTTAAAAATAAATTAAATAAAATTATTTAAAAGAGAACTTTAATCTTGATTTATTACTCTCTATCATAATTTATTAGATCTGCTTATTTTTAATGCAACTATGGTAATGCTAGTAACAGCAGCTCCTTCTCCCTCTAGGAATTGCCACCATTATGTCCCAAACAATCATACATTCTATTCTAGATGTCCATGAGAGTTTTATCATCTTCCGTGAAACGTGTTCCCTCCTTAGTATTCTGCCTCTTTGTAGATAGAGTATCACCATCCACCTAGAGTTGCAAATCCGAAACCAAAGAAGCCATCTACTCCTTCACTTCCCCATATCTAATTAAAATGACAAGTCCTGTCAATTCTAAATCCTAAACATTCCCCATAGCTGTCTCTTTCCTTCCACACTGCCTGTTTCAGTTTAGACATTTTAACTGATCATCCCAGCACCAATTTTAAACTTCTTCATTCTCTACTCTGCAACCAGAATGATTTCTTATAAATGGCAATCTGTTATAGCTTAACTACTCAAAAATTATTTACAAACATCCCCAAGGAGTGCTCACTTCAGCAGCATATATACTAAAAACATCTCTAAGGTGACATAAATATTTCCATGTCTGGCCTCCTTTTACCTATCATTCTCTCAATTTATACTCAAAATCATCTGCATGCTTCATACATAGACTTATCCTGATCTGGCTGGTCCCTACAGCAAACTCCAATTCAGCCTCAAGTCTCACCCTAAGGATTATCTCCTGAGCTACCAAGGAGACTCAGTTAATCCTCTCCTTTGCTCCCTTCACTGTACATACCTCCACTGGAACTCTAAATGCAATTATGATCTGTGGCGACAGTTAACATACATTGAACACTTACTGTATGCCCTATACTCTACACAATGCTTTATTTGTATTCATGCTTTCCTCTTACTCAGAAACCAGTACATCACTGCTCATTTTACAAGAAACAAACTGAGAAACTAAGCCATTCACCTATGTTTACAGAGTAAGCGGGAAATCCAGGATTCAAATCCAGGACAATCAGACTACAGAGCCCACCGCAACCACTAAAGTCCAATAATTTCTTTACATATCTTTTCTCTTTAAAGTGGCTGTAAATCAGTTGAGAATAGAGTCGTTAATTTCTGTGCGCCTAATAACCAGGGGCAGGGCAAGAGAAAAGGAGCTGGAAAAAAAAAAATAGAAGTCATAATTATATATCAGGAACCTGATCTAAATTAAAAGAGGAAGCTATTAGATGTCTTAATCCATTCAGGCTGCTATAACAAATATCATAGTTTGGATGGCTTATAAACAACAGAATTTATTTCTCACAATGGAGGTTGGAAGTCCAAGATCAAGGAAACAACAGCGTTCCTTATCTAGTAAGATCCCTCTTTCTGGTTCATAGTTGGTGCCTTCTCACTGCATCCTGACATGGTGGAAGGAGATATCTCTGGGCAGGATCTCTTTTAAAAGAGCACTAACCCCATTCATGAGGGCTCCATCCTCCTGATCTGGTCACCTCCCAAAGGCCCCACCTCCAAACACCATCACACCAGGCATAAGGATTCCAAAGTATGAATTTTGTATACAAATATTCAGACCACAGCAGTAGTCTTCAAGAAAAATTGAAAGAACTCCATTAAATGGTAAGAATAGGGTACAAACTCAAAGATATTGAGAATATAGATAGAAAAAGAAAGAAAGAGAAAGAAAAAGAAAGATGATAGATAAATAGATGATAGATAGATAGATAGATAGATAGACAGACAGACAGACAGACAGATAGATAGATACAGGTTTCTTCTCCCAAAAGAAAACAAAATAAAAGGCAATCAAAAACTTTGTTGTGCTAGATGAGGGCTCCCTATATCAGAAAGGGATAAATCAAATGTAACTGAACTAAATACGGGATACTTTTGAGCAAGTGACTGTTTATTAAAATAACAGAATCCATTGGAACTTAACCCCAGAAACATCCTCATCTGAGTGGCCTGGGGGCTGTGATTTTGGGATATTAAAAAGGAAATGAAATCAGAGCACACTATCGCCTCTGCAAGGCAACAGTTACAGGGTGTCCAAACATTTTCTCAACTTTTAAAATAAAATTAAAAATTAACCTTAGGGGAGCTTAGGTGGCTCAGTCTGTTAAGCATCGGACTCTTGACTTAGCTCAGGTCATGATCTCACGTCAAGCCCCATATCCAGCTCTGCACTCACAGCGTGGAGACTGCTTGAGATTCTCTCTCTCTCTCTCTCTCTCTCTCTCTCTCTCTCTCTCTCTTTCTCTGTCTCTCTCTCCCTTTCAAAATAAATGAATAAACATTTTTTAAAACAATTAACCTTAAAAATATACCTGAAGGATAAAAGTGTTCTTGGTAGAAGCTAGAAAGCTCAGGTTGGGACCAGGTGGAGGAGAAAGTAGGGACACTAGATAGCCTAATTATGTGAGGTGGGTGGGGCAGCAGGAGACATCATCCGAAGTCAATGAAACGACAAAATAATCTGAACCATATTATTTAAGGTTCAAGGCAGAATTATCAAAGGGAAACTAGAAGACCAGTATTAACTATACTGGAAGGAATGGGGAGGGGAAAGGTTGGGAAATACCTAAATCCTAATCTGTGACAGCCCAAAGGCAAATCAGCAAACTTAAAATATCAAAGTTAAAACCATCAAAACAAGAACAAGGAGAGCCAGGCAAGGGTAGAACTAGAGTGGGAGAGGCCAGGGCCAGGAGCAGAGCTCTTCTTTAACCAGGTGAATGTAGTACCTTAGACCTCTTTTAAGTCCTTAAAATTAAACAAACAAAGACTAAAATAAGTAAAACTGAGGGAAAGGATTATATTTTCAATCTACTCTTGTCACCCTGCTTCTCATGAGTTTAGGCAATGATTACCTGAGTAATGGAACAGATGTAAAACTATGGCTACAAAATGAATTTTGTTAAATGAAATCTTCTGTTTTACTACTGACTCCTACGTTGAGATTAGAGGGAAGTCTGCAAGGAAAAGAAATGTTCAGCTAAAATAATTTAAAAAGATGGTCTGAAAATTAAATATAATTTTAATATCACACTTAAAAACTTCCTGAGACCTAATCCTATACACAGTGTTTCAAAAACAAAAGTACAGTAATGTATGTGTGTGTGTGTGTGTGTGTGTGTGTGTGTGCATTTTCTTAGAACTGAAAGATGTGTCATGGCTTTTATTTCTTCTCAGAAAAAGATTTGTGTGGCTTTGACTAAAAAGTATCCAAGTATTCTTCCTACTCTGAAAAAAATTGGATTCAAATAGAAATGATCATTTCTATTTGTTCACTTAAGTCTTCATTCCAGCTACTGGTGATGGTGAGCAGAGTGTATTTCATTAGTTTTTCAGCAGAGACCATTATTGGTTTTGATTGATGAATTATTTTTCTGACACGTTCAGGATCATGTTTTCTTTATGCCTTTTTAGCCTAAATTTTCATGTCTTCCTTCTCTTTAATTATAGCCTCACTAATAACTCATTCAAACTTATAGCCATTTACACACATAGCAAGGAGCTCTTGCCCATCTGGTAAGCATGGGATTACTACATAGTTAGCAAAATTAGCAAAACCTGCCAAACCCAAAAAAGCCAGGGATCCAAAAATATTCTACTAGGAAGACATTTAAAATCAGTTCTAAAGGAGCAAGTATAATCATTTACTCCTGCCAAAATCTTTGGGCCAAGTAAACTCGCTTTATTTTTTGTGATGCAGAGGCAACATGATATCTGACACAGTGATGATTAAAGAAATCCTAGAAGACCTATGTGAGATAACTGTGGTTTGCTGGAAAACAGTCGCTAATGAATATGACTCAGAAAAATCTAATATAAATAAAAGCATTCAAAGGAAAAGGGATCTTGAGGGACCACATACTGAACCTATTCTTGCAAAATGACCTCCATCTACAACTAACAGGCAATGAGCCAGAGCCCGTGGTCAGCCATAGGCTGAGGACTAGCATTCTTTGTCCACAGGGAGCAGGGCAGTGGCCCAAAACTGCAAGTTACACCTGATTCTTGAACAACTCGGGTTTGAACTATGTGGGTTCACTTATATACTTTTTTATAGTACAGTAAATGTATTTTCCTTCCTTATGATTTTAATAACATTTTCTTCTCCCTAGCTTACTTTTTTGTAAGAATACAGTATGTAATACATATAACATACAAAACATGTGTTAATCAACTAGTTTTGTTATCAGTAAGGCTTCCAATCAACAGTAGGCCCTGAGTAGTTAAATTTGGGGGAAGTCAAAAGTTGTATGTGTAGTTTTGACTGTGTGTGGGGGGTGTGCCCCTAACCCCCACATTGTTCAAGGGTCAACTATATATGATGTGACATAATGAAGTTTTTGCTATTTCTAAGGATTTATGGCAAACATTTCAGGAGAGAGATTTTTTTCTAACACTTGAGAAATGACTAGAACAGGCTCCAGAAGGAAAAAAGTCTTTCCTCACCACAAAAAAAATACCATGATCTACAATTAAAGAATACAATCTACCAAGCAGTAGTAATATGCATGTGTTTTCTCTCGTTAGCTTCAGAAATGATCTAGCTTAGAATTCTATCGGATACACAAAACCAACAACAGTAACAAAAAAAAAAAAAAAAAAAAAAAAGCAAAAGGCAAATGTGAGGATATGTCAGAGAATAAGAAGTAAGTTGATAGTTTCTGGGTCCCCAGGTTAGTAATGGAAATGGAAAAAGATAATGCACAATGCTATCAGGCCTATAAAGGATCTCCATCTTTCTTTCTGTTTTGTGAATACATGGCTATGCAAAGGGCTACAAACCTGATGGTTGAAATATCTTTATATCATGGCCCTAATTTTGATTAGCTAATAAAGTCAACATCATTCCACCAGTGAAAAGCAAAAGCTAATGTTGGTCAGCTTATATGCTAAGTATTAGTTTTCTAAATAAACAGAATTTTATTCAAGAAAAGTATATAACGAGCACTAGTTCTGTCCTTACAACATTTTCCTCCTAAAACAGACCTGGCTTCTCCATCTTAATAAATGGCACAAGCATCCACCCAGCTACTTAAAATAAAAAACTAAGAAGTTATAGTTGACTTTCTTTTTCCATTGCCCCCACGTCTAACTTACCAGAAGTCCCATCAGCTCCACCTACAGAATCCATCTCACACCCAAGGACTCTTCTCTCCCTCACCACCATCCTACCCCAAGTTACCACCACCATCCCTCACTCAACTATTCCAATAAGCCCACCTGGATTTCCTACTTCTACTTCTGCCTCCAATACTCCATTATCCAAAGACTAGGATAAATGATTCATGTAAAATATGTTCTTGCCCTGCATAAAACCTTCCCAAAGCTCCTACTTAAATAAAAATCTATTTTCCCTCCATGGCTTTCAGGACCCTGCACATTCTGACCCTGAGTCCTTTCTATCCTCAACTCATTAAACTTCACCCATGCAGGTGCTCAGGCTGTGTGCTTAGGTCATGCTTATACTCTCCCTAGACCCTCTGTACTTATCAGGTGAGCTTCCTGGAATGATCTTCCCTCAGACCTCCCATCAGGAATCCTTAGTGAGGCTTCCCCTACACTCACCCTACCCCACCCTCATTCACCCTATCGTGTTACTAGGGTTTATTTCCTTTATAGCATTTACTAGAATCTGATGTAAATTCATGACCTATGCTTTTACTTGTTGTTTTGTTTTGTCTTTTATGTGTCTCTCCCCACCATGAAGAGGATATAAATTTCAGGAGAACAGAAATCCTATTTCTCTTCCTCAGTGACGTATCTGTGGAGACTAAAGCACTCCCTGGCATATAGAATGTATTTGGTAAGCATCTGTGAATGAATTAACATTATCACTCAAAGCTCTTTACCTTTTAGTGTTCTTGAAACTTATGTGAAGTCTTTTCATATTATTTATAGCATTTCTAAAGCAAAATGTTAGGCCCTAAAAAATGTATAATATAACATGGGGCTAGAATCAAAAAGGTTGAATGAAGAAAGCTAATCCACAAACCATATCAGTGAGATCCCTAAGTCAAAACTCTTTACTGCTCTAATTATGTGTATAAATGGCAAGAGGAGGAAAAGGAGGGAATCGGATGGTCTTAGGGAAGGGATCAAAGTTGGGTTAGGAATAGTGCCAGTTATGAATTTATTCCCACATGGTGATCAGTCTCGAAGGGCTACTTTCCCCCAAGAGAATTGTTGGTTAGAAATCCTCCCAAGAGCGATTTTCTGGAAATCATCAAAGAAACTAATTATCAGAAATTTCTCCGCACACAGATAAGTGCCTTCCTCTCCATTTCCCCACTAATACCTCAGTCTACATAACTCCCTGTATTGTTACCTCTGTTGAGTTTTGAAGAAAATCCTTGACTGTGCATACAGGAAATGCACAGTTGTGTGACTGAACTTCTGTTTAAGTATATGGAATAACATTTCTCACTAAAGTGACTTTAAATTCTTATTTGTTTTGCGTTTAGTTTGGCAGGGGGAGTAGAGATGTTCTACAGAGCCAACAAATAAAGGAGAAAATACAATCACAGAAAGATGAGGGAAAGAAATTCTTATTCTGAGGAAATTACTTTCTACCATATTAAGGGATTTTATTTGTTTGCTTTTCCCTCTCTTTGCCATACCCAGCTGTCCTCCAGACAGACAATCATGAGAGGGGTTACTACTCTAACACAGGAATGGAGGGAGGTGGAAGATGAGAAGCAGCCAGTTCAGGGGCACCTGGGTGTTTCAGTCAGTTAAGGGACCGACTCTTGATTTCAGCTCAGGTCACTGTCTCACAGTTTGTGCAATCAAGCCCTGAATCAAGCCCCACATTGGGCTCCACAGAGCTTGCACACTCCCCCTGTCTCAAAATAAATAAACATTACAAAAAAGCAGCAGCCAGTTCAGTGATTAAGAAAGAAAAAAAGGAGGTATAGAATAATCCTATTCTTTTCAGTTTATTCCAATTCCACATTTATTGAATGAGAAGACCGTTTACCTCTAAACTTTAAGAGGATAATGCAGTCATTTTGGGGGTAGTTCCAATCAAAAGGCAAGCTTTAGACATGGCCAGGGTTTGCCTTTGTGCCACATTTATTTTAATCCCAACGTGCAAATTTATGTATTTTCTAGAACACAGCTCTCTGCACACTTTTAGCTACACAGTCCCCAGGTGTTCAGTTTCTATCATAACACAATTCTCTCATCAAAAAAAAAAAAAAAAGAAAGAAAAAAGAAGGAAGGAAAATTTTAAATTATCCAATTCTTCCCATAGAATAAAAAGATCTACCTAGAAATAATTAGCTAGTGCCATTTTTAAAAATAATTAAATATAAAGATCTTAAGAAGCAAGATTCACAAGTCACAGCACATCCTGAGAAGCCTTCTTTCACATGGAAAGTGTCAAGAAGATCTCACGATACTTTACGTGATTTATTTCCCTAATACTGAAGGGAGATCAAGGAAGAACATAGTTTATAATGTATGAAGAAGAGAAAGAAGAAATGCAAGACATATAGACATTTTATTATTTACTGTCACATCTTGATCAGGGCTCATTTTCATTGCCTTTCAAAAGTCACCATTATTTCATTCACTGGTCAATAGCATGTATACTAAAGGCACAGAAGAAGGGTGTAGTTGGAAGCAAGGAAACAACTGTAACGAACCCATATGGACGAGAACCCATTACTCTGCCTCACAAATACTGGGCTCTGCACAAGTGAGCCAACCAGACCTTCAATTTTCTTATCAGAAAATCACACAGGAGCATTCTTATATATCTGGGTTTTAGACGCAACTCAATACAACTACCAATGTCACACATGTACCACATACCTGAGAAACATTAGCAATACCTGGCTTGACAATGATAATCCAGCTGTGCTGATTGATATTCATTAGGAATTATGAATATGCCTTTTCGATTACTGTTTCACAGTATGAATGCTCTTGGTGAATGGGAGCTGGGGAGAAAGCAGACAATGCTGCTTCATATCAATGGTTAGTAAATAGATGAGCTGTGAACACACTGAAATAGTGTTCTAGGCACCCATGGAAACCTGCAGCCCCCTGGGAACAAAGCTCTGGCCCTTTGGTACTGCTTGTGAAGTAATGTCCATGACAGCCAAGTAGGCAGTCCTGACTCAGAGCCACTTGAAAATCATCACCGATTAAAGCAGGTTAGAAAACTGTCAAGAGTGACCATCTGTTAAGAAAAGGAGGTTTGACAAATATACTTAGGATTACTTAAGTGAGGAAGGAAAGTGTAGAAATTAAATAGACATGCTGAGCTGCTGAGTGGCTGAGGGAAGGATGACTTGCATCACATGTTGGTATTTAAAGTGTGGGGTGAGTGGGCAGACACACATCACAGCTGCTATTTTAACTCCAATCTGCCTCGCAGACAGAAGTAAATGTTCTTACTTACATCAAATGGAGCTGAACTTGATTGGGCGTTCTGATCACATGGTTCCCTGAAGCAGTCACTGAAAGGAAGTAGAAGACCCATGGCAATGATCCGGGAGCAAAACTTCTCTGCTTCTTCTGGAGGCCCGTTCTCTTGTTGGCTGAACAGCTTCTCCAACAGAGTTCGCCCTGCAGATGAAATACAGTCAGGAGCACTGGCATGTCACCTGGCTCGGAACCCTCCCAGAGGAGTGAAGCCTGGAAAAACACAACCAGTGAGCATCACTGTTGCCAAGGCCACTGAAGTGCACAGACAGCAGCTTCTCAAACACACAGAAAACTCCATAGTCTGAGGACTGGGATACCACATGGGAGAAGGTGGCTCTGGTTTGCTCTCCCACCTCCCAAAATATCTCCTGCCCCAAAAGAGGATACGCCACATGATGGCCCACCTGAAGAAGTATATTTCCACCTAAAGAAGTGCCCAGCCTTTGGGATTATCATTGGTAACCCTCCTTCCTCTCTTCATTTACCCTGCTAATGGCTCCCTGAGGGAGCAGTTAGCAACCACCAAGTGGACTAAGAAATGTCAGTGACTGACATTCATGGTCTCTGGCATGGCAATAGAGAAGGGCAGAGAATGAGGACACAGGAGGCAGGGAAAGGCCCCAACCCCCAAGAAAAGAGCCAGCAAATATGTCAGACAAATTTTTTTCATATGATCCTCAGAACCATAGCTCTATGGCAGGTGCAAACTTCAGCTTTTATTTCCCTAGAAGAGACCAGAGAAGACAGGCACGAGAACAGGACACTGGCCGAGGACCAAGAGGGCTGGGTTCCTCCTGGTGCCATGGTTCTCAATCCCAGCTATACCTCAGACTCATCTGGGAGAACACAATGGCTGGAGGTCCCTAATCCTTTCTAATACCACTCACTCTCTACTTTATTACCCTTTAGAAATTCATTCAGCTGATTCCTGCATTAGTCAACTACGATAGACACAGAAGATTTCCAGCATCCCTCCCAGGGCTACAACTGCTCCCTCAGCTCTTGCCCTGCTCCTGCCCCTGCCTGTAATTAGCGGATTCATTCTTCAAATTTAGATTAAAATTGCTTATTCAAAAAAGCCTTCAGTGACCCCCTTCCATACTCTTTTGGCGCCTTTCTTAGTTCTTTGTGTAATTAATTATTTTAATCATGTGTGTACTTATTTAACATCTACACCTCTCACTAAAATAAACTCCCTGACAGCCAGCATATATCCTGCAAATATGGCCTCTCACACATAAGAAGCATTAATAAGTATTTTTAGGATTTCTGAATAAATGCAATGCTATGGTTCTGTGACAAACACTTGTTCCTATCATAGTCAGAACTGGGAAGGAAATACCTCTATACCAGAGACCAGCAAACTCTTTCTATAAAGGATCAAACAATAAATATTTTAGGCTTTGAGGGCCACATAAGGTCTCTGCTGCATATTCTTCTTCATTTTCATTTTGAACAGCTTTAAAATGTAAAAAGCATTCTTAGCTTAGGGCTATGCAAAACCAGGCACAGGTCTGTACTTGTTAGAACAACTAAATTTCAAATGTATAAATGTCTGTCAGGAGACTAATCATACAATTTTGATGTCTCTTTCCTATTCCCATTTTACATATCTTATGACTGAAAACAGCCAGAAAATGAAGTGGTTCTTTCCTGTAACTCAGAAACTTTGTATGACAGAAAGTAAGGGAGATAGGACCTTCCATATATGAGAGTATTTAAGTGGGAGTGAGTAAATGTGTATGTGTATCAAGCCAAAAATTATCAAAAAGGGTATGGAATAATGTGGAAGTTCCTCCCTGGAACTTCAGCTCCATGATGAACAAACACAACCCTCAAGCCTTCGTCCAGGGCTTCTCAACCACAACTCCACGGACACCTTGGGATGGATAATTCTCTGTCCTGTGCTGTCCTGTGCATTGTAGGATGTAGGCAGCATCACTCACTATTACTCAATAGATGCAGCATAACCATTGCACCTCCCATTGTAAGACGCCAAGCGTCTTCAGACATTGCCACATGTCCCCCAGCCAGCAAAATCACCCCAGCTTGAGAATCCCTGCCTCAGCCTCTCTGAAGGGAACCTCACCTGATTGCATGGAAAGTAACCTGGCTGCCACGTGAGTCCTTCTCCAGCAGCCCTCTCACATGGACACATTTTGTATCAAATCGCACATATATTAGGGGTAGGAAGTGAGTGAGTGACTTCCTTGATCCCCATTAGTAATTTCAAGTGATTTATTCTCCAAAACCATCAGCATGGCTAGACCTGTCACTGGCTAGACCAGCTGTCATCCTTCTCCTTTCTTGCATCCACTGACTTCTTGTCATTCCTGATCCCCTCCCTGCCATTCACTGAATACTTTACCTCCTGACTCAACTGCTCTGTTTTCCACCTCTACTCTTATCAGTGATTCTGACATCCACATGGAGATCAAACCAACACCCAGGGAGAAAACTCATCTGAGATCTTGAATCCTTGCCTCTAGTCAGTGCTTTCTCTTCCCCCACACAGGCAACCCATTCAGAAGACCAATTTCAAACTTTACTCCAGCCCTCCATGGCTTCCTATCAACCTCAGACAAAAACCCAACTGTCACCATGACTCAAGAGGCCCTTCCCCTCCTGTCACCTTTTCCTGCTCTCCCTGAGGGCACTCTGACCTACAGGCCTCCTCCTTTTTAGCACACAGAGCTCATGCTTACCTCAGAGACTTTTGTACTAGAACACTCTTTCCAACATACTTGAATGACTCACTGTTTCATCTTATTCAGGCCTCTGCTCAGTTGTCTTTTCCACTGAGATAACTTCCTGACCCTCCATTTCTCAAATAGCATTGTCAGTCACTCTTTTTCACCTTATCCCTCTTTATTCTTCAGAGATCTCCGCTCTTGAATTTTTGTGAGTCTGTGATCTGTCTCTTCCTCCTGGAAAGTAAACTCCATTTTAGCAGACTCCATTGTTTGGTTACCACCTCTTACCCAGTATCTCAAGAAAGACCTGACATGTAGTCGCTCAATTAATGTTTTGATCATAAATTCATCAATATATGTACAAATGTCTGGAAGGAACATCTAATCCTTGGCCACTGCCTTCTATCCTTTCAACTCATATTCTAGAACCCCTTCTGAGGGCCCGTCCTTCACAGGGATCTTGAGTCTATCATCCCTGCCACTGTCACACAATCCATCACTCCCTTCCTCACCTGCTTAAATTCCATGTCCCACCACTGTAATCGTACCATTCAAACACTACAGCTCCCCTGTCCCTCTCCCCCATGGTAGCCAGTAATATTCCCAAACCCCAATTTGTTCCATTCTAGACATCCACCTTTTCTTTGCCTGAACCAGAGCAACTGGTCACTGTGAAGGAAAGACATGCACCCGTTGTCTGCTTTCACTTTATTATCATGACTATAAACCTCAATTAGGCCCAACACTGCTCTGCATTCACATCTAAGCATATAGTCTCCAATACAATCACATACATTTTCTCCCCCCTTAATCCAGTCTTTTCTTTTTTTAATTTTCTTAAAGTTTATTTATTTTTGAGTGACAGAGAGACAGAGCATGATTGGGGAAGGGCAGAGAGAGAGGGAGACACAGAATCTGAGCAGGCTCAAGGCTCTGAGCTCTCAGCACAGAGCCTGATGTGGGGACTGAACCCACAAACTGCGAGATCATGACCTGAGCTGAAGTTGGACGTTCAACCAAGTGACCAACTAAGTCACACAAGTGCCCCAACCCAGCCCTTTCAATGATGAGATAATGATCTTCTCAAATAATTCACTGAGAAAATGGAAGAAACCAAGAGAAACTGTGAATATGCAAAAACACCTACACTGATACCCTTCTCTGCCTTCCTCGTAAAGGAAGAAGGCCCTGCTCCAAACAAAAGCAAGTTCTTCCCCTCAGTGTTCTAGATCGAATTCCTTATGGCATGGTCTGGAATTCACTTCTTTCACTATTCCTTCTCTCTCCTGAATAAGGAACATTTCCATCTTTAGTGGACATTTCTAGATCATACAAACATACTTAATTTAAAATGAAAATCTCCCTTAGCCCACATCACTCCTTACCCCCCACTACTGTCCCATTTCTTGATTTCCCTTCACATCAAAACTACTGACCAAAATTACCTACACTTACTACCTCTAGCCCCTCACTCCTGGCTCAGCCCACCCTAATTTGAGACATCAGTTTGACTTCTATCCCCACCATACAATAGAAACTGGTAGCCAACACCATATCAATAATATTTATCTTCATCTTACTCAGTTTCTTAATCTCTCAGAAAATTTTCATCGTTGACTCACTCTTACTTCTTAGAATTCTTTGCTATCATTCTATGATACCATACTTTATTTTCTGGATCTCACTGGCCACTGTCTCTCAAGTCCCCTTTACTGCTTTCTCTACTCAACATGTCCTGGCTCATTCCATGCTTATTCTTATTGCTCTGTGTAATCTCACCCAGCCAATACATGCTCCTCTCCTTGAAACCAGGGCAGATTTTTTGTCACTGCATCAACTGAGTATGGCAGAGTGACATCATACTTGGAAAAAATTCATGAGGCAGGTATGCATGGGCATGGGCAACGAGTTTGTCAATTTTTTTGTTCCTCAACCTGGACTCAAGGTAAGCTGAAACCCAGAAAGCAGCAACATCATTAACAGGAGAAGTTTTGCAGAGCAATTTTGCAATGTGTGTCCATGACCTTAAAATAAGTTCACTCCTTGACCCAAAAATTCAACTGCAGAGAATCAATCCTAGGTAAATATTCAGATATAACCAAAGAGTGTTACATCACAGGATTACTGTGAAGATTACATGACAAAATACATGTAAAGTGCTTAGCACAGCTCCTGCTACAATAATAAATGGATTATTAATAGTAAAAAGTAACGAAAGAAATTAAAATGTGCGACAAAAAAAAACCACAGCATTAAAACAAAGATGGCTTTATGTACATGGCTAAATACGTAGCCATTAAAATCATGCTATTATAGAAAAAATAATAACTCAATGAATTTAAACATATTGAGTATATGAAAAGGAATAAGAAAATAAAAATAGGTATCTCTGGAGAATTCTAGGGCACCAATCATCACTGATAACAGAGAACTAATGGGAAATAAAAGAAACATTTCCAGTATGAACTGTATTTCAAGGTAATATGACATCTAGTGAACAAAGAAAAGTTTTCAATATAGAAAAGTTCTAGCCAAAAGGGACAAAAAAGTGACAAAATTAAAAAACCACCATGATGCGATCTCTAATTAAGTCCTTTTGCATTCCCCAATGGTCACTTAATGAATAGCAAATGGATGGGAAACCCATTAGAGAAAAAGTCAAAGTGAAAAATTTGCAAAGAAGGAATCAAGCTGCCACCCCCAAACCCATGAATCATTCACAGCCTCAATAAAATTAAAGCAGGCAGACACAGTGAACCTCCTGACATGGGTTTAGAAAGTATACAGTATTGCCCATCTAGCACACATGCTATTCCCAACCCCTGGGACAAAAAGAGAAGAGGACTGAATCATGTGTCATATTGGACATAACTTTTAATCTAAGGTATCAGAGAGTTCTGAAAATGGACTGGCTACCAGAAAAATTAGGCAACAAATTCTATTTGCATTCAGTATAATAATGGCATTATAGCATATTAAAAAGTCCCTTTTTGAGACACATCCTGAAGTATTTGAAATTAAACTAACATGATGCCTGGTATTGGTTTCAAATTTTCCCATGAGAAAGTGAGTCTGAGGGAGGCAGATAAAACCATCATGGCATTGGTAACTATTGAAGTTGGGTGATGGGTACGTGGGCTCATCATACCTCTGCCAGTATATATGATTAAATCTTCACAACAAATATCTTAAATTACGCCATTACAAAGATTAATGACATGGAATATGTGTCACAAATATGTGAAACAGTCAAGATTACAAAGCAAAATAAACAAATAAATAAATGGCACCTGGCTGGCTCAGTCAGTATAACATGCGACTCTAAGATTGCAAAGCTAAACAAGGTGTCTTCATTATTCTACAAAAACAGGAGATGTGAGTTCAGTTTATTAAAGCGTCAAATGATTGTTGTAGGAACATGAAAAGTTTTTACTTTTTCTAGAACCTGCACTCTAGCCGCACTGTACTGAACCCTCTTCCTAACCAGGGAATGTGATTTGACCGCGGCACAGGCAGCAGACAGAGACATGGACTTCTGTTTATCTTCTCACAGTTGATGACTAGGGATTTAATTGGGACACACTAGCCTACTACATGAGATGCCCTGAATCTAAATTGGGGAGACTGAACTGACATAAAGCCTTCTGAACTTAAGCTTACTTCTTCCCTGTGCAAACTGGCTGGCTAGGAGGTGGACACAGAGTCCCAGGTTCCCTCTGGCACTCCCTTCCGCACCCACTACCACACACAATTCAGGGTGCCCTGTGACTCCTGATCCCCTCACATTCCTCCTTGGTCAATACCTCTATACTAGACCAAGACATGTTGGTCCCACCAAAAAATGAAAGTAATTGGTCCTGGAAGATGAATAAGTATAACTTTCTCAAGTGTTCAGCTATTCAAAGCTTCATTTTACTTCATAGTTTCATTCATTATTTAATCAACAATATTTACTGAGCTCTTACTAGGTGCAAAGCATCTCTAAGTCAGTTTGCCAAAAAGCTATTTGCTTAATGAACAAGTTATGAAAAACTGCAGGTGAGCATGACAGGGGCTGGTGGGGGTGTCGCCTCCTAGCAGGCAGTACCCTCCAGGGCCAAGGCCACATAGTCAGCCATGGATGACCCTTCAGGAGTGCATGCAGCCCAGGACTACTTATCAAGGAAATGCAAATGGGAAGCACAGGTAAATGAAGACCCAGGTTCCCCCACTGCCTAAGCAACACTCTCCTTGTAGCTGCAGCAACACTAAAACTTGAGAAAATTCCCAAAGGCCAATAAAATCATTCTCTCTGGCACAGATACATTAGTAGGTACATAAGTAGTCTCCGGTGGATTTATGACTCTAGGTGCATGGGCAGGAGAAGGGTCAATTTTCTCAGGCTCTCCCTTTTACCTCCCTCCTGCCCTGGACCCAAAGGAAAGACCCAGTGAGAGGAACAGTCTTTCTATCTTTCAAACCCAGTCTCTGTCATTTCATCAATTAGGAAAGGTAGGACCAGGGACGTTAGGAGTTTTACCCAAGTGCACACTATCTTCATCTAAGGTAGACTCATCTCACAGATCATATAAATTACATATCTAACATATAGCCTGAAGAAATCTAGACGAGTACACCCATAAGCAATTCTTTCATTTTCTGCCCATTCTTTTCCACTGAAAATACATGCAACATACCTCTAGAGTTCACAAAATACACCCGGGGACAAAGCATGGTACAGCAACATAACTTTAAGCTATGGAAGCCAAATGTCTTGGTGCCCTTCCTGATGCTACCATTGTTCAAACTATAGCTTCAAAGAAGCTACTCAATTTCTCTTAAGCCTCAGTTTCATCATCTATAACTAGAAATACTCATCTTCATTACCTCATATGATTGGTGTAAGAATTAAGTTCAAATAATTTTTTAACAGACTTAACACAGTGCCCAGTAAATATGACCTATTATTTTTTTTTTAATCAAGATTCATTTCAAAGGTTCTGTACTCTTAACTAGGATAAGTAAAAATTTGGTTCAACCGACAGGAAGGAAATGATAAGTAATCAATGGAATCCTAAGAATGTACCTCTAATCTAAAAGCATTAGAAAAATTATGATATATGGTGATCATAGATTAAAATATCTTTGTCCATCAAGTTTTCATTTGTTTTTATTTTTTGTTTTACATTCAGTGGATTTTAATGACATCAACTAGGTAATATTTAGACTCTACTTTCTAGAATTCCTAAGTTTTGTTTTCTTCTAACTTGCATTATTTGTTTCACTGTATTTGTTATATTCATGTCAAAAATAACATTCCTCCGGGCCACCTGGGTGTCTCAGTCGGTTAAGCGGCCGACTTCCGCTCAGGTCATGATCTCGCGGTCCGTGAGTTCGAGTCCCGCATTAGGCTCTGTGCTGACAGCTCAGAGCCTGGAGCCTGTTTCAGATTCTGTGTCTCCCTGTCTCTGACCCTCCCCCATTCATGCTCTGGCTCTCTCTGTCTCAAAAATAAAAATAACCGTTAAAAAAAATTTTTTTTTAAATAATATTCATCCAATGACAGAAAACTTATTAATCACTAATGTTTTCCAATTATTTTTTAACTGATCCCCTATCCCTCCTCTAAAATACACTTAAACACCATAATTAGTAAAGAGTATTCACTTTAGCATGTGGTATCAGCTTTATAGTCCTAGACTACCCTCAAATACTCCTCTTGCTTTGCTAAGCAAAACTCACGGGGCTGGACAAACATGGAAACAGGGCCAAATGCAGTGATCCTCACACATGAGGAAGAAGTGAAATCATGAGCCCCTTCCCTGGAGTTCTGTTGGGCAGCATGCAGTGACACTATAAAAAGGAGAAAACCTGTTTTGGGGACAGAATGATACAATATAAAGAGCACTTCTACATCAAGTCAGCATGTGAAGCAAATCAAGGGTTTACCATCATGATTTCAAAGCGATTGAGGAATGAAAAGGTTCTAGAATCGGCCTACAGAATGGAGGGTGGCACTCATACTCTGCTCTCCTAATTTGTATTCTAGGGAGCCCCCATTTCTCAGTGAGCCAGCAATTCTGGGCAAAGCTTCTAACCAATATTCTCTATGAACATATAAAAGAAATAGACCACATGGTCTGCATCCTGCTGGGGCTAAGGATGTACTTACAATGACTAAGGCTCATGATGCAGTACTTTAAATTTAGTCTATTTAGAACATACTATCTTAATTAAACATCCTTAGTGGAAATGTGTGTGTTTTTGTTTAGAAAGAGAGCTGCAAAGACAAGATACAACCAAACACTTACAATCTATCATCTGCCAAACAGATCCAGCAGAAGAAATAATCATGATGAAAACATGCTCCCTGTCCCTTACTAATAATAATACGCTATGACAATGTACTCAAATATTTGAGTGATAAATCCGAGGTCACACATGGGTAAAGGCTAAGTGTGAATTTGGTGTTTTATGTCCCATAACATCCTTCATTTAGAATTATCTGCTTTAGGAAAAAACCTCTTTGACCTCAGCTGCAGCAATTTCTTACCCGACACATCTCCAAAGGCAAGGGAATTAAAAGCAAAAAATGAACTATTGGGACCTCATCGAGATAAAAAGCTTCTGCACAGCAAAGGAAACAACCAACAAAACTAAAACGCAACCATCAGAATGGAATAAGATGGCACAAAAACAGACACATAGACCAATGGAATAGAATAGAAACCCCAGAACTAGACCCACAAACGTATGGCCAACTCATCTTTGACAAAGCAGGAAAGAACATCCAATGGAAAAAAGACAGTCTCTTTAACAAATGGTGCTGGGAAAACTGGACAGCAACATGCAGAAGGTTGAAACTAGACCACTTTCTCACACCATTCACAAAAATAAACTCAAAATGGATAAAGGACCTGAATGTGAGACAGGAAACCATCAAAACCCTAAAGGAGAAAGCAGGAAAAGACCTCTCTGACCTCAGCCGTAGCAATCTCTTACTCGACACATCTCCAAAGGCAAGGGAATTAAAAGCAAAAGTGACTTACTGGGACCTTATGAAGATAAAAAGCTTCTGCACAGCAAAGGAAACAACCAACAAAACTAAAAGGCAACCAACGGAATGGGAAAAGATATTTGCAAATGACATATCAGACAAAGGGCTAGTATCCAAAATCTATAAAGAGCTCACCAAACTCCACACCCGAAAAACAAATAACCCAGTGAAGAAATGGGCAGAAAACATGAATAGACACTTCTCTAAAGAAGACATCCGGATGGCCAACAGGCACATGAAAAGATGTTCAACGTCGCTCCTTATCAGGGAAATACAAATCAAAACCACACTCAGGTATCACCTCACGCCAGTCAGAGTGGCCAAAATGAACAAATCAGGAGACTATAGATGCTGGTGAGGACGTGGCAAAATGGGAACCCTCTTGCACTGCTGGTGAGAATGCAAACTGGTGCCGCCAAATCTGGAAAACAGTGTGGACGTTCCTCAAAAAATTAAAAATAGAACTACACTATGACCCAGCAATAGCACTGCTAGGAATTTACCTAAGGGGTACAGGAGTGCTGATGCATAGGGGCACTTGTACCCCAATGTTTATAGCAGCACTTTCAACAATAGCCAAATTATGGAAAGAACCTAAATGTCCATCAACTGATGAATGGATAAAGAAGATGTGGTTTATATATACAGTAGAATACTATTTGGCAATGAGAAAGAATGAAATCTGGCAGTTTGCAGCAACGTGGATGGAACTGGAGGGTATTATGCTAAGTGAAATAAGCTAGGCAGAGAAAGACAGATACCATATGTTTTCACTATATGTGTATCTTGAGAAACTTAACAGAAGGCCATGGGGGGGGCGGAGTGGGGGGAAAAAGTTACAGAGGGGGAGGGATGCAAACCCTAAGAGACTCTTAAGGACTGAGAACAAACTAAGGGTTGACGGGGGTTGGGGGAGAGGGGAAAGTGGGTGATGGGCATTGAGGAGGGCACTTGGGATGACCACTGGGTGTTGTATGGAAACAAATTTGACAATAAATTATATTGAAAAATAATTAAAAAATTAAATTAAAGCATAAAAGAAAAGAATTACCTGCTTTAAATTTATACTCTAAGAGCCTACAAACACATCATTGGTATTTTTTTCCTTTTGTGTATTTTTAATGGTTGAAAGAAGAACAGAATATGACTGCTATATTTTGAAAGGGGTCAACATAAGTTCCATATCTTACACAAAAAGAGAATTATGCAGAAGTCGTATTATGTTAGGTTTTTTCCTGATCTTCTAGCTCAGCTGTATCTACCTAATAAACTTCTTCTGATAGCCCATATTATCTATCAACTGAAATAATGAGAGGAAATGAGTTGTTGGCAAGCAAATTTAGCGTTAGACATTAAAGATAATTGCTTAACTTTAGTATCCTGGTGAATACAGAGATATCACATATTGTGTATCATCATGTGCTGATGGTCTGTGCTGGAGAAATAAGAAAAAGCATGTATGACGGTCCAATTATGATCAAATAGAAACTAACAGGTCTAGTTTCAGATACCAATGCTGCAAGCTTTACAATAAGAGGAAGACCTCCTTAGCATAAATGCCTAGGGTTGTTTTGAGGCAAGACAAATCTATAGTCAAATCACTGAACACATCATAGGAAAAACAAGTCATAGGACAATGAGGATAACTAACGCTCAGTCCCTACCTGCAGAGAAGATAACCTCAGCTCATGAATGGATATGAACAGAACGAGAATGAAGCTCTCTGTTCTCCCTGGACAGAACCCCCTCCACCTGTAGACAGCATGGACTAGACACTTTTCAAGGAAGCTCCCTCCTCTGAGCACATCATCAGCTCAAAATTCCAGGCAAGAAAGAAACACGTCAATATTTAAACTTTATAAAACACTTGCAGATTGGCCTGCAGATGTGCTGGTTTTCTGAGACCTCAATAATATGTACCTTTATAATTGTTTTGAAGAAGTTGACTGCTCTGTGTGGTGAACTTAGACTCATTTTTGATGCAATTTGTTACCTGACACTGATAATATGGAAAAGAGTAGTAATAAATGTATTTGACATCAATTATAATAAAACGTCACACTGAGAGCATTAAAAAAGTGACTTTGGAATCAATTGATGTCATATACCACATCAACAAAATGAAAAACAAAAATCATACGATCAATTGATGTAGAAAAAGCATTTAACAAAGTACAACATCCATTTGTGATAAAACTCTCAGCAAACTAGGGTTAGAGGAAACATACCTCACATAATAAAGGCCATTTATGAAAAACCCACAACTAACATAATATTCAATGGTGAAAATCTAAGGTCGGGAAGGAACAAGACAAGGATGTCCCTTCTCACCACTTTTATTCAACATAGTAGTAGAAGTCCTAGCCACAGCAATCAGACAAAAAGAGAGAGAGAGAGAGAGAGAAAAGAAGGAGGAGGAGGAAGAGGAGGAGGAGGAGGAGGAGGAGGAGGAGGAGGAGGAGGAGGAGAAGAAGAAGAAGAAGAAGAAGAAGAAGAAGAAGAAGAAGAGGCAGCAGCAGCGGCATCCATATTGGTAAAGAAGAAATTAGACTGTCACGACTTGCAGAAGACATGATACTATACACAGAAATTTCTAAAGCCTCCATCAAAAAGTTACTAGAAGTAATAAACGAATTCGCTAAACTGACAGGATACAAAATCAATACCCAAAAATCAGTACTATTTCTATACACTAATAACGAAGCAGCAGAGAGAGATATTAAGGAAACTATCTCATTTACAATTACACCAGAAAGAATAAAATAACTAAGAATAACTTAACTAAAGAAGTGAACAGCTTGTACTCTGAAAAAATATAATACACTGATGAAAGAAATTGAAGATGACAAACAAATGGAAAGATATTCCATACAAATGGATTGGAAAAATTAATATTGTTAAAATTTCCATACTAGTTACCCAAATCAATCTACAGATTTACTGCAATCCTCATCAAAATACTAGCAGCACTTTTCACAACACTAGAACAAATAATCCTAAAATTTATATGGAACCACAAATAAACCCCAAATAACCAAAGAAATCCTGAGAAAGAAAAACAAAGCTGGAGGTATCACAATCCCAGACTTCAAGATATATTCCAAAGCTGTAGGTCAAAACAGAATGGTATTGGCACAAAAACAGATACATAAATCAATGGAACTGAATAGAGATCCCAGAAATAAACCCATGATTATATGGTCTATTAATCTATGATAAAAGAGGCAAGAATATACAACAGAGAAGAGAAAGTCGTTTCAATAAATGCTGCAAGAAAAACTGGACAGCTACACTTAAAAAAAATGAAACCATGGCCAACATGGTGGAGAAGTAGGGGGATCCCTATGTAAGTCATCTCTCAAACAAAGAAGTGCTGACACCAAAGGACTTTGAACCCCAAGAATCTGGAAGGAAAGGAAACTGAATCTACGAGGAAGAAAACTGGAAAACATGAGAAATGATAGCTCAAGGCTACTTCAAGGAACAAATCAAAGCACAACTTGTGGAGGGTCCAAAACATCACTGTGAGTAGAGAAATAAAATAACCAAAGTCACAACAACAGAGAGCAAGTAACACTCTCCAAAAAAGACCTCCTGAAGGGCCAGGCCCCGGACAGTGTATGACCCCCCCCTTAAATAGAGCAGTGCGTGCAGGTGCAGAGCACATAACAAGATTTTAAAATTCCTAAGGGTCAGAAAACTAGCCAAAATGATGAAACGGAAGAATTCCCCTCAAAAGAAATTCTAGGAAGAGGTGACATCTAAAGAATTACTCAAAACATATATAAGCAATATAACTGAACAAGACTTTAGAATAATAATCATAAAATTAATGCTGGACTTGAAAAAGGCATTGAAGACAGCAGAGAATCTATCACTGCAGAGATCAAGAAATTTAAAAATAGTCATGATGAATTAAACGATGCTATAAATGAGGTGCAAAATAAAATGCAGGCAGTCACAATGTGGATTGAAGAGGCAGAGGGGAGAAGAGGTGAATTAGAAGATAAAAATATGGAAAAAGAAAAGGTGAGAAAAAGAGAGATTAAAAAATCCAGGATCAAGAAGAGGGATTAGAGAACTAAGTGACTCAATCAAACGGAACAATATCAGTATCATAGGAGTTCCAGAAGAAGAGACAGAGAAAGGGGCTGAAGGTGCACTCGAACAAATCATAGCTGAGAACTTCTCCAATCTGGGGAAGAAAACAGACATTGAAATCCAAGAGGCACAAAGAACTCCCTTCAGATGTAACTTGAATTGATCTTCTGCATGACATATCATAGTGAAACTGGCAAAATACAAGGATAAAGAGAGAATTCTGAAAGCATCTGGGAATAAACGGGCTTTAACATAGAAAGGTAGACACACATAAGGGTAGTAACAGATCTATCTACTGATCCCTTAGGGGGATCCTAAGGGGGATTCTGTGAGTGAAATGTTGCAAGGACCACAAAGTACCAGAGACATCACTACAAGCATGAAACCTACAGAAAACATAATGACTCTACACCCATATCTTTCAATAATAACACTGAATGTAAATGGACTAAATGCTCCAATCAAATACATGGGGTATCAGAATGGATTAAAAAAAAAAAAAACCAGACCCATCCATTTGCTGTCTACAAGAGGCCCATTTTAAACCTTAGGGCACCTTCAGATTGAAATTGAGGGGATGGGGGCGCCTGGATGGCTCAGTCGGTTAAGCATCTGGCTTCAGCTCAGACCATGATCTCACAGTTCATGAGTTTGAGCCCCACATCAGGCTCTGTGCTGACAGCTTAGAGCCTGGAGCCTGCTTTGAATTCTGTGTCCCCCTCTCTCTCTCTGTTCCTCCCCCACTCATGCTCTGTCCCTCTCTCTCTCTCTTTCAAAAATAAATAAAAACATTTTAAAAAATTTTTTAAGAAATTGAGGGGATGGAGAACTATCTATCACAACACTGGAAGTCAAAAGAAAGCTGGAGTAGCCATACTTACATCAGACAAACTAGACTTTAAACTAAAGACTGTAACAAGAGATGAAGAAGGGCATTATGTAATAATTACAGGGTCTATCCATCAGGAAGAGCTAACAATTATAAATGTCTATGAGCAGAATACATGAGCCCCCAAATATATAAAACAATTAATCACAAACATAGCAATCTTATTGATAAAAATGTGGTAATTGCAGGGGACTTTAATACTCCACTTACAACATTGGACAGATCATCAAGACACAGAATCAGTAAAGAAACAATGGCCCTGAATGATACATTGGACCAGATGGACTTGACAGATATATTTAGAACTCTACATCCCAAAGCAGCAGAATATACTTTCTTCTCAGTGCACATAGAACACTCTCCAAGATAGATCACATACTGGGTCACAAATCAGCCCTCAGTAAATATAAAAGAATTGAGATCATACCATGCACACTTTCAGATCATAATGCTATGAACCTTGAAATCAACCACAGAAAAAGTCTGGAAAACCTCCAAAAGCATGGAGGTTAAAGTACATCCTACTGAAGAATGAATGGGTCAACCAGACAATTAGAAAAGAAATTAAAAAATACATGGAAACAAATGAAAAATGAAAATACAACAATCCAAACCCTCTGGGATGCAGCAAAGGCAGTCTTAAGAGGAAATACATTGCAATTCAGGCCTATTTCAAGAAACGAGAAAAATCCCAAATACAAAATCTAACAGCCAGCACACCTAAAGGAACTAGAAGCAGAACAGCAAAGACACCCCAAACCCAGCATAAGAAGAGAAATAATAAAGATCAGAGCAGAAATAAACATACAGAATCAAAAACAAAAAACAAAACAAAACAAAAAACCAGAAAAACTGATCAATGAAACCAAGACTTGGTTTCTTGAAAAAATTAAACAACATTGATAAACCTCTAGCTAGGCTTCTCAAAAAGGAAAGAGAGAAGACTCAAAATAGATAAAATCATAAATGAAAATGGATTTATTACAACCAATCCCTCAGAAATACAAAGCAATTATCAGAAAATACTATGAAAAACTATATGCCAATATGAAAAACTATATGCCAACAAACAGGACAACCTGGAAGAAATGGACAAATTCCTAAACACACTCACACTCACACTACCAAAACTCTACCTGTAAGAAATAGAAATTTTGAACAGACCCATAACTACTGAAGAAACTGAATCAGTTATCAAAAATCTCCCAACAAATAAGAGTCGTGGACCAAATGGCTTTTCTGGGGAATTCTACGAGACATTTAAAGCAGAGTTAATACCTATCCTTCTCAAGCTGTTCCAAAAAATAGAAATGGAAGGAAACATGTGGAATCATTCTATAAAACCAGCATTACTTTGATTTCCAAACCAGACAGAGATCCAGCAAAAAAAGAGAACTACAGGCCAATATCCCTGATGAATATGGATGCAAAAATTCTCAACAAGATACTAGCAAATCGAATTCAACAACATATCAAAAGTATTATTCACCATGATCAAGTGGGATTCATTCCTGGGCTGCAGAGCTAGTTCAATATTTGCAAATCAATCAAGGTGATACATCACATTAATAAAAGATAAAAACCATATGGTCCTGTCAATAGATGCAGAAAAACATTTGCAAAATACAGCATCATTTCTTGATGAAATCCTCAAGAAAGTCAGGATAGAAGGAACATTCTTAATCACAGAAGCCATTTATGAAAAGTCCACAGCTAATATAATCTTCTATGGGGAGAAACTGAGAGCTTTCCCCCTGAGATCAGGAACACGACAGGGATGTCCACTCTCACCGCTGTTGTTTAACATCGTGTTGGAAGTCCTAACATCAGCAATCAGACAACAAAATGAAATAAAAGGCATCAAAATTGGCAAAGATACTTTCACTTTTCACAGACTGCATGATACTCTACATGGAAAACCCAACAGACTCCACCAAAAGTCTACTAGAACTGATACATGAAATCAGCAAAGTCGCAGGGTACAAAATCAATGTACAGAAATCAGTTGCATTTTTACACACCAAATATGAAGCAACAGAAACAGAAATAAAGAAACTGATCCCATTCACAAATGCACCAAGAACCCTAAAATAAATACCTAGGAATAAACCTACCAAAGATGTAAAAGATCGGTATGCTGAAAACTATAGAAAGCTCATGAAAGAAATTGAAGATACAAAGAAATGGAAAAACATCCCATGCTCATGGATTGGAAGAATAAATATTTTTAAAATGTCAATACTGCCCAAAGCAATCTACATATTCAATGCAATCTAAATAAAAATTGCACCAGCATTCTTCTCAAAGCTAGAACAATCCTAAAATTTGTATGGAACCATAAAATATTCCAAATAGCCTAAGTAATATTGAAGAAACTAAACCAAAATGGGAGGCATCACAATCTCAGACGTTAGCCTCTACTACAAAGCTTAATCATCAAGACAGTATGGTATCGGCACAAAAACAGACACATAGACCAATGGCATAGAATAGAGACTCCAGAATTGGACCCACAAATGTATGGCTGACTAATCTTTGACAAAGCAGGAAAGATTATCCAGTGGAAAAAAAGACAGGCTCTTTAACAAATGGTGCTGGGAGAACTGGACAGCAACGTGCAAAAGAATGAAACCAGACCACCTTCTTACACCACACACAAAAATAAACTCAAAATGGATGAAAGACCTGAATGTGAGACAGGAAACCATCTAAACCCTAAAGGAGAAGGCAGGAAAAAAGCCTCTCCGACCTCAGTCACAGCAATTTCTTACTCAACACATCTCCAAAGGCAAGGGAATTAAAAGCAAAAATGAACTCTTGGGACCTCCTCAAGATAAAATGCTTCTGCACTGCAAAGGAAACAATCAACAAAACTAAAAGGCAACTGACAGAATGGGATAAGACATTTCCAAATGACATATCAGATAAAGGGCTAGTATCCAAAATCTATAAAGAACTCACCAAACTCCACACCCCAAAAAACAAATAATCCAGTGAAGAAATGGGCAGAAGACATGAATAGACACTTTTCCAAAGAAGACATCCAGATCGCAAACAGACACATGAAGAGATGCTCAATGTCACTCATTATCAGGGAAATACAAATCAAAACTACAATGACATATCACCTCATGGTGGTCAGAGTTACTAAAATGAACAAGGCTATAGATGCTGGGGAGGATGTGGCGAAATGGGAACCCTCTTGCACTGCTGGTGAGAATGCAAACTGGTGCCACCACTCTGGAAAACAGTGTGGAGGTTTTCCAAAAAAATTAAAAATAGAATTACACTATGACCCCGCAATAGCAGTGCTAGGAACTAACCCAAGGGATACAGGAGTGCTGATGCATAGGGGCACATGTACCCCAATGTTTACAGCAGCACTCTCAACAATAGCGAAATTATGGAAAGAGCCTAAATGTCCATCAACTGATAAGTGGATAAAGAAGATGTGGTTTATATATACAATGGAATACTACTTGGCAATGAGAAAGAATGAAATCTGGCCTTTTGCAGCAATGTGGATGGAACTGGAGGGAATTATGCTAAGTGAAATAAGCCAGGCAGAGAAAGACAGATACCATATGTTTGCACTATATGTGGATCTTAAGGAACTTAACAGAAGACCATGGGGGAGGGGAAGGGGAAAAACTAAAGTTACAGAGAGGGAGGGAGGCAAAGCATAACAGACTGAGAACAAACTAAGGGTAAATGGGGGGTAGGGGGAGGGGAAAGTGGGTGATGGGCAAGGGAGGAGAGCACTTGGGATGAGCACTGGGTGTTGTATGGAAACCAATTTGACAATAAATTATACTTAAAAAAATAAAAATAATAAAAATGAAAATTAAAAAAATGAATCCAGGCTACTTTCTAACATCATGCACAAAAATAAACTTGAAATGGATTAAAGACCTAATTGTGAGATCTGAAATCATAAAAATCCTCTGCCATCTGCCGTAGCAACATTTTTCTAGGTATGTCTCCTAGGGTAAGGAAAACAAAAGCATAAATTATTGGGACTACAGAAAAAAAAAACCACAAAAAAATAAAAAAAAAACAAAACAAAACAAAACAAACTTTTGTACAGCAAAGGAAACCATCAACAAACTAAAAAGACAACTACGGAATGGGAGAAGATATTTGCAAACGCTCTATCCAATAATGGGTTAATATTCAAAATATATAAGGAACTTACACAAATTAACACACACACACACACACACACATCTGATTAAAAAATGAGAAGAGAGGGCATCTGGATGACTCAGTCAGTTAAGCGTCCAACCTTGATTTCTGCTCAGGTCATGATCTCATGGTTGTAAGATCAAGTCCCAACTCAGGCTCTGCACTGGGCGTGGATCCTACTTAAGATTCTCTCTCTTGGTTGCTCTTCCTCTCCCTCCCCACCCCCACTCATGTTCTTTCTCTTCCTCAAGAAAAAAAAGAGAAGAGGACCCGAATAGACATTTTTCCAAAGAAGTCATACAGATGGCCAACAGACACATGAAACATGCTCAACATCACTCATAATCAAGGAAATGCAAATCAAAACCACAATGAGATATCACCTCACACCTGTTAGAATGGTTAAAATCAAAGTGACAAGAAATAACAAGTATTGTCAAGGATGTAGAGAGAAAGGAATCCTCTTGCACTGTTAGTGGGAATCTAAATTGGTACAGACACTGTAGAAAATAGTATGGAGGTTCCTCAAAAAATCAAAAATAGTAATACCATATGATCCAGTAATTCCACTATTGGGTATTTACTCAAGGAGAATGAAAACAGTAATATGAAAAGATATATGCACATGTATATTTATTGCAGCATTATTTACAATAGCCAAGATATGGAAGCAACCTAAGTGCTCATTAATAAATGAGTTGATAGGAAAATGTGGTATTTCATACAATGAAATATTACACAGCCAAAAAAATGATGGCAACATTCCATCGTGACAACATGGATGAACCTAAAAGTATTATCACTAAGTGAAGTAAGTCAGACAGAGAAAGACAAATACCTTAAAATTCTACTCATAAGTAGAATCCAAAAAGAAAAAAATGAATAAACAAACAAAAAGCAGAATCAAACCTATAAATACAGAGAACTGATGGTTACCAGAAGAGGGGGAAGAGGTGGCATTGGGAAACATGGATGAAGGGAAAGAGAGATACAGCCTTCTAGTTTTTAGAGAGAGAGAGAGAGAGAGAGAGAGAGAGCGAGCGAGCGAATCCTAAGCAGGCTCCACACTCAGTACAGAGCCCAACACAGGTCTCAATCCCACAACACCGGGATCATGACCTAAGCTGAAATCAAGATTGGGACACCCAACTGATTGAGCCACCCAGGAGCCTCTAAAAGAAAAAAAACTTCATCTATTATGTTAAATCCATAAAAGTGAATCTAATAAATGGCAGCTTCTAAAATACCTCTAGCTGAAGTTTTTTACATATTTAAAGCAGTCCCAAATCAAAGGAATGAGACATACAGACCACAGCTGCTGCTCTTACTTTATTTAGAAATCAACATCGTTGTCTTCTCTTATTGGAAGGACTGTTAGTGGCTATCAGTTCAGCCTCTCCAGAGTTAGGAGCTCCCCAATAAATCTTCATCCAGTTTCTGAACAGTGAAATCACTCCTTTCAAGATCATCCATTCCAAGGCTGGACATTCTATAAGGGACAACCTCCTTTATGTTAAATCATACAACTGCTGGCAAATGTAGCTCCTCCATTCTGAACACATTCAATTTTCTTTGGATATATACCTGAAGTTTAAAATTTGTCCCTGAAGTCACTAGAGAGCCATTAAATAATTGTGAGAAGAGCATTAAACATTCCTCTGGAAAGAACAGGATGAGTATCTTTAAAACTATGTTCTGAGATAGGGGTAACTGCGCGGCTCAGTCGGTTAAGTGTCTGACTCTTGATTTCAGTTCAGGTCATCATCTCACGATTCCTGGAACCGAACTCATCAGGCTCTGTGCTGGCAGAATGGAGCCTTGTTGGGATTCTCTCTCCCCATCCCACCCCCATAATAAATAAATAAAAATTTTTTTAAAAATGTTCCTAGATGAATTTTAACAAGATTTAGTTACTGATTGGATTTAATAAAGAGGAAGTGTTAGAAACTTGGCTACGTTGCACATCTCCCAGATTTGGCTTAAGAAACTTGGCTGTGCCAGATGCTATTACCATCCACCAGGGCAGGCAATAAATAAGGGAGCAGGTTTGGTTTAGAAGAAAGAGAAGTTCAGTTTGGATCTACTCCCATACCCCTATGAAGATATTTTTAAGGCAATAGGAAATTTGCACCAGAATTCATTAGAGAACTGAACCAGAAATTTGAGTTTGGAGTCCTTGACATGCATTGAAAGGGTTCCTGATGGTGGATGTTAAGGTGGAAGAAGAAGACCAGATGAAGTTGAGGAAAGTTAGCCCAAAATGTAGTGGGCAAACCAAGAAAGAAGTATGTAATGGAAGCCATCGGATGGGTATTTTTCTGATTGGATAAAATATTATATAGTTGTTACAATGATGTCTTTGAAGCACTTTAAATATTAGAGATTTTTGCTAATGGTGAATGTAAGACACTACCTACTAAATTAAAATGTTAGTAATGTTTCTGGACTTTAGGAATATGACTCTGCAAAGAGAGCCATAGGTTCACAAAAACTAATCACAATGACAAAAAGAAAGCCACAATAACCACAATAATTTCAAAAGAATCTACAGAATGCATGTCATATTCTAGGATTATATTTCAATTATTTTGCTGTAAAAAAAATAAAGCACATCCGACTACTGTGATATTATGATTTATAAGGAGAAATACATTAATCGGTTTTCACTCAGTTTCTATCACAGCGCTAAAACCCTCAGAATTTCCTAAGTGATAACAACAATCAAGGTATCTTGACATTCATAACAAACCCCTTTCAACCACAGCTGAATTTATGTTAATGAGGTGACTTTTGGAAAGTACCTAACGATGGTGGCAGGTTGCCAGGGAAAACAACCTGTAATTAGAGGGCTGGAACTTTCAGTCCCACTCTTAACCTCCAGAAGGGGAGAAGGGCTGAAGCTGAAGATTTAAGCAATTGACCCTATGCAATGAAGCTTCCTTAAAAACCAAAAGGACAGGGTTGGAAGCACTTCTAGGTTGATAAACACATGGAGATTTGGGGAAAGTGGCATGCTAAGAGAGCATGAGAGTTCCGCGCTCTTCCCCATTCCTTGCCCTATATATCTCTTTCATCTGACTATTCCTGAGTTATATCCTCTCATAATAAACTTTTGTAATAAAACTTATATCCTTTTGTGGTAATCTAGTAAGTAAAATGTATCTCTGTGCTTGGTGAGCTGCTCTAGCAAATTCATTGAACCCAAGGAGAGAGCTATTGGAACTTATGGCTGGTCAGTCAGAAGCCCAGGTGGCAACCCGGACTTTTGACTGGCATCTGAAAGAGGGGGAAGTCTGGTAGGACTGAACCCTTAACCTATGGTTACCTAACTCCAGGTAAATAATGTCAAAATTAAGTTGAATTATAAAACACCTAGCTGGTGTCATAAAGAATTGCTTAGTGCTGTAGGGGAAAAAAAAAAACACACATCAGAGTTGGTATCAGAATCTTAACTGTAACTTAACTATAAACTTGGGTATACTAACTAATCTTTAGGTTTAAAAAATATTCATTTATAACATAAGGACACTGAGAACATTTCTTTATTCCAACAATAACTAGAAATAATACAAAAGGAAGATACCATCTCCATTAGCAATAAAACATATGAAGCATCCAGAAACTAGATCAACAAAGAAAACACAAACCTTCTGTGGAGAAAAATCTAAAACTCTACTAAAATGACATAAATGATCTAAATAAACGAAGAGGTCTTTCATAGTCATGGATGACATTACAGAAGTGACAATAATCCTAAATTTAATCTGTAAATTTAATAAAATGTCAATCAAACTCCATCAGGACTTTTTAAGAAACTTCCTACTTATATGGAAGATAACATGTCCACCAACAGCTAGGTCAACTTTGAAAAAGGGGACACTCCCAGATAATTATACATATTGCAAAGCCACACATTAAGAAGGGTATAGCACTGACTGAAGACAGAAAATCAAATATAAATGAAATAGATTGTCATAAACAAACTTACCTATATCTGGGAATCACATAAAGGTAGTGTAACAAAAAAAATCAATGAGTAAAAACTATTTAGGAGGTGATGCTGAAAAACTGGCTTGCCACATGGAGAAGAATAAAACTGAATCCTTACATTACATCATGCGCTCAAGAGGATGTTGACAGATCAAAGGCTTAAGTGTAAAAGGTGAAATGATAAAGCTAATAGAAGACTATGGAGAAGAGAATGTAACCTAGGAGGAAGACAGAATTTCTTAAATGAGAAGAAAATAGCACAAAACATGGGTGAAAAGTAGAATTGATCATACCAAAATTTAAGTATTTCTGTTCCAGCATGGATGTAACAAATGTAAAGGAGGTAAGACATATTAAAAGAAGATACATAGAATATCTAAAACTGATTCTATATGTTAAGATTCCAATGATTACATATAACTGAATCCACTCCAAAGAATTTAAGTAGTAAGAGACTTACTAGAGAAAATTTTTATTGTACAGAATTTTGGAAGGGCTGCAGAAAAAGATTCTAGAATCCTTTTAGACGTGCTAAGACACAACTTAGAACCAGGCCACCAAGAAGCGGCAGCCTCTTCTCTGATCTAAAGTCCTGGGCTCCAAGAGCACACTCCCACTGCCAGAATCTGGAAGGCTCACGGATGGGTGTTACCTTTGCTGCCAGCCCCTGAATTGTGTTATACCGGCCACACCAGGAGCAGGGATACACCGTGCACCACCCTAGACCTCAGGAAACTAGCACCTGGACGCTACCCTTCTGCCAACACTGCCCCAGAAGAATCTAATAGTTCACCCAGCTGTGCTCGTAAAGTACAAACAACAGAAGTTCCTACTAGGCCTCATTTAGGTCTTCCAAATCTAGTGGAAATTCGTCAAACCTAAGCCACATCTGAAATGAAACCCACGAGGGACTCTGAGAAACATCGCGTTTACATTAGCCTCTAATAGAAGGAAAGAAAATCAGGAGGCTCAGTGACAATCCTTCACATCCTTCACTTTTTCAATAAAATAGTATCGAGCATATACAAAGATACAAAGAACCCTTGTGAATAAATAAGGAAAATCAGGAAATCTATACAAAAGGATAAAAGGATACGAACAGGCAATTCATAGAAGGGTTTACCCAAATGGCTAAAAATGAACAAAAGTGTTCTCAAAGGCATTAGCCACCAGATAAATATAAAATAAAAGTTAAAGCAAGACACTGTTTGGTCTTATAAACAAGACCAAGATTGGATTGGTAAAATTCAAAAATTAGATAAATGCTAATTTACTGCATTAATAAAGTAAAAACTGGGGAAAGCATTCTGGAAAATAATCTGGTAGTACCCAGACAAATTAAGTACATATTTTATAACCCAACAACTTCACTCTTGAATAAATACCCCAGAGAAATTCTCACACAAGGCCCCATACTGGAAGAGTCAGCAGTGCTGTCTGTGGTGGCAAAGAACAGGACTCCAGATGTTCATCGCTGTGCAAATGCTTAAACAAAATATGAAAAATGTCCAGAGCAACCGCACTGCACAACCCTAGGGAACATGAGTGACGTACAATAAAAAGTGAACAGTGCCACCTGGTGCATGCAGCCTGGCAGAACCCTCACTTTTTGGAATATGCAGTAAGAAGCAATGAACCTGATAGACATTCACCCAGAAAAAAATTGTAATTTTTTTTCCAAAGGACTGCTGGGTTCTTTTTAAAGCAACAGAAAGAAGTCCAACTCAGAGTGTTTGTATAAACTAAAATTAAACATATAAATATTACATACTTGACAAAAACAGGTATAATTTCAAGACTATATCAATCAAACATGTAAAAGCAGTTCCCTATGACTATTGGGAGGGCAGACTAGGAAATGAACCTACAGTTATTCCCTGCTTTTTAAAAAGTCACATAATGCCAATTTGCTTATGCAAAAGATCTATGTTATCCCTCGTTTTCACGAACCAAAAGAAATCTAAAGAGGACTTTTTCATTTTTTTTAAAAAAGGCAAAAAGCGAAAATAGCGTTCAGTACTTTTTTCTACCCTGACTTGACTGAAGCAGCGCCCACCCCAAGCAGCGAGTGGTGCCACCCAGCGCTTTCCCCGGGAACTACACTCCGCAAGTCAGCATCATGCCACCAGAGCTTTGAACAGTGTCTGTGACCATCTATACTTTGTCTTGATTTATTTTGTGCATCTGTTCGTAAGATGTGTCCTAAGGTGTCAGAAAAAGCCTAAGAGAGGTTATGTTTTTTAAATCTCAGAACCCTCAACATTTTCCCCACATAAACTAATGGTAATTGTTTCTTTGCTTTATACCATTTCGGCTTACAAAAGTTTTCATAGGAATGCTGTACTTTTGGATAATGAAGGAAACCTATACAGGGAATAACTACAAGGAAAAAATGAAGAGTCTTGCATGGAGTAATGATGGGGGTGTCATGCACTGAGGGATATGAGTAAATGAACTTTCTTTCCTGAGGATCAGGAATAGAGTGTCAATAATACTTAAAACTACTAGAGAGAACAGGAGATACCTGAAGAACTACAGAGACGGAATAACAAGGATGGGATAAAACTGCAGAGCATTAAATATTATTATGTATTTATTAATATATAAATACAGTGAAGATTTTAAACTTTGGCCTCAGGGCAATAGAGAATCACTGAAATGTTTTTAAACTGCACTGGCCACCTGATCTTCATACTGTTAATAGTTTACTCTCTAATCCCTGATATCTAAATGGGATGTGTCTGATGCTCAGGAGAGAGATAGGAGCTAAAGTTACCAATCTTTAGTTGGTAATAAAACCAAGTACCTTTAGTTGGTAATAAAACCAAGAGGGTACATACAGAAGGAAATTGATGGTTCAACCTTAGGGGTTAGCCTAAAGCTACCTAAATCTGCATGCTCGAATTTTATTATCCCAAGGCAGATGGTAGCGAAAATAATCTTTGAATTTAGAGTCAAATGAGGCTCCTTATAGAAAAAATCCAAATCAAAGATAAAAGACTTCTAGATGACTTTTTCACTTATGTCGCATGTCATCCCAGACAAATGTCTCTCCACAGAAATCACTGAAGTTCTTATTCAACCTTTTATGCCCACCCACAATATGCTAGATCTAACAGAGTCAATACACGTTTGGATTTTTCTAAGATCGGAAGTGACAGATCAAACCCTATATCCTGAAATAAACTGCCAGGATACTCTCCAAACATTTTACACCCTCAGAACCATTTAACCAAAATAGCACTGCAGAGACATAAGATGTAATCATCCCGAAGAACATCTTGGATAGCTGCAAAATGTAACACCTCCCATAAAGAATTTGCGTACCTTATGTCTCCAAAGGGGAAGTATTAGTCTATAGATTTAAAAGGGGGTGGGTTGAGGAAGAGAGGCCAATGATCTAAAAGTATCTAGGTTAAAAAATGAGTTGCAAGAGATTATCTCTATTGTTACCCCATTGTTTTCATTACTCTTTTAAAAGATAAGGCTTGGGGGCACCTGGGTGGCTTAGTCAGTTAAGTGTCTGACTCTTGACTTCAGCTCAGGTCGTGAGCACATGGTTTGTGAGATCAAGCCCCACTTTGGGTTCTGCTCTGACAGCCCAGATCCTGCTTGGAATTCCCTCTCCTTTTGTGCCCCTCCCCCGCTTAAGTGCACAAGTTCTCTCTCAAAATAAAGAAGTTAACATTTAAAAAAAAATAAAATATAAGACTTGTATGTTAACAATGAGGAGATTCATTGTTTACGTAACTTTCTCCAGAGTGTTCAAATGAATTCATTTGTGACCCTGAACCGGTTCCATTGTAGTCCATTTGCTTCTTAATGGGCTTAAACAAGCTGCACTTCTTTAAGGACAATAAAACAAAACAAAAGTAAAAATCCTAGGAGTTCTCAAAAGCTTTTGGCCTCTTTGTCTCTAAGAAAGTTTTATGTCAATGACAACTTCTAAATGGAATACCATAGATTCATAACAATTTTGAGTAAGCAGATAGCACAGGGAAAATTGAAAACATACACAAACCAATATAGTTGAACCTTGAGCAACATGGGTTCGAACTGCCTGGGTCCACTTACACAAGGATTTTTTTTCCAATAAATACAATACACTACTGTAAATTTATTTTATCTTCCTTATTGTCTTAATAACATTTTCTTTTTCCTAGGTTACCATATTGGAAGAATACAGTAAATAATACATATATAAAATATGTTTTAATAGACTTTTTATTGTTGTTAAGTCTTATGGCAAACAGTAAGCTATTAATATTTAGGTTTTTGGGGGTGTCAAAAGTTTTACGTGGATTTTCGACCGTATGAACGGTGTTGGTGCCCCTAATCCCTGTGGTTTAAGGGTCAACTGTATGTTAAAGTACAATGAAGTAAGAAAATAGTACGACTTTTATTGAGCAATTTAAACTAAAAAAAAAAAAAAAAGTGCAAAGCCAACAATCCACCCAAGAATGGGAGATGACTTATATTGGAGCTAATAAATCTAAAAAGAACTTGCTCAATATATTTGGTGTTAATATTAGAAAGACTCCAGATACTCTAAATCCTTGTGTCATACATTGTGTCATACACAGCTGTTTCATAAAACAGGTCAACCACACACTACACACAGTCACTACCTTAGTGTTCAAAAACACAAGGTCCTAAATTCAAGGTAGTGACAGCCCAACCAATCTGAATCTCCTCTAGTATCAACCAAAATTGGCCCAAACGAGCAAAATCAAAACATCACTGCTCTCACCACCACTTATTACCGATACCCAAAGTATCTTTATCCCACTGTATAAATGGATCCTCCAGTACACGGAGTTTCTTCAGCTCTAACAGTAAAGAAAAATTAAACGTGCAGAGGTTCGTTGTTAGGAAAAAGGTAACTGCCAGAACCATCCCTTCTATAGAATATAAGGTTGGATGAGACCTGGACAAAGCAGCTTCCCAGCAAGACTGCATTCATTTTTATACCTAGGAAACCAGGGTACCAAGTGATAAGAAATTATTGCCTCGGGTCTCCCACGAATTCAGTGGGATACTTTAAAAGGGAGACAGACTGAAAGATTCTCAGCCATAGATGTGCCATAGCAGTGCTACAAACTTACTGATAAACATCATTCTTTCCCCTCCTGCGTATGCAAAGCCAACAATTTAAATGACACAATTAATTTCCATAGATGTCCACTATATTCCTGAGTACAACAAAGAACCCTTCTGCTAGAAGTACAAAAACAACCCCCCCCCCCCCCGGGTAGTATTTAAGCATCACTTTAAAACACCATACAGGCATAATTTTTTTAAAGAAATAATTGCATTCCCCATGAAAATAAAAAGGCTATCTTCAGCCCATCGTGGTTTTGATATAACAGATAAGACAGCTTCAAGTGGGTCCAGGATATGTGGAAACTGACTAGATCACAGAAGAGTGGGAGCTATTTTCCTATCCAATCAATGCCTCCCAGGACATCCTTGGAAAGGAGGAAGACATACATGTTTCTCTTTCTCTCATCTATAGAGGAGCAGATGTCAAAGAGTAATAATTCTTCAGCATGGTTAGAGTCCTCTTATAGCATCCAATTACTATCATTATTTGTTCATATAATGTTAATGTGTGATAATTTACTAAATAGCATTTCAAATTGATTACAAGTCATATTTGTCCTGTATTTATATTTTTAATATAAAAAGAGCCTTGGAAAGTTTTCAGCCACTAAAATTATAGCCAATAACTATGAAGTCATAGACAGTACTTGCTTGTTTCTCTCTAATGTGTCCCTTCATGCTAAATTTCATTAACATCAGGTTATTAGTTATAATGAAAACAGGAATAAACAGAGTAATAAAATTTTCTCTATTTCCTTTACCTCTTCTTTCATTACCAATAAAATTCATAATTAGAAGCTCTGAGTTGCTACACAATCTTTGCTATTTTAAAATCAACCAACAAATATAGGAAGAGATGTTCTCTCAACACAAGTTCTATCAAAGTATCATCCTACTTTCATTAGATTCAATCACATCTCAGTGAAAATAACTAATTTTGACTAATCAAAAATTTTAGTAATTTTCCAGCTTGAATTCAATGGGAAGTTACCAATAGGAAGCCTAGATACCCAACCTGCCTGTTTAAAAAAAAAAAAATGGCATACAATTATTCCTAAAGGGGTCAGTATGCTCATTGTCCATCATATTCACTGGCACACAGCAGGCACAGAATAGATATTGGTGGATGCGTTGATAGAAGATTAGATAACGGACAGAATCAGGTGAGTAGGGAAGGAGGAAAGAAAAGAGGAAACAGGTGAGAAAAAAGACCAGATGAGTCCCTAAATCCAAGAAGTGTACAGAATATGACGCAGACAATAATACGTGCAATGACATTGAAATAAATGGCTGCCCGTTAGGTGAAACTAGTAAACATACGAAAAATGGAAATGGGAATTTAATCAGCCCTTTCAGATGCTAAATCAAGAGTGACAATAGTATGTTCCAAGAGGGTAAAAACTTCAAGACAAAGGCACAAAGTCAGGAAAATAAAATGCATGTTCATAGAACAGTAACCAGACTAACTTGTCTAAAGTTGAGAGCTTATGAAGGAAGTTGTGGGAGGTTAGGCTGCAAAGGCAGGTGCCGTACCCAGAGGCTGTGCACAACATAAATACTGAGGGTGCCTGCCTGCTGCCTCCTCTTCCCCACTCCTCCTTTAAAAATTAGCACCTGCAAGGGCGCCTGGGTGGCTCAGTCGGTTAAGCGGCCGACTTCGGCTCAGGTCATGATCTCACGGTCCGTGAGTTCGAGCCCCGCGTCGGGCTCTGGGCTGACAGCTCAGAGCCTGGAGCATGTTTCAGATTCTGTGTCTCCCTCTCTCTGACCCTCCCCTGTTCATGCTCTGTCTCTCCCTGTCTCAAAAATAAATAAAAAACGTTAAAAAAAATTAAAAAAAAAAATTAGCACCTGCACCCAATCACACAGCCACAACCCCCATCATATACTTTGCTTATCCAAACCCTGAAGGAAACCAAAATTTATGATAAAGTGACAAAAAGGCTTACAATCATAGAAAATGCTAAAAGAAAAAAAAACATGATGAACAAACAATTGGGAAAAAACTAGGGACTAGGTATATTAATTATCAACTAGCACCTGATTATATCCTACCAAGCTTCTGTATACAATCTCAGAGTTGTTTTGTTTTGTTTTGTTTTGCTTTAACCAACTTGGTTTTGGATCACTTTGAGCAATGAAGTTTATTAAGGCGATGAACCAGGATAGGAACTCAAACAGCACCTACTCAAACAGTATGCCTCCTACATGCTAGGCAGATTTGTAGTGGCTTTATACATACTATTTCACTTAATCTTAACATTATTAATTTGAAATTACTCCTCCAGCTTCATATATGTGAGGAAAAATTACTTGAGAGTCACTTTAAAAAGCTAGGATACAAATTTATCTGCTTAACTATCACATAACTGTGTATGTTCAGCACATTGTAATAGAATCAGAAGGAAATACGGCTCTAAAAGCACTTGTTCAATTTCAAATACACATGGTTTATATCTAAATACCTAAATGCACTTAAAACTAGGCCAGTCCTCAACTCATAAAGTCATCATTAAAGCCCATCACTGGGGTACTTGACTTCAACCCAAACCACAGTCTTAAAGAAATCATAAGAAATGATTTTTCCAACCAAACTAATCTAGTCTCAGCTTTTGTTACCATGATCTATTCTGATATATGGAACCCAGTAAGTCAAGAAATAGGGGAAAGGACAGCATTCATATAACCCCCTTTCCTGTTAGAGTAAGAAAGATGCATTTTCTATATACATCTGGGATGATTTCTGACTTTCCTTCACATATTGGGACATGAAGGATATATTTACTCTGTCAGATGCTAATACGAGAAATAAGACTGCAACTGGCCTTCACAAATCAAAGTTTAATAATTTTAACCAGCTATATAAGAAAACCTTGTACTCCTAGAGTGGGTCCTTCTCTACAGATGTAAAAATCAAGATAACCTTTAGAAAAGCCAAAATGAAAGTCACACAATCCAAATGCTAATGCCCAAGCCAATTATCAATTAGTTAGCAACTCAAAAGCTCACTGATACACCTGATTTTACACCTAGGCATGTTAACAAAAGATTTGCTTACCTAAGTACATATCTTAGAGGAGGGATTTACTAGCTTAATGCCCTTAGGCAAGTTACTTCACGGGTCTGAACCTTGCTTAGCTCATTGGGAAAATGGGGGTAAACAGCTATACTTTAAAACTGTTGTAAGGATTATAGACACTTATGTAATGCACCACACAGTATCTGGCATTTAGTAGAAGTGCAATAAATATAACTTTACATGATAATTACAGGCTTTGCCAGCCAATAACAAATTGATCAGAATGACCAAATTAGAAGTATGAGGGGTGGGTGGAGAGAAGACAAAGACAGCTCTATGAATAAATAGCTGAGAGGAAGGAAAGAGTCAAGAAACAAAGATGCAAAAACTCAGGACTAGAGCCAGCCTGCACACTGCAATAGCTGTGGAGGGCATCCCCAGTGTTTTCACAGCACGTAACAATGGCCTGCCTTCACTAAGCCATTTAAAACAGATTAAACTTTGATTCCATGTGTTTAAAAAAAAGACAGATAAGCACATAATTGACTTTGGAAAGCTTCCTATCAAAAGTGATTTAGCATCACAAACTTAACATTTTACCTGTCTAAACTTTAATTAACTGCAAAAATCTATGAACAAGCTTCTGCTAGACTTAATGTACAAAAGAACCTCTCAAATTTCAGAAGCCATTTTTTTCTCCTCAGCACTGAAAAAAACTGTATTTCAAACAAATTAACTGGAAATATTTCAGTGCAATGGCCTAAAACATCATCAGCTTTTAACAGCTAACACAAGATAAAGTTTTTGTCTCCATCATCACTAAAAATGTGTTTATATCTACCAAACAAACACAAACATGTGCCATGAAGATCTCTTTCCACTTGAATTTTCTCCCTACATTTGGAAGGCAGTAAAAAAGCAAAAACATCTGCTCCTTTCCGCAGAGCTGACAACCCTCATTCTATGGTTTAAAAATAAATGATGTTTATGGAAGTTTATAGATAAATGATCACCTGCTTCAAAGGCAGCTGGCAATTAATGGATCCAAAGACATGCATGCAAAATTAAGGCTGAAAAAAGAAAACAAAACAGATTCCCTAAGGAGAATACTACTGTTCCCTAGGCCTCTGATAATATCCAAGACACCCATAAAATTGTAGACGATGGTAAAGAACCAAATGTGATGCCAGATGACAAGAAAACAGACAGCAACTGAGAAACAGGGGCCTGTGTCAATCTGGATTCACTCCACCACAAGAACAGTTTCCCTGAGAGCTGTCTAGAGAAAATCTGGATCAGTCTAACCAAGAATCACTCTTCTTCCAGCCAAAGGAAGGCCAGATGTCCAACAATTAAAGGGATGGACCTTATTAGAAACAGGAACTGAAAAATCTTATAAAGTCTGTATTTTTTATAAACAGCTTTTACTCCATGTTGCCTTACAGTGTCAAATATCCAAAAATAAGTAATAAGCAAGGACATTCAGACTTAAATCAGTAGACTCAGCTTCTATTTCTGGCTCTGCCTCTGAATGAATCACAGTGTGACCTTGAGAAAATTATTTCATCTCTTTACCTACCTGCATTTCCCCACCAGCTACAAGATTAGGTTCAACCCACAAATTTTTCTTTTTTTGAAAAGAAAGTGAGTGGGTGAGATAAATATATGGAAACTGCTACACAAATATCTACTGATCACAGACCAACTATATACCCAACCATCAAAGACAAAATCAGTAATGTCCATATTAAAACAACTCACTCTGCAATTTCACCCTTGTACAGTGAAAAATTCTCCCTGGAGAGGGAAATAGAAACAGGTACTCACTGAACAGGACTCCTTGAATTGTCCAAAATTTCAAATTTGGAAATACTTAGCAAAATAAAGTGCAATGCAAGGAACAAGGATGAACCATGTTTTTCTCTTAAGGACCTACGATCTTCAGGACTCTGATCAATCCTCCTAGGAATGAATTCCTCTTCCCTGACCCCTGCCAAGGAGATCAGTCCCTGTACCCTTGATGCTCCCAGAACACTATACTGCATGTTTCCATGTGCTCCTGCGTACTCAGGGAGCCCTGGAGAAACAAAACCCTGATTTAATGACCTTTGTATGTCCTGCCACTAGCATATTGCCTGATACAACGTGGCTGCCCAGAATATACATATATATACGTATATATGTATATATATATGTTAAATTAAAGTGAATATATATATATATATATATATATATATATATATATATATCTCCAAAGTCTAATGCTATTAGAATGAGCAACCATTAATATTAATAGATGATAATCTGAATCGTGGTGACATTTTCATTTAAAAATATATATTTATAAATGAATGATTACCTAGATAAAGATGAAACACATGATTTCTCACCAAAATTAAATTAAAAAAATTAACTCAAGATTTTTCCTATCTTCTTCCCTCAAAAATGATCTTTCAAGGCCTTTTTTTGTTTGTTTTTTATTCATATATTTTACAACTTATCTAAAGGGTATTAGACTATAAGCATCCCTTTCATTTAACCTACACAATAAAGGGAAGGGAGAAGAAGTTAAAAAAAATAAAAAGAAAGAGAGCAAGCAATAAATAAATGAATAAAGTGAATAAAGACTAGTCTTAGTGTAAGAATCTATAAATGTAAAACAAAAGGTGAAACATATGTAAAATACAGGTGAAAATAAAAATGTGGTAAATACAGGTTGGCATTTAGCCAACTAAGTAGCTATGCCCATTGAGAAATGTCACTTAAGAAATGTGTTTTTTAATGTTTATTTATTTTGAGAGACAGAAAGAGCAGGGAAGGGACAGAGAGAGAGGAAGAGAGAGAATTCCAAGCAGACTTCATGCTGCCAGAGCAGAGTCCTACGTGGGGCTCAAACCCACCAAATGTGAGATCATGAGCTGAGCTGAAACCCAGAGCTAGATACTTAACTGACTGACCCACCCAGGAGCCCCAAGAAATGTTTTATAGATAACCTATTTATTACAGTAACAGAATTGAAGACTTAAGCTTTTCAAATTACATTTGAAATTTTTACCATGCAAATATTTATCATAACCTACCAGTAATTGCATAAATTTTCATTCTTTCCTATTCTATAAATTCTTGCACTTATTATTTCCTTTAATAATTAAGAGTAGAAGGAAGAGGGCACCTGGGTGGCTCAGTCCGTTAAGCGTTGGACTTTTGATTTTGGCTCAGGTCATGATCTCACGGTTCGTGAGTGTGAGCCCTGCATCGGGCTCTGTGCTGACAGTGCAGAACCTGCTTGGGATTCTCTCTCTCTCTCTCTCTCTCTCTCTCTCTCTCTCTCTGTGTGTGTGTGTGTGTGTGTTCCTCCCCCACTTGTTCTCTCTCTCAAAATAAACTTTAAACATTAAAAAAAAAAAAGAGTAGAAGGAAGAGAACATGAAACAATGAGTAGCTAAGGTAAGGCCTTGGGACCTACACACCTATAAGAAAGGATAAACTAATTACCACAGTAAATGGACCCTTTAGCTGGGCTTTTATGGTGCCCACCAGTTGGATTACACGTCCTTGTGGTCTTCTCACCTTCAGCGACTCCAAGCTATACCTGTTTCGATTGGACATAAAGCCAAATGAAAATTATCCCTAATATTCTACTTCATTACTTATTAACTTTCTAAGAGTGGTTGCATCAGCAAACTGGAGTACATCCCCTTAACTTCACTGAGTAGTCAACCCAGATTGCTGACAGAAACTACATATTACATATATAAGCATACACATATATATTAGAGCAGTCAGAGATCGCCTCTGGATAGTACTGGAATAAATTATTTGTTTCTCCCACGCTGACCCTTGTCAAAAAATCATTCACAATTTTCTTATTTTTAATGATGTGAGGATGAGGAAGGAAAGACAATGATGGCTCAGTTAGCTGTGGAAAAAAAAAAAGAGTTGATCTGCCTGGCGGGACCCTGGACACAGAGAATAGCACGTTTTGGACAAATGGTTGGAGCAGCCCTTCCTTGCGATGACTTAGGAGACATAACAAAGTTGTTCCCTTTAAGACCTTGTTAAAAAAAAAAAAAGAACAATAAAAACCCAGAAATTTTACTAAACTTGAAGGCAGGACGTGAAAGGATTCCCTGAGTCAGGACTTGCCAGAAGCAAGTCTAGGCTTCGCGAAGCGAGGAGAGCAAGTGACCGGGGAAGGCCCTGATTGGCAGGTGACCCAGCAGCAGGGCGCGCTCACCTGTGAACACGTTCTGGAAGCCATCCGCAGCCGCCGGCGCCCCAGACACCTTGGCTGCCAGTACGGGGGGCACCCCACCGCCCCCCTCTGAGGCAGCCTCGCGTTCCGGTAGGTGCGCAGAGCCCCCGGCCGGGGGCGCGCGGCTGCCTAGCTCCTCTGTCCAGTCCGCTGAGCGGCTGAGGCCGCAGGTGAGGCCGCCGTCGGCCCGGTGCTTCTTGGGCGGAGCGGCGGCGGAGACGAGGGCAGCCCTGGGCCCCCGGCTCAGGGAAGACTCCAGCCGCCTCTTAATCCTGGGGCTCTGGCTGGGAGACTGAGACGGAGAGTGATTGGGCGAGCTGAGTTGCCGGGTGGTGGTCTTGATGTAGCAGGGAGTGATGAGCGGGTAGGGCTTGAAGCAGCGTGGACTGGGCGCAGGACTGCCTGGCAGGGAGGCGGCTGCCAGGGCGCCGGGCCTGCCGGGCTCCCCCTCGGGCTCTGCCCCCGGCCTCGGGGGGTCCTCTCCCGCCTCCAGGCCCCACGCCTCCCCTGGAGAGTCTCGGGGGGCATCCTCAAAAGTGTCTTCCTCGCCTTCCTCATCAGTGTCCCCAACCCCTGGGCCGGGGCTTCTGGCCGAGCCCTCCTCCGCTGGTGAGGACTCGGGGAACCGGAAGGCCGGGGAGGAGGGCGAGTCTGCATCAGCAGGCTGGCCCACCGGCAGGCCAGGCACAGCTAAGGCTCCGGGGGGTGGAGGCTGCTCGGGCACCCGGGGCTCGGTGACCAAGCTCCGAGGCAGGTCAGACAGCGTAGACCGAGCCTGCTCCGTGTCGGGACTGCAAGGGGCCTCCCCGGCTGCGCTGCTCGTGCCCAGCAGGTACTGGTCCAGGCCCAAGAAGGCCCCGGGCTGGGGGGAGGCGGCTGTGGGGGCTGCTGCAGGCTTCTCAGGGCCCTGGAGCAGCAGCTGCTGCTGCTGCTGGTGCTGCTGCTGGCGAATCGCCTGCTGGATGTCTGAGAGCAAATCCTCTTGCTCCGTGGCCGAGTGAAAGCTATAGATGTCCGTGTCCGAGCCGGAACTGGTTCTTTGTCCATCCTGCACCCCTGCAGCAGCTTCCAAATCCCCCAAGACCACCCTGCCCCCAACCCCAACATCGGTGGGTCCAGAGCCACTTGGACGGGTTACCTCGAAAGGGTCAGCACACTCGGTATCCGACAGGCCCGTCTCATCTGCAGAGAGGCTGAGATCTGGGGTCTTGGTGACCAGGGAGTGCGCGCTGTCCAGCTCCCCGATCTGCAAGGCCTGGGAGTCCAGCACATCCTCGCGGGAGCCGCTGGTGCCTTTCCCCTTGGACAGGTTCTTCCTGATCCGCAGGTTGGAAAACACTGAGGCTCTGGATTCCGACTTGCTCTTCTTCTTGCCTGGCTCTCCCCCGCCGCCACCTCCTCCCCCCTTGCCGTGCTTGCCCAGCGCCTTCTTGCCCCCGCTCCCCTTCTTTGTGGCTTCCACATCTCTGGGCCCGACAGCATCCTCGGCGCTGCTTCCGCCTTCGTGCAAGGCATCACCTGCGCTCCTCTTCAGCTTCCCATCCTGGTTCCCCATGTTGCGATCCCGCTGCTGAGCCGAGGCGCCTCCGGCATTCAGGCCATGCCGGCCCTCCTTGGCCCCCAGCCCGCACAGGGGGAGGCTCCCGGGACAGTCAGGCGGCCAGGCGAGCCGCTGGGAGAGGAGGCCAAATCGCGCGGGGCTGGCCCTGCTAGCATCTGCCTCCTCTTCGCACAATGCGCGCTTGCTCCCGCGGCGGCCGTGGCTGCGGCTGCAGCCGAGAGCGAGCGGGCGGCAGCCCAGAACATGCTCAGTGCTGCGCTCTGAGTCCGCCAATGGCTGCGCAGAACGCAGCCGGGGCCTGGCCCCCCAATGGCCGCCGCACCCCCCTCCGCCCTCGCTCGGCTTCTCCCCGAAGCCGGGCGCGAAAACTGTTTGCTCAATCTCGGAGACTTTCATCTCCGCTGTGCGAATCGAATGCATTGTCCCCGTGGAAAGAGCTCGTCAGCTGGAAGATGCACATGGAACGTCAAAGCTCCGGGACCTGCCATGAAAAAAAAAAAAAGTTAAAAAGAATTTTAAACGGTGAAAAAACCGAAGCCAAATTCCAATTGAGAGATTCTATAATATCGAGGCCACATACACTATCCACTCCCCCCTTCAAGTGCCTGAAGAAGCATGGCTCTTCAATAAATATTTGTGGAGCGAATGGATTGTTCTTTAATAACTGATAGTCTTGAACACTGTAAATGTGCTTGAGCATATGGTTTAGGAATGGTTGCTACATATAGTGCTGCTTTTATGTTTGATGCAGACCTTGCATCTGTTTACTTGAGAGATTAGCTGCCGTTTCAAAAGTTCATTTTTTCGAATTTTTTATGACAAAATAGCAAAGTGAATTTAAAAAAATCCTAAGAGATTAGAGTTGATTAAAATGCTAATCTCCAAAATTCTATGTATTTACCATATAAATCAAATAGCATTTGTATTCCAAAAGGGTACATATACTATAACTCCCAGGAGGTCAGACTCATCAATATTAAACATGCTCCTATTGTTGTTGCATATAAAAAGGAAAAAGACAAAAAAGGAAACACCCTTGGCACAGACACATGAATTCAGATGTTATGCTATAAACCACCGCTTCCCAAGCAAACCCTTTAAGGCAAACTTTGTCCTTGCCTTTACTATAAAAGTTTGTAACAGTTTAATAGAATTTCTTAACATTCTGGCTCCTGTATTAATAGAAAAATTTCCTCCGTTGTAAACGTTGTCACTGTTACTTAGGAAATTTAGTTACCCGTATTAAAGCATTTTTCAACATCCTGGGTATCTAACGCACCTTTAAGATTAAAGCAGCGTTAATCAATAATGTTACAATGTTATGATAATTTGAGTTACAAATTCATCCTTAAGCACTTTGAAAATAAGTAGTAGCTATCCAACATGTTAGTATTCCAAGTAAGCCCAAAGGAGGAAAAAGTACATGTTATAATGACGCAATTTAAATTCGGCAAGCAAATGCTCCTTTGAATATTGTGAACTACATTTTAAACCTCTCTCTTTAACCATTTTTATGTTTAAAAAAATGGTCGTATGAGTCTTCGATATAAAAGTACTCCATTGCAATAAGTAGGAGCCTTTTTCAAATTATATTCTTAAAAACAGATGATTTAAAGTCAGGCAGCCAGTCATTTTAGGTGGCCTTTTAGAGTAAATGGTTTGGAGAAATCACCTTTAATAATAACTCTGCCAGGGTAACAGCCCTGTCTTGGAGAGGTTCTGGAGTACTTGAAAACCCTTTGTTTCCCCTTTCACAAAACTGCTCTTTTCTAGAATGCAGACTCCTCAGAGGGCACAGTTTGCCTAAGGCTAATAGAATTTGCTGCCTCTTTGAACACTGAGGTACTATGGGTTTTGATTTTTGCTCTTTCTTTAACAAGACATCTTTGACTCCAAACTATTTTGAGTTTTTTATTTGTTGGTTTTCGTTTCTTTTTACTTTCTTTGTTTACTTTTACTTTCTTTACTATTTACTTCTGAGATATATTTAAGTTCCAGAAATAAAAAAAAAAAAAAAAAGAAAGGAGAGAAGAAGGCAAGGAGGGAGGGCAGAAGAGAGAAAAGACTGCTGATGTTTTCACATCCTTTGAATGTGAAACAATATATGACAGCTGTGTGCAGGTCACAGGTGACAAAGCTCTACTACATGCAAAGGCTTGTTGGAAAATCACAAGTGTGGGCACCAAATGTAGGTAGGTACTCTCAATCCAATTTAAACTTAATGAATAAGTTCAGGCTGAGATTTGTCTAAGGTCCCATAGCAGCAAAGGCATTACTTGAACCTACAGATTTAGGTTCCTAATTCTTTATAAAAAACAACACTACACAGTTTATTATTTCATGGGCTGGTAAGAGCATCATGAAGGCGAACAGTATTTAGTGGTCCCAAAGATGCCTGGGGCATGGCCTAAGCTTAACTCCATTTGATGAAGAAATGATATCATATCTCTAGTTGCAAAAAACACATTTAACAAATAGAGATCCTACCTTGTGCCTGGCCAAACACTAGGTACCAGGGCACAGGAAAACAAAACAAAATAAAACAAAACAAAACAAAACAAAAACCAGGTGTGGCTAGCCTGTATATTCAAGAATCTAATCTAGAATAATTGTTGGTAAAAAAAAAAATCTTTAGTATTAGCATCCCAAACAGGTCACCAAAAATGTATATGAAATTAGTTGCTACCCATTTTCCAACATTTCCAAAATGTTGCTATAACATTTTCCAACTGTTGAACTCCAGTTCATAATATGCATATGTGAATGTGGGATAAATGTACTAAACTCTGCAACTTACTCAAAAATGCATCAAAAAATTAAGATGCTTTAATGGATGGAGATATGGACAGATAACGTAATAAAGCAGGTATATTTAAATTTTAATTGTATAATTTAAGTGATGGATATATGCTGTTGCTGTAAAATTATTTCCACTCTTCTGTATGTTTGAAATTTTGAAGTGTGGTATAAGAGAGTTACAAGAATGTTGTATTTCCCAGCTTTTTTGAAATTAAAATCATATAAAGGTTTATGGCACTCAATTAACAGTAAGTGAATAATCAGTCCTCCTCTCTTCACTTTTACCTGTTTGTCTGAATTATATGTCATTTCTTCTTCTCTTTTCTTTTAGCTCTCCTCCTGTTTCATTGCTGTCTCAATTCAGTATCTCTCCATAATGAAATGTTTGGTATGTGTCTTTAGTTTTCACTATGCTTCACCTTGATGAATGTTTGAGACTCTCTAGCAAAACAATCAGATTGGATGCTAATTATCCAACTCACTCTTTTCTCCAGCAGGGACTTCACCTTGATGAATGTTTGAGACTCTCTAGCAAAACAATCAGATTGGATGCTAATTATCCAACTCACTCTTTTCTCCAGCAGGTGAGTGACCTTTTCCTGAAAGACAACTCTGTCCTGATATCAACTACTAAGACTTGGCCTCTTCCATCCACCTCTCAGTCCTGACTTTACTCCTATACTACAGACTACTGTACCCACTTTCTAGAGAACAGTTGTACTGCCATGCCCCCAGTCCAACCCACCATATCTGAAATGGGACTCATGTGCTCTTGCATATTCATTCTCTTTGGGGGTTTTTTTGTTTTTTAATTTTTTTTAACATTTATTTATTTTTTGAGAGACAGAGCATGAGCAGGGGAGGGGGAGAGAGAGAGAGAGGGAGACACAGAATCTGAAGCAGGCTCCGGGCTCTGAGCTGTTTGCTAGCACAGAGCCCGATGCTAGGCTCGAACTCACGAACTGCGAGATCATGACCTGAGCCGAAGTTGGACATTCAACCTACTGAGCCACCCAGGCACCCCTGTTTGTTTGTTTTTTGTTTTGGGTTTTTTGTTGTTGTTGTTCAGTAAAAGCACCACAATCTCTCCAGTTGCCCAAACCCAGCTTGTTGCTAATTCCTGTCTCTCCCTTAGTCCACACAGTTTAGCAATCCCAGAGATTTCTCTATTCTTCCTCCTTATGTCTCTTACATCCACTCATCTGTTTGATCCCAACTGCCATTTCCCTTGTCTTTCTCCTACCCCCACCTCCAACTCCCATCTGTTCTTTCTTGCTATTATCAATGCTTCTCAAATGGGGAGACAATTTTGCTCCCCAGGGAACATTTGGCCCCGTCTGGAGACATTTTGGGTTTTCATAATGGTCGGGATGCTGCTAGCACCAATGATGCTGCTAAACAAAATGCAGAGGACAGCATCCTCCCTTCAACCCAAAATGCCAATTATGCTGTCGTTGAGCACCTGCTTTATCATGAAGCCTCTCGCCACTGCTGGAGTCAATAAATGTGAATGAATGAGTAAAAGAATGGAAATTATTATTATTTTGAAAAGTATTTCTCAGTTAAGGCAAATCAAAAACTTGAAAAGAGAACCTAACAGGACAAACAAGACTTTAACTACTGTTAACTATATCTTAAATGGAGAATTAAATGTATCTTAAATGGAGAATTATCTTAAATGGAGTATCTTAAATGGAGAATTAACTCTTCCCTGAGACATTCACATTCTATGAAATAATGTGTCTACATAAATATTCCTATTGTTCACATACTTGCTGACATTATAAAAAGCCCTTATTCCTACCAGAAAATTTCAAGATGGAATCCCCAGAGCTCTTTTACAGAAATCATTATATGGGTCAGACCTCTTTTACAGAAATCATTATATGGATCACAAACAAGAATTATGTAGCTTTCAATTTTTACCATCCTCTTTCATGTTATCACCAATGCAGTACTTGGAAATTAAGTGCTTACAAAACTGAGAACAAGTCAAACATTACTTTGCCCAAGCAATACAGAATGCACTACAACTATTCGGAATTTGCCTATAGAAAGCCCACTTTAAGTCCATAATTTACCTTGTTCAGTGACAAGAAGTCGCAAAAATCATTCTAAAGACAGAGCCAATAAGGAATTAAGATTGAGACAGCCGATCCTTGGCCTGGAGAGAAATGCTGTCCAACAGAAATGTAATGCAAGCCTCAATGGTAACATAAATACTCTAGTATCCACATTAAAAGGGCTAAAAGAAACAGATGAAAATAATTTGAAGAATAATTATGTAACCAAAAATATCCAAAATATTTCAACAAGAAGTCAATAAAAAATTATTAGGGGGATAGATTACATTCTTTTTTCCATACTAAGTCTTTGAAACCCAGTATGAATTTTACTAACGGCAACATCTCATTCAGACTAGTCACATGTCAATTGCTTCATAGCCATCCATGGCAAATAGTCACTCTTTTCTGAGCACAGCTTTAACCTTAGATTTTTCAGAGCTTTTTGAGCAACTCTTAGAATCTGCAAACATTAATCCAAACTGTGTTATTGAGCTTTAAAACAGTATTATATATTTTTATGTCATTTTAATGACATGTAGGTATATAATAAAAAAAAAATCCATGGAACAAGCATGGGAAGAGATTCTAAGTGGGGCATCTGGCTGGCTCACTTGGTAAAGTATGTAGCCCTTGATCTTGGGGTTGTAAGTTTGAGCCTCATATTGGGCCTAGAGATTGCTTTAAAAAAAATAAAAAAGAGAGAGATTCTAGTATAAATACGGACACGAGAGAGAAAACTATATTCCACAGAGCACTCTGGCTTTGGTAATAAATAATTTGATAATAAATAAAATGAGACCTGTCCACAAAAACTAGGCCAAATGTATGGGTTTTCATTAAACAAAGACACCCCAAGAAGCATGCATACCTATGTTTGTCCTAATAGACATTAGTTTGTCCATGCATATTTCAGAAGATGATCTTAATATTGGTTTTAATCACACTGCTCCTTAATATATATTAAAGATGCTTTTACATTGAATTCTAAGTGTCAGCATTTTCTCTTCGAATTTAAGAGCCAGTCTAATTATTACAATATGGTATTAAAGAAAATTCATTGAATTAAATTTAAAGATTAAATTGACTTTATTCAATGACTCATGAATTAGACAGCATCTCATCTAGCAAATAGAAAGGAGCTCCATCAAACTGCAGAAAAGGAAAAGTTTTTAAAGGAAGAGAGGGAACAGAAGAAAAAAAGGAAATTATTAGCAAAGAATGTGTTGTTTTAGTCAAGGTCACCTAAAGCAAAAAAGAAGAGATCTATCAGTGAATTACCTCCAAGTGCTGACCAGGAAATTTCAGGTTATCTGTTTAAAGGTTACATTGCAGAAGAAGCTAAAGCCTCAATTTATTTTTTTTTAAGTTTATCTATTTAGAGAGAGAGTGAGCAGGGGAGAAGCAGAGAGAGAGGGAGAGAGAATCCCAAGGAGGTTCCACACTGACAATGTGGAGCCCCACACAGGGGTGGATCCCACAAACTGTGAAATCATGACCTGAGCTGAAACCAAGGGTCAACGCTCAACCAACAAAGCCACCCAGGCACCCAAGCCTCAAATAAGTTTAGTATTAAGTTTTGTTTGGCTGACATGGAACCTTAATATAAGTGACTCCATTTTGATCCTGTGGTTTTCCTTTTAACAATGGAAAAAGAGCAAAAAAGACCCAAAGAGGAGAAAAAAATAAATATTTCAGTTTAGGGGCAATGCTTGCTTGCTCTTTATGAAACAAACGCCTTAGACCTTTGCACTTTCACCCAGAAATTAAGAGGAACTTGTTCTGATCACAAGGAATCCAAAAGAAGTTCAAAACTCACATCTCTTACTGAAGATCTTTTCAGAGAATTGCCCTCAAGTACTTTAACTTCACTAGAAAATGGCTGGTTGCTGGGTTTTCCTTTTCCTTTCTTTTCACAGCACAAAGCAGTGGTTTCAGTGTAGAACTTTGCATCAGCTTCATTTTCCTTAGAAGAGCAGGAAAAGGCCTGTGGGAGATTTTATTTCACTCACCTGTGTGGGAGCTTCAGCTGTACAAACGTGACTTCAGGGTGCTGGCCGAAGAATGGGAAAATTTTACTCTCAACAATGTAACTAGGTTTTCTGGTAACAGTATAGAAACATCTATCATCAGAATGTCTAGGCAAGATGATTATAATGTTTACTGGAAATCAATTTATCAGTATTACTACTACACTTTAAATACTTCCTCAGAGATTAGGGAGGCAGGGAAGGAAAACTGATTTGAAGTCTGTCTTTCCTTGCCTATGATACTCTATGAAAGACTGCCAGAGCTATTTGGCTCTTTAGGGCTCATTGAGTCAACATTTTCTAGGCATTTCTTCCTGTCCTCCTAAAACTCCCGGGACTTCATTTAAGGCAGATGCAGGTGCAAAATCTAAAAAAAAAAAAAAAAAAAAAGGCAAAAACAATTACAATAGCTGCTAAGCAGTTGAATAATTTCGACAATTTGCAAGGTCCCTTCTGTGGATTTTCCTGAGTTGTTGGATCTGAGGTGCCTAGAGAGAAAAGTGCAGGGTGTGCTAACTTGTCTTCATCAAGACAACGGCTTTATGGGTCTCAGTAATGATGACAACTTAGAAAGGTTCCAACGGATCAATTTCGACTGCCAGACTGAAGTGGCTGAGTGCAGCTGGAAGTGGTCTACTGGCCTACAAAATGTGTTAGCTCCCACAACGTGGAAACTCCTTTCAATATTTAAGGAGCTTGAGGGTAGGCTTTAAATTTTTTTTTAACATTTATTTATTTTTGAGACAGGGAGAGACAGAGCATGAACGGGGGAGGGGCAGAGAGAGAGGGAGACACAGAATCGGAAGCAGGCTCCGGGCTCCGAGCCGTCCGCCCAGAGCCCGACGCGGGGCTCGAACTCCCGGACCGCGAGATCGTGACCTGAGCTGAAGTCGGACGCTCAACCGACGGAGCCACCCAGGCGCCCCGAGAGTGGGCTTTAAAAGCATAGTTTGAAGCCTGACCTGTTTGTTTTACTAGTGATAGCACTTTGTTTTACTTTTAATATAAATGAATTTTATATTATTAATTTATATTATTTTCTATTATGATTAATTACATTATATAAAAATTATGTATATAAATTATGTTATATATGTAACATATATTTAATTATATTATTAATTTATAATAAATTCATCTCAGTTTTATTGAGATATAATTGACACACAATGCTACATAAATGTGTATACAGCATATATTGCAAAATGATTACCACAATACGTTTAGTTACCATCCATCACCTCATCTAGTTACAATTTTTTTTCATTGAAATTCTTTAAATGCCCAGCACTACACTAGCAGGTGGTTCTATAGTGGTGATTAAAATAGGCCTGTTCCCTGCCCTCAGGGAATTTACAGCATAATGGAATGAGGTAGGACAGACTGTGAGGAAGTCAATAAATAAACCATACAACTGCAAACTGTGATCGTGATGCGGAGATTAAAAACAGCCGCTTTAAAAATGGGACTAACCTGTTTTAAAGTTGGGTGATCAGGGAAATTTTCTCCAAAGGCCTAACATCCATGATGAGAAATAGAGGCCGAGAAGGTTTCAAACAAGCAAAATGTGTGAGAAAAGTATTTGGGCAGAGGAAAAAGTGTGAATCAACGTTAAAAAGCCAAGTAGTGTACTGGTAAAAGCAACTGGCAAGGTAATTCTATGCCTCAGAATCTGTGACCCTACTTTCATAATATCTAAGTTCCTGGGAAAATGCTTAATATTTTATATTTCCACTTATGACCTATTTTCATCATAACAGAATGAAGTATTATTTACTATCTTTTAAGAACTAGCTGATCCTTACAATTATTTATGTAGCTAAGCTATGAACAAAGTAATGGTATGGATTGGGGGAATGTAGATTAATAGAATCACTTTGGGAGTACCCTCAAACTCAACAAATGGGCACCTCTTCCCCTGATTCCACCCTGCCCCCATGAGTCTGATAGTTATCAAGATGCTGTCTGTTTTCTATCCCTAAAACAACTGGGAAAGACATGTTTTGATAATCTTCTACTTCCTCTGTCACCATTCTACCATAATAAATTAAATTCCACCTCTATTTTTAAAAGTTACCTGTAGTAGCTTGTGTATAGGAAGAATGGGTCTTAGATCAAGTGGGTTCAAATCTTGACTTGGCTTCGGTGATTTGGGCAAATAAATCAATCTCTCTTAGCTTCAATTTCTCCATCTGTAAAATAAATATAATAGTAGCTCCTTTATAAAAGTATTGCAAGGATTCGGGGTACCTGAGTGGCTCAGTCGGTTAAGCGTCTAACTCTTGATTCGGCTCACATCATGATCTCATCATTTCTGGGTTCAAGCCCTGTGTCAGGGCTATCATCATGAAGCCTGCTTGGGGTTTTCTGTCCCTTTCTCTCTCTCTCTCTCTCTCTCTCTCTCTCAAGATAAATAAATAAAAAATAAATAAATAAATAAATAAATAAATAAATAAAAGATAAAAATAATTTTTAAAAAAAGAAAATAGAACTTGAAAAAAGATTACTGCAAGGATTTAATCGACCATTTATACAAATGGCCTAGCACATAATAGTTGCTCAATAATTGTTGAACAAAGGCTATAAGAGCCAATTATGTAATCCCAATAATTCCAGACCTCTTACAGGAGAAATCCTAGAAACACGAAAAGGAAGAATTATTAATTCACCAAGACTGAGGAAGCCTGCCATTCATGAAAAGCTAGATATTTTCAAGTTATGTTGCTAGGTGTTCTGAACTGTTGTTTTCCTACCAACAAAGATGCTACACTTATACCCCCCTTAGATGAGTGCCAAGGGGTGAGTTGTTTTCTATTGGCCTAGAATTTTCCTACCCCTACATGCTAGATTCTACCTACCATAGCTGTGGAGATGCGAGTTCAGAGAAACTGAGCCCTGAGTCAGTGTCCCCAGGCCTCCCAACCAGAAGATTTAGACTGAGCTGAACTTGGAGCCCACTTCAAGGGAAAGAATGTTAAACCAAGAATCCCTAACTGTAATGAAAGACAGACATGAACCCATCCTGGTACCCTAGGTCTGAATACATCTGGCAGGTTCCTCACAATACATTTTCTGAGCTAGAATACATTTTCATGATCTCATAGTAAAAATTAATATTTTTGAATGTAGATAAACACAATGTGATATATCCATGCAGTGCAATACTACTCAGCAATAAAAAGATAGGAAGTGCTCAGACACGTTAGCATATGGATGAACCTCAAAAACATGACACTAAGTGAAAGAGCCAGATTTTAAAAATGACCACATCTTTTATGATTTTACTTATAAGAAATGTACAGAAAAGGACATTTTACAGAGACAGGTAGTAGACAAGTAGTTGCCTGTGGCTGAGGCAGGAATGGGAAGTGACTACAAATTGACATGGGTTCCATTTGGAGGTATGGGTGGAATGTTCCAAAATGTAATCATGGTGACGGTTATATAATTCTGTAAATATACTAAAATATCATGGAATTAAAACAGGTGGATTTATCATATGTAAATTATACCTTCACAAAATATTAATTAAAACATTAATTTAGGGGCACCTGGGTGGCTAAGTCAGTTAAGTGTTTAACTTCAGCTCAGGTCATGATCTCAGTTTGTGAGTTCAAGCCCACGTTGGGCTCTGTGCTGACAGCTCGGAGTCTGAAGCCTGCTTTGAATTCTGCGTCTCCTCTCTCTGCCTCCCCTGCTCATGCTCTCTGCATGTGTCTCTCTCTCAAAAATAAACATTAAAGGGGCCCCTGAGTGACTCAGTCAGTTAAGCGCCTGACTTTGGCCCAGGTCATGATCTCGCAGTTTGTGGGTTCAAGCCCCGTGTCAGGCTCTGTGCTAATAGCTTGGAGCCTGGAACCCGCTTTGTATTCTGTGTCTCCCTCTCTCTCTGCCCTTCCCCTGCTTGCGCTCTCTCTCTCTCTCTCTCTCTCTCTCAAAAATAAATAAACATTAAAAAATAAAATAAATAAAATAAACATAAAAAATAAAATAAAATGAATTAATTTAAAAAGTGAATGTTTTTCACTTTGGGCCTCAGCTTCAAGGCAGTGATTTCCTTATACAAAATGGCCTAAGTTCCATTGCTCTGCAGTTATTGGCCTGGATGCCCAAATTTGACTCACTTCTCAGGTCCAAAAGGAACTCAAGGTAACTTCCAGAGATGAATATTCCAGTCATGGGGGCAGGGCAGCTGAAGAGTGGCTCTCACTAGATAAACTAAGTAAAGAAGGGAACTCTAGCTGGGATTGTCGTATATTATTGACCATAACAGGTCAGCTGGGATACACAGTATGAATTTGATATTCCCAGTCCCCAAATACAGTAATGTTTCTTTTTAGCAATAAGTGAGCAAATTTTTAAAAATATTTTCTTATTTTTTAGAAAGAAAGAAAGAAAGAAAGAAAGAAAGAAAGAAAGAAAGAAAGAAAAAAGAAAGAGAGCACAGGCAGGGGAGAGGGGCAGAGAGAATCTTAAGCAGGCTTCACAGTCAGTACAGAGCCTAACATGGGGCTTGATCCCATGACCCTGGGATCATGACCTGAGTTGAAATCAAGAGTCGGACAGTCAACCGACTGAGCCTCCCAGGCGCTCTGAATAAAATGTATTTTAAAGTCCTAAGCTACAAGATGATCTGAAAATGCATTAATCAGCAGCAGAAGTGACAGAGACCATCGAACATCTCAGTCCCCAGCAAGGAAACTCTTTTAAATCAATTTAACGCCCTTTGTCATTGATTTGAGATGTTGATCATAAGAAGGAGAAGACTAGGCAGCATGGAAAACTAAACTCAAGCCCAAGTTTTATTTTCCAATCCTCAAATCAGTATTTAATAATGATTAATTATTGTTGCTTCATTTGTGTATGAACAATTTCAGTTAGGGAACATGTAGATGCAAGGAAACAACATCTACCCACAGTCCAAGTAAAAGGATTTTCTTTGAAGGACAGGATAAGGCATGGACTTCAAAGGACTGGAGACAAAGAACACTGAGCCATATACAGAGATTTAACAGTCATCACACAGCTACTTTATCTGTCTGTCTTCCTGGAATGTTTCTTGCTTTTATCTCTCTCCATATGTCTATAATTTCCTTTAGTTTCTGCTTACTAAACAGCATGCACGTGGCCTAAAATGGTTGAGCAAGGCCATGTTCCATATAACCTTACAGTTCAAGTACCAAGCGATGTTTGACTCATCACAACTAGAGACTGTTCCACCAATGTCAAGTATCTATCCTGATCCAACCAGCTGAGGCCAGAAGGGATGAGTCACAAGGTCTGTCATGGTTACATAGGCCCACTATAGTAGGCAGCGTGACGGCCTCCAATGGTGTCCATGTTTTAACTCCCAGAACCCTAAAATATGTTACACGGAGAAGGGGAATTATGGCTGTAGATGGAATTAAGCTTATAGAATCAGCTGTCCTTGAGATAAGCAGATTATCCTGGATTGTCTAGGAGGGCCCAATGCAATCACAAGGGTCATTATAAGTGAAAGAGGGGGGCAGGAGAGTCAATGTTAAAGGAAGAGATGTGAAGACAGAAGCATCATCCAAGGTAATATGAAGAAGGAGTCTGGGTCAAGAAATGCAGGAAGATTCTAGAAGGTGGCAAGGGCAAGGACACTAAGTCTTTCCTAGAGCCTCCAGGAGGAACATTCCTGCTAACACATTGGTTTTAGGACTTCTGAACTCCAGAACTGTAAGTGAATATATTGCTGTTATTTTAAGACACTAAATTTGTGGTAATTTGTTATAGCAGCATTAGAAAACTAATGAGGTGTTTAAAAAGTGAATCTCCAGGGGCGCCTGGGTGGCGCAGTCGGTTAAGCGTCCGACTTCAGCCAGGTCACGATCTCGCGGTCCGTGGGTTCGAGCCCCGCGTCGGGCCCTGGGCTGATGGCTCAGAGCCTGGAGCCTGTTTCCGATTCTGTGTCTCCCTCTCTCTCTCTGCCCCTTGCCCGTTCCTGCTCTGTCTCTCTCTGTCCCAAAAATAAACGTTGAAAAAAAAAAATTAAAAAAAAAAAAGTGAATCTCCGGGGCACCTGGGTGACTCAGTCAGTTAAGCATCCAACTCCAGCTCAAGCCATGATCTCACGATTTGTGAGTTCAAGCCCCGGCATTGGGCTCTGTGCTGACAGCTTGGAGTCTGGATTCCAGTTCAGATTCTGTGTCTCCCTCTCTCTCTGCTTCTCCTCCACTTGCATGCTATCTCTCCCCCTCTCAAAAATAAACATAATAAATAAATATATATATATTTTTTAAAAAAGCGTATCTCCGTGTTTCATGGATTATCCTCAGGAGAATTTAAAATCAAGCCTTCAAGTCTTACTCATTAGCAAATTTTACTTCTATAAATACAGGAAAAAGCCTTCTAAAGAAACTACTAGAAAAGGTGCTACTAATCTTCCCTTCCTGTGCTGGGCAGAAGAATCTTGACTGCAACTGTTAATTTGGAGCACAGCTGCTTCAAACATCTATATAAAATCATACTTAAAATGGCTCTTCAATTTAGAACATTAAAATTATAACAAGGGTTGATTGACACTAAGTTAGCAACACTAAAGAGTAACAGCCATAACCAATTTACTGAACAATTAAGTTAGGGAATAAATAATACACAGGCTTTAAATTTCTCTTCCAGTTCTTTTTTTTTTTCTTTTTTTAATGTTTATTTATATTTGACAGAGACAGACAGAGCATGAGTGGGGGAGGGGCAGAGAGAGAAGGAGACACAGAATCTGAAGCAGGCTCCATCCAGGCTCTGAGCTGTCAGCACAGAGTCTAACATGGGGCTCGAACTCAGGAGCTGGGAGATCATGACCTAAGCAGAAGTCGGCCGCTTACAACTGAGCGACCCAGGTGCCCCTCCAATGCTGTATTAAAAATTTAGCGTACCGGAATACTGCTGTCTTTGGTTTTAAACCCTCTATATACGGTGAGAGCTCTGTCTCTGACCTCAGTCTAACTGTCATATGTCCCCGAATCCACTTGCCTACTTCATATTTCTGCTAGGCTGACTCGGAGACATTCCACATCCAAAATTTTCCAAATAATTCACCAGCTGTACCCCACCCTGCCCCAACCTCATGCTCTAACATTATTTGTTCCCTGACCAATGAGATTGTCAGTTAGAGAAACCAGAAAGTCACTCTAAGTGCTTTTTTTTTTTTTTAACGTTTATTTATTTTTGAGACAGAGACAGAGCATGAACGGGGGAGGGGCAGAGAGAGAGGGAGACACAGAATCGGAAGCAGGCTCCAGGCTCTGAGCCATCAGCCCAGAGCCCGACGCGGGGCTCGAACTCCCTGACAGTGAGATCGTGACCTGAGCTGAAGTCGGACGCCCAACCGACTGAGCCACCCAGGCGCCCCTCTAAGTGCTTTTTGAAGGTGCTCTTAAAATCCTAAACATTCTTCAGATCTGCTCTCTTCCCTGCCACAACCACAATCAACTCAAAGACTTGAGCTTCTCTTTCTAGGACCACTGTCACAGCTTTCTCAGTAATCCACCTCAAGGCATGCAAACTTCAATCCATTCCAAGTGGACCATGCATTCCAACATGCAAATCTAATCACTTAACATTCCTATGGAAAACCCATCCATTTACTTTACATCACCGTAAATGATCTGTTGCTACCTCTTCAATTTCATGCTATAGTTGTATATGTAATTGCTTTCCTAGCATCTTAGAATAGCACCCAGTTTCCATGTGGAAATCCATGGGCTTCTGGATTTGCCCCATATCTAGTATCCGGAGTGGAATATGTGAGTTAACACATAAATAGTACCAAGAGGCTTGCGTGCCTCAGTCAGTTAAGCATCCCATGCTTGATAACCACTCAGGTGGTGATCTTGTGGTTGTGAGATCCAGCCCTGCATCACGCTCCACACTAAGCAAGAAGCCTGCTCGGAATTCTCTCTCTCCTTCTCTCTCTGCCCCTCCCCCCTTCTCAAAAATATATAAATTTCTTAAAACTTAAAAAAAAAAAAAAAGAGCTGCCTGGATGGCTCAGTCCATTAAATATCCAACGTCAGCTCTGGTCATAATCTCCTAGTTCATTGAGTTCAAGCCCCAATTTGGGTGAGCTTGAGCCTTGTTCCTGGCTCCACACTCTCTCTCTGCCTCTCTCTCTTCCTCTCTCTTGGCACCTTCTCTCTCTTTCCCTCTCTCTCTCTGCCCCTAGTTCACTTGCACTCTCTCAAAAATAATACATAAATAAATAAACAAACAAACAAATAAATAAATAAATAAATAAATGAAATTTAAAAATATACTTTAAAAAGGATAGTATATCGAGAATGTGCACATAAACTATTCTGGCTCAAATCAAAATGGATATATGACTAGGGCTAGAATTTCTTGCACAAAGGGTCTGGGCAGGGTAGCAGATGGATGGAGGGCTGGAATGCTAGAGGTCAATTCAGCACATAAGGAAAAACCCACTAATGGCAGATCTAGCCTCTTCCGGGCAGAGGGCTATCCGTTTGTCCAAGGATAATATCATGAACATCTACATGAAATTATGCAGGAAGGCTATGTCATCTTAGCAATTTTCATTTATGAGTAAATAAACTCCTTTCATTATTTAGTGCATTTAAATTGAGGTTTATGTAAATAGATACTCTGTTCATGGATTGAAAGACTCAATATTATTAAGGTATCAATTCTTCCCAACTAGGTCTATAAATTCAACCAATTCTAATCAAAATCCCAGCAAGCTATTTTGTGGATATTGATAATCTAACTCTAAAGTTTGTATGAAAGGCAAAAGACTTACTATAAATTAGAGAATTAAGACAGTGTGGTATTGCTAAAAGAAAATATCCATCATCAGTGAATGGACATTTGGGCTCTTTCCATAATTTGGCTATTGTTGATAGTGCTGCTATAAACATTGGGGCGCATGTACCCTTTGAATCAGCATTTTTTTTATCCTTTAGGTAAATATTTAGTAGTGCAAACAAACTTCATATTGTTTTCTGAAGTGGCTGCAACAGTTTGCATTCTCACCAGCAGTGCAAAAGGGTTCCCTTTTCTCCACATCCTTGCCAACATCTGCTGTTTCTTGAGTTGTTAATTTTAGCCATTCTGACAGGTGTGAGGTGGTATCTCACTGTGGTTTGGATTTGTATTTCCCTGATGATGAGTGTTTTCCTGTGTCTGTTAGCCATCTGGATGTCTTCTTTAGAAAATTATCTATTCATGTCTTCTGCCCATGTAGTCCCTGGATTATTTGCTTCTTGGGTGTTGAGTTTGATAAGTTCTTTATAGATTTTGGGTACTAACCCTTTATTAAATATGTCATTTGCAAATATCTTCTCCCATTCCCTCAGTTTCCTTTTAGTTTTGTTGATTGTTTCCTTCCCTTTGCAGAAGCTTTTTATCTTGACGAGGTCCCAATAGTGCATGTTTGCTTTTGTTTCCCTTGCCTCTGGAGACAATCACACCTAGCCAAGGTCAAAGAGGTTGCTGCCTGGTTTCTCCTGTAGGATTTTGATGGTTTCCTGCCTCACATTTAGGTCTTTCATCCATTTTGAATTTATTTTTGGGTATGGTGTCAGAAAGTGGTCCATGTTCATTCTTCTGCATGTTGCTGTCCAGTTTTCCCAACAGCATTTGCTGAAAAGACTGTCTTTTTTCTATTGGATATTCTTTCATGCTTTGCAAAGAATATTGGCTATATATTTGTGGGTCCATTTCTGGGTTCTCTATTCTGTTCCATTGATCTATGTGTCTGTTTTTGTGCCAGTACCATACTGTCTTGATGACTATAGCTTTGTTATACAGCTTAAAGTCCAGAATTATGATGCCTCGTTTTGGTTTTCTTTTTCAACATTACTTTGGCTGTTCGAGGTCTTTTCTGGTTCCACACAAATTTTAGAATTGTTTGCTCTAGCTCTGTGAAGAATGCTGGTACAATTTTGACTGGGATTGCATTGAAAGTGTCATTTGCTTTGGGTAGTATTAACATTTTAATGATATTTGTTCTTCTGATCCATAAGCATGGAATGTTTTTCCATTTCTTTGTGTCTTCTTCACTTCTTTCATAAGATTTCTATAGCTTTCAGCATACAGATCTTTTACCTCTTTGGTTAGGTCTATTCCTAAGTATCTTATGGTTTTTGGTCAATTGTAAATGGGATCCATTTCTTGATTTCTCTTCCTGTTGCTTTATTATTGGTGTATAGAAACGCAACCAATTTCTCTATGCTAATTTTATATCCTATGACTTTGCTGAATTCATGTGTGAGTTCTAATGGTATTTTTTTATGGGGTCTTTTGGGTTTTCCACATATAATATCATGCCATGTGAAGAGTGAAAGTTTGATTTCTTCCTTGCCAATTTGTATGCCTTTTATTATTTCCGTTTGTTGCCTGATTGCTAAGGCTAGGATTTCCAATACTATGTTGAACAACAGTGATGAGAGTGTACATCCCTGTCGTGTTCCTGACCTTAGGGGGAAAGCTCTCAGTTTCTCCCCATCGAGGAGGATATTAGCTATGGGTCTTTCACATAGGCCTTTATGATCTTGAGGTGTGTCCCTTCTATCCCTACTTTCTTGAGGTTTTTTTTTTTTTAATCAAGAAAGGATGCTGTATTTTGTTAAATGCTTTTTCTACATCTATTGAGAATATTATGTGGTTCTTATCCTTTATTTTATTAATATGTTGTATCATGTTGATTGAGTTGCAAATATGAAATCAGCCCTGAATCCCAGGAATAAATCACAGTTGATCATGGTGATGTACTGTTGAATTTGATTTGCCAGTCTTGTTGAGAATTTTTGCATCCAGGTTCATTAGGGATATGGGCCTATAATTCTCCTTTTACGTGGGGTCTTGGTCTGATTTTGGAATCAAGGTAATGTTGTCTTCATAGAATGAGTTTAGAAGCTTTCCTTCAATTTCTATTTTGGAACAGTGTGAGAAGAGTAGGTATTAACTCTTCTTTAAATGTCTGGTAGAATTCCCCTGAGAAGTCATATGTCCCAGAATTCTTATTTGTTGGGTGATTTTTGATAACTTATTCAATTTCTTTAACGGTTATAGGTCTGTTCCAATTTTCTACTTCTTCCTGTTTCAGTTTTTATTGTGTGAGTTCCTAGGAATTTCCCCATTTCTTCCAAATTGCCCAATTTGTTGACATATAATTTCTCATAGTATTCTCTTATAATTCTTTGTATTTTTGTGGTGTTGGTTGTGATCTCTCCTCTTTCATTCATTATTTTCTGTATTTTGGTCCTTTCTCTTTTCTTTTTGATAACTCTGACTAGGGGGTTATCAATTTTGTTTATTCTCTCAAATAACCATCTCTTAGTTGCATTGACCTGTTTACTTTTTTTGTTTGTTTGTTTGTTTCTATAGTGTTTATTTGTACTGTAATCTTTATTATTTCCCTTCTCCTGGCTAAAGGCTTTTTGGCTGTTCCTTTTCTAACTCCTTTGGGTGTAAGGTTATATTGTGTATTGGGGACCTCTCTTGCTTCTTGAGACAGGCCTGAATTGCAAGGTACTTTCTGCTTAGGACTGCCTGTTCTGCATCCAAAGGGTTTGGACTGTAGTGCTTTCATTTTCATTTGTTTCCATATACTTTAAATTTCTTCTTTAATTTACTGGTTAACCGATTCATTCTTCAGTAGAATGTTCTTTAGCCTCCATGTATTTGAGGGCTTTCCAAATTTTTTCTTATGGTTTATTTCAACTTTCATAGTGTAGTGATCTGAAAGTATGCATGGTATGATCTTGACCTTTTTATACCTGTTTGGCTAATTTGTGACCCAGGATGCAATCTATTCTGAAAAATGTTCCATGTGCACTTGAAGAGAATGTGTATTCTGCTGCTTTATGATGAAATGTTCTGAATATATCTGTTAAATCCATCTAGTTCATTGTCATTCAAAGCCATTTTTCCTTGTTGATTTTCTGCTTAATCTGTCCATTGCTGTGCATGTGGTGTTAAAGTCCCCTACTACTATGGTATTATTATCCATGAGTTTCTTTTTGTTTGTGATTAATTGATTTATTTATTTGGGTGCTCCAACTTGGGTTGGAGACATAAATGTTCACAATTGTTAGATATTCTTGATGGATAGGCCCCTTAATTATGAAATAATGCCCTTTTTCATCTCTTGTTAGTCTTTGGATTAAAATCTAGTTAATGTGAGGTGGCTGGGTGGCTCAGTCAGTTAAGTGTCCGATTTCGGCTCAGGTCATGATCTCGCAGTTTGTGAGTTCGAGCCCTGCATCAGGCTCTGTGCTGACAGCCTGGAGCCTGGAGCCTGCTTTGGATTCTGTGTCTCCCTCTCTCTGCCCCTTCCCCTTCACGTTCTGTCTCTCTCTCTTTCTTTCTCTCAAAAATAAATAAACATTTAAAAAAATTTTTTAATAAATAAAAATAAAAATAAAATACAGTTAATGTGATATAAGTATGGCTACTCTGGCTTTCTTTTGATATCCTTTAGCATTATAGATGGTTCTTTATCCCTTCACTTTCAATCTGCAGGTGTCTTTAGGTCTAAAATGAGTCACTTGTAAGCAGGATGTATATGGATCTTGTTTATTAATCCACCCAGATACCCTATGTCTTTTGATCGGAGCATTTGGTCCATTTACATTGAGAATAATTAGTGAAAGATATGAATTTAGTACATTGTGTTACCTGTAGAGTTGGTGTTTCTGTTGATGTTCTCTATTCCTTTGTGGTCTTTGTTGCTTTGGTCTTTTTTTTTTCTCCTTCAGTCAGAGAGTCCCCATTCTTATTTCTTGCAGGACTGTTTAGTGGTCACAAACTCCTATAGCTTTTATTTGTCTGGGAAAATCTTTATCTCTCCTTCTATTCTGAATGACAGCTTGCTGGATAAAGAATTCTTGGCTGCATATTTTTCAGCACATTGATTATTTCTTGCCACTCCCTTCTGGCCTGCCAAGGTTCTATGGACAGGTTTGTTGCTACCCTTGTAGGTTAATTACCTTTTTGTCCCTAGCTGCTTCAGAATTCTTTCTTTATCCTTATATTTTGCAAGTTTCATTATGTTATGGTGCCAACCTGTTTTTGCTTATTTTTGCTTATTTGGAGATTTCTGTGCATCTGGGACTTGAATTTCTGTTATTTTGCATGTTTTAAAAGCTTGCTATGTTTCCTGCACCTGAGAGTACTGCTATATTAAAAAGAGGTCATACACTGTCCAGGGCCTGGCACTTCAGGAAGTGTTTCTGGTGTATGTTGTGTGCACTTGTCTTTTCCTTTTGGCTGCTCTTTCCCACCGCAGAGCTCCTCCTTGTTTGCAGTTTGGGCCTTTAACTAGGTGTGCTTTGACTTGTTTGTTGAAGTAAGTCTCATACCTGCCACATTCTCCCTCCAACTGTGGAGATCCTTCTGCAACTCTGAAGATTGATTTCCTGGATGTTCCTAGTGATCTTACCTCAATACAGCTGTGTTTGAGAGACAAGGAAAGCCCAAGGTCCCCCTACTTCTCTGCCCTCTTAATTTCTCTCCAGGAAAATGGGGATTTAGCATCAGGCCCCCTAGAAGTGACAATTAATTATTGCTGAAAATAGAAAAAGAATATTGTAATATGGACTTAAAAACTTTGGGAAGAACTAGGGTTCTGAATCTGTGATTTTAATTGTATGTATGTATGTATATATATATATATATATATTTAAAAACCTCAGTAGACTTTTTTGAATGTATACGGTTGCTTCTGAAGCAACATGAAACCCATTGTATTTTATATCTACTTTTCTAGAGTTAATCAATTTTCCTTTACTCTTTCAAACTTCTTCTAGAATTGTATAAATCAAAATATAGGCTTTTTTTATTTATCTTTTTGTGTCATATAGTAAAATTCCAGAGCACAAGGACAATGTTCTTATTTCTATTTGATTCTCTAGTGTCTGGCATGGGATTTTGGCACACAGCAGGTGCTCAATAAGTGCTGAATCTATACAGATTTCAGAGAGAGATGGCGGAATGTGACAAAATGCCTCAAATTTACATTTTTTTTCTTTGTGGGGATTGTTCTATCAAAACCATTTCCCTCATAGTACAATTGTAACCAAGATCATCTGCAGCATGATTAGTATTTTGGTCGTCTCAAAGTGGAAAAATCAGGTAATAGCTCCAGCTCATTTTGTCGCTATATTAGTTAAATTCCATAGAATTGCTGTTGGTACTTTTTTTTTTAATTTACATCCACGTTAGTTAGCATATAGTGCAACAATGAATCCAAGAGTAGATTCTTTAATGCCCTTTACCCATTTAGCCCATCCCCCCTCCCACCACCCCTCCAGTAACCCTGTGTTTGTTCTCCATATTTAAGAGTCTTTTATGTTTTGTCCCTCTCCCTATTTTTATGTTATTTTTCCTTCCCTTCCCTTGTATTTATCTTTCCTGTGGTTTAGAGTCCTCGGTATGAGGGAAGTCATATGATATTTGTCTTTTTCTGACTAATTTCCTTTAGGATAATACCCTCTAGTTCCATCATGTAGTTGCAAATGACAAGATTTCATTCTTCTTGATTGCTGAGTAATACTCCATTGTGTATATATACATACCACATCTTCTTTATCCATTCATCCATCGATGGACATTCGGGCTCTTTCCGTATGCTGTCTTGAAGGGGCACATGCACCCCAATGTTTATAGCAGCTGTTGGTACTTTTAATAACACTTTGTGCATTTCATCCTTGAGTAACACTAGACCAGCTATGTAGCCTGGGCTAGTTGCTTTCCCTTTTCAAATATTATTTTCCTTGTCGATAAAATGAAATGGTATCAGCATCTGCCTCATAGCATTTTTGTATTTATAACATGCTGTCATATTATATAAATTTGGGAAAACTATACAAATAAAAAAGAGACATGTGATATGCCTATAATAACTCTTTCTCTCTTTTGTCTTGACATTGACTTCTAGATCTTTCCTACGCAGAGTGTGGCCTGTGGCCCAGTAGCACCAGCCTCACCTGGGAAATTTTTTGATATGCAGAATCTCACATCTCACCAACCCAGACCTTCTGAATCAAAGACTGAATTTTAACGAGATCCCAGATGGCTGTACATTACAGTTTGAGAACCACTGTCTACACAGAACTGAAGGAGTATTAATTTCTTATTGCTGCTGTAATAAATTACCACAAACTTAGTGCCTAAAACAACAAAAATGTCTTATCTTGCAGTTCTGGAGGTCAGAAGTCCCAAATCAAGGTGTGCACAGGGCTGTGTTTTTCTTCAGGCTCTAGGGAAGAATTCATTTCTTTGACTTTTCCAGGTTCTAGAGGCCAGCATCACTTCTTGGCCTGTGGCCCCTTCCTCCATCACTCTGACCACCACTGTCTTCATATCTCCTTCTCTGACTCTGATTCCTCTGCCTCCCCTTTTCACTAATAAGAACTTTTGTAATTATATTGGGCATAACTACATAATCCTGGATAATCAATTTCCTTAAACTTTAATCACTTCTCCAAAAGTCCCTTTTGTCATATAAAGGAACATATTCACAGGTTCTAGGGATTAGGATAAGGGTATCATTGAGGGGCCATTATTCTGTCTACCATAAATATTATGTGACTAAACTTACCTCAATTTATTAAAAATCTATTTCAAAACAGCAGCAAACAAATGCTCTTATTTGTCACTGATTCAATAATTTGTGTCTTTAGTGACCCAGGGCCTAAATGCTGCTCAACAATTCATTTTCTTCTTTGTCCTCACTCACTTCCATTCTCACCCTTTTCAAGTTCACTCTATGCAACTTGCCCACCCCACCATTTCTACCTTTATTTTCAATAAATAACCTCTTACTTCAAAAAGAAACTGCAAGCTACCAGACAGGAATATCCTCAACTTCTTGACATTCTTTTTTTTTTTTTTTTAAAGCTAATTCAGCAAATACATATTGAGTATCAAACTATGGGCTAAGCACTGTCCTAGGTTTGCAGGTAAAATGGTTTTCTGCAAGAAACAGACGTTCTACTTGTGAATAATAAAACGAGAGAAAAAGAAAGATGGAGATGGAGGGGAAAGAAGAAATATCAGAGAAAAACTCACTGCTGAGAATATAGGATATTGGACTAGGTAGCTACCTAAAAGGGGGTGGTCAGGGAAGCTTCTTTGAAGAGGTGACTTTTAAGCTGAGATGTGAATGTAAGAAGCCTGCTGCGAGAAAGGTACTAGTACAAATAGTGGGAAAATACATCAAGCAGAAAAGACCATGATTGCTGTGAAGCCAACACGTTTATTTGCATGGATACCCATTCTTTTCTATTCTTCTCTCCTCTTATTTAAGGAAAGCCATCCACCTTTATTCCAGGTCTTCAAACATAGAAGCATATCCCTGGGAATACTTAAAGGCTTTCCAGTTTTCCTGGGAAAGCTCATTTTTAGGAATATTTTTCCTGATCTTAAACTTCCGTGTGTATTCTTTTCTAAAATTGTCTAAGAGTATACTTCAAAGTCAAGATATTGTCCTTTTTCCCCACCTTTCTTTCACAATTGCCACTTTTGCTGTTTACAAAAGAAAGCGTAGCTCTTCCTCGACCTAAGTCTTAATGTGTTGCTTTGCCCCCAGGGTATAAAATCCTCTGGCGTGTCAAATAAAGAACAATTCTAAAAATGGGTGGTGGTGTTGAGAAAATGAATGTGGAAATAAACAAAGAATATCTGTGATGGTTAATATGTCAACTTGACTGGGCTCTGGTGTGCCCAAATAGCTGGGAAACATTATTTCTGGTGTCTGTAAGGGTTTTCCAGGAAGAGAATACCATTCAAATTAGTAGACTGAGTAAAGAAGATCACCCTCAACAATTTAGGTGTACATCATGCAAACCTTTTAATAGGACAAAAAAAAAGCAGAGGAGGGGCAATTTCATTGACTGTCTTTTGAGCTGGAACATTTATGGTCTGTGCTTGGATCTCTTTGCTCCTCGTTTTCAGCCTTCGAATGTGGACTCGGACTCATGCCTTGTCTCCCCTGGTTCTCCAGCTTTGGGGCTTAAACTAGTACTACACCATCAGCTTTCCTGGGCCTCCAGCTTGCTGGCGGCAGATGGTGGGACTTAGTTTCCATCACTGCATGAGCCAAGCTCTCATAATAAATCTCTTTCTATATATCTCTATATAGCCTATCGGTTCTGTTTCTCTGGAGAACTCTGACAACATCCAGATGAGAACAAATGGCTATGTATTCACTTTTGTGTGCAATTTATTTTTTTTTTCTTTCAACAGAATGGTAAAAAGGATCTAGATAAGTTTTTCAATGATAGGTGATTCTATATATGTTAGCATATATCCTAGAGGGAGTAAAGAGGATTAACAATTAATAAACTCCTTTCATTCCCTCTACTTACTATATGAACAGGGTGTTTAGTTTTTTAAAAATATTTATATCGGGGCGCCTGGGTGGCGCAGTCGGTTGAGCGTCCGACTTCGGCTCAGGTCACGATCTCGCGGTCCGTGAGTTCGAGCCCCGCGTCGGGCTCTGGGCTGATGGCTCAGAGCCTGGAGCCTGTTTCTGATTCTGTGTCTCCCTCTCTCTCTGCCCCTCCCCTGTTCATGCTCTCTCTCTGTCCCAAAAAAAATAAATAAACGTTAAAAAAAATTTTTTTTTAATATTTATATTAATGAAATATATGACTAGAATGGATTCTGAAATTTGCCTTATTTAATTAACATGGTGTAATGTTCATCCTCAGATACACAAACTAAAATTAAAATGTCCTTTTTATCTCATTAGGAGATATATATCAAAAATATTTACTTTCTGGGATGCCTGACTGGCTCACCTGGTTAAGCCTCTGACTCTTGATCTCAGCTCAGGTCTTGATCTCAGGGTTGGAAGTTCAAGCCCTGCATTAAGCTTGACAGTAGGTGAGAAGCCTACTTAAAAAAAAATGACTTTTTACATTTTGTAGTTGTCAAAATTACAAAAACTGTTATGTTGTTTTTATTAATTATTTTCTAAAATAATTATAGCTAAATCTAGGGAAGTATTTTATTACATTCATCTATTTGTTGCAGATAAGTTTGGTAGGTTGACTAATATAATGTAGTCTAAAATTCAGTTAGGGAAATTAAAAAGACATAAATGTTCAAGGAATAAAAATACAGTATAAAATTTCTACCTGTTAAACAAAGAACTTGCTCATTTTTTCAAAGTGTGATGGTGGGTACCAAATTACTATTTTGATTCCATTGAATGTATTTAAAATATATAATATTTTTTTATTATGTTACAAATTATATTCTTTGCAACTGCTTATACTTGTAAAGAAAACTTTTGGATGGCAAATTTAAAATGTGTGAATGGTATATTTTTTAAAATATTTTTTGGGGTACTGAACAAAATAGTTTGAAGACCCACAAGCTAGAACATTGGTTTTCCAACTTAGGCAGGCACCAAAGAAGTCTTCTTTTTTTTTTTTTAATTTTTTTTTTAATGTTTTTATTTATTGTTGTGACAGAGAGAGACAGAGCACGAGGAGGGGAGGGGCAGAGAGGGAGGGAGACACAGAATCGGAAGCAGGCTCCAGGCTCCGAGCCGTCAGCCCAGAGCCCGACGCGGGGCTCGAACCCACGGACCGTGAGATCGTGACCTGAGCCGAAGTCGGATGTTGAACCGACTGCGCCACCCAGGCGCCCCTAGAAGTCTTCTTAAAACACAGGTCACCAGTCTCCATCCCCCAAGTTTTTCATTCACTTTGTGTAGGGTGGGGCTGAAGAATTTCTAGCTTTCGTAGGTCCTCAGGGGATGTGAATTTGCTGGTGCACACCTTGGGAAGTGCTGCTTTACAATTATTAGCCTACTTTCAGCGGGCTAAACTGGGAACATGGGTGTCGTATTAATTCTCCTCCTTCTCTCACATCCTTCACAATAATCATCCACCACGTCTTGTCAATTTACCCTTTGTGCCAAGCAAGAAACGAGTGCAAACCCTTCTCTCCAGTCTTCACCGTTCCTAGGGCAGGCCCTCCTTCTCTCACCTGGATCACCGCCACAGACACTAAGCCTTCCACTGACCACCTCCACAGTGCAGTCAGAAAGACCTTTCCAAAGCCTAGTCAGGATCATGTCACACACCTGCTCAGAAGCTTCACCTACCCTCCGTTATCCTCAAGATGCAAGACCAAAGTTCTTGTGTCTCTTTGGCTCTGCTCATCTTCGAACCTTCTTTCCCATTTTATCCCACCTCCAATATCCCTCCTCAACTATAAAATTTAAGTATACTGAAGCATTTATTGTTCCTTTAATGTGTTGTCTCTTTCTCACCTCTGGGGATGCAGTTTAAACAGTCTGGAGAGAGGAGGGACCAACATGACAGAGAAGTAGTGGGATCCAAAGTTTCCTTATCTCTCAAACAAAAAAATGTTGAAGCCAAAGGACTTTGAACCCCAAAAGTCTGGGAGGGAAAGGGGCAGAGTTACTTCCAGCTACCCACCAGGACAATCTGACGGGCCATACGTGCATGATTGCAAACTGGGAGAAATAAAACGAATGGATGGAGAGATCTCCTGCAGGGGAGAGGGATCCCCTTCTGTGGAGAGACAAAGGGAAGAGAAAGAGAGGCTGGGGAAGCACAGGACTGTATATAGACAACAGACAAACCTTGGACCAGGATGGAGAAAGATCCAATCTCTAACTGAGGGGCTTTCTTTGCACTGGGGCCAGCTGCCCTGATCACACACCTGCGGAAGAGGGGAACAGCCCCGGGCTCAGTGGCTAGGTCAGAGGCACAGTCTGAGTAGGAGAAAGTAATCCCCTCCCTGGAGTGCTGTGGGACAAGACAAACCCTGCCTGAATCCACCAGTCAGAGACCACATATAGGGTGGCGCACGAGGCAGCACTCTTCCAGTACCTGGGCACATGGAGCCAGTTTGAATCCCAGCCAAGCGACAGCACAAGGAGTTGGTGGAGTGGAACAAACCACCTCATTTGTGCCCACGACACAGTGAGGATGGCTTGAACAGAAGGATTGGGACACCGGGTCCGTGAAGGAGAGACTGGGGTGTCGCCACTATTCTCCCCACCACCACCAAGGCGGGGCCTCAGGGATCAGACAGCAGGGCCCACATGGAGGTGGGACCTGCCTGCATGCAAACACACCCCTCCGTGCCTGGTAACTGTGTATCTACTGGAGCAGGATTGACATTGAAGAATCATACGGTCTCTCCTCCAGACCAGTGCTGTTGTATTGTCTGGTTTAATTCTTGGGCAATTATTATTATACAGACATATTCTTCCTTCCTTTTCTCCTTATCTCTTCCCTCCTCTAGTCTGGTTACTCTAGTCGCTGGTTTGTTTAACCAGACGTTTAATCCATTCTCTTGATAAATGTTCTACACCCCCTTCTTTATTTTCCTTTCTCCCTCTCTGGACTAAACAGTATAGTTTCTCTGGTCAATGTTTATTCTTTCTTTTCACCACCCCTGTCATTTCTCTCTTCGTGTGGGATAAGGCCTCTTCCATCAGCAATGCCTCCACCCTGTTGTTTACTTGTAACTGGTGTTTCTGGGGTTTTTTGTTTGTGTGTTTGAGTGTTTTTGTTTTCTGTTTGTTTTTTCTCTGTTTGTCTGTTTGTTTTCCCTTCCAGAGATAATTCAATAAACAAATCAAAGCACACATAGTGGAGGGATCAAAACATACTAAACTAGGGAGAAAAAGTATTCAAAATCACAACAACAGAGAGCGAGTAACACTCTCCAAAAAACACCTCCTGAAGGGCCAGGCCCTGGACAGTGTATGACCCCTCTTTAACATAGTAGTGCTTGCAGGTGCAGGGCACATAACAAGCTTTTAAAACATGTAAGGGAAGAAAATTAACCAAAATGATGAAACAGAAGAATTGTCCTCAAAAGAAAATCCAGGAAGAAATGACAGCTAAAGAATTGCTCGAAACAGATAAAAACAATATAACTGAACAAGAATTTAGAATAATAGTCATAATATTAATTGATGGTTTTGAAAAAAAAAAGCATAGTGACAGCAGAGAATCTATTGCTACAGAGATCAAGGAACTTAAAAAAATAGTCATGATGAATTTAAAAATGCTGTAAATGAGGTGCAAAATAAAATAAAGGTGGTCACAGCATGGGTTGAAGAGGCAGAGGGAAGGATAGGTGAAATAGAAGATAATATTATGGAAGAGGAAGCTGAGAAAAAGGTAAAAAAAATTCTGGATCATGAGGGGGAGAATTAGAGAACTAAGTGATTCAATAAAATGGAACAATATCCGTATTATAGGAGCTCCAGAAGAAGAAGACAGAGAAAACGGGGCTGAAGGTGTCCTTGAAAAAATCATAACTGAGAACTTCTCCAATCGAGGGAAGGAAACAGACATTTAAATCCAGGAGGCACAGAGGCATAACTTGAGTCAATCTTCTGCACAACATATCATAGTGAAACTGGCAAAATACAAGGATAAAGACAGAATTGTGAAAGTGACATAAGGATAGTAGCAGACCTATCTACTGAAAGTTGGCAGACAAGAAAGGAATGGCAGGAAATCTTCAATGTGATGAACAGAAAAAATACACAGCCAAGAATCCTTTATCCAGCAAGCCTGTCATTCAGAATAGAAGGAGAGATAAAGGTCTTCCCAAACAAACAAAAACTGAAGGAATTCATCACCACTAAACCAGCCCTACAAGAGATCCTAAGGGGACTCTGTGAGTGAAATGTTGCAAAGACCACAAAGAACCAGAGACATCACTACAAGCTTGAAACCTACAGATAGCACAATGACTCCAAAGTCATATTTTTCAATAATAACCCTAAATGTAAATGGACTAAATGCTCCAATTAAAATACATAGGGTATCAGAATGGATTAAAAAAAAACATGCCCATCTATTTCCTGTGTACAGGAGACCCATTTGAGACCTAACGATACTTTCAGATTGAAAGTGAGGGGATGGAGAACCATCTATCATGCTACTGGAAGTCAAAGGAAAGTTGGGGTAGCCATATTTATATCAGACAAACTAGATTACAAAGGCTGTAACAAGAGAAGAAGATGGTCATTATATAATAATTATGGGGTCTATCCATCAAGGAGAGCTAACAATTATAAATGTCTATGCACTGAATTCGGGAGCATGCAAATATATAAAACAATTTATCACAAGCCTCAGCATTCTTTTTTTTTTAATGTTCATTTATTTTGAGAGAGACAGAGACAGACTGTGAGTGGGGAAAGGGCAGAGAGAAAGGGAGAATCCGGAACAGGCTCCAGGCTCTGAGCTGTCAGCACAGAGTGTCATGCAGGGCTGGAAGTCACAAACCATGAGATCTTGACCTGAGCCAGTCAGACCCTTAACCAACTGAGCCACCCAGGTGCCCCACCTCAGCATACTTATTGGTAAGAATGTAGTAATTGCAGGGGACTTTAATACTCCATTTACAACAATGGACAGATCATGTAGACAGAAAATCAATAAAGAAACAATGGCCCTGGATGATACACTGGATCATATGGACTTGACAGATATAACTTAAAACTTTTCATTGTAAAGCAGCAGAATATATATTCTTCTCGAGTGCACATGGAACGTTCTCCAAGATAGATCACATACTGGGTCACAAAAAAAAAAAAACCCTCAATACATACAAAAGAATTCAGATCATATAAGGCAAATTTTCAGGTCACAATTTTATGAAACTTGAAATCAACCACTGGAAAAGGTTGGGAAAACCTCCAAATGCATGGAGGTTAAAGAACATCCTACTAAAGAACGAATGGGTCAACCAGGCAATTAAAGAAGAAATTAAAAAGTATATGGAAACAAATGAAAATGAAAATACAACAATCCAAACCCTGTGGGGTGCAGCAAAGGCAGTCCTAAGAGGAAAATACATTGCAATCCAGGCCTATCTCAAGAAACAAGAAAAATACCAAAAACCCAATCTAAAGGAAGTAGAAGCAGAACACAAAGAAACCCCAAACCAAGCAGAAGACAAATAATAAATATCAGAGCAAATTAAACAATATAGAATCCAAAAAAAAAAAAAAAACAGTAGACAGATCAATGAAACTAAGAGTTGTTTTTTTGAAAAAATAAACAAAATTGATAAACCTCTAGCCAGGCTTCTCAAAAAGAAAAGAGAGAGGACCCAAATAGATAAAACCACGAATGAAAGCGAATTTATCACAACCAATCCCTCAGAAATACAAGCAATTATCAGAGTATAGTATGAAAAATTATATGCCAACAAACCATACAACTGGGAAGAAATGGACAAATTCCTAAACACCCACACATGACCAAAACTCAAACATGAAGAAGTAGAAAATTTGAACAGACCCTTAACTAGTGAACACATTGAATCATTATCAAAAATCTCCCAAGAAATAAGAGTCCTGGACCAGATGGCTTCCTTGGGGAATTTTACCAGACATTTAAAGCAGAGTTAATACCTATACTTCTCAAGCTGTTCCAAAAAAAAAAAAAAAAGAAATGGAGGAAACTTCTGGAATCATTCTATGAAACCAGCATTACCTTGATTCCTAAACCAGACAGAGACTCCACAAAAAAGGGAGAATTATAGGCCAATATATGAACATGGATGCAAACATTCTCAACAAGATACTAGCAAATCGAATTCTACAGCATATAAAGGAATTATTCACCATGATCAAGTGGGATTCTGTCCTGGTCTTCAGGATGTGTTCAGTATTTACAAATCAATCAACGTGATATATCACATTAATAAAAGACATAACAAAAGACATGATCCTGTCAATAGATGCAGAAAAAGCATTTTACAAAGTACAGCATCCTTTCTTAATAAAAACTCTCAAGAAATTTGGGATAGAAGGAAAGTACTTAAACATCATAAAAGCTATATATGAAAAGTCCAGAGTTAATATCATCCTCAATGGGGAAAAACTGACAGCTTTCCCTGTGAGATCAGGAACATGAATAGGGATGTCCACTCTCACCACTGTTGTTTAACATAGTGTTGGAAGTCCTAGCATCAGCAATCAGACAACAAAATGAAATAAAAGGTATCAAAATTGGCAAAGAAGAAGTCAAACTTTCACTTTTCACAGACGACATGATACACTACATGGAAAACCTGAAAGACTGTACCAAAAGACTGCTAGAACCAATATATGAAAGCAGCAAAGTTGCAAGATACAAAATCAATGTACAGAAATTGGTTTCATTTTTATACACCAATAATGATGCAACAAAAAGAGAAATAAAAAAAAAAAAGGATCTCATTTACAGTTGCACCAAGAACCATAAAGTAACTAGGAATAAACCTAACCAAAGATGTAAAAGATCTGTATGCTTAAAACTACAGAAAACTTATGAAAGAAATTGAAAAAGACACAGAAATGGAAAAACATTCCATACTCATAGATTGGAAGAATACGTATTGTCAAAATGTCAATACTACTCTAAGCAATCTACACATTCAATGCAATCCCGATCAAAATTGTACCAGCATTCTTCTCAAAGCTAGAACAAACAATCCTAAAATTTGTATGGAAACACAAAAGACCCTGAATAGCCAAAGTAATATTGAAGAAGAAAACCAAAGTGGGAGGCATCACAATCCCAGAATTTAGCCTCTACTACAAAGCTGTAATCATCAAGACAGTATGGTATTGACACAAATACCGACACATAGACCAATGGAATAGAATAGAGAACCCAGTATTGGACCCACAAATGTATGGCCGACTAATCTTTGACAAAGCAGGAAAGGGTATCCAATGGAAAAAAGACAGTCTCTTTAGCAAGTGGTGCTGGGAGAACTGGACAGCAACATGCAGAAGAATGAAACTAGACCACCTTCTTATACCATACACAAAAATAAACTCAAAATGGATGAAAGACCTAAATGTGAGACAGGAAACCATCAAAACCCTAGAGGAGAAAGCAGGCAACAACCTCTTTGACCTCAGCCCCAGCAATTTCTTGCTCAACACATCTCCAAAAGAAGGGAATTAAAAGCAGAAACGAACTGTTGGGAGTTCATGAAGATAAAAAGCTCCTGCACTGCAAAGGAAACAATCAACAAAACTAAAAGGCAACCGACAGAATGGGATAAGACAGGTAAAGGGCTAGTATCCAAAATCTATACAGAATTCACCAAACTCCACACCCGAAAAACAAATAATCCAATGACAAAATGGGCAGAAGACATGGATAGATGCTTTCCCAAAGAAGACATCCAGATGGCCAACAGACACATGAAAAGATGCTCAATGTCACTCATCATCAAGGAAATACAAATCAAAGCCACACTGAGATACCACCTCACCTCGGTCACAGTGGCTAAAATGAACAAATCAAGAAACGATAGATGCTGGAGAGAATGTGGGGAAACGGGAACCCTCTTGCACCATTGGTGGGAATGCAAACTGGTGCAGCAACCCTGGAAAGCAGTGTGGAGGTTCCTCAAAAAATTACAAATAGAACTACCCTGTGATCCAGCAATAGCACTACTAGGAATTTACCCAAGGGGTACAGGAATGCTGATGCATAGGGACACATTTACCCCAATGTTTATAGCAGCGCTTTATTTAACAATAGCCAAATTATGTAAAGATCCCAAATGTCCACCAACCGATGAATGGATAATGAAGATGTGGTTTATATATACAATGGAATACTACTTGGCAATGAGAAAGAATGAAACCATGCCATTTGCAGCAACATGGATGGAACTGGAGGGTTTTATGCTAAGTGAAATAAGTCAGTCAGAGAAACAGATATCATACATTTTCACTCATATGTGGATCTCAAGAAACTTAACAGAAGACCGTGGGGGAGGGGGAGGGGAAAAATAGTTACAAACAGAGAGGGAGGGAGGGAAACCATAAGAGATTCTTAAATACAGAGAACAAACTGAGGGTTGATCAGGGGGAGGGAGAGGGTAAAACCGGTGATGAGCATCGAGGAGGGCACTTATTTGGATGAGTACTGGGTGTTGTATGTAAGCCAATGTGACAATAAAGTAGATTAGAAATAACTGGAAAACTCTGCTTCCCCCAACTCTTCTTTACTGTGCTAAGTCCTAGTAATCTCCGGGTTGCAAGATAGAAATCACTTCATCTGAGAGCTTGTCTTGAACGCTTTACAAGCAGATAAAATCCCTGGTCTCTATATGGTCTCATAACCCCTAATCCTGGCTTTAGTCACCACACTTAGCACCTTTTATGGTACTTCCCTATTTTGCTCCCACTAGATTTCAGTTCTTTGGGGGGCAGGACTTTGTCTTGTATATCATCGTATCTCTAGGACCCCTCACTGGCCTGGTACCTACTATATAAGCAGAGATATATGCTAAATGAACTCATGTACGTCCAATTGGCATTGATTGCATCAATGCTGACGTGACAAGCAAAGTCAATATACTCTATGGTCCCTGCCTCTAGCAATCCCACATTCAGCAGGAAGACAAACACATGGGAAAGAAAAGACCACATGTGTTAACTGTCAGAATAAATAGTATGGCATGAACTCAATAGAAGTTTAGAGAGAAGGCTGATCGTGCTTGATGGAGTGTTTGGAGGAGACCAAATGGAGACTTTGAACCTCCAGTTTTTTTTCACCACTTTACAATTCAGGACAAAGGGCACTTTTTGAGACTTTGGGCAAAGCAGTGAACTATTTACTTAGTGTCAATCTTTTCCTAGACTTATTTTTCCTAGTTAGGAAAGTTTCCTACTAAGTTTCCTACTTAGTTTTCCTAGTTATCATTCTGAAGGGTGGTTTGGCAGCCTGACCTATGACCTTAGTTTGCAATGAGTCCAAAGCTTGTAATTATTATTATTATTATTATTATTATTATTATTGTATTAGTTTATAACTGATCACAGGTTATTTACACATACAGAATTCCAATTTTTTGGAACTGCCTAAAGTTCTATTGCAGCAAATAGATGACAAGTATTTCTTCCAAAAACTTGTTTGGTAATTGCTCTAGTTGAAAAGATATAACAGCATTTGCTTTCAAAAATATTTAAATGCATACAAATTCATTCAAAACTTGTATACTATATAGAACTACTCAAGGATTCTAATCAGGTGTTCTTATGTCTATAATAAAGTCAGGGTTTTTTTTTAGAGACAGAGAGTGGGGGAGGGGCAGAGAGAGGGAGACAGAATTCCAAGCAGGCTCTGTGATACCAGCACAGAGCCCTAGGCAGGGCTTGATCTCAAGAACTGTGCGATCATGAACTGAGCCAAGATCAAGGTCAGACGCTTAACTGACTGAGCCACCCAGGTGCCTCTATAATAAAGTCAGTTTTAAAAAGACTTTTAGAAGGTCAACCTAGCACTTTTATTAAAAAGTTCAAAATTCCTAATAGTAGTGGTTATTAAAATGCTACAGCAAAGACGTAAGTGTCCCAGGCATGTGAGAAACTATTTTGCTCCGCCATCATTGTTCCAGTATTACTGCTGCCCTATGTTTACATAATTCACTTAAAAATAAATATTATGCACTTTTATTTAACATACACTGTTGCAGTTTCTCTTATTATTTCTGTAAAGAAAGTGTCAAGAATAAACTAAGGCTCCATATAAAATATTTCAGGGGAGAAAAGCAAATTGCTATAAGTGGGCCGGGAACAGCTCGGAGTGAGACATCGCATAAAAGCAGGGAAGCTTGCAGACTACACAGCCCTTCTGGGGAAATGGTCTGAGGGAGCATAGGAAGGAGGTTTATGAATGTTCGTGGGAGGCAGTTCTGAGCATAAATTTCAGGAAAAAACAAGGGATGGAGTTTGGGAGTGGGTGATGGAAACAAAGTGTGCAGTCAGAAGATGGGCTTGGGCAGAGTAGCAAGCAAGCTTCATGTAGGAGGATGGAGGGTCAGAAATGCACACAGATGCCAAGTGAATCAGGTCTGTGTGAAGCTGCAGGATGCTGGAAAAAAAGGCTCAGATAAGAATGTATCAAAGAAAGGTGGAATTATTGGAGCAGGTGATCTGTGGCTGAAGAGGTAGGCAAGAGGTGAACAATGCAGATGAGGTAGGGAAAATGTCAGGATACTAAGGATGCCCAAAAAACGTAGTGTGCACATTGATTTTGTAAGATCAGTGTTGTATGTTCTTTAGAAAAGGGAGTTATAGGAGTTTGAGAAGAGCAATCAACTAATTTATAATGCTGAAGAAAAAGTATAAAAGTTTGCAAATGAGAAACATAAGGATTTATTTTTAATACCATTGACAGGTTGGAGGAGATTGAGGGAGTTACTAATGATCAGTTACTAAAATTCCCATATCCAAAAGGAAAAGCTTTTCTATACTGATAAATAGGGGAAAATATGGTATTACATAGCATGTAACAATTTTGAAGGCTATATAATTTATTATCTGAGTTGGAACTTCCAAAATTATAATTATTTTGCATACCAGTACAGTACACATTCAGATTTATAAAATACAGTACGGGGATATATTAGCAACAAAATAAAAAAAGAGACCATTATGGTTAATGAAATATATCCTCCTAATAAGGAATAGTGTAAATGTGCATTTTTCATAGCCTCAACTCAAGGCTCATATACAGATATGAGTGTATAAGCAAAGTATATATTACCTTCCACCAATTTATTTGTTTATAAGGCTTAAAATATTCAATACATTTTCATTTTTCTACTGTGCTTTATAAGGTAGTTTCAGATCCTAAGGAATTGAAAAGAAAATATTGACTGAAATGGAAGGATTCTTTCCTGGAAAATATATGTTATAAATTTTAAAAGGACTGTCTGGTTTTTTGTTTGTTTGTTTTTTGTTTTTTTACAATGCTGCAAATCTTGTATCCAGCCAATAGTGTTTAGTTGGCATTTTTAGGCTTCACAGTATGCTTATAATTTTGGCAACATTCATAGGAACTGTCCAAATGAGGCAAACTAAAATTACAGACAGCATTGTGAATTCTTGAAGCACTTTTTGGAGGGAGCTACATGTTTTAAATCCCTTTGGTTAGATGTTTTCACAGTAGCTTAGCAGTTGCTATCTTTGTGTTATAAACCCAGATGCTAAGGCTAACTCCTGGGTAATGACCTTATTCAAGGTCACTGAACAAATCAGTTTCAATCATAAGGCCAGACTTTGAACCTCAGGTCTTTATGTGCAGCCTGTCTCTTGAGCGGCATTGGCATTAACTGACCCTTTAAATACTTTGGGTTTTTGAATCTGGTTTAAAAATTCAATGTGATAAGGGCTCTTGGTGGCTCAGATGGTAAAGCTTCCAACTCTTGATTTTGGCTCAGGTCATGATCTTATGGTTCATGAGATCAAGCCCTGCCTCAGGCTCTGCACTGACAGTCCACAAAGCCTCCTTGGAATTCTCTCTCTCCCTTTCTCTGACCCTCCACCGCTTGTTCTCTGTCTCTCTCTCCCTCCCTCCCTCCCTCTTTCTCTATCAAAATAAATAAATAAACTTTAAAAAGTCTCTTCCCTTAAAAAAATTCAATGTGATAAAACCATGAAAATGGATACATACATGCAATTTATGTACTTTGCAGCATTGTATGCTGTTGAGTAAACTTCTACACACCCTCATATCCAGACACATCAGGCTTGTAAAAGTGCCAACAAACTTTTTGGCCAACAAACTGTTGACAATTTTGGCTTTAAATTAGTTGCCAATGTTCCAAAATTAGGAGTTTTATGTAGTTGGTTTTCTGACTTCTTTTTAAATTTTTAAAGATCTGTTGTTTGTTTCTTTTGCAGTGCAGATGCTTTTTATCTTGACGAGGTCCCAATAGTTCATTTTTGCTTTTAATTCCTTTGCCTTTGGAGATGTGTTGAGCAAGAAATTGTTGCAGCTGGGGTCAAAGAGGTTGTTGCCTGCTTTCTCCTCTGGAGTTTTGATGGTTTCCTGTCTCACATTTAGGTCTTTCATCCATTTTGAGTTTATTTTTGTGTATGGTATAAGAAGGTGGTCTAGTTTCATTCTTCTGCACGTTGCTGTCCAGTTCTCCCAGCACCATTTGCTAAAGAGACTGTCTTTTTTCCATTGGATACCCTTTCCTGCTTTGTCAAAGATTAGTCAGCCATACATTTGTGGGTCCAATACTGGGTTCTCTATTCTATTCCATTGGTCTATGTGTCGGTATTTGTGTCAATACCATACTGTCTTGATGATTACAGCTTTGTAGTAGAGGCTAAATTCTGGGATTGTGATGCCTCCCACTTTGGTTTTCTTCTTCAATATTACTTTGGCTATTCAGGGTCTTTTGTGGTTCCATACAAATTTTAGGATCGTTTGTTGTAGCTTTGAGAAGAATGCTGGCACAATTTTGATCGGGATTGCATTGAATGTGTAGATTGCTTAGAGTAGTATTGACATTTTGACAATATGTATTCTTCCAATCTATGAGTATGGAATGTTTTTCCATTTCTTTGTGTCTTCTTCAATTTCTTTCATATATTTCTATAGTTTTCAGCATACAAATATTTTACATCTTTGGTTAGGATTGTTCCTGGGTATTTTATGGTTCTTGGTGCAATTGTAAATGGGATGAGAAAGAATTAAATCATGCCATTTGCAGCAACGTGGATGGAACTGGAAAGTATTATGCTAAGTGAAATAAGTCAGTCAGAGAAAGAGAAATATCATATGTTTTCACTCATATGTGGAATTTGAGTAACTTAACAGAATACCATGGGGGAAAGGGAAGGGAATAGTTCCAGAGAGGGAGGTAGGCAAACCATAAGAGACTCTTAAATACAAACTGAGGGTTGATGGTAGGGTAGGGGGTAGGGGAAAATGGGTGATAGGCATTGAGGAGGGCACTTGTTGGGATGAGCACTGGATGTTGTATGTAAGTGATGAACCATGGGAATCTACCCCCAAAACCAAGAGCACCCTGTACACACTGTATGTTAGCCAGTTTGACAATAAATAATATTTTAAAAAATAAAAATTTAAAGATCTGATCTAATATATAGTGAATATGGACAATAATATTCAATTGTATTCATTAAACTTGCTAAGAGACTAGAACTTAATTATTCCAACCACTAAAAACAAACAATAATTATGTAACACGATTCAGTACTAATTATTGCTATAGTGGCAATCATAATATATAAATGTATCAAAGTAATACATTGTTACCTTGAATTTATACAATGTTATGTGCCAAATACATTTTAACAAAAAATCTAAAGATCTGAGGATATTGGCCTATATCCTAAATGATAAAAATCCCCATGGAGCATAGTCCCTTTTACATGGGCATAGTTTATCACCATCACCATCATCACCATCACCATCACCATCAAACGGCGTCTTCATCCACATTTGGCATCTGGCCTGTAGGCATGTGAGTTGCAGAAACTTTCTGTGGAAGTATTAATCATGTCCTCAGATTAGAAACTTTCAATACTTTCCAGGCCATTTTCCTGAGCATGTCATTCAAAGCTTTTACAAGAGATTATATTTCCACTTTTTAAAGTTTATTTGTTTTGAGAGAGAGAGAGAGAGCGAGCACCTGAGCAGGAGAGGGGCAGAGAGAGAGAGAGAGAGAGAGGAAAAGAGAGAATCCTAAAAAGGCTTCACAGTGTCAATGAGGAGTTCAACGTGGCATTCAACCCATGAACAGTGAGATCATGACCTGAGCCAAAATCAAGAGTTAGATGCTCAACCGACTGAGCCCCTATTTTTCCATCTTACCTTTCTTATCATCTTATCTTCCTCCACTTATCTTTTTCTACTCCCTACCACTAACCTCCTGTCTCCATTCCAAAATATGAGCCTTTCCTTGAATATAAAGTACACTATTCTCTATCTATAATATGCACTGTGCTCTCAATATAATGTGTACATGTTGATATTAATGATTTCATATGTACTACTGATTTACCTTGCCTAAAGGATCTTCTCTATCTCTACACTCCAGGGCCACTTCCTACATTATTTCCTATCAGTTCTAATAACACTTTCTATCTGAAGACTTCCCAAATCATCCCCACCTCCATCTTATCCAGTTTTGTCACTTCTTCATCTTGGATCTTTTATTATAGCACCTAGCAACTTGCCTTGTGATACTTTGGCTGCTTATCTACCCAACCCACCCCTACCCCCAGCCCCCACTATGTTATGTTCATCTTTGACATCAGGATCTGGCTTTATTCTCTTATTACTCCTGCTCCAGGTTACCTCTGATAGAGAACTCCATACCCTGTATGATCAGGGCAAGTACCAATTCTAGCCTAGCACCTTGGTCCCTCCATCTTGGCCTAACAAGAAAGGAGATTGGGATATTTCCCTCCAAATTCCTGGTTTATAAGCCCTACTACATATCCTTGGCAACATGGGTAAGTTTGTTTTGATGCACCAATCCCTAACCTTGGGAAATATGGCACAGAGAGAAGAAATAATGATTTCTAAATCTGGTGTCCAACTTATTCTATAACTGAGTGAAGCCACTTGGCAATTGTTCATAATTTCCAAGTTTCATTTCTACTCCCCACAACCAAAAGCTCACATGAAATCCAAAAAAACACCATGCTTAAGTTTTTTGTTTTGTTTTGTGTTTGTGTTTTTTATTTTTTTAAATTTTTTTTAACGTTTATTTATTTTTGAGACAGAGAGAGACAGAGCATGAACGGGGGAGGGTCAGAGAGAGGGAGACACAGAATCTGAAACAGGCTCCAGGCTCTGAGCTGTCAGCACAGAGCCCGACGCGGGGCTCGAACTCACGGACTGTGAGATCATGACCTGAGCCGAAGTCCAGACGCTTAACCGACCGAGCCACCCAGGCGCCCCATGTTTGTGTTTTTTAAATAAATACACAGAACCTATGATTTGTGTGGAAGCCTGAAAGTGTGGTGTTTCCATTGTCTCACTGGTTTGCAGAGGCAGAGTTATGATGAAGACTATTGATAGCACAGTTCATTCTTGGTATCGGTAGGGGAACTCTACATTTAGCTGGGGGTCCAAAGAGCCTTTGTAGAACAGGCTCTTGCTTGAAGATGGAGGTGCTTTCTTGAAGGGAGTGTCCATACCTTTGCTGGTTCTTGACTTTCCCTAATGTGGGGGTAGGGGATTAAGACAGGGGTACAGCACATTTGTTTGGCACAAGACCCTATCACTTTCTAGAAGGGGTAACACTGCCAGGCAGCATGATTGTATCATCTTAACTTAAAAATGGAAATACATTTCTGGTTCGAGAGCTATCAAAACTGCTCCTGAGTAATGTCACAATGTGTTGACCACGGTGAGTTTGGCCCCTGCTTTTGGCTTTTGCCAAACCTTAAAACCCTAATCAAAATGATGTATTCTAGCTTCTAGCCAAGGCTAGCCTTAAAATCTTTGTTGAAGTAAGGCGTCTGGGTGTCTCAGTCAATTAAGAGTCTGACTTTTGATGTCAGCTCAAGTCATGGTCTCATGGTTCATGAGATGGAACCCCACTTTGGCCTGTGTGCTCACAGCACATAGCCTGCTTGAAATTCTCTCTCTCCTCTCTCTCTCTGAGAGACAGAGAGAAACACAGAAAGAGCACCCCAAGCAGGCTCAGCACTATCAGCACAGAGCCTGATGCAGGGCTTGAACATCACAAACTGTGAGATCATGACCCGAGCCAAAACCAAGAGTCAGATGTTTAACCAACTGAGCCACCCAGATGCCCCCAATTCTATCTTAAATAAAGTGATGAGAATGAACACCCTCATCTTTCTCCTGGCCATAGAAAAAAGACTCATTTTTCCCCCACTGAGGGTGATATTAGCTGTGGATTTTTCATAGATGGCCTTTATTATGTTGAGGTATGTTCCCTCTAAATCTACTTTGTTGAAGATTTTTATCATGAACAGATGTTGTACTTTATCAAATACTTTTTCTGCATCTATTGAAATGATAATATGGTTCTTATCCTTTCTTATATTGTTATGTATCAAGTTGGTTGATCTGTGAATACTGAATCAGACTTATAACCCAGGAATAAATCCCACTGGATCATGGTGCATGACTTTTTAAAATATATTGTTGGTTTCGGTTTGCTAGTATTGTATTCCTGATGTTCATCAGGAATATTGGCCTATAGTTCTCTTTTTTGTGTGTGGTGCCTTTATCTCGTTTTGGTATCAGGTAATGTTGGCCTCATAGAATGAGTTTGGAAGTTTCTTTCCTTTTTAATATTTTGGAACAGTTTGACAAAAACAGGTATTGACTCTTCTTTAACTGTTTGGTAGAATTCAACTGTGAAGCCATATGGGTCCTAGACTTTGGTTTTAGGGAGCTTTTTGATTAGTGATTCCATTTCTTTGCTTATCATCAGTCTGTTCAAATTTTCTATTTCTTCTTATTTCAGTTTTGGTAGTTTATATGATTCTAGAAGTTTATGCATTTCTTTCAGGTTGTCTAATTTATTGGCATATAGTTTTTCATAATATTCTCTTATGATTGTATTTATGTGGTATTGTTTGTTATTTCCCCTCTCTTATAGGTGATTTTATTTATGAGTCATTTCTCTCTCTTTTTCTCTCTCTCTTTGATAAGCCCAGTTACAGGTTAATCAATTTTATTCATTGGTAAGTTAATCAACCAGCTGTTGATTTCATTTATTTGCTTAATTGGTTTTTTAGTTTGTATATCATTTATTTCTTCTCTAATCTTTATTATTTACCTTCTTCGACTGGTTTTTGGACTCAATTGACGTTCTTCTTCCAGATCCTTTAGGCATAAGGTTAGGTTGTTTATCTGAGATACTTTTTTTGCTTTCTGAGGTAGGCCTGTATTACTATATGCTCTCTCTTAGGACTTCTTTTGCTGAATCCCAAATAATTTGTATTGTTTCATTTTCATTTAAAAAATTTTCCATATTTTTTTTTAATTTATTCTTTGCTTTCCTGGTTGATCCATCCATTGTTTAGTAGCATGCTGTTTAACCTCCCTGTTTTTATGGTCCTTCCAGATTTTTATCTTATGATTGACCTCTAGTTTCATGCAGTTGTGGTCAGAAAAGATGCATGGTATGTCTTCAGCCTTTTTTTATTCGTTAAAGCCTATTTAACATGTGACCTAACATGTGACCTATTCTAGAGAATGACCATGGGCACTTAAAAAGAATGTGTATTTTGCTGTTTAAGAATAGAACATACTGAACATATCTGTTAAGTCCATCCGGTCCAGTTTGTCATTCAAAGCCATTGTTTCCTTGTTATTTTCTGTGTAGATGATCTGTCCATTGATGTGAGTGGATTTTTAAAGTCCCTTACTATTATTGTGTTATTATCAATGAGTCCCTTTATGTTTGTTAGTAACCGTTTTATGTATTTGGGTGTTTCAATGTTAGGTGCACAAATATTTACAACTCTTATAGCTTCTTGAATTGTTCCCCTATATATGATTATATAGTGCCCTCTTCTGTCTCTTGTTACAATCTTTGTTTTAAAGTCTAGTTTGTCTGATGGAGCTATTGCTACTTTGGCTTTCTTTTGACATCCATTTGCATGATAAATGTTTCTTCATCCCCTTACTTTCAATATGCAGGTGCCTTTGGTCTAAAAGGAGACTCTTGTAGATGGCATATAGATGGTCTTGTTATTTTGTTTTGGGTTTTTTTGGTTGCTTTTAAATATTTTATTTTTAAGTAATCGCTACGGCCAATGAAGGGCTCAAACTTACAACCCCAAGGGGCGCCTGGGTGGTGCAGTCAGTTAAGCGTCCGACTTCAGCCAGGTCACAATCTCGCGGTCCGTGAGTTCAAGCCCCGCGTCAGGCTCTGGGCTGATGGCTCGGAGCCTAGAGCCTGTTTCCGATTCTGTGTCTCCCTCTCTCTCTGCTCCTCCCCCATTCATGCTCTGTCTCTCTCTGTCCCAAAAATAAAATAAACGTTGAAAAAAAATATATATATATATATAAAAAATAAAACTATTTCTCATTTAAAAAAAAAAAACTTACAACCCCAAGACTGCATGTTCTAATAACTGAGCCAGCCAAGCACCATGGTCTTGTTATTTGTTTTTTTTTTAATGCATTCTGATATCATATGTGTTTCTATTGGAGGATTTAGTCCATTTACATTCAAATAATTATTAATATTTATGTGTTAATTGCCGTTTTATTACTTTTGTTGTTTCTAGAGATTTTCTCTGATCTTTTCTTGTCTTTGTCTCTTTGGATGTCTCCTTAATATTTCTTGCGGGCTGGCTTAGTGGTCACAACCTCTTTTAGTTTTCATTTGACTGGAAAATCTTTATTTCTCCTTGTATTCTGAATGACAGCCTTGCTGCATAAGTTATTCTTGAGTACAGATTTTTACCATTCAGCACTTTGAGAATATCATGCCACTCTTTTCTGGATTGCCAAATTTCTGCTGAGAAATCTCTAGCTAGCTTTATGGGTTTTCCTTTGTAAGTTAATGACTTCATTTGCCTTGGCGCTTTTAAGGTTTTGTTCTTTATCACTATAGTTTGATAATTTACTTACAATATGTCTTGGTGTTGGCCTATTTTTATTGACTTTGTTGGGAGTTCTCTGTGCCTCCTGAACATGGATATCTCATTCCTTCCTCAGATTAGGGAAGTTTTCAGCTACTATTTCTTTAAATAAAATTTCTGTCCCCATTTCTCTCTTCTTCTGGGACTTTTATAATATGAATATTACATTTGATAGCTTCACTGAGTTCCCTAACTCTAGTCTCATGTTGCATAATTCTTTTTTCTCTCTTTCCATTAGATTCTCTTCTAGGTCACTAATTGATTCTTTAGCTTCCTCCAACCTGCTGTTCATTGCATCAAGCCTGCTTCCAATCTAGTTTATTGCATTCTTCACTTCTGATTGTTTTTAACTCTTTTATCTCTGTGGTAACGGTCTTACTGATGTCTTCTCTTCTTTTTTCAAGTCCGGTGAGTATCCTTATAATTATTGCTTTAAATTATTCATCAGGAATATTTTTTATGACTGTTTCACTTAGATCTCTGACCGTAGCCTTATCCTATTCTTTCATTCCTCCATCTTACATTTTGTCTCTGCTCACTTTTTGTGTCAGAAAAGCCAGTTATGTCTCCTGCTCCTAAAATAATGGCTTAATGAGGAAGAGTTTGTGTGGTCCCCAGGGCCTGGTGCTTCAGACAGTGTCTCTGGTATGTGCTTCATGAGCTCTGCTGTGTTTTTGCTGCTTTATCCTTCAGGCCAGTCATCTGCAGAGGTTCCCCTTGCCCGCTGTGGGCAGTGTTTGCTCCCTGGCATGAATGTGGTGCGTTTTAACTATGTCTGTCCTGGTCTTTTTGTGAAATGAGACCTGTGACTACTTTCACTGAAGCCATGCAGAACTCTCTGCTTGGGTGACATGATGTGGGCAAGGTTTTGTGCTGTTCTCCTGGGGAAAGGCCCACTGCATTGGGACTGAGGTAAGCTTGATTGAAAAGTGCAGTCCCACCAAAGTTCAGGGGGGTGGGGCTTGGCGTATGCAAGTTAGGCAACAAGTGTCAGCACTGTGCTGCTTCCTACAGGTGTCTCTGTATTTATGCGTGTATTTATGCGTGCTCACTCCCTGAGGTGCTAGGGAGGAAAACATTGCCAGCCAGCCCTTTGTTCCCAAAAAATTGTCTCTGTGAAGGCTGACACTCAGAGACATGCTCTGATAACAGCAAATCATCTCCTAAGTGTGTGTCCTAGGTGCTTTTCAGATTGCTATTACCATGCTGTCTCTCCCCCAGGTTGTTAACTTGCCTTAACTACAGGACCAGGGCAATGCTCTCCTGGCTCTATCCCAGCCAATCCCATTGACCTTTAAATTCCTGGCTTTAAGGCCCAGTTGTCACAAGAACTCATGATATTCAGCCCCTCTCAGTTTCTAAGCCAATGCCTGGGTAAACATTCTCCTTGTATATTACCCTGTGTGCTCTTCTCTCTCTTGCCTTTCTCCACAACCATAGCTCCTTCACTTCTGCAACACCTGCAATCGGTTTCTCCCCTCAATCCCGAGTCTTCACGTCCTACCTTCTTCTATGTGGCCTTTTAGTTTTGGAGTTTCTTCTGTCAGTCCCCAGGTCTATTTCTGGGGGTATTTAGGAATATGTAATAGTTATCTAGTTGTGTTTGTGGGACAAGGTGAGCCTAGGGTTCTACTCTACCACCATCTTCCTATCCCTGCACACCACATTTTCTTTGTACATTCTTCTAATTATGGACACCTAGGTTGCTTTTATATCCTGGCTACTGTAAATAATGATACAATAAACATAGGTCTGCCTATAACTTTTTGAATTAGTGTTTTCATCTTATTTGGGTAATTACCCAGTAGTAAAATTATTGGATCATATGATACTTCTTTTTTTTAAGTTTGTTTGTTTGTTTTTGAGAGAGAGAGAGAGAATATGAGTCTGCGAAGGGCAGAGAGAGAGGGAGACAGAGAGAGAATCTCAAGCAGGCTCAAACCCACAAGAGCCAAAATCAAGAATTGGATGCATAACCTACTGAGCCACCCAGGCTCCCCCCACATGTTACTTCTTTTTTAATTTTTAGGAACCTCCATATTGTTTTCCACAATGGCTGTACCAATTTACATTCCAACCAATAGTGCACAAGGATTCCTTCTTCTCCCTATCCTCACCCAACACTTGCCACTTCTTATCTTTTAATTTTAGCCATTTTGACAGGTTTAAGGGGATATCTCATTGTGGTTTTCATTTGCAATTCTCTGATAAAACTCAAAATGGATCAAAGATACAAATGTAAGATCTGAAACATCAAAAAATCTTAGACGAGAACATGGTAATTTCTCTGACATTGGCTGTAGCAAAATTTTTCCACATATGTCTCCTAAGACAAAGAACATAAAAAACAAAAAATAAACTACTGGGACTACATCAAAATGGAAACTTTTGTACAGTGAAGATAGCCACCAACAAAATTAAAAAACAACCTGTTGAGTGGGAAAAGCCATTTGTGAATGATATATCTGGTGATGGCTTAATATCTAAAGTATAAAAAGAGCTTATATAACTCAGCACCAAAAATTCATGGTTCATGGGTTCAAGTCCCACGTCAGGCTCTGTGCTGACAACTCAGAGCCTGCAGCCTGCTTCAGATTCTATGTCCCCCTCTCTCTCTCTGCCCCTCCCCTACTCACACTCTATCTCTCTGTCTCTCTCCCTCTCTCAAAAATAAATAAAAACATTTTAAAAAAAGAAGAGAAATCACAAGTAAAGTCATCAGGTCCAGGGCTTTCATTTTTGAGATATTTTAAATTACTGATTAATCTCCCTACTCAGTATAGTTCTGTTCATATTTCTATTCCTCATAAGTTAGTCTTTTTTTCATTTTATCTGCTTTTATCTTATTTATTTTTAATATAATTTATTGTCAAATTGGTTTCCATACAACACCCAGTGCTTATCCCAACAAGTGCCCTCCTCCCTGCCCATCACCCACTCTCCTCTCTCCCTGACCCCTCATCAATCCTCAGTCTGTTCTCAGTATCCAAGAGTCTCTTATGGTTTGCCTCGCTCCCTCTCTGTAAGTTTTTCCCCCCTTCCCCTCCCCATGGTATTCTGTTAAGTTTCTCAAGATCTACCTATGAATGAAAACATATGATATCTATCTTTCTCTGACTTATTTCACTTAGCATAATACCCTCCAGCTCCATCCACATTGCTGCAAACAGCCAGATTTCATTCTTTCTCATTACCAAGTAGTATTCCATTGTATATATAAAACCACATCTTCCTTATCCATTCGTCCATTGATGGACATTTAGGCTCTTTCCATCACTTGGCTATTGTTGAAAGTGCTGCTATAAACATTGGGGTACATGTTCCCCTATGCATCAGCACTCCTGAATCCCTTGTGTAAATTCCTAGCAGTGCTATTGCTGGGTAATAGGGTAGTTCTATTTTTGATTTTTTGAGGAACCTCCACACTGTTTTCCAGAGCAGCTGCACCAGTTTGCATTCCCACCAACAGTGCAAGAGGGTTCCCATTTCTCCACGTCCTCGCCAGCATCTCTAGTCTCCTGATTTGTTCATTTTAGCCACTCTGACCGGTGTGATGTGGTATCTCATTGTGGCTTGATTTGTATTTCCCTGATGAAGAGTGATGTTGAGCATCTTTTCATGTGCCTGTTGGCCATCTGGATGTCTTCTTTGGAAAAATGTCTATCCATGTCTTCTGCACATTTCTTCACTGGATTATTTGTTTTTCAGGTGTGGAGTTTGGTGAGTTCTTTATAGGTTTTGGATATTAGTCCTATATCTGATATGTCATTTGCAAATATTTGTGTCAGTTGCCTTTTAGTTTTGTTGATTGTTTCCTTTGCAGGGCAGAAGCTTTTTATCTTGATGAGGTCCCAATAGTTTTTGCTTTTAATTCCCTTGCCTTTGGAGATGTGTCGAGTAAGAAATTCATGCAGCTGAAGTCGAAGGAGTTTTTTTCTGCTTTCTCCTCTAGGCTTTTGATGGTTTCCTGCCTCACATTCAAGTCCTGCATCCATTTTGAGTTTACTTTTGTGTATGGCATAAGAAAGTGGTCTAGTTCCATTCTTATGCATGTTGCTATCCAGTTTTCACAGCACCATTTGTTAAAGAGACTGTCTTTTTTTCCATTGGACACTCTTTCCTGCTTTGTCAAAGATTAGTTAGCCATACATTTGTGGGTCCAATTCTGGAGTCTCTATTCTATTCCATTGGTCTACATATCTGTTTTTGTGCCAATACCATACTGTCTTGATGATTACAGCTTTGCAGTAGAGGCTGAAGTCTGGGATTGTGATGCCTCCCGCTTTGGTTTTCTTCTTCAGTATTACTTTGGCTATTCAGGGTCTTTAGTGGTTCCATACAAATTTTAGAATGTTTGTTCTAGCTTTGAGAAGACTGCTGGTGCAATTTTGATTGGGATTACATTGAATGTGTATATTGCTTTGGGTAGTATTGACTTTTTAAACAATATTTATTCTTCTAATCCATGAGTATGGAATGTTTTTCCATTTCTTTGTGTCTTCAATTTCCTTCATAAGCTTTCTATAGTTTTCAGCATACAGATCTTTTACATCTTTGGTTAGGTTTATTCCTACGTATCTTATGGTTCGTGGTACAATTGTGAATGGGATCAGTTTCTTTATTTCTCCTTCTGTTGCTTCACTATTGGTGGGTAAAAATGCAACTGATTTCTGTACATTGATTTTGTACCCTGCGACTTGGCTGAATTCATGCATCAGTTCTAGCAGAGTTTTGGTGAAGTCTGTCCGGTTTTCCACGTAGAGTATCATGTCATCTGTGAAAAGTGAAAGTTTGACTTCTTCTTTGCCAATTTTGATGCCTTGTATTTCATTTTGTTGTCTGATTGCTGATGTTAGGACTTCCAACACTATGTTAAACAACAGTGGTGAGAGTGGACATCCCTTTCGTGTTCCTGATCTCAGGGGGAAAGCTTTCAGTTTTTCCCCATTGAGGATGACATTAGCTGTGGGCTTTTCATAAACGGCTTCTATGATATTTAATTATGTTTCTTCTATCCCGACTTTCTTGAGGCTTTTCATCAAGAAATGATGTTGTATTTTTTGTTTTTGTTTTTTCATATATTTACATTTATTTTTTTTCAATATATGAAATTTATTGTCAAATTGGTTTCCATACAACACCCAGTGCTCATCCCAAAAGGTGCCCTCCTCAATACCCATCACCCACCCTCCCCTCCCTCCCACCCTCCATCAACTCTCAGTTTGTTCTCAGTTTTTAAGAGTCTCTTATGCTTTGGCTCTCTTCCACTCTAACCTCTTTTTTTTTTTTTCCTTCCCCTCCTCCATGGGTTTCTGTTAAGTTTCTCAGGGTCCACATAAGAGTGAAAACATATAGTATCTGTCTTTCTCTGTATGGCTTATTTCACTTAGCATCACACTCTCCAGTTCCATCCACGTTGCTACAAAGGGCCATATTTCGTTCTTTCTCATTGCCACGTAGTACTCCATTGTGTATATAAACCACAATTTCTTTATCCAATCATCAGTTGATGGACATTTAGGCTCTTTCCATAATTTGGCTATTGTTGAGAGTGCTGCTATAAACATTGGGGTACAAGTGCCCCTATGCATCAGTACTCCTGTATCCCTTGGGTAAATTCCTAGCAGTGTTATTGCTGGGTCATAGGGTAGGTCTATTTTTAATTTTCTGAGGAACCTCCACACTGTTTTCCAGAGTGGCTGCACCAGTTTGCATTCCCACCAACAGTCCAAGAGGGTTCCCGTTTCTCCACATCCTCGCCAGCATCTATAGTCTCCTGATTTGCTCATTTTGGCCACTCTGACTAGCGTGAGTTGATATCTGAGTGTGGTTTTGATGTGTATTTCCCTGATGAGGTGCGACGTTGAGCATCTTTTCATGTGCCTGCTGGCCATCCGGATGTCTTCTTTAGAGAAGTGTCTATTCATGTTTTCTGCCCATTTCTTCACTGGGTTATTTGGTTTTTGGGTGTGGAGTTTGGTGAGCTCTTTATACATTTTGGATACTAGCCCTTTGTCCGAAATGATGTTGTATTTTGTCAAACGCTTTTTCTGCATCTATTGACAGGAACATACGGTTTTTATCTTTTCTTTTCTTAATGTGATGTATCATATTGATTGATTTGCAAATATTGAACCAGCCCTGCAGCCCAGGAATGAATCCCACTTGATCATGGCGAATAATTCTTTTTATATGCTGTTGAATTCAATTTGCTAGTATCTTGTTGAGAGTTTTTCCAACCATATTCATTAGGGATATTGGCCTGTAGTTCTCTCTCTCTCTCTCTCTCGCTCCCTCCCTCCCTCCCTCCCTCCCTCTCTTGTTGCTGGGTTTCCATCTGGTTTGGGATTCAAAGTAATGGTGGCTTCATAAAATGAGTCCAGAAGTTTTCCTTCCACTTCTATTTTTTGGAACAGCTTGAGAAAGATAGGTATTAACTCTGCTTTAAATGTCTGGTAGAAATCCCCAGGGAAACCATCTGGTTCAGGACTGTTATTTGTTGGGAGATTTTTGATAACTGATTCAATTTCTTCACTAGTTGTGGGTCTGTTCAAAATTTCTATTTCTTCCCATTTGAGTTTTTGGTAGTGTGTGGGTGTTTAGGAATTTGTTCATTTCTTCCAGGTTGTCCAGTTTGTTGGCATATAGTTTTTCATAGTACTCTCTGATAATTGCTTGTATTTCTGAGGGATTGGTTGTAATAAGTCCATTTTAATTCCTGATTTTATCTAATTGGGTCCTCTCTCTTTTCTTTTTTTTTTTTTTTTGTTTTTTTAAATTTTTTTTTAACGTTTATTTATTTTTGAGACAGAGAGAGACAGAGCATGAACAGGGGAGGGGCAGAGAGAGAGGGAGATACAGAATCTGAAACAGGCTCCAGGCTCTGAGCTGTCAGCACAGAGCCCGACGCGGGGCTCGAACTCACGGACCGTGAGATCATGACCTGAGCCGAAGTCGTACGCTTAACCAACCAAGCCACCCAGGCGCCCCTCCTCTCTCTTTTTTTTTGAGAAGACTGGCTAGACGTTTATCAATTTTTTTTTTTCTTCAGAAAACCAACTCTTGGTTTCATTGATCTGTGCTTCTGGGGTTTTTTTTTAGATTCCATATTCTTTCTTTCTTCTCTAATCTTTATTATTTCTCTTCTGCTGCTGGCCTTGGGGCATCTTTGCTGTTCTGCTTCTAGTTCCTTTAGGTGTGCCGTTAGATTTTGTATTTGGGATTTTTCTTGTGTCTTGAGATAGGCCTGGATTGAAATGTATTTCCCTCTCAGGACTGCCTTCCCTGCATCCCAATGCATTTGGATTGTTGTATTTTCATTTTCATTTGTTTCCATATATTTTGTAAATTTCTTCTCTAATTGTCTGGTTGACGCATTCATTCTTTAGTAGGATATTCTTTACCCTCCCTACTTTTGGAGGTTTTCCAGACTTTTTCCTGTGATTGATTTCAAGTTTCATAACATTGTGATCTGAAAGTTTGCATGGTATGATTTCAATTCTTTTATATTTATTGAGGGCTGTTTTGTGACCCAGAATGTGACTGGTCTTGGAAAATGCTCCATGTGCACTCAAGAAGAAAGTATACTCTGCTGCTTTGGGATGTAAAGTTCTAAATATATCTGTCAAATCCATGTGATCCAATGTATCTTTCTGGTCCACTTTGTTTTTATTGATTCTCTGCCTAGATGATCTGTCCATTATTGTAAGTAGAGTATTAAAGTCCCCTGCAGTTGCCACATTCTTATCAATGAGATTGCTTATGTTTGTGATTGTTTTCTATATTTGGGTGCTCCGAATTCGGTGTGTAGACATTTATAATTGTTAACTCTTCCTGATGGATAGACCCTGTAATTATTATATAATGTCCTTCTTCATCTCTTGTTACAGCCTTTAATTTAAAGTCTAGTTTGTCTGATGTAGGTATGGCTACTCCACCTTTCTTTTGACTTCCAGTAGCATGATAGATAGTTCTCCATCCCCTCACTTTCAGTCTGAAGGTGTCCTCAGGTCTAAAATGGGTCTCTTGTAGACAGCAAATATTTTTGGTTTTTTATCCATTCTGATACCGTATGTATTTTGATGGGAGCATTTAGTCCATTTACATTCAGTGTTATTATTGAAAGATATGGGTTTAGAGTCTTTGTGTTATCTGTAGGTTTCATGCTTGTAGCGATGTCTCTGGTACTTTGTGGTGCTTGCAACATTTCACTCACAGAGTCCCCCTTAGGATCTCTTGTAGTGCTGGTTTAGTGGTGATGAATTCCTTCAGTTTTTGTTTGTTTGGGAAGACCTTTATCTCTCCTTCTATTCTGAATGACAGGCTTGCTGGATAAAGGATTCTCGGCTGCATGTTTTTTCTGTTCATCACATTGAAGATTTCCTGCCATTCCTTTCTGGTGTGCCAAATTTCAGTGGATAGGTATGTTACTACCCTTATGATTCTTCCTTTGTATGTTAAGGCCCATTTATCCCTGGCTGCCTTCAGAATTCTCTCTTTATCCTTGTATTTTGCCAGTTTCACTATGATATGTCATGCAGAAGATCAAGTCAAGTTACGTCTGAAGGGAGTTCTCTGTGCCTCTTGGATTTCAATGTCTGTTTCCTTCCCCAGATCAGGGAAGTTGTCAGCTATGATTTGTTCAAGTGCACCTTCAGCCCCTTTCTCTCTCTTCTTCTTCTTTTGGAATTCCTATGATATGGATATTATTCCGTTTGATTGCATCACTTAGTTCTCTAATTCTCCCCTCTTGATCCTGGATTTTTTTAATCTCTTTTTTTCTCAGCTTCCTCTTTTTCCATAATTTTATCTTCTAATTCAACTATTCTCCCCTCTGCCTCTTCAATCCGTGCTGTGGCTGCCTCCATTTTATTTTGCACCTCATTTATAGCATTTTAAAATTCATCATGACTGTTTTTAAGTCCTTTGATCTCTGTAGCAATAGATTCTCTGCTGTCTTCTATGCTTTTTTGAAGCTCAGCGATTAATTTTATGACTATTACTCTAAATTCTTGTTCAGTTATGTTGCTTAAATCTGTTTTGATCAATTCTTTACCTGTCACTTCTTCCTGGAATTTCTTTTGAAGAGAATTCTTCCGTTTTGTCATTTTGGCTAGTTTTCTGTCCCTTATGAGCTTTAAAAGCTTGTTACGTGCTCTCTACCAGTGAGCACTGCTCTATTAAAGGGGAGTCATACAATCTCCAGGGCCTGGCCCTTCAGGAGGTGTTTTTTGGAAAGTGTTACTTGCTCTCTGTTGTTATGACTTTGGTTATTCTATTTCTCTACTCGTAGTGATGTTTTGGACCCTCCACAAGGTGTGCTTTGATTTGTTCTTTGAAGTAGTCCTATCTTTTCTCAAGCCTCATTTTCTTCCTGGTAGATTCAGTCTCTTCCTCCAAGACTCTTGGGGTTCAAAGTCCTTTAGCTTCAGCACTTCTTTGTTTGAGAGACGTGGGAAGTACAGATCTGCCTACTTCTCCTGGGGAAACCGTCTTTAAACTAATATCTGGTTTCACAAAATTAGAAGTGTTTGAAAACCTATGCAAGGCTTACACGGAAAGTATCATATAGTGAATTGTGAAACAACACTGTAGGGAACACATCTTTCAACTAAAATCTGGGTTCACTAATTTAAAAGTGTTTGAAACTTTTTGGGGGCCTATGTGGAAAGTGCCATACACTCAACTCTGTGATACAGCACTGTGGGGAAACCATCTTTCAACTAACATCTTGTTTCACTAAGTTAGAAGTGTTTCAAAACCCATTCGGGGCCTACAAGGAAAGTGCCATATACTCCACTCTGCGAAACAACACTGTGTGGAAACCATCTTTAAACTAATACGTGGTTTCACTAAGTTAGAAGTGTCTGAATACGTGCAGGGGTTATACGGAAACTTCCGTATCCTTACCTCTGTGATACGACACTATAGGGAATCCATATTTAAAAAAACAAACAAACAACCTGTTTCACTGTTAGAAGTGTTTGAAAATCCATGCAGGGCCTTTGGGGAAAGTGCCATGTACTCAACTCTGTCAAACAGCACATTATGGAAACCGTCTTTCAACTAACATCTGCTTTCACTAAGTTAGAAGTGTTTGAAAACCTATGTGGGGAGCTATGAGGGAAGGGCCATATACTCAACTCTGTGAAACAACAGTGTGCTGAAACCATCTCTCAAAGCATATCTGGTTTCACTAAGTTAGAAGTGTGTGATAACCCACACCGGGCCCACACGGAAAGTGCTATATACTCAACTCTGTGAAACAACCCTTTGGGGAAACCATCTTTCAAGTAACATCTCGTTTCACTAGGTTAGAAGGGTTTGAAAACCCATGGAAGGCTGACACCGAAATTCCATGTACTCAACTCTGTGAAACACTTTGTGGAAACCGTCTTTCAACTAACATCTTGTTTCACTAAGTTAGAATTGTTTCAAAACCACACAGGGCCTACACGGAAGGTGCCATACACTCAACTCTGTGAAACGATAGTGTGTTGAAACCAGACATCCCACAAACACCACTCACGTACTACACAAATATCACACATACATCACATATAGAACAACCACCAACCACACTTATTCCAAACACACACATAGCATGCACACACCACACTTCTACATCACTCTCACCATACCTATACCACCACACCACACACTGACCTCACACACGCTATACAAAGAACACATAGAAATCAAGCTGTCTTACACCACCATACGGCATAGATACACCCCACACGCCCCACATATATACCGTCCATTACATGCCAAATCAGTGCCACAGACAACATATACATGACATTTTCAGTGCGCCTGTCACATTCACACGTACCGCACACAGAATTCACAAATACACACTGCACACGCCGCAGACGCAAAACCTAGACATCGCACACAGCCTCACTTACAGTACACAAATACCATTCCCATACACACATACACCGCACTCACACACATACACCAGACATTCACAGCACACACACTATGCACACCACAGAAACACAACACATATACCTTATGCACACACCACCCCCGCAACACCCATGCTACACATACACAGCGCACACACCATACATATGACACACAAACAATCCAGGTATACACAGAAATGCTACACCTACAGCACACACATAGCGCACGTACACTGCACAGATACCACACGCAAAACTCCACATGTACAACACACGCACCCCACACATATACCAACACATGCAGCATGCCATACCCCTCACACAGGACACATATGCCCCCACGCCCCACAAATATATGACACACACACTACACCTACGCCACAATTACACCACAGAGACACCTCACAAACAAAACATATATTAAACAATTATACATGACATACAAAGCACAGACTCACAACACATACACCACAGACACCATGCACACTGCCAATACCACACACAAAGACACATACACCGATAATTTTTATGCATATACTACATACACATATGCAGAAGCTGCCTGCCTACAACATATATACTTCACATGGGACACACACACCATACATATGGTAAACACATACCGCACATGTGACACGTATACCACAATATAACCACACAAGTCCCCCCCACACACAAAGACCACACGTACAACCTCCACAGCAAAAGCACACCGCATCACACAACATACGTTCCCATAGGCAAATAACCGCAGAAACACCACTCACATAACACGGATCCCACACACATGGAAACAAAGCACCCAAGCCAACATCAAATGTGCAACACGCATGCCAAACATTCATCATGCACACACCATACACATTACACACACAGAATACATATGACACCGATGAATACATAGGACACAGAATACATATGACACACACACTAAACAACACACACACAACACAGACACATGCCACATGTACACCATAGCTATACCTCCCAAACACTCCATATATACCACACCCATGCTAAATAGGCACGACACACAACACATCCACCCCAATTTTACTCCACACACACACACCACGCACTCATATGTACCACATGCAGAAGACATACATTTCACTAACATACCTTGCACACACAATTCCACATCATATACATCACAAAGACACTATAGTATCACCACACCTTAAACATGTGTGTTTAAACGCACATACCATACATATGTCAATCACAGCCACATAAATAACACACACCTACACTCACTGCACAGACCACCCTTACTCTGTGTGTACTGTACATATAAACCACGTTTACGACTCACATATACCACACACACAGACAGTTCACATACACCACACCATAACCAATACTCACTAAGGTCTATGCATATAGTGCACTCACACCACAGATATTTTACACACACATACACACACACACAGATACACACAAAGCACAGACCCTACACCTGCACTCCAGACACACTGCACATATTTAACACATACACACAGTCAAATACACCACACAAATTCCACTCAAAGGAACACATATTTCACACCCACCCACCCATCATGCCATGCCTTATTCAACACACACACACTCAAATATCACTCACGGGAACACATACTTCAGACACACACACACACACACACCACACCACACCTTCACCACTGATACACCTCACATATATCTCACACGTGCTCATCACACACACACCACACACAACACATATTCCATACACGTATACCAGACTCCACTGATTTCTCATAAATATAACACACACAGAAAACACCTGCACCATACATCCCACGATCACCCCACAGGTACACTATGCTTTCATGGTAATACACACCACATATACTCCACAGCACCACCACATCAACACCACACACACAACAGGCACATCACAATTTCACCACACACACTACACATGCCTCCCACGCACCACACCTGCCACACTCATATTTCACAGACACCACACACGAGACACTCAACTTACACACCACAACACCTATTCAGTGTCACAGCACACACATTCCACATACACCACAAACACACACACACACCAAACATTATGACACACGGAACAATGTACACACACAGTAGGCATATGCCATGCACATTACACAAACAGCAGCACCGTACCCATAACATTCATGTACAACCACGTGACACACAGAATACATATGCCACACACACAAACAGTATACACATCATACGATAACCACCAGGATGGCCCACGCTCACACACTATACAGACACCACGTTCACACCACAGATATATTACACACACACAAATATCACACATATGACAAACACACACCAAAAAATCCTTACGGATGCAAATAGACATGGTCTACATCTGTGCCACACACATACCACTCACACACATCGCAAAGAAAAACCTTTACACCCAGGCCAAACACACACCACACACACACAACACATACATTACACATACGCCACAAAGAATACCACACACACGGCCTACACCCACCAACACGCACCACATCCATAATCTCTACCACAGACACACCACACAGGCCCACATGCACACATACATCACAGAGAACAACCACGCATGCGCCACACATGTGGCACACAAACCAGATATATCACAAACGGTTCACGTACATCGCACCCCGTACACACCACAACGCACAAGAACACACAAAATAAACATAGGTCACACAAACGCCACACACACTGCACATACATCACACGTACACCACACCTAAGACGTGTGTATATTATGCACCTGCAGCACTCCCTCAACACACAAAAACACCTAACTACACACTCACCACACACATACCACACACAACACACAGACTGCCACGCACATGTCACTCAGTCCCTTCAAACAAGGATTGCATATACCACACACAATACACGTATCACACCACCGACCACACACATACCAAACACTCATATGCCCCACGCACCACACACACACCACATATAAACCAGATCACCCAACATAAGACACACCACAGAAATACACCACATGCACTAAACAGGCACCACAAACACACCACACCATGCCGAACACACACCACACAAACAATACAGGTGTAACAGAAACAGATTTACACTGCATATGCGCAATGGATAAACCACACACGGCACACAGATACACTATGCACGTGACAAAGATACACCACACACACTTAACCCACTCATGCAATGTCACCACACTCACCAGTGCACACCACAACACACTGCACAAAAGTCACACCTAATCCACACATACAAAGGACATATATCTCACACGTAAACTCCAGACACACACCACACAACTATCGTATGTAGGCGACACACACCAAGGCCCACACATCAAAAAAATCGGCAGATACAGTAAAAGCCCACAGGTACATCAAAAACACACCACCCATAGAAACTCAGCACACACATCACAAACACACTAAATACACACCACACGTACCACAAGGCACTTCACAGCCCACACCTACACTACTTCCACACCATCCCACCACGCAGATACTGCATTCCACCACAAGTGTATATTACACCCATCACAAAACACACAAACACCACACAAAGATTGCACATATACCACACACTGCACATAAACTATACACACACCACAGACACACAACACCTGCACCACTCATATCTCACATAAAAGACACATACGCAGCATGTCATATCACTCATACTAGACACACAAAGTATATGCACAAGAAACACAACACATGTAAGTTCTGTGCACACGATATATACACCACACCACAGTACACATGCACCACAAATATACCACATGCACAACACACACGCCACAGACGCTCCGTATGTGCCACATGTGCGTGCACACACACACACGCACACACTACGTGCACTGCCCAAACCATACGTGCCACAGAGAAACACACAAACACCATACCCACGCCATATATATACCTCACATACATCACATATATACCACACACATGCACATGCATGCACACACACCCACACACACCACATACATGCCACACACCCCTTCTCACATATCAAACTTCCATCACATATACGCCATACATATAGTACACACTCTCACCGATAGACACCACACATACTGAACACACAGGAACACCATACATATACCAGAAGCACACCAATATAGACCACACACATACTCCACAAAAGACCACAAACTCGCCAGTCACGACACGTATACCTGACAACTATAGTACATATAGCACATATACAGTTACACGTACCACATGGATGCCAACCATTCGCAAGTCGTATAACTCACAAATGACAAATACACACACCAAATGCACACCAGCAAATCTGCAAAACAAACATCAACACCACACATATCCGCACACAATACATAAGACACACACACACACACGACACACACACCACACATAGCATGTGTGCCACACAAATACCACATAAGCACACACTGCACACGGAGCACAAACACACCAGAGATATACCATCATCACAACTCATATGCCATACATACGGCACACACAAACACACATCAGCCTCCTCTATAGCACTGCCACACCACACACACTCCACACGCACCACTCAAATACCATAACCACCACATGCTGTATATCTGCCAGGAATATCATACGTACAAAACATACAAAACACTTAAATCACAACCATTTTTTTTTCAACGTTTATTTATTTTTGGGACAGAGAGAGACAGAGCATGAACAGGGGAGGGGCAGAGAGAGAGGGAGACACAGAATCGGAAACAGGCTCCGGGCTCCGAGCCATCAGCCCAGAGCCTGACGCGGGGCTCGAACTCACAGACTGCGAGATCGTGACCTGGCTGAAGTCGGACGCTTAACCAACTGTGCCACCCAGGCGCCCCGAAATCACAACAATTTTAAACAGATCCCACACACACCACACCCATAACAATACACCGACACACCACACGTATACCAAACAAGAGAGGACACGCACACATACAACACGTAAGTCACACAATAACCACACATAGAGAACACTCATTCCACAAATAAAACCATACAATAATTCTACCAAATCCATACCACATGCCACACATATACCTCCACACATCGCACACATCACACATACACCACACCTGTATTTTACACACACGTTCCGCATACACACAACACAAAAAGCACTCTTACACCATGCACATACCACACACACCCCACACGGTCTGCTTTCACACAACACATACCACAAATAGACCAAATACACATATTGCGTCCGTACTACAACACACCACACATACACCGCACACATAGCACACATCAGACCTTCACCACATGTACAGCACATATGCCACACGCAAACACACACACAAACACAGCTCAAGCACAATGGACTTACACCATATGGAGATACCACAAATACACCACACGTTCACCACACGATAACCAGATAGTTACAACATTCACACACACACACACACACACACACACACACACACCACAATAACCACATATTTATATAAATCCACAGACATACACTACACTTGCCACACGTACACAATGGACACAGACACTCCACATATACACCACAAGCACACCAACACTATTCCACACACACACAGCCCGTATACATACCACAGACACCCCATACATCCCACATATGCACATCTACATCCCATGTATACCACACGTAAGCCCTCATTCCAGTCAAAGACACACACACCACATTCTCATCAGACACACACCACAAATACTTACACACCCACCAAACGCACAGCACACTCCCCAAACATATCCTGCAAATGCACTCCCACACCACACAGAAAGCACACACACGATACATGCACCGCATGCAACTACACGTACCACGCTTCCATGAGAAAAATGTACCACACACATCTGCCACATGCAAATCAACACACAACACATAGAGCACTGCCACACCCCCATATGCCCCACACGCCCCCCGTATACCCCACACACCACCCATATACCCTTCACAGACCACACTTAGCATGCACACACACACCAAGCACATACATGACAATGCACTACACAACCCTCACACATAAAATAGCAATACACGCAACACAACCCACACTCGCCAAACACACCGCACACACACCACTTACACACACGTCACAAACACAACATGTACCACACACAAACCACAGACCGTATGTACTCACCACACACACACACCCGACACAAACCAGAAAGACCAGAAAGAACCCCACAAAACACAAATCAAATACACACCATGGAGACAACCACGATGATCATGCACACGCCATGCTCAGTGTGCACACACGCACTACACGGAACACATATAGGCCAGATGTGCTCCACATAGATAACACACACACAAGAGGTATACACTACACACGTCACACACGGGCCACAGGTTTACCACACACAACACTACACATACACCACACGCAGACAACATATATACTATACAAACACAAAGACGGCCACAAAACACAGTCCCCACACACACACCAAAGACACACGACACATATTCCACACATGTACGTACGCCACGCAAATACCACTCACACACCACACATATGCAAAACACACAGATGATACATGCCTCAAACCCAACACGACTACACTATTCGTAGACAACACACGTATCGCACATACGAACTACACACAACACCTAGAACTATTAAGGAGCACACACCACGTGTGTCAGTCACACAACCTGAAGCAGATAGCACTGCCCATAGAACACACACATACTCCACGCACACTGCACCCACACCACACATCAATAACATGCCCACCTGCACCACATTCAACACTCACACTGCACATAGGACACACACAACACAAATATACCGTGCACACACAAGCCAAATATACCATGCACACACAAACCAAGTATACACCACACACACACACACACACACACACACACACACAAAACCCTTTCACCACACACACCACACATACTGCATACACTCACCACACATAAACCACACACATGACATACAAACCACTCACCACACACAGCACACATATCCCACCAGCCCCCCCCCCGCTCACATATTTGCAGCTACAAACCACCCATAGCCACACAAATGCCACACGGACACCACACACACACCAGGCATATGTTATCCACACGCACCTCACACGACACACAAAATGTACGTCCACCACAACCAGACACCCCACACTGATAACACACACAACACAGAGAAGACACACGAGGAACATACACTGTACCCATGTGTATACCACGCATGAATTATGGACGAGTTGTTCACCGAACACATACTGCACACACACAGATAATATGCACACACCTCGTGTGCACCACAAAGACCACACACGTCACACACACACCATACACACAAGCGTGCGTGTGCCACACACACAACACGCATATACCTAGTACATGACGCACATTTGCCACTCAGACACTCCACATACGTGACAGGGAAACCGCACATATATCTCACAAATACCACACATACCGCACTCAATCCACGCTCACATCACACACATAACACATGCACCACGACTATATTACATACACGCACACACACACACATCACAAGCCATACAGCACATGGAAATAATGCACTCAGCACACACGCCACCCCCACACAAACACAAGCGCCAACGACACACAAAATACACATACGTCACACACACCCCCACCCACACACCACAGAAACACACACCCATCGCAAAAATACCAAGCAAACACACATACCGAATATACACCACACACACATAACACACACCCATGCACAGCAGACACATTCGTCTCTCACACTCACAGCACCCATGCAGCACACACACCAAAGACACAAACTACACATACAATGTTCACGCACATGCACACACAAACACACTTAGAGCTATTTTGACACATGTGTCACATGTGTGGACCACACACACTTTGAACTATTAAGACGCCCACACCACATGTGTCACTCACACAACCTGAACCCACACACTGGGTAACACTACCCATACAGCACACATGTGCACACACCGTGTGCCCCAAATATGCCACCCATGCACACAAAACAGATACTCAACAGACTCCTAGCATACAACACGTCCACAAACACCACAACTAAAACCAAAGGAATACATCACACACACACACACACACACCCCCCACGTATATGCCCAAATACACACCACACATGCCACACACACTTACACACCGAACAGTAAACCCACCCACTGCACACATCCACCGTGCTCACAGTACACTTTCACAACCCCACACACTCACTATACGCGTACATAGGCAAAAGCACACCACACGCTCACTCACCGCAGCTACACCAACACACACCAAACATACACCACACTCAGACATCAAACACCACATACACACCACATACACAACACGGACATAACACATGCACGCAATACATGCAACACACGCAACGCACAAGTTACACACAAGCACCACACATGCATCACACGCACCACAATACACAAACACACGGCACGCAAACAAAAACATTTATGAAAAATACACCACACACAGCCACACGTACATTGCCCCGAAGGCACAGAACACACACGTACGTACGCCCTGCACGTACCGCGCACCTCGCGCACCACGTGAGCTACGTTGATGCTACCTGTGCGCTTGTGTCACACACACACGATGCACACCATACATACATTACACACACCACGTATGCACCACACGCCTGCCACGCCCATGCCACAAACATACCCGACAAGACGTGCAACAGTTATACCCCCTCCGGCAGTGTCACCAAACTCCGCACATGTACAGGACACAATTACCAAACAAACCACCACTCACATACCACACAAACGCACTCCACGCACACACCACACACGCCAAACATACCCAAGGCAGATGCCACCTCCTCTGCACATAAACGACACATATACCACACGGGCGACACATATAGACACAAACGCGACACATACACCACACCGCTGCACCCCACCTACACCGAACTCACAGCGACACGTTGTACAAACACATACCGCACCTCACACACAAATACCACACAAACACATCGGCCATTCACCACGTATGCACCGCGTACACATCACCCAGATGTCTTCCACAAACCGTGCACACCACACAAACGCCACACACAGACACAAACCACGTTGCAACCTGCACATCGCACACACAGGACGGGAACGTGCGCTCGGCCACAAGCACTCCAAACGTAGACCATACACACCGCACGCGTACTCCCCAAACGCCCACCAGGTGCCAGTCACACCTTGTGGTTCACTATGTGAAATGACACTGTTCGAGTGTCTTTTCACGTAGCCCTTCACACGCATCTCATAGGTACTTTGTTGAAATAGTCTCGACTAGTGTGTGGTGGGAGAACTAGTACGGGAGCAACGTAGTCTCGTCCCTTGACCGTGGATAGACAACTAGCAAATCATTCGACGTGCCCCCTAAGCAACCTGACAACTGACAGAACCAAGCCTGCAACTACGGGGAGAGAAGAAGCCACCACAAAGAAGGTAGGAAGTGCAGAGAGTGGCCTTGGGGGAGCCTTCGTTGAAGAAAAGGAAATGTTCTCAAACTGCATTAGATCGGCCGTAGGGAAGGGCCTTCTGTTCAAGTGCCTACGACTACACTGTACTTCAAACATTCTTGACTAGCCTTCACATTTGTCTCAGAGGAACTTTGTTGAAGCACTATATATTAGCAGTCGACAATGGCCATGGGATGAAGTGCCTAACACAATACCGTTTTTCACGTCGCTTGCATGAGCTTCGTAAGCATTAAGTAAAAAGTGCTCCTGGGGTGCCTGGGTGGCTCAGTCAGGTGGGCATCTGACTGTTGATATGAAACCAAGTCGTGATCAGTTGGTGGGATTGAGTCCCGCGTCAGACCCTGCGCTGACAATGGGGAGCCTGCTTGGGATTCTCTCTCCCCCTGTCTTTGCCCTTTCACAACTCCCCCAACTTGCAGGCACCTTCTCTCTCTCTCCCGCTCTCTCTCTTTCAAAAATAATCACAAAAATATAAGATGTGTATCCCACCATCACAAGGACTGGACTAGACTCTCCAAGAAGCCTTTTGAATAAACAGTGCACCTGGACCTCGTTCTCACCTCTTGATTATACGATGAAAGCATATTCTTCATATCTCAGAACCAGTGCTGCCCCCTGTCTACTGATACTATGGGCAGAATCACACCAGAAGACAAAGTTCCACTCTATTTCTTAAGGGACAATGTGGGTCTTTTGCTCCACAGGGCCTCAAAGGGCATCCTTTGGAGCACTCCTATAGCCAAAGCCCACAAAAGGTTCTTGTGATTCGTGAGCAAGCCAGCCTGTGACTACATTGTGTTAGTCAGGTTCCTCTAAACATGATCCAATCTCATCCTTCATGTTGGACTTTGGCCCTCAGTGAATCAAGATACATGACATTGCTTTATTATCCATCACGGTTGGTCATGTGGCCCATAGGAACTCAGTCCTCCAGGATACTACATCTGGATTGAAAATGCCCAATGTGGACCGGCCCTTGTGACTGTGGGACAGGTGAAGCCAAAAGGGTCCTGGCATTTTGGTTTCAGGACCACAGGGACATTGGAAGGGGTCTGGAAGGGCACTAGGGCACTGGAAGTGTTCCAGCCAAGAGCTGTTTGTGTGGAGGCTGGGCCAGACATATAAGAAGGGATTTGGCCTCTTTGCTGGGCCTAGAAGAAATGAAGTTAAACATCTCTTTCCGCATCGGTCACATTCCCATTAGATGGAAATGTTGAATGCACTTTAATCCTGGCTGCAGCTTTTCCTTCTCCGTTTCTGTGTTTCTGACTGTCTCCTCATTCACCCTTAGGAAACATGGAGCCATCACTCACTCAGCTGGCACCCCTGGGGAGGACACAAACTCCCACTCTGCTCCTGTGCTCACTGAGAGCTATCAGTCTCTGCTCTACAAAAGGGAAGGGTGCTTGGTTCTTGGCCTGCTGTATTATGGAGGGTGAAGGGGAGCCAGCTTGCCTCTCTGACCTGGATGATTGAGGTGCCTTCATTCTGAGAAGCAGTTTGCACATGGGCAGTATGAGCCAGGAGGGGGCCAGAATTGGAAGAGCCCTTGGCAGGAATTAGGAAACCAAGTCCTTGTTGCAGATTCCTGAACAAGACCCATCAGAACCCAATAGGTCCAGCTCAAGCACTGCTGCCTCCCTCAACTTATGGGAAAAGTGGCAAGGATAGACCAAGCCAGAAATCACTGGCTCCTCAAGATAGAATGCAGACTTCTTCCTGACAGGGCTCCCAGGGGTAGTCAGTCCTTCAGAGGGCTCTCTTGGCCTAAGCCCACAGGCCTTTCTTATTCTGGATACAACCTGGTTGATAAGAAACTGCCCTAGGTACTTCATTCTTAGGTTTCTCCAAATCTCATGTGTGATGAAGAATTCTGCGGTGTGTGTCTCCATTGTCACCCTTTAGTCCTTTTGATGAAAGAGGGTTTGCATGGAAACTATGTCAAGACTGTGTCTCAGAGTAATATCCTCTTGTTTCAGCTTGGGGTTTGGGTGGTGTCCTTGTGATGGTGATCGAGGTGTTGCATAGGACCCTTCTGAATTTGGTTTCAGAATGATGTGGTCCTCCCTAAACCCAGAATGTGTGCAGGTGCTTAGGGAGAATGCTGTGGGTAGGCTAAACCAGAAGTTGGGGGTGTATCCCACCTCCTGTGTGGGACAAGGGAAGGGAAGGTCGTGGTCTCCTTCCTCAGTTTCCCCCATGTCCATTTGCATGCACAGCTTTGACTCACCTTGTTGTCTTTCCTCTCCCATTTCTTCCTCTTAACTTGGTCTCAGTTCACAGAAGTAGAACCTGTGTCTGTCCCCTACATCACACAAGATCCCCATGTGGAGGTGAGTTTCGAAGACTTCCTGAGAAAACAAAGGGCTCTCAGATTCTGATATCCCAGAGGACAGCTATGCTCCCTCTTCCTGAGCCCTTTGTGGTGGGTAGGCTACCATACCATGGGAATGGATAGCCACATGGACCCTCACCCCTCATGGATGGAGCTACCCTCGGTCAAAAGAATAGTCTGTGCATGTGCTGCACACTCTAAGACCTGACTGGCACACCAAATGCTTTCTGATACATAGTGCACCAAGGCCCCGTTCCCATCTCTTGATGGTCACATGGAAGCACATTCTTCATATCTCGGAGATTCTGCTTCCCCGCTCAACAGATACGATAGGCAGAAGCACACCAGAAGCCAACAAGCCCCACTATTTCTTGAGGGAGAATGTGGGCCTCTTGTTCACCGGGCTCCAACAGGCATCCTATTGAGTACTCCTGTAGCCAAAGGCACCAAAAGGATCTTGTGATTCCTCACCAAGCCAGCTTGTGAACACATTGAGCTAGTCAGGTTCTTCTAAACATGATCCAATTCCCATCCTTTATGAAGAACTGTGGTGCTCGATGTATCCAGTTTCGTGACATTGCTTTATCATCTGTCAAGGTTCATCTTGGGGTCCAATGAAATTAGTCTTTCAGAGTACTATCTGCCACTTGCAGATATTCAAAGAGGACAGGGGGAACCAAAGTGGCTTTGGCCTTTTCTTTTTAGGAATACGAGGACATCCAGAACCCTAGGGCATCAGAATCGGTCCAGACAAGAGCTCTTTGTGGCGAGGTTGGCGAGACGTATTAGGGGGAGCTGGCTTCCTTGCTTGGCTCAGGGAAATGAAGATAAACCTCTCCATTCCACATTGATCACATTCCTATTAGAGGAAAATATTGAACGCCCTTTGGTCCTGGTTCTAGCCATTTCCTCTCCCTTTCTTTGTTTCTCACTGGATCTGCATGGAATTAGCACTCACTCAGCAGGCATCCAGGGATGGGCATCGGGTTCCCATTTGGTCCGGTGCTCAGTAACAGCCATCCCATCAGATATCCCTCCTATCCCTGAACTTGGTGTTTGGCTGTTTGTAGCAAGGGGTGGGGAGGGGAGCCAGCTCACCTCCTTACTCTGCCTGATTGAGGTTCCTTCCTTCTGAAAAGCAGACAGTTCACACAGGTGCAGTAAGCTCCAGAAGCTAGTCAGCAGAAAAGAGCCATTTACAGGAAGAGAGAACCAATGCCCCTCTCCACACCTTGGAGCCACAGCTGGGGACACCTCCCAGCTACAGCACTGTCACTGCTCACTCCCTTCAATGGTGGAAAAAGCAAGAAAAACAGACCAAGCCCCAGGGCCCTCTAGGTCCTTCTGAAGGAAGAAGGCAGGCCTGGTGCTGACAGGACTCCCAGGTGGAGACTCTAGAGGGCGCTTTTGCTTAAGTCATCTGTTGTTTCTTATTCTTCCCATACCAGCCCAGTTGCCAAAACCTGGTGCTGGGTACTCCCTTCACCATAGAAATCATCTTCTAAGATCTGCAGGGCTCTAGCCTTCCTTATCCACCTTCACATATCTCTGCTCTCTTGTAGAAACAAGGTTCTTCCCGTGATCGTTCAGAGTCAGTGTCTCAAGAGTCCTGTCCTGGGCCTTCCATCTGGGACTCTGTTCCAGTCCTTGTGACTGGGGGAAAATTTTTGCCACAGGGCTGTTTCTTCATTAATTTGCTGGCTTTCAGAAGTATGAGGCCATTCAGAGGCCCAGGGCATTTGAAGATGCTCAACAGAGGATGCTTGGTATGTAGTCTGGGCCAGAGATTTGGGCAGTGGACTGGCCTCCTTCTGGGTCAAGGGCAAATGGAGACATCTTTCCAAGTGGATCCCTGTTCCCACTGGAAATGTCGAGTTTGGCCATCCTGGCGCCAATATCCTTTCCCTTTCTGTGTTCTGACAATTACTTGTTTTATCCCTCAGGAGTCCTAGAGCCATCAATCACTCAATTGGCACCCCTGGGTAAGCCGCAAACTCACCCTTGTTCCTTTGCTCAGTCAGAGCTATCAGGCTCTGCTCTGTCAAAGGAAAGAAGAGCTTTAGTACCTGTGGACTTGGTGCTTGGCCTGCTATGGAGGGTGAAGGGAAGCCAGCTTTCTTCACTGACCTGGATGATTGAGTTGCCTTCATTCTGAGAAGCAGACCATTTGCACATGGGCACTATGAACAAGGAGGGGGTCAGCATTTGAAGAGCCCTTGTTATTCCCTCTTCCTTCCTGTGTTTCTGAATGCCTATTCATTCACCCTTAGGAGCCATATAGTTGGCCTCAGTCATCAGGCACCCAGGGATGGGCATCAGGTTCCCACTCTGTTCCGTGCTGTTATAGGCATAAGCATCGGAGAGCCATCCCAAAGGAGAATAGGTCTCCATACCCTGAGCTTCCTGTTCGACTGTTTGTAGCACAGGTGGGAGGAGTGGAGTCAGTTCGCCTATTTGCTCTGCCTGATTGATATGCCTTCCTTCTGAAAAGTGGAGAGTTCACATAGGAACAGTGGGCTCCAGAAACTGGGCAGCACAGTAAGAGCCGATTTCAGGAAGAGGGCACCAATGCCCCTCTCCACACTTTGCAGCCACAGCTGGGGCATCTCCCACGTGCAGCATTATCCCTGCTCATTTCATTCAATGGTGTAACAAGCAACAAAAGCCTACCAAGTCCCAGAGCTCTCTAGGTCCTTCTGAACAAAGAAAGCAGGCATGGTGCTGACGGAGATCCCAGATGGAGACACTAGATGGTGCTTTTGCATAATAAGCTGTCTGGTGTTTCTTACAGCCAGGTTGCCAGGAGCTGATGCTGGGCGCTGCTTTCTCCATAGAATTCGCCTTCCAAGAAGTGAAGAGCTGTGGCCCTCCTCATCCATCTTGATGTATCATTGCTCTCTTGTAAAGACAATTTCTTCCCACAATGTGTTCAGAATCAGTGTCTCCAAAGTCCTATCTTCTACCCTCCCTCTACCTGAGAGTCTAGTCCAGTCCTTGTGATGGTGGGAGATTTTTTGCCACAGGGCCCCTTCTTCATTAAATCACTGGGTTTTAAAAGTATGTGTCTTTTAAAGGGGTCTTTGAAGGGACACAGCAGAGGAGGTTTGGTTTGCAGGCTTGGCCAGAGATATGGGCAGGGAGCTGGCCCCCTTCTGGGCAGAGGGCAAATGAAGCAAAACATCTTTCCAAGTGGATGCCCATTCCCACTTGAAATTTTGGGCTTTGGCCCACCTGTCATCCATTTCCTTCTGCTTACTGTGTTTTTGACAATGTATTTTTTCTCCTTTAGGTGCCATGGAGCTATCACTCAGTCACCTGGCACCCCCGCCCCGCCACTGGGTAGGCCGCAATCTCTCACTCTGTTCCTGTTCTCAGTGAGAGCTATCAGACTTTACCAAAGGAAAGAAGGCCTTGAGAGCATGGGTGTTTGGTGCTTGGCCTGCTGTGCTATGGAGGGTGAAGGGGAGCCAGCTTGCCTCACTGCCCTGGATGACTGAGTTGCCTTCATTCTGAGAAGCAGACAGTTTGCATATGGGCGGTATGAATGAGGAAGGGGTCAGCATTGGACGAGCCCTTGCCAGGAATTAGGGAACTAAGTCCTCGTTGCATATTTCTGAGCAAAAACCCTCAGAACCCAATGGCTACAGCTCCAATACTTTTGCCTCCCTCAACTGATTAGAAAATTGGCAGGGATAGACCAAGCCAGAAATCACTGGTTCCTAAAGAAGTAAGTCAGGCTTCTTGCTGACCGGGCTCCCAGTTGTAGTCCTGCAGAGGGAGCTCTTGCCTAAGCCTGCAGGCCTTTATTTTTGTGGATACAACCTGTTTGATAGGATACTGCGCTGAGTACTTCATTCTGAACTTTCTCCAAATCTCATGTGTGGTGAAGAACTCTGGAAGTATGTGTCTCCATTGTCACTCCTGAGCTCTTTGATGAAAGAGGGTTTGCATGGACATAATTCTGGGACGGTGTCTCAGAGTAATTTCTTCTTTCAGCATGGGGGCTTGGGGGTTAGCTTCTGAGGGTAATACAGGTATTGCATTGGGCCCTTCTCAATTTGGTTTCATAATGATGTGGTACTCCCCTAACCCAGGGTGTGTGAAGGTGCCCAGGGAGAATGCTCACAGGTAGGCTGAGCCTGAAGTTGGGGGTGGATCCCACCTCCTATGTGGGTGAAGGGGAAGGGAAAATCAGGATCTCTTTCCTCGATTTCCTCCATGCCCATTTGAATGTACAGCTTTGACTCACCCTGGAGTCATTCCTCTCTAACTGCTGCTTTCCTAACTTGGGGTCCGTTCACAAACAGAGACCCTGTGTATCTCCTACAGCAATTGAGATCCCTGGTTAGTGGTGAGTTTCCAAGCTATTCCTGACTGAATGCAAGGCTCTCAGAGTGTGATGTGTTGGAGGGCAGCTATTCCCCCTGTCCCTAAGCCCTTAGTTTGGGGTAAGTTATAGTATAGTCAAGGGCTATACCATTAGGGATACTTATCCCTAATGGATGGGGCTACCTCCATTAAAAGGACAAACAGTCTGTGCAAATGCAGCAGGCTCCATGACCTGATCAGCATACAAAAGGCCCTTTGAAAAAAATAGTGCACCAAGGCTTCATTCCCACCTTTTGGTAATCACATGCAAGCACATTCTTCATATCTCAGAGCCGCTGCTGACCCTCTCAATGGATATGCTGGGTAGAAACGCACTAGAAGCCAAATTTTCCCTATTTCTCCCTATTTCTTAAGGCAGAATGTGGGCCTCTTGCTCAGAGAGCTCCAATGGGCATCCTTTGCAGCGCTCCTGGAGCCAAACCCCACAAAAGGAGCTTGTGTTTCCTGAGCAAGTCAGCTTGCGAACACATTGTGCTAGTCAGGTTCTTCTAAACATGAAGAACTCTGGCCCTCGTTGTTTCCACTTTCATGACATTGCTTTATCATCCCTCAAGGTTTGTCTTGGGGTCCATACAAATTAAGTCTTTCAGAGTACTATCTCTGACTTGCAGATGTCCAATGGGGACCAGCCCTTGTGACTGTGGGACAGGTGGATCTAAAGTGGCCTTGGCCTTTTGGTTTCAGGTCTACATGGACATACAGAGACCTAGGGTATCGGAAGGGGTCCAGCTGAGAGCTGGGTGTGAGGAGTGGGGGGGCCAGACATATTAGTGGGGAGCTGTCCCCCTTGCTGGCCCTAGGGGAAATGAAGATAAACACTTCCATTCCACACTGATCGCATTCCCACTGGATGGAAATATTGAATGCCCTTTGGTCCTGGCTGCAGCCATCCCCTCTCACTTCTTGTGTTCCTGAACGCCTCTTCATTCTCCCTTAGGAGCCATGGATCTGGCACTCCCTCAGCAGGCACCTAGGGATGGGAGTCAGGTTCTCACTGTGTCCGTAGCTCATTATAGCCATGAGCATCAGATACCCCAAGAATAGTCCTCCTATCTCTGAGCTTGGTGTTTGGCTGTTTGTAGGAGGCAGTGGGGGAAGTGTAGCCAGCTCACTTCTTTGCTCGGCCTGAATGAGGTGACTGCCTTTTGAAAATCATACAGTTCACCCAGGAGCAGTAGTCTCCAAAAGTTGTTCAGCATGTAAAAAGCCCTTTACAAAAAGAGGGCACCAATGCCCCTCTCCATACTTTGGATCCACAGCTGGCAGCACCTCCCAGCTACAGCACTCTCACTGCTCATTCCATTCAATGATGCATAAGCAGCAAAAGCCAACCAAGTCCCAGGGCCCTCTAGGTCCTTCTGAAGGAAGACGGTAGGCCTGGTGCTGACAGGGCTCCCAGATGGAGACACTAGATGGCACATTTGCCTAAGCCCTCTGGTGTTTCTTCATCCTCTTATAGTCAGGTTTCCAGGAGCTGTGTTGGGCCCTGCCTTCTCCACTGATGTCCCCTTCCAAGTTCTGCAGGGTTGAGGCCCTCCTCATCCACCTTGACACATCCTTGCTCTCTTATAGAAACAAAGTTTTCCCCACAATTCGTTCAGAATCCGTGTCTCAAGAGTCCTATCCTCTGCTGTCCACCTGTGAGTCTGATCCAGCCCTTGTGACTGGGGAAGAGATTTTGCCACAGGACTCCTTCTTTATTAATTCATGGGCTTCAGAACTATGTGACCATTCCATGTCCAGGATATTTGAAGGGGCCCAGCAGAGGATGTTTGGTGTGTATGCTAGGCCAGAGATTTGGGCAGGGAACTGGCCTCCTTCTGAGCTGAGGGCAAATGAAGCAAGACATCTTCTGTCAAGTGGATATCCATTCCACTGGAAATGTCGAGCTTTGGCCCACCTGATGCCCATTTCCTTCCCCTTGCTGTATTTCTGACAATTTATTCTTTTCTCCCTCAGGAGACATGGAGCCATCACTCACTCAGCTGGCATCCCTGGCTAGGCCACAATCTCCCACTCTGCTCCTGTGCTCAGTGAGAGCTGTCAGACTCTGCTACCAACAGAAAGAAGACCTTCAGTCCCTGGGTGCTTGGTGCTTGGCCTGCTGTGCTATGGAAGGTGAAGGAGAGCCAGATTGCCTCACTGACCTGGATGATGGAGTTACCTTCATTCTGAGAAGAAGTTTGTACATGGGCACTGTGAACCAGGAGGTGGTGAGCATTGAAATGGCCCTTTCCTGGAATTAGGGAACCTAGTATTTGTTGCAGATTCCTGAAAAAGAGCCCTCAGAACCTAATAGCTACAACTCAAACACATACTGCCTCACTCAACTGATGGGAAACGTAGCAGGGATAGACCAAGCCAGAAATCACTGACTCTGAAAGAATGAAGGCAGGCTTCTTGCTGACAGTGATCCCAGTTGTAGCCCTTCCGAGGGCCCCCTTGGCCTAAGCCCACAGTCCATTCTTATTCCAGATACAACTTGGTTGATAGGAGACTGTGCTGGGTACTTCATTCTCAACTTTCTCCAAGTCTCCTGTGTGTTGAAGATCTCTGGCAGTGTGTGCCTCTCTTGCCACCCCTGAGCCCTATTGTTGAAGAACAGTTTGCATGGACACTATTACTGGACAGTGTCTCAGAGTAATATCTTCTTGTTTTACTTTAGGGTTTGGTGGTGTGCTTGTGATGGTGATAGAAGTATTATATCGGGCCCTTCTCAATTTGGTTTCAGAATGATGTGGTTCTCCCAAAATTCAGGATGTGTGAAGTACCCAGGGAGAATGCTTGTAGGTTGGATAAGCCTGAGTTTGGGAGTGGATACCACCTCCTGTGTGGGACATGGGGAAGGGAATGTGGGGTCATCTTCCCTCGCTTTCCCCCATGCCTATTTGAAGGCACAACTTTGACTCCTCTTGTAGTCCTTCCCCCTCCATTTTTGATTTTCTAATGTGGTCACAATTTACACGCTGAGTCTATGCGACTGTCCCATACCCAAAGATGCTACAAGGATGGGAAGTGAGTTTCCAGACAGTTCCTGAGCCAAGGCATGGTTCCAAGTGTCTGACATTCCACAGGGCAATTGATGCTCATGTCACTGAGCACTTGTTTTTTAGTAGTCTATTATAGTAAGAGTAAATAACTTCTCTTCTTTGGAGACAAGGTTCTCCCTGGAATTGTTTTAGAGCCCTTGTCTCAAAGTCATATTCTTTCCTATTATGCTGGAGTCAGGTACAATCCTGGTTAGTGTGCGATAGGTTTGGCCAAAGGGGCCCTGAAGTTTGGGTTTCAGAATTTGTGGACATCACCAGGCCTAGATCATCTGCAGGTGCCCAGTGGAGAATGCTTGTGTGTAGGCTAAGCCAGAAGTTTTAGGAATGGAGCTGGCTTCCTTTCTGGATTGAGAGTTGGTTAAGAAAGATATCTTTTTTGCTTATGGATGCCATTCCCTTTGGAGTTGCAACACTTTAATACTGCTTGTACTCATGCACATCACATTGCTGCTTTTCTAGCTAGCTCTCCATTCATGTCCAGGAGCCATGGCTGTATGAATGGTGCCAGTTTCCCAGTCAGTTCCTGAGGAAATTGAAGGTATATGGGTTTAATATCCTAGAGGAAACCTGGCTGTTCTTTCCCGGAGCACATGGTGTTGCTTAGCTGGCTAGGGTATGCATGTGCATGGGTATCCAGTTGGACTCTCACCTCTCACTAATGGAGATCCTTCATGTTGACTAAAGGAAGGTTTTCATGTAGGGAGGTTGTTCCAGGATCTGATCAGCACATAAAGTACATTTGGCTGGAATCCTGCACCAAGACCTACTTCCAAACACTTGCCCAACAGCCAGGAGCACATCCCTGCTGCAGCTGTATCATTGCTGCCCCTATATACTGATGGCAAGGGCAGGACACATACCCAGAGACAAGTCTTTCCCTATGTTTCTGAAAGAAGAATCTGGGCAGGCTTCTTGCTGACAGGGCTTTCAGGTGGAACTTATGGACAGCACTGTTTACCAAAGCCCACAGGTATTTGCCCTTCTTGAGTCAATCAACGAGCTGGCGAAGACTGTGCTAGTCATGTCACATCTTTATCCCTGATGCTGAACTCTGACCCTCCCTCCAGCCATGTTTACCCCTTTCCTCCATTTTAACTCTGAGTCCTTCCTGGGATCCACTCCATGTGATTGTCTTACAGTCATATCCTGGGTCTTCAACTGAGGATTCTGGTCTAGTCATTGTGACTAGAAGTTGCATAGTGTGATGGTGTGGGTTAGTGTAAGGTGTTGGCCCACAATCCTACATTCAAGCTCCATCCCAGTCATTGCAAACAGCAGAACCTCCTTTTCCATTCCTCTCTGAGTTATCTTGAGTTAGTCACGTTTCCCAAATTCCTTGTTTGGTCAGACCTGGGATCCGGGCCTTGGCAGGAACAGTCATATTTAGGGCTAGGCATACCGCCTGGAAGATGGTAATGGTCCATCTGCCTGCAGTGTAGAACCCCTCACAGAGTGCTGAGTTGAGGGCAAAAGTCAGGATTTGTGACAGGCTTTGGTTCCAGGTGCAAGGGCTAGGTTGATTGTGTGGTCCAGGCTTAGGATTTTACCCAGAATCCCACTCTGTGGCTGCATCTCGGTCACTGCATATGGCACCAGTAGCTTTTTTGTCCCTGGCCGCGTCATCTTGCATCAGTCATGTGCCCCAAATTGTTTCCTCAGGACTACCATTCAAGCCCTATTAGGGTCAGAGCCATGGTTTGGCTTAGGGTTAGTGCATGGAAAATGGTAAAGGCCTACTTGGAAGGCTCAGTTGAGAGAGCTCAAATGTAGGATTGTGTACTAACACCTAACAATAACCCACACCATCACCCTAGCACTGAACATTACCCATAAACCTGAACCTCACCCTAACACTTGCCCTCCTCTCAGACCATTGAGGAGTGCCACACACTATTGCTGTACAGGCCAATACCATCTCCTGGTGCTAAAGCTAACTTTAGCCATGGCTCTGGCTCTTTCCAAGCCTGAATGTTAGTGCGTCAGCATTAGGGTCAGGTTCTGTAGTCAAGAATACTCTATCTAGCATGGGTATCATTCAGAATATGAAGAGAGTTTCTCAGACTACCAAAAACTAAATAGTTCATGATGACAAAACCAGATCTTCAAGAAATATTAAAGGGAACTCTTTAGGTGGAATGGACAGATGAAAAGTGTCAGTATAGAGATAGAAAACACAATGCAGTTAAATGAATTTTTCTGTACATAAACCAGTCAAAGAACTCATAGAAAAGGATATAAAATGTAATACCGTACACCTCAAACGTGTGAAGGAAAGGAGAAAACAAGGGGTTCAATCAAATTATGATCCGCTTAATGTAGACAGCTATATACAGTAGAGGTCATATACAAACCTAAAGGTTACCAAATATTGAAAACCACTAATAAATACACAAGGAATTAAGATAAAGGAATCCAAGCATATCACTAAAGAAAATCAGCAAAACATGAAAGAGAGAATGTGAAGAAAAGGATCAGAAAAAATATTCCAAAAAAAATCACAAAGTAATAAAATGGTATCCACCAATAATTACTTTGAATGTAAGTGGGATAAATGATCCCATTAAAACCATAGGGAGGCAGAATGGATTACAAGACAAGACCCACCCACATGCTGCCTACAAGAGACCCATTTTAGACCTAAAGACACCTGAAGATTGAAAGTGAGAGGATGGAATAGCATTTGTCATGAAAATGGTTGTCCAAAGAAGGCTGGAGTAGTTATCTTATATCAGTCAAAATGGATTTTAAAACCAAGTCTGTAACAACAGACAAAAAGGACACTATATCATAATAAAGGGGACTATGCAACAAGATGATACAACACTTGTAAATATATATTGACCCAACTTGGGACCACCCAAATACATTAAACACTTAATAACGAATGAAGGAACTCATTGATAATGATACAATACTAGCAGGGGAGTTTAACACCCCACTTACAGCAATGGACAGACCATCTAAACAGAAAATAAACAAGGAAACATGGCTTTTGGACGACCTACTGGCCCAGACGGACTTAACAGATATATTGAAATCATTCCAACCTAAAACAGCAAAAAACACATTCTGTACAAGTGCACATGAGACATTCTCAGAACACATACCATGTTAGGTCACAAAATGGATCTCCACAAATACAAAAACACTAAAGTCATTCCATGCAACTTTTCTGACAACAGCACCATGAAACTAAAAGTCAACCACAAGAAAACATCTGCAGAGACCATAGATACATGGAGGTTAAATACCATGCTACTATGTAATGAATGTATCAGCCAGGAGAAGGAGGAGAAGGAGGGGAAAGAGGAGGAGGAGGAAGGGGGATGAGGAGGGGAGGAGGAAGGAGAGAAAGGAGAAGGAGGAGAAGGAGGAGGAGGAGAAGAAGGAGGAGGAGGAAGAGGAGAAAGTTTAAAACTGCATGGAAAGATCTAAAACTATAAAGAACTTGTCAAACTCAACACCCCAAAACAAATAATCCAGTGAAGAAATGGGCAAAAGACACACATACCCAGTTTTCCAAAGACATTCACATGGTAACAGACACAGGAAAAGATGCTTTACGTCACTCGTCATCAGGGAAATACAAACCAAAACCTCAATGGCATACCACCATGTCAGAATGGCTAAAATTAACAACTTGGGCAACCACAGATGTTGGCGAGCATGCAGAGAAAGAGGAACCCTTTGGCACTGCTGGTAGGAGGGCATACTGGTGCAGCCACTCTGGAAAATGGTATGGACGTTCCGCAAAAAATTATAAATGAAACCACCTTATGACTCAGCAATTGCACTACAAGTAATTAATCCAAATGATATAGGAGTGGTGATTTGAAGGGGCACATGCACCCCAACGTTTATGGCAACATCATCGACAATAGCTAACATCTGGAAAGACCCGAATGTCCATCGACTGATGAATGGATAGAGAAGATGTGGTATGTATGTAACATGGAATGTTACTCAGCGATGAAAAAGAATGAAATCTTGCCATTTGCAACAACATGGATGGAATTAGACTGTATTATGCTAAATGAAATAAATCATTCATAGAAAGACAAATATCGCATCGTTTCACTCATGGCAATTAAGAAACATAACAGATGAAATTAGGGGAAGGGAAGCAAAAATAAGATAAAAACAGAGAGGGAGACACACCATAAGAGACTCTTAAATACTGAAAACAAACTGAGGGTTGTTAGTGGGGTTTGGGTGCGGGATGTGCTAAATGGGTGATGGGCATTAAGGGGGGGGACACTAGTTGGGATAAGCCCTGAGAGTTATATGTAAGTGATGAATCACTAAATTCTATTCCTGAAATCATTATTTTACTATATGTTAACTAGCTTGAATTTAAATTTTTTAAAAGTGCATGGACAAAAATTAGAATGAAAGCATAATTGTCCAAAACTGCTGGATGGAGCAAAACCAATTCTAAGATAGAAATCATAGCAATATAGGTCTACTTCAAGGTGCAAGTGAACTATCAAGTAAGCAACCTACTCTTGCATCCAAAGAAGCCAGGTTTCTTACAAAAACCTACGAAAGAGAAAGAGAAAGAAAGAAAGAAAGAAAGAAAGAAAGAAAGAAAGAAAGGAAGGAAGGAAACAATAGAAGGGATCAATTAAAGGAAAAGCTGGCTCTTTGAAAATAATCAATAAAGTTGATAAACCTCTTGCCAGACTTACCACAGGAAAAAAAGAAAACACTAACATACATAAAATCACAAATGAGAAAGGAGAAATAACAACCAACACTACAGAAATACAATCTCATAAGGGAATATTATGAAAAAATACATGCCAGCAAATTACCAACCTAGAAGAAATGATTAAATTCCTAGAAACATACAAAAGACCAAAATTGAAACAGGGGGAAATAGAAATTTTGAGCAGACTGATACCCAGTAAGGAAATAAAGTCAGTAATGATAAAGTTCCAATAAGCAGTATCCAGGCAGGACCAGATGGCTTCACAGGCAGATTCTGCCAAACCCTTAAAGAAGATTTAATACCTATTCTTAAACTATTCCCAAAAATAGAAAAGGAAGGAAAAGCCTGAATTTATTCTATGGGGCCAGCATCACCCTGATGCCAAAACCAGGTAAAGACACCACTAAAAAGAAAAGTGCAGGCCAATATCCCTAATGAACATACATGCAAAAACTCTCAATACAAGAATAGCAAACATCATTCACAATGCATTGAAAATATCATTCATCAGGATCAACTGGGATTCATTCCTGGGTCACAAGTGTGGTTCAATATGGGCAAGCCAATCATTGTGATACATTGCATCAATAAGAGAAAGTTTAAGAACCATAAGATCATTTCAATAGATGCAGAAAAAGCATTTGGCAATATACACCATCAATTCATGTAAATAAAAAAAAAATTCAGCAAAGTAGGTTTAGAGGGAGCATAACTCAACATAATAAAGGCCATCTATGAAAAACATAGCTAGCATCCTCCTCAATAAGAAAATACTATGGGCTTTCCCATAAGTCAGGAACAAAACAAGGATGTCCACTCTCACCACATTCACCGAACATACTAATGAAAGACATAGCCAAAGCAATCAGACAACAAAAAGAAATAAAAGAAATACAAATCAGTGTGGAAGAAGTAAATCTCTCACTATTGACAGGAAATATATATACTAAACCCTAAAGACTCCACAATAAAAATGGCTAGGACTGATAAGTGAATTCAGTGAAGCCTCAGGATCCAATATCAAAGTACAGAAATTTGTTGCATTTTCATAGACTAGTAATGAAGCCAAAGAAAGAGAAATTAAGAAAATAATCCCATTTACAGTTGTGCTCAAAATAATAACATACCAAGAATAAATAACCAAACGGAAGAAAGATCGTACCCTAAAAACTATAAAACACTGATGAAAGAAATTCAAGATGGCACAAAGAGATATTTTTTAATGTTTTATTTATTTTTGAGACAGAGAAAGATAGAGCATGACCGGGGGAGGGGCAGAGAGAGAGGGAGACACAGAATCCCCAGCAAGTTCCTGGCTCTGAGCTATCAGCCCGGAGCCCAAAGCGGGGCTCGAACCCAGGAACTGTGAGATCATGACCTGAGCCAAATTTGGACGTTTAACCAACTGAGCCACCCAGGTGCTCCAAGATGGCACAAAGAGATAGAAAGACATTTGAGCTCATGGATCAGAAGAACAAATATGTTTGAAAGGTCTACAGTACCCAGGGCAATATTTAATGCAATCCCTACCGTTTTTCACAGAACTAGAACAGACAATCATAAAATTTCTGTGGAACCATAAGAGACCACAAAGAGCCAAAGCACTCTTAAAAGAGAAAATCAAAGTGGGATGTATGGCAATTCCAGAATTCAAATTGTATTTGTTAGGATGTCCCTGGAAGGGGACAGCCCTCTGGCCAGCGCGCCGGAAGAAACATCGCCAGGGCGCCAGAAGAAACTGAAGGGCAACCAATCACCGAGCGCCAGCACAACCCAACGGAGAGCCCCGAGCGGCTCTCCAGAAGGAACTGAAGGTCAACCAATTACCGAGCAACAGCACGACATGGCACGAGAGAAAGACCCACCCGAGCCTAAACCCGTAACTGCTACAGCTTAAAATCCCTACCCCACCATACCCGGGCGCGACTTCCCTGACTCCCTCCTTGAGTGACGGAACCTCGCCCGGAACCTTAGTTCCCAATAAAGCCTTAAACTGCAAAAATTCTTTTTGACTCTAACTCCTATCTTTACGCCGCACAACGCCTGACACTAACATTTGGTGCCGAAACCCGGGAGGGAGGGGGTAGCTTGCCTCTCTCAGCTGAACTCCCCCCTCCTCACCAAGCCAGATGCCAACCACCCTACTCTCAAGAGCCTACAGGAGCCAGTAAGTAGGACAGACCCCTCCTTCCCCCCTTCCAACTACGGCTGACACCCACGAGAGAACGTCTCCTCTCCTCCGCACGCTGTAAGGCCCGCACGCCGAAAGGCCCCTTATCGCAACGCAAGGGACTCCTCGCCTTGCCACGGCAATGGTGAGTAACGAGTCTAAACTGCCTCGATCTCTTATCCCCTTCCAATGTCTGTTAAAAAGCTTCCGGCTCCTAGGCTTACAAGGTGAACTTCGTCGTAACCGACTTGTCCGCCTTTGCACTGTAGTCTGGCCTCAGTACAAATTAGATAATGATTCTCAATGGCCACCTGAGGGGTCTTTACAATACCAAATCTTAACCGATCTGGACAATTTCTGCCATCGGCTGGGAAAATGGGGAGAAATACCCTATGTTACGGCCTTTTGGGACCTCAGGTCTCGCCCCCACCTATGTTCCTCCTGCCTCTCTGCATGTGTGCTCCTTGCCCACCCACAACCCCCCCCCCCCCGACGACCCCACCTCACCAACTTCCCCGATCTCCGACCCGTTAGAGGATCTGGCCATGCCACCCACCGGCCCCCGCCCCCCTCCATACCCCAAACTTCCAGCCGTCCCACCCTCGCCTCCCATATCATCCCAAACTCACGCTCAGGCCTCTCCCAGCGAACAGACCCCAGAGGCCATCTTACCTCTCCATGAGGTGGCAGGGCCTGAAGGCCTGGTTCGTGTTCTCGTCCCCTTCCTCTCCAAGACTTGCCCGCCATCGAAAAGCGACTAGGGTCATTCTCAGCAGACCCCACCCAATACATTAAGGAATTCCAATACCTCGCCCAAGCCTACAGTCTCACATGGCATGACATTCATGTGATCCTCACCTCTACCCTCACCCCTGAGGGTGGGAGCGCATCCAGGCCGCAGCCAGAGAGCACGCAGACCAAACCCACTTGACCGACCCCACTATGCCCGTAGGAGCCGATGCTGTCCCGGCGGCCGATCCCGATTGGAACTACCAACATGCAGGCAATGGTCACTGGCGCCGGGACCAGATGATCCAATGCCTACTAGCAGGCATGAGGGCAACCTCAAACAAATCAGTCAATTTTAACAAACTCTAAGAAATAATACAAGACCCCCATGAAAACCCCGCAGCCTTCCTTAGCCGGCTCACAGAGGCACTTACCCAACATACCAGATTAGACCCTACCACCCCCGCCAGGGCCACGGTATTGGCCACCTATTTTATTTCCCAGTCAGCCCCCGATATTCGAAAAAAACTAAAAAGGGCCGAAGACGGCCCTCAAACCCCTATGGCCGACCTGGTAAAGATGGCTTTTAAAGTTTTTAATGGTGAGAGGAAGCTCAAGGACAACAGTGACAGGCCCGTCTCCAACAAAAGGTACAATTACAAACCCAAGCCTTGGTAGCTGCCCTGAGGCCAGCCGCAGTAAAGCCGTCTGGACCACGGCCCCTCCGGGGCTTTGTTTTCAACGTGGCCAAGAAGGCCACTGGTCTCGTCAGTCTCCCCGTCCCAAAAAGCCTACCAGTCCATGCCCATTGTGGCAGCAAATGGGCCACTGGAAATCCGTTTGTCCTAACCCAAGGGATGACAGACTCGCAACGCCTCCACGTGGCGAGGCTTCACCCGGATGGGACTCTGCCTTCCAACTGCTGGAGATGGAGGATGACAACTGACGAGCCCCAGACTCAGTAACTCCGGTGACCCACGCTGAGCCCAGGGTAAAACTCCAGGTAAAACTCCAGGTAGCGGGTAAGTCCATCTCCTTTCTGTTGGGCACAGGGGCTACCTATTCTGTCCTGCCGAGCTATTCCGGCCCCACTACGCCATCCTCCGTTTCGGTCACGGGCATAAATGGCACCCCCTCCATTCCCCCATGCACACCGGTACTCACCCGCTGCCTGGATGGCCTCCACTTCTCCCACTCCTTCCTAGTCATCCCCTCCTGCCCCATCCCCCTGTTGGGCCGAGACATCCTCAGTAAATTAGGAGCCTCTATACATTTACCAGCTATTTGCTCCTCTCCCTCCCCCACTCATCTCCTACTGGCTGTTATCACGGACGACACAGACCACAGCCTTAACCCACACCCAGACCTCCCAACAGACCCAATCGTATGGGATACATCCACCCCAACAATCGCCACCCGTCACCAACCTGTCCTCATTAGACTCAAAAATCCATCACAATTCCCGTCTAGACCCCAATACTCACTCTCCCACACCCACCGACTAGGCCTGAAGCCCATCATCGATTGCCTACTCCAGGAGGGCCTCCTAATCCCATGTCATTCCCCCTGCAACACCCCAATGTTGCCTGTAAAAAAGCCAAATGGCTCATATAGACTAGTTCAAGACCTCCGAATAATCAATGAAGCTGTAATTCCCATCCATCCAGTAGTGCCCAACCCATATACCCTCCTCTCCCAAATCCCCCCATCCACGACCCATTTTACAGTGCTTGATCTCAAAGATGCCTTTTTCACCATTCCCTTACATCCTGAGTCCCAATTCCTCTTTGCCTTCACATGGCAAGATCCAGTCACTTCTCTGGCCTGCCAACTCACATGGATGGTACTTCCCCAAGGATTTCGTGATAGTCCCCATCTCTTTGGGCAGGCCTTGGCCAGGGATCTCCTCAAAGCCCCACTGTCCAGTCACTGTACTCTACTACAGTACGTAGATGACCTTCTATTATGTGGAACCTCTTTCGACCACACCAACAAGATAGAGTCCAAATCCTAAATTTCCTGGCTAACCTGGGGTATCGAGTCTCCCCACACAAAGCCCAAATCTGTACTAATACAGTCACGTTCCTGGGAGTCTCACTCACACCTCCTACCAAGGCCCTAACCCAAGATCGCCTCCAAGCCCTCCAGACCCTGTCCCCACCTACCAATGCAGACGAAATCCTCTCCTTCCTGGGTCTAGTAGCCTTCTTCCGACACTGGATCCCTAACTTTGCTATACACGCAGCTCCCCTATACAAAGCAGCCAAAGAAACCCCCCAAGGCCCACTCTCCAGCCCGGGATCGGTCGCAAGGGCCTTCCAACGGCTGGTCACATCTCTAGTCACTCAACCGGTCCTTTCCCTCCCTAATGTTTCAAAGCCTTTCCTCTTATACACAGATGAGAGGGCTGGAATTGCCACAGGGCTCCTAACCCAACTGTGTGGCCCTAAGTTACAAGCTGTCACCTACCTTTCTAAACAACTGGACCCTATGATCAGGGGGTGGCAACCCTTCCTTAGAGCACTTGCAGCAGCCGCCACTCTAACCCAAGACGCACTCAAACTCACCCTACACTGCCCCCTAACGGTACTTTCATCGCACCATCTGATCTCCTTACACTTAAGGCCCTGGCACACCTCTCCCCATCACGCATACAATTGTTCCATCTGCTCTTTATTGCAAATCCTGAAGTATCTCTCCAGCTCTCCCCCAGACTCAATCCTGCCACGCAACTTCCACAAATCAACCCCAAAGACACTTCACAGCCACCCTTCCACTCCTGCACTGAACTTATAGATATTCTCTCCAAACGTCCATCTAACTTAAAGGACCTTCCCCTCACTTCCCCTGATCTCCCTCTATTTGTAGACGGCAGCTCACTAGTTGACTGCAGGGCCACCGACAAGCAGCGTACGCTGTAGTTACATTAAACCAAACTCTAGAGACCCAGACACTACCCACAGGAACCACATCCCAGAAGGCTGAACTCACAGCCCTCATGAGGGCTCTCCAATTGTCCAGAAACAAAAGGGTCACAATATACACAGACTCAAAATACGCTTTCCTTATTGCATATACACACTCCCATTTATGGGAAGAAAGAGGATTCCTCACAACTAAGGGTACCCCCATCATCAACGGGCCACTCATAGAGAAACTCCTTGAGGCCCTCAAGCTCCCACAGGAAGTGGCCATTGTCCACTGCAAGGGCCATCCACCCCTAACCACAGAGACAGCTATAGGAAATCACAAGGCTAACAACACTGCCAGACAAACAGCTCTCTCTCTCGACCCAGTTCCTATGGGCATCCTCACCGAAGATACAACTCGCGATTGTACCCCAGATGAACAAAAACAATATATGGCCCATCCCGATGCCCACACCAACGCAGGCTGGATCATGCTGGGCCCCTGACTGGCCCTCCCAAATAGCCTAGGCCCGTCCCTACTAACAAAAATCCACAAAATCCTACACATGGGGCTGGAGGCCACCTTCCGCTTCCTTGAGCCCATTATGTACCACCCCCACCTACGACAACTGATCGCCAACAATGCACCACATGCACCGCAGTCAGTTCCCAAGGTAGGATGAGGCACCCAGGCCCCACTCATCAGATGTGGGGCCATCTCCCAGGCGAAGACTGGCAAATAGATTTCACTCACATGCCAAAACACAAAAAATTACGGTATCTCCTTACTATAATTGACACATTTATAGGGTGGAAAGACAGAAGTCTTCCCCACCTCATCTGAAGGGGCCTCCACAGTGGCTGAGATCCTACTCAAGGACATCATTCCCCGCTTTGGTCTACCAAGAAGGATACAGTCTGACAACGGGCCTGCTTTCATCTCAGCAGTCACCCAACAGGTCTCCAAAGCTTTGGGTATTACTTGGAAACTCCATATACCATACCACCCCCAGTCCTCGGGTAAGGTTGAAAGGGCCAATGGCCTCATAAAAGACCATCTCACTAAACTCTCCATAGAGACTCGGCTTTCTTGGCCTCAACTCCTACCTATAGCACTCACCCGACTCCGAGCCACTCCCCGAGGACCCACAGGCCTCAGCCCATTTGAACTCCTATACGGGCGACCGTTCCTGTTACCCCAACCCCTACCAAAAGATCCTCCTCCTTTGGCTGCCTATCTCCCTTACCTCAGCCTGCTCCGACACCTGATTCGACAGTACGCTGACCTCACTCTACCAGCTCCCATTGATCTCTCCTCTCCCTCACTATCTGTAAACCCAGGAGACTCAGTGCTCCTTCGAGTAAGACAAAAACCAACCCTTGCCCCCCAGTGGGAGGGTCTCTACACGGTCATACTCACAACCCCCACGGCTGCTAAATTATTGGGCCACACCCCGTGGGTTCACACCTCTGACCTCAAACGGGCCCCCCCTTTACCCCCTATACCAGAAGAGTCGTGGACCTCCCAACCAACCGGCCCCCTCACCCTCAAACTAACCCGACAGGCCCCTTCATGACGGACCCTTCCCATTGGTTTTCCACCTTCACACTCACAATATTACACAAGCTACAACTCTCCCACTCATCGGACCCCATCACCCTCCCCTTATTTCTCTCCTGGGTCTCTGACTGTTGGCTTCAGGGAACTCTCTCCGATTTCTCCCCCATCGAAATCTCCTTCTTTACCTTTTTACTAACCATACTTATATATCATGATGATACTTCCCCGTTACTCCTTGTTAACATCATCCCCCTTATGCGCTCACAACCCTCCTATAGGTGGGTTTTTTTACCTATCTGAAACGTTTAATGGACACACCTCTATCATATCCTCTACCCCTTGCCCCATTGTTGGGTGCCAAAATCAAGTCACCTTTAAATTTCCCTCCTTCAACACACTCCAAGCCTCTACGCGGATTACTCCCGCCATTTGCTTTTTATATGACCAGACCAACAACATATGCTCCCAGACCTCCCCCAACCAATATGGAGGATGCCTCTATCACTATTGTAACATACACTGGCTCAACCTATACTGCTTCACAGGGCCAAGGATGGGCCGCTTCTGCTTAAAAAATGGCAACTTTACCCTTACTGTCCCTGATCCATGGGATCCCCGCTGGCAAACCAGAATAAAGGGCAAACTGTATCAGAACGGCCACTTCTCTAACCCCATCTCCTCTTTAACCATCTATCGAACTTATGAGCCCTCTATGTCTCCTTCCCTCTCCAACCTTAAAGCTTTTACCCAAGTAATCATGGACCAAGAAGACCAGCTCAACACACAACTACAGACACCCCCTGCACAACATCCCTTCTCATGGCTTACATTGATCACACAAGGAGCGATCCTGCTTAACCACTCAGGCTTAACCAACCTGTCACACTGCTTTCTTTGTGCATCCCTTCAGCAGAATCCAGTAATAGCCGTCCCATTACCCACCCCCTTTCCCAACACCACTAACTCCATCAACCACCCCAGAAGTCAAATCTCCCCACAGATTCCCATCCTCACTGAGACCCCTCAAAGCAACATGTCTCACCCAATATGCTACTCCTCTCATGCCTCCCCAACTTGGCCCTCCCCGCTGCCTATGCCTAGCCACAACCCTCCCCCAGGGGGATTCTATTGGTGTAATGGCACAGCTTATAAACAAATGCCCAAAAATGCTTTTATCTGTCTCCCAGTCACCATTATCCCCCAATTCACCCTACACGGACAGGAAGAACTCCATCAACTCCTTGAATTCCATCTCCAAAAATGAGCCGTTTTCCTCCCACTAATGGTCGGACTATCCCTAGCCATGTCCCTATTGGCCGCCGGGGTTGGGACCGGCTCCCTCGCACACTCCATTACCTCCTCCAGGGACCTGTCAAACAGGCTCCAAATCACAATAGAAGCCTCAGCAACCTCCCTATCCACCTTACAAAGGCAGATCAACTCCATAGCACAGGTCACTCTATAAAACCGACAAGCCCTAGATCTCCTAATAGCAGAAAAAGGGGGAACATGCCTGTTCCTGAGGGAAGAATGTTGCTACTGAAAGGGTGGATCTACGCCAGCTGACTCCATCTTGTTCTGCGTCCTCCACCTTGAGTGACTATGTCCCCAACATGCCCCCTTTCTGGGAAAATCGCAGAAACCTCAGACCACGCCTCCTCCCCTTGAGTAACTTCCTGATCAAAACACGCCCAGCGACCTGCGTAACAGGACTCTGACCCTTCCCCAGCCAATCGGCTGAGGCCACAGCCATTACCTCACCAACTGCCCCTAGACCCCTATAAAACCTTTGTGCTTTTGAAACTCGCTCTCTCTCTCCGGCATCTCACCGCTGCATCAGTGCAGGTAGGGGATTGAGCTCAAGCTAGCTCGAGTGAAAACTCTTTTGCTTTTGCATCAGACTCAGCTCCCTGGTGGTCTTTGGGGATCACGAATTCTGGGCATAACATTTGGGGGCTCATCCGGGATCCCCAAGACCCCCAAGGGACCCCCGACCCGGAGAGCCTGACTGGCCACGGTTAGTGTCTGTTTGTTCCATCTTTTCTGTGTGAGCTCATTTCTGAAATCGGTTTTGGAGGGACGTGGAATCCCCTCATCTGGTAGTGCCTGGCACAGTCTAAGTGGACGCACTGGAGGACCACGGGCCAGGAGTTTTGGAAGATGTTCCGATCCTCCCTTCTGGAGGGACGTGGAATCCCCTCATCAGTTTTGGAGGGACGTGGAATCCCCTCAAAGGTCTGAGCTAGCTTTCAGTTTTGCTTCCACGGAGTTGGAAGACTGTTTCTAAGGGCCCTCTGTTTGTCTGTTTCTGTGTTTCTCTGTTTTGTTCTGTGGACTTACTGGACGGATGTTATGGGACAGACTCAGACTACCCCTCTACCCACCCTCTTGGCTTAAGCCCTTCCTAGCCCCACTCCCTCCAGAGCCAAAGCCCATTCTTGCCTTGCAGGGGACAGAGAAGAAGGAAAACAAGTCTTACCCAGTCTTCAACACCCCTCTACCCTGTCCTACAGGGGGAAACTGAAGAAGAATTAATTGTTCCTCCCCCGTATAACCCCCCTAGGATGCCGGAAGAACACCATCCTCCCCCTCCGGGGGAGGCAGACGCTGTTCAGAGAACGCGAGGTGGAAATGCTCCAGTGGGAAGCCTGCCCTTTACCAGACAAAGGGCTCAGAGGGAGCAATCCGCCTCTGCCGCCAACTCCACTATTCCACCCCTGCAAGACACCGGACCCCCAGACGCGGAGGGGAATCAGCCCCATCACTATTGGCCTTTCGCCACTAGTGACCTCTACAATTGGAAAGCTCAGAATCCTAAGTTTTCCGAGAAACCGGCTGGGCTTATTGATTTATTAGACTCTGTTCTTTTTACTCATCAGCTCACGTGGGACGATTGCCAGCAGCTTTTGCAGGTCCTGTTCATGACTGAAGAAAGAGAAAGGATTCTCAATGAGGCCCGAAAACTAGTTCCGGGCGCAGATGGGAATCCCACCACCAACCAGGCTCAGATAGATGCCTCCTTCCCCTTAACTCGGCCCCAATGGGATTTCAACACGGCAGAAGGTAAGGAGAGCTCCGGGTCTACCACCAGACTCTAATGGGGGGTCTCCGAATGGCTGCTAGAAAGCCAACCAATTTGGCCAAGGTAGGAAATGTACAACAGGGAAAAGATGAATCTCTGGCTGCCTTTTTAGAATGGATCATGGAGGCATTCCGTACCTATACCCCCATGGATCCAGAGGCTCTGGAAAGCAAGGCAGCTGTTATCACGGCCTTTGTAAACCAATCGGCCATTGACCTTAGGAGGTAATTACAGAAAATAGATAGACTAGGAGAAAAAAGTCTGCAGGACTTACTGGTGGTAGCCGAAAAGGTATATAATAACTGGGAGTCTCCTGAGGACAAGCAGGCTCGCGCCATGGTGGCTGCCAGCAGTAAGCAGACTCGAGACCTGGCCAGAATACTACTAGCTACCACTGTTGACTCCCCCGAAGAACGAGACCGCCGTCTCCGGCAGCTGGCAGACAACACAAGAAAAGGTAAAGGAACCACCAAGGGGGGGAAGCAGAGGCTGAAGAAAGATCAGTGCACATACTGCAAGGAGATAGGGCATTGGGACCGAGATTTTCCGAAAAGGGCCGGCGGGAAGGGAAGCAAGACTGATCGACTAAAAGTCCTAGAGTTGATGAACTGAGTGATTAGGGGAGTCGGGGTTCGGACCCTCTCCCCAAACCCAGGGTAACTCTTAAAGTGGAGGGGACCCCTGTTGACTTACTCGTCGACACCAGAGAGCAACATTCGGTCCTCCGCACCCCACAAGGAAAACTAGCCAGCAAGAAGTCCTGGGTACAAGGGGCAACTGGTATGAGCCAGTATTCATGGACTACCCAAAGACTGGTAGATGTGGGGACGGGATGGGTATCCCACTCCTTTATGGTAATACCAGAATGCCCCTACCCGCTGTTAGGACGGGACTTACTGACCAAGATTGGAGCTCAGATAACTTTCAGACAAGGGGGGCCTCAGGTCACCGATGGCAAGGGCCACCCCATCCAGGTCCTGACCATGAAACTGGAGGATGAATACTGCCTCCACCAGGAGGCGCTCCCAAGAGAGGATAATATAGACAGACAGATGGCTACAAGAATTCCTTTCGGTTTGGGCAGAGACGGGGGGGGGGGGGGGGTGGATAGGACTAGCCACTCACAGGACCCCGGTCCTGGTAGAGCTCAAGCCAGGAGAAAGTCCAGTAAGGATCAAACAATACCCCATGTCTCAGGAGGCCCGGAAGGGGATCCAGCCACACATCCGGAGACTACAAAGCTTAGAGGTACTAGTTCCTTGCCAGTCTCCCTAGAACACCCCCCTACTGCCGGTCAAAAAGCCTCACACAAATGACTACCGACCGGTACAAGACCTCCGGGAAGTAAATAAGAGGGTCACGGACATACACCCAACTGTTCCCAACCCATATACTCTCTTGAGCTCCTTGACGCCCTCCAGGGTCTGGTATACTGTACTAGATTTAAAGGACGAAAAAAAATAAATAAATAAATAAAATAAAAAATTAAAAAAATAAATAAATAAATAAATAAATAAAGGACGCCTTCTTCAGTCTGCCTCTGGCACCCCAAAGCCAATGCTTGTTCTCCTTCAAGTAGCATGATCCAAAGGAGGGCTACAGTGGGCAACTCACCTGGACATGGCTACCTCAGGAATTCAAAAATTCGCCCACCATCTTCAACGAGGCACTACACGAGGACCTGGGTGAGTACAGAAGGGAGCACCCTGGCCTCACCCTCCTACAGTACGTAGATGACATCCTGATTGCTGCCGACACAGCCAAAGACTGTGAGCGAGAGACCCAGGACCTGCTGGCTACCCTGGGGGCCTTAGGGTACCGGGCATCTACGAAGAAGACTCAGATATGCAGGGAGAGGGTAAGTTACCTGGGATATATCCTGGAGGGCGGACAGCGGCGGTAATCAGATGCCAGAAAAGAAACTGTCCTAAAGATCCCTACTCCACCTCCCGAAGAGAAGTAAGGGAATTCCTAGGCTCGGCCGGCTACTGCCGCCTCTGGGTTCCAGGTTTTGCTGAGATCGCCAGGCCCCTATATGAAGCCACCAAAGAGGGGAAAACATTTAAATGGGCTGAAAAAGAAAAAACTGCCTTTAATCAGCTAAAAAAGGCCCTCCTAAGTGCCCCAGCCCTGGGCCTACCAGACATTACGAAGCCCTTCCCCCTCTTTGTGGACGAACATAAGGGAATAGCAAAAGGGGTTCTAACTCAAGCCTTAGGCCCCTGGAACCGCCCAGTGGGTTACCTAAGAAACTAGACCCAGTGGCTGCCGGCTGGCCGCCATGCCTAAGAATTATTGCGGCGACAGCACTCCTAGTCAAGGACGCAGACAAACTGACCCTAGGACAGGAGATCTGGATCGTGACCCCACACGCCATTGAAGGGGTCCTGAAACAGCCTCCGGATAGATGGATGAGCAATACACGTGTGACTCATTACCAGAGCCTCCTACTCAACCCTCCACGGGTGCGGTTCCACCCCAGTGCAGCCTCAATCCTGCAACCCTGCTGCCCGACCCTGACCTAGGTGCTCCACTGCATGACTGTGCGGGAATCCTGGAACAAGTACATGGATTCCGGACGGACCTGACCGACCGGCCCCTCCCGATGCCGAGGCTACTTGGTTCACTGATGGCAGCAGCTTTGTGCGAGACGGACACAGGTATGCGGGTGCAGCGGTGGTCACCGAAACGGACACCGTATGGGCGGAGGCTCTACCCTCCAGAACGTCAGCCCAGCGAGCAGAGCTCATAGCCCTCACCAAGGCACTGATGCTGGGAGCTGGAAAACGGCCTAACATCTACACAGACAGCCGTTATGCGTTTGCCACAGCTCATATCCATGGGGCAATTTATCAGGAGAGGGGGTTACTAATGGCAGAAGGACGGACTATAAAAAATAAGCAGGAGATACTTAACCTGCTTACGGCTTTATGGCTTCCTGCCAAGCTAGCCATTATCCACTGCCAAGGGCACCAGAAAGCTGATAACCCAGTAGCTAGAGGTAATCAAAAGGCTGATCAGGCAGCCAAGGCAGTAGCCCTTACTTCAGTCCCCATCATGACCGTACAACTACCGGACCCGGGAGACCCGGTTTTACCAGCCCAGCCCAAATACTCCCAGGAGGAGTTACAGCGGATCAAGAAACTCCCCATGGCCCAGGAGATAAAGGGATGGTGGTATACACCTAACAAGGAGCTCGTGCTGCCAGACCGGCTCGGAGTCTCAATATTAGAGCACATGCATCAGTCTACTCACATGGGGGCCCAAAAATTAAAAGACTTAATCCGACATGCCAGAATCAAGATTCGCCAACAGGACACCAAAATAGAGCAAGTTGTATCTGCCTGCAAGACCTGCCGACTCACCAACGTGAGAGCCACATCAAATAAAAAAAAGGAACCAGGCTCAGAGGCACCAGACCGGGAGCCCAATGGGAAGTCGACTTCACTGAAGTCAAACCAGGAAAGTATGGTTATAAATATCTTTTAGTATTTACAGACACCTTCTCTGGCTGGGTGGAGGCATACCCAACCAAGCATGAAACGGCTCAGACGGTGGCTAAGAAGCTACTAGAAGACATCTTACCCAGGTATGGTTTTCCTGCCATGGTAGGATCAGACAATGGACCAGCTTTTATCTCGCGGGTAACACAGGCAGTAGCCAAGGCGGTGGGGGCAAACTGGAAATTACATTGTGCTTATAGGCCCCAGAGCTCAGGACAGGTAGAAAGAATGAATAGAACCCTAAAAGAGACCCTTACCAAATTAACTATGGAGACTGGCGGGGACTGGGTGACTCTCCTACCGTACGCCCTTTACCGGGTTAGAAACACTCCTTACACTCTGGGTTTTACTCCCTACGAGATCATGTTTGGTAGGCCACTCCCTATTATTCCCAACCTTCTTGCTAAGTTTAAAGATCAAGAACTTTTTCTTTCCTTGAGAGGGCTCCAGAGGGCGCACGAGGACATTTGGCCACACCTCTGTGCCAACTACGAGGCTGGCCCGACCCCGACGCCTCATCAGTACAGGCTGGGAGACTGGGTCTACGTCAAGAGGCACCAGTGAGAGACCCTCGAGCCGCGTTGGAAGGGACCCTACATCGTGGTGCTGACAACCCCCACCACTCTCAAAGTAGACAACATCGTGACCTGGCCCATCACACCCACGTTCGGCCAGCGGACCCCTCCTCGATCCGGAAGGACTTCGTCACGCGATGGGCTGTCAATTGGGACCAACACAACCCGCTCAAGCTCCAGTGCATTCGACCCACCTAATATTAGTAACTCTGTTAACTCTGCTTGTCATCAGACATGCTGCCGGGAGTCCCCACGCCCCCCAAAACATCACCTGGCAGATCATAGATACCAGCTCGGGGACAATACTTAATCAGACCTCCCAGAGCCACCCCAGGGACACTTGGTTCCCAGAACTTTGCGTAGACTTCCAAACTCTGTTTCCCTTATCACCATATGCCCCCGGATTAAATGCAGCCAGTCCCATGATTGGGTCCGCAAGCTAGATGACAAGGAGGGAATGAAAGGGCGGACCTACGCCGGCCGACTCCATCTTGTTCTGTGTCCTCCACCTTGAGTGACTATGTCCCCAACATGCCCCCTTTCCGGGAAAATCGCAGAAACCTCAGACCGCACCTCCTCCCCTTGAGTAACTTCCCGATCAAAACACGCCCAGCAACCTGCGTAACAGGACTCCAACCCTTCCCCAGCCAATCAGCTGAGGCCACAGCCATTACCTCACCAACTGCCCCTAGACCCCTATAAAACCTTTGTGCTTTTGAAACTCGCTCTCTCTCTCCGGTATCTCACCGCTGTGTCTGTACAGGTAGGGGATTGAGCTCGAGCTAGCTCGAATAACGGCTCTTTTGCTTTTGCATCGGACTCGGCTCCGTGGTGGTCTTTGGGGATCACGAATTCTGGGCATAACAGCTACTACCTCAATGAATCAGGCTTAGTTGAAACCAATATAAAACACCTAAAGGAAATCCAAAAAATTCTATCCGCCCACCCAGGATCCTCAGACCCCCTAATCTCCTGGTGGCAATCACCCCTCTTAACTTGGCTCCTCCCCATAGTCACCCCACTAGTTGCTCTCTGTATAATACTTACGCTCTTACCTTGTTTTCTCCATTTCGTACAAAAATGAATGCATGAAGTTTCCCAGGTTGCATTTCATCAGATGGTGGTCCGGTCCTATTCCCTCATTCCACCTCAGACCCCACATACTATGGCGTCACCCTTACACCCACGGGAAGCAGCCAGATCAGATCCGTCGCCCATTATCACCAATAAGAGGTTAGAATGTTAGGATGTCCCTGGAAGGGGACAGCCCTCTGGCCAGCGCGCCGGAAGAAACATCGCCAGGGCGCCAGAAGAAACTGAAGGGCAACCAATCACCGAACGCCAGCACAACCCAACGGAGAGCCCCGAGCGGCTCTCCAGAACGAACTGAAGGTCAACCAATTACCGAGCAACAGCACGACATGGCACGAGAGAAAGACCCACCCGAGCCTAAACCCATAACTGCTACAGCTTAAAATCCCTACCCCACCATACCCGGGCGCAACTTCCCTGACTCCCTCCTTGAGTGACGGAACCTCGCCCGGAACCTTAGTTCCCAATAAAGCCTTAAACTGCAAAAATTCTTTTTGACTCTAACTCCTATCTTTATGCCGCACAACGCCTGACACTAACAATGGCAACAATCACCTTCCAGTGAAAGAGTTGAGGCCCCTCTCACTACTGAAAAAGGAGTGCCCTTATCTCTAATGCTCAACAAGGGCTCTAGTTTCATGAATTTGGTGAAATATATTTTGCTGGTTTGGTGGATGGGAAATTACACCAAATCCATTGTCCTATTTTCATTTTTCTAATGATGAGTGAGGCTAGATGTTCATCACTTACAGCCATTTCTTGAATCTAGTCACTGTTCTCAGTTTTGGGGTGAACCTGCTGAACACACTCTCCTGACATCCCCAGAGGACACAGACTGTGACCCACGTCCAGCCAGGAAACTTCCCTCCTTGTGAAACCACTAAGCTGTTAGTGACTGCCTTCTAACCAACGGAACACAGAGTGATAGGAGGTCAGTTTCAAGATTTCATGACACAAATTCTGTCGTTCCTTCTTACTTGCTTTGTCTTGTGTTCCACCTCTTTCTATGTCTCTCTACCTCTCTCTCTCTCCCTCCACTCTCCATCCTCATTTCTTCCCTCTGTCTTTCCTCTACCCCTGGAAATGGGGAAACAAGCACTTAAGTTAAGTACTACCCTGTGAGAAACCTATATAGGAGAGAAACAAGTTCCCAGGTCAAAAGATTGAAATAGGCTCTCAGTTCAAATTGAATTCTGACATTGCCTGTGTGGGTGACCTTGGAGTAAAGTATCACCCTGTTGAGTCTCAGATGAGACCAGAGCCCTGGCTTCATAGAGACTTTGAGGCAGTGTCATGCAGCTAGGCTGTGCCTGGATTCCTCTCCCACAAAAATTGCGAGTTATTAAATATTTGTAGTTTTAATATTTAAGGTATTGGCATAATGCTATTAGATAGGAATGAATAACTCATGGTCTACCAGGTCCCAGCATCTGGCCTATCCTCTGCTTCCCCCCTGCTTCTCCCCTCCCACAATCCCACAGCCACACTTTCCACCTTTCTTACGTTTTCTGGACAAACTCAATTCTGTCTCCTATTATCGGCACCAGCCATATCTTCTCCCTGAAACACTGAAGACATGTGCAGGGTGGTTCCTTCTTGCCATTCTAGCCCCAGCACATGTCACCTCAGTGAGGCCTCTCACACCCTCCAGTGACTCCCCAGTCTCATACCCTCCAGTGACTCATTATTTTCACTATTACAGTTCTTGCCCTTTTTTTCACATGTCTTGTCTTTCATACCTTTGTTCATCTCCCCTCCAGACTGTGAAGACCTGGCAGGCAGGGACCCCTTTGTTATTGTAAGCCTTGCACTTAGGCCCACCAGATCCCCCAGCACAAGGTGAGTGCTTGGAGCAGTTACTGAATGAATAAACAGAAGGATCATGGAGCACTCCATCTAGATTTTGAACTGCTTATTCTATGGAGATAATTGTTGGTAATAGGAGATCCAAATTACGTCTGAGGCAGGAGAAATCCAGAATTATCTCTGCATGAACTTTCCCTGGTTCACTTCCTCTAGCAAAACTCAGTGGGAACCACGGACACAGGAGGCTGCCTGTTTCCTGGCGTCCAGCAATAACACTGGAGCCACAGGCATGAAGATATTCAAACAAAATCATCACCCTTATGTGGCCGCCATGAAGGCAGTGGTCCTATAAGGTCCCAGGGTAAATCTCGGGACCTACAGCCTCCAGAGCTGTGCAAGGGATCCCAGGATTCTGCCATTACCTTTCTCGTCCTAGTCCCAGTGTATACTTTTTACTCATGAGGCATCCTCATGTCAGCCAGGACAATGACCACACCCCCCCCCATTTCCCAATGAAGACCCTGGGGGTCTAGCAAGAACTGTTCTTTTACGTGGACTCTATACTCAGTGTATAGTGTTCTGACGTGTCTTTCCCTATCCCAAGTCTTCACCAACCTAAATCCCCAAGCCTCTCTAGGCTCTAAAAGGCTTCCAGAAAGTATAAACGCAGTGAGTCACTGATGGAGAGCCAAGGCCAATTGACACTTTATGATTATATGGAACTCTGAAGAAAACCACAGGTAACACAACACTATACAGGAGAACACGGAAGCCTTTTCTTCTGTAGCTATTATCTAAACTAAGGGGAGTTAGTTAATCATAATTCCAGGTGCCCACAGAGTTTGAATGCAGTACTCTAGTCCTTTCGTCTGGAGGCTGGGCCAAGGATAGTCCTGCATCCAGCAGAAACCTATGAACTTCAAGCATTCCTTGCCTATCTTTGGGCATTTGAGCATGCAGCTATGAAAATGGATGCTGCTGCCCCATGACAGAGTCCACGCTAACCTCTTTACTATTTCTCTCTTGTCATTTCCCCGGTGCCCACTCTTTCTTGAACACACTTTCAGTATGTGTGTGCCAGTGCACATGTAGGGATTTGGACAGTAAAATGACCCCAAATGGAGAGCAAGTAGGCACGATTCCTCCCAGAATATTAGAGTCTCTCATTTCTAAAGCAAACATGATGGGAGGGGGTTGATCCATGGCCTAAAATGGCAGAGCCCAGCCTTATCCTCTGGACTCTTCCCACTTCCTGTGATCTGATCCAGTCCTATTCTCTTGGTAAGATCAGTCATCCCATTGTACAATGAGAGATTGGATACATAACTACAAAAGCCAGTTCTCAAGAGGGTGTGATGTCAGACTCCATTATCACTGGAAGAGGCGGGAAGTGCTCAACCACACCTGTATATAGGTATAAAGTGTACTGGTTTACTTTATACAGGCATCAAAACCTGCATAAAACAGGCAAATGTTTGAAGCCAATGAAGAAGGATCAGGTCTGTCTCCACCACCAGGTAGGCAGGACATCACTAACTCCAGTGCACCAATGTGCTCCCTGCCTTATGAGGCATAGTAATGCAGCAAAGACTCTTTACGTGTTGAAAGTAGGTTTTAAGCCACCACCCCACCACAGTACCACCCACTGTTCCCTGTAGAGAGACGGCATGGATATCAACCAGGAAGAAACCCTATGTCTCAGAATCATACAATATGCTTTTATACCTGCCTCTGCTGCTAGGCATCCAGAGATCTGTCCTTCAGAAGGACATATATCCTTTCTAAAGTCACACAGTGTTCTAATGGTAAAGTTCTTGCTTTGGTTAGGGTTAAATTTGGGCACCTGTAGTAGATGTCAAAATACTAGTGCACAAACAGATACATATGTGTTTCTTTTTCATATAAATGAAACCAGGACATGGCTAGTCTATCACTGATTATACATTGTCCACCATGTGATCACATATTATTGATCTCCTGGCTCTAACATCTTAGTATAGGATTTCCTTTTTTAAAACTTAAAATAACAGAATCTATACTTAATGCATTATGGTGTGGATAAAACATCCAGGCATTTACATCAAAATGAATTTGTCCTGAAAAAATAATTATAAAATAAATGCAGATAAACTAGAACTGGTATGTTGAGCTATATATTTTTTATTGATCAAGTAATTAAAATGTTTTACTGTTTTTCCCTGGAAAACACTTTATCCACAAAAATTGTATGTTAATATATTTCTGATTTCAATGTTTCTTAGGCACAGAACCAATGTTTCTTAAGCATAAATGTGTCCCTATGTGTTTTGTGTGTGTGTGATCGAAGTTCTCCAAGATAAAATGTCTGAGTCAGGATAGCAGAGTCAAAGTGGAGGTGTAGAAATAGCAAAAATTAATAATAATAATAATAATAATAATAATAATAATCTGCTCACTTTTTTCTATTTTTTCCCCAAATTTTTGTTTAAGTTCTTGTTAGCTAACATACAGTGCAATATTGGTTTCAGGGTTAGAATTCAGTGATTCATCACTTACATACAACACCCAGTTCTCATCATAACAAGTTCCCTTCTCAACACCCATCACCCATCTAGCCCATCCCCCACCCCCCCAGAAAAAGAAATCAATGCACTGATGCCATTACAATTGCACCCAAATTCATAAGATACCTGGGAATCAACCTAACCAAAGACGTATAAGATCTGTACTCTGAAAACTTATGAAGGAAATGGAAGAGGACACAAAGAAATGGGAAAACATTCCCAGCTCATGGATTGGAAGTACCAACATTGTTAAAATGTCTTAACTACCCAAAGCAATCTACATATTTAAGCAATCCATATCAAAATACCACCAGCATCTTTCATAGAGGTAGAACAAACAATCCTAAAATTTGTATGGAATCACAAAAGACCCGGAATAGCCAAAGTAATCCTGAAAAAGCAAAGTGGAGGCATCATTGTTGAACATATTCCAAAGAGCACTTAAAAAAAAAAAGGAAAAAAATGCCTAATGAATTATTGTGATGGACTCTCTTATTCCAAGAATGCTTGTTTTTATTTTGTTTTTATGCTTATATTTCAGCAGTAACAGAATGAAATCAAATGTCTGTCTCTCAAATATTTAGAATAAAAGGGGGGGAATGAGAGCAGATGTGTTATGGTGAAGTTTCCATGTTTCTTTATGGCATTTTCTAATCAGACATGTTTCAAAATATTCAAGTAATCATTTCTAGGTGATAGTAGAATTTGAAAAAATCCAGGAACTACAAATGACAGACTGTCTTTCACCTGAATTTAGATATTTCTATCTTTCTGTCAGATATCAGTTACCTGTTTGGAGATCACACAGAATTACTCAAAGCTCAACCTCTGGAGGGCTTCCCACTTTAGTCAAATATGTTATTATAATGTCCACAGCAGCTGAAGACATAAAACAAAGAGTAATTTGTCCCTATGTGTTTAATACAATCCCCCAAAATATATCATGCTGCAAAACAATCAGATTTTAAATCAGATTGTAAATAGAGAATATAAAAACCAAATGCACATCTTTTTTTAAATCTTCTTTTAATATAATTTATTGTCAAATTGGCTCACATACAACATCCAGTGCTCATCCCAACAAGTGCCCTCCTCCATGCCCATCACCCATTTGCCCCCTCCCCCACCCCTCCCCCATCCACCCTCAGTTTGTTCTCTGTGTTTAAGAATTTCTTATGGTTTGCCTCCCTCCCTCTCTGTTTGCAACTATTTTTTCCCCCTTCCCTTCCCCCATGGTCTTCTGTTAAGTTTCTCAAGATCCACATATGAGTGAAAGCATATGATATCTGTCTTTCTCTGACTTATTTCACTCAGCATAATACCCTCCAGTTCCATCCACGTTGCTGCAAATGGCATGATTTTATTCTTTCTCATTGCCAAGTAGTATTCCATTGTATATATAAACCACATCGTCTTTATCCATTCATTGATTGATGGGCATTTAGGCTTTTTCCATAATTTAGCTATTATTGCATTTTTATACACATAGGGGTACATGTGCCCCTATGAATCAGCACTCCTCTATGCCTTGGGTAAATTCTTAGCAGTGCTATTGCTGGGTCATAGGGTAGATCTATTTTTAATTTTTTAAGGACCCCCACACTGTTTTCCGGAGTGGCTGCACCAGTTTCCATTCCCACCAACAGTGCAAGAGGGTTCACATTTCTCCACATCCTCACCAGCATCTGTAGTTTCCTGATTTGTTCATTTTAGCGACTCTAACTGGTGTGAGGTGGTATCTCAATGTGGCTTTGATTTGTATTTCCCTGATGAGGAGTGATGTTGAGCATCGTTTCATGTGTCTGTTGATCATCTGGATGTCTTCTTTGGAAAAGTGTCTATTCATGTCTTCTGCCCATTTCTTCACTGGATTATTTATTTTTGGGGTGTGGAGTTTGGTGTGTTCTTTTTAGGTTTCGGGTACTAACCCTTTATCTGATAGGTCATTTGCAAATACCTTTTCCCATTCTGTCAGTTGCCTTTTAGTTTTGTTGATTGTTTCCTTTGCAGTGCAGAAGCTTTTTATCTTCATGAGGTCCCAAGAGTTCATTTTTGCTTTTAATTCCCTTGCCTTTGGAGATATGTCAAGTAAGAAATTGCTGCAGCTGAGGTCAAAGAGGTTTTTTTCTGTTTTCTCCTCTAGAGTTTTGATGGTTTCTTGTCTCACATTCAGGTCCTTCATCCATTTTGAGTTTATTTTTGTGTATGGTGTAAGAAAGTGGTCCAGTTTCCTTCTCCTGCATGTTGCTGTCCAATTCTCCCAGCACTTTTGCTAAAGAGACTGTCTTTTTTCCACTGGATACTCTTTCCTGCTTTGTCAAAGATTAGTTGGCCATATATTTCTGGGTCCAATGCTGGGGTCTGTATTCTATTCCACTGGTCTATGTGTCTGTTTTTGTGCCAATACTGTGTTGATGATTACAGCTTTGTAGTAGAGGCTAAAATCTGGGATTGTGATGCCTCCTGCTTTGGTTTTCTTCTTCAACATTATTTTGGCTATTTGGGGTCTTTTGTGGTTCCATACAAATTTTAGGATTGTTTGTTCTAAAAGGAAGTGTTCTTTTAATTAATTAATTAATTAATTTAAAAAACAGCTCTTAGCTTTGTTGATTTTTTCTATTATTTTTCTGGTCTCTATTTTATTATTTTCCACTTTGATCTTTGTTATTTCCTTCCTTCCTTCTCCCAACTTTGTGCTTAATTTGTTCTTTTTTTTTCTAGTTCCTCGAGGTGTAAAATTAGGTTGCTTATTTGAGATCTTCTCATTTTCTTAATAAACACATTTATTGCTATAAACTTCCCTCTCAAACCTGCCTTTGCAGCATCCCATAAATTTTTGTTATGTTGTGTTTCCATTTTCATTTTTTTCAAGATATTTTTTATTTCATTTTTTATTTCTTCTTTGACTCCTTCTTTATTTAAGCATGTGTTAATTTCCACATATTTGTAGATTTTCCAGTTTTCCTTTGTGGTTGATTTCTAGTTTCATATCTTTGTAGTTGGAAAATTTACTTGATATGATTCCAGTCATCTTAAATTTGGGAAGGTTTATTGTGTGTCATATCATATGGTCTATCCTGAAGGATGTTTCATGTACACTTGAGAAGAAGAGGTATTCTGCTCTTCTGAATGGAATGTTCTATATGCTCTTTTGAATGGAATGTTCTTCTGAATACCTGAGAGCAGGTATTCTGCTCTTCTGAATGGAATGTTCTATAAATGTTTAAGTCCGTTTGGTCTAAGGTAAGGTTCAAGTCCACCATTACCTTGTTGATTTTATGTCTGGATAATCTATCCATTGCTGAAAGAGGGCTATTGAAGTCGCCTACTATTATCGTATTGTCCATTTCTCCCTTTAGATCTGTTAGTATTTGTTTAATATATTTAGGTTCTCCAATGTTGGGTACATATATATGTACAATTGTTATATCTTCTTGATACATTGATCTGTTTATCACTATATAATGGCCTTCTTTGTCTCTAGTTATGATTTTTGCCTTAAAGCCTATCTTGTCTCATATGAGTATAACTATCCGCACTTTCTTTTGGTTTCCACTAGCGTGAAATATCTTTTTCCATTTTTTCACTTTGAGCCTACGTGTGTCTTTAAAACTGAATTGAGCTTCTTGTAGGCAGCATACATCTGAGTCTTATTTTTTTTAAATCCATCTAGCCACTTTATGCCTTTTGATTGATGAATTCATGCCGTTTACATTTAGTTATTATTGACCTGTGAGGGATTACTGATGCCAGTTTGCTGCTTTGTAGTTGTTTTGTATTTCCATTGCTTCTTTTTCCCTTTATTCCTGCCTACCTTTGCAAATTGATGATTTTCCATGGTGGTATGCTCTATTTCCCTTTTCTTTATCTTTAGTGCATCTGCTCTTAGTTTTGTTTTGTGGTTACCATGGAGCTTACATAAGATATCTCATAGATAAAACAGTCCATTTAAAGCTGATAGCAACTTAACTTTGATCATCATTTTACTCCCACCTGTTCATATTACTAATGTCTTTATTATCTTCTATTAATATTGTATATTCTTTAACACATTATAGTAGCTACAATTATTTTTAATACTCTTATCCTTTGGCCTTTGTACTATAGTTAAGTAGCTAACACATTATCCTATTGTATATGTAAAGTTTCCTAGCTCTGACTATATATTTACCTTTACCGGTGTGTCATATACTTTTTTATGTTTTTGTGTTGCTGATTAGCTTCTTTTGATTTTAGCTTGAAGAACTCCTTTTGGCATTTCTTGCAAGGCAAGTCTAGTGTGGTGAACTCACTCAACTTTTGTTTGTCTAAAATATTCTTTATTTCTCCTTATATCTCCTGAAGGGTAACTGCCAGATAGAGAATTCTTGGCTAGCAACGTTTTTCTTTCAACATTTTGATTATGCCATTCTACTCTCTCCTGGCCTGTAGGATTTCTGCTGAGAATCTGTTGATAGCCTAATGAGAGTTCCTTTGTAGGTTACAATCTTTTTTCTCTAGCTGCCTTTAGAATTCTTTCTTTATCCTTGATTTTTGGCAGTTTTATTGTAATATGTCTTGGAGAAGGGTGTTTTGCATTAAGATAATAAAGTGATCTATTAGCTTCACATATTTAGATGTTCAATTCTCTCCAGGTTTGAGAAGTTCTCAGTTATTATTTCTTTAAATAATTTTCTGATTTCTTCTTCTCCTGAAATCCCAATTTTCCTATTTTTTTTATGGATCTCGTAGATCACACTAGGCTTTTCTCACTCTTTCTCATTCTTTTTTGTTGTAGTTCACTTCTAACTGGGTTATTTCAAAATTCCTACCTTCTAACTCATTTATGCTGCCTTCCACTTGTTCTACTCACTGCAGATGATCTCTATTGCATTTTTCATCTCATTCATTGAGTTCTTCAGCTCCAGAATCTCTGTTTGGCTCTTTATTATTACTTTTTTTTTTCTCTTTGGAATAAATTTAATTTTGATCACTTTTTTGAGGATGTGTTAAATTGTCTGCATTTTCTGATGGCCTGTTGAGTTTGTTCAAAAAAGCTATTTTGAATTTTTTATCAGCTAGGTCACAAAATTCTGTGCCTTTGAGCTCAGTTATTAGAGAATTATTATTTTCTTTTTGTGGTTATATGTTTCTCTGATTTTTCATGTTTCTTGTAGTTCTGCATTACTCTTTTTGCATTAAAGTAGCAAATGCTTCCTTAAATCTCTGCCAGTTGCTTTCAGATGGAGTATGCTGTTGTTATTATCTGGGGTTTAATCTCTTTGTATTGGTACATCTGCTCAACTCTTCTTGCTCCCTCTTGTGGCAGGATTCTTAACATTTTATGTCTTCTCTGGTTCTTACAAGTCACCAGGCTGACTACTAGAAACCTCTTCATTTTCCAGAAGATGGCACTACAGCTCAAGCTTGAGGTTTCTTTGCTCACAGACAGTGGCTGGTTTTCTGATTGCTCACTGCCTACAGGGAGCTCTCCCTTGATGCCACATGTGGAAGTGAGTACAAGGAGCTGGCCACACAATGGGAAGAGGTCTGGGTTAGCACTTGGGGCATTGTGGGTGCCTGTGCATCTGACAGAGAGATTCCTGGATATGGTATTCCCAGAGGTTTGTGAATGGATTTCCTGAAGACAGCAGTCAAGCAGGAATGCAGTCTCTTACCTGCCTCTTGCCCCAATCTTCTCTCTTCCCCCAATCATGGATGTCTCACATCAGATACACTGGGTGCTGTGGGGAAAAACAACAGGTTTCTCCAGTCACTTCTTGCACAGCTAGGGTAGTGGGCCCTCACTCAGTGTTATCTTTTTCCCCTAAGAGAGATTTAGCAGCTGCTGGATACATCAGCCTGGGTGCAGCGTTTTCTGGGGAAGTGGGGCAAGGGGACACACTGGGAAAGTTTTTCTTACTACCACCTCCACTGTGACCAAACTCTTATTTTTTTCTCTAGAATGGTGTGTTGGAATCTTCCCTTGGGAGGGCTGGACTTCTGCAAATTCTTTCCCATGCATGGGTATCTACTCAGGTCAGTACTCTCCAGGTTTCTTCCCAACCACGCTTTGAGGGATCTGAGCAGGCTGGCTGGCTTCCCTGGTTTTATGGCCCATACCAAGGTCTATTCAACTATTACTGGCTACACAGGTGTACATAATTCTTCCCAGATCCCTTGGCATAAGGTGCTAAATCCCACAACACCTACACAAGTACTTTTGTTCATGGATAGTTGTATGTTTCAGTGTTTAAAAGGGAGAGTAAAAAGAAGAAATGTCTACACTACCATGATGCTGACACCACTCCTAGGCAGCACATCTGATGGCCTTGCTTGGGGTCACATGAGCAGTTAGACAACAGTTTGGCTGGGAGCTGGCACTTAGTTTCTAAGGGCCTCATCCACAGATCTGGTGGTCAGTCTAGGTTGTGCACTTTGATCCTCCTTCACATCATCCCACTAGCAGGATAGCACATAATTGTTTCCTTGGCAACAGGACTCAAGAGAGCAAGTACCAATGTACAAGTGCTTATCAAGCCTCTGCTTGCTTCAGATTTACTGACGCTCCGTTGGTCAAAATAAACCCCATGTCCAAATCCAGAGTTGATATGGAAAGGACCACATGGGTGAATCCTGAGAGCCATGATTTGTTGGGAGGTGGGGGTGGGGAGTGGTGGCAGTAATGTAACATGCTACCATAGTTCTATAAGATTCAGTTTGAGAATTGGCCATTTAATTTAGCGACATAGACATTATTGATGTCCTTGACAAGTTCTGTTGTGGGGAGAAAACATGATTGGAAAGTGTTCAAGAAGACGATGGAAAGAGACATAGGAGATAACAGGAATCAACAACTCAAAGAGTTTTGTGGGAAGAGAGCAAAGAAAAGGTACATGGAGGGAGACATGACATAGAGTTTTTTTTTTTTAAGAGAAATTTTGAAACATGCTTTTATTCTGATAAAAATGACTCAATAGATGATTCATGGGACCATTATGTTTCTATAATCTTTATAAGGCAACTGTTAACATCTGCTTTAAAGTTTTTCATGGCCAAAATTATTCCACCATGCTTGAGGTTTAGAACTTTAAGGGTTCCACCAAGCATGTGCTGAAACTGATCTAAAACTGATCCAGAAAAGTCTGCCTTTGTGTACAGGTGTTCTTCTATTCAGGGTAGGGTTTGGGGTTTTTTTTGTTTTTTTGGTTTTTTTTTTTTTTTTTGGTAATTTTATAATTGGATATCAACTCTCCTCCTGCTGATGTAAATTCCAAAGCATATGGAATCTTCCAGTCGTCAATATAAGACACTAGCATTTCCATCTCTCATTAGAACATTGTGTCTTTTCTAGTCCCTAGCAAAAGCTAGGCTGGGGAAAATGACATTCAGAGAAAAGACCAACAAATAAGCTTCCATATACTCCTCCAAAATCTCTAAATTCACTCCTTAGAACAAGAGTTGGACACCTAGGGGTGCCTGGCTGGCTCAGATAGTGGACCATGCGACTGTTGATCTCACGGTTGTAAGTTCAAGCCCCGTGTTGGGTGTACAGATCGCTTAAAAATAAAATCTTGAAAAAAAGATTTGGACACTTAATGGATAAATGGTAAACATGATTTTTTTATCACCTTACTGAATCATCTTCACACTGAGTTACATTTTGATGTCATTCCCACAACCTTCCATAAGAAACAACCACATTCAATAGTTACATGTGTGTGAGGAGGATTTCAAGTGATTTTTATTCTTTTCCATGAGCAAAGTGGGGTTTTTTTTTCCCAAATAAAAAAAGTAGTTTCTGTCCTGACATGTAAAGAGCTTGGAAATGGTCATTCCCATTTTCCCAAGAAAAAAACTGGATAAACTGACAATAGCAATTCTTAGATCCATCAGAAAATTTAGGTCACAAGGCAAGCAACCTTGTGACCTTGTCTTACCAAAAAGACTAATAAACATGGCTCTCTGGAAACATGATATAAATTGTAATCAAATGCTTCTAAAACTCACAATGTTATTAAGAGAGCTGTATTGACAAAAAGTGTCCCACACATATCAAACCCGGACGATTAAAAAAACAAAACAAACAATCTGACTCTGTTCAAGATAAAAAAGGATCTTCTGGGCTTCTGTCTTTTAAAGGCAAGGAGCTGATTGAGAAAGCTGCTCTGCCCCCCAAGAAAGGCATATTATTCCCATATGGCCTCTTCAGAAGAGGCTAAGGAAAATAATGGAAAATGAAAGACTTCCTAGAGTGTAGAGCCACAGTGGTGAAGAACAATGAACTTTGGAGCCACTCCTAGGAAGAGGCTCAGGGCCCCCTAGGGCAGGAGAACCTGACACTTGCCCAGTTGTCTTTCAGAATTGCTATGAATATGGCTGCTCAGTCTCCCATTCTTCTCCCTTTTCAAATCTAAATGTTGATTTTGGTCATCCCATCCCTGTGCCATAACTCTATTTAAAGGATGCTGGGGTGGAGAGGAGATAATTTGCATTCTTTGTTCATAGGCCTCCTGACCAAGCAGACATGATGTTGTAATCACATAAAACTTCAGCGGGGGTGGGGGTGGGGCATTTGGAATGGGTGTGAGTGTATTCTGCAAGAAGGAGGGTTGTGAATAATTTTGTAGGCTGAATTATTGGTTCTAATTATTTGCTCCCTTGTCATAGCAGAATATGTTGACATTTACTATGGACTGAATTGTGGCCCTTCAAAATTCATATGTTGAAGTTCTAACCAGCAATATGACTGCATTTGGAACAGGTTCTTTGGGAGGTAAAGTTAAATGAAGTCATAAAGGTGGGTCCCTAATCCAATAGGATTAGTGGCCTTATAATAAGAGGATGAGAGAGAGCGCTCTCTTTCCACGTGCAGCACTAACGAAAGTCCACGTGAGCACGTGGCGAGATGCAGTCACCTACAAGCCAAGAGAAAAGGCCTCAAAATGAAATTTCTTTTTCTGGCACCTTTATCTTGGATTTCCCAGCTCCCAGAAAAATGAGATGTGAGAAATAAATGTCTGCTGTTTAAGCCACCCAAACTATGGTATTTTGTTAAGGCAGCCTGAGCAGACTGAGACAACACTTTTACCATGATGCCAGGGTGGACAGAGTGTATTTCTCCAGCTGTAGATGTTGGGCATGGCCATTGGACTTATCTTGACTAACAGGATGTTAATGAACATAGTATGAGCAGAGGATTGACATGTGCTTGCAGGGTGGGGCTTACCACTTATGCTCCAGGGATCTGTCATGAAGCGCTTCCTCTGGGTAACTGATTCTTCAGCTTCATCCCAGCCCTAAAAATCCGGTGGTTTATAATACAAGTATTTGTTTTTGTGTTCATTTGTCTTTAGGTCAACTATGGATCAGATGCTACAGGTTGGGCTAAGGTCTGCTGCACATGCTGTTGTCTGGAGACCCGGCTCAAGAAGCAGCTCCCCAGGGGAAACCCTTCATTTCCATTCAGAGCATCCAAGGCAAGTCCCACTGTGCAAGCACAGGTCAATTCTCTGCTCACATCCTGTCGTTGTGCAGCAAAAGCTGACTACGACAGCATTTGAATTTTGAGACTACATTTTCTCAAACAATGATGTTCTCTATCTATTATTCAGTGTTCCTTGTAAGGCACATGAGAAATTTGATGTATTCTTCTCTGCTAAGAGAAAACTTTTTTCTGTCGAAGAACTAGTTTGTTTTTTCCTTTCCAATAAAGAGGTTTCTCTGTAAAAAGAAGACAGGAAAAATATATCCAAAAATAGATGTGGGAAAATTACTTCAAGAACTATGGTATTATTGGGGTGCCTGGGTGGCTTAGTCTGTTGAGATCTGACTTCAGTTCAGGTCATGATCTCGCCATCTGTGGGTTCAAGCCCTGCATTGGGCTCTGTGCCGACAGCTCGGAGTCTGGAGCCTGCTTCAGATTCTGTGTCTCCCTCTCTCTGCCCCTCCCCTGCTTGCATTCTCTCTCTCTCTCTCCCTCTCTCTCTCTCAAAAATAAAAACATTACAAAATTTTTTTTAAAAAAATTAGAAAAAGAATTTTGATGTTATTGATCCAATAGTTTGTGGGTTCGAGCCCTGCATTGGGGTCTGTGCTGACCATGTGGTGAGCCTCCTTCAGATTCTCTCTCTCTCTCTCTCTCTCTCTCTCTTTACCCCTTGCCCACTCTCTCTCTCTCTTTCAAAATAAATAAATAAATAAACTTAAAGGGGAGTGCTCCTGGGTGGTTCATTTGGTTAAGAGTCTGACTCTTGATTTCAGCTCAGGTCATGATCCCCTGGTTTGTGGGTTTGAGCCCCACATTGGGCTCTGTGTTAACAGTGGGGAACCTGCTTGAGATTCTCTCTGTCTCTCTCTGCCCCTCCCCCACTCTCTCTCTCTCTCTCACTATTTCTCTCAATAAATAAATAAACACTTAAAAAAAGAAATATGGTATTACAAAGATCTGAGAAAACTCTGAACTGAAATATATCATAAGTAACCTCAATGGACAAGAAACCTGAAACCATGCCCTATAAGGAAGTCTTGAAGAAAACAGGAATATTTAGTGAAGACTTAAAGAGACAGAACAGGGGCACCCAGATGGCTCAGTCAGTTAAGTTTCCCACTTCGGCTCAGGTCATGATCTTGTGGTCTGTGAGTTCAAGCCCTGAGTCGAGCTCTGTGCTGACAGCTCAGAGCCTGGAGCCTGCTTTGGATTCTGTGTCTCCCTCCATCTCTGCCCCTCCCCTGCTCACACTCTGTCAATCTCTCTCAAAAAGTAAATAAACACTGAAATGTTTTGAAAAAAAATGAGACAGAAGTTTTTAAATATTGACAAGATTGTTATGTTAGATTTGGTTTTGAGTCATCTCAGGCTGAGACTAGGAGCAATCAATGAATATTGTAGAAGAGAGTGGGTTGTAGGCATGACAATAAGCTGAGAGATTAGGAAGAACCACTATGAATGGGCTCTATTGAGCTATCCTCTCAACTCCTACCCAGTGTAAATGAAAATGAGCTCTTGACCTGGGCCAGCCCTGAGGAGGAAGGTAAAGCAAGAGAGTTGCTGGATCCTTATCCCCAACTCTGTTTAAAGTCTCTCTGTCTGGTCTGACATGTAAAGAGCTTGGAAGTAACCACTCCTATCCTCACAAAAAGAAAATAAAAAGCCAAACAAACTGAAAAATCAACCAGTCCCTCAATCAAGGAATTGAGGTTACAAGAAAAATTGTCACCTCCCCCCCCAAAAAAACTAGAGAGCCAGGCAAATACAAAGAATCATAGTTTACCAGGAGCAAAAGCCACAGTTGGTGCCTGGTAGGAACACATAAAGGACAATAGACTACTAGAGACTGTGCCTAGTCTGGCTTAAGATGTAAACATTCCCCCCACCCAACTTTCCCGAGTTTTATGTCCAGAAACTCCACCAGGTTCTCAGGGTGAATATGGAAGAAAAATTCCCTTGTATTTCATACAGGGGAAGGGGGAAAGTCGCCATTTACAAATAAGCCCAGGGGCACCTGAGCAGCTCAGTCAGTTGAAGAATTGACTCTTGACTTCGGCTCAGGTCATGATCCCAGGGTTGCGGGTTCCAGCCCCGTCTCAGGCTCCACTCTGAGCATGAAGCCTGCTTAAGATTCTCTCTTTCATTCTGCCCCTCTCCCTGACTCATGCACTCTCTCTCTCTCTCTCTTAAAACAAGAAAAAATTAAAAATAAGTCCAGAGTGCTCTGTTCTCCTTGACAAAGGCTTGCCTTCAAGGGAAACTGTTTTACCAAATTTTAAACAAATTGAGCTTCTCAGAGCAAATTGGGGGAGGGGAAATACCCAATTTCAGCCCCCTGTTCTAGTCTCATTTAAAGGGGAAGAGGGAGGAACCTGAGAATCAGAGACACAGGTTTGCTAAAACACTAAGACCTAATCATAGATTATAGTATGTTGCTCCCCCCCCCAATAGTTTACCAACATATAAATGGGGCTCCAGTATAATAACAGGGGCTTGGAGCTAAAAAGAACTATAAGCTAAAAGAACTATAAGAGTCTCTAAGAATATCCAAAGACAACAAGGGACACAAAAACAAAAACACTGGAAGAAATTTTAGCCTCACCTACAGCAAAGAGTAAACACAGCCTAACTCCTAGCCCCCCAAACAATCCTTTTACCTAAGAGCTTATGTATGGCTTCTAAGAAAAATTTTAAGGTATGCTAAAAGGCCAAAAAAAAAAAAAATCACAGTTTGAAGAGACAAAATAAACATTAGAGCCAGACTAAGATATGGCAGAGATTTTGGAATTATCAAACTGGGAAGTTAAAATAACTACAATTATTATGTTGAGGGCCTTAGTGTAAACGGTGTATAATACACAAGAACAGATGGGTAATGTCAGTAGAGAGATGGAGATGCTAAGAAAGAATCAAAAAGAAATTCTAGAAATCAAAAACACTGCCACAGAAATGAAGAATGCTTTTGCTGGGCTCATCAGTAGACTAGACACAGCCAAGGAAAGAATCAATGAGCTTGAAGATATGTCAATAGAAACTTCCCAAACTAAAACACAAATACAAACAAAAAACAGGAAAACAAACACAGAACTATGAGAAAATTACAAATGGTGTAACATACCCATAATGGAAATACCAGAAGAGACAGAGAAAAGAAAAGAAGAAATATTGAAGTAATTATAGCTGAGAATTTCCCAAAGTTAATGACTGATACCAATCACAGATCTAGGAAGCTAAGAAAATACCACACAGGAAAATACCAAAAAATATACACCTAGGAATATAATATTCAAACAACATAAGATCAAAAACAAACAGAAAATCTTGAAAGAAGCCAGGGTAATAAAAATACCTTTCCTATATGGAAACAAGGCTAAGAATTACATTGGACTTCTTTTCAGAAACCTTGCCAACAGGAAGCGAGTGGAGTGAAAGAAAAAGCATCCCTGTGGTAGAGACAAAAATCCAAGCTCTCCTTTTCAGTGTGTGGAGCTGTTATTGGAAAGTGACTGCTCAGACATGCTCTACATCTCCCTGCCCCTTTTCATATAAATGTCACCATGGAAGATGGACCCAGTCTGCCCCTGGACCCAGTCTGGTTTTGAAGGTGTGCCCAGCCTGATTTTTGATTCAGTACTGTTTTCTAAGTCAGACCCTTTCCAACCCCAGACCCAGTCCCACTCCGGCTCATTTCTGGAACCAGTCAGGGGAGGAGGCCGGAGGTGGGGGCGGGTAGGGAGAAGCTCATATAAAGTCTGAAAATGCATAATGCCAAAGATTTGGAGCTAGGATCCAAAATCCAGGAATGGCTTATCCACCACCTCCAGAGGCAGCAAGAAAGCAGCAGAATTTAAGCTCAACCCGCCAGATCATGCCCACCAGGCTCAGTGTAGTCTGAATGAAGGAAGATGGCGGTGTAGGAGGACGCTGGGCTCTCTTCATCCTGCTGATTGCTTAGATTCCACCCACATCTGCCTAAATAACCCAGAAAACCATCAGAAGACTAGCAGGATGGACTCTCCAGAGCCAAGCATAGACAAGAGGCCCATGGAAGAGGGTAGGAAGGGTGGAGAGGCAGTGCATGCTACACGCACTGGCAAGAGGGAGCCAGAGCAGTGGAGGGGCAGCCCGCCTGGCAAGGCAGAGCCCCCAAAGTCTGGCTTGCAAAAGCAGAGGGGTCGGACTGCATGAGTTCTGACAGCCAGTGGGACTTGACATCTGGAATGTTAAAAGTCAACAGCTCTGCTCTCAGAGAGCTGGGAGGGTGAGAGGATGCAGGGAGGGAGAATTGTTGAGCCCCGGAAGACAGAGCTCAGCTCGGTGGGGGAACAAAGGTGCTAGCTAGCGCCATTTCTCTCTCCCATCCCCCGGCCGAAATTCCAAAGGGAGCCAGTTCCCATCACCGAACTTGCTTGCACTGCGCAAACGCCCAACGCTGTGCTTCTGTGGATCCATCCCTCCGACGGGCCTGCCTTCCTCCAGGTGCTGTAGGGCCCCTCCCAAAGGGGACCACCAATGGCAAAGTGAGCTAAGCCTGTCCCCTCTCGCCCCTGTGCACCTTGTGGATCCACCCCATCTAATACGCCCTTGGCCAGATCCCATCGAAGCAGCACCACAAGCCTGGCAGTGTGCAAGTAGCCCAGACAGGGGCCACACCATTCCACAGTGAGCCCTGCCCCTGGGAGAGGGGAAGACAAGGTACACACCAGTTTGACTGTGGCCCCAGCGGTGGGCTGGGGCCAGACATCAGATCTGACTGTGACCTCACCCACCAACACAAGTCTCTCCAGACAGCACAGGGGATGTGCCCTGCAGTTTGGAGCTACCGCAGGGACCACCCAAACTGATGAAATGGAAGAAGTCTCCTCAAAAGAAACTCCAGGAAGCAGTGACAGCTAATGAATTGCTCAAAACTGATTTAAACAATATAATGGAACAAGAATTTAGAATAATAGTCATAAAATTAATCACTGGGCTTGCAAAAAGCATAGAGCACAGCAGAGAATCTATTGCTACAGAGATCAAGGGACTAAAAAATAGTCATGAGCAATTAAAAAATGCTATAAATGAGGTACAAAATAAGATGGAGGTGGCCATAGCACCAATTGAAGAGGCAGAGGAGAGAGTAAGTGAATTCGATGATAAAATAATGGAAAAAAGGAAGCTGAGAAAAAGATTTAAAAAATTCAGGAGTATGAGGGGAGAATTAGAGAACTAAGTGATGCAATCCAATGGAACAGTATCTGTGAAGAGAGAGAGAAAGGGACTGGAGGTGCACTTGAACAAATCATAGCTGAGAACTTCCCCGACCTAGGGAAGGAAACAGACATTGAAATCCAAGAGGCACAGAGAACTCCCTTCAGACGTAACTTGAATCGATCTTCTGCACGACATATCATAGTGAAACTGGCAAAATACGAGGATGAAGAGAGAATTCTGAAAGCAGCTAGGGATAAACAGGCCCTAACTTACAAAGGTAGACACATAAGGATAGTAGCAGACCTATCTACTGACACTTGACAGGCCAGAAAGGAATGGCAGGAAACCTTCAATGTGATGAACAGAAAAAATAAGCAGCCAAGAATCCTTTATCCAGCAAGTCTGTCATTCAGAATAGGAGGAGAGATAAAGGTGTTCCCAAACAAAAACTGAAGGAATTCATCACCACCAAATCAGCCCTACAAGAGATCCTAAGGGGGACCCTGTGAGTGAAATGTTGCAAGCACCACAAAGTACCAGAGACATCGCTACAAGCATGAAACCTACAGACATCACAATGACTCTAAACCCATATCTTTCGATAACAACACTGAATGTAAGTGGATTAAATGCTCCAACCAGAAGACATAGGGTATCAGAATGGAAAAAAAAACAAAAACCCAAGACCCATCTATTTGCTGTCCACAAGAGACTCATTTTAGACGTGAGGACACCTTCAGATGGAAGGTGAGGGGATGGAGAACCATCTACCATGCTACTAGAAATCAAAAGAAAGCTGGAGTAGCCATACGTATATCAGACAAAATAGACTTTAAATTAAAGGCTATAACAAGAGATGAAGAAGGGCATTATAAAATAATTATAGAGTCTATCCACCAGGAAAAGCTATCAACTATAAATGTGCACCAAATACAGGAGCCCCCAAATATATATAAAACAATCACAAACATAAGCAACCTTATTGATAAGAATGTGGTAATTGCAGGGGACTTTAATACCCCACTTATAACAATGGATAGATCATCTAGACACAGAATCGATAAAGAAACAAGGGCCCTGAATGATACATTGGATCAGATGGACTTGACAGATATATTTAGAACTCTGCATCCCAAAGCAACAGAATATACCTTCTTCTCAAGTGCACATGGAACATTCTCCAAGATAGATCACACACTGAGTCACAAAACAGCCCTTCATAAGTATAAAAGAATTGAGATCAGCCATGCACACTTTCAGACCACAATGCTATGAAACTTGAAATCAACCACAGAAAAAAGTCTGGAAAACCTCCAAAAGCACAGAGGTGAAAGAACACCCTACTAAAGAATGAATGGGTCAACCAGGCAATTAGAGAAGAAATTTAAAAATATATGGAAACAAATGAAAATGAAAATACAACAATCCAAGTGCTTTGGGATGCAGCAAAGGCAGTCCTGAGAGGAAAATACATTGCAATCCAGGCCTATCTCAAGAAACAAGAAAAACTCCAAATACAAAATCTAACAGCACACCTAAAGGAAATAGAAGCAGAACAGCAAAGACATCCCAAACCCAGCAGAAGAAGAGAAATAATAAAGATCAGAGCAGAAATAAACAATATAGAATCTAAAAAAGCTGTAGAGCAGATCAATGAAACCAAGAGTTGGTTGTTTGAAAAAATAAAATTGATAAGCCTCTAGCCAGGATTCTCAAAAAGAAAAGGGAGATGACCCAAATAGATAAAATCATGAATGAAAATGGAATTATGACAACCAATCCCTCAGAAATACAAGCAATTATCAGGGAATACTATGAAAAATTATGTGCCAACAAACTGGACAACCTGGAAGAAATGGACAAATTCCTAACCACCCACACACTTCCAAAACTCAAACAGGAAGAAATAGAAAACTTGAACAGACCCATAACCAGCAAAGAAATTGAATCAGTTCTCAAAAATCTCCCAACGAATAAGAGTCCAGGACCAGATGGCTTCCCTGGGGAATTCTACCAGACATTTAAAGCAGAGACAATACCTATCCTTCTCAAGCTGTTCCAAGAAATAAAAAAGGGAGGAAAACTTCCAGACTCATTCTATGAAGCCAGCTTTACTTTGATTCCCAAACCAGAGAGAGACCCAGCAAAAAAAGAGAACTACAGGCCAATATCCCTGATGAATATGGATGCAAAAATTCTCAACAAGACGCTAGCAAATCGAATTCAACAGCATATAAAAAGAATTATTCACTATGATCAAGTGGGATTCATTCCTGGGCTGCAGGGCTGGTTCAACATTCGCAAATCAATGTGTGTGATACAACACATTAATAAAAGAAAAGATAAGAACCATATGATCCTGTCAATCGATGCAGAAAAAGCATTTGACAAAATTCAGCATTCTTCCTTCCTTCCTTTCTTTCTCTTTCTTTTTTATTTTTAATTTTTTAAAATTTACATCCAAATTAGTTAGCATGTAGTGCAACAATGATTTCAGGAGTAGGTTCCTTAGTGCCCCTTACCCATTTAGCCCCCCCCCAAGCCCCTCCAGAAACCCTCAGTTTGTTCTCCATATTTATGAGTCTCTTCTGTTTTGTCCCCCTCCCTGTTTTTATATTATTTTTGTTTCCCTTACCTTATGTCCATCTGTTTTGTCTCTTCAAGTCCTCATATGAGGGAAGTCATATGATTTTTGTGATTTCACTTAACATAATACCCTCCAGTTCCACCCACGTAGTTGCAAATGGCAAGATTTCATTCTTTTTGATTGCCAAGTAATACTCCATTGTGTATGTATATATATATATATATATATATATATATATATATATATATATATATATAACATCTTCTTTATCCATTCATCCACTGATGGACATTTGGGCTCTTTCCATACTTTGGCTATTGTTGATAGTGCTGCTATAAACATGAGAATGCACGTGTCCCTTTGAAACAGCACACCTGTACCCCTTGGATAATACCTAGTAGTGTGATTGCTGGGTCATAGGGTAGTTCTATTTCTAGTTTTAGTTTTTTGAGGAACCTCCATACTGTTTTCCAGAGTGGCTGCACCAGCTTGCATTGCCACAGTGTCCTTTCTTAATAAAAACCCTTGAGAAAGTCGGGATAGAATGAACATACTTAAACATCATAAAAGCCATTTATGAAAAGCCCACAGCTAATATCATCCTCAATGGGGAAAAACTGAGAGCTTTCCCCCTGAGATCAGGAACATGACAGGGATGTCCACTCTCACCGCTGTTGTTTAACATAATATTGGAAGTTCTAGCATCAGCAATCAGACAACAAAAGGAAATCAAAGGCATCAAAATTGGCAAAGATGAAGTCAAGCTTTCACTTTTTGCAGATGACATGATATTATACATAAAAAACCCAATAGATTCCACCAAAAGTCTGCTAAAACTGATACATGAATTCAGCAAAGTCTCAGGATACAAAATTAATGTACAGAAATCAGTTGCATTCTTATACACTAATAATGAAGCAACAGAAAGACAAATGAAACTGATCCCATTCACAATTGCACCAAGAAGCATAAAACACCTAGGAATAAACCTAACCAAAGACGTAAAAGATCTGTATGCTGAAAACTATAGAAAGCTTATGAAGGAAATTGAAGAAGATACAAAGAAATGGAAAAACATTCCGTGCTCATGGATTGGAAGAATACTGTTAAAATGTCAATACTACCCAAACCAATCTACACATTCAATGCAATCCCAATCAAAATTGCACGAGCATTCTTCTCGAAGCTAGAACAAGCAATCCTAAAATTTGTGTGGAACCACAAAAGACCCCGAATAGCCAAAGTAATGTTGAAGAAGAAGACCAAAGCGGGAGGCATCACAATCCCAGACTTTAGCCTCTACTACAAAGCTGTAATCATCAAGACAGCATGGTATTGGCACAAAAGCAGACACATAGACCAATGGAATAGAATAGAGACTCCAGAATTGGACCCACAAAAGTATGGCCAACTAATCTCTGACAAAGCAGGAAAGAATATCCAATGGAAAAAAGACAGTCTCTTTAACAAATGGTGCTGGGAGAACTGGACAGCAACGTGCAGAAGAATGAAACTAGACCACTTTCTTACACCATTCACAAAAATAAACTCAAAATGGATGAAGGACCTGAATGTGAGACAAGAAACCATCAAAACCCTCGAGGAGAAAGCAGGAAAAAAACTCTCTGACCTCAGCCCCAGCAATTTCTTACTTGACACATCCCCAAAGGCAAGGGTATTAAAAGCAAAGATGAACTATTGGAACCTCATGAAGATAAAAAGCTTCTGCACTGCAAAGGAAACAATCAACAAAACTAAAAGGCAACCAATGGAATGGGAAAAGATCTTTGCAAATGACATATCAGGCAAAGGGCTAGTATCCAAAATCTATAAAGAACTCACCAAACTCCACACCCGAAAAACAAATAATCCAGTGAAGAAATGGGCAGAAGACATGAATAGACACTTCTCTAAAGAAGACATCCAGATGGCCAACAGGCACATGAAAAAATGCTCAACATCACTCCTCATCAGGGAAATACAAATCAAAACCGCACTGAGATATCACCTCATCCCAGTCAGAGTGGCTACAATGAACAAATCAGGAGACTGTACATGCTGGAGAGGATGTGGAGAAACGGGAACCCTCTTGTACTGTTGGTGGGAATGCAAACTGGTGCAGACGCTCTGGAAAACAGTGTGGAGGTTCCTCAAAAAATTAAAAATAGACCTACCCTATGAGCCAGCAGTAGACTGCTAGGAATTTGCCCAAGGGATACAGGAGTGCTGATGCATAGGGGCACTGGTACCCCAATGTTTAAAGCAGCACTCTCAACAATAGCCAAATTATGGAAAGAGCCTAAATGTCCATCAACTGATGAATGGATAAAGAAATTGTGGTTTATATGTACAATGGAATACTCCTTGGCAATGAGAAAGAATGAAATATGGTCTTTTGTAGCAACGTGGATGGAACTGGAGAGTGTGATGCTAAGTGAAATAAGTCATACAGAGAAAGACAGATATCATATGTTTTCATTCTTATGTGGATCCTGAGAAACTTAACAGAAGACCATGGGGGAGGGGAAGGTGAGGAAAAAAAACCTTAGAGAGGGAGGGAGGCAAACCATAAGAGACTCTTAAAAACTGAGAATATGCTGAGGGTTGATGGGGGGTGGGAGGGAGGGGAAAGTGGGTAATGGGCATTGAGGAAGGCACCTGTTGGGATGAGCACCGGGCATTGTAGGAAACCAATTTGACAATAAATTTCATATTAAAAAAATAATAAAAAAAAATAACTGTCACCATGATCCTAACCAATGGAATATAAGCAAAAGACATATGTATTACTTTAAGGCCAAGAAAACGATGTGCCTTCTCCATTTTCTACTTTCCCTTCACTCTGGTGAATGAAGAAAACCACAAGGTCCCAAGGGTGTGGCTGAGCCACAAGATGAAAGGAGCCTGGGTCCCTAAATCACAGCATAGAAGAAAGTCACCTGTAAACTGGGAATACCCACAGAGAACTACTACATAAGTGAAAAATAAATTTCTATTGTTGAGACTCCTTTGGGAGTCTGTTATAGCAGCTGGTACTACAGTAGATATTACACTTCTCTTCTTCTTCTAGAGAAACCTTTAAGTGTTCCTTAACCCTCTGAGGTACTCGAACCACATTCTTCTTCTCCAGGAACCTTCTTTTTAAAAAAATTTTTTTAATGTTTATTTATTTTTGAGAGAGACAGAGACAGAGCTTGAGCAGGAGAGGGCCAGAGAGAGAGGGAGACACAGAATCAGAAGCAGGATCCAGGCTCTGAGCTGTCAGCACAAAGCCCGACGCAGGGCTCAAACCCACGGACCGTGAGATCATGACCTGAGCCGAAGCCGGACGTCCAACCGACTGACCCTCGCAGGCGCCCCTCTCCAGGAGCCTTCTATCTAAGCCCTTCCAGAAACTGCCCAAATCAAGATTTCCCTTACCATTTTATCAAGATCTCGCAGGAATCTTTTAAGGCTTTATTGGGAAATAGCCAATGTTGATATCATGTCTTGATCTTCTGAGGTTCCAGAATCCTGGAAAAGAGATACAGTCAGCAGTGACACACCCTTTCCCCTCTGACCAATTTGTTTCTCTCCTCCCCATCTAGCATATCTAGGAGTTTCCACCATGAGATGGCAATTCTCATTTCCCCTGCCTCAGAGCATACCTGTGAAGGCCAATATTGGGAGCCCTAAGTCCAAGGTTGCCCACTGATACTGTGTCTATTAGCCACAAAAGGCTAACTAGTAAGCCACCCCAGGACTCAATAGCTTAAAACAAAACAATGATCCCTTCGCATTTTCACAGGATGGCTGTGTAGAACAGGTCTCATTCTGGAGCCCAGGCTGGAGGGGTGTTGACTGCCTAGGCGTGGTTTTCTCACGGCAAAGGACAAAAGCTCCCGGAGGTGCAAGTGGAAACATGTGAGACCTTTTTAGGATCTACGCTCAGGAACTACACATAGTCATATTCTACTGGCCAAAGCACGTCATATGGCCAGGCCAAGTGATGGGGCATTGAAGTCCATTCTGCACACATGAGGTCTCAGCAGGTATGCTATTTACCAGCAGGGTGAACTACCACAAGGATGTATTAATTCCATTTACCACAGTCCCTGAGAAATGGAGGAAGGAAGGGCTGGTAGCTAGGCTTACCTGTAGTCTAGGGGTAACGGGTATTTTCTGGGACTTGGGCTCTTTAGAATCCCTATGGCTTGTGGACTGCAATAATTCAATAGGAAGAAGCATGAAGCCAGACCAGTAGCCTCATTAAAGAACTATTATGTTAATTTCATAGGTGTTCAGCTCATATTTATTAAGTACCTACTGACAGAAACCCATCCTACCAATTATCAAAGCCATGCACTGTCTCAAAAATGAGCTTCAGTCACTCCCCATGCAGACTCAAATGAAGTCTTTTTGGGAAATGGAATTGCTGAATTAGAGTTGAGGGGAAGCTCTGACAACATCTGGCTGGCACAATTCCCTCTTCCTTTCTTTTTTTGTTTTTAAGTTTATTTATTTATTTTGAGAGAAAGAGGGAGGGCCTGCCACTGGAGGAGGGGCAGAGAGAGGGAGAGAGAGAGAGAGAGAGAATCCCAGGCAGGCTCTGCACGGTCAGTACAGAGCCCGATGCAGGGCTCAAAATCACAAATCATGAGATCATGACTCGAGCCAAAGTCGGACACTTAATGGACTGAGCCACCCAGGTGCCCGCAATTCCCTCTTTCTGAAGCTGAGGAAACCCGGGCAGAGACGAGCAGCATGACTTATAAGTGATTTCAACATGAATGTCTGGCAGAGCATTGTGCCTACCCCAGCACTTTGTTCCTGCGAGGAAGTCCTGTTAGCAATTACGGACTTGTACCAAGGTGGGCCCCATGGCAATAATTGAGATCTTAGGGCTGTGGGTCCAAAGTCAAGAATTCAGGCGATTGTCCTCTTCCCAGAAAAAAAAAAAAACCAAAAAACTAATCACAGCCGCCGGAGAACATTAGGACTCTCAGAGTCTAAAACCCTTTGGTTTCTTCTCGACACTCTCCTCACTTTTCCATTTGAAGTCGCCATTCCTCAGAAAAGTTAAGATGGGAAGGTCAATCAACTTGAGCTAAGAAGTCAGGCCTGTTCTAACAATGCTAATTTTACACACAAAAAGAACTGTTCGTGATCGCAAACAAGAAACGCTAACATCTTCCTCGCTCCCCGTATTTGAATAACGTTCTCTTTCAGTTAAACTTGCTCTGGTCTGGGGTCGTCCACCACAATTACACTTCAAAGATGTGCTTGTCATAGTACACTTTACCAACTGGGAGCTCCACAGCTCCCCATTAGCCTCTCCATGACAGAGAGAAGTAACATTCACAAATGTTTACTTATTCATAAACAACCAGGAATGGCCACAAACACTTGGAGAGAGACGCCTCTCCCAGGAGCTACTCAGATCTCAGGGACAGTCAGAGAAGTTTGACAAAAACTCTTGACTTGATCAAATGTTAGTCGGTCTCCTCTGAGCCCTCTTCTCCGGGAGGCCTTGGTCTTCGGCTCCTCCTCCACTCCTCGGCCTGCGCAGCCCAGCTTCCTCAAGAATCCTGCAGACTCGGTTTAGAGAGAACCTGCCCCCATCGTGGAAATCTGACCGGGCTGGCCGGCCGGCAGCAAGATTCCTCTCTCCCTACTGTCTCCTCTAAACGAATTTCTGCCCACTGACTCCCTGACTTTGCCTGTGGGCTATCTTTCGCCAACTTTTAGAGTTGAGCGGATGTCTCTCCCTTCGTGTGATAGTATGGACACCTACTTCCATATTTCTAAATAAAGTCCTCCTTCCTGTTTTAACAAGTGTCAGAAATGATTTTATTTTTTCCTTAACGACTTCCCAACAAAAACCCAAACCCAGAATCTTTTTTTCTGGAATCAGAAGGGCTTCAGGGCTTGTCTGCTCTTTTTTGTGGAGCCTTTTGACGATCCTGCTACAGAGAGAGAGAGTTATGTCCTCCACGAGATTACAAGCTTGGGCTTTAGCAGGTAACAAGTACTATCAGGAAGTTCCTTCTTCGTATATACTACGAACGAAGTTCTGGACCTATGCTTGCCAGAATCCGAGCACGGTTCGGCAAAGATCCAGGACCCCTCTTCAGCCCCCTTGGTCTACTCTTCCTAACGCGTCCCTTGAAGCGTGGCGAGCCTGCCTTGAGTGCTCACCCCAGCAAATGCAAACCACCGGTGAATGCAAATCAGCACAGGGATAAATGCTCCCAGGTCACACACTCTGCTAAAGCAGAAATCCTTCATGCCCTTCCTGCCTCCGGCCCGCCGAGGGCGCCCACAGCGCACGGGAAGCCGACGACCGCGGGGGAAACGGGGAGGGCGGAGGGCACGGCGCCGCTGGCCGGCCAGAGGGAGCCGCGAGCAGGGTCGAGAACTCCGCCGGGAGGAGAGTGCCGCGCGGTCCTGCCGGAAACCGCGCCGGGAGGAGGGTCCGGAGCTGGCGCGGGCGCCGTCTCCCGGCGCCGCCGAGGCCCGCTGACATCAGCCGCGCTCCTCCCCTCTCCTCCCAACACCCTCAGCTCGCGGCCGGACCCTCCTCCTCCCACCACGTGTCCTCCCCGCTCCCTCCCGAGGGGCCGCGCGCACGGGAAGCCGGAGAGGCGGCAGGGATGGCGCTGTGACAGCGGGGCCGGAGCCCTCGGCGTCTCCTCCCGCGGCCCCGGCCCGCGTCCCGGCCGCTCGGTGAGTGCGCGCGGGCGGCGGGCCGGAGGCCCGGGGCGGCGCGGCCCTTCCCGCGGCTCCGGGGCTGCGCGGCGGCGGCAGGGGCGGGGGCGCGAGGCTGCAGCTGCGGCGGCCGCCGTCGCCTTTGTTGCGGGCCCGCCTGGTGGCAGGCGGCGCCGGCTCCGGCCGCCCGGCAGGTGCGCCGGGGACGGGGAGGGGGCCCGGCGGGGAGGCGGGCCGGGGGCGGCGGGAGCCGGGGGCGGCGGGAGCGCTCCCGGCGCGGGGCCGCGGAGAAAGGGAAATGGGACAAGATGGCTGGAGATATCCGAGCGCGCCCGGGGGCGCGGCGGCTGCGGGCGGGGCGCGGGGCCGTGGGCGGGTGGGCGGGTGGGCGGCGGCGGCGGCGGCCGCGGCCCTGGCCGCGGGCACCTCGCCGCGGGCACCTTTGCTGCGGGGCGGTGCCACCTCCGCCCCCACCTCCTGCCCGGGAGAGGGCGGGGGAGGCGGCGGCAAGTTTGGGCCCCTGCCCCGGGGATCTGAAGCCTTTTCCGCCCGCCCCTGACCTGGCCTTGCCGTGTTCGCCCGTCCCTTTTGGCAATACCGAAGAAGCACACTGAACTCTGGAAGGATCTTTTCTTCCGAAGCCCGGGAGGATGCGGCCCACAAGATGCACACTCACTCCACACCTAGGAGTTGCCCGCGCCCCTAGAGGGCAGGAGCGCGGCCCTTTGTATTGGCCTACAGCTGGACCCAAGAGAATATTCTTTTCGCCACGGAGGCATTTCCCGGTGGGGGTGGGCCCTAACAGATTTCTGCACCTTCTCGGGTATCCAGGCATACACCTCACTGTGTGTCACTGAATCTCGGGTTTGGAAAATCTCCTAAGGCAGAATGACTATTTTCTGAACCGGCTCATGGACAAAATCTTTCGCTTTGGAAAATCCAGGTGATGGGTATTCTGGGCCAGCCAACTTCCAGGTGCTTAACTGGCCTGTAGGGAGAACCCAGTTGAGCAAGTGTCCGGGCTGTGTTCGGACATCTTCATTGGTAAAGAAGCTAACACCCGTCTCCTGCCGCTTATTTCATGTTCAGGTGGCACTGGCTGTGAGAAAGTTCTGCCTTTCAAAGCACTGTTAAAACCTCTCCCAGGAATGTTTACCCACCAGCCCGTTCTGCCCCTGGGTCTCTACAGAACCAGTCTGGTCTCTTCCACAGGTAGCCTTTTTAATACATGAAGGCAGTCAGGTATACTCTCTGCCTGCAGCCCCTCTTAACATAATTAATATGCCACCTTCCAGCTTCCTGGTGCTTTTCCTAAAGCCCTTCCTCCCCAGGCCTGACTCTTCCTTCCCTTATTCCAGCCTGAACAGTGCTTGGGGATAAGAGGTTTGCACAGGCACCCCCATCCCAGGCTTCAGAGAGTTCACACTAGTGCCTGATTTTTCTCAACTGAATCTTGCTTGCAGAGATGGATTCCACAGCCTACGCTCTCAACTTGACCCTGAAAGAAGAAGAAGAGGAAGAAGAGATTCAGAGTCGGGAACTGGAGGATGGCCCCACAGATATGCAGAAAGTCCGGATCTGCTCAGAAGGTGGTTGGGTAAGTAGGAAGATGGGTCCACACAGCTGTGAGGAGAGGTCTGGGAGCCAGGCTTGTTTTAAGTCTCCTCCTCAGTCAAGCATAGGAAGTAAAAATAGCCCAGCCCAGCCCGGTATGTTTGCATTCCTGAGAAAACAGTCCTGTGGCTTTAAAAGGCACTGTGAAGAATGGAGCTGGTTATGGGAACAGTCTCTTCAGCCATGTGGCTTATCGTCGTTCGGACTGGAAATCTGAGAGGCTTGCCTCTCTCCTGTGCCCCTGAATCCCCTACGTTTTACTTAGTGCCAGGCACGTTGCAGACACCAGCTAAATGTTTGCTGACCTCTGTTAAAGAAAAAATTACTCTGACGCTTGTGAAGACGGTAAGGAAGATTGGTCGGGACTGTTGAGATGGGTGTCAGGACTCTTGCAGTGGGAGAGAGCTGGGGCTCAACACTGAATACAGTGAGACAAGCAGGGATTTCCAGCCAGGGATCCAGAGTGGGTGAAAAGTTACTAAGAGGGGACATCAAGAATAGGGGGATTCTTGCTAAAGGCAGACTAGGGTGATCAGCTGTCAAAGGTGGGGGAATCTTTCTGAGGTAAAGTAAAAGCAGGTTTCTTGCTAAAACTGGGCCAGGCAGGCTGAGGACAGGAGGGGAGCCCCCATGGAGGCCTGGTAGGGAAGAGGGCCCAGAGGCCCGTCACTGAAGTTTGGGAAGGAGAGAGTCTTTTACACCCACTGCCGGCTGAAGGGAACCTTTTTAAATAAGACTTGGGGCGTTGAGCTGACAGGAGGAGAGCTTCAGTCGGTTCCGTGTGAGGACGTCTTGTGATAGCACACCCAGGAGAGCGGCATCATCGGCCTGCCCGAATCGAGGGATTGGGGTGGTAGGCAGCAGAGAATATGGAACATATCCAAACAGAAGCGTGTGATGGAATGAGAGTAAATTCATAAGAATATAAATGCAGCGTGGCCCCTCCTAATCCCCGCCAGTCTGCCTGGGGCCTGCCAGGTTTTGCTCGTGCACCAGAGAGCTGTAGAAGCCTCCCCCAGAAAAGTGAACAGACAGCGCGCCTGTGCCCGGGGCACTTCTGGATACCCCGGGGGCGGGGAGTGATGTAAGTGCAAGAGATATTTATCCTTATAATCGTGTATAATTATTCACAGTGCATCCCGGACATCATGACATTTAGGCATGAATGGTAAAAACTTTAAATATGCAACAAGTTGCATTCCTTTTCTCCAGCGAGTCCTGTGTATGAACATTATCAGTATCCATTCTATTCCTTTGTTTCCAGTAGGAGATTGGTGTTCATAGAAACATGGCTCTCCCAAATGTCCGGTCCAGCTCCCCTCCCGCACAAGAGGTCTGGGGAGCAGAGAGGTTATCTACTTTGCCCCAAAGTTACACATGTACGCTGACATGTGTTCTTAAAAAAATAAATGTCTCTCAAGCTGGACCCTTAAAAGCAGTGCATTTTATTGTATGTGTGTCATACCTCGATGAAACACAATGCACCACCAGGCTCTGGGTTTTCAGTCGGGCTCTGTAGGCTGCACTGCCATTCTCTTTTTGTGTTCTCTGCTCACCCCCACCGCCTCTCTAGTTCTGATCCTCGCAGCTGGGGAGACCTTCGAGGACAGGAGTCAGTCCCATTTAGCCTGCAACAAGACCTCAAGGCAGTAGAAACCCTGGGCTTTAAGGCTAAATTGGCCCACCCAGAACCTCTAGGTAGCATGGAGAACCTTGGAAAATGGGTGCAGTAAAGGTGGACGTTTAAGTGTTGTCGGAACAGTGAGAAGGGAGCAAGGCAAAGGCCATTCTTAGCTGGGAAGGAAGAAGGTCGCTGGAAGAGCGGGGCTGGTTTTTGTGGCCTCCAGGCAGTCTGCCCCCTGTCCGCAGTCATTGAGCACAGTGGTGGTGTTAAGACAAGATCCCTAGTCTCCTGGAGTTGCCAGTCTCGCAAGGAAGGTGGGGAAGAGAACATAATTCATAGTACAATATTCAGAGTGCAGTGGGTGAAGTCAGCTCAAGAGCAGGGTCTCATTCAGCTGGAGAACTCAAGAGGCTTTGTTCAGGGGGCATGCATGGACCTGGTCTTAAGCAGTGGGCAGGTTGGCTCCCAGGCCCATTTCCCTCCTGGGGACATTTGGCAATATCTGGAGACGTTTTTGGCTCTTGTGATTTGGGTGGGGGTTGGGGAGTGGGAGATCCTACTAGGCATCTCCTGGGGAGAGGCCACGGACACTGCTAAATATCTCCAATGCACAGGACAGCCCTCATGACAAAGAATTATCTGGCCCAAAATGTCCATAGTGCTGATGTTGAAAAACCCTGTTCTAGGGCATTGAACTAGGGAAAGAAAAGAAATGAATCTGTTCCTTAAATATGTATTTTGGTTGTAGAGAATTGTGTTAGGGTGATCAATAAAAGCCTTTCCAACATAAGAACTATGCTATATATTAGGATAATATTCCACAGGAGAATTGGAATAGAAATAGAGTTTCAAGTAGAGAAAAAGAGGAATGTACCCTGAACTGAGTCTCGTTCATAAGTGGCACTGGCCAAGGGAGGAGAGAGAGCTTGCACTCCAGACACAGGGAAAGCAGGAACAGAGGCACCCGAGAGGAGCGCTCCTGTGCAGAGTTGGAACAGCTCCCGGAGCTGGAAGCAGAGAAGGTGAGAGAAGTAGGGCAGGCCCCGGGGCCGGCCGGCCAGCCAGAGGGCGTGGTGAGCAGTGCTGAGGGGTGTAGTTCTCTCCCCAGGAGCTCTGCGGGACAGGTCCCTTGCCCGTCTCTCTTGCGAGGGCCAAGGCTCACTACAGTCTGCGTGCTAAGTGGCCTGCTGAAAAAGTCTGGGCTTTGGAGTCAGACTATTTATTTATTTATTATTTATTTCACGTTTATTCATTTTCGAGAGACAGTACGAGTGGGGGAGGGACAGAGACAGAGGGAGATACAGGATCCGAAGCAGGCTCCAGGCTCTGAGCTGTCAGCACAGAGCCTGATGCGGGGGCTTGAACTCACGAACCGCGAGATCATGACCTGAGCCCAAGTTGGACGCTTAGCCAACTAAGCCACCCAGGCGCCCCTGGAGTCAGACTTTCTGACTCTGTGACTGTGGGCAAGTCATTTAGCAGCTGTTTCCTCACCCATAAAAGTGGGGTAGTGATTCCCATTTCTTTATTATTACTTCAAGGATTCAATAAGATAATTATTTCAACACGCGAGAGGGAGTGCCCCACGCAGATGCTCTCTCGTGCACTGGTAACGGCCGTCTGCTCTGAGACCTTCGTTACACAGCTTCGCCAGCGTGCGGCTGTGCGGGGTGTAGGTACTTCCTGACAGTTCCCCTTGGAGATGGTCTCTGGAATGCCCACTTGCCGGCAGAGCAGGGCAGTACCTGCAAGCCGAAGGAAGAACACCTATCTGATGCATCCTGGGTCTTCTGAGGGAAGGGAGGAGGACAGGGATGGAGGGTCCCTACCTGTGAGGCCAAGAAAGGGCCTCCCAACTTCGGAGTTTTGCCCGGGGCAGGCCCTGTTTACCTTCTGCTGTGCTCAGCCGGATAAAAAGCCTCTGTGGAGAGAGAGGAGGCCTGCGCCACGGGGCCTGGCTGAAGGCTCGCTCACTTCTCACAGAGGGTTGCTGTGAGGAGAATTTCTAAGCCACTGGACTATGCGTCTTGGAGTATAATGTGGGCTTGTTTGAAGATCCTCTGTGGCCCAGCCATAAATATGAGGACGTGAATCTGGCACCAGTCACCCTCCAGCCACCTTACAACTTTGGGGCTCCTGAGATTTTTACCAGGCCTAGGACGTTTTACTTCTGTGAGTGTCGGTAGCCCTTCTGAAATGACAGGCGTAGCCAGTCCTGTGTCCCGTTTTATCAGCAAAGGGAAAGGGACTATAAATAGGTATGGCCTGGATCTGGAATTTCCTAGGGAGAGAAAAGGCCAAAAGGAGAGTCGTTCAAAAGGCTGGGAAGTGAGAAGGGGTGGGGTGGAAAATTCCTGGCTGACAGGCTTTCCAGATTGATGAAGGTCTGAGGAAAGCCTGGAGATTCATCCCTTTTTACCTCCTAGTATTTCACACTTACTCCAAAGAGGAAGCTTGGTTTCGTAAGAGACTGAATTTAATGAGTATTTGAAACTATTCTAAGTGGAACAAGAGAAAGGAAATTTGGATATCGTTTGCTTAAATCTTTTATTCACATATACATTTTGGGGGCACCTGGGTGGCTCACTCAGTCGGTTAAACTCTTGGTTTCGGCTCAGGTCATGGTCTTGTGGTTTGTGAGTTCGAGCCCTGCATCGGACTCTGTGCTGATGGCAAGGAGCCTGCTTGGGATTCTCTCTGTCCCTCTCTCTCTGCCCCTCCCCTGCTCACACTGTTTCTGGCTCTCTCTAAATAAATAAACTTAAAAAATACTTTCTTAAGCGATTACTATCTACAAGAAGTGTCCTAAGTTTAGGGAGATGGAATAAACATAGGTTTTGTCCTCAATGAGCTTGAATTCTACTGTAAGAAGCAGACAAGTAAACCAAGAGAATACTGCGTTGTGATAAGTGCCACCGTAGTGTGGAGCCCAGGGTGCCACAGGGCTGTGTAGTGGGCGCACAACCCACGTCAGGGTGAGCTTCCCAGGGAACGGCACATCTGGGCTAAGTCTTGGAAGGTGGGTGGGTGGGTGTCAGCCAAGCCAAGAATGGGGAGGACCTCTGAGGCAGTGGGAGAGCCATGTGGGGGGACACGAGAGGTAAAAGAATGGTTTGCTCAGGAAACTGCAAGCGCTGAGAACCACTGAGCACGGAGGTAGGGGAGAGTGAAGGGCTGGTCGCCAGGGAGGCCACTTTGCTCTTTGTAGGAGCTAGAGCCTTGAACTCAGACAGTGCTAGGTCCACATCTCAACCCTGCCATTTGTTGGCTGTGTGACTTCCAGTAGCAACAAGGCCTCTCCGAGCCCGTTTCCTCCTTGGTGAAATGAGGTTGTTGGGGAAAACAGATGAAGCAGACACAGCCTTTCCTGGGAAGTACTCTGTACTTGTAGAGTGCTGTGAGTGGGAAGGGAGGACATGGACTTGGCGAATAAGGAGAAAGTCCAGTGTGTCCAGGTGACTGATGGCTGGACACCTGAAGAAGCTACACACTGTGCAGATGCTAATTTCCTAAGCTGGTGAAAAAACAGTCTCATGATCACCCAGGCTCTGGATTCGGCCTTGGGGAATAGCTTTGAAAGCAGTAACCCTGAAACCCCGGCCCAGTGATTTCTTACCACCGAATATGATGAACTTCAGAGTGGGATTTTTCATGACTGAAAGAAACGACATGGCAAAAAGAAGAGCAGAGTCGAGTAAACAAGAGGAGGTTGGTTTGGGCGGCCCGGCCCCTCCCACAGGGGTGGGGGAGCGGGGTCAGTGGGGAGAGGGAAGGAGAGCTGCCTTTGTCCTTGGCCGAAGGTCTAGGCATCAAAGCAAACTAGTTTGCTCTGCTGTTTCATTACATAAATTTAAGCTCTAATTAGCTCTTCTGTCCTCCTACTCTTGCTCTTGCAGATTGGAAAAGGCAGGATGAGGCCCCCTCTCTCACTGGCTCCTCCCTGGGCTTTGGGTTCTGAGTCAAATGCTAGAGCTGGTACCCCAGGAAATGGAGAACGGTGCCCAGGAGCTGCCCCCCACCCCCATGCCGGGCCAGGGATCTGTGACTTGGGGGAGGGCAGGGGGTGGCTGGGTGTGTGTATTTTGGTGGGGGAACTGCCTCAGGGTGTTTACTTGGGGGCAGTTGCTCCTGAATCTGGAGCCGGGGCTGAGCCCAGATCGGCTGGCCCTGCAGCGTGTGTCCCGATCTGGTGATCACTGCTGGGGAGTTTTCTTCTCAGGGTGCTGCTCTCCTCCTCTGTGAACCGAGGCGGTAAGCGACCCTAAGCAGGGCGTGCGGGACCTGTGCTGTGTCCTTGTTTTGCCTCCACTCGCCTAGTGAGTGTGGATGGACCGTGTCCCCCGGTCAGAGCCCCTCCCCTGTGAGACGAAGGTGTGTGAGTCTGTGTCTGCTTATGCCTATTAGTTGTTCCCTGTTCCAGGTGCCGGCCCTATTCGATGAGGTGGCCATATATTTTTCCGATGAGGAGTGGGAAGTTTTGACGGAGCAACAAAAGGCCCTCTACCGGGAAGTCATGAGGATGAATTATGAAACTGTCCTGTCCCTGGGTAAAGCTTTGTTTTTTCTTTGTCTCCTGGAAGCTCTGAGCCCAGAGAATTGTTTCCATGTCTCTTCTCTGGTGTATCCAACATCCCTTTCTCCTGAACTTGGACTCTGTCCCCTCAATGCCTGTGCCCATTTGATTTCCTGTTTTTGACTTCGGCAGGATATAAATATTGTGTCCTTCTACTCAGCAACTTGCGCCAGCTCTCAGAACCATCCTCACTCGACCTAGGCATTCGTGTAAAAAAAAAAAAAAAAAGACCTAACCTAAGAAATGTCACCACAGACCTGGGCCTGTGTTTCATATGTTCCTCAGGAGGGAAGGCAGACTTCATTGTTACCCCGTCAGCCTCAGACGCTTGGGAACTCAGCCCCAAAGAATCCTCGTTCCCCTCCTGGCATTGATGATCCGTATCATTAGAATGTAACCAGCTGGAGGGATTTCCTAGTTTCTCATCTAGGTACCAGAAGGTTCAATAGGTCAGGGACTGCATCCTGCTAAATGAAGTTGTTTTTGTTGTTGCTAGCACCAGCCCTCATTAGCCGAGATCCCAAAATTCCCTTGGACAGACTTCTTTCCTATCATGTTTTTTCTTTCGTTACCCCTCAGCCCTTTCCCCCTGACTTTTGTAAACCCCCACATGGAGAGAGTGTGTGTTGTGTGTCAGGGTGGGGGAGGGATTCCTTAAGTAGCATAAAGTACTGATTTTGGCAGGGCTCCAAGGCAGGAACACACAGCTATTACCTGTTTTATTTCCTATAAACAGAATTCCCATTCCCTAAGCCAGACATGATCACTCGGTTGGAAGGTGACGAGGAGTCTCAGAATTCTGATGAATGGCAGCTCCAAGGAGGAACCTTGGCAGGTACTACAATGAAATCACCCCAGCATACATCCAGTGGGAGCATTGTGAACCTGGACTTTAAGTTTCCATGTACCTCGTGTGGGGTGTTTAAGAGTTGAGGCAAGGTTATGAGGCAGGAAGATGATGGGCTTTGGATGTTCAAAATCTTTCTAGTGCTGTGTGACTTTAGGCCACTTCATTCACCTCTCTGAGCCTCCATTTCTTCCTCCATCAGCAGTGGGTAATAAGTCTCAATGTGCAACCTTGTACGCGCATGAAGTAAATTGAAGTTTGTATGGCGTTTGGTCCTGTGCACATGCTGGGTGAAGGAGGCCACCTCAGTAGCGCACCATATACGTTTGAAGACTAAGGAAAATAATGCGACAAAGCACGTGGCCGGGGCGATTTACCCTGGTTTCTTGTCCATCTCTTCTTGGATGGAAAAAGCAAGAGCAGCTGTAGTACATGTGTGAGTAGGTACGTCTGAGAAGCACATGGCCCTTTATCAACAACATAGTTAGGATAACAGTTGGCCAAAAACAGCTTCTAAGCAGCCAGTGATTTTATTCACCTTCTCTCTATAGGGAAGAGTGTGAAATGCCATATTTCATTGATTCTAAGACATGTTTCCCCCCCGCCCACCACATTAACATCTCTGAAATTGAGAACTCCTCTTAAAATTGATGGCATTTTTTTTTTTCTTTTCCCATGGTGTATCTTGCAACTGATGGCATCTTAGTTTGGGTGAGACACGCTATCTTCCCAAGTCCTGTTCAGTTTCCGCGACCACTTTGTAAATATAGAAGTTCTGACATTGGTGTGAGGGGACGAAGTATGCTTTTGCTATAGATTTTCTTGGCGTAAGGGACGTGAGTCAGGCCATCCCTTTAGCAGTGCATCTAAATTCTGTACCTACTGTATGGGTTACATTTGGCTTCTCGTGCCCACAAAAACCGTTTTGACCAAAGCGTGGCCCACAAAATGATCGTGTGATCCAAGTTTGGTACCTGTGTTCAAGTCCCAGCTCTGGCACTTTGTAGCTCAGCTCCCTTGATGTATTACTTCACTTCTGTAGCTCCACCTGCAAAGAAGGAGTAGCGATACACAGGTATTGTGGGAAGTAGGTGTGGCGATCCATAGGACTTAGGGGAACGTCATCTGTTACTAAAGGGCCTCCTTTGAGTGAACCTCAGATTAAGGTATTCTTAGCGTTTTCACCCAGGAAATCGGAATAGGCCAGAAGGCATTTTTCTTACTGTCGTTGTGTTCGCCCCTCCCTGTTTGTCTCCTAGAAAATGAAGAGACTGACGTCAAGCCCCCGGACTGGGCGGGTCCGATGAACGCCACCCCCCACTTTCCTCAGCCACAGCACCTGGACGGCTTTGGCCTCCGCCTGCCTCGGGACCTCACGGAGCTGCCCGAGTGGAGTGAGGGGTACCCCTTCTACATGGCCATGGGCTTCCCGGGGTACGACCTCTCGGCGGACGATATTGCCGGGAAGTTTCAGTTCAGCAGGGGCATGCGGCGCAGTTACGACGCGGGGTTCAAGCTCATGGTGGTGGAATATGCTGAGAGCACCAACAACTGCCAGGCTGCCAAGCAGTTTGGAGTGCTGGAAAAGAACGTTCGGGACTGGCGCAAAGTGAAGCCGCAGCTGCAGAATGCCCACGCCATGCGGCGGGCGTTCCGCGGCCCCAAGAACGGGCGCTTTGCCCTGGTGGACCAGCGCGTGGCCGAGTACGTCAGGTACATGCAGGCCAAAGGGGACCCTATCACCAGGGAGGCCATGCAGCTGAAAGCCCTCGAGATCGCCCAGGAAATGAACATTCCGGAGAAGGGGTTCAAAGCCAGCTTGGGTTGGTGTCGAAGAATGATGCGGAGGTATGACTTGTCCCTGCGGCATAAGGTGCCGGTGCCCCAGCAGCTGCCCGAAGACCTGACGGAGAAGCTCGTCACCTACCAGCGGAGCGTGCTGGCCCTGCGCAGGGCGCACGACTACCAGGTGGCGCAGATGGGGAACGCCGACGAGACGCCCATCTGTCTAGAGGTGCCCTCGCGGGTGACCGTGGACAACCAGGGCGAGAAGCCCGTCTTGGTCAAGACGCCGGGCAGGGAGAAGCTGAAAATCACGGCAATGCTGGGTGTCTTGGCAGACGGGAGGAAGCTGCCCCCGTACATCATCTTGAGGGGCACGTACATCCCCCCCGGGAAGTTCCCCAGCGGGATGGAGATCCGCTGCCACCGGTACGGGTGGATGACGGAGGACTTGATGCAGGACTGGTTGGAAGTGGTGTGGCGTCGGAGGACCGGCGCGGCGCCCAAGCAGCGAGGGATGCTGATCCTGAACGGCTTCCGCGGCCACGCCACGGATTCCGTGAAGAGCTCCATGGAGAGCATGAACACCGACATGGTCATCATCCCCGGAGGCCTGACCTCGCAGCTGCAGGTGCTGGACGTGGTGGTCTACAAGCCGCTCAATGACAGCGTCCGGGCCCAGTACTCTAACTGGCTCCTGGCCGGGAACCTGGCGCTGAGCCCCACCGGGAACGCCAAGAAGCCGCCCCTGGGCCTCTTCCTGGAGTGGGTCATGGTCGCGTGGAACAGCATCTCCAGCGAATCCATCGTCCAGGGCTTCAAGAAGTGCCACATCTCCAGCAATCTGGAAGACGAAGACGACGTCCTGTGGGAGATCGAGAGCGAGCTGCCGGGAGGAGGGGAGGGACCCAGAGAATGCGATACCGAGAGCGCGCCAGAGGGCAACTGACCGCGGAGGGGAGAGCCCAGGTAACCCGCAGGCACACGCACACGCCCCGCACCTTCACAGACAGGCCTGTTCGTGTTCCGCGGACACCTTCCCCCTTGCCGTGATTTTCTGTGCCTTCGAGAACTCTCAAGCCTGGGCTGCCGTACCACGGATCAGAGGCCTTCAGCTCTCCTTTGGGTCCAAGTGCCGTTGCCTGGCTTACTTTGTGGGTGTTCTGCTCTGAGGCCTGGCCCTCCCCACAAGGAGTGAGCTGCCAGAACACTGAATCTGAGGGCTGTCATGTTCAAATTATTTGGGCCTGAAGGAGCGTGGTCTATCTGACGTTGCTCAGTCCGCAAAGAATTTGGTCTGAAGAGCCAGCTTTTTCCTTCCCCTTATAAATCCCGGGGAGCGTCAGGGCCGGGGTGTGTATCTGACACGCTTGGAGCGGCTGTGCTCCCTTCCGCTGGCCTCCGGGGCCGGCCGGCGGTACGGGGAGAGCACCGGGCGCTGGGGCCTCCGCGCCCAGACTTCGCGTGGTCTGCTCGGGAGCCCACTTGGCACAGAAAAACGATAGCGTAGGTCTGCTTCTCCCTAGGAGTTCAAAAGAGTTTTAAAACATTATCTTATTCTCATAATGACCTTCACATGGGTGGTGGGAGCAATTGCAGTAATTGCTTGTCCACTGATGTCCGAAGGATATATTTCTAAATTGAATCTCGGCACCAAAAAAAAAAAAAAGAGAGAAAGAAAGAAAGAAAAGAAAGGCACATAGCTAAGACTACCATGAATAAAGTCTGAGGACTGAGAGCAAGAGGTCTGGAATTTTCAGAGTTGACTGTAGAAGGGCAGCTTCAAGAGGAAGTGGGGGACGGGGACTAACAGCTCTAGTGGATGTGAACTTAACACGTACCACCCCCCCGCACACACACCTTGGGAGAGAACAGCCAGCCAGGCACAGCGGGAAACCTACAGAAGGAGCAAGCAATTCATTTTACCCTCTTGCTCTCATTTCCCTAATTGTCAATTAATTTTTTTCCCTAGACACGTTTAGTATGAAGAAGGTCATTCCTTCCTTTACAGAGGCCCTAAAACCGTCTTGACGTGTCTTCTTCCTTTTACAGCGTAACTAAGGGGTCCCATCCTAGTTGCTTTTTTCTCCAAAGGAAATGCTAACTGAAATCTTTCACCTCACTCCTCGCCGTACAAGTGCAAGAGGGACGTAGGTCTCCTTCCCTGCCCTCAAATCAAATTGTACTCATACTGCCGAACCCCGCTGTGATTCTGGGACCCCTCGTATAACGGTGGAGCCAAGGAGGAGTTCTCAGTGTTAAATTCAAATCACCAAAATTGCTTTTTCTGTCCCTCTCATGTCCCCTACCCTTCCCCTCCATGAATTCAGCCTTTTTCTGCTAACCATGGTCAAACTTTGAATTCTAGTGAGTTGTTAATCCTTGTCTTATTTTACTTTTTGTTTTTTTCCCTCTCCTTGTTAAACAACATTTCTGTGCATTTTTTTTTTTTTTTTTTTTTTTTTTTAATTTTCTAAGCTCTTTGCTACCAGAAGAGGAAAGGGAAAAGACAGGGCGAGGCTGCAGCTGTGAAGATAGGCATTTACGTCCGATATCAACCATGACCTTCTGACCATCATGACCACCGGTTCTCTGTTCAGCTGCCCTTTTGTGAACTGAGGAAGTGATAGAAGCAGTTAGGGATTCTCAGCAAACAGGAGATTTAATAGTGGACAGATGGGCATAAAACTGGTTCTCCTCATCTATTTGGAAATCTGACTAATGGAATAATCATGTTTGCTAAAATGTATACGATTTCTAAAATCCAAGGGTTAATTCACACTTAGGTTCTCTCTGTTTTCCAGCAATTGGAACTGTTTGAAACAGGTGAGAGGAAAATCCTCAAGAAGATTCCTCAAAGTGTGGACGCACAGGGAGCAGCAGAAGGCCGGGGGGGCTGGAACAACCCCATGTCTGGACTGTGCACCCTGTCCTGTGACATAGCCCACCCCCGCCCCACATCCACGTGTCAGAAAAGTCTAGGACCCTTGATTTCAGCAGAGAACATGATTAGGGAAGAAACTGCTTCTGCCCCATTTTTTGTTTTAGAGATTAATCCATGTGTCCATCAAAAGAAACCTGTAAATATGAATGAACAAAGGTATTTGTTCCTGGAGAAGAGACCGTTTGTTCAACACCAACAGGAGACTCCTATGGGCCCAATTCCACTGATGTCCTCTCTGTGGAGAAAACCTCAAGTAAATGTTTTCTTTTGCCTTTAAAAATGCTTCCAAGAGTAGAACCTGTCCCCACACAGGTCAAGACTGCAAAGAAGGCTTTGTAGAAACAAGTCCCATACGTACACCTGCTACTTACACATTTCCTCTTTTGGAAAAATGAGATACTAATGATAAAATTCAGGCATACTGGCCTGGTGCCAGCAGATGGCTTTTCCACAGACGAACTAGGTTAGAGTGGAAGATGCAGGTTAGGAAACTATGCTGTTGTATTTCTCTTCCCAATCTCGTTGGCAGCTAGAATTTTTTAGGGTCTTTGGTGGCCCTCTGTGTCATATTTAATGATGGGGCAGCATTTAGTATACAAGCTCTTCTGTTTCTCAGGCTGCCTGCAGAAGAAGTCACTATAAATTATCTGCTATCTACATGGTACAAGGCTCATTGACTCATCGGATACTTGTTGGTTTCTTTAGTATTTTGATCACAAGGGTATGAGAGGACGTGGGCCTTTAGCCACAGCTGTTTCAAGACTTCTAATCTCCTTCTGCCCTGCGGGAATAGATGGGAGGTCTTTGAATTTTTACATTCTAGTAATTTGCATTCCCACCTAAGTTGAGTGTCACGAAAACATTCCGAGCTATCTATGCTACAAAAAAATATGCCGGGACCTTCTGGACAAAGCCATTGCCAGAAATGTCATTCCAATGTCTGATCTGAATAACAGGCTACCATAACCACTTTTCCTTCTGGTAGACTCTGCTCATTTATATACTATACTGTTCTTGGCATCCTGAAACACCTATTTCTACTCAGGTACTCATTTTCCTATTAGTGACTCACCTTTGTCATTTGTTTAAAACCAGTTTTCCTCCAAGGTAGGAAACTTCACTTAGTTTCTGGTATATCTGAATAACTTTGAATATTGGAATTGTTCCCCATTTGCTTTCACCTGTACTGTATTATTTGTTGTCTCAAATGGCATCTAAATACAGCTATTTTCCATTCCAGAAGTTTCCATTCCCTCTACTTCCACTTAATTTATCCTCCACTACCCTGGTCCCTGGCCCTTTCCTCTTTATGTCCTGTTTTACTTGCTTTGGGAGCCTAAATGATTTTATAAGATCTAATTTTGGGTTCTTGCATTGGAGCCATAGTTTTCTTGCAGAGAAGAGTAGAAAATGGGTTCAACTCCTATTTCATTCCACCAACATCTTCTTGAGTCTCATCTTCAGCTGATAGATGATGCCTTACAGGTTGCATAGCACTGGAACTTTCCTAGAGTAATGGCTCTACTGTCAGGGTTTTTCTGGGCTCATTCTTCCACTGAATTATGATCTATGCTTAACAGAGTCCCAGTACAACTATTTTGCAGAAAGGCTATTACCCTAGAATTACTATAGCACATATTGAGACATAGTTGTACTCCCTGGTAGATAGAAAATTGACCCCAACAATAAACTTTGATAATAAAGACAATAGGCTATGGTGCTTTTATTTATTATTTACCTCTAGCATTGTGAAAGGTCACATTTCAAACTATCTTTTATGCTATATTCTCAGGTCTGGGGTGTATGTATGGAATATCCTTGAATCAAAAAAGTGTCCGTTCATGGGATGGCAATATAAATGTTGGTGTCTGAAGACAGGGAAGAAAAATGGTAACATGTGGTTTTAAACTCAAAAGTCCAGGGTGGGGAGTTGGGGGGAGGCCTGGCATAAATAGCTTTTTTCCTCATTCAGTCATGTTTCAGATGTTCTCGGGGATGGTACACTACCAAATCCCGTGAAGGAAATCCATAAAGGGATATTGATCTTAAATGGGTGAAGACATGCTAGCAAGTTGAGGAGCAGATCAGAAAACTTAGTTTTCACAAATTTCTTTAAAAATGAAAGCATGAAGAACCTACCTGCCCTTTCCTGGTGTGCTTTTAGTTAAATTACTCCTGGGAATCTACCATGCCCATAGATTCAATTAAATAAGTAGTGGTCTACTCTCTAAGAAGTCTCCAGACTTTTGTCCTTTTTTAAGCCATCAGAATCAAGTGCTGACCCAATCTGTTGGCCACAGCATTTAAGTCTGACCCCTAAAACCAAGCTTCCTTACCCTTACTCTACATCCTGGAGGCATTTTGGCAGGAGCCAAAAAATGTGAGGGAACACAGGCATTTATCTAATGGTCAAAGAGTAATCCTTTAGAAGCTTGTGAGGTCCAATTGGGAACCTCAGGCAATGGTGGGGTGTTGGGGGGTGCATGCCGAGGAACGTGTGCTTGGTCACAGCAGAGGATGTTCAAGGTTATAAGAATGTGTGCTAAGCCAGCACTCTGGGTAGAAAGTAAGGTGGGCATTATGAAACTTGGTTTTGCAGTGATAACACCTATATATGAAAGACAACTACTGAAACTCCTGCAGGAAAAATAAGCTTTATTCTAAGTCTGAAATTATCTGGTTTCTTTTTTAAAAACTTTTTTTTCAACATTTATTTATTTATTATTGAGAGACAGAGAGACACAGAGCGTGAGGAGAGGGGCAGAGAGAGAGGGAGACACAGAATCCTAAGCAGGCTCCAGGCTCCGAGCTGTCAGCCCAGAGCCCGACACGGGGCTCAAACTCACAAACTGCAAGATCATGACCTGAGCTGAAGTCGGTCGCTTAACCACCTGAGCCACCCAGGTGCCCCTGAAATTATCTGGTTTCTAATAGCGTTTTCCTCATTGACAGTTATTTTTCTAAATGCTTGGGAATAAGCAGTCACAATTTCACTCAGGATCCCACAGTTGGCAACACTGCTGGAGTGGAAGCTAGCCTTTGGCGGGACAGAGGTGTTCAAATCTTTCAAATCCTAACTATCCCTCTACCTTCAACCCCATCTTTCCACTTTACAAAGTGATTCTTAAGGAAAACTGGCACAGAAAGCAGATTTTCACGTAGGCCGGAAACACGAGGCAAAGGGAGTCCTCTGGCATCCTGTGGTCCCACCAGAGTAGGTGACTGTAGAGGTGAAAGCCAGGGCCACCCATGGACGCCGCCATTGCGATGGGCGGCAGGACGGGGCTGAGCCTCCCAGCTGCCTCTCCACGTAAGGACTCCATGAAATTTAACACATACTTCGCATTAAGTTCCCGGCATATGGATGGCTCAAAACAAAACCGCTACATTCAGCTAGGTATCAGTCCAAATTCTTCTAAACCTGAAAATTATCTAAAAAAGGACTTTTCAGACTTGTGCCGAGAACTGAAACTAAGCTGTTTATTTATTTTTTTCTGTCTACACATTCCAAAAGGAAAGAAATGACAGGATCTCAAGGTTTGTGGGTTCAAGCCCGTGTCGGGCTCTGTGCTGCCAGTACAGAGCCTGCTTAGGATTCTCTCTCTGCCCTTCCCCTGTTCCTGCTCTCTCTCAAACTTTAAAAAAAAAAAGAGAAGGAAAGAAAGAAAGAAAGAAAGAAAGAAAGAAAGAGAAAGAAAGAAAGAGAGAGAAAGAAAGAGAAAGAAAGAAAGAAAAGCAAGCAATGACATACCTAAGTTGGAACCTGTTTTTTAATCTTTCTCATCTAGTACATCCCTCTAAAAGTCTGCTAAGATCTCCTAAAGCAGGGCTTTTCATACCTCAATGGAAGGCAGTATTCCTTATACGTTTACTTTAGTAAACACAGGAAAGGGAAGTTTTCTCCCAAAAGGTTTATTTGTCACATTTAAAGTACAAAACCAAATAGATCCAAATATTGAACCATGTATACATATCTATACATATATTACTTAGGCCTACACAACCCATCTGTACATTCTAATATAGTCACCAACACCTTCTCTTTAGTAAAAAGCATCACCTCTAAAAAAACAAATTTTATTATTAGTTAACACTGCCAGATGTAAATTATGTTCACTTTATCATCTGAAAGGAGAGGAACAGATACTTCATAGGAATTAGGGAGTTTTTAAGTATAAATCCCGCATGTTTACGTGGGCTTCTTAAAATATATTCTATAGGAATAATCAACAGGTGAAACTACCAATAAAAGTCTTTGGGCGTATTAACTGTAAAAGAAACTTAAGTTCTGAGAAGAAACTTTATAAGGTCAATTACATTCCAGAGTTTTTATTTTGGCTTTTAATGCAAAGAAAGGACTTTATTTTGCCTAACAGCACAGCATTTCTAAGTCCTATTTTCTACGGAGTTGTAATGAATTTTTAGGGAGCTACCCAAATCTGTTAAAAAATTAAACCGGTCACTAAAGGAGGTATATGATTTTTAACACTGTGTAGGTTATTTCAACCAAAATGCGAGAGCACAGTTCTTCAGGAGAAAGGCAGAAATTTTAGGCTTGCCAGATACAGAGTATATGCTGTCACTGAACACACAGATGTCCTGCTGATCACGGGGACTAAATTATAACGGCTTCTTTGTTCTAGGATGTCATCTACCTCACATGCAGACCCAAGGATACTAAGCCTCAGGTGCCTAAAAACATCATTCCCGGCACAGACTTTTTCTCAGTGCTCACTCCCATAACTGGGAACACATACAGACATACAGAGATATGGGTCATTATCAAAGTCAGATTTGTATGAACGGCTTCACAGTAGCAACGCAAAAGGTACTCAGTGCCACATTTCCACAGGAAAGGCTATATTTACACCACACACTTCAGTCATGAAATGTGGACCCCCCAAAACATTCAATTCTCAATAACCAATGAATTTGCTGAGGCCCCCCTACCCTCAAGTCACCCTAGTTCAGCACAGCGAAAGCCCCTCCTTGGCTGCGAGGCGCTGGCGGTGGACTTTGTCTTGCTGCAGCTCTTCGTGATTTGGATGCCAGAGTTTCGTGATGATCCTTTCAATGTTGAGAGCGTATACGGTGTGTGTAGGAATGACTTCCCTGTGTACCTGCGATTAAAACAGTAGCGTGCCTCCTGTTACGCTTTGGTATATCCCTCTTCCCGACACGCACAATTAAAAAGTAAGGTTTACATCAACGAAACACTCACACGCCAACCTCTAAGCTACAAGCCAGAGCCTAATGAAGCTCCAACTAGGAACAAGAAAACAAAGAAATGACAAGCTTCTGAAATAGGAGCGGGAACAAGAGGATTTCTTTTTTCCCCTTTTCTTTTTCACTGGGCAAGTGGGGGCTGGGAGAGGTAAGTTAGGAGGGAGGTGTGGGCCCCGGATTTGAAAAATGACGGTAGTACTAATGGCTTGAATAACAAACAACAGGGGCACCTGGGTGGCTCAGTGGGTTAAGCGTCCGGCTCTCAATTTCGGCTCAGGTCACGATCTCACAGTTCTGCGGGTCTGAGCCCCACGTTGGGTCTTGGGCACCTCTCTCTCCCCCAACTCCCACACTTGCTCTCATGTACAATGTCTCTCTCTCTCTCTCTCTCTCAAAATAAGTAAAGTGACTTAAAAAAGATAAATAACAAACAATAAAAACTGAAAACCAAAAAGCCAAGAAGAGGAAAAGCTACTGAATATCTTTGTATCTTTGCAAACTTAAAGAAACTCTGAACCCACCCATAAATCTAGGTAAACCTTAAGGAGCCAAGAGTTTTACCTGCAAAGCTTCAAAAAGGTCATACATGTTGACTGGAGGCAAAGCGGCAGGCAGAGTGTCCCCAGAGCATGCCAGCAGGAGGGCGGCCTGCTGCTCGGCGTCATCAGGGGGCGGGTGAGAGGCCGGGTTATGACCCGCACAAGGAGCAGAAAAGGCTGGAGGACTGAAAACAAGGTATTTTCAAAACATTCCCAATAACTATGAACGAGACAAGCGGATAACGAAAATAGGAATGGGCTTTTAATACATCTTGCAAAAATATCTTAAAAATAATTAAAAACCCAATTAGAAATTACTTTTTAGCTAGTATATTACGTGAGTGGCCTGTAATTTTAATTTTTAAAGGCAGCCCATCTGGCAGGCTGGAAACAAAATGTAGAGCAACTAAATTTACACTCCTCTCCCCACAATGTTGAAATATTTATTAAGCTCAGGATGCTGGGCCAAAATTGTTTCCTGCCCTTCAAATGCTTCTAGTCGGGAGCGGGGGAGAAAAAAGACCTTAACTAAAGGAGAATGAAATTGAAAAACTGACTTGGGAGAGGAAGATACATGTAACTGGAGACAACAGGATTGAAAAATTACATGCAAGAAGACACAGCGCAGAATAAGCAACAGAATAAGCAAACGGAGGATGAAGAAAATCCAAATCTTGCCAGTTTCCCAAAACAGGACCCAGATACAGTATCAGCGGGGAAGTCGGGCATAATTGGTGTGTCCCGATACAGTAGGAGATGACCTATACAGTTTCGAAGAACACCCAGAAGGTAAAACAACAGTGAGGAGGCAGCTCAGACGAACGCACAGGCGGGTAGAAGCGTGGGGGTGAGCACCGGACAAAGGCGGCCCTGTTGGGCAAACAAGCAGTGACAGGGAGCCAGTCGCCCTCCAGGGGCAGGCCAGCGGCGAGGGGGCAAGCTCGGGAGGCCTGGCAGGGTCACAGACGCTGCTGTCAGCATTCACCCACTTTGTCGGTTGGGTTTTTCTTCTAGAAAAGGGAGGACTTACAAATGAGAACAAATACTCCCACACAGACATGCCTGAATGAGACTGAGAGTAGAAATCTTCACATTTGACGATCTAAATATAAATAGTGAACCCAATTTAAGATGGCGCTCTTCGGGACGCCTGGGTGGCTCAGTCGGTTAAGCATCCGACTCTTGGTTTCGGCTCAGGTCACGATCTCATGGTTTGGGAGTTCGAGCCCCCGTGCCAAGGCTCTGTGCTGTCAGTGTGGAGCCTGCTTGGGATTCTGTCTCTCTCCCTCTTGCTCCCTCTCTCTGCCCGCTTCCCTGCCCACGCTCTCCCTCGCCCTCTCAAAATAAGTAAATAAACTTAAAAAAAAAAAGAGGATGCTCTTCAAAACGGGCCTTGTGAGCCACCTCAAGGTTTTCAGCCATGAAGCAGGCACTGGTCCGACCCCTTTCCATGTGGTGTCCACACTCTTGGCCGTGTCCAACTCTCTTCTTGGTTTTCCCACCCGCACTCTCCCCTACCACACCTCCTCCCTTCCTTTCTTGTCAGTTCCTCACTATCATCACTCCCACCAGGTTCCGGGTCACACTTTTCTCTCTGGACTTGTACCTCCCTGTCATCTCCCTCACCAACCAGCTAACGAGCGCTCAAAGAAACCCAGTCACTTCAGTTACCACAAAGAACATTACATCGCTGCTTTTTCTTTCCCAAAGGGCTTAAAACTTGGACTACATTATTTGCAGGGAAGGCAGAAAGGAAGTAGAGGGCTGAAGACAGACAACACACGGACGAAAAGAAAGGTAATCCAGGTCATCTCGTAAAGCGAAGACTGAGGACATCAGAAGTCCTGGGAGACCCTCCGTGGAACGTGGATGGAGGAAGCCCAGAGACGGGGGCAGGGACCAGGCTGCACACCAGCATGCCAAGAACAACCTGATGACACCCAACACAGGCCACTCTCTCAAGGTAGAGCTACAGAACCTGGAGGAACACCTCCCACCCCTCCTCCCGCCATCAAGATACCCAACCCTGACCCAACAATCATAGGCCGTGCTTCTGACTGAAAGCCCGCCTCCACGACCAAGCAGGTGCTGCCCCTTACGAGCCCTCAGAACTCCTCACCTCGGGGAACCGCTCCAATCCACCTGAGAAAGTGGGCCCGGGGCGCTTGCATAACCACATGCGGCAGCCAAACTCTGCGCCCTCACTTGTGACAAGCGATACCAAACTAATTCACTAGTTATCGTGCAAGGATGCAACTTAAAATAAAACTGCACTGCTCTCAAAGGTACCTTAGACTGACAGAAACACAGTTATTTAACAGCGGTCTAACACATAATAGTAGTGTACCAGCTGGAAAGGATGGATGCAAAACCACAAGAAACTTCATATACCTTTCTATTAAGCTGTTGTAAGCTACTACGCTATTCTTCAGGTATGGCTGTGGGGTTACGTTACTACCAAAGGCATATTTAAAATGACCATCACGTAACCGATAAGCTTTCCTTCTCGACACGACTGATGTCAATATATCTTTAAGGTGATTCTGTAAAAACAAAGAAAAGAAAAAGAACATGAACGCCTGTTTAAGAGCAAATCATAAAACTTCCATTGACCAAAAAATGTTTCCTAGCACTTAGCGGATGGAGATATGAGACAGGCTAGCATGTGGTGGCACCAAAGTTCACCAAAAGGCCACAGAACCACATCAGAGCAGGAAGGTACGGGAAAGAGAGAGATGCGTTGTTTTTATTTGGTTCCATTTAATAGGTGCTTGCTCTACATGAAATTTATTAAAGTTATTTATGGTTTCTAAATTGACTCCTCTCTCAAAAGAGATTTTCAGACAGTTTTAAATAAAAGTACAAAAATAAATACATAAAATTTCTAAAAGGAGGCAAACTACCCTGAAACCTGGTTTAAAATAGGACAAAAAGTTCCAAGATGTCAGATTTATTGGCTACAATGCCCAATCTACTAGAATCCTGCCATAAAAGAACCATGGCTCTCTCAAAAGTCACATACACAACAGATATATAGGAAATAAACCAAAAATTAGGTATTTGATACTTCTTTATGACAGCCAAGTACATAAGGGATAGAAAGTGTCTGTGAAAATAAAAAGAGCTGATCCCAGCCTGCCATTAATAACAGGTGAGGCAGGATCACCTGTTTCAACTATACCAGTAAGATAATTTCATATCCAGGCCTTCATGATACAATTTGTAATTTCCACACACTGAATTTATTAAATGTGTGTAACTTCATGAGATAGCGATTATAATCTTTGAGGTACATGTGAGGAAACGGGAGGCCCCAAGTACTGGAAGAATTACCCAGTATTATCTGACATGTCCGTGCACTATAGAACCCAATGTGTATTTTGGTAAATAACTAAATGAATAAAGTGAATGGATAAATGAGTGGGCTGAGAGAAGGATCCTACTGTTTAGACACCAAGTCTAATGCTCCTTAACTGCTGGGACACAACAAAAAACAGTGATTTTCATCGTTAGGATTCTCAATCTCAATTTTTTTCCTTAAAAACTGTGCCGGTGTTAACAAATTAAACACCAAAACACGCCAAAGTGGTAGGCCATAAGTAGCCTCTCTGAAAAGCTTAGTCTGCTAACTGAAGGCAACTGCATGGACTATGAGGTGTTTCTCCCCTCAAAAGAACACAATTCCGGGGTGCCTGGGTGATTCAGTCGGTTAAGGGTCCGACTCTTGATCTCAGCTCAGGTCTTGATCTCAGGATCATGAGTTCAAGCCCCGCATTGGGCTCCACGTGGGCATGAAGCCTACTTGAAAAAAAAAAAAGAGAGAGAGAAAAAAAGAAAAAGAGGGAAAAAAAAGAAAACAATTTCAATGACGACAATTCTGACATCGGTAATATTTTGATTCTTTTCTTGCAGTACCAACTTTCAACAACACACACAAGCTCGTTACATTCAACCTGTAAAACTGTTTCTGCCACCAGCAAACCAACCTCCACCGCGTAGACAACAGCTGAGACGGCCTCCTCCGTGACGTTGTCCAACCCGTGCTCGTAAGCTGTCACTATCATTCTCCCTTCAAGCTGACCCCGGGTGGGAAGCATCATTGTGTGGGAACAAAGTTTCAACTCATCATCATCTTGGGGATCCTTTGCCACAAACTGCTGGGCTCCCGAGAGGGGATTTTGAGGCTGGAATCTATGCTATGGGCAAGAAAACTTTTCAAAATGATTCATCACAGTGGCAAGTAAGAAGACACGATATATCGGACTCGGGCTCCCACAAATTAATGCCACCAAAACAATACTACAGGATTTAAAAAAAAAGAAGTCACTCATGCACAAATAATCACAGATTCACACCCATTACATAGCAATAATGAAGACATGAATTAAGGGGAATAATGGTAGTATACCCAGCAGTTTATTCTATTCAACTGATACCTTGGTGATCACAGAATATACGGCTCTGTGCTAAAAATAACAATTAGGGGAAAGGAGAAGATATAAAACTATTTTCAAACAACTCAGAGCATTCTCAGTATACTTGTAAGTAAGCAGGTTCTGAAAGTAGAAATATATAGTAATACTTCGTTTAAGCTCTAAAAATAAGCGTAGCTAACCAACATAACAGACCTAATAACAGATATTCCAAGAGAATGCCAGATAGTATAAACTATCTTGCTATCATCTTCTACTTACAATTCTCAACACAGAATCTTGCTAAGACATAGTCATTCGAATTATTTAAAATAGTTTTTGTCAAACTTTTTCCACTCGTAAAACCTCTGCCTCCTCTGGTAGACTCTGACAGCCCATCTGTATTCTCCATCATCAGTGGTAGCTCCTGCTTAAGCTCAACATATAAGATTTAATAGCGAAAATGGCTTGTCCCTGTTTGAAGTTTGTATTATAAAAGAAACATTGGTTGTTTTCTCCATTGTCCAAGTATAAAACTGTATTTTTTATCAAATATCCCTTTCTAAACTAAGGTATGCCTCTCTAGAGGTACCGATGCCCTCCATATTGAATAGTATCGATAGAAAACACAGAGCAAAGGTACAAATGAATGTTTGTTGATGTTAATCAATAAAGCTATCAACACCCAGTCAAACCTATAAAAGGAAGACTTTTGGGAAACTGTTCCCCAAATACAAAAGGAAAAAACAATTTATCCTAAAATGTTTGCAAATTTTATAGCCAAATGCCTTCATGACTTCTCTGCTGATTCCGAAAGGCTCAGGGCCTAGCTGGGCATCGCCAGGATCCTGCCAAAGACCTACAGGCCTCCTGGAGCTGTGGAACAGAAGTCTTCAATGTAAGAAACATTCCCGAAAAAGATTTAAGAGGAGAAATAATACAGGCATACTTTTTGAGTCATTAAAAAATCGTTAGGTTCTAATGAAAACATATTAATATTTATGCAGTAACAAACTAGAATTATAAAAATTCAGACACCTGGGACTCACACTCTTTGAAACTCTTGTCAACCTCAAATATAATAACACCTTTCTTCCCCAAATCATGCCCTCCTTTTTTTCAACTCTACTACCAGTATTTTAAGATTTAAAAACTAAAGCCTGTTCCATCACACCAGCACTTAAATCAGTTGTTACCAAGATCTACTGGAGAACAACCTACGTCAAATTTCTGACGAACAGAAGAAAGCTTTTTCTTTCCCTTTGGTTTTCCAGGTTTAGCTGCAGAACCCCCCGTCCAGGGTAAAGATCCAGCACCCTCTGTAAGACAGAAAAATAACCATAAGAGAAAACAGAGACAGTTGTCAACTGTTGTGTTTGGTTTCATTACAGGCTAAAAAAGTATGGAATGCTCAAGTAATGAAAATAATCAATGCTTAAATTCAGATCTCTATTTCTCCAAGCAAAATTATGAATTCTCTCAAATCACATTTTTTTCTAGCTGTAACCAAAATTATTCCTTTAGGAAGGCAAATTTGTTTTTCATATTTTAAATTAATGTTTATTGGGTGTTTTGTTTGCTTTATTAGTAGCATTATAAGTAGTATTACCAAAGTAGGACAAAATTTTCTAGTTCAAGATGGTGAACTGAGCACATGAATGTATCTCACCTCTCTTTCTAGACCCTACTAAAAAAAGGTAATAGCAGAAAGTAAACAGCACACATCCGCAACTGAGATAGAAAGGAAATTGAAACAAGATGAGATGTCAACAAATTTCAACAATGGGCTAAAAAGGTGTTCACTCACATGGAGACACACAGAAGCCATAACCTAGGCTAGGCAAGATTTGGAAATGAGGTGGAAACAAGTTAACCTGCAGAGCAGAAATCCACAAAGAATCTGGATTTGGAGAAGGTGAGTACAGTGGAAACCAGGGAGGGGTCAGTGAAGCCAAAAACAAGATCAATGGGAGGTCTACATTCGAAAGTCGTCTACACAAACCCCTTCCCCCTCACCACTAGCAGTGGGCTCAGTACAAAACAAAAATGCAGGGTCTCTTATTCAAACACTTAGAATTGCAAGGCAACCACAGTTGAGCACTAAGCCAAGCGTGGGGCCCTTCTGAGTTCACAGGCAGTTCACAGGCCCCGGAGCCAGCCCTGCTCTCTCCCATACATAGCACAGTATTTACAATGGCAGGGGGATGCTGTTGGGGGGTATGGAGGACAAGAGAGTGGAGAACTCTCCTCTAGTTAAACTGGACCAAATTTCTGGGATTTACTAAGGTGGTTGATATGGATGTTGACACCCTAAAGCACAGCTCTCTGCATGCTGGCATGAGGATCCCCAGTTTAGCTGGCTTCCTGTCAGATCACTCTACAGCAAAACCCCCACACAACTGTATACTTCATTCTTAAATGTGAATCACCCGACATTTGATGACAATCTATAACAGAATAAGAAAGACCCAGATAAACAAACAGAAAATAGAAGTCCTAGATTAAATAATTCAGGGGCACCTAGGTGGCTCAGTCGGTTGAGCGTCCGACTTCGGCTCAGGTCATGATCTCACAGCTTGTGAGTTCGAGCCCTGCATCGCACTCTGTGCTGACAGCTCGGAGCCTGGAGCCTGCTTCGGATTCTGTGTCTCCCCTCTCTCTGCCCCTCACCTACTCGCGTTCTGTCTCTGTCTCTCTCAAAAATAAATAAACATTAAAAAAAATTTTTTTTTAAATAATTCAAGCAACACGGACTTCAAAAATACTTTCTAACTGGTATATTCAGAGAAGTCTGAAAAGACGTGTGTCCATAAAACAAAAAGAAGGTATTATAAAAATTGCTGAATTAAAGAATGCATTGGGCAGAAAGGCTGAAAGAACTGAGGAAATCTCATAAAGCATAAGCCAGATGTCTAAAATCAGTAAACCCAGAAAGAGATTTAAGCTCCAATGAGGAGCTATCAAAGTCCTACCAGAAGAACAAAAAACAAAGTAGTTGTCTTTGAGAAAAGTCTAGAAGTGGGAAGAAGCTTTTCATTATAAGACCTTCTGTATTATTTCTAACCATGAGCACATTTATATATAGTATTAAAGAAAAACAATCAAAGCAATTCAAGCTCATTACAGTACACTTGAAAAAACTACACCCCAAAATTTTTATAGGCAAAAAAAAAAAAAAAAAACATCATCTTAGCAAAAACATTATTTCCGTTTTGATGTTTTTTTGAAGAATGAGTTTTTAAAGCTTTGAAAAAAAAAATACTCCAAGTTCATCAGTTAAAAAAGGGCTGTTTGGACACTTACCATGATGAGCACTGAGTCATGTAGGGAATTGCTGAATCGCTATATTGTACCCCTGAAACTAAACTCTGTATGTTAACTACACTGGAATTACAAAAAAAACAAAAAAAAAAAAACAAAAAAAAAAACAACCTGCTAGGGAAGTCAAGCTCTTCTCTCCACCGCTTTAAATGTCTCTGGTACATCCAGGTCTCACTGATGAGGTCAGCCAATCTTAGAAGATTGCCAAAGAAACCCACCGCTGCTGGATGGCCCGGATGCTAGGTGATGCCACCGATGTGTGGCCAACACACTCCAGGCAAGGAAGCAAAGCTTGGTGAGTCAGGCCTGACTGACAACCAGGACAGCTTTCCAGCGGCGGGCAGGTTTAGGGGTGGATCCAACACTTCCATCCACTGGCTGGGTTATTTCTCTATCAAACCCCCAAAATGTATTTCCTCAAAATGAAATTAACAGTTGCTGGCAACAAAGAGATGATTTGTATTAAAAGTAAAATATAGAAATGTAGTTCTTCGTACTTGCGGGTGGGTTTTCTGTTTTCCTAAGCTAGGTGGGAAAGATGATTTTTAATAATATTATTGATCGAGTGACCGCTGTGTAACAGACACTTTGCATTCTTTTTAATCCTCACAGCAACTCTTCAGGGTAGGTATTAGCCTCTTTATAGATTAGCAAACCAACTTCAGAGAAAACAAAATGAAAGAAAAAGCAAAACAGAGAGGGAGGCAAACCATAAATACAGAGAAAATATATTTTAAATACAGAGAACAAACTGAGGTTTGCTGGAGGGGAGGTGGGTGGGGGGATGGGTTAGGTGGGGGGATGGGCATTAAGGAGGGCACTTTTTGGGATGAGCACTGGGTGTCATATGTTAAGAGATTAATCACTGGGTTCTACTCCTGAAGCCAAGACTACACTGTATGCTAACTAACTTGAATTTGAAAGAAAGAAAGAAAGAAAGAAAGAAAGAAAGAAAGAAAGAAAGAAAGAAAGAAGGAAGGAAGGAAGGAAGGAAGGAAGGAAGGAAGGAAGGAAGGAAGGAAAGAAAGAAAGAAAGAAAGAAAGAAAGAAAGAAAGAAAGAAAGAAAGGAAGAAAGGAAGAAAGAAAGAAAAGGAAAGAAAGAAAACAAAGAAAGGTTTTTAATCAATGATCAACACAATCACCACAGGCCCTTTAAAAACAACAACAAAAAATTCAACTTAATCTACAGTAGGCGGTACCTACAAATCTAAGTTTTTAACAACAGTTCAGGATAAGTTTTATTGTGAGGCAAATTGTTTAATGTATTTAATCATTTATTTTTGACTACTTGATTAATATAAGATGGATGAAAGAAGTACCTTGTACCACTTAAACTCCAAACAATTTGGGATAAAGGGGGTCATTGTTTCTACCTATACCTAATTAGGTTGAAGTGACAGATTTAGCTTCTACCTAACTCCCCAACATGCTGAAGCTCTAACCTTCCAGGTGCTGGTATCTTACTTGAGAATACAACTGAAAGCCCAGGTTCTCACCACATGTTGTGGTTTCCCCTCCACCTAACCCTAACTCACCTTCCCTGCATCTATGGAAACCCTCGTCTAATACCAGCTGCCCTCAAGTTTCTTCACCCTGACTGCCCACCCACTTCCTCACTTGTCTGTCATTTAAGTAATCTAAAATCCAGCTGAGTGGACAGTAAAGACCAAAAGTCAACGTAAGCACAGGGAAATCACCTGCTTTACCCAGGTTCTACAAAAAAATCTGCACCTACATAATAAATTTTTTCTTGTGAGCACTTCAAAGAACATGTCGTTTGCACACAACAGACGTGTCTGTTAACGGCAGCTAAAGCCAAGGGCTCTGATGGCTCTGTTGACTGACATCCCTGGAAGTACTTCCGCTCCCTTACCTGGGGTAGACACCAAAATCTGACAACGCGTAAGAATGGCCAGGAGGAAATCGTTGTGAGAATGGACTGAAAAAGGGAAGATTGTCACAAGTCAAATACAAAATATTTACAACATAAGGAAACCATTATTTGACTCTGGATATCCCCTACCCTGCCATTCTTTACACTTTATTTGAAATATCCATATTATTAAAATAATCTTACACACCATTAAAAACCCCATTTTATTTTTTTAAGTGAAAAGACTTACTGCAAAATTTACTGCAATTTATTATTGCAGTTATTTATTTGCAATTTATTGCAAATCTGGGAAAACTTCAAAATAGTAAAATAACTCCCCAGATAATTATTTTACCATTATCCTGCGTGAGAAGTCTATGAGCTTCAAGGTCAAACTCTTCTTTGCTGATCTTCTGCTTGAACCACAACTTTAAGTTAGCCCAGTATCTGCAGAGACAGAAGCAGTATTAAGAACCAAGGATTTTGCTTCTTTCCCAAGTTTACCTTACCTGCTCCAAAACCCAGGGAAGGAAATTTTGCATTCCCCACCATATGGGCAGAGTTGTGCATCTCCCCCCAAATTTATATGTTGAAGCCCTTGACCCCCAGCACCCAGGACGTTAAAGAGTTGATTAAATTAAAATGACCTCTTTAGGGTGGGCCCTAAACCAATGTGATGGGTGTCCTTAGTAAGAAGACATTAGGACTGTGACACACACACACAGACCAGACAGTAGCTATCTATAAGCCAAAGGCAGAGGCCTCAGAAAAAACAACCCTGCTGAAGGGTGTTGTCAGACTTCCAGCGTCCAGAACTATGAGAAAACAAATTTCTATTGTTTAATCCACCCCATCTGTTGTATTTTGTTACCATGGCCCTTGAAAACTAATACACCTAGGAATCAGAATACTGACAGAAGGGGGCGCCTGCCTGGCTCAGTTCGTAGAGCCTGTGACTCTTGATCTCACAGGGCCGCGCGTTCAAGGCCCATGTTGGGTGTGGAACCTACTTAATAAGAAAAAAGAAAAAAAAAAGAGTATCAACAGAAGAAAAAGGAAGAAAAGTTTTTCCCCAAAAGGGACTGACAGGTTGTCACATAATTGGATTCACAAGTCCTTTAGCCAAAACCACAGCTGTACCCTTCCTTCCTCACTGCTGCCTTTCTAAAAGACCTATCCTCCAGAATCTTACATTTAATATTTATATTTTAAAAGTATTATTATTGGGGCGCCTGGGTGGCTCAGTCGGTTAAGCGGCTGACTTCGGCTCAGGTCATGATCTCACGGTCCGTGAGTTCGAGCCCCGCGTCGGGCTCTGTGCTGACAGCTCAGAGCCTGGAGCCTGCTTCGGATTCTGTGTCTCCCTCTCTCTCTGACCCTCCCCCATTCATGCTCTGTCTCTCTGTCTCAAAGATAAATAAACGTTAAAAAAAAAAAAATTAAAAAAAAAATAAAAGCATTATTATTAAAAGTATTAACTTTTAAATATTAATTTCAAATACACTAATTTTCCAATTATTAACTACAGTTAATAATACTGTATTGTATATTTGAAAGTTGCTAAGAGTAGGTCTTAAAAGTTCTCATAAATAAAAAAGTTCTCACAAGAATTTTTATATATCGTGACAGATGTTAACTAGACTTACTGTGGTGATCATTTTGCAATATATACATGTATTGAATAACTGTTGTATACCTGAAACCAATATAATGTTATATGTCAATCATACCCCAATAAAAAAAAAAGATTTATATTTTAAAAAGTATATGTGTTTTATGGGTTGGGAAGTGGTCATTAAGACTGATCCTGGTAACCTCTTTCCTTTCAGATGATCTCAAGTTTTAATCTAACTGGCTGAAGTAATGAGTTTCTAAAACACCTCACCACAATGAAAATACCGTGGATATGAGAAACTTAGTGGTTTGTAAAGTGAAAACCAACCACTAATCATAAAAATCACTAGTTACCTGGCAGGAAAAAACACAATGATTTGATCCCTTTATACCTTAACAACAGTATTAGAGATAGGAGTAAAATATGACTTTTCACATCCACAGCCTTTGATTCAGTGCTGAAAGAAGCTGCTCTTTGTTCATGAAACAATTAAAAATTACTCAGGACACGTCTTACAATCAGTTTCAATTCACACTTAGCTACTTTCTAATGCTAATTTGAGTTCCTAACAGAGGAAAAAAAAGAAAAAAGATTTCTAAAGAAGACGGTCTGATGCTCTCACTGCCTTATATCCTCGCAGGTCCTCTCCTGTACACAGATTAGCTTCAATTCACCTTAGTATGTAACTCTGTATGTAACTGGCTATGTGTGCACATCACTGCAAGCAAAGCTTTGGGTTCACACGCATTTTTTTTTCCCCAGGAGAAAACCTATAGCTTTAACGGGGTCAACGTTGCCCAAGACCCATTTCACTCAATAGCAAAATATGTTTAGTTTTAGAGCTTGGCATGACTTTTCACCTGATATTCACACACTCGTTAGTCAACAATAACTTCCCAACAATGGACACTTAAATGTTTTGGGTTTTTTTTGTTTGTTTGTTTGTTTGTTTTTTAAGGACGCAGGAACCATTATGAAATGAAATAAAGCTCCACAGGAAAAAAAAAGTATTTTCCCGTCCCATTCTATCCAACAAAAGAGGGCAGTGACATGAGACAGCTTCATTATTTAAAAGCCCTGGGCCACTATTTTATAAGAAAGGTGCAAATATATCCATATTTTGAGGGTGAACTTATTCCAGAAGTAAAACAAGACTCTACCAGGAAGTTCTACCAACACGATGCTACCTATCTCCTCTAATGGCAAACTTTCCAGCCGTACCCCTTCCAAGATTCAGAAGACCTGCTCCCCAATCCTGGTGCCTATGTTAACTTGCCATATAACCATGGACAAATGACTGCTTCCCTCAACAGAACTGAAAACAAAGTTAGTTAACCTCTATGAAGGTGAGGATGATGGGTGACAAGTTGAAGTGGGTCAGACTAGCAAGCACTGGGGACACCTGCAGTAAACTAAAGAACATATGATCAAGTCACCAAAAAATTCAACACCTATTTAAACCGGACACTCTCTTGGGTACTATACAAAGGAAATTAGCTAGCAAAGGCCATGTCTTTTCTAGAAGCTGGTGTGGGCATGCAACCTAACATAAGAGACATTCGGTCCCTAGATAAATTGAACACAACGCTTATCTGGGGTCCTTATACACTTTCTCTGTTTTACCTACCACCAAGGACCATGTTTAAATGGTCAGGTTATATATAAACCAAAGCATACTACTCATGAAGAAATATGAGAAATTACTGGATGGCAACATTACAGAGTATTAAACCAAGAGGCACTTTTTAAGGAGCAGGAGAAAAAGACAGTGAAAGAATAGAAAAACAAATGCAAAACAACACTGTACCACTAACTACTCATGGCACAAAAGCATATTTTGATTACATTGTTAGTGGAGATTTACGCTACAGATACGTCAAATTTAGCTTTACCATCTGTATTTGACCGACATCTGAGAGCCAGCATTGGCCTTTATAGGACAAATAGGGAATACTAACTTCAAATTTCTGGCAAACCTGTGTGGTAAGTGTGGGATCATAGAAGTCACCATCACATCTAATCAGTAAATTATACACACAAGCCAGGTCTTTCAGATTTATTATAGTACGGAAACACTCACTTTCAGATATTCGTGAGCATCCTAGACGTAACAGAGTAAACGTCAACTGTGCTTAAAAATGTAAATTTTAGCCGTCAGTATTACAAAAGTAACAAACTGTGGTAACTAATGGTGAAAACTGTTAATTTTGCCTATTAAAGTAACTAATAATTTCCAATTAATTAAATAAGCAAAGAAATAGACTGACAGCAAACATGACTATTAAAACATAATTTTAGGTAGGGGCGCCTGGGTGGCTCAGTCAGTCAAGTGTCCAACCTCAGCTCAGGTCATGATCTCATGGTTCGAGAGTTTGAGCCCCGCATTGGGCTCTGTGCTGACAGCTCAGAGCCTGGAGCCTGCCTGTTTCAGATTCTGTGTCTACCTCTCTCTCTCTGCCCCTCTCCTGTTCACTCGCTCGCTCACTCTCTCTCACAAAAATAAATTAAAATTAAAAAAAAATTTTTTTAAAACATATTTTTAGGTAGAACATTTTATCTTTGGGAGTCAATCAATGTTCACAAAAAATTAAATAATTATGCCAAAACAATAATTTTAATTCTAGCATTTGTAGAAATTTGATTTATTGACGTTCATAAAATAAACTTTAAGAATTATATTTTGTTTTTAGTTATTCTGTTTAGGCCATGAGTGTTTCAAGAAGTCTTACATGGGAATTCTGCATATCTTGCTAGGATAAAAAGCAGAATGTCAACTCCACTACCCCAAAATTTCAAAAGAAGGAAAAACTCCACAAAAATCATGTATGACATCCAAGTAACTTCAATCTAGTCATACTAAAGAATATAAATGAAAAGATGAGAAGAAAGGGTCCCCCAAATACCTTGCCCCGCCAGCAACATGATATTTAAGCGAGCATCTACCGGGTAAGCAAATGTGTGGAATATCACAGAAGTCATCTAGCAGCAACCACATAGGCATTAGAATTTTAAACATTTAAAATCTGCTACTTGTATCTTTGGAAAATAAAATTATAATAATGATTAATGTTCTGAAATTTTCCAACTCGTTCTTGTGTGTCAGAAATATATTATCTGGCTTCAGCCTTGGCTGAATTATTGATTTTACATCCCGCCATTCAGCATCTGACCTCTGATTGTTTACTCGGTCCCCTGCTATAACCTAGGTCTGGCTGGGCGCTTGTTCCTTTGGAACCCCTTGTAGGGTATCAGAACCAGGAATCAGACACTAGGGGTCTAGTGACTTTTGAAGAGTTACGTAACCTCTCTAGATCTCAGTTGTCTCATCTATCAAATGGGAATAATAATTGTATCTACCTCACATCTCTGTTGTGAGGATTAGATGAAATGGTACCTTGAGAGTGCTTAAAAGGTGTTCAATTAATGTCCACTACCGCGATCGTCACTATAACTGCAGCGATGTTCGGTGACTTATCTTAAACGTAGGGTCTATCCACCTTCCGAAACTACTCTCAATGCTCTTTCTTAAACGCAGTGTCTACGCATCACCCGACCTCAATAAACTTCCGCCTCCAGGAAGCCCTCCAGGGTCCGGCCGCCGCGCGCGCGGTGCCCACTCCAGCCGGGGCGCGTCGGGCTCCGGGTCACTCGGCCCGGGGCAGGCCTCACGCGAACCGAACTGAGAGGGGCCTGCAACCGTTCGGTAGGCCCTTGGGCGTGGAACGCGCCTCTCCCGCCCCACCCAGAGCAGAGAGCCCCGGGCGAATGCGCCCGCCCGAGTCCCGAGGGAGCCAGGGAGGCCGGCCCGTCCAGCTGAGCGAGTCCGGGTTCCGCACCCGGAGCCGGCCGAGAAACCCAGAGGCCCCGCCACCCGCGACGCGAGGCGACACAGGCCTCGGAGCGGCGGGAGGCGTCTCCAGGGTGGGTCGGCAGCCCGAAGCCTGAGGAGGAGCGGCGCGGAGACCCGGAGGCTGCGCCAGGACAGCTCTTACTGTTTCACGTTGTCCCCTAGGGCCTCGCTCAAGTTCTTCTTGGCCGCCTCCAGCTCGCTCACAAAGGTCGCCATTGCTCCCCACGTCTCAGCCCGACCGCAGACCGCTCTGCCACAGTGACCAACAACCGAAAAACCAATTCGGTGAGAGCCTCGGCGCAGGAAGCTCAGTCCGCCCCCGTCTGTCCCGCCCCTAATCGCACAGCAGAAGTTTGTTTGGTTTTCGGCTCCGCCCGCCTTTCTGAAGAGAAAGTGAGGAGGCAAATTCGCTGTTTTCTCAGTCCTCCTCCTCCCGCCCCCTCGAGTCACGTGATCCATTTGGTCCGGCCTTTCCGCACCCGACTTCAACACTTGGCCAGAGGAGCCAGCTGCGGCACCTGCCGGGGTGTTGTATCACAGTACCTTCAGTTTGTTACCGGCTGGGCAATATTTTCAATTCTTTTTAAACGTTTATTCATTTCTGAGAGACAGAGAAAGAGAGCAAGCAGGGGTGGGGCAGAGAGAGAGGGAGACACAGAACCTGAAACAGGCTCTAGGCTCCGGAGCTGTCAGCACAGAGATGATGACCTGAGCCTAAGTCGGATGCTTAACCCACTGAGCCACCCAGGCACCGGTGGGCAATTTCTGAATTCCGCTCTTTGTCCTTCCACCTGGATGAGTTTCTTCCTCCGCAGATCAAAAAGTAAATGCAGTATCAGTTTTGTTCTCTTTCTTCGCCTTATGTTTCGCCAAGCACTCATCATTTAATATGCCACTTAATAGGCTGTTCTTGTTAATTCTCTGCCTCGTCCAGCTAAAATGTAAATTCCATGTGGAAAGGATTTGTGTGTTATTCGGTGCTGCTTTCCCCAGTTCCTAGAGCAGTGCCTGGCTCTCAATAAATATTTGCTGAATAAATGAAGTAATCGTGAGAAATAAGGAAAATAAACACAGAAGGATAGAGAAAAAAGAAAGAAAAAGTGTTTACCACCTCCAGACAAACTTCACTGATAGACATTTCTCCCCCACCTGCCACACTTCCCAAAATTTATAATCTTGGTCTATCTTCAACTGTGCATCTTGGTGGGGGGGTTTTAAACTTAACATAATTATATAAATATTATCCTCTGGCATTATAGTGTCTTTATAATCATAATTTTAATGACAGCTTGTTAAACACCCCCCACAAAAAGAATGTACACAATAACTTGTTTCCTAACTGTTAGCCTGATTGTTTCCATTTTTTTCTCTATTAAAAGCCTTACTGTAATACACAATGCATAAAGCTTGTCTTCATTTAGGATTATTACTTTAGAATAGAGCCCCACGAATAGACGTATTGGTTTAAACGGTAGGGATATTTATAAGAGTCTTGGTGTGTATCGTCAAATTGCCTCACAAAGACTGAAAATAATCCTAATTGCTTTTAAATCTTGTGTGATTACCCGACAGAGGCCCCTTCAAGCTTATTCGTTTGTTCAGCAAATACTATTATGTATCTGGAACTCTATTGTGGGCTGGATTTACGAAGATGAACGTGGCAGGTAAAGTCTTACTATCTGTGTTAGAAAACTCCAGAGAAATTTTGACTTTTAAAAAGTAGCTGTCCACTTCCACTTTTTCTTGGCTACCCCCTGTAGACTGAGTAGAAAGCCAACCTCAAATTAGGTTAGTAAATGCTTTATTCATGGTGTTACTGAGGACTGGAGCCCAGGAAACATTCTTCCCAATTGCTCTGAAGACCTGCTTGGAAGCTTGTTATATATTATGTATGCAAATTATATACAGAAAATTATTATATATTCAAAAGGGGCAACAGGTATATGTGCTTGCAAGCAGTTCCAATACTTATGTGTCACAAGGTATAATTTGTTGTAATTATAAAAAGAAAGGTTTACTGATTTCCACACAGACGTGAGGAAGACCCTTAAGTCACCTTAATATATGTTTCTATCATATCTGATTATTTAAAAATGTTGCTCGCATGCCTCTGCTTAGCCTGATTTTCGGCTCTTCCTAGTCTTGATTTTTCCCTGAGAAGGTCACAGAGGCTGACCTCAGTCACCTATTGCAGTTTGAGTGCATACCACTGAGTATTGAACAAATTTCAGGCTCTCTAAACTGGCATTCGCATTTTCTTACGAGCTGGACTCTGCCTATCTGTCCAACCCGCGTACATCCGGGCCTGTCCCCACTACCCCTTAGAACACTCTTGCATTCCAGTTACTTGACTTTCTATAACAAACCATATCACTCAGTCCCTTTACACATATCTCTCCCTCTGCTGGGTTTGACACCCGTGGGTGGCTACCTACATTTCTTGCAAACAGGTCCAAACATATGTAAGTACCTGTCAAAGGGCCAATTCAGCAGCACTAGACATGGGCACAAGGAAATGTTTAGGTATATCTTCCAGGAACAGTCCCTGTTTCTCACCTCTATCGCTACTTATCCCCTAAGAAAAATATGACATTCATCTCTTTACATCTATCCTTGTTAACACCCTAAGTGGATGCATCTAGTTCGATGAAATACTCCTTTCTCTCTCATCACTTTATACACCTATTAGCACCAATTTCAGTATAATTATTCCATTAAATGTCCATTGAAACTGTAGTGCTAGACTATATAACATACACAGAAATCTGACCAAACAATGTGCTTAATAGAAATAAATATGCAAACCACTTGTAATTTGGTGATTTAAAGAACCTAATTCTAAATCTTCTTTTAGTGATAGCAATAGTTACACAATGCATACTACATGCAGACAACTATTAAATAGCTTCAGAGAGGGGCGCCTGGGTGGCTTGGTCAGTTAAGCGTCCAACTTCGGCTCAAGTCATGATCTCATGGTCTGTGAGTTTGAGCCCCGCGTCGGGCTCTGTGCTGACAGCTCAGCGCCTGGAGCCTGCTTTAGATTCTGATTCTCCCTCTCTCTCTCTGCCCCTCCTCTGCTCACGCTCTGTCTGTCTGTCTGTCTCTCTCAAAAATAAATTTAAAAATAAATGAATAAATAAATGGCTTCAGAGAATGTAAGTGAAAGTAGTGCATAAAGTGTAAAGAATTCTACAAATGTTAGTTTCATCTGATTTTTAAAAATCTATTTTTTGGACTATCCCACAGCAATTTTCTCTTCCCCAACAGCAGGCTAGTTTTAGAGTAACTAGTAAAGCCAACTCAGTAGGATGTCGGGAACAGACGATACAAAATAAGAATTTCCATTATTTACATTATCTATATCTTCTTTCCACTTCATTCAGATGAACAGTTAAAGGTTGATAGTATTATTTATAGATCGCCTCTTTTTATACGACTTCTTTCAACATGTAATTATATAAATCATAGATATATGAGTATATAAATATAATTGTGTACAAATATAATACAAAGCAAAGCCCTGAAAAAATTTATTCTCATACCAATTTTTTTTAGGTGTCTATGAAAGTCTGGCCCCTGCTTGCTGAATTCTTCCAAAAGCACTGGATTTTTGTCAATAGGATTGGATGTTGCTGGAGTTGTGAGATGTCTCAGCTCTGGAGATTATGTTATTACTGTCATTCTCCCTCCCAGGTACCATATTTAGGATTTTTAGACCTATTTATAAACCACTGACTCCTTGTTTACACTGGCTGGTGCCTACCGCAGAAGAAATACTTGTTGACTGACTTTCTTAGTCCATTCATTAAAATTGGCTTATTAACCTTCTTCCCAGAGCACTGCCAGCAAATGTGTGAGCTCTTCCATTTCAGGCATCAGCAGCTCTGCTTTACTGGAAGAACGCTTACAGTTCAGCTTTAAAATAGTATTGATAATATTTTAGTTGCCCTGTTGAATTTACCATTATAACATTCACTATAATTTGTAATACTTACTATGTGGGCTATGCATTTATATACAGTTATACACAATGGTACATAGGGGCTCACACTCAATATATGTGTCTGTCAGAACAAAATACTTTAGAAAATTCTATATAGTATTCTTCCTAATCCATATCTATATTGATGTACAGAGTTGAATATAGTTAAAGGTTATAGACTAGTGGGGCACCTGGGTGGCTCAGTCGGTTAAGTGTCCAGCTCTCGATTTCAGTTCAGGTCTTGATCTCAGGGTTGTAAGTTCAAGCCCTGCATTGGGCTCCATACTGGGCATGAAGCCTACTTAAGTAAAAAAAAAAAAAAAAAAAAGGTTATAGACAAGATTATATTAGACCCGAGTTAGATTTATGGCTGAAAACAATTAGAGAGGCAGGTCACCCTGACACCACATGTATTTATTTTATGTCTGCCAGAAGGAGGTGAAGAGGTTCTTAATCTTTTTTTATGCCATGGACTTCATTAGCAGTCTGGTGAAGGCTTTGCAGCCCTTCTCAGAGTAATCTTTCTAAATGCATGAACTACATAGAGGGTTACATTTTAAACAGTTTCATTGGAACACAATTCTATCCTTGGGTCCCAGCTTCAAACCCTCTGAAGCTCTATGGGTACTTAGTTTCCTCAGGCTGCTACAACAAAATATCATAGACTAGGTGGTTTAAACAACAGAAATTTATTTTCTCACAGTTCTGGAAGCCAGCAAATTTGGTTTCTTGTGAGGGTTCTGTTCCTGGCTTGTAGATGACCATCATCTTTTTGTATCTTCACATGGCCTTTCGTGTGTGTGTGTGTGTGTGTGTGTGTGCGTGCACACACTCGTGCGTGGGTAGGGAGGGAGAGAGCACATCTCTGGTGTCTCTGTCTCTGCTTGTAAGGACACTAATCCTATTGGATTAGGGTCCTACCCTTATATCCTCACTTAACCTTAATTACTTCCTCAGAGGCCCCATCCCCAAACACAACCACACTGGGAGTTAGGGCTTCAACATATGAATCTGGGGGCAGGGGGCGGGGTAACAAACGTTCAGTTCAAAATAGTACTACAGGAAGTTAACAATAGTTCCCATGTCCATTCTCAGAAGCTCTCGGAGATTAAAGTTTGAGGACTCTGAGAAATGGAAGAATTTAGAATCTAGGGATTCTAGTAGATGAAAGCTACCTAAGCAACCCCAAGAATACTGAAAAGTAAATGCTGTTTTTACATGTGTTTTGATACTATCATGGTTGTAACTTAACTTGATCAAAGCATTTTTGCTGGAGTTAGTCTCAGAATAGTCTCAGAATTTAGGGGACAGAATAAAGAAGTATGATCTATAATATAGATGGACAATGATTAAGAACCAGTCTGGGGCACCTGGGTGGCTCAGTCGGTTAAGCATCTGACTTCGGCTCAGGTCATGATCTCACGGTTCGTGGGTTCAAGCCCCGCTTTGGGCTCTGCGCTGACAGCTTGGAGCCTGGAGCCGGCTTCAGACTCTATGTCCCCCCTTTTCTCTGCCCCACCCCTGCTTGTGCTCTCTTTCAAAAATGAATAAACATTAAAAAAATTTTTTTAATAGATAAAAATTAAGAACCAGTCAACTGTACAATACTTATACATTATAAAAGTCATCTGGGTGACTCAGTTGGTTAAGCGTCCGACTCTTGATTTTGTGGCTCAGGTCATGATCTCAAGGTTCGTGAGATCAAGTCCCACCTCTGCACTGATGATACAGAGCCTGCTTGGGATTCTCTCTCTCCCTCTCTCTGTCTCTGCCCCTCCCACTCATTCTCTCTCTCTCTCTCAAAATAAATAAATAAACTTTAAAAACCCTTTGAAATGTAAATAATTCTACAAACATTACCTAGTCTAGTTTTGAAAATCTATTTTTAAAAGTACCCTATAACAATTTCTCCAGTTAGGGAAGTATGAGTAAAAATACAAGTATTGTAAAACACTAAAAGAAGATTTAGAATTAGGACAATCAGAGAGCCCTTCTGTGGCTCAGTAGGTAGAGCAGAGGACTGTAGGTGTGATGGCTAGAGGTAGGACAATCAGAAGAGAATAGAGACCCAGTAGAGCTTACTATTCAGCTAAAAGGGCAGAATAGGGGCCAGAGCTGGACCATAGACTAGCTTCTGAGGACACAGAGGGGCGGTCAACCTTGGGCATAGCCCCTAAGATCTCCCTGGGATATTTCTATGCCCTGAAGGGAATCTCACAAGCAGCTCTTCATTCTTTTGCTGTTTCTCACTCTGAGAGCCTGACAGTAAGACCCCTTTGGTTCTGTGATGATAGTAAAAACACTACAGACTGTAATGAGACAGCAGATAGCTCTGAGAGCTCCCATTAGGGATGAAGGATATCAGAGGTATTTGTGGGGCCATCCTGTAAACTGTCTCAAGCACAAATTCTTAACCTGCATATGTTGGAAAACAACCCCTTCAAACCTCTGTAAGCAGCTAGCCAAACTGAAATTTGGAAAACTTGGCCGAAACCTTTGGCCACTACTCAGAATGTAAGACCTTCTCCAGGGTGCTAAAAAATATTTTTGTGTAGTGATGGAGGTCAAGCATTGGAGGGATCTTTGGCACTTGGGGCAGGTGGAGATTCCAAACGGACATACTGGCCCTGGAGTTGCACATGACATCCAGACTGTGCTGCGTGGAGACTAGACTCCACACCTCACCGTCTGGAAAGAGGGAAAGCCCCAAGTGCTGATCCAGAAAAACACACCGCTGTCTGCAGTTGTCCCGAAAAGCCTGGCCTCAGGAAAGAACTTGATAAGTAAATTTTTAGATCTGGCCAGTGCTTATTGTTTGAAATCCAGGAGGTGCTTTGCTGCTACAGCTGCAGTCCGATCCACCTGCTGAAGTCCCAAGTTCACTATCCTCGTCAGAAGCATTAAGCCTGCTGAGAGGAAACCAGCATCTCCTCCAAAGTAAGGAGCTCGGTCTTGTATACCTTTTGTTAGCTTTATGCCTCATTTCTTTAAAATGTTGTGTCGCTTTTGTAAAGACATCTTTTTCATCTGTTCCCCTATTATATTATCTAATTTGTTTTGTTCATGTAACGGAACGCAAGGAAGGCAACATTGCATAGGGTTCAAAGTGCAAGCTTTAGAGCCAGGCCGCCTGAGGTTTGAATCCTGGCTGTTCCTATTCTAGCTCTAGGAGCCTAGGAATTGCCTAATCACTCTGCCTCCGTTTCCACACCTAAAGGTGGGCACAGTATTCGTACTTACCTCAGGGTTGTTGTAAGAATTAAACTGTACTATGTAAAAGTACATGAAAGCCCTTGACACAGTAGCAGACACGTAATAAAAGCATGTGATAGCTGTTATTATGCTGATCTTGTATAGAGCAACGTTGCTACACTTAGTAATTCTAATAGTTTATGTAAGTTTATCCAATAGTTTATGTTAGATGCTCGATGTAGGCAACCATATTGTGTGAAGGTAGGGGAACGTTGTTTTCCTTTTTTTTTTTTTAAATTTTTTTAATGTTTATTTGTTGTTGAAGGACAGAGAGACAGAGCATGAGCAGGGGATGGGAGAGAGAGAGGGAGACACAGAATCCGAAGCAGGCTCCAGGCTCTGAGCTGTCAGCACACAGCCGGATATGGGGCTCGAACCCACAAGCTATGAGATCATGACCTGAGCTGAAGTCCAAAGCTCAGCAGACTGAGCCATCCAGGCACCCCTAGATTTCTTTTTTTAATTGCCAATTCCATTCCCTGATTATTTGGGTTTCCTATGTTTTCTTATATTATTTTTTGTTCATTGATGTGTTTTTCTGTATACTTGTCCATTTCCTCTAAGTTTTCAAAGGAGCTCTGTGTTGATAGGTACTTATTTGTGGGGTCAGGATGGGCTGCTGAAGGTAGGTGGCTGCTTTGCATGTGGGTGGACGGAAGATAACACTGTTACAATTTTTCTGACACCTCAAAGAATGACCCCCACCTCTTGCCTAATTCACGGAAGCTTTATTCCAAAGAAAACTCAGGAGGGTCACGTGATAAAGGAAAGCCCGAGTTGTAGGTTCTTTAATATTGGGTCCCAGCTTTTCCACCACTTCTTTCTAAAGAGGCAGTTTGGGTTCTTGGATTTGCAAACCCAATTTGGGTTGCCCGGTCTCCCTTCGGGCAATTGGAGCTATCGCCGACCTGGGATGTCTACGTTCAGCCCCACCCAAGGGTACCCCGCCAAGGCTGCTCTAGGGCAGCCCCCAATAATTTCTGCGTGGAGAAAAAGGAACCCCCTCCCGGCCCGGGCGGGTCCTGCCCCTCCTCGAGGAGGTGGTGGTCCAGTGGTGACCAGCCGGCTGTTGGACTGGAAGTGGCATTGCGCAGGTTTCGGTAGCCTCGAGCGCAGAACGGCCTTTCGGCCCGGGGCCAGCCCACACGCTGGCCTCGGTCCCATCCCCTTGGCCTAGGTTGAGTGTCGCGAGCAGCGACGCACGTGCGTGCTGGGCTCTAACAAGTCCCAAGAACCCACCTGCTCTGGCGGCGAGGTCGGTGGGCCTGGTCCCGCGGGAAGGACATTCTGTGCGGTCGCCCAAGTCCTGGGGGCGACTCAGCGAACTCCGGGTCCTAGCGCCGCGCACACGCCCCTCGGATTTCAAGTCCCGCCTCCCGCAGGCGTGGATGGAACCGGTAGGTGGCTTTGGGCAGAGGAATCTTTCTGCGGAGCCGGGCAGTGCTGGGTACGGCACCAGAGCACCTGTCTCCGAGAAGCAAGGCAAAGATTCAGAGCTGGTCCCCGCCGCGGCCGAGGTGTCCCGCAGCAGCTCCGCCCGTCTTTCCTACCTGCGGGAGGGACCGCGCGGGCGCGCACCGACTGGCCGGTGGCTGCTGGCCGGCCACAAGGGGGTGATGTGCGCTAATCCCTCTTCCGGGACGCCGGGGCTGCGGGCGAGGATTTCGGGTCTTACGCATCCGGGTCTTAGGCATCCGAGTGCGGAGCGCCGCACCCCTCTCCCCGCCCCTCTGGAAGCTACGATTGGCCACTGGCGGGGCTCGGGTGGCCCCTTGGTAGGTGGCCGCTTTCCTCCAACGGATTTGAAGCCTTCCGACCCCCACACCTTGGACGTCCAAAGGTGGGTGTTCTCAGACCCTCCAAGAATTTTGAAGGACGCTGCCCACTGGACTGTTCAGGTTTAACTGGTCGACAGTGACCGCACATTAGGCCACCATAAAGCTTCTGCCAGCGATGGACTCAAAAGCATTGCCAAACTCCCGACAAGGTTGTTACCTACAGGAAGAAATTGAATTGCCATATTTGGGAGCAGTCTGGGAGCTGAGGACCAAAGGGGCCTTAGAGCAGTGGGGGTGGTGAAGGCCTGCAAAGCTCACCCAACCCTGAGAGCTTGGGCTTGGAAGGAGAAAGAGAGCAGAAAGTCCCCTGTGAGCTGCCTTTCTCATCAGACCCTAATCAGTAAAGATAGCTGGCTCCTGCTAGGAGCCAGGCAAAGCTACAGACGTTCCCTCCTTTAGTCCAGACCGTAACCCACTGGAGGTACCAACGGCTGCTATCTGCATGCCACAGGGGAGGAAACTGAGGCCCAGGAAAAGTAAGTTGTCCTAGGTTATAAAATGAGTGGTAAAGACTGGAACCCAGGTCTGACTGATCCCAGCCCACGGGCTTATCTCCTTTGCCGTGATAACCATAATAATAAACGTTAACTCCCCTGAGCACTTAATGTCTGCCAAAGCGTCGAGCGGAATGTTTTCAATGTTTTCGTAATGCTTTGTTTAATCTCCACAACAACCCTATGAGGAAGGTACCGTTATTATCACACTACCTTACATTTACATCACGTAGGGGCCACTTTTAGGCAACAGACTTGAGCAATGGAAACTTGAACAAGGCAGGGCCCACAGCCACCACCTGAGCTGAATTAAGCCACCCACCTGCAGACCTCCGTAGGCCCTAACTGACCAATAGGCCACTTACAACCGGTCACAGTTACCAAAAAAGGGACACTTGCGAACTTTCCCATAACTCCTCACTCTGCCCTTTAACTACAGCCCCCACCCACCGCTGCTTCCCGGCAGACAGTCTCTGCTTTGCTATCCTGCCCGCTGCTCCCTCGCGGTGTATTCGATAAACTTCTATCTCCTTTGCTCTTCCGTGGGTGAATTCTTTCACCACGCGTGCCCCAGGCCTCCACCCAATCAGGTCGCCCCAGGTACAGTACCTTGTTAATACCATAGTACTCTGTTTCATCCTCCCCACAACTCTCTGAGGTGGGTACCATTCTTACCACTCTTATCTGACGGGGAGATAAATTGTCTTGGAGGGGTGAGAAACTTGCCTACAGTTAGTTACACAGCTAATCCCTGGCATAGTTGGAGTTGAGCCCAGCCAGTCCCACTCCCGAGCAGATACGCTAGCTACCGTGTTCTAGTGCTCACTCTATTATGGGTTGTGCGAAGTAAGGGAGATGATTCATTTTCAGAAATAGCAAATAAAAGCTGTGCTGTCTAATTAACAATAGGTTTACAACCTATTGGAAGTATGGACGAACCCACGCCCCCACCCCACCCCCGCCTTACAATGGAGTCCCAAACCTTCAACATTTCACTTCCTGGTTCTTCTTCCCACCCCCCCCCCCCAACCTCTTTGTTTCAGAGGCTTATTTTCACAGGCTTCCTGGTTCTTCTTCCTCCCCCCCCCCCCACCTTTGTTTCACAGGCTTTGCAACGAGCAGAGGGAGGAGGAACTGAAAGTCCCTGCATCACCTCAGGGAATGTACATTTGTTCCAAACAGACTACTTTTTGCCTTACATGGGCATAGGCGACACCCAGGTAAGGCTGTAACCTCTGTAGTGCTCGGCCAATGAGGAACCAGGGGAGGGACCTGCGTGCTGGGAGATAAATTGTCTGCTGTGACTGCCCCAGTGTGCCTGTCCATCAGACACCCGCTCTTGCAAGAACATTGATTAAAGCCTTGCTTTCCTGTGCTCCGAGTCTCCGCATCCCTCCTTTGACTGGGTCGGCAGGGTGATTTCTCACAGGTGTTTCAGACCACCTCTTCCCAAGGATTTCATCTGAGACAAGCTGAAGAACGGTGAAAATTCCTGATGCCCTCCAACCACTACAGCCGACGCCATCCTTTCAACCGTCTGCCTTATACATTATACTACAGCTCCCTGCAATCCCATGATTCCTGCACACTGTGGGGACAGAGCTCATGCACGTCCTGTATCCGTGTTACAAGAGACTCCTCTACGCGCTGCCCTGGCCTCAGCCTGTGCACATCAGCCAGGTTAGGAGATTTAGGCAGAATATTCTTTTCTTTCTTTCTATTTTTATTTTTATTTTTAGCAAAAATATGTCTGGTGCCTGGGTTTATTGCGTCCCCCAGTTACCACGTGTCCTGAAGAGTCCAAACCTAGAAAATAATGTCTGAACGGTTGACTCCAGTCCAGGAACACGAGGCAAGTTCCATCCAGGTTTCTCCCACATGGAAGTAGGGCTATTGCCTGTTCTATGTGTTATTTGAAACAAACTCTGTGACATTGTATCTGTTGGCTTTACTCTTAGGTTCCCCGGTAGGGTTCTCGAGGCTTGGGACTTCAAAACAAAACGAAAACAAGCAAATAAAACATGCTACTCCTCCATCATTATGATCTGTTGGGACCCTCTGTTTAAATTTGTGTGTGGAGAAGCTTACGGCCCATGTAAACCAGATTCATGAAATTTGGCTGCTTCTATGAGAAGTGACTTTGAGGGACGTCTGTCTAATACCAAATGGACAGTAATGGGAGGTCACTTCATTACTAGCTATGAGGCACTGCTAAGCAGCCTCATACCCCACAGTACCTACAGAATTGCTGGGAGACTGGGATGACGGGGTTTTGTAGGATGCCAGTAACAGGGGCCTCGGCCTTTTCTTTATGTGCCAGTTGGAAGGAGGGCACCATCTACCTAAGGCCCATCACAGCCAGCTTCTGATCAGATGATAATGTTAATAACCAGTTACCAAGCACTTAATATATCCACACAAATTACTCTCATATCCAATCCAGTAGGGTGGTTTCCATTTCATGAGGGGACCCCTAGGAACCAAACAGCCCAGGGCAATAGAATTGATTCTAGTTGCTTACTCTGGGGAGCTCCAAGGGACCTACGGGAGACATGAAAGGTATCCACCCTCCATTTCTGAAATCTGGTAAGGCCCAAGATGACTGGAGTTTGCTTTCTCTAACAGAATTATTTGTGTTTAATTTGCCCCAGTAGAACTTTGATGAAAGTAGTTTCTCAGCTTTGGTGTTAGAATCACCTGAGGAAATTTCCAGTAACTCCATGCCCAAGCCACACTCCAGACTGATTAAATTAGAACGTCTGCAAAATGAAACCGAGGTATCGGTATGTTTCGAAGCGCCCCTCCCCCAACCAGGTGATTTCAGTGTGCAACCGTTCCTCACAGTTTTCCTCCTAAACCCCCCCGAGTGGTTTACGGTGCAGAGCGCCTGTGGCACCTGTTAGAGCAGAGGTCTGTGGGCCGGGAACCTCAAACATTCCTGGAGGGAGTGAATGCTGCTGTGACTGAATTAAAAGAGGCAAGTTCCAAGGTGTTTGCTACGGCTCAAATCAGAGACCAATTTTACAGGATCACTTTATGCAAAGGAATATAGATGTGTTGAGGGCATTGGAGGTTGGAGGTAAATTGGCCTCGGTCACACGGTGGAGACTGAGCCTGGGCCTGGCTCCTCTGATAAAAGTAGTCTCCTCTGATAACCAGCTATACGCTGCCCTTTGGTTGTCCTTGAACTTTAAGAAAATACCCACCCAAAGTGAAAATCTGATTGGGGCTAAGCTATGGGGATCAGGGAAGACTATAGGGTGAACTGGTAAAACGGGAGCAGTGACCTACCTTGTTTAGGCTGACAGGGTGGCTGGGCATCGAGGGACACAGTCAGCGGTGACATGAGCAGGGGTCACAGGCGGGGCAAGGAGCGTGGCAGAAATACAGTGGCGTCAAAGGCTGACTAGCACTTGTATGAATCCCCCTGCCCTGGGGACTGCCCAAGTCCCTCTCATCCCTGAACATGGGGCTGGAGGTTCTGTGTGAATGGATGGGAGAGAGGGGCTGGGAGGCGTTATTATCTGGACGTTGATAACAACCTGTACTGATGAGCCTGTGAAGCCGACCGCATATTGGTATAATCAAATGGCACAGGAGTATACCTCAAGCCCAACAGATTTCCCATTAAAACAAAGCCCCACTCCCAACCATGCGTAAGTTTCTCTTGGGGCCGTAAGTGTCGGAAAGGCATCTTTATGATTGCTGCAGGGAAGAAAGTGTGTGAGTAGCACTCTCTCCCCACAAAAAAAAAAAAAAAAAAAAAAAAAGGTATCCTGGCAAGCAGATCTCCAAACCATCAGGACACTTTATATGTAATACATGTTATATTAGATAGTAAGTTCTTTGACTAAAAGGCTGTTCCCTGGCTGGTGCATTCATGACTAGCAATGACTGAGTCAAGCTCGTGCTTGTCTGAATCCATATTGTCTTTGAACTATTTTGTCTCTGGCCTCCCTGAAATGAAAACACTGGGAAAAAAGAGCCAATAACCTCCACCGAGAGAAACAGTGTCATTTTGAAACATCTGTAACAACCTGTTTACCTTTTTCAAAATCCTCACCAACAGAGTCACACTATCCCTCTAGTCATAATTTCAAGCACTTTGTCTCCATAGTGATGATTCAGGCTCCCGTTGCCATGGTGATCATTCTATGAGCTAAACACTTTCATCAATTCTTCCCTTCCTTCCCATTACCATCGTCAATGCCGCAGTCCAGGCGCTTATTATGTCTTCAGTACCTAGCACCGAACCTGACAAATAATAGGTGGTCACTGTATTAAAATAGCTCTTACCTGATGTTTCCACCTCCAGGCTTTGTCCTGTGGGTTTTTACCCTTTATCTTCTTCTTCTTCTTCCTTTTTTTTTTTTTCCTTTGCTGGAATTTTCAAACTGCCAAAGCAAACGTATGCTCATTTTAGACAACTCAAACAATACAGATGTCTACAAAGTTAAAGTAAACATTCCTCTCCTCTCCAAAATAAATTCTGGCTGGATCAATGATGTAAACATAAAAAACGAAAGAAGTTAGAAGGATTTATGATCTGTGATAAGCAAGATCATTTTCAGTAAGAATGAACTCCAGAAGCCATCAAGAAACAAAATATATTTGACCATATAAACATTGCTAAAGCTGCACGGGAAAGGGGCAATACTCCAGAAAGCAAACGACAAGATGCACAACCTCACTCATAATTAAACAAATGCAAATAAACTACAGTGAATAAAGATATGAGATTGTTGTTTCACTGATCTGATTGGCAAACACCAATTTTTAGTGGTGCCTGTTTCTGCAAGACTGAGGAGAAAGGGAGCCTTTTCATAAACTGTTGGTGAAAATGTACATTGGTGCATTCTTTCTGGAGGATACTTGGACAATATTTATCAGAACTAAAAATGCCCATCTCCTTTTACCATTAATCCCTCTGCCTTAAATTTACCCCATATATAGTTGCAAATGTTGAGCAAGATGTACGTACCTGTTTACCTATTTAATGCTACATTGTTTGGAAGCAGCAAAAGATTGGAAACATTCAGTGTTCAAAAGTAGGGGTCAAGTTAACTGAATTACAGTAAACCTATAGAATGGACTAAGGATGACCCTGAGAAAAGAATAAAGTAGTTCTATATCCTCAAGAGTCAAAAGAACAAGTACATTTTTACAAGAATAAATGTATATATGATGTGAATATAGGCATTAAAATATTTTTTGGCAATAGGGGTGCTTGGGTAGCTCAGTCAGTTAAGTATTTGAATTCACTCAGGTCATGATCTCACCGTTCATGAGTTCAAGCCCCACGTCGGGCTCTGTGCTGACGGCTCAGAGCCTGGAGCCTGCTTCAGATTCCGTGTCCTCTCTGTCTCTCTGTCTCTCTCTCTCTCTCTCTCTCTCTCTCTCTCTCTCTCTCTGCCCCTCCCCCACTCGTGTTCTGTCTTGCTCTGTCTCTCGAAAAATAAGTGTTAAACAAATTTTAAATACTTTTTGGCAATAAATTACAGGAAACAGTTATCAGTGGGATGTGAGCTGGTGTGAAGAAAGGAAAAAAATGTTCACTTTTATGTATGTGTTCACTTGGTAAATTTTCCATCTTATACATGTTTCGTGTATGACCTTTCAAAAACTGACCACAGGAGTTTCCCTTTCTCTACTTCTCCAACAGCAATGCCCAGAGATACTTTTTACATTTAGTTTTTTTTCTGTATGTAGATAAGAAAGATACAAATATGCATTTTTGCACATGCACAATTACAGTGTTTTGTTGTTATAAAAATGGGATTTATATAGTTCTGCAATTTGCTTTTCCTAATTTATATATCATTCACATCTTTCCATGTAAAGACATACTGCATAAAATTTCGTAGCTAATTAGCTGCCTACACTCTCTGATTCACTGATTGAGCACATGTGCATTAAGCACCAAACAGATGCCAGGCCTTGTGCCAGGCAAATGGGGACGAAACGTTGAATCAAACGGTCCCTGTCCTCAGGAGGCTCACACCCTCGCAGAGGAGAGGAACGAGTAAATGGATGTGGTCGGGGTGGTCCTTGCAGTGAGTACCTACCTCACCCAACTTGGGATTCAGGGGACTTCTGAACCTGCCTTTTCCTCAAGCACCCACAGGAGTGCATGGACAGAATTTTCCTCATTCTAGGGTGTTTTCTAATAGGCTTTATTTTTTATAGCAGTTTGAGGTTCACAGCAAAACTGAGAAGAATATGCAGAGTTTCCAAATCCCCCTTGCCCGTACGTACATAATGTCCCCCCACTATCAACATCCCGCATTAGAGTGGTACATTTGTTACCACCATTGTAATTGCCCTTATCAGCCAAAGTCCATTGTTTATATCAGGTTTCTCTCTTGGTGTTGTACGTTCTACAGTTTTTGACAAATGCATCATGACATTATGGCATCATTGTAGAACCATACAGAATAATTTCATTGCCTTAAAAGCCCTCTGTGGTCTGTCTATTCATCCCCTCCCTACTTCCTAATCCCTGGCAACACTGATCTTTTCACTGTCTCCAAAGTTTTGCCTTTTCCAGAATGTTACATAATCGGCATATACAACATGCAGCCTTTTTAGATTGGCTTCTTTCACTTAGTAAGATGCATTTAAGTTCCCTCAATGTCTTGTCAAGGCTTGATAGCTCATTTCTTTTTAGCACTGAATAATATTCCATTGTGTGGATATGCCACGGCTGATTTACCCATTCCCCTGCTGAAGTACATCTTGGTTGCTTCCAAGTTTTGGCAAGTATGAATAAAGCTGCTACAAACATGCACGTGCAGATTTTTGTGTGAACATCACTTTTCAGCTCCCGTGGGTAAATACCAAGGAGTGCAGTTGCTGGATTGTATGGTGAGATTATATTTAGTTTTGTAAGAAACCACCAAACTTCAAAAGTGGTATAGCACAGTGTATTTTTGAAATGACTTAGTCTTGTCCCCACAGTACCTATAAGAGGTTATGCTTTCAGAGACTCCAGAAACTTCCCTGCTCAGGCAGTGTTTTCCCTCTCACTGAAGATGGCTCTCCCTCTGCCCTTATGTTCCGTATTCTTAGTTTGAGTCTTTGAACTCTGTCAAAATGCAAACCCCTATACAATCGGTAACAATTTTCATTGTTATCAATTAGGCATATTGTGAACAGGAATAAACACACTGAGAGTGTTTTGATAAAGCTTGAAGTGAAGGTTAAGGGGAAGAAGTACAGTATATACAACTGGTCTATCTTCTTCTTCTCCCAGGAGTGTTTGCTGTATCGAGAGAGACAGATTGGTCCCGTTTAATCTAATAAACGGAGAAGGAGCTAACAGTCACCAGGCCCTGGACTGGAACAGGGGATACAGAGGTGAAGAGCTCAGTTTGTGTCCTTGTGGAACTCACCACCCAGGTATGTACAAACACACTTTTGATATAACATAAGTACTATAATTGCAAAAACCATTTATTGTTGATGTTTAAATAGTCTGCCTGGTTGTCAGTTGATGTGTCAGATCATGTATTGCAATGTCTGATGCAGAAAATATGGTTGGCACTAACAGAGGAATTAACCACAGAAGTTTAGCAGTGAGCATGACTGACTCAGCCTGGAGGGTCTGAGATGTCTTCACAGAGCAGGCAAAATACTCAACCGTATATTGACCATTCCTAGCACAGGGAGAGACAGGTTTTAAGGCAGACAGGTCAGTATAGGCAAAGATGTGGAAGTGAGAAAGAGCATGGTCTGTTGGGAGAAAGAACAGGGTCGGGAGTGGCCACAAGAAAAGGTGTCTGTGTTGGGAGGGGCCGGAGGGATGGGTTGGTACAAGAAAGGATTAAAGGACTTTTACATCATGGGCAAGAAGTTGACCTTGTACAGTAGACCTGTGCTGTCCAGCAGGATAGCCACTAACCATACATGTCTCTTGGGTGTAGGAAATGTGGCGAGTGCAGCTGAGGGGCAGAATCTGTTTAATTTGAAAATGGAAGTATTCTGGGGCACCTGGGTGGCTCAGTGGGGTAAGCATCTGACTCTTGATTCGGCTGGGGTCATGATATCGTGGTTCCTGAGATCGAGCTTCACAGCCAGCTCTGGGCTGACAGCGAGGAGCCTGCTTGGAATTCTCCCTCTCTCTCTCTCTCTCTCTCTCTGCCCCTCCCCCGCTTGAGGGCACACAGGCTTTCTCTTAAAATAAATAAACTTTAAAAAATGGAAGTAGTCTAAACTAAGTAGAGGTAGATTGCATGTTGATAATATTTTAGATATGTTGGGTTAAATAAAATACATTATTGAAATTAATTTCAACTATTTCTTTTCACCTTTTAAGGATGAGGCTACTAGAACCTTTAAAATTACATGTTTAGGGGCGCCTGGGTGGCTCAGTCAGTTAAGCATCCAACTTTAGCTCAGGTCATGATCTCAGGATTTGTGGGTTCGAGCCCCGTGTCGGACTCTGTGCTGACAGCTCAGAGCCTGGAACCTGCTTTGGATTCTGTGTCTTCCTGTATCTCTGCCCCTCCCCTGCTCATGCTTTGTCTCTGTCTCTGTCTCTGAGAAATAAATAAACATTAAAAAATTTTTAAATTACATGTTTAGCTCATGTATATCTCTTTTGGACAGTGCTGCCATAGGCAGTTGGGAATCATTGAGAGTTTTTGTGCAGAGGAAAGAATGTGATCAAGTTGGGATTTTATAATTGCAAATCTGAGAGTGGAGTGAAGGACGGCTTGGTGGGAGAGTGCACCTAGGAGTAAGGTGACCAACCAGTTAGAAGGCTATCGCTATGGTTCACTTGAGAGTCAATAAGGATATACATGAGGCAGCAGGAATAGAGTGGAGGAGTTATATTGAAAATATATTTAGGAAGGGAAGTTGAGAGGGCTTAGTAATGGATTGGCTCTGGGGATGTGTTGTACAATAAAAGAATTTAGCTTTTGTTCCTGCTTCCTGGGAGATAATCTCAAAACCCTTGGAATCTCCCAAGTGATAGGAGTGTCTTTGTTATTCATGGTGGACCCCTTGGACCACACTTGAGTTATGTTAATGAAGTTACTCATGGTGGGCTTCTAGATAGTTTCAGGATGGGGGCTAACCATGCCAGAAAGACCCACCATATGATTGGGGGTTGGGGCTTTGAGCTAAGTGATATCAGCTGGACCTCCCAACCTTGGGGAAGGAAGGAGGGTTTCACATTTGGGACCTTCCCAGACCTTTTACTATGGTTTCTTTTGGGGGCTAGTCTTGATTTGAATCCTTTATTATAAACTATAATCAGAAGTATAACACTTTCCTGAGTTCTGTGAGTCATTCTAGTGAATTATGAAACCTGAAGGGGTTATGGAAAACCCTTTCATTTTTAGCCCATTGTGGTTGGCATCTGAAGTGAGAGCAGTCTAATGGGGGGATGTGCCCTTAACCTATGAAATCTAATCTAATTCTGTAGAGCTAGTGTCGGAGTTGCTCTGCAGGGTAAGAGAGAACAGGTTGAGGATGATTCCACAGATTCTAAATTAAAAATGTAGGGAATTCAGTAGGAGATGCAGATCTGAGTCAGAGCAAGGGAGGATGGATTGAGTGCTCTTCCTGTCAACTTTGAGGAGGCTATTGTCTTCAGGAGACTTGTTGAGATGTCTAGGAAGCTACACAGTTGGAGTTCAGGAGAGAATCTGGGCTGCAGAAGAAGATTTTGGAGTGCCCCACGTACAGGATGTGGAAATAGGGATTTTTCTGCCTTTGTGTCCTCTAAAGCCCCCTTGCTCCTCCCGTCCACAGTCCTCCTGCTAGACAGATCTTCCTGTGCCTTTGCCTTTTCTACCAAAACTGCATCGAAGTTATTCCTTCCTCTTCGTGCTCTTCCCACTCTGGCCTAAAGTGATCCCTAGAACTGTCCTCCTGCCCAAGTGTTGAGCCAATGATCTGGATAGGGTAGATAACCAGGTGGCTGGAAGCACACCCTCCCCACCCTGTGTGCAGTCCATCTGCTCATACCAATTTTCATCTGATAATCTGCCTACGCAATTCTTTCCCTTTTCACCTCTTCTTCTGGATGGTGAGGACACATCCTTGAACCTTTGCAAGGTTAAGCTTGTCTTATCACTCGTACATTACATAACATGATGAGATAGTTCATTGTTTTGAATGCCAAAGGCATTCATATTTCTTTTTCCAAACAAATATTTGAGCACCTAGTGTGTGCTTACTGTTAAAGACATAAAGATGAAAAGACACAGTTGCTACCTCCAAGGAGTTCACAGTCTGAGGGAATTCAAACACTTATATGCTCACCAAATTCTTTTGATCGTTTGATTATGTATAAATTTTATTTGAGGAGGTTATCTAATATAAATCCATTTTATAAGCTGACAGGGGTTAGTATATTCAAGATGAAACCGTTTTGCTGACTTCTCAAGAATTGCCCACGGAAGAAACTGGATTTCAGAAAATTAAATGTTTCTTAATTTTTGGTTTTTTAATTGACACCAAATGTTTATTTCTTTTGTTTGTTTGTTTAGCATTTTTTCATATCCTATCTATCTATCTATCTATCTATCTATCTAATCTATCATCTATCTATACAAGCTTCTCCCTACCCAACCCCCTTTCCACTGCTCTAGCACTACTGTGAATATGGACAAGTGGTCTAGGGAAAAAGAAAGTTATTTTGGGACAAGCTCTAGGAAAGCATAATGCAAATAGATCTATAGGAGTTCCAAAGATCGCCATCGAGGTCAAAGGATGATGCGAGAATCGGCTCTATTCTCTTGCTGCTTTGGACTGTTCAAAACCTGGCAGCATCCACATCACCTGGGAGCTTTGTTAGAAATGCAGGATCTCAGGGGTGCCTGGGTGGCTCAGTCAGTTAAACATCAAACTCTTGAGTTTGGCTCAGGTCATGATCTCATGGTTCATGGGTTCGAGGCCCACATCCTTCTCTGCACTGACAGTGAGGAGCCTGCTTGGGATTCTCTCTTTCTCTCCCTCTATCTGTCCCTCCTCCACTCATTCTCTCTCTCTGTCTCTCAAAATAAAGTAAACTTTTAAAAAATGCAGAATCTCAGGCCCTACCAAGACCTACTAAATCGGAATCTGGATTTTTTTTTAAGATTTTATTTTTAAATAATCTCCATACCCCAAATGGAGCTCAAACTCATAACCCTAAGATCAAGAATCACAGGCTCCACTGACTGAGCTAGCCAGGCACCCCCAGAATCTGAATTTTTAACAAGATCACCAGCGATTTAGAATTTGAGAAGCACATAAAATTTGCACATAAAATTTGAGAAGCACTGCTCAGAGAATTTCATGTGGAGTTTTGTGAAATGCTATTACTATGCAAGGGAAATTAAATTTCAGTCCCACTGTAAACACTGACTGCTTGGTAAAGACTCTTGATGTGGTGGTGATCATTTTTAATGAGCTGGTGGAGAAAAGAGCTACCTCTTGCTTAAACACATTCTCCCACCTTAAATGTGGAGAAGAATCTTGAAAGAAGGAACTTTCTTTGCTCAGCACAGTTGTACAGATGGGCTGTGTATTCAAGGTGGCCCTGAGCAAAGTGAACTCAGTTTCTCCATTTCTTGGGATGGAGTTGGGGGAAGAAGTTGGTCTCATGAGCGACAAGACTCACTTGTCACTACCTGAATGTCAGGACTGTTTTAGAGCACATTTATCCCCTCTTTTGGTGACTTAAGAATTCAGATTTCAGAATTCAGAATTCAGATTTTCTTTCCTTGGGTTTCAGCTCTTAAAGGTTTTGCTTGGGATTCAGATGTGTACCTTCTTTTGAGTTAGATACCTTCAGACTCGAGGGCTAATGGTTTGGTTTGTCTCTTGGAACTTGATTATATTATAATTATTCAGTCACTCTGGGAACCAGGAGCTCATGGAAACTCCACTGATTAAGATATATGGGTTGTAGTTCCTTGCTGTGCCCCTGTATTAATTTCCTGTGGCTGCAGTAATACATCACCACAAATTTGAGGGTTTTAAACAACAGAAATGTGTTTTCTCACAGTTCTGGAGGACAGAAGTTAGAAACCAATCTGTCTGCAAGGCATGCTCATTCTGAAGGTTCTAGGAAAGAACGTTTCCTTGACTCTTCCATTTCTGGTGGCTCTTGGTGTTCCTTGGCTTTAGGCTACGTAACTCTAATCTCTGTCTCTGTCTTCAGGTGGCTTTCTCTATCTCTGTCTTTTCTCTTCTCTTATAAGGACATTTGTCCTTGAATTCAGGGCCTACCCAGATAGTCCTGGATGATCTCATCTTGAGATCCTTAACTCCATTACACCTTCAAAGATTTTTTTTCCCCCAAATCAGGTTACATTCACAGATTCTTATGGTTAGAACATAGACATATTTTGGGGGGAGCTACCATTCAATACACTACAGACCCCAGCAAGCTGTGTTGCTCTGGACAGGACCCCTAAGCCTCAGGGTTCTCATCTATGAGATCTCTTGAACTATAGCACCAACATTTTGTGACTCTAAGAGTCTTTTACTTGAGAGTTCTATCCCTAGGCAAAATAGGACAAATAAAGAAAACACTCTCAAGTATTTACTTTTGTAAAGTAATCTTTTAAAATCTTTTAATCTCTATGGCTTGCTGTTTTTACATGAATTAATTAATTAAGCAAGTATTGGACCAGGACACAATTCTCAGCAAGGTGTTGGAATACAGTTACAAAGAAAATAATAAGATTCCTGCTGCCCTCTTGGAACTTACATTCCATGTAAGCTCACATTTTATTCCACTGGAAAAGAGAGGCAATAAAGAAGTAACAAATAAATACTCAAGCTAGCATTACACACCATGTAAGAAAATAGAGCGATGGAGAGAGGCACTGGAGAGGTTGACCAGGAAGGCTTCTCCAAGGAAGGGACCTTTAAGCTAAGGTATTAAAATTGAGGAGGAGCGAAGAATAGGGTAGTTCAAGAAACTGACAGGAGGCCACTGAGACTGGAGTAGATTTCTTGAAGCTTCCACGTGATCAATGAATTACGGAGAACGAAAAGTAGCAGCATATGTGAAAAAGCTTGCAGGATTTTAGTTGACAGTATGTCAGTACTGTGATGTGACTGTCACAGACGTCTGTGTGGTCTTACACTGTGCCAGCAGAAATCTGGTCTCTGGCTCAGGAAAGACGATGGTCCTCCACTGTCCTGTGCTATGTCCTGTCACTATGGAGAACACCCCCATAGTGCTGTGTTCCATTCTGGGCACTGCAGGTGCCCCAAGTAAAAGTAGATCAATTAAAGACCATCTTGGACGGTGCCATGTTTAAAAGAAATCCAAATATCACTCCAAATGACTTTAAAAATAATGTAGATCTTCACTCTGGGTTTTCTTGAAGTCACAATACAGATGTTTATATGAGCATCACAAAGAAAATATCTTAAACATTTTCTTTTAGGCATCTCTTGCAACAAATTCCACACACCTGCCAGTCTCAGCTTCTCTTCTCTCTGTTGTTGTCCATTCTTTAAATTCTTTTAATGTTTATTTATTTCTGAGAGAGAGAGACAGAGTGTGAGCAGGAGAGGGGGCAGAGAGAGGAGGGAGACACAGAATTTGAAGCAGGCTCCAGGCTGAGCTGTATGCACAGAGCCCAAGGTGGGGCTTGAACTCACAAACTGTGAGATCGTGACCTGAGCTGAAGTCAGACGCTTAACCAACTGAGCCACTCAGGCACTCCTATTGCTGTCCTTTCATACCTTCCACCCCACTGCTGCCTCACAAGGACCCCCTTCAAAAAGTCTGAGCTGTCCATGTCTGCCCCTTGCCCGCTGATGAGTATAGTTCCCTCTGATTTCTCCTCTCACAACAAGCAGCATGCCTGACACAAATAGAGCCTTTCATCTCCATGCACCTACTTTAAGATGTCCATGGAGGATAAATGCATGAGATGTTTCAAAAGTAAAATCAACAGGACTCAGTAATTGGTTGGTCAATCGTAACATTCTCTAACATTTATTTTATTCTTACAATCTGTCACGGCCGGTGCTACTCTGTGAAGTAATGTTCTTATTCTCGTTCAAAAATGGGGGAACCAAGCTTCAGAAAGGCCCTACATGTTGTCTAAATCAACAGAGCTATAAAATGGCAGCTCTGGGATTTGAACCAAAGAAGTCTGACTGTGGGCTCAGGGTAACTAACTGGGACTGGTGAGGTCATCAACACAGCCAGGAAGAATAAGTGAAAGGACAGGCCTTTGGTTTCAGGAGGGGTATGGGCCATGCTAAGTTACTGTTACGCCATGTTAAAACTCCCACTTAATTTCTAAGGTTAAATCTAAAGACTGCTTGTTTTCTATTTTCCTACCTTCTTTGTTCAATCTTCGTAGTAACGGTTAACTCTGATTTTTAAAATTCAACACCCCCAAATCTTCCTGAAGAAATATAAAATGATAGATGAGGCACTCCAAAGAAGATTCAAAATCAGAAAAGAAGCACTGATAGCTTCATAGATTTTCCTGGTTTCTTTGGCTACCCTTCCATCCTTAGCATTGAAGCTGATGGCTTGGGGTACAGTCTGGGACTAAAGTGGGTTCAGACTCTGTGTGTCTGATGCAAGCTAATTGTGTATTGCCCAAATGCTTCATGCCCCCTGGGTTTGTTAGGTTCTTGGTAGCGACACCTACGATAGGGAATAAACCCTGTTCTCTTCTTGGGGGGAAAGAGATGACCCCAACCCACATCAATATTACAATCACTGGTGCTTCAGGGTTATCACAAAGGTTGACTAAGACCTTTTCCTAACAGCACCTTTCCATGGTAAACTCTGAACAGCTTTCAGACAAATTTTTTTTTAATATGAAATTTATTGTCAAATTGGTTTCCATACAACACCCAGTGCTCATCCCAACAGGTGACCTCCTCGATGCCCATCGCCCCCTCTTCCCTTCCTCCCAGCCCCCATCAACCCTTAGTTTATTCTCAGGTTTTAAGAGTCCCTTATGGTTTGCCTCCCTCCCTCTCTAACTTTTTTTTCCCCTTCCCCTCCCCCATGGTCTTCTGTTAAGTTTCTCAGGATCTGAATGCAAACTGGTTCAGCCACCCTGGAAAACAGTGTGGAGGTTCCTCAAAAAATTAAAAATAGATCTACCCTATGACCCAGCAATAGCACTGCTAGGAATTTACCCAAAGGATACGGGAGTGCTGATGCATAGGGGCAATTGTGCCCCAATGTTTACAGCAGCACTTTCAACAATAGCCAAATTATGGAAAGAGCCTAAATGTCCATCAACTGACGAATGGATAAAGAAATTGTGGTTTATATACACAATGGAGTACTACGTGGCAATGAGAAAGAATGAAATATGGCCTTTTGTAGCAACGTGGATGGAACTGGAGAGTGTTATGCTAAGTGAAATAAGTCGTACAGAAAAAGACAGATACCATATGTTTTCACTCTTATGTGGATCCTGAGAAACAAATTTCCTATTCATAGAATGGTAACCAAGAAAGCAACTCACCCAGGTTGGGCCTCCCTGGAGATCAAGTATGGCTTATAATACTGTATTATTCTTATCAGTCCTCTCTTCATACTCCCCTCATTCTGGACGGAGGCTCCTTTTGACCTCTATGGCACAATCCCACTTTATTTTTTGTATTCAAGACCTGGTTTCCAAAAATGTCACAGGCCTGACTTAAAAAAAGAGAGACAGTTTTAGAATCCTTTGTGATCATCCTCCAAACCAAAAGACTGGGTTTCTAAGACCCGGAAACCAGGACGAGAAAGGGTTTTATTTTGCTGCCTCCTGCCCAGATCCCCTACAGGGCTACATGGACCCATCAGTCTCAGACAGCGCATTTGTGTCACCAAAACAAAGTCACTGGTATTCACATGCCATCATTCGTGCCGCAGTTTTGCCCTGTGGGTCCCTTTGATATTAGAAAGAACCTTTCCTCTTGGTGCCAGACAGACTTCAGCTCTAGTTTTCTTTCTTCTGATGGAGGCAAAAATCTCTCCCCCTCTGTCTGCTAAGGCTTCCACAAATCTTTCCCCCACTTCTCTAATTGGAAGAAAGGAACAAAGAGTTGAAATGCAAGGACGCACACCCTTAATCAATCCTTCCTCTGGTCATTCCCAAGAGAACTCGATCCCCCAGTCTGCCACTCCTCCCCACCTATGTCATCTACTACCCTCCGTGAAGCATTCCAGACTCAGAGGACAGTGACTCCAATTCTAGCACTTATTCATCTAAGCTAATCAGAACACGGCGGACCTGAGACAACACACTCAGGCTAGCAGAAAGGACTTGCATTACATGCTGAAAGGAATGACTTCTCCTTCTTTCCTGCTGGGTGTGAGCAAAACAAAACAAAACAAAAAAACGAAAACCGTTGCCCTAGTTGCTGACCGTGAAGGGAATCACCTTGAGGATGAAGCTTCAACTTGGATGGCAAAGAGCAGAGTTGGAAAGAGACCACTAATAACACAAATTTAAGCCATTGAAGCAACCAACCACTGTGGCCCGTTCTACCTTTTTTGGCTAATCACCTTGCTTGTTGTTTTTAACAAGTGTGTGTCAAGATTTCTGGTTTTGCTGTTACTGTTGTTTTGTCATTTTGGTTTTTGAGGGTTTCTTTTTTTTTTTCCTCGTCAAAAGACCCCATCCTGCCTTGTACTTCGGTCTCCTCCTCTTCAGGACATCCTATCACTGTCTCATCAGTTATTCACGTCAGAGACACAGGAATCAGATTGGTTTTTCCTCTTCCTGCATCATCTCCAGAACTTAATCAATCAGAAAGCCTACTTGCTCTAACCTCCAAAATATCTTCGTAATCCATCCTGTACCCCCATCTCTAACGCCATCATCTTATTCCATTGTATCTCACATAAAGTCTGCAATAGTCTTCTAACTGTTTTCCCTTCTCACTAGCCGGTCTTCCTATAATCTGTTATCCATGCAGATCTCAGAATGATCTTTTTAAAAAAAATTTTTTTTAACGTTTCTTTATTTTTGAGAGCAAGAGGGGGAGAGAGAGAGAGAGACAGAGTGTGAGCAGGGGAGGGGCAGAGAGAGAGGGAGACACAGAATCGGAAGCAGGCTCCAAGCTCCGAGCGGTCAGCACAGAGCCCGACGCAGGGCTTGAACCCACGACCGTGAGCCATGACCTGAGCCGGAGTCGGACGCTCGATTGACTGAACCACCCCGGTGCCCCATTAGAATGATCTTTTTTAAACACAGGTCATGCTATTCGTGTGTTTAAAAACTTTCTAATGACTTCTCACTTAGAAAAAATCCAACTATCTCATAATTATAGTAAAGACTATATCACTATAATTAAAGATCTCAAATAGAAGTTTGTTTCTCTTTCATATAACAGTCCAGGCTGGCAGGACAATTCTTCTCCATGAGGGTACTCAAGAGACCCAGCTTCCTTCCATCTTCTCACTCTGCCCTCCCGTAGGCTGGCATATTGTCTTCATTTGCAAGGGTGGTCACTCAAGGGAAAGGAAAAGAGAGGAAGTTAAAGAGGAGCATTTTCCCTTCAACCAAGTGAGGTGGGTGTTACACACGCCTCCTTTGTCCATCTTCCATTGGCAATAACTTTGGTGGTACGGCCATACCTCACAACAAAGAAGACCAGGAAGCTTAGCGTCTGGCTAACAAAGAAGAAAAGGAAAATAGATTTTGGAAGGTTGGCTACCAAGGTGTGCTTATTGTGGCCTTCAAGGCTGTATGACTGGTCCCTGCAGCTCCTCCAATATCATCTTCTATGTCATCCCTAGCGTACTAATTCTGAGCCATGGTGGCTTCCTTTTTACTCCTTCAACATTCTAAAATCATTCCTACCTTAAACCCTTTGCACTCACTCTCCCTTTGCGTGGAGCACTGCCCAATGAGCCTCACATCTGGGCGCCTTCTTAATCTCCAGGTAGCAGCACGAACATTCTCTTTCTTCGAGAGGACTTCTCTGACCACCCTTCCCAAACTTGCCTACCTCTTAGCTGTCAATGGCTATAACTCTGCTTCATTTTCTTCATAATGCTGATAGTTTCATGAAATCATCTATTTGTTTGTCTATTGGCCGCCTACCTCACTGGAATTTGAACCTTCCCACGAAGGGAGAGGCTTTATTTGCCTTGTTCTTGTTTACCGAGGTTACAAGCTCAGTGCCAAGAACATTGTATAGTCATGGTAGACACCTAAACAATCCTTTTAAAAATCAACTAGAATAAAAAGATCCTAAGCAATATATCCCTACCTCATCCCTTTGCAATTGCCTTCCAGATCAACATTTGAGACTTTGCATTTATCCCTTCTAATTTTATTTTCTTAGATTTGGCCCATTGCCCTGGTCTATGGATCTCTCTTGGGATTTGATCCTGGACCCGTCCACTACCTGGCCCAGGATCAGTACCCACGGATCCTCCCAGCGTCCCAGGCAAGTTGGCAGTCAGCGTCTCGCACTGTGTCAGTGGGCACTCACCATTCCCAGGGTCTCTAATTTATGTTTCCTTTTCATTTCATCTCCCTTTTGAATATGAGCTCCTACAATCTCTACACTGCTTCCAAGCAGGAATTATGTGTCTTGAGGAATAATGAACCAAGATTCGGGAGATGTGGGTGCTAGCTTCAGCGCCGCCGCACTGTTGTCCTTTTTTTTTTTTTTTTCCAAAAAAAATCACTTCATGAACGTCATTCCCCCTCTTTGTGGTCTTGATATTCCCATACGTAAAAGAGAGGGGGACAATGCCTGCTCTGCTTTCCTCACAGAGTTGTTACAAGAATCAGATAATGATGTATCTAAACATGCCATGGGACAATCTAAAACCCTTTTGAAATGGAAGGTAGTACTCCAGAACAGCCAGAGCCAGATGACAGGAGTCAGGGAGAGTCTGTGCCATGTGGGAGACTGCTAGGGAGTCTCCAAAACCATCATTCCCACCCCCCCCACCCCATTCACTGCACCCAGTAAGGCATCTTGGCCTCCCCCCCGCCCCCCGCACCAACCCCCGCAAGTTTTCATGTCAAGCGTGGAGACCCCTCCTCAGAGAAGACATCCCAAAAAATCCCTCTGTGCTCGGTGGCAAGAGGGCAGTCTTCATAAGAAGGGAGACTTTTAAAGTGCTGTTACAGCCAGTTTAACCTGTGGCCTTATCATAGCACATGTTGAAGTTTCTCAAAAATTGTCAAAGAAGATTGCATTCGTCACAGCAACGAACCCTTAGAATCTTCTTTTCATATGTTCCTCAAGAGCTCAAATAAATGATGGTGATACCCTAAATCTGCATCTTTTTAAAAATGTTTGTTTATGTATTTATTTTTGAGAGGGAGAGAGACAGAGAGAGAGAGAGAGAGAGCACAAGCAGGGGAGGGGCAGAGAGAGAGAGAGGGAGGGAAACACCGAATCCAAAGCGGGCTCCAAGCTCTGAGCTGTCAGCACAGAGCCTGACGTGGGGCTCGAACTCATGAACTGTGAGATCATGACCTGAGCCAAAGCCGAATGCTTAATCAACTGAGCCCCCCCCAGGCTAAAACTCTGTGTGTCTGTAACCCACTAAATGCTCTACTCTTTTTGACCCTTGTCCTTTCCTCCCCTCTCCCATAGCCCAAGCCTTCCAGGTGAGTCAGTCAGGCCACGCTTGGATCCTCCGCATCTTCTCTCATTCATTACCTTGTTTGATGCTCGAAAATTGCAGACACTGAGTTGGCCGTTCAGAAATGGGTGTACACGGAAAGAGAAAGAGGTTGACGAGTGCTCATAACAGTGATATTTTCTACCTATGTTGCCGATTTGTTGCCTTTCAGACTAAAAGAATTTGCGGCTCAGATCGGGTGGGGAGGAAGGGCACAGACACAGGGACCATGGCAGACACAGAGACTGAGCAGATTGCTGAGTAGCTCCTGAGTCATCCTCCCCATGACCCGAATAGAACGTCTTCCAAGCCCCTCAAGTTGTCCGATCCTAATGTCTTTACCTTGTATACATAGCTTATATTCTCGTTGGTTCTCTTGAGCATGGGGATGGGCATTGGTGAAAACGCATGCAAACAGCTGTTGGCCTGTGGAGTGGTTGCCTCCTTCAATAACCTCTTCAGTAACCTCTGTGGATATGATATGGATATGAATCCTCAGATGGAGTGAGCACCTGAGGTTAGCAGCCAGTGCAGTGCACCTCGGGTATTTCCACCTCCAAAATCTTTGGCCTCTTACCCATGGCTTACAAGTGAAAACAAGCCCCATCCCCTGCCCTCCAAACCCCACTAGGCTTGTATGTCATCGTGAAAGGGAGCAGTTTCTTGACAAGTCCCTTTTAAAGGTTTTCAAAGTCTGCTCTAGCATACAGCCAAGGAGAGAGCCCTCAAGTGACGGAGATCGTTTGTATTGGCTGAGATGTGACCTGGATGTAAAAGTGTTTGGGTACATTCAACCACATGGCCAGCCCTCCCGAGGTCAGAGCTTTCAGCCTGTCATACATGATCCTGCTTTGGTTTAGCGAAGCTAACACTGAAGAACCAATGCTGTGCCATGTACCATAGTGATTTAAAGGAAGGAAGGAAGGAAGGAAGGAAGGAAGGAAAGAAAGAAGAAAGAGGAGGGAGGAAGGGAAGGGAAGGGAAGGGAAGGGAAGGGAAGGGAAGGGAAGGAAGGAAGGAAGGAAGGAAGGAAGGAAGGAAGGAAGGAAGAAGAAAGAGGAGGGAGGAAAGGAAGGGAAGGAAGGAAGGAAGGAGGGAAGGAAGGAAGGAAGGAGGGAAGGAAGGAAGGAAGAAGAAAGAGGAGGGAGGAAAGGAAGGGAAGGGAAGGAAGGAAGAAAGAAAAGAAAAGAAAAGAAAAGAAAAGAAAAGAAAAGAAAAGAAAAGAAAAGAAAAGAAAAGAAAAGAAATACTTTCAAAGGACTTGCATTGCACTGGGTGGACAGACACAAAAAGACACCAGTCTGAAATAACGGGTTGAATGCGGCAACAGGACGAACAGTGCTGGGGAGCACGAACCTGGGGCTCTTAGCTCAGCCTGATGAGACCAGGGCTTCCTGGAGGATGTGACACCCAACATGAATCCTAAAGCGTGCCTAAGAAAAGGCACAAAGACAGAAGAGGGCATCCTGCAATAAGGGCAGAGGTGCAAAACAATATGCCCATCCGGTTGCCACAAATGGGTCTACACCTGAGAGCATAGCAAAGACGTAGAAAAGAAGCAGAAGGAAGAAACTGGCAACGAAGCTGCAATGGCAGGAAGGGTCAGAGCACAGAGAACCTCTCGTGTGTCCTCAGGGACCTGATTTTGTGTCCCAAAGACTGTGGAGAGCCAGAAAAGTTTTAAGAAGGGAGCGACGAAGTCATTACTTTGGTCTTTAACTGTTTGTCATTTGAGTTTTCTGCTCAGGACATATTTGCACATGTGGAGTTTCCTAACTGGGGGTGATTATCAAGGTGTTATGTGGCTTGGGTGTGAATGTTCAGGCTTTGCCCTGGGTGAACTGTGCGCTGCTAATTTTGTTTGTTTGGGGGAGACGGGCTGGATCCAGGGGCCCAGGAGCCCATCGGTTCGTGGCACACGGCCCAGGGCCCCCCTTTGTGTGGGCCAACACTGCCTCATGGCAGGCACCTTCAACGGCAAGGCAGAATCAGAGAGCTCCCTTTTATGCCTCAATTCTTACAGTGAGAGTCTTGAGGTAATTTTTTTCTTCTTTCTCAAACTGTGAGGAGCATTTGGCAGCTTTATAAAAAAAAAAAAAAAAAGCTGGTTTCCTAAAGTCAAGAATTTAAAATATTTTATTTAGTTTTGAATTTCCTTGAGAGATAAAAATGTGTTGATAAATTTCTTGGAATGAGAGATATGTTTGCTGTGAGGCAGAGCTGTTTGCCAAATCTTGAAGATGTTTCCCTCTGAAGCATTGAAAGTGGACGCGACAGCCCTCAAGTGCCTGGAGAACTTTATTTATTTATTCATTCTGAGAGAGGCAGCACTAGCAGGGGGAGGGGCAGAGAGAGAGGGAGAGAGAGAATCCCAAGCGGGCTCCACGCCATCAGCGCAGAGCCCTGTGTGGGGCTCGATCCCCCAAACGATGAAATCATGATGCGAGCCAAAATCAAAAGCCAGACACTTAATCGACTGAGCCACCCCGAAGAGTCTCCATGGGAAAGTGAGCACTCCCCAAGGTCTTATCGTGAGGAGCACCTTGGACATGGTGCTCGCTTCTCTTGAGAGAAGAACTCTTAATAAACAGATCTTTCCCCCTCAAGAATCGGCTGCTCTAGACACATGAAGAGATGCCCCACGTCACTAATTATCAGGTAAATTCAAATTAAAACCAAAATGAGGTATCACCTCACACCTGTCAGAATGGCTGGTATCGAAAACACAAGAAATAACAACAGGGTGCGGAGAAAAAAAGAACGCTTTCACGCTGCTGGGGGGGAATGCAAACTGGTGCAGCCACTGTGGAAACAGTAGAGAGGTTCCTCAAAAAATGAAAAATGGCATTACCAGATGATCCCGTAATTCTCCTGGGTATTTAAGAAAACAAAAGAAAACAAACAAAACACTAATTCAAAAAGGACATATACATGCCTGTGTTTGTTGAAACATTATTTACAATAGCCAAGATACGGGAGGAACTCAAGTGTCCATTGATTGATGAATGGATAAAGACGATGTGGTTATATATGTACTATGGAATATTACTCAGCCATAAAAAAGAACAAATCTCGCCATTTGCCACAACATGGATGGACCTAGAGGGTATCATGCTAAGTGAAATAAGTCAGTCAGAGAAAGACAAATACCATATTTCACTCATATGTGAAATTCAAGGAACAAAACCAACAAGGAAAAGAAGGGACAAAAGACACACTCTTAAATACAGACAACAAATTGGTGGTTGCCAGGGTGGAGGTCGTTGGGGGGTGGGTGAAACAGGTGAAGGAGGTTAAGAGTATACTTATCATGATGAGCACTGAGAGATGTATAAAATTGTTAAATCATTATATTGTACACCTGAAACCAATATAACACCGTATGCTGATTATACTCGAATAAAAATAATATTCTAACATCAGAAAAATCTGCTGTTCTGAATTTGTTAAAATGTGTTCAATACTTTGAATTCCTGAGCCAAATGCTGGACTAGAAAGGAAGTGTAATGCCATGTGTAATTTATAGTCCGATGAGTGTGAGATATCGGTTGCTTGGAAATAATTAATGAATTTTTTGAAAATACAGATTTTAAAGGTGACATAATTTAATGTAAAAATTACATATAAATACCCATCAAGAAACTTTCCGTACCAAGTGCCAAAATTTTCTGGTCACAAAATGTCCCGTCAAGGCTTAGGGGTTTGAGGTGGCACAGTTCTATTGTTTCGTGACCAATGCCACGTACACATACATATATATAAAGATTACAAGTCAAATGAGGGTTTCAAGGGACAGATAAGTCCCCAAATGCAGGGGACCCGTATTAGAGAATGCCGCCTTGGTCTGAAACCAAGGTGCCTAGAGATAACTCTACCCAAGTGTGCCCTCCGGTGAGAGAAGGAAACACAGAGATGCCAGCCATCCCTGAGAACGAGAAATGAAAGGGGACGTGGGACCAGGAAGGAGAAGGGGCTTTACGCTGGGAAATATGGCATGGTGAAACTTCAGACTCTCGGGAATCTAGTCAGTCTCCCTTTCCTGCTTGTACAGAAAAGAATGAAAATGTGGACAGGGAAGCAAAAAAGTCTCCAGTTCTACGGAACTGCGAGAGGAAAAGGGAAGCCCGTGCCCAACATCAAGTGTTTGTCTTGAAATGGTCTAGAACCTCTGGCAACAAGTAAGGGTGAATTATCAGGGGACAGCGCTGGAGGTAGGGTAGAAGACAGGAGAATAACCCTAGAAAGAGAGGAAAAGTCTTAACACGGTGACACAGAGTTGGATTTCTGAATTCGGAATGAGCTGAGTGTAACCAAGGAGACGTGCTGGTATGTGGAAGGGGCCGGTGGGATCTTTTAATGAATTGCAGTGAAAACAGCCTCCCCAATGCCCTGGGTAGGCATGTTATGTCTGAGGGCTGTTCGGGCCTCTACGACTCTAGGCGAAGAATCGTTTTGGATGTAGTAGTGCATACCTGTTGTTGCTATTGTCTTTGGTCTGCCCGGCATCCCATTTCCCATTCCCACTCATACCTTCCTCTCTCCTGTGGAGAAATGTTCTCATCCCAGCCTCCAGCACTTGACAGGATCTCATCTTCTTGGTCGTAAGTGGACTTGCCATCTTTCTGGCCACAACGATTGGGTCAAAGATGGGCACATGACTCACTAGGGGCCAATCACAGCCTTTCTTCATTGTCCTCGTGAGTAAGGCCCTTCACCTGTCTTGTCACGTAAGCTGGAACGCTGTGACTCTTGGACTGCTAGTGGCTTGATTCCTGCCCTGTAGAGAACGCCTGTCCTCACTGGGGGAAAATATAGGTGTAAAAAGACCAGTAGAGGGGCGCCCGGGTGGCTCAGTCAGTTAAGCATCTGATATCAGCTCAGGTTATGATCTCTCGATCGTGAGATCGAGCCCCACATCGGGCTCCATGCTGACTGGGCGTGGAGTCTGCTTGGGATTCTTTCTCTCTCTGCCTCTTCCTCTCTCTCTTTCTCTTTCTCTCTCTCACAATAAATAAATAAACATAAAAAAAGACCAGTAGATGTGAGTGATGGATACAGGAGAATCTGACTACATTAAGACCCAGATTTTCCCTCAGTTCCTCTAAGCTACCCCCGGGATCTTTCTAATAAACTCCCTCCCCGCCCTCCTTTTTTTTTTTTATATATATATAGCTAGTCTGAGTTGGCTTTTTGTCATTTGCGACCAAAATATTTTTGACTAATATCTCTGCCAAAGGAAAAACTTCGGCTGGAACTTCACGTCTCCCTGTCATGAAGGAATGAGAAAAGCCAATTTCCAAGACCACAGCAGCAACACCAAGAGGCTATGGGGGAGGAGGGATGCTAGCATGTCTATTACAAATGAATTCCATTCAGTTGAACAAGGATCTTTTACAAGAACAGGGCTAAACAGCGGTTGGCATTTATATCTTTTTGGCTTTGTTCTGCTGGACCCTGAACGCATCAGGAAAAAACAAAATAAGCCGGGAAGAATACATCGGTGCCAGGCTGTTGCACAAGACATGTAAACAAAATATAGGAAAACATCTTCTGAGAGCAAGGATTGTAATTAAAAAGTGTTTTGATATAAAAGGCCATAGCATCTTCTCTGCTTGTTTTTTGGAGAAAGAGAGAGACTGATTCATCATTTTATAGCCAAAGGCCAGGGAATGGAGTATTTAGATCCTTTGGTTGCACATTTAAATGACATAATTTTTGCTTGTTAATGAAAAACTGGCTTCACCATAATTCTGCAGCATCAGAGTCTGACCTGACTTCAGAAAAGACTTCTAACTCAACGGTTTTAAAAAGGACACTTTAACAGAGCCTTAAATCAAGGGAGGCACGTGCTTCATTCCCACTTGTCCCAAGGATGTGACATGAGATTTTCCCCACATGGTATCCACAAAAGTCTGCCCTGAAAATACAACGTGGCAAGGTCTACACTTGAAAAACATACAGAAAAACTCATCGCTTCTAAAACAAACAAACAAGCTCTTAATTAACTTTAATTTTATTTGCCAAAAGTGAATTCATACATGGCTTTTTAAGAATACACCTCGTAGGGGCGCCTGGGTGGCTCGGTGGGATGAGCGCCCCACTTCGGCTCAGGTCATGATCTCACGGTTCGGGAGTTCGAGCCCTGTGTCGGGCTCTGTGCTGACAGCTTAGAGCCTGGACCCCGCTTCGGATTCTGTCTCCCCCTCTCTCTCTGCACCTAACCCACTCGCATTCTGTCTCTGTCTCTGTCAAAAATAAACATTAAAAAAAAAAAAAAAAAAAAAAAGAATACCAATACCTGGAATCCTGGGAGGTTGGATCCATTCCCATGGATGTGAGCCGCTAGGTGGCGTGTCAGGCTAACTCACTGCCCTTCTCTTGAGCAGGCTTGCAAGCGACGTCTACACCTCCTGCCATACTTGGTGAGTCACCTCAGACCACCTGATAAGCATTCAGGAACCGCTTAAAACCAAATTCAGCAGAAAATCTTTCACCTTAATGGTGTGATGAGTATTATTAGGGTGTCTCTGTCAAGATTTTTCAGAACCTAGTTCTGAAAACTAGCTCAACCTAGTTCTTGATTTCTTAAATGTCTATAAAAATATGACTTTTCCATTAAACAAATGGGAATCGATAGGGTGCAAACAAAAAATAACGTATTTTTCCCCACAACTGCTTAATTATAATCCATCGTATGGATCTAATCCTTCCTTGCTTCTTGAATAAAATCTAGATCCATACTTTCTTTGGTCGCTCTTGACTAATAAATGGCCTTTTGTTCACTTTTAACCCCCAAATAGACTTATTTCTATAACTGAAATAGAAATTCTCTTAGAGTGATCGAACTATTAACAACATGTAAAGTTAAAGCTTCTTGTTCTCTTTTATCTTAGGCTCATTTTAGTCTAGAAGCTTGCATTAAAGAGAAATGCATGTACCGTCTAGATTTATCCCACTTAGCACTTCATTCCCTCTTCACTCAATTACCCATTTCTCTTGGACCCTTCACAGTTACTGTGTGTATGTAGAGTCATTATGGAGAGAGGGAGGGCAGGCAAGGAGCGAGAAAGGTCTTTCTCGACTGGCACCAATGCACTATGGCATTCTACCAAACATGATAACACTCATAAGTGAGCGTTAGCAGAAGTAACAAACTTCAAAATGAGACCTATAAAGACTGAAGATAGAATTCCTGGGTATAAGGTATAAAATTAGATCTAAGAATTGTCTACAAGAATAAGGAGCAAGACAGTGCCAACGATGGCTATGCAAATTTGAAAAAGAACTAAGCTTTTAGAAATGCAAAATTTAGGGGCACCTGGGTGGCTCAGTTGGTTAAGCATCTGACTCTTGATTTCAGCTCAGGTCATGATCTCACAGTTTGTGGGATCCAGCCCGTGGCCGGGCTCCATGTTGATAGTGCAGAGCCTGCTTGGGATTCTCTCTCTCCCTCTCTCGCTGGCCCTCCCCCACCTGTTCTCTCTCTCTCTCTCTCTCTGTCTCTCAAAATAAATAAACTTAAAAAAAAGAAAAATGTATTAATTAAAATTAAAACAGAGAAGATCAGAGCCAACTGAAAAGTAGTGAACTATATAAGATCAGTCTGAAGAAATTACATAAAATACAGCACAGATAGACAAAGAGATGAAAAATACAAAAGACGGATTAAGCAATATGGAGGATGGAATGAAAAGCTCTAACAGACATTGAATTGGAATTCTCAAAAGAGGGCTTAAAGAGAAGACATATTTGACATGTTCATATTTCCATCATTAATGGAAAATCCAAGCCACAGATTCAGGAAGCACAACAAATCCCAACCTGAATAAGCAAAAAAGAAATCCACACCATGTTTTGGGTGGTTTTTTTTTTTTTTTATGTTTATTTATTTATTTTGGGAAAGAGAGTTGAAGAGGGGCAGAGAGAGAACCCCAAGCAGGGTCTGCACTGTCAGCCTGAAGCCCGAGGCAGGGCTCGATCCCACGACCTATGGGATCATGACCTGAGCTGAAATCAAGAGTCTGACGCTTAACTGACTGAGCCAGCCAGGCACCCCAACACCATGGTAATTAAACCAAAGAACGTTAGAGACAAAAAGAAAATCTTAGAAACAGCCAGGGAGACAAGACAGATTACTTACAAAGGAAGGATAATTAGATTGGTAACGGACTTACAAGCAACAATAAAAGCCAGAAGGGAACAGAACAATATCTTCAGCGTGCTGAGGGAAAATAACTATTAATCTAAAATTGTATCCATTCATCAGTTGATGGACATTTAGGCTCTCTCCATAATTTGGCTATTGTTGAAAGTCCTGCTATAAACATTGGGGTACAAGTGCCCCTATGCATCAGCACTCCTGTATCCCTTGGGTAAATTCCTAACAGTGCTATTGCTGGGTCATAGGGTAGGTCTATTTTTAATTTTTTGAGGAACCTCCACACTGTTTTCCAGAGTGGCCGCACCAGTTTGCATTCCCACCAACAATGCAAGAGGGTTCCCGTTTCTCCACATCCTCTCCAGCATCTATAGTCTCCTGATTTGTTCATTTTAGCCACTCTGACTGGCGTGAGGTGATATCTGAGTGTGGTGTTGATTTGTATTTCCCTGATGAGGAGTGACATTGAGCATCTTTTCATGTGCCTGTTGGCCATCTGGATGTCTTCTTTAGAGAAGTGTCTAGTCATGTTTTCTTCCCATTTCTTCACTGGATTATTTTTCGGGTGTGGAGTTTGGTGAGTTCTTTATAGATTTTGGATACTAGCCCTTTGTCTGATACGTCATTTGCAAAGATCTTTTCCCATTCCGTTGGTTGCCTTTTAGTTTTGTTGATCGTTTCCTTTGCAGTGCAGAAGCTTTTTATTCATGAGGTCCAATAGTTCATTTTTGCTTTTAATTCCCTTGCCTTTGGAGATGTGTCAAGTAAGAAATTGCTGCAGCTGAGGTGAGAGAGCCTAAATGTCCATCAACTGATGAATGAATAAAGAAATTGTGGTTTATATACACAATGGAATACTACTTGGCAATGAGAAAGAATGAAATATGGCCTTTTGTAGCAACGTGGATGGAACTGGAGAGTGTTATGCTAAGTGAAATAAGTCATACAGAGAAAGACAGATACCATATGTTTTCACTCTTAGGTGGATCCTGAGAAACTTAACAGAAGACCATGGGGGAAGGGAAGAGGAAGGGGGAAAAAAAGTTACAGAGAGGGAAGGAGGCAAACCATAAGAGACTCTTAAAAACTGAGAACAAACTGAGGGTTGATGGGGGGTGGGAGGGAGGGGAGGATGGGTGATGGGTATTGAGGAGGGCACCTGTTGGGATGAGCACTGGGTGTTGTATGGTAACCAATTTGACAATAAATTTCATATTAAAAAAATAAATAAAATTGTATACTCAGTGAAATTATCTCCTAAGAACGTGAAGTAAAGACTTAGATAAACAAAAACTGATAGAGTATCCTACCAATAGACCATCACTAGAGAAAACTTCCTTCAGAAAGAAGGGAGGGGCGCCTGAGTGGCTCAGTCTGTTAAGTAACTGATTCAGCTCAGGTCATGATCTCCAGGTTCCTGAGACAGAGCCCCGCATCATGGGCCCCACACTGACAGCACGGAGCCTGTCTGGGATTCTCTCTGTCTGTCTGTCTCTCTCTCTCTCTCTCTCTCTCTCAAAATAAATTAATTAATTTAAAAAAAGAAAGAAAGGAGGGAAGATTTCTAAAGAAGGTCTGAAATGCAGAAAGAAAAGGTGTAGAAAAAAATGTGGATGATTCTAAATGAACATTTTATAAACCAATATTTTATTTTTCTAAACACAATATTTTATAAAGCTGGCCAATCAAGATAAATAAAACAATGGACAAAACAGCAGTAAGTCCAGAGGCGATAATCAGAGTTAAATTGTTTTGGGGTCTATCTTTAAGTTAAATCTACCTGGGAACTTTTTTTTTTTTTTAATCTGTATTCACTTTTGAGAGACAGAGAGAGCCAGAACATGAGTGGGGGAGGGGCAGAGGGAGAGGGGGACACAGAATCCAAAGCAGGCTCCAGGCTCTGACATGTCAGCACAGAGCCCAATGTGGGGTTTGAACCCACGAACCGTGAGATCATGACCTGAGCCGAAGTTGGATGCTCAATGGACTGAGCCACCCAGGCGTCCCGACACGGGAACGTTTTTAAGTTGACTACTGAGAGAATTGAGTCCAGATGCTTCAAGAAATGACAGGTTTTCCATTCAACCAGGACCCTAGAATCTGAGACTCCCTTGAGAAGGCCTAGCCAAGAAGAGGATTACTACACCCCTGAGGTACTGATCCCTTCTTCCGCCAACAAAGGTTTTCAGTGGCCTTCTCTTAATTATTTTTCAGATCTAGGGGCACCTGGGTGGCTCAGTTGGTTGAGCATCTGACTTCGGCTCGGCTCATGGTCTCCCGGTTCGTGAGCTCGAGCCCCGCATCAGGCTCTGTGCTGACGGCTTGGAGCCTGGAGCCTGCTTCGGAGTCTGTGTCTCCCTCTCTCTGCAACCTCCCACTCTTGTGCTCTGTCCCTCTCAAAAATAAACAAACATTAAAAAAAAAAATTTGTTTTTTAATAAAAAAAAATATGTTTCAGATCTCTGGAATTTTTCAGATCTCTTTAGAACTTAAAACATTCTCCCACAAATAGCTTTTTTTTCCCCTCCCTTCCCCAAGTGCCATTTTGTGCCCTCTTTGAAAAGGAGCCAGGTACCATCACATTGTCCTGCCGTCTTTCCTACCCCTTATCTCCTCCTGAATGTAGGCCTGTGGAGAGCAGGGAGAGTGACAACAGGAGCTATGGAGCCCATAGCTTATGAAAGTCTGTGACAAAATCCTTCTGCTGCTAACACTCGACTCCCCTGTGGTCCCGCGGCCTTCTGTCAACAGTCCTTAACCCCTCTGTTACGGTCCTTACAACAACCCGAGGCAGTCCTATGTGATCTTTTCTTTCCTGCTGAGGTCTTTTAACGTCAGATCACGATCAGACATAGGTATTAATTACGAGTTCTTGATAACAAACGGAGGTGAAACACTTTATTTAGACTAAAACATTACAACCAAATTCACTTTGTAGGTTTGACACCGAGAAAAAATCACGGGCAACAGCGATACAACAAGTTCAGTTTTGATGCCACAGACAAGGCACAAAATAGCCGGGCACGTGACTCCCATGAGACAGATTTCGGACCCCTCGGCCCTGTCGTTCCTTCGATTCCTCTTGCGCGGTCCCACAAGGAAAACTCTCGCGGGGTAGTGTCTAATGCCTTTGTTAATAAAGTGGCTTTGCCTTTACAGCCAAGGTAAGAGCGAAGTTATTCGTGCCTCTTTTCGCTTTCCCAGAAGAGAGGGGCCGGACCACACGGGCGCGTGTCCAGCCCCAGCGAGAAACCCTGACAAAACTTCTCTAACTAAACAGCTGCATCGTCTCCTACCTCTAGTCCCTCTTAGTGCCACCTAAAATCCCCGAGATAGAGTGACGGTGCCAGATACTTCACGCCTAAGCAGGTTGCCCCCAAGCCCCAGAATTCTGAGTCTAGATGAATTTCTAGTTTGGCTCAGAAATTCCTCTTCAGGAAGGGTTCTGAAATCTCAAGTGCCTTTTTTGTCACGTCCTTCCCCACCCCCAACAGCACGGCTGATGAAAAAGAAACCATCGTGGAGGGAGGCTGGCTCCATGCAGAGCCACATTTGAGGGGCGACGCGGGGCAGCGAGGGGCAGCCCCCAGTGGCCAGCTTCGCAGCCTTGCCCCACCGGCGGCGTGTGGGTGGGCACGGGGTCCAGGACTCTGCACCGGGTGCAAACCAGCCGGATCCCCGTCCTGCAGGTGTTGTAGGAATTGCCCGGGAAGAATCCAAGACAGAGGGCCTGGCTCGATGACTTTAAAAGCCTTTGGACTATAGGCAAATCACTTAGTTTTTCTCAACCTCGGCTTTACATTCTGTTTGATGAGGTCACGACATCCACCCTCCCTCCCTCCAAGGCAGGAGGGTGTCGTAAGGATCAAAGGATAGAATGCATGTGAAAGTGCTCTGCAAACAGTAATATGCCACAAAAATAACACAAATACCATTACTATTAACCTTCTTATCTCCCTCAGGCAATGCCAAAACTCAGGCTGCCGCTTAAAGCAGCTCAGCATTATCTCTGTTCCACTCTGGTGGCAAAAGCCCCTCACTTCAAGCTCTGTGGATCAGCTTCCCAGGTGACTAGGAGGTAGGATCCTGGCAGGAAAAAAAAAACAAAAACAAAAAACAAAACCCACAAAAAACTAGGCACTTTTTTTCTCTAGGACTTTAAGTACCTGAGGCCCTATTTTGGTGAATTTGGATCTCTACATCCTATAAATCAGTTTCAACCCTTGCAAGATTCTAGCATCATCTAAATCTGACGTTGGAAGGGTATATAATGTAGATTTTGTTATTCTTGCCCGTCCTTCCCACTTGGGGCCTTAAGGTGGCAGTGGGTGTTGACCACAGCCAGGCTGGCCATTTGAATGCTTCAAAAAATGATTTGCCGTTTCCCAATGGTCCTTTTCCTTCCTATTCACGATCTAAGTTTTGCTCGGAGCGACATCAAGGGAATGAGAAAATTACCTGTAATTCTTGTCAGATCTGGGATCGTCACAACAGATCACTTTTCCAGGATTAGAAACATCTAGAACAGGTTCTTGGGAGCGCGCCTAGCTTTCCTTTCTCTCTGCCTCAGTTCTCCTACCCCTGGACCCTGGCGAGTCAGTTACCACCGTGGCAGCCAGATTGCTGGGTGCTTCACCACTGCCAGCCCCAAGGGAGTAAAAGGGACCTCCCCAAGATGTTTACGCAAAAATTTCAAAGCCCAAGGAGGCCTCGAGACCGGGGTGCACCTTAGTTACGATCTAGTGCAGCATTTTCCAAACGCATCTGATCACAGGACTCTTCTGAAACGTACGTTAAAAGAACAAGTCCTCGCTGCAGACCCACCCAATACATCTCCAAGACAGGGCCCAACACTACATGTTTAACAGCAATCAAGTACTTTGTACAGTTAGGCAATTTGGGGAAACACTGACCCAGCAGCAACGGCTTGGAGTCTAAAGGCTGAATCAGATTTGTGATTTCACTAATGGCAGTGACAGTTCGTTTCTCCAGCCACAAAGGAAAGGGGGGCTGGATGACAGCAGTGTCTGTGACTTCGGCCTCCCGAAAAGGCTGCCTGACGTCTAATCAGATTGCCTACGTGAAGTCTTTCAGACTATTTAGAACTATTTAAAGACGTGGCTGTTTTCAGCACGGAGCGCCTCGGGCTCCAGTGGCAGCCTCTTCCCACCCCGACTCTGCACAGTCCTGTGCCAGGTGCAGAGGGACGGTCGCGGGAAGGGAGAGGAGAGGCCCACTATCTCCGCCAGACTTGCTCCGTGCGGGTGACGGTGGCCAGCCACACTCACGGCTGCGGAATGGAGCCCCTGGATAAGGAGACGCAGAGCTCCCCCGGGAGCACGCCTGGGCGGGACAGCTGACATGTACCACCGGGGCCACCGCAAGTGTCCCGGGCTTCCTGGTGAGTCTACGCAGGACCTAAAGAAGCAGTCCTGGGGGATACCTCCTGCCACCTGCATCCACGCCCCCTTATCCAACACATCCCTGACTCAGCTGTGACTCCCAGGCAAACACAGCAGCTCCTCCATCAACCCACTGGGCCCTCGGCCTTGTACTCCCCCCTCCCCCATCCGAATTCACCTCTTGCAGTCACACTTTTTTAACACTGGCTTTTCAGGACACTGAGCACATCTTTAAATACAGTGGATGGACACACACACACACACACACACACAACATTTAAATATCAAAATATACCCATTTAAATTTAAAAACTTTAATTCTCTGGGTTTGTTATAATTTATCCATAGCAGTATTTCACATTATATGCATAAAATCTCCTAATTCTTTCTTGGGCATGTCTTATTTCGCCTGTTCAATTGCAGGGTCCCAGTGGACAGAGACCATGTCTTCCACAAGACTTATTTTGTACCCAATGGAACCTAGGAAGGAAGCTAATGTGTGTTAAGTCCGTCCTATGTGGGAAACACTATTCAGGGAAGAAACAAAAGGACCCACTGAGACAAGCCGGGGTGCCGAGGATGGCCAGCTTTACCTTCACTTGTGCAGTCAACCCTGTCTGCGTCCCATACCCAGAAGCAGGTGTTCTCTCCTGGCCGAAGGCCTGGAAATTTCAGTGATTTATGCAGCCCTACAGGGGACAACCTGGTCCTATCTCCCCAGGTTATTTCAGTAGCCTGTCATCTTTGTGTTTTTTATTGTGTTGTCTGTCTGTAGTTTTGTTGTCTTTGGAACTGCAGGTTTCCAATTTTAATAATTCTTTTCCACGACTCCCCTAACCTTCACCAAAATCATACATGCCCTCGGCTAACAAAAGCAATATGTTTGGTCTCTGCAGCTGGTGCTATGGGGCTCTTTGGTGGAGAGAAGCCTGACACAGTGCTCAGTATAAAGAGATAATAGCTACTACAGCTACCCAATATTCTCTAGAATTGCCTGAGCAAGTTGAAATCCAAAGCTGGTGACTAAGAAATGATGATTAAGTTTAATCATCTTCTCCGTCTGAACTGGGGCCAAAACAAACAGACTAGACCTAGGCTCTTAGAGGCCAGGGACACACCAGCAAGTCTAAAACTCAGCACCAGGGTTATGGCTTGTGTCCCCCACCCTTGGAAGTGCCAGCGCTGGGCTGAACCGTCCCTGGTTCCTCTCAGACAGGCCGAAGCCACTGCAAAGTCGCTTGGTGGGCCAGTTCTCCTCCAAGCAGTGATATCAACTCATCCTCTGACCCTCACCACCAGCCACTTCTTTATTTCACTGCACACGCAGGACTGTTTTGGACACGTCACGAAGTAAATGGATACCAGTGGAATGGTACTCGGAGAATAGGGCCCAGCTCCAATCAGGTGGCTCTAGAGAAGACCAAGGAGTTGCTGAAGAAGAAACCTTCGTAGGTTGCCCGGGGATTCAAAGATAAAAAAATTTACCACTGCTGGGAGGCCAGGTATCATTGTCCTCCGGGGATCTGACCCAACCCTGTGTCCCACCACAATGGTGTGGGGTGAAAAGCTTTGACAAACGTTTGCCAAAGAAAGTGGAGACTGTGAGACGCCTAAGTTAGATGGAGTCAGGGATGAAGAACACCCAGGCAAGAAGAAATAGCTTTTCCTCGAAGAGAAAGGAACATGTAACAGGTGCACCAACTTCTCAGCCTTGAGCAGGAATCAGCAACTTGGGCTGGGCTCAGCGAGGCAGTTCTTCTGTTGGTCGCGGCCGGCTCACGCCGGTGTTTGCGATCAGCTGAGACTTGATGGGCTGTCAGGGTGGCAGGGGGACCGGGCCTTTTTTTCTCATCATGCAGCAGGACAGCCCAGGCTTGTGCACCTAGTGGCAACTGCAGGGTTTCCAAGAGCAGCAGGAGAAAACAGGCCCCATGCACAAAAATTTTTCCAAGTCTCTGCTTGTGTTACATTTGTTTTGGGCCACTGGCCAAATCAAATCATGTGGCCAATCCCAGATGTAAGGGGTAGAGAAACAGGCCGCACCTCTTGATGAGAAGGGAAGAATTTATGGCCGTTTTTTTTGTTTTGTTTTGTTTTGTTTTGTTTTGCAATCTACACAAATTACAACATCCAGAGATATCTATCTTTGGGATTTAGGCAAAATCTGTCATTGAGGCAAGGGTGGGAATAGGAAGTGTTGCTTCCTGAGAGAGCCAGATCACTTGTTTCCCAAAGCATCTAGAGCAGCAATCTGATGAGGCGAAGAGTTGCACACTCCACCATCTCCGGTGTCCTGGAAGGGCAGGGCTGGGATGGCAGAAACAACTCATGGTAAATGAAGTACAAAACCAGAGAAGGTCACGTGGAATCTGTAGGGGAAATGGCCCACATCCAAAACATAATGAGATCGTATATTCTTTTCCTCTTAAATTCTTTTTCATTCTTCTCTACTTACTGCTTTGTCCTTTTTCTTCCCCTTCCCCTTCTCTTTCATGTGTGTATTTTAAGCGTTTATCAAAAGGCACCTGATGACAAGTGAATCAGGGTGCAGAGGGAGGTGGGGCTCTGTGGGCGGCACCGCCATGTGAAAAGTCCCGGAGAAGGAGGGTGAGGAGAGCCCTTAATGTCCGAGACTCAGATGTCACTGTGCACAGCAGAAGGAGAAAAAGCAGTTTATGTTCTCAGAGTGGAAAAAGAAATACCACTTGCACAGCTTTTCAAAAACGTATACTCTTTTGTTTTGTCGCAGCCACTCAAGGCATGTCATTCGGAACGGCAGGTTGAAGTCACTTCTGCGATCGTCCAGCAGGTCACTGTCACTGAGCTCACCAAAGGCCCTCTGATTTTAGCGTAACAATAGTCACTGACTAGTGACTGGGAGACGGGGGTAAAAGGTATACTTTGCCTAAAGCTATCTTCTGTTGTCAGTATCAGGCCTTCTTCTAATGGTAGTAATAAGTTCTTCTGTCTCTAAGTATAGAAGAGCATACCGTAGGCGGAGGCGTTTTCCAGGGATCGGCGGTCCAGAGCTAACTCCCTTTAAGAATTGGAAAAGGAATCCCGGTTTGGCTAAGGAAAAACATCAGGCAGGATGAACTCAGTGGATGAGACACTCCGTGCGTGGAATGTTCTCACAACGTAGTCATCTTGTTTCTCACACCAGTTAGATGTACGCTGAAGTTTGGAATCAGCACCCCCCCCCCTTAAAGGACGCTCCCCCCCAATCCCTTGCCAAAGCAAAGGTCAAATCTTCCAAGGTGGTGTCCAGAGAAGGTCCCGGGCCTGCTGGCTCTTGGATTTGTGTCTTGTCTCCATAGTCCGCTCCTGATTTCTAGTCACCCAGAGAGACGGCTTGAAAACAAACATCAGACCACAAGGGACATCCTGGTTGGAAAGTCACTCTGGAAAAGAGCAGGAAGAGCCCAATGTTAAGCCACACGATGGTTAAAGAACCCCAACCCAACACAGCGGATGGTCCCCTGGGCAGAGGCTACAACCTAACTGTTCAGAGCCTGGCGCACCCTGACTCTTAGGGCATTCCATCAGGCTTATGGCTATAGTTCCTAAGCCTCAGTTGGTGCTGAAGCCAACATGCATCTGACGGAACTTAGTTCCGTGGCCACACAATGACTTCCCAGCCCTTTAGGGCTAACTACCTTTACAGTCCCATAACCGCTAGTGCGGACGGCACACCGTAAACCTGACATAACCTTAAAGTTCATTCCCTGCTCACGGTACCTCACAGGTCATCTCATTTTACTCTTTAAAGAACAACGAAAGATACTTAATTGTTTTGGAGGGGCTACGAGTCATGCCAGAACGTTTTCCCATTCATATTCTCTCCCCATACTGCACACTAAAGGAAAGGTCCACCCTGAGTTATGAAAAACAAAATGGTGGAAGAAGCAGGGTAACCGAGGAGGGAGGGTAAGCCTTGGGCTGGCAGAGTGGTCTTCAGAGCACAGGGGGCAGAGGCATTCTGACAACCAAGAGTGGGCATTTGGGGCTGTCCCCTGGCGATTCTCTGACCTCCAGAGCTCACATCTGGGGGCTGAGGGGCGGACCGGGCTGCCCTTGGCATTTAGAGAGAAAACAATACAATCTATGTAAGGCCAATTACAAAAGAGACAATTAACCGGACAGGGACCGAAAGGTTTCCTTCACATACACAGAGCACAATTTATAGTTTACATTCAACAAAATGTCAAGGAGGAAAGTGAGCTGTCCTTCAAAAACGGCAGTAGCTACTAACCTTCTCTGGGCTGTGAACGCATCCGGAAGTTTATGCAACCCTCCCCGCAAGGGGTGGGAGACGGGGGGGGGGGGGGGGGGGGGGGGGGGGAACGCATCTACACGCGTGCATCGCACATTCTGCACACAGATCTCAGAAGCCCCCCCAAACGTCTGTGGTGGTAACGATTCTCGAATCCCTGACGCCACACGCTTCTGAAAGCTGCTCTTAAGGATCTGAGACGCTACATCTGCACCCCCCGCAATTTCTGCTTTTGGCGACTCTCCATCCAGGGCCCCCTGCTTACTGCCTTCACCTGGTCCGGGGCAGAGCGAGGTGGGCAAAACCCGGCCTGGCATCCGCGTTCCCAAAGCCGGCGGCCCGGCTCCCGGCACCTGGCCCTCCTCCCCGAGCCTCCCCCTGCCCTCCCCTCCCCCGCCCCCACCGACGGCTCCCCGCACGAGGAGCGCCAGGCTCGGCCTCACAGTTTTCTTGGTGGGCTCCTTCTTCCGCTTCTTCTCCGAGTTGCCGTGGTAGGGCAGGTCGCGGCCGCGGTAGGACGGGCCTCGGCTCAGCTCGCGCTCGCTGTAGGGCGGCAGCGCGTCGTCGTCGTCGTCGTCGGCCGAGTCGTCGTCGTCGCCCTGCGGCGAGGCCGCCTTGTAGGTGCCGGGCGGCGACCAGGCGTAGTAGGAGGCGCTGCGACGGCCGAGCTGCGCGCTCAGCCGGGACGGCGTCTCGAGGCTGCCGCCGCGGCTGGCGCCCTCGGGCCGCGCCTGGCGCTCCAGGCCGCCGGCGCGGGGCGCGTGCTCGTACTTGGGCGCGGTGCCCGGCGTCCGGCTCACCAGGCGCGGCAGGGGCGCGTCGTCGGGCCGCCGGCGCGGGGTGCCGGGGGCCCAGGCGCGGCCCGCGTCGCCCAGGGGCTCCCGGCTGCGGCTCCGCGGCCCGTAGTACTCCTCGGGCGAGTCGTCCTGGTAGAAGCCCCCGAGGGCGTGCGTCTCCGAGCGCTCGAAGCGGCCGCCGCCCCGCGCCTCGTGGCTGTCGCCGTCGGCCCGGCGGGAGCGCGCGCCGTACGAGTCGGCGAAGGCGGCCAGCTCGTCCATGGAGACGGCCGGCACGCCGGCGGCGAAGTTCTTCCGGGACAGCATCTCGGACTTGGAGCGCTGCTGGCTGAGGGCAGAGGGGACGACGGTCAGCCGGCCCTGGCGCCCTAGACCGGGGTCTGCGCGTCCGCCGGGGGCCCCGGGCCCGGCGGGGGGGGGCGAGGGGGGGGTCTGAGGGGGACGCGAGAGCGCCATGTGCTCTGGCTGGCCGAGCGGCCTTGGACACCCCGGACTCTCAAAGGGCGGCCGTGGCTAGCTCCTGAATTCGTGCCAAGGATCAAGACGGAGTTGTAGGTAAAAATGGTGATATATATATGGTGTTGAAACACACAGTGGGGCCTTGTGATCATTATGTGACTTCTGGTTGACAGCCACATGTCTCCTCACACCCTCAAAGCCAGCGTGGGTTGGGGTGGCTTGGGATGCACACAGTTGTAGCCCAAGAATACCCTGTAATATTTGGTGATATACAAAGAGCCCATTTCCTCCCTCAGAGCCCAGGGTCAATTTATCTCTGCAAGTTACCTGCAGTTGGTCAGTCTGAGAGAAAGACAATGTCTAGTGTCCTTCAAGATAAAGGACAGGGGAATGGTGTTGGTCCTATTCAGTGGGAAGCGGCCCAACAAAACAGGGTGCACGTCTTGGCCTCCCATATTCATTGGCCAGGTGACTCTACCAAGCTCCTCAACATCTGCAAATTTCAGCCCCCCCCCCCCCCCCGCCCCAACTTAAAATGGGGACATTAATAGTACCTGCCTTTTAGAGTTATGAGGATCAAATACAACAGCATACATAACGTGTTTGGCATCTTACCTTTCACGTAACAGTGATCAAATGATGGGGGTGATGGGTGGGAATTTTTAGAGGTTATAGGATAAAATATTATGAGAAGGGCAGGGAAATGTCAATAAGGTTAATAAGGAAACGTAGTTAATAAGGTGCATTAAGGTTCAGTACGGTGCCCATTTCAAAGGGCCTTGAATGATTACTTCTACACATGGTGTCTTAAGTGTTCCCCTGCTTAATAAATGTGAGGGGGTGGGGCGCGCCTGAGTGGTTCAGTCACTTAAGCTGCCGACTTCAGCTTCAGCCTCATGATCTCGCGGTTTGTGAGTTCCAGACCCGCGTCCGGCTTGGCGCTGACAGCTCAGAGCCTGGAGCCCGTTTCGGATTCTGTGTCTCCCTCTCTCTCTCTCTGCCCCTCCCCTGCTCACGCTCTGTCTCTCTTTCTTTCAAAAATGAATAAAGATTTTTTTAAAAAGTTAATAAAAAAATTAATGTGAGGAGGGGATGTTCAACAGCCCAAAGGGATGTGGCAGGACAACCCAGAAGGGGAGACAGAGATGCTATCAGAAAGTAACAGCCTCCGAGCTCCGGCCACCAGCACCCGGCACCAAAGCTGCCTGCTGCAGCCACCTTCACCTGTGCCTGAAGCTCTCCCGATCCTCTTTGTTATACTCCATGGCTGAGGGTCCCCGGCTTGCCCCACTGCTGCCTCCCATGACACCTGACCAGTAGTCAGGATTGCTCTCCAAATCCCCCGACACAGGGAACTGCTTGCTTCTCATCTGGTGGTACGCCTGGCGGAAATTACTGTCCTCCTCGTGCAGGGAGCTGAGTTCCGAGATGGTGTTGTTATCTGCAGGGACAAAACCAGACATGACAGAGCTTTCTACGTATTAGGGTGGGAACTCTGTGAAGGGCTGAGACCGAGGCTCTGGGGAAACCCCGTCCCGAAGGCCTCAATCCTGTCCAGGGTTGGTTATAGACCTGAACTAATGGGATTTGTGTTCCGAGCTCAGCGGGAACTGGCTCCACCCAAAAGCCCACTTGCTTATCAGGAGGAAGGCTTCCCGCATTCTCTGTTGGTGGAATGGGAAAACAGTTGTTACTGCCCCACCTAAGGCAGGCTTCCCAGAACTTGGGCTCTTTTGCAGCTGGTTTCCTCCTAGAGCATCACCATCCTTGTTCCAGTGTTTTTCTCCATGTATAATTGGGTGAAAGCCATGACGATCCCAGGCATGTTGAGCCAAAAGGGGCAAAAAGAGAAGCTGTAGTTCACAAGATCTTCCCTACTGTTGCCTGAGTCCCAAGACGGGCCTTCAGAGCCGGGACAGCCCCATGCTTTAGAGGAACCCCAGTCCAGCCTCCTGCAGCCGTGCCCCTCACCACAGAGCACAGTCCACAGGGTCAAGGGGACTGCATACCTCGTATCCATTCTTTCCCTTTCTGGATACTCATCCAGGAACCTGGAATATCCTTCCCAGTTGGCACCACGTCCATTTCCAGGGCCTACAAAGACTTCTTTGCCTCCCTAAAGAGGATTCCAGGAGTGTGCAGCCACGGGTGGCTAGGACAGTTGTGTAGAGGTGTGGGAAGGAAAGGGGGATTGGGCTGCACTGTGGTCTATGGGCTTCCACTTGTACTCTTCCTACAAAATTCTAAGGAGGGGATGGCCACAGTTTGCTCATTCCCTAAAGGGCCCTAAGTAGCATTTTGCATAAGCACTTGTGAATAAGACCAGAATCGCAGTCTGGAAAGAAAAAAAAAAAAAAAAAAAAAAAAAACCAACTATTTATTTATAGAACTTCGAAATGGATTGAATATCATTTTACTTAAAAAAACACATCTAGCGAATCTATTTCTAATGTAACTGGATCCATTTGTTTTCTACAATCCTTTGGTTAGAACTTCAAAATATTATCAAAATCAACATTTACAAGGTGTAAGGCCTGGCTGTTGAGCAAAAGGTAAGCCAAGATAGGATGTGGGCAGCACAAATATGCGTCTCAGGTTCCCCTCTACTTCTCCTCCCTACCCCCAACAGTCCTTGGAGGAGCAGAGAATTTTGCTGAGTCCCACCCATAGAGGAAAGGAAGGGCCTCCCCACCACTGCATAAACAGTGTCCTTGTCCTGTTCTACCAGATCTGGGCTTACTGGAAATGTCATTCATTTTGGTCATGCAATCAGTTGGTTTTGGATTATAATCTAATTGTTAAACCTTTTCCTCTTTCTGAGGAGAATGGACTAGTTAGTGCCCATTTTAAAGAAAAATAACTCAGATACTACTGATTAAACAATCTAGAACCTTCCTTTTCTCATGATCTCAGTGAATTCGAATCTCCTGGGAACAGCACAGAAGAGAACCATCAGGGGAGCCTGGGTGGCTCAGTCGGTAAATCGTCCGACTTCGGCTCAGGTCATGATCTTGCAGTTTGGCAGTTTGTGAGTTCGAGCCCTGCGTTGGGCTTTGTGCTAACAGCTCAGAGCCTGGAGCCTGCTTCGGATTCTGTGTCTCCCCCTCTCTCTGCCCCTCCCATGCCCATGCTTGGTCTCTGTCTCTCGATAATAAATAAACATTAAAAAAAGAAGAGAACTATAAAATGCATCAAGTGAAACTGCTGAACGATCACATTGTTGGCTCAGAACTTTCCTTAAACTTCAGGGAATAATGGACTTTTCCCACTTCTCCACACAGTGAGGGCTAGCTCTGTTTCACCATTCATACTGGTGGACCATCTAGGATGTCTGTGGCTCTAACTTTTCTGCCGCATCGAGCATACACATCAACGTCCCTGCTTCACGAACACCTAATAATGTAACTCTAGGACAGGAAAGACAGGCTTTGTCTGTAAAGGGCCAGATAGCAAATATTTTAGGTTTTGCAAGCCGTGTTGTCACAACTCTTCACCCTGCCATTGTAGCACGAAAGCGGCCACAGTCAATGTATAAGTGAGCCAGCATGGCTCTGTTCCAATACAACCTTTTTACAAAAACAGGAGGTGGAACATATTTGCCCTGGTAGCTGTTGTCTACAGATCACTGCACTAGGAAGGATCCTGGACTAAAAACATCCCAAGAGCAACCCCCTACTTACAAGGGGCAAGAAGAAAAAGGATCTTCCTGGCTAGCATATTCATGAACTTGAAATCCCCAGTTCTTACAGAATCTTGCCCCAGCCTGCAACCAGGAGATCCGTTTTACAAGGAGATCTTCAAGACCGTCCCACGTCCAAGATCCACCCCAGGGTTTACTCTGCTCTTCAGGAACAGAACCTCTCAAAGCCAAGTGAACTATATTCCTACTTCATCTCTGTGCAATTATTGTAATGTCAACCCGCAGGTTCCAGGAAATCCTGTTCCAGTTCTAGCACTTTTCCTCTCTGCCTCCCTTTTCTTCTCTGTAAAAGGAAGGAGATGGGAGCGCCTGGGTGGCTCAGTCGGTTAAGCGGCCGACTTCGGCTCAGGTCATGATCTCGCGGTTCGTGAGTTTGAGCCCCGCATCCGGCTCTGTGCTCTGACAGCTTGGAGCCTGAGCCTGCTTCATATGCTGTGTCTCCCTCTCTCTCCCTGCCCTCCCCCACTCATGCTCTGTCTCTCTCTCTCTGTCTCTCAAAAATGAATAAATGTTTAAAAAATTTTTTTTATTTTTTTTTATTTGAGAAAAAAATTTTTTTAAACGTTTATTTATTTTTGAGACAGAGAGAGACAGAACATGAACGGGGAAGGGTCAGAGAGAGGGAGACACAGAATCTGAAACAGGCTCCAGGCTCCGAGCTGTCAGCACAGAGCCTGACGCGGGGCTCGAACTCACAGACTGCGAGATCATGACCTGAACCGAAGTCGGCCGCTTAACCGACTGAGCCACCCAGGCGCCCCCCAAATTTTTTTTTTTTTAAATGAGGGAGGTGGATTCAACAACCTCAATCTTTTCAGCTCTAACATACTAAAGTCCTAGGAGGTAAAAGGCTGTGATCTCTAAACAGATACAGCCGCGGCAGCCATGGAGCCATCCAGTTTGCTCAAAAATTTCTTGGGTAAAGAGCACAGGACTGGGAATCAGAAGAGCTGGGTTCTCATCCTGTTCCGGTCACTTCAACCCTCTGGGCTTCTGTTTCCTCATCTGTACACTGCAAAGGTTGACCTCAGCCATCTTTAAGATGCTAAGATTCCATGGATGCTAAGATTCCATGACATTAATGATCTGTCAGTCCCCCAAGACCATCCAGGTAGGCAGGAGACATCACCTAAACCGGCACCCATCCTTTTAGCTTAACCTCAGGTTTTAACTTTTTCTCTGAGCTGTGAGATCCACAGATTTCCTCCCAGGCTCCTTCTCCTTGATCCCTATCTGTGTCCCCTCACAGGGCTCCATGACAACACGTTACAACTAACTTGTCAAGTGCAGTGACATCTGCATTCCTGACATTCCAATCTGGAGATTGTCTTTTTATAGTCCCTGCGGTGGGAGGATGCAGCCCAGACAGGATGAATTTAGCATTGCAAACTGGGAGGAATATGTTGTCCTTAATCTGAATAAAGTGCCTCTAGTCTGGGACTGTTTCCCCAACAATTCTATCGAGTCTCTCCTTGCTTCCAAGGCAAGGAGGGTTCAAAGAGAGACAGACATTGTGACCTGACCACCAGGCCCGCCAGCACCCTTTTGATAATTAGCGAATCTACGTCAGACCTGCCCTGTGCCGCCCCTCATCACGGAAGGTAATTTGGAATCCACGCCAAATAATCAGCCGTGTCGGCTGCCAAGCGTCCAACGGGCTGCGAGTGAGTTAAGGTTGGGGCCCTGCAACTCCGTGATTTAAAGGTTCTCTTGACGAGAGGGACACCCTTTCTGCTAGCCCCTCGGTCTCTGCTGCTGGGGATCTCAGAGCAACGTCGGGCCTCCTTTTTGTAGATTCATTTGGCAGACTTGCTCGTTCACTTTCCTCGAGGCCCCCCTCTAGCAAGTCAGCAGCTGGACCGTTGTTCAATGATGGGGGCTTTCGTGCTGGGAAAAAAACGCACATCTTTTGCCATTATTTTGAATCTGTTTTAAAGAGAGTAGCAGGGAGAGACTCTTCGAATAAAGTATTTCCAACACCAGGACTGCACAGGCCCAACAGCGCTGGCTACTCCATGGAGAGATACAACGTAAGCCAAGGGACACACATCTGCTCTACTCCCCGCACCAGAAGCCCTTTCTCTCCCTTGTGTGTACTTGAGGCTACTGTCCTCAGGATGTCACCGGCACCCTTGCTAGTTCTAACCCTGAGAGCTCAGGGCTGCCCAGGTTTGGTAACCCCCGAATCCCCTTCAAGCGTTGAACTCCCGCATGACGCGCAGATCACACAGAACTAACAGATGCTCACATCTGCTTCTCATCCTTCTGGCCGGATCAAACTGAGCCAGCTCCTTCTCGACGTAGTACAGGACCTTCATGGAGTCTCTCTCTTTGTCCGCTTGGATCCGGTAGCCTTTGCGAACTGTTAAGGAAAGGACAGGAAGGTGAGCTGAAAAAAGCAGGAGGGGGCCTCCATTTTACCAAGTGAAAAAAACATGGTCCCCGCTTATAACAACTCTTTTTGAAATCACCCAGAAATAGTCATCTATATTTATACGTATGGAACCATACCTGAGATCCCTTTTATCAGATGGTGCCCCTGGAACGGAGGAACAGCAGGTAAATAACAGAGTTCTATGACAGTATATTTTGGGTCACTTGTTAAATTCTGTTTCCTGCTTTCTGACCTTCTAGAGCTCCACTTAAAGATCATCTTCTCAAAGCTCAGGGAAGTATACGCACACTAAAAAAAAAAAGGCCACTTTCTAGACAGATCATTCTATACCATCTGGGGATCACATCTTCACTTGGTAGGAGCACATGTAAATAAAACAGACACCCAAACATCAGGGACCTTGACAAAGGTGGCCTGAATGCCTCTAGTGTCCTGGGAGATGATGCAAAAACTCCATAACTGGGATTAGAGACTGTGATATACATTTGGGCCAAGGAAGGTGCAAACCACTCGGATTGCTAAGTATGGTTCCATTTATTTCTTTAACATTTTCCTTTTAGGAAAGGGAATACCACATTCTAGACATGATAAATTCAACCTGCCGCTATGTGGTTACAAGCAGGTGTTATTTGCAGGGCTTAATAAGAAACAAAACTAAAGCCTGAGAGATAATACCACCTCCTACATTCCCATCACTCATGTTGTCAGATACAAAGGCTGTTGAAGCCCCATATCACTTAAGTGTCAGCCAAGTCCAATACCAGCCTCAAGGGTGATCAGACACAGGCACGTCTAATCTTCACAGATAAGGGAAACAAGAGAAGGGAAGGAATGGGATGGGGACGTAACAATAATGGCAAGAGACAACACTCATTGGGCACTATAAATGTGCTTAGGTACGGTGCTAAATGCTTTCATGGATGTTCATTCCTCCCAACCCCTAATGAAGTTCCGGTAGCCTCATTTTATGGTTGAGAAAAGTCTGATTCAGAGGGATTTCATAACTTGCTCAAGCATTACTGGCAGCACCAGAGCTGGAACCATGTTATCTGACTGAAGCCTCTCTGGAGCCTAGGAGTCGGGGGTAGTAGGAAAGACAAGAGGAGAAAACCCAGAGTAGGAAATGCTCATAGGTGTGCCCTAGGTGGGAGGATCTGAGCCGTCGTCCTATCTTCTAGCCAGTCAGGACTCTACAACGGGATGGAAGAAAGTGACCCAACCCCAACGTCCTCTATTCCCAAAGCAGGGCGAATGCCATAAAGAAACCACATGACTGCATGTGCCTCCAGAGGGGACTCTGCTTTCTGCTTTCTGGTCATCTTACCCTGGCTGTGGACAAAGCCCCACACACGAACTATGTCCATGGAAGATTAAAATACAGCATTCCGCAGCACTCTGATCACAGCCCTGGCACCGAAAACTGAAAGAACGCCCCCACACCCATTTGCAGGTGCACCAATTTTCTATATGAGAACATTCTGGGCAGTTCAGATTCATCTCCAATTGTGGAATCACTTTAAAAAAAAAAAAAAAACTAATGAATCTCAGCACACGCTTTTAAGTGGCACCTTCTCCTGGAGGTTAGATCCGTAATCCTTATGCAGAAGCAATTATTAGCAGGAATGATTTTATTTATCAAGCTACACACTCTTCCTTCCATCTCTGCAGAGGCGTTTACAGAGTAGTACAGACAGTTCAATTAAAATGCAATTATCCCACGGAACTGCTATGTCTGTTCTGAGGCAGTCATGTCTGATGGATGAAACACAGGGCTAGGAAATAGGGAACTGGGCACTGGTAGGCATGTGGCTGGTTTATTGAGGGGCCTCAAATAAATGATGACCTACCAAGTACTTGGATTTAATGTCTATAAAATGCAACTAATACTTCCCCAACTTTAAATCTTCCCAACCTTCCTCTTCACAAGGAAGAGAAGACAGATATAGAAAAAATTTAAAAAGGTAAAAAAGAGGACAACAAAGACCTAATCGGTAGAGTTCTTTGAGTTCCTTGTAATTATCAGGGGCCGCTCAAATGGCACCACATCCCAAAAGCTTTCTCTGATTCTCATAGCTATAAAGTTCTATTTCTTCTCTCTCTCCATCTCATTTCTCTCTTATAAACCATTTACTTGGAAGTTTCACTAGGACCCTCAATACGCTCTAGTTTGTTCCAAATTATTTGTATAAATGTCTCATCTTCCCAAAGATTTTCGAAGGAAAAGAAGTCTTATTCTAGATCAGCGTAAAGCCCAGAACAGTGCTTGGTAGGCACTTAATGAACGTTTGAGGGGCGCCTGGGTGGCGCAGTCGGTTAAGCGTTCAGCCAGGTCACGATCTCGCGGTCCGTGAGTTCGAGCCCCGCGTCAGGCTCTGGGCGGATGGCTCGGAGCCTGGAGCCTGTTTCCGATTCTGGGTCTCCCTCTCTCTCTGCCCCTCCCCCGTTCATGCTCTGTCTCTCTCTGTCCCAAAAATAAAAATAAAAACGTTGGAAAAAAAATTAAAAAAAAAATAAAATAAATAAACGTTTGAGCTGAATTGGTGCTAGTCTGAGGGTGGTGCGGGGGGTAATGATTTCCTTGGAAAGAGTATTTCCTGCAGAGTTTCCCTCTCTAGATTCTAAACTTCCTGAGGACAAGGACCGGTTCTATCTCTGCATCTCCAGCACAAGCACAGAGCCTAGCACACTGTAGACCCTAGAAACATGTGTTTGTATGAATGAATGAGTGAATGAACGAACGAACGAACACACGAACGAATGAACAGAAATCAGGAATAGAAACTATATGACAAGGGACTGCAGAGTAAGGCAGAAGCAGCCATGTGGTTGGTTGGTCAGAGGGTTTTGGCCAGGAAGGGGAGGACTTGAACGATGGCTTGAGGGAGCAGCAAGGTTTAGGTCAGTTTTGCTGCCATCATTGATGGTTATTTTTTAAAGGAGAACACTAGCAGGTGCTATAGGCATTAGGGAAGGGGCCTACCCTACCTGAACTAGGGCCTCAGCCAGGTGTTTTAAATATGTGAAGCACTGTTACAGTAAACATTCAGTCACACTGAGATCAAGTGGAGGTGGGGAGGTGTTGCTTTATGGAACAATGTCCCAGCTGTCCCCTGGTGGTGAGAGATGGCCGCCTCTCTGAGCAACAGCTGGAAACCTCTCCGTTAGTTGCAACTTGGGGTAGAGCACAGATTGTTTTCTGTGCCAGTACAACAAATCACACTCCTCCTTGTGAGACAGGTTTGATGGTGTATGCACAGGTTATCATGTCCCTGAAAGGTTACAGTCACTATTTACAGCCTCAAACGAAGACAGTGGTCTCACCTTCCAATCCTGGCATTCTAAAGAGACTCCACTAGAACAGATACTTTCTGCCTGGACTTCAGCTAATGTCTTCAGAAATCTAAATCCCTCCGATTTGCCGAGAAGGACGAGGACGAATTATTGATATTTAGACTTTAGAGGTATCATCTATTTGGTTTCAGTAGCTAAAAAGCTAGGCCATTCTCCCTGCAAAAAAGGTGTTTCTTTTTTTCCAACTGAAAACTGTAAGTTTGATTGTGTAGCACACTAAAACTAGAACGAAAACAAGTTCTCTCATCCTAGCAGAATCTGGCTCTGTGTCACATATATGCTCAGGAGCATTTAAAACACCAGAAAACCTCTCTTCATCCCTCCAAGCAGATGAGACTTTTCCTTCTCTGAGCTTGCATCAGAGAACAGTCTTATCATACACTGCTTTGTATTGCTTCACTCGTTTTATTTCCATTCACAAACCCCCAATGCTCATTTTGCTAGACAGCAAATTCTGTGAGGGAAAATTCGTAGGCATTCATCAAATTTTTCTTACATGAAAACAAGTAAAATGGTGTCAGGTTGATTTTTATCTGTAATTTGCCTGAAGATCCGAGCACTCTCTGATGTGTGGTGATAGTTTAAAAAGACAGGTCCTGGACCATTGGCCAAAGTCCAGCCCTTTTTGGAAAATGACTCTTCCCCCCAGTGATGTTTCAGTTTAGCATGGATGCGGGATCTATTTATCTTTTCAAGCTCTGTCTGGCCCAAGTCCTTTCGTTGCTGTGGCTCTTCATACTTCAACTCCTCGAATGGATTAGCCTCGGCAACTTTGGTTCTGGCGGGGAGGGAATATTGGGATGTTCATTTTGATGCCAAACTACAAAAATTCTTATTGTTAAAGTAGTTGAGCTGATGTGTGTGACCCAGTTGACTGGAAATCAGCTACTTTTCAGTTCATTTCTCCTTTACAGCCAAGCCTAACTTATAAAACTTGCAGAAGAAGTCTCTGAGGCACATACCCGTGGATATAGCCTTGTCTTTCCTACCCTATCTTAATGAGCTAAGTAAGGCTGTTTATGGATGATGGAACAGCTGCCACATTCCACCCCCAGGGTGATAGCAGCTCAGTTGTGGGAGAAGGTGATGTTTAAAATTTGCATATCCTCTGGATACATACAGTAGGCATATATATAGACGCATATCCTTATTAGTTTTGAAAATGACATCTCAAAACCCTACTTGCCTACTCAATTCTTTTGTAAGAAGAATGAGGGGAGGCCAGGTGGATGTGAAAACAAATTAGAACAAGGCAAGAGTAGCGGTGGAAAGCCAGTGTTGGAGATAGTTGCATTCATCAAGGTGAGAGATGAGGGTAGCAGGGACTAGGACAGCACAATACAGGTGGAGGAAAGTAAACCGATTCAAGGTGATTTTGAGGTGTGATCCGAGGGGCCTGGTGACCAACCGGACGAGGGAAGTGAGGCAGAGATGAGGACAAGGTCCCTGCTTCTGGTTGGGGCTGCCGGGTGGACAACAGGGCCACCTGTTGTGATAAGAAACGCGGGAGTTGGTTTGCAGTCAAAAAACAGCAGACTAATTCGACTTCCTGGAGTCCGAGTTTGAAATGCCTGTGAGATGTCCAGGCAGTTGGGTACATGGGACTGAGGAGCAGGAGAGGGGCTGGAGACAGTGACTGGGAGCCATAAGCATAGAAAACATGATTGAAGCCGTGGGAGGAGATAACATTTCCCAGGGAGAGGACCTTGGACAAAACAGGAGGAAGGCCAGCCAGCGTAGAGAGAAATAAGTAGGAAAAATTACTAACCAACGTGTTGGGGAAGGCAAAGAGAGAGGGGTGGGGCAGGGGTGGCAAACGCTTTAAGAAGTCAAGGGAGGTTAAGAACTGGGAAGCATTGATTAGATCTGCCACAAGGCAATCTTCACAAGCACTGTTTCTGGAGTAGTGAAGGCGATAGCAAGATGGAAGTTAGTCGAGGAGTTGGCGAAAAGCGGAGGAAACGGAGACATGAAACATCCGAAACGTTGAAGGAGTTCAGCTGTGAAGAGGAGAAAAGGGGTAGGGAAGCAACATCCAAGGACTACGAGGTTTTTGCAAATTGTTGTTTTGTTTTAATGGAGAGATTTAGGCACGCTTTGAATGCTGCTGGGAAGGAGTCTCTAGAGCAAGACAGTCCGGCAAGGAGAGGGGAGACCGGGATGGAATGTGGGGTACTCAATAAAGAGAGAACCTTGACAAAGCTGAAGAGGCTGAGTCCAGGGCAGGACAGGAGGAGAGAGTTCTTCTATTGTAACAGAGGTCTCAAGTAGCTGCCAAGAAGAACGGGGGAGGGAATCAAGGCTCCTCTTCTCTCTCCCAGTTGGTAACTGACTGGCTGTACTACACACAGCTCATCAAAGATGCCTTTCCAACTACCCAGAGGGTTCAAAAGGGCACTGTATACAAATGTAACCTGAAAAATCACTATTGCTAGATGATTACCCTAAAATTGAGCTAGCATATAAATATAAAATAGGCTAAACTTACATCTTTATAAATCAGCACTTCTTGACATCTCTAACCTTCTTTAACAAATAATGTACATAGAACATTGGCTTAAGCCACCTTTTTCTTAACAGACAAATAACCAGATGCCATCAATAATTCTGTCCATGGGGCCATGAGTACAGAAATGTGCCCACCAGGGGTCATGAGGAATGCTATCCTGACTCAGTGAACCAGACAATGACAACCTGGGCCAGACTAGCTGTGGCTAACATTGCTTGTGCATCTTCCCCTTTTTGCTGGCTAACAGAACCCTGATTTTGTTCATTTCCGAGGTGATTAGGTGTTTTTGGCCTAAGAGATGCGTCTCGATTAGTTCAAGCCAATCTGGTATAGAAACGGGCACAGGACACAATTCTTGCCAATAAAACCACCAACAAGTCTGTTAGAAGGGGGAGGGGCTTCTGGAAAAGGTTTCCTCACTCTTGAGAAAAGCAGCACAAGGGAGTATCTTTTTCTATCTCTGAATGCATTTAGTACCTGAACCATGGCTGTCACCACAGGATCATAAGGGGAGCCAGCTTGGAAGGACAGAACAAAAGCTACAAAGAACTCAGTCCTTCAGTGGTGCTACCTGACCCGATCGATGAAGCAACCCCGGAGCCACTTTTCCTTGGGATTTCTTGCTCTGTGAAATAATAAGTGTTCCTATGTTTCAAGCCATTTCTTTTTTTCTTAAACTTTTGTTTTTTTTTAAATTTTTTTTTCAACGTTTATTTATTTTTGGGACAGAGAGAGACAGAGCATGAACGGGGGAGGGGCAGAGAGAGAGGGAGACCCAGAATCGGAAACAGGCTCCAGGCTCTGAGCCATCAGCCCAGAGCCTGACGCGGGGCTCGAACTCGTGGACCGCGAGATCGTGACCTGGCTGAAGTCAGACGCTTAACCGACTGCACCACCCAGGCGCCCCTAAACTTTTTTTTTTTTTTTAAACATCTATTCATTTTTTTGAGAAGTAGAGACGGTGCAAAGCGGGGGAGGGACAGAGAGAGGGAGACACAGAAATCCGAAGCAGGCTCCAGGCTCTGAGCTGTCAGCACAGAGCCCTACGTGGGGCTCGAACTCACGAACTGTGAGACCGTGACCTGAGCTGAAGTCGGACGCTCAACCGACTGAGCCACCCAGGCACCCCCTCCAGCCACTTCTAACTGCATTTGGTTAGTGTGGCAGGAACCAGAAAAAGGTTGAAATCAGGAGAGAGGAAGTATCTGTCACCCTATGAGTAAGAATCATTTCATTACGAGCATCCATTTCCAAAAAGTAAGAGGGAATGGGTTCTGGTGGGAAGGAAGGATAAAAAGACTGGAGAAAGGGGAAGCCACAAACCGATTATGAGACAAGTTCCATTAACGTCTCTTTTCCCATTCCATCCTTGGGAGAAACGAACTATATTGTCTTTATCTCTCCAATTCTCTGTGTGTCCTTGATCATTAACTTTTACTTCTCAGTCTGTGACTCATTCCCAGGCTCAGACGTCAGAATTCTACTGATAGTTCCAGGGAGAGGGTAAAAAAAAAACAAACAAAAAAAACACAACAAACCCACAAATACCAATTGCTCACTGAGGATATCCACTCCTTCCAGGGTCCAGCACGGACAGGTCATTCAGTGGGCCGGATACTCTTCCCGCACCCACTGAAGGAAGTCCAGATACCTCCAGGGGAGAAGTGTCTGTTTTACCAACCCCGCTGGCTCATCCACACCTAGGGATTTAAGTCGCCTTCCAAATATACTTCACACACGTCTAATCGCTACTGCTCTGTAATCCTGTTCAGACACCTCCCAGAAAGCTACATTTTAATGTCTCTCCGCCCCGGCTACCCCTGTGCCCTCGCCCATAACCACGAATGCATCATGCCCTAAACACCAGGGCTCATCTCCATCCAAATAAGCTCTCCCTACCAAGTACTTAATTCCGTCTATGGTGCGCATCACTGGACAGCTTGCACTCATCCTGAAGCCTCCCCTTTCCTGCATTCCCTAAAGTCATACCTGCTTCCTCTTTCGAAGTATCTCTCAGATTTACCTGCTCACTTCAACTCCCATAGCCTCCATCACGACCCAGATGCTCTCACACCCCCTGAACGGCTTCAGTCACCTCTCAGCCCGGGATCGCTGATCCCACTCTCTTCCGTTCCCACTTGCCTTGTTAGCACAGCACCTCTCCAAGAACTCAGGAACCTGCCTGCAGTGGCTCCGACTCCCTTATGGCACCAAGTCCCGGCTCTCCTGAATGGGTTTCAAGGCCCTCCCTCACCTGGGTGAGGCTCCATTAAAGCCTCCCACTTTCTCCCAGTCAGCCAAGTTGGAGACTGTCAAACACACACCCTGTTCTTCCAGCCCCAGGCTTCCACCATGTGTCCTTCCCGGGGGTGCCCAGCAACCCGCTGTCTGCTCTCCTCTTCCTTTGTCTTCTAGGCCCAGCTCAAATCCACCTCTTCCCTGAACACTCTGTAACTGCTCCAGCTCTTTATCCTTTGAATTCCCAGCACCATACTCTTTACAGCATCTAATTGTCCTAATAAAAGTCTATGGTCTCTCCCTGGCTGGGCCGTACCGCTTCCTGGGCAAACCGCGTCCTAAACTTCTTAGTGTTCCTCACAGTACCTGCTGTAGTGCAACAGTCCTGAACCCTAGGTAGGGCTGAAAGAACTATTTATTCACTGGATGACCCACATTCAACGGGTACCTTGCCTCTTTTCCTCATCATCTTAGTTACTGAGGAGTCTGGGAAGAAAGCAGGGGCAGCTACATCCTGCAGCCCTTGGAGAGCCTGACACGCGTTCCAGATGACATCTGATAGAGCTAGAGAGATCCCACTTCTGGAATGGAGACCGTCACTTTCCAAAGAAGAATCACCGAGCTGATGGTTCTTATCAGGAAGGAACGAGAGCGGAAGCCAGAGAGGAGCATGGGGCAGGGCGGTCTGGAACTACATTTACCACTGTGGCTTCCTCCAGTGGAGTCACTTGGTGCCAGGGGAGGTGGATGCGGCTTGTCCATCAGCATGCCAGATGAGGGGGCTCCTCCCAAGGGGACAGAGGGGATGGAGTAAGGGCCGGGGACACCGGAGACAGAGGGAGGGTACCCGGCCTTTGCTGCTTTCCCTGCTTCATACACTGCGGAGGGAGATGAAGAGCAAAAGAGATTATATTATTGTCCCACCCTCCACAACCCTCACACCAAAACTCCCTGAGGATGCGCTTACGGGAGCTCTTGGATGTGTGCCTCTGTGTTGTGTGTGTGTGTGTGTGTGTGTGTGTGTGTGTGTGTGTTCTCCTAGGCCTGAACTGATTCATCAGAACCACTCTCCCCCACCCCCTTGGACTCCTCCAGCTCCACCAAAAGCAATGACATAAGGAATTACAGTGTTCAGTAGCTGGCAACTGAGTAATTAAGCAGTACTAGGAGCTGTCATGGCAGTCTGTGGTGACGGCCCGGCCCATTGCTAACCACACTGTCTGTAGGCTGCCTCTGTCCCTCCGGAGGAGGCCTAGCACCGTGCCACCCTCCTGGGTTCCAGGAGGACCCCAAACCTCTTCTAGAGAGGCAGAGCAGGTAATGAGCTTGCACCTGGCCCTGCTCTGTGCTCTCAAAGGCAGAGCAAATAACCTGGGTCCTCCTGGAAACTGCTTTCATGCTAAGAATATTAAAGATGCACGTATGTCTTTCTCCTTCAAGATGTATTCGGCTTATGGCCGGGGTGCCCAACTTAGTGGCTACACGGGCTCGGCCATTCAGGTAAAATTGTGAATCCCCAAGTAAGGACTGGTCCCTTTGTGGACCATTTTGTCACGGGAATAAATAAAACTCATCCGCGGCCGGATGGTACTCAAAGGCTGCAGTCTGCATACTCTGCTTGTTAAAAGAGGAGTTCTCTGCATCCGAGAGGCATGGCCTTTCCTCTGGCTTGAGGGCCTGAAGAGAGGACAAAAGCCTTACCCACAACCTGACATCTGGAAGCTGCCCTTCCTTTCACCAATAGTGCCAATGAGAGTCGCAAACGCAGGGGTGACTGGTGTGGATGAGAAGTATGGAGAGGTGCAGGCAGGTGAGAAAGCAAACAGCAATGGGCATCTCAGGATGCCGGGGGCTCCCAGCAGAGGTGTGAGCCTGGAACGACCAACTTTTAAGGTGGAAGGGAAGGAGGCGGAGAAGGAACTCAGGGTACACAGCTGTCTGATGGTGAGGTGACATTTCTCGCGATCGTTCTACATCTCCCCACTAGTCACTTTACTCACAGGCCTGCGGGCAGCAGCAGGAATCTGGACAACACGGGCAGCGGATGTAGCAACAGCAGCTGTGAGGGCAGCACTGGCACCAGCAGATCCCCACCAGGACGAAGAAGAGGAAGATTCCCAGGATCACCAGGCCAACAAACACCCACTCTGGAAGGACGCACAGAGAAACCCACGGTTGAGGTGGCCCGCTGTCGGGACAGGCGCACTCTCATGGCTGTCTACTGTGGGAGGAGTGGGCGGGAGGGATCTGGGGAAGTATCCGGTAACAGGGCACGGAGCCCCCAAACTCAGGGGGGATCTCTGAGAGGGAAAAGCGCAGACTTCACAGGGTTGGGGGGGGTCATGGGGAAGAGGGGCGAAGGTTGCCTAGGTCGTACCGGGCACACGTAACGACCAGCACAAAGTGATGGGGGAGCTTCGGGGCCCCCTCCTGGGCAAAAGGTTCAAAGTATCAACTGTAGCGGCAGAACAAGTATGGGACAAGAACAGAAAGAGCCCCCGGCTGGGGAGAGGAGGAACCTTGCTTGCTGAGCTACGAAGAGGTGGGTTCTGTGAATATGTTCCTTTTGCGGTCAAGTTACTCTTTCCTATAAAAATGTAAGTCCTGCAAGAAAGTTCTCTATGTCTCCACGGTCTAAACCGGCACATATTTAAGTGGGTCCAGGTTCCTTATGTGTTCATCTACTTTCCCTGCTGACCACCCCGTAACACCCTTCCCAGACTCAGCATCAAGGCTGAGATCAAAACCTTCTGCGACAAAACCTGTGGAACAAACCATGGCTAGGGAAATCTAGAGACAAAGACTCAGGAGGAGAATATGATGTCGCCACGCCCCCAAGAATGGCTCGGTTGGATCACGCGCAGGTTGACCATGCTGAATAGCCTGCGTAGCTGCGGGAAAAATGGCTCAGGGCTTTGAGGACTATACTGGCTACGTTTGTTAGCTCCTGTTATTTTCCCACCTCTACCAGAGGATGACCACAGCTTCTAGTGCATTTGCTCATCCAAAAGATTAAGAGAAGGGAAACAAATTCCATTTGGCTTAGATAAAAATGACTGTGACCTTCGAGTGACTTTGTGTCACGCTTTTGGGATTTGGCTATAGGACCCAGCTGCCTATAGACTGGACAGACTAGAGTGAGCCATGAGTTCCTTTAAAAGTCAAAAAATCAAAGTAATTCATTTTGAGCGAAAGCCGCCTACCAAAAAGTCCCTTTACAATGAACTTTAAGTATATATTGTTTTTCTTGAATTTTTGGTTATTAAATGTTCTTTCAGTTAAATGGACATTCAGTTGGAGCTTGAGAATATGACATTTTTGTTATATAAAGGGTTCTGTGATAATGATAAAATTCTTTGACCTTTGTCTAGAACACAGTTTCCTCAGAGAAAAAAACCAACAACTTCTATTTCCTGAAACGTCCCTCGTCACCCCATCCACTCATCCCCATTCAAATTAACCAGGTCACCATCTCTTCAGTGAGGAAATGAGAAGGCCCTGCGCCTGCTGAGAACGGTCTAGAAAACATTCCTGCTGAGGACCATAGATAGCTCAGGGCTTTGTCCTGGACCTTAGCAATAACCCAGGAACATTCTGTCTCCGGAGACAGATATGAGCTCTGAGGATTAGATGAGTGTTGTGGCATGGAGGCTACAACAGTCTTGGGTCAAGCAGTCAAAGATAAAGGACTGGCGGGTTACCCTGGAGAAACAAAAGAATGTTATCCACACAAGGATTCTTGGAGTCAAAAGGGAGGGATATTCAAGGGACCAGGACCAGATATGAAAAATACAGTAACTCTTTCCTGGGACTGGGGGAACATAACATCTAGTTTGAAGCGATGCTTCGTAACATTGTATGTGTATGTTTGCGGGCGATGCACAAACGAGTACAAGCTGACAGCACTCTGGATAAGGGGGATCACAAAGAGATATCTATTTGTGTCCCTGGGGTCAACATCAACAGGAAGCATGTTTATATTTGGGTTGGCCAGCTAATGGCAAAACAGGAGAATTCGTGGAAGAATAATGAGTGAAATTCAACTGTGGAGACTTTGGATGTTTTAAAAGCTGAATAAAGTCAAAACCTATGGCCGGGAATAGTCTGTATCTCTCTGTTGCTCCCAACTATCATGCAGCTCTCAACCCTTTGGCAGTAGCCCTCCAAAGCAAGAATGAATCATAGTCTTTAGTATTCTCTGAGTTTGGATATGTCCTTTCCCGTAGTTCATTCCCGTTTCTCATGGAACCTCCTTCCATTACGGACTATAGTGTTGCACTGAACGGATGCTGGCTTGTCTAGGCTGGTGCATTCAACTTAAGCTATATGAAATGACAGAGCTGTGCATCTGGGGTTTCCCTGACATATGGTCCATGGATCCCAGGGACTTATGGGGCCCAAGGAGCCCCTGAAATTGTATACAAAGCAATGTAGGTCTGTAAGTATGTACTTTTCAAGGAAGGAGGGGTGTACTGACTTCATAAGGTTTGAAAAACTGTTTTGGTAAAGTTACAAAAGGCAATTCAGAGTAACATGGTCATACACTAATGAATGGGTCAACATATAACTTAGGGAATAAGGAAATGCAGATAAATAATTACTTTGTTAGGGATACTTCTAGCTGCCTGGGGACAGCTGAGATGCTGAATGGTTATGGAGTTTGCCAAAGAGCCTGCACAGCTGACACTGAAGGACTGGGTCCCCCTTGCGGCTTATTTTTAATCATTATCCTTTTAGGACCTACTAATAGAAGAAATACAATCTAAAGGCTCTTCCATTGGGCTCAGTTCATCCTGGAAAAGAACACAGAAATAATACAGACAAATGTGCAAACAAATTAAAGGAACAATTAGCGACTAATGCAGAAGCAAGACAGATGGAGTGACAGCAAATTAAGCAAATAAAGAGTTAAATGAGTGAATACCTGGCATAATCTCCACAGCAAAACTGGGCAAGAGATCAGCAAGCAGCCCTGTCCTGCCTGGAAGAGGTGGAAGGAAAAGAAGAAGGAAAGAGGTTACTCCAAAGGAAAATACAGCTTAGAGGCTGGCTCCACGTGGCGCCGTCCCTACACCAGGGCCATGGACCCACGCTCCTTGGGGTAGGAGAGGCAAGTCGCCGAGGCGGGGCTTAGTCAAGAGAATAACTTTCTCCATCACTCTTTGGCAGCCATCTAAGTGAACTCTGCACCTAAACCAGATGGAAGCAGAAACAGAACTTTCTCTCCAACTATTTATAGAAGGAGGAAATTCTCTGCTTCAAATATGAAAAACCCTGCTTGAGCAGACTGACACATACCATCTCCATTCATTTATACATTCTTCTCCACACATTTTATTGGAAAGTCAAACCCATCTGTATCCAAACGTTCAACCTACATTTTCATACATCCATACACAGTCCTATGTCCATATAAAAACAAAAGTACATATTTGGTTTTAACTCAGAATTGTCTCACTACATGTTCTATTTATAGCCTAAAGATGTTTCAATGATTAAAATGTTCAAAGGCGAGGAAAAGATAAAGCTAGATGAGTTACACGCTCTTCTACACTCCTTCTGGTTTCAGAAATACTCTATACATATGTATATGGTATGGATTTTCCATATGGGACCCACAGCTGGCGTCGTATGAACCCAAGTGCCTTCTGCATGGTTCGGCATACGAGCTTAAGAGCCAGCTGGTGTCAGAACAGGCGCCCCCTCGGGGTTCTGGGAGGCAAAGAGCTACGCAGGAACCAAGACTGTAGAGGATGTGGGGGAGGGGGTTAGTCCTTTTAAATACTAGCCTGATTTAGGGGCGCCTGGGTGGCTCAGTCAGTTAAGCATCTGACTCTTGGTTTCAGCGCAGGTCACGATCTCACGGGTCGTGAGTCCGAGCCCCACATCGGGCTCTGCGCTGACAGTGTTGAGGTTGCTTGGGATTCTCTGCCCCTCCCTCTCTCTGCCCTTCCCTCTGTGCCCCTCCCCTGCTCATGCTGTCTACCCCACGGAAGCCCCTGCTAATAAACAAGTCTTGCATTATGAAACAACTGGCAAACTGCCCTCCTTTCCCACTTCTAATGGCAAAAAGTCGCCGTGGTACCACTTAAGCACGCAACTGAATCTTACTTGACTTAACACGCAGAACATATGCCTCTAGAACGGCTCTATCCACTAGAAATATAATGTGAGCGACAGGTAATTTTTAGCTTTTCTAGTCATCACATCACAGAGTAAAAAAAGAAATTAATTGAATACTATATTTTACTCATAGCAGCACTTCAAGGGCTCAGCAGCCACACGTCACTGCTGAACACACAGGTTTAGGGGTCTGTTTCATGCATGTGGAGTGGGCCCATTTAGAAAACGAGTTTATTGAGGTGCATCAGAGAAAAAATTACCCACGTGCAGTTTATATTTTCAGTCGAAAGGTTTATCATGATCGGTCACTGGTCCCCGCCTCCGTCAAACTACTCTATGGAAAAGAAGGTCTGACAAAAGTCAAAGAAAAAGGAGTCCCTCCAGGACACTGACTTTTTCTTGGCTCTCCCTAACTATACAAGGCCAACGGGGTAAAAGGTGCCCTGGCCATGTCTCCTGCTTGGGTAATGGTTCCTCATCTGAGAAATTCATTGGGACCACAACACATTCCAAGGGGAAGGAAGTCTAGAATGAAGTGACTTAGGCTAGCTCTGTTTTAGGTCTTGGCAAGAAAGGCTTCTTTCTTTCTGTCTTTCTAGCTTGTGCAGCTGAGCTGTTAAGGATGGTCTGCTGCTTGCGAGGTCTCTTGGAAGAACACACGAGAGCCAAGTGGGGCACTGGAGAAAGGTGTACCCTGAAGGAGACTTCTCAGGCTAGCCTTTGACCTAAGCCTTCCTGATAGGCTAAGAGGTGCCTCTAAGACTCACGTGTGGTCTAGGATGGGATACCAGACAGGAATTTGGGGCCAAATTCCGAGCAAGTGATTCATAGCATGCACTGGTCTCATCTGGAGTGTTCTGTGTACAAATATCCCTTGGAATCCCTTGTTGGAAACTCAACAAAGAAACAGCTGGTCAAGGACTGGGGAATTTGGGATGTTGGCCATCTCTTGAAGACATAATTAATATTAATTACCGGCTGATAGTTGATCAAAAAGTCAATATACAATGTTTTTCACAAGCTAGTTATGGGATGCTTACTTAATGGTGGCTTAAAAAAAAAAAAAAATCCAGAGGTGCCTGGGTGGCTCAGCCGGTTAAGCACCTGACTTCGACTCAGGTCATGATCTCCCTGTTCCCGAGTTCAAGCCCTGCATCGAGCTCTGTGCTGACAGCTCAGAGCCTGGAGCCTGTTTCTGATTCTCTGTCTCCCTCTTGCTCTCTGCCCCTCCCCCGCTCACACTCTGTCTCTGTCCCTCAAAAATAAACATTAAAAGATTGTTTTAAAATCCAGACAATTAGCACTTCTGAATGTATCTCTTATTGTACCTAATAAAATGAGAAGCTTTTCTTGGGTCTACTCTTAAGCTCTCAAGCCTACCAATGTTTTAAACATCTCTAGATACGCTATAGCCCATAATTAACTACATTTATAAAAGAAATGTTATTGATGATATAAACTACCAACTTGTACACTCACAGGAAATTAGCCATGTGATAATTATTAACTATAAAAAATCTATATATTCAAGGAAAATATGGTGCTTATACTTATTATATAGAAGACATTATATTGGAGAAAGCAGTGAACTGGGAATCAGGGTACTTAGGGCACCTTTGCCATTAGTTTACTTGGTGACTATAGGCAAATTACTTCCTCTTTCTAGGTCTCAGTTTTCTCATTAATCAAATGAGGTGACTGAATAAAGTGATCTATAAATAGGGAGACTATATATCCTCGTTTGTGCCTGTTGTACCTGTGTAAATACTAATAGCACTACTTTTTATTCTCTAAGTGTCTTATCTTGGACGATTAATTATATGGTCACCCAGCCTACAATATTCTTGGTTCTCAAATCTGATACTTAGAGATTAGAGTTGCAAACTCGGCTCTGTATGTTTACAGGGACAGCAGGTAACACAAGTAAATGCAGCCAGCCGAATGTAATACGAGGTGTAGCAAATAGCAGATTATATGTCTATAGAGGCTGCTACTACTCAAGTCTGGCCAATCGCTGCCCCACAGGAATGTGTCTTCACGGTTGCGGGTCTTCCTATTTTTCAAGATTAGCCAGACCCCAGGTTTTTGTGTGAAATATCTGCATTTTCAGTGTTGGCGATTGATCCATAGGTATTTTTTTAAACACTGGACAAGCCATACAAAGTATGTTTGGGGGCTGTATGGAGCCCAGAGATCACACACTTGCAACCACTGATGGGCATATATAAACCAAAATATTTATGAGCAGGTAAAATACAAAAGCTGGATTTCCCCATAGGCTGGTGTTCTGACATTGTTTCTACACTGAGAATGTCAGCGAATATAATCTCCAGGAACCTATGTTCAAGCTAAAATCTGTAAGCGACAGCACTACACACAAAATTGTGTGCCTTTCTTATTTCTGGGGACCCGGAATGGGCATCGTGGAGAAATAATGGAGAGATTTTCATTTCTAGATTTTTTTTTTTTTTTACATTTGTAACGAAAAAAATTAAGGATACGGTGGTCACAGAAATATGGACAGGAGAGTCACAAAACTTGTCACTCCAACCGAAAGACACACATCGAGCTTCTCATTCTCCCTAAGGCAACAACCAATAGCTGATGCTTCAGAAGAAGATGAAGCTTTCCCATAATGCACCTGTGTAGCGCTAGCCCCAGGATGGCGTGGGTGACAGAATCTTGCCATAGTTGGTGGAATTAAATGTCTTCAGAATTCGGGACACAGTAGGAGCTTTGGGGTAGCAGACAATACGACTGTATCATGTCGACAGCAGACAGAGTGCAAAGCTCTCTGGCTTTTATACCACACTTACATTTTATTGGGACTAAAGGCATTTTTAAAAGTAGATTTATGCTGGAATAATATATTTCTGAAAACCATTTGCTTCCAGCTTCTTGCCTAACAATTTCTAAGAAATGCTGTTGCCAGTTAGAAACGTTCTATCTTTTCTTCCTATTCTACCACATCCACTGAAGGTCTGATCTTAGAAAGTCCAAACAATTGCAGTAAATACTTTCCAGATTTCAGTAGCACTTTACCAACACTTGTGAATCATTGCTATTCTTCCAGGATTCAGTTGAAGAGGGGCAATTAGAAGTCACTTTAATGTCTGAGGAGAGGACAGAAAGCAGACCCTGCAAACAGAAGGCCACATTTATGCTTTTCAAACCACAGCTCAAACTATCAGGAGAAAATACAGTTTTGATGCAAGCACTCAAACAGTTTTCCCCAAACCTTGCAGCATCCATTACTTTTAAGAAATTTCCACATGAATAGACCAAACAAATTAGGCATGCTAACAGTTGGTACATGCGCACACACACACACACACACACACGTGTCGGCTCCGTACAAAACCATCACTAAGTTTGTAGCCAAAAACATTCACATGCTTTTGGTTGACTGATTAGGGCAGAAACATGCATTGTGAATAAAACGGCCTCTGTACCTGACCTGTACAATTCCCATCTCGGCTGTGTTCTGCCATTGACACAGTGAAGTTATCCCCATTCTCTTTGTACGTATTCCTGAGAACGAGCTCACCTCTGGAATGTCTCCAATTCATTCATTCATCATTCAGTCAACAAAAAAAATGTGTCCTGTGCCAGGTGGGGACACAGAGGAATAGACATGAACCCTGTGCTGGGGAGGCTCGCTGACTGGCCCATGCAGCTTATCTAACAGCATCAGCTTAAGAACTCCGTTTTAGTTACCTGCTTCTGTTTCACAAAGCTTCCTAAGGTCAAAGCGCTTTCCTCCCGCCAAATCCAATTCTCATCAGGTTTTTTTTTTCTTTTTTTATATTTTTGACATCAGGTTCCACCTAGTACGAGGCCGTTCCCCAGAGACACAGCCTTTGCCTGGTTTCCCACTTCTCGTCTACTCGTGGCCTTATCTTTGCACATTTCACAACAAGGTCCCAGTGACATTTCCCCAAGGTTCAAATGCTTCTTTTCTTGGTAACCCAGTCTCCTCAAGGCAGGATTTACTTACCTTCTTTACTAACATAACCAGCTAACACACTTCTCAATCTCCTGCTTTGTTCAAACCCTTGCCACGCACAGTCTACAAGACTCTGAAGTCTGTTGCGACAGAGCCCTGGAAGAATGCTGCACTGGGAGGAACCTCCATGCTCCTAAGGACCACTGTGCACACCTACAAGAGAGCCCTTGTGGCTCTGGACCACAGCGACACCTTTACGTGCGCCTCCGCTAACAGGACGGGTACCCCTCGGGGGCAGAGACTGTGTTCTGTGTTGGACACCCTGAGCAGCCCTCCTCACCCATCAGGACCTTGCAACGTTTCCAGTAGCAAATCCCCATTGTCTGGTACGCTGAGCTTCTGGCTGGACTTCTGGTTCACTGCTCATGAGAGTGCTTTTTGTCCCAGATGGAAACAGGCTTTTAATAAGACCACGAAGGAAACATTCATTCATTCATTAAGCGCTATTCTATGCACTGGAGAATGTTTAGCGCCCCTGGACTCAGAGCTCAATGCCACTAGTGTCCTCTAGTCCTTGAATGTCCCCAAAGGCCATCTTGCTATCTAGGAGGACTGAAGCACAACCCCACCGGACAAGTTGACAGCTATCAGGCTATGTTGTTTGAAAGGCAGTCGTTACAGAGAGATCCAACATGCATACAAAGTTTAGCCAAAAAAGCCGTCTTTGTCTCTACCTTTAAAACTTAAATCTAAGCTCTGATTAGTCCAAACCTTCAAAGTGCAATGGAAGGTACCGAAATTCTGGATTTAGGACAAATTTGTTTTCAGATCCCAGATCTGCCATTCAATTACTTGCTGACAACGGAAGGTTGTCATGCGCTGGAACCTACCAAAAGGAGGAAAAACAACACTTCCTTCCTACTCATGATGTCACCAAGACTGACAGCATGGTTATCTTCGTTCATTCCTTTGAACTTACTACCTCGGAGTCCTCCTCCGGTTTGCCAATATTCCATACTAATGAACTTTCTGCTCGGGACAATCTAGAACACTTTCCTTCCCCAGTTCCTGTGATTGCCTTCTTCTCCCTTCTGTTTAATGCACCTCTGGGCTTCATCCCATTTCTGAGCTTCCCGAACATGCCCCAGATCCATTTTCAGAGACCAGGGTGACCCACCCCCTGGTCTCTCAGCTCCTGACCATCCAAAATGTTTCTCTCCTAAGGCTTTTAGGAGAGCAGATGGCTTTCTCTGGCCCTCTCAAGTGTAAAGTTGTTTCTATGGCTATTTGGAATCCCAAATAGACTGGAAATTTCCCAAGTGCACACACATCCCTGTTTTTATTCTATATTCCCATAGCAACCATGCATTCAATAAATATAATTTATGATTATCCATCAGAAATGTGGGTATAGCTTTCCTTCTTTTACATATATTTATAAACTGTATTTAAGCATTTCGTGCGTGTACTTTTTTCTTTTTATATCTTTTACATTTCAGGTCACTTTAAACCACAGTGAATAATTCTGACAGTGAATTCTCTCCACAAAATGACTAGTATTGGACCGTCTGCAATTAACTGTCAATAAATGCTTCCGGGTTTTTGGCAGTGATTATAAGCTTGGCCTAAGGCACTGACTTCTACTATTCACATAGATTCTAGAATTAGATTTTACAGCTAGAAAGAATCTCAGAGGTCATCGAATCCATCACCCTTTCCGTGTTTTCAGGAAACTGAGGCTCAGAGAGGTTAAGAACCGTACTCAAAGTCACACGGCTAATAATCGAACCAGAAGAAACTGGACCTACTCATCCCCATTCCAGTATTTTTTCCCCAATATCTCATTCCCCCTCAAGCTTTGCTTAGCCTTAATTTAGAAATGTATAGCAACAGCTTTCTAGTCTCCTAGTATTTGCAGGCAGCAACCCTGAAACTTCTGTTTGTGGCATTATTGCTCCACTTACATAATTAAAGTATAATTTTTGGATGTAGGAAATGCTAGAGATGGCGAAAATGTTCAGCATCTTTTCAAGTCGTGACCAGAGAGTGATTACTGAATACATCATAACGCAGTATGCGCTAATTAAAAGGCATTCACCATTCTGCCACAAACTAATAAACAATAATAAAAACGACTGCAAAGCACTCTGCCTTTGCAAAGTGCTACAGTGAACCAGGTCCCTGCCCCCAGAGAGGGAAGTGATGCCAAGCATTATTAGTAATCTAGCATGCACAACTTGGCCTGAGATGAAGTGCAGAAGGCGGCTGGATTTGACTCCGAGACGACCCGGGGCAGGGTGGGATTTAACGGACGAAGGGAACGGGCTTCCTCGGTACCCAGTGTGATTTTCTGAGCTCACCGGGCTCCATCCAACAGGCCGGCAGAGGGAACTTAAATACAAAGGTGCCCAAAATGGCCACTTTCCTCAACCCCCAAAGCCCTGATGGTCTGAAGCAGACACGGAGGGCCCCACTCCTTGTGGGTCTTGAGCGGTGGGGGTCTCTGCCCTTTCCTCTCAGCGTTGAGGGGCTTCCCCCGGGGGGCAGTTCCCAGACCAAAGTCCAGACACCACCGGCGTGTGAACGCGAACCTGCACCCTTGAATGGCAGCAGCTGGCTCTGGAGAAAAATGCAATGGCTGTCTTCCTGCCCGGCTTTCAGGGGCCCCAGTTCTTTCTTGGCCGGGCCGAGCCGATTTCTCGGTGACGCCCACTCCCCCGCGGCCCCGTCCCCGCCCTCCCTCCCTCCCGCGCCCGCGCCCGCGCCCGGGGCCCAGAGACGACAATGAAGCTGGCGGGCTGACCCAGCTGCTTCAGCTCGCGCCCGGGTAACCACGGCAACCGCAGGCTTCAGGAATGCGCGCTAATTGAAGGCCGAGTTTCCTCCCACGGTGATGAGCAACAAGTGAAGCAAAAATAGTGAGGCGGGATACAGGCTGCGAGGGAGCAGGGGGTGGAGGCGAGAGCAGGCGCAGCGCGGGACTGGGTGGCTGGGGACGGGGGAAGGCAAAGGGCGCCTTGAGACCTCGTCTGTTCTCTTCGCCACCCAGGGTCGTGAAGAGCTAAGTGGACGCCCTTTACCCTTCAGACATCTTGGGGCAAAATTGTCAGTGAACAGTCCTTAACCATCTCTGTGCTGGGCCCCTTTGATCGGTCCTGGTAAATGAATGGCGATGTGTACATCCCTAGGACCCCACAAATGAAACGCCAACTAGCAGCGAGGGTCCGGCAGGTGAAGGAAGGAGCCGACCCTCATTTGCTCCCAGTTTCCCTGGATCTTCTGTTCTGTTCTCTTCAACCGAAAGGAGAACCTTCAAGGCGGTCACATTTATGGGGCGACCATGATACCAGTTTGGACAGTGTAAGTTTATGCCTGTTGTCTTGAGATAAATTATTAAAAGTTTCCCCTTTTCCCTCTCAAGGATCCTGATTTGGACAGTAAATTATGAAGTCACCCTGTCTAAAGCCTTTTAGAGCCATCCAGGGCCTAATCCAAGTCAGGCGTTTCCCCAGACCCCTCCAGACTTCAGCGAATGGCCTGTGTGCTGTACTCCTTGCATTCAGGCACTAAACGCCATATAATTAACTCGGGGCCATCCGCTGAGACATAGGGGCTTCCAAAACAACCAAAATAGAGCAACCAAAACATAGCATGCTGGGACAGAATGTCCTGAAATCCACTAGCGCGAAGATTCCCACGGGGCTGATTGGGGTCACCACTGGCAAGGCATTGCCCAAATGTCATTGAGGAACCAAGAATCTATTAGTAATAGGATTGCCAATGCACAGATGGCTCATTAAAGCCTCTGCCTATGGAATGGGCTAAAGGGAAATCAGCTCTTCTAGCAGGAGCCCCGGATCGCAGAACTCCCTGCAGAGCGTTCCCTCAGATCAAGCATGACGCACCAGCAATGAAATGTGAGGGGTGGGAACAGGTGGGAGTTCTTACTTATCATGTGCCATTTAATCCTCACGATAGACCTTCCACGTAGCTTTTATTACCCCTTCCCCATTTTTACAGATGAGGAAACTGAGGCTCAAAACTGAGGCTCATTAACATGGACTTACCCAAGGTTATATGGCTGCACTGAATCCAGGGGTATCTGACCCCAAAGCTCTTCACAACAGCCCTTGCCAAGTATCCACACGGACCTTGGGTCAAGATCCGGGTTTTGCCACATTGGCACTATGGCCATTTGGGGCCACGTAATTGTGTGTAGGAGGGCTGTCCTGTGCATTTAGCAGCCTCCTTGGCTCCTACCCACTAGATGCCACAGCACCCCGTACGTTGTGACAACCAAAATGTTTCTAGACGCTGCCAAATGTCTCCTGGGGGGCAAAATAGCACCCTGTTGCGAACCAACAGCCTAGATACTTAATATCAAACACAGTCTTAACCTTTTCTCATATTCTCTAATTGCTTCAGAAATACAATATTCATCTTTATCAAAAGACCGTAATTTTTATAGGGACAAGATGGCATCATTTATTTACTTTGTATCCTTACTGTGCTAGGGACATAGTATGCAGAAAGGACTAGTTAAATGTAAATCATAATTTCAATGTAAACCATACTTGAAGCAAAACTAACCCTACTGCATGGTGCCTATCATACAGCAAGGGTGCGATTATGCACCAGAGAGGTCTAAAGGCCATAGGAGGCTTTCCGCAAAGAGTAAAAGGCGTGATCTCAATTCTTTGGAGCAACCACCACCCCCATTCCACTGCTCCTACAGTAGAATGGTTGTTACTCATGGTCGTTAACCAGAATCATATTCTAGTTGATGCCTGGCTAACTTTCTAGTTCTTCCACCAGAGGCATCTAGGTATGCTCAGGGCAGAGCAGGCTAGGGCTAGGACAGAGAACTGGGAAAAGAGGCAATGGGGATGAAGCCTAAAGAGCTCACTTCTCATTAGTTCTCTGGCTCTCCTTCCACGGGACCTGGCACGGTTATCTTGGCTCTTCTGGATATCTGAAGGCACAGGTGTCCACTGAAGATAGAAAAGATGGCTCCGCCCCCCTGGTAGAATCAAGTTCACTTGAGGTCTTTCATGCGCGGCCAAGATAACTGAGGTATAACTGAGTCTACAAATGAAAATATGGGCACAGCCCGAATCCAAAGATGTTCCAGAGGAGTCACCCCCAGATTTATGGCTAGAGTGTGGTTCTGTAATTAATTCCTTCTCTCCTTTCTGCCAGGAGTAAACTTTTTCTTTCTTCTCCCCCAATTCTTTTTCCCTCTTCTTCTGTTTGTAAATCTTGGAGAGAAACAGCAGCAGCCACTCGGAGAGATCAAAGTTTTAGCAAGCAACAAAGACCTCCAAGGAGGCTGTTGCCATGGGAACCCTGGGAGCTGAAGCCCTTTTAATCGGCAAATCTCCTTGGTTAGCAGCACCAGGCTGGGGCTGGCAAAGAGGAAGAGAAGGAGGAGGAGGGACCTTGGCATCAAGGAGCCTTTCTTAACGGCCAGAACGTCACAGGGGTGGCAACACAATGGGATTCAGATTGAGGCGGCATTGACACCGGGGTGAGTGCTAGAGCATTTCTGCTCAGGCTTAGAAACACCTGTCCAAATCCCTAAGGTCAATGGCGAGTTCTGAGATGTCCCCTCCCAAGAATTCCCTGATTTCTGATTATGTTCTTTTTTTTTTTTTAAGTTTATTTATTTATTTTTGAGAGAGACAGAGAGAGTGAGCTGAGCGGGAGAGGGGCAGAGAGAGAGGGGGAGAGAGAGAATGTCAAGCACGTTCCTCACTGTCGGTGCAGAGCCAGATGCGGGGCCCGAACTCACAAATCATGAGATCGTGACCTGAGCTGAAACCGAGAGTCAGACGCATAACTGACTGAGCCACCCAGGTGCCCCTCTGATTGTGTTCTTAATGGTTTCTTTTTTTAAATGTTTATTTATTTATTTTGAGGGGGGCAGTGAGAGGGAGAGAGAGAGAGAGAGAGGAGTGTGAGTGGGGGAGAGGGAGAGAGAGAGCGAGACAGAGAATCCCAAGCTGGCTCTGTCAGCACAGAGCCCAGCACGGGACTCAAGGGGCTTGAACTCATGAACCATGAGATCATGACCTGAGCCAAAACCAAGAGTGGGACACTTAACTGACTGAGCCAGCCAGGCACCCCTTAATGGTCTCTTAATACGAACAGGCTGGGGGCACCTGGATGGCTCAGTCAGTTAAGCATTCAACTTCGGCTCAGGTCGTGATTTCACGGTTCATGGGGTCAAGCCCCACACCGGGCTCTGTGCTGACAGTTCAGATTCTGTGTCTCCCTCTCTCTCTCTGCCCCTCCCCTGCTCATGCTCGCTCGCTCTCTCTCTCTCTCTCTCTCTCTCTCAAAAATAAATAAACATTTAAAAAGAATTTTTTTAAATACTAACAGCCTACAAGGTTTATTTTAGACCACAGTAACAATTTCAGGCACGGTGTTGTGAATAAGTTGATTTTATAAAAATTCATGTATGTCTGTTCCTTCACCCCTTGCCTAGGTAATATATGCTTGCACTTCTGAGTAAGTCACAGAAGGAGATGGAAGGAAAAATAGAAGCATGACAGAAAAACAAAGGTAACTCTGTGGCATTACCGTCACAGGGAAGAATCAATCCCAACTTAGCACCTCCTCACAAGGACCTGCTGGGAGCAAACCTATTTCTGGCGCCCTGGAATAGCAATGCATTTGGCCTGTGAAGAAGCCGAAATGGATGAATTCCACAAAATATTAACAGTGTTTGTTTTTGCCTGCCTTCTTCATTTGGAAACAACTGCCCAATTTCCCTTTAGGAAGCTACTCCTTTTCCCTTTTCCCTTCAACGCATACAGTTCAATGGGGGCTGGTGGCCCGTTTGTATGCTCCTCTGCCAGAGCACAGCCACCCCCAGCAACAGGACTTCTGCCCGCCACTGCGAAGAATGGCACTTTGTCCTCCTGAGATGGAAGGCATTAAAGACCATTTAACTCTGGACCTGCTTGGGGCCACCTTTGCCCCAAACGGAGAGCCTGCCTGAGAATTAAGCTAACCCAGAGGAGACAGAGATTCTTTAAAATATAATCTGGGGGCAGTTGGGGGGCCCAGTCAGTTGAGTGACCAACTCTTGACTTCAGCCCAGGCTGACACCAGGGTCGTGGGGTCAAGCCCCACATTGGGCTCCGTGCTGAATGTGGAGCTTGCCTAAGATTCTCTCTCTCCTTCTCTCTCTGCCCCTCTCCCCTCTCCCCGGTCCAGAAGCAGGCGCTCTCTCTAAAATAAAATTTAAAAATTAAAAAATAAATAAATAAGGGGAGTCTGAGTGATGCAGTCAGTTAAGTGTCCGACTCCTGATCTTGGCTCAGGTCACGATCTCAGAGTTCGTGGGTTCAAGCCCCTCATCAGGCCCTGCTCTGATAGCGCTTGGGATGGGGCCTACTTGGGATTCTCTCCTTCTCTCTGCCCCTCCCGTGCTTGTGCGTGCTCTTTCACTCTCTCTCAAAATAAATAAACTTAAAAAAAGTTTTTAAATAAATAACTGAATTACAATGTAATCCGAACATAGACATACTTGGACTTGGACTTACCAATTACCTAAGCCAAAAAAGTCCCCTAAGCCAGGTTAAGTGTCTATCCCTTGCAATCAGAAGAGTTCTGAAGAATACATTCATTAGCTGTGGATAGTGAGATTTTAGGAAACATTTTTTTCTTTTCTACATTTCTCTTCTGATTGAAATGCTTCCAATACACATATATCATTTTTTCTAAAATGGAAACAATATTAAAGCAAAACAAGACTGCGGTATTTTAGGCATCACCCTGTATAGAGAATTAATTTTGCGATCTGTGGATCTTCTATTTTTTTTTTAATTTTTTTTAATGTTTTTATTTATTTTTGAGAAGAGAGAGACAGAGCCTGAGTGGGGAGGGGGAGAGGGAGAGGGAGACACAGATTCTGAAGCAGACTCCAGGCTCTGAGCTGTCAACACAAGAGTCTGATGCGGGGCTCGAACTCACAAGCCATGAGACCATCACCTGAGCTGAAGTCGGACACTCAACCGACTGAGCCACCCAGGCACCCCAGCAATCTGTGGATCTTTTAAATAAATCAAAATCCTAGAAAGGACTCTGAAAGCAATCTTATTTATCCTAATATTCTAGACAAGAGAACCTGTTCAATGTTGAAAGCTCATCAGAGAGGGAGTTTCTGTCATTTCCTCCGCCAGCCATAATTTCCAAAAGTTACCATTAGGAAAGTCTTCCTTAGCTTTAATCTAAACACCCCTTAGGTAATGTTCTCTTACTCTATTCTCGGTCCAGAAGCAGGAGTGTTCATCCACCCATGCTTCCACAGGGGCCCTTTCCCTCATTTTTCTATTTGAAGGCACTTCAAAAACAAGCTACCACATGGGACATCAGAAAGAAGGGGTCAGGCCCTCATGTTGTGCGTAGAGAGAAGTAAGAGCAAGGCAAGCTGCTTTTAGATTTTAAAATAATAACTTCTCTGCTTGAGCCTTCCTGAATGGTGAAGTCCTTTCCTGCCAGCTGGAGCAGCCCGAGGGAACTTTACTTCTATCCAAATAGTGGCATGGTTCCAGGTTATAAACATCCCGTCCTTGCCACAGATCTTAGACCAATGTCTAATCTCAGGGTGGCAGGTTCCTGGACATTCCCTTCTTCTGTCTGCTGGTATGGCCCTATGATCCCAAACATCTAAATGTTTCTAAGGTAGCTGGCACAGTCATAAAGCACCCAAAACACCAAGTGCGTTTCCAACTTCAGTATGACTTTACTTTCTGAATCATCAAAAAGAGATTAAAGAACGTTCAGTATAGTTTTTGTGTTTAATGTTGAATCAGCGTTGTCCTCCCATTTCTCTGAATCACTTGTCTTCAGATATTTCTGAAACCTCTGAAAGAAGCATCCAGAGCGATTGGTAGAGGGTTCAGATGTATGGGGAAAGGAGGGTGGGGTCACACTCAGGGAGAGGTATGCAATCCAGGCAATGGCAACTATGCCTTTGAAGTGAGTGCCTAGGTCAACGGTTATAGGCAGTTGCCCTTAGAAATAAAGTGAAATACGAAAGCTAATCTGGGACAAGTAAAAATGATTGCCCATGACCTCAAAGCGGCAATCACAATTTTTAAAACATGGTTTATGCAGGGGAGCATTCTATAGCTTCTTAATATACACAGGTCATGTGGTACTGTGGAAAGAAATGAGGCTAGGAATCAAAACATTTAGGTTTGAACATTAAAAAAACATTTTTTTAAAAGGGGGGGGGCAGTGCCTCAGTGGCTCAGTCAGTTAAGTGGCCAACTCTTGATTTCTGCTCAGGTCATGTTCATGAATTCAAGCCCTGCATCGGGCTCTGTGCTGACAGCACGGAGCCTGCTTGGTATTCTCTCTCTCTGCCCCTACCCTTCTTGTGTGTTCTCTTTCTCTCTCTCTCTCTCTCTCTCTCTCTCTCTCAAAAATAAATAAATAAGCATTTAAAAAAATTTTTAAACATTTAGGTTTGATCATCAACACTGTTTGGTTTTTTTTTTTTTTTTACTGGGATGATTGTTATAAAACCTGAACATTAATTTCTTCACTTGGAAAATGAGGAAAATAATACCTGCTATCCTACCTTATTACATGGTCATTATAGAAAAAATTTGTGAACTACAAATTATTATCAGTGTATGTTAATATTAGTATCATTAGGAAATGTATGTTAATATTAGTATCAGAGTAATGGTATTACTTTGGTGGACATTTTTTTTTTTTTTTTTGGCATCTCACATCCATTCTTCTTTTGTAACAGTGCCTCAATTTACTTTGGGGAATTAATTCTTCTCCATATCTGGATGGACGAGCCGCCAAGAGCCCCTGGTCTCCCAAAGCTAAGCACTGGACACCTGTCCAAACTGGGCTGACTAGACTCTCTCCTGAAACTGATTCTTGAGCTGGAAAATGCAAAACCAGAAAAAAACAATTGAATTGATTTTTTTTTTTTTTCTGGCTATGAAGCCCTAAAGACATTTTCTATTAATTCTTGCTACGTAGACCCTAGAGCATCTCTGGCACCACAAGGACTGTGCTGTGTTCACTAAAAAAGACTTTTACATTTTTCCTGGGGAAATACAAAGTAACAGCATAAGTGACCCATGTCACCGCCAGACCTGGCAGCTGAAAAGTCTCACATGACCTTTCTCACTCTCTCTTCCTAAGCAGCTGAGAGTCAATGTTTCCGGTACAGCTGAGCCAAACAAGGGAGAAGCTTAGAGTCCCATTCTACCACCTGGAAGGGAGCTACCCAGGTGAGTCTCCTAACCCACATTTGACTAGGACAAGAGGAAGTAATAGACTTCTGTAGTAAGAAGGGAGGTGTGACGGGGGGTGTTTTTACAGAAACTAACAAGCGTCACCCTCACATACTATCCTTTTCAGAGACGTTCCAGGCTTCCTTTCAGTTATGATACCCTTCCAACAAATTCTTTTCCCGCGGAAGTTGCTCACCTCCGTCGCTTTCAACCACATCCCTGATGGATCTATCACCAGTAACGATTTCAACAGCCAGATGAAGAATGATGACCAGTGAGATTAAACCATGTTATCTCACTTGGGACTGTATGCATTGATTGCACTGACCCTTTATAAAGCAACAAATATATACTCAGCACTGACTAACGTTTAAGAAGCATAAAGTATTAGGTACAGATTCTGACCGTTTGTCACTAAAAACAAAAAAACATTCACACCAGCCTCTTTATACCTGACACTCTGCGGGGCATTACAGATATGAAGACAAATGAGAGTTGGTCCTATATCTGAAGACCACGTGGTCCAGTGCTACTGAGAAGCTTCCAGTGTTGTGGGAGAAATCAAGACGAGTACGCATGCAGTACCAGGGTTACTACTCACACGAGGTAAAACTAGAATACAAGACTGGCAGGTTCTGTCCTTGGCCCTTTCCACTTTATAAAATCTTCCCGGGTGACTCATCTACTCTTTCATGGTTCTGATTATCACTCAGGATTCTCAAATCTGTCTTCTCGGATCCTGGCTTCTCCACTGAGTTCCAGACCTATGTTTCTAGTCAGCAAGACATCCGTACCTTGGTTCCCATAGGCCTCTTGTTCAACTTGTCGCGAACCAAAGTCACTCTCCTGCCTCCCCAACCTGGTTTCCAACCTGTGTCCTCTCTTAGTTGATGGAACACCTGCCTACCCAGCTAGCTAGAAATCATGGTATCCTTTTGACTCCTCCCTCTCTCCTCTCTCCTTTTATACATTAGTCACCAAGATCCGTCACCTTCCACCTCAGAAATGCTTCTGTGTTGTTCTCAATTCACCGCTCTGGTTCAGAATCTCCTATGCTTTTCATCCCCACTGCTGCAGCACCCCCAGGGCCCATCCTTCTGTTCTAGCATTCCTTTTGCATTGTCTACACTGCTGCTAATTATAGTTTTGACCCTAAAGTCTCACTTCATTCTTCTTAGTATTTCTTTACCGGATCCCCAAAGTCTTCAGGATGAAGTCCAAACGCCTTAGTCTGACACAGAAGCCGCTTCACAACTGTGCTCGGTCAACTTTCCCACCTTCACCTTTGTGAGTATGGTGAGAAAAATAAACTCAACTTTGCCTCTAATTGACCCCTTTAACTCATCTCTCCTTACTGATTGGTCATCTGAAATTCCAACCAGCTTTCTGCTCCCCACTTTGTGACCATCTCCAAGGAAAGCTACTTTCAACTCTTTCCAGGCACCATCAATAGTCTCTCCTCATTCTCAAGGGATTGGTCCTTTTGACCCTGACCTACTGCAAAAGACCACAGTCTATTCTCTGTGGCTTCCTTGTGAACGAGCATCACCCTGTACAGTCTTGTAACCAACCTGTACCCCTTCTATCTCTGTCACGAGGACTGAAGTCCTGGGAGGCCATCTGCTCATTTGTCAAGGTAGTCACATCCCTCATGTCTATCTACTTTTCAGTCCAAAATTTTAAAATTGAAATGAAACTCAAAAGTTACCTACACACCATTTCCTATACATAAATGTCTCATTTATAACAACTCGTAAGAAATTTTTCACCCTCTTGGGACAAAGAAATCACTGTTCCTCAGAATACTTTTTCCATCTGTAATGTCTCCAATGGCTACGAGTTATTTCTTCATACTGAGACGGATTCCCGCCGCTGGTAACCTCTACTCCTGGTTCCAGTTCTACCCAGCCATGCAAAGCTTCCAGTCCCTCTTCTGTACAATTTCACTTCTGATACGTGGACATGCTTCCCATAATCCCTTTCCCAAGTCCGCCTTCATTAAATCAAACCCTCTCAGCTCCTCCCAACCAACCATTCCTCATTAAAATTCAATGACTGAACCAGTGGCTCATGGAGGTTGTAATTAGCAACCTGGGGACCCAGTTATATTACCCCTGAGGATTTCATGACTCCTTGAGATTGACCTCAGACATCAGGTTGCTCTCCTGGGCTCACATAAAAGGAATACCTAACAATCAGGCCCGCAGGATGTAACAACCAAATAATTAGAATTTTAGAAACGGCGACAATATTTTGACTCATTCTCTATAGGGTGTCAAGATAAAGACGACTCCGAATTTTGCATCTGGAAAGTAAATACAGTAGTTTCTGTGGCCAGACAGTTCTCACAGATTTCCAAATAACTTCTTTCAATAAACATCACAACTAGTATTGCCCTAAAAAGTTTATACACGGCAAATTAGGGGCGCCCGGGGGGCTCAGCCGGTTGAGCGTCCAGCTTCGGTTCAGGTCACGATCTCGCGGTCCGTGAGTTCGAGCCCCGCGTCAGGCTCTGTGCTGCCAGCTCGGAGCCCGGAGCCTGCTTCGGATTCTGTGTCTCCCTCTCTCTCTCTGCCCCTCCCCCACACATGCTCTGTCTCTCTCTGTCTCAAAAATAAATAAACGTTAAAAAAAAAGTTTACATGGCAAATATATCACACTCTGAGCATTTCTAATTAATGTGGAGCACAGCAGAAGGGTATGTTTCTCCCCTGCGAGAACCCCAGCATGCATCTGCTCATCTCACAGATAAGCTCCCTCTACTGTGATGAGTTCACCTGCAGCCTCCCCAGTTTTCTTTTACTGTTCTTTTTGGAGGGACACGGGTTTCTGTTCTTCATCTTTTCTCTCATCATTGGTGACCATTTTCAGCTGAGCCTTTCTCTCACCCGCCTCTTTCTGTCCTCCGGACAGACCGCATCGTCCCCCTAGCGACCGTGTGTTTCGATCCAGGGAAATGCCCTTCCTATACTTGCCGCACATCCTCAGATGACAAGGCTTTCTCACGCTATTTGTTTCCCCACGTTTGCAGAACTGGGAACAAATTATTTAAAGTGGTTTTTACCTGGCCTCATTTTCCTGCACAGGCAATTACTTCTCTGCAAATGGCTGCACTAGCCAAATAACTGTGTCCACAATTAGCTAATTGCAGGTTCAATGAGCCACTTGTTCCTTCAAACTTGGCCATTAGAGTTGTGTGATTGGGCAGAAATTTATCTTTCTATTCCCCTCTGATTTACAGAGTCACAGCAGTTCCCAAATTTGATGTCCCCGCATTCTTTTACAGTGTGAATCTAAGCCTTTTTACTTTACTTCCTTTTGTGTATCTGGATTCCATTCTTTTACAAACCGCAGGAGCTACGCTTTATATATTAGACCCAAGGAATATGTATTTGAATTAAGTCAACCCTTTAATAGGGGTTATCATTAATTAGAGGGTGAATTATTAATAAATTATCCATTTGATAAACTGTAAAAGTAAGGCCGCAAAACAGTTGATTTGCCAAAGGCAAGCGGTCATAATAGAGTAAAACTAAAAACCCTAAATAGCAAACTCGACTTTCTCCCTAGGCCCTGAGCTTCCCACACAGGGTAAAAATTAACCTTCAACCTCACTTGCCTTTAAAAGAAAGCACCCTTAAACATTCCTAAAAATCATTATCACCTGGGTTCTCTGAAACTACAAAAAATGTCATTTCTTTTAAAAACTGCTTGAATTTTTCTCCTACAATTAATGCATTTTCTTTTCTCAATTTCTGTATATTTGACTCTAATTTTCTTGTTCAACCAACACTTATAGAACATTGAAATATGTGCTCAATTTTCAGTTTCATCACAAGGAGGTCATCTCCCACCAACACTCCTCCAATCCACTAGAAAAGTCGCCAAGAATAGTGAGTTTTCATTTATGAACAAATTAATATTAATGAGGATTAGATATATTCGCTTTGAGAATGACTCAGACACTTTTAGGTTTCAAGACATTTGCCTTCCAATAAACACTAGCAGACTCTCAGATGGTTCTTTTCACCTGGAACATTTTATTGTTAAACTCTCTAGTTTACAGCCACCCCTCCTCATGATTGTCCTAAGTGTCTGTAGCTGAATGGGAAACGATTCCCCATGTCTCAGGAGATCCTGACCCACCAACAAATTCTTATCTCTCAATTGTCTCTATTCTGCTTCAAAAGCCTCTGGCATTTTCTTCAACACTTAGCGTATAAAAAGGTAAGTAAAGCTTAAGAGCAAAGAGAAATCAGGGTTAAAGGTACACAAGTGGAAAGGAGGGAAAAACAACTCTAAGAAAGCAGAAGAAACACTCAGGACAATGCTAAAAAAAGGGAGGGGGGCACAGCCTCCAAGAAACAAGATACAGTAACGCCTACTGCTCACAGAGAACATGTACTGAAACCAGTTTGCGCACAAACGATAAAGCCTGCGTGTGCACCTGCTGGGATATGGAGGCAGAAGTGAGGCGGTCGAAGACACAGGTGCTGCTGATGCTTTTCACTTACCCAACACCAGCAATTCTGCCGAGTCCTCGTTTTTGCCCTCCAGGTCATCAGGGGTAGTGATAATACAGTAATAGAGTCCGCTGTCTCCCCACATGAGTTTTCCAATTTGAAGATCAGCATCTGTGATCACAAAAAGAAGTGCCCAGTCCTAAAACTGCCCCCTGAAAGGAAAACACTGAACACTAGAGGGTGAGAGAAGGGCCCTTCTGGATTGTTTACAGGTCTACTTCTCCACTTAGATGGCAGCTGACGAGCTGTTCGCTTTATTTCAAACAAACAAACAAAAACCTAAAAATAGCAAACAACAGCATCCCTAAGGTGAGACACTTAGTGTGTCCCCAGAAACTGGTCTAGGGCCAGTTCAGTTTTGGGAATAGATGACTGCTTGCAGCCAACCAGATCTGCAGAGGCCCCTGAAAGCCAGATACATTCCAGAGTTACCCTGGACTCCCAGAAATGCGCTGGCGTCACAGGAGTTCTTCAAAATTCACAGGTCACGTCAGACTCTTAGGCCCTTTTCTTGTCCAAAGCTTTAGGGAGCAGAAGGAAGGGTAGAATTGATGCAGAACCACCTGGGGTTTGGGCCATGGCATCTACCCGGCTCTGTAACTTGATGCATTCATCCCTCCTCCCAGCAGAGCAACTTCCTAGGGAAGTGGGTTTTCTGAGTTTGGGAATGGGCCGTAAACGCTAATGTCGAGATGTAAGGTTTTGAGAATATTCTTTCACTAGAATCTGTTTCAATTCAGTTCTGATAACAAGCTCCTCAGACTAGAGGTCGGGACCGGGAAAGACTATTTCCAAAGCTCATCTCTGTGTCTGTCCTAGATATTACACCCTTTACACTTTCTACACTCCCTGTCCCATTAAGTGATTTGCTAAGCTTCTTGATTGCTCCCATCTCCCATAAAATCAAAATCTTGAGGGGTTGCAAGGCTGAGACACTGGCATCCCCTTGTGTGGGGGAGGGTGGAACTAATCTCCCCTCCATTCCTGGAGTCCAAGAGGAGGCATCATTACCATGCACAATCGTGATCTCTCTGCCCCTGTAGAAGTCTCCCAGGGTGACGGTCGAGCCCTGTTTGGAAGCCACCACTCGAACAGTCCTCCTGCTGTCTAAACAATCCAAGTAGGGGTCCCACTCCAGGTTTCTTTTGCTGAGAGACTGGGCCCGGGGAGAGGACATGCCCAGGGATTCCCCCATGCGATCCTGGCAGTAGGACTTGAACTTCCACTGCACGACGGCAGGCTGATGGGAAGACGTGGAGAAGTGGCAGCGAAGCACGGTGGGCTGGAAGAGCATGGCCACCTTCTTCTTGTCAGGCACTGTGACTTGAAGGCCGTCAGCCATGGCTGCAAAACACAATGAATATGTCCAAGTGGCATCCACACCCTGGACCTTACCTCCCATCACACGGTCGCGCCTTTCCACCTCACCTCCCTGATCTGTCCCTCCTCGCTTTCCCCATCACAGTTAACGGCATCATCCCATCTGGCTGCATTGTCCAGAAACCCGCCCTCACTCCCAATATCGAGTCGGTCACTAAGCCATGTCCATTTGATCTCTTAACATCTTTAATACTTCTTCCCTCCTCTTTGACCTCACTACCATTGCTTTTGTTGGTGCTTTTGATTTCTTGCTTATAACATTACAATAATCTCGTCTCATCTCCCCGCCGGCCACTGCCCACATGTCATCCATTCTCCTTGTTATATAATTCAAGCAGTCTTTCTAAATCTGGCTGCTGTGGCTCTCCTTCTTAGAACCCTTCATTCAACCTCCCTGGCCTTCAGGATAGAACCCAAAGCACCTGGAAAAGATGTAAGGTCCTTCATCATCTAGTTCTTCTTACCTCCTCAGCCTCACTTGTAGTGGCACCTTTATTTGAGTACCAGCTTCCAGGAACAACCAAACAAGTTAACAGTTTCCCCAGGTGGGACATGCTATCTCACACCTCTGGGTCTTTGCACATGAAGCTCCTAGTTTCTGGAATGCTTTCTCCTCGCTTCTTTCTTTGGGAAGCTGTTTTCCACCCTTCAAAGCCCAGGTCAAAGGCTTTCTGTAAGTCTTCTCTGACCCTCAGTCCATTCATCACTTCCTCCTTTGTGCCATCAGAATCCCAGCATCCTTTTCTAGACACTTCTTATAATTACTTTGCAAGAATTTCATGCCTGTCACCCCCATCAGATTTGTCAGGTAAGGAATGTGTCTTATCTTACTGTCCTGGCTTGTGAAGCCCACAGGTGCTCAACTAATATTTGATAAATAAAAACGATGAAGCTGGGAAGTATAACTTCAGGAGGAAGTGACTTCCCTTCCAGATGATAAGCTAGCAAAGGGGACAGAGATGAAGGGAAATGAAAGCTTTAAGAGAAATGAAGATTTTCAGATCAAAAGCAGTAGACTAAGTTCAAAAGCTTTGAAGGTTCATCAAAAAAAAAAAAAGTGGGGGGGGGGGGGAGAAGGGTACCTGGGTGGCTCAGTCGATTGAGCGTGCAACTCTTGATTTCAGCTCAGGTCAGGATCTCACAGTTTGTGGGTTTGAGCCCCACGTCAGGCTCCATGCTGACAGCACAGAGCCTACTTGGGATTCCCTCTCTCCCCCTCTATCTGCCCTGCTGTGCATGCTGTCTCCCTCTCTTTCTCTGTCGCTCAAAATAAATTTTTTAGAAAAGGGAGAAAGAACTCTAGAAAGCAAACGAGAAGTTTAAGTGGCGAAAAGATACAGCCTGAGGCTTTGTCCAAGAAAGAGAGGGAGATTTCAGTGAATGGAAGACCAGGGGAGTATTTGAGAGGCAAAAGGTCTCTATTAACTTAATGGTGAGATCTAGAAATTCCAAGCAAAGACAACTTAACTTTCTCAGTTCAATGAGAGAATCAGGAGTTTCTACCTTGATCTAACCTAGAAGCAGAAACAGAATAATGATGAGAGGCAGAGAAAGGAATATGAACAGAAAGACATGATAAAGACGCTCTGAATTAAATCCAGGAGGGAGTCTGCCAAGTCAGCTGCCGGGAGCTTGAGACCCTAGAATTACAGTGGACTTGAAGCACGCGAGGAAGGAACAGTTTCCGCGGGGCGCCTTCTGTCCTTTATTCCTGCCAGTGTTCAAAATGACATCTTGAAAGCACACTCACTCTCACGGTTCCAACATACACTTATTTACCTACGAGTGTCTCCTATGGAATCACCCTCAACAAAGGCAAAATACCACACTTGTGCTCCTGTCTTCGGAGTTCCAGACCAGCACCTCTCATTATGAAAAACCAGGTTCTAAGTTCTTCTGGGGAGAAAACATTTTCCGCATTCTGTGAACATGAGGAAGTGAGTACAACAGAGTGTTTGAGATTCACCAAATCGTAGTGTTTTGAACCTACCAAGTGCTATAGAATAAATGAAGGAACGCGCGCACACATGAATGACGATCACTACAGGAATTTCTAAGACTTTGCAGAGAAAACGGTTACATGTGTCATAGATAGCACGGTATAGAATAGCAGTGGAATCAAATAGATAGTACTTCGAATCCCACCTGGCCATCCACTAGCAATGAGGCCTTAACGAAGCCTCTTAAGCAGCCCTCACTTACAAAATGAGCCTCATAATGCTTACTCACAGGGTTGTTAACAAGCATTACGTCATTGGGCACCTGTCCGGAGGAGACCCTACCGCAGAGGACTGTGACCATGTCCTGCAGTGGTAGATCTCAAACACTAATCCTCCCTCACCTTTCCTGCTTTTTCTCTCACCTCCCACACTGAGGCTCCTGAATCTCCATGAACGTCCACCACCAACAGGCTTGATGATAACCAGACTATGTACATCAGCCCCATCCAGGGGCAAATAATTCCAATCTGGAAGCTCACCAAAGAATCTCAGTTTCTAGGCTCCACTGCTTCCTTCCACCACGCCAAATGTTGATATGGCTAATTCCACTGCTCTCTAACTCACAGAGCTGGAGTGGGAAAAGAAATTTCTTTACAATTTCTCCTTAAATTCCATTGCGTTAATTTTTAACCTTGTAATTCTTCTCCAAATCCCTATTCACACTCCAATTTTCCAGTTCTCCAAAAATGGGACAGAGAGGTGAAGGGACTTCGGTTAGCAGTGGTTGAGGCTGAATAACCAATCACAGGCATTGTTCCCAGTACAACACTTTGTACTTGACCACACCGCCTTTCTTCTCTGCTATCACTTCAGGCTATACCTGGGAAATCACATTTCCTAGCCTTTCTAGGATAAATAAAACCAGCAAAGAACGCAGACAAAGTGTTGTATAAAAGCGTTGCTAAATAAAAGTATTGTACATTTGTTTGTTTGTTTGTTTGTTTGGTCAGGGTTTTGTGTTTTTGTTTGTTTGTTTGTGAGAGAGTTAGGTGATTACTAAGAATAACCTCCTTTACAGCTCTGTTCTCTATTAACGAGATTAGCCATTTGACCAAGCTATTGGACTCCCTTAATTATTAATGTAGTCTAGTTGGTTCTCCGTTCATTCCAGGACATACAATATAAATCCATGCTCCAAAGAATCAGGAATACATTCTGAGAAACATCTACCATTTTACAGCATAAGAGCGAGAGTCATGGATTTTGGAATCCAGTCCTAAATTAGAGTCCAAGCTCTACCCCTTCCTGGCTGCATGACCTACAGCAAATTTCTCAACTCACCACTTTTAGTTTCCTCACTGGTAAAACCAGGATAATTATAACTACCTTACGGAACTGACTGAAGGCTAAATGAAATTTGAACCCGAGTACTTAGGACAGCATGGTATATGGCAAACACTCAATAAATGTAGCTGGTGCTCCTGTCAAGCACAGTCTATTGACTTCTGGGAAGCTATGAACCTAGAGCTGGGTGAGCACAGATACCAAGACGGGAGATGCTAAGTGCGTAGAGGGCAGAGCGCAGAAACTACACAGGAACGCTAGAATAGGTCATTAGGAGTTGAACAGCGACAGTGCCTGGGTTTACTCATCACTGCACAGTCACACAGGCACCTCCTGGAAATCAGAAATGGAGGGTAACCCTGTGTGTTCCTGTGCAGGTATAATAGGAACCCTGGAACTCTCAGCTAAGGATACATCTGGACAACTGGAGAAGACAGGATGAAAAATCTCCAGTAAATCCCAGTTTATTGGATCTTTAAGGACCTTAAGAGTGAAGAAACATGGAAATGCCAATCCCTGCTTTAGCTCTATGAACTTCAAACTGTAGGATGAATGCCACCCGAGTCTTGAGCCTGCCTTTAGGAACCCCAACCCACTCTAGTGGGGTCTGGAGTTGCTCTTCTGGCCCTAACCCTGAATTCTGGGTGAGGGCTTGGATTCCTTACACCCACTACGTACCATCTCCTTCTCAACCTGTGTTTATCTTAGACGGTCTCCTCCTGATTTGCAATCCATTTGCCCAACTGGGACTGAGACCTGACTCTAGGCTCCAGTCTGTTTACCTGGGCCACGATACTAGCCCCTTCTCCAGAGGATTGAGTACTGTTTCCTCTCCCCCCGACACATGACTGAACCAAATCTGAAACCATGTGGCTGACCACCCAACTTGGAAAAATACCTCTCATATGGGATCTCCATTCCTACCACCAGATCAGGCCCCTCAGAGAGAGTATGTAACTGGGGCGAAAACTAAGATTGATAGTTCCCCATGGGCACTGAGATACGGCCTGGCAAGACCCTCCCTCTGGTTCTCATTTCCAAGAGATCTGCCCTGGGGTAAGGTTAGCGTCCTGAGCTTTGGTCCTGCCTCCCACAGAGTTTTTTCTATTTCACTACTTGTCAGATGCCAAAAACCTAGTACTTCTTACGCTGGAGTCTATACAGGCTAATAAGAATATCTTTGCATGCCAGGTAAATAAATTAAAAATGGTCAGCCTCTTCGTGGTGTTCATCCGTGCATTTGATCTGAGAAATCGTATTCCCTCCCATGGTTCCAACTATCACTTAAGTCTCAGACCCTCAGCTCTCTGAAGCCTCATCTGCATGTTTTAACAGATACTTCAAATTCAACATGTCTAACCCCATTCATCATCTCTTTTCCCACTCCTTGCTTCTAGAGCAGTCCTTCCTCTCTCTCTAGCTCCTCTGCCAGTATACCCTCATCCTATCACCTCGGATAGAAATCATAGCTTTGATGACTTCCTCTCCGTCCCCGAATACATTTGGTTGGTCACTAAATCTAAACATCTCTCAAATTTGACCCTTCTCTATTGCGGCCATCACCCCCTTAAATTAGGTTTCTATTCCTCCTACTAAATAATAATTATGAAATGCTTACTGTGTGTCAGAAATTGTGTTATGCATTATTCATGTAGTATCTTAATGAATTCTTTCAAAAAATTCTACAGTTGTTATTATGTTCATTTTATACACGATGAACCTGTTTCTCAGAGAATGTATGTATCTTCCCTAACATCTCAGAGTTAGCAAGTAACAGATATGAACCCAGGCTGACGGGCTCCAAAGCTCTTGAGCATCACTTCACATAGGTCTCATTACCTCCTCAGTTTTATAATTGCCTCCTACGTGGTCTCCCTACTTCTGGCCAAATACACTCTCCACACTTTTTTTTTAAATCTAGAGTTGTTTTTTTAAAGACATATCCAATCATATCTGCTCCCTGCTTCAAGATTTCCATTGATTCCCCTTTCCTTCCGGGATAAGACCCGAATGCCTAGACACGGCATATGAGGTCTTCAATGTGATTTGGCCCCAAGCGCACTCCAGACATATTAAAACATTTTCCATTCTCTAGCTATAAATATGTTATTCCTTTCGCTGGGGAAACACCAGAGCATGTAACTGAAGGAGTCCCTGCGAGCCAGAGAGAGGGAAGCATTGGGTCATGCATACGTTGGCACAATGGGAAAGATGGGCCTCCGAGTCCAGGCACTGGCGACACCATAAGGGACTGCTGTTTCAGTGTCTGATAAAGAGATTTATAGAGGTAAGGAAAGAATCTGTGTTTCAGCCTACCAGTGAAAGCAAGTATTTCAGAACACTGGAGAGAAAAGGTTAGGGAAGATAGCAAAAGAAGCGAAGTAAGGTAAGGAATCATCCTTTATAGAAGGCATCAGTAAAATTTAGGATTCCTGACTGAGAGCAGCAAATAGACAGCACACTGAGGATCAAAGGTGGGCACTGGAGATTATGTGTTTTTCTACATTTGCAGAGGCGGGAATCTTCATTCTTAGACCACCAGACCATGCTGGCAGTTGTCATTGCACCCCTGATCAACAGAGAAACTCCCGTTGCCTATCAAACTCAAATTCAATCAAAAGTCTGTTTTAAAACACTCTGTTAAGTTCTGGGAAAATTGATTTGAAAGACCAGTCCCTGATCTTGAGAAATTCAATACAAAGTTCATTTCTAACTCTAGGGTCCCTGGGGGCAGGAACCAGGATTTGGTTGACCCTGTATCCCCAGTATGTAGCAAAGCCACAGAATATGGCTAAAGCTCACACAACGCGGAATGAATCAATGGATGACAGAATAAATGAAGGAGTGACTTACCCCCAGCACAGAGAATGGATTCTGGCCAATAACTTAGAAAAGCTGCCTAAAAGTAGAGTGATGCGCGGCAGCTCAGAGAGCAGCCCCCACCTCAGCTAGTCACTAGGCCAGGGAAGATCAGCTCCAAGTAAAGACAATGCCTCCCTTCCTGCGGCCAAACAAGGTCCTGCCCCAATTCGCACGGAAAGGAAAGGATTCCATGCGTGACAAACTGTGTTCTTGCGAGAATAACAAAAGCAGTATCTAAAGCAAAGCTGTTCTTATTTTAGCCATTTCGTTTTTTTCCAAGGCAAGTTCCTTTTCCCCACTAGTTAGTTGGTAAGCTATTCCTGCCAGCATCTTTGGGAGGCAGCTCAAGAAGCACAGTCCCCTTTTAGAGAAACAAAGATTGCTGCTGAAGGTCATGGACAATCATCACTGTAGGGATTTTCATCTTTAGAAATTTCGTATAAAGCTCATCCGTCCTTGAAGTTCCAGAAGTGGGATTCTGACCTCAGAATCACCCGTTCCCCAGCATAGCTTGGCCGTCAGACTCCTAAGGTTTTGCTTCATTCCGTATGACAGTACAAATCTTCCTTCTCCTGCCTTCACGTTAGATCTTATTTAAGAAATTTATCTTTTGCCTGCACGCTTTCAACATACTGTCCCAATTTCTTAAGATACTGCCTGCCACGGGCGGGTTTCCTAAATGTAGGAGATGAGTACGAAGTATCCACACATCTCCTCTAGGTTTGGTCCATAGTCCAGAAGAGGGAATAAAGCTTGTCCATCCCTCAGTGGCATTGTCAGGATGGGGGCAAAGTATTTGGAGAAATGCTGCCCTGCAGGCTCAAGGTTTAAAGGAAAAGACAAGTCAGCTTGGGTCTTTTTTTTCCCCTAAAAAAATAGGAACAATCCATCATCTTCCTGATGTACTTGGGTTAAAAAATAAAATAAAAAGGCTTTACAAAGACTAGCAGACATTCCCTTGGTATTTGCCTAATATCTAAGCCCAATTATGCAGCTTTCCCACAGGTTCTGCAAGTTAATCAGCTTCCTTCTAACTCCTTTCCTGCCTCAATTGGCCAGGATCAGTTTCTCTTGTTTGCTCTCATGACACCTGATTGCTTGATCCACTTCAGTGTTAGGGTGACCAGATGTGCCATTTGGATACTTTAAAAATGTGACAGCATTCTTGTATATTTTCTCCCTGGTAGTCCTCAAAGGCAGCAATAGCTCCCCGTCTTCCACGGGGTTACGGTGAATGCCAGTGCTGCCCTGGCCCAGGTAGGCTTTGCTCATGGCCTGCTTATTATCTGCTGCCAATAACGCTGTACTTGTGCACACAGAACTTGCCATTCATTAAGCATACGTTCCCTGTGTCCAACTGAGCCATGCTTTCCCATTCTCGGCCGCCACTGTGCAGATGAGAGCCAGAAGCATATCTCTTTTCTGTCTGATTTGCCTTGTCTTCCAGAGATGTGAAATGAGCTCCTGGGTAATGTCTAGCTGGCCTACCTGCTGTTCCAACGGGACCAAAGCTGCACTAAAAGAGGTCAGTCCCTAGCCTACAAGGCAGAGGTACTTTGGAAAGTGTCCTGGTTCATTTGGGTGGGTCAGATTTCTGAGATGGGCCGGCCATTTGGACAGAGAAAACTCCTATAAGAAAGTTCTGAACAACCTATACCACCTCGTTATCTGTATTTCCATGTCTAGACTCTCACCTGAGCTCCAGACCCAAAGACACAACCTCATTCTCCATGTGGATGTTACACAAGCACCTCCACCTTGTCACTCCATAGAGGGAGACACTAAGGGTCCCCCTCCGTCAGTAATGGAATTTCTCAGGGCTTAATCTAGCCAGCCAAGCACTATGTTTCCTGGCTTCTCTGTAGCTAATGTGGCCGTATGTTCGGGATGAAGGTAGACGAGAAGTGATATGTGCAACTTCTGGGTTACCTTTCTAAAGACAAGCTGCCTGCCTGGCCCTCTGCTTTCCTTGCTCCAACTGGCTGAGAATGCCTGTCACTGGAGCGGTCATGGCAGCTACAGGTGGGGAATGGCAAATTCACCCCCACTGGGCCTGGATTATTACAGGGGAGAGAAAGAAATTATTCTGTGTGAGTTATTATATTTTAGAGTCTCTTTGTTAGGGCAGCTTAGACTCTACTTTAATGAAATGCAAAACAGTGAAACTTTATCTCCCTGCCTGACATGTTTCTCCTCCTGTATTAGTTCAGGCCCACAAATGGCATCCCCAGCGATGCCAGGCCACAAACCTGAAGGCCATCTTTGACACTCCTGCCCCTTCACCCTGCACATCCAACCACGCCACCGCCACTCCTCCGTGTCTGGTCACTCTGTGACTAACCCACTCTGTGACTCTACTCCTTCCGGCCACTTCAGGAGTAGAAGGGACAACTGGCCCCATTTCAGAGGGGGCCGCTCTCCTTCATCCCTCCTGTGGCACCAAATTCCCAGATCACACTGGAATGTTTGTAATTTTCAGAAATCAGGTCCTCCCTGCTTCTTGTCTTTTTTGCACATGGCTGTTCCCTCTGCAAGCTCCCCTTCTCCCATCCCACTTTTCCCCTAGTAATTCTTCCTTATCCCTCCAAACTTGCTCGGCTCTCACTTCTTCTAGGAGTCTCCTCTTGCTCTTACTGCAGTCACAGTACCCGAGAGGATGACATCGCATTGCCTAAGAATTTCCTATTCAGTGGTCCCTGCCATGAAACGACAAACTCTCTCCTGCAGCCTTTTAAAGACTCTGCTACACAGTAGGTACTCGACACATTTGCTGAATGATTTAACCCAGTTAATAGATCGTCTTATTTATTATTCCCAATTCGTTTTCCCTCTGGACTCTTGCATTGTTCCCTGTAGGCAGGGTACCACTTCAAAAACCATGGGCTTTTCCAAGGACTTGCATTGGCCAATGGAATGTGAGTACGTAAGACACGTAAGGCCATGAGACACGTCCAAGCAGAAACTTAAAGGGCAGATGCACGCTTTGGCTCTGGTCACTCTAGGCCCTCCCCCTACCCTCTTGAGCCCTCCACCATGACAACGGTAGGCCCAGCTAGTGGCTGCTTCTTCATCCCGGGTCTTGGAACAAGAAGACGTTTGAAACTGAGCCAAGTCCACCAATTCTAGCCAATTCGTAGCTGACTTCAGCTCCCGTGTAATATGAGCAGGGGCAAATGTCTGCTCGTACGAGCTACTGAGATTTGGAGGTTGCTCCCTGCTGTATCAAAATGCTGGCTGATATGCTTATTTGGGGTTCATAATTAGTAATTGAGGACCTACTGTGTACCACGCATTGTGCTGGGAGTTTTACGTAATTCCATTTTAATCATCACAACAGCCCTATAACGGAAGTTAATTTCCCACTTTCAAGCCAAAGAAAATAAGGTAAAATATTAAGCTGGTATTCAAATCCAGGTCAGTTTGAATCTAATCCCTCTCCCTGCACTGCCTCTGGGTCTGCCTCCTGATGAGCCAAGGGCATGGAGGAGTGACGATGCAGGATCCCAGCTGAATGAGGGTTCTACTCCTGATGCGGGGCACCACTTTCCGCAGGACTGCAGACACTGCAGGGGAACCGGAAGCAGCATGTTCTTCTGACTTCTTCTTTGTTTCTTGGCCCATAAAGAACACTAGTCACCCAAAATGCCTTCTTTCACTTTCAGAGAGCCAAAAACTATCTCGAAGACCAAAATTTCAACTGTACACGCGCCCCAGCTACATCCTGTGCGGCTCCCGGGTGCGGAGCCCCAGCCCCTAGTCCCGGATGGGCTCTGATATACCAGCAGTTATCTGCTGTCCCTGGGTCACATCCTCTGCTCTCTGGGCCTCACTGGAGCACTTCTCACTTACTTTGGATCTTAGAATTGAAGTGGAAAAGCTAAATGCTTTCTTTATCACTAGTCCCTGCCATATTTCCTTGAGTTCCATGAACTCTGAGCCTCACTACCCAGTGCCCCATAACAGACCCCACGTATGTTCACTTAAATCAAGAGCTCTACTCCGACCCACTGTAAGCAGAAAAGAATGTTTCACTTGGATTCAGGCACTTGAAACAACCAAGTCGTATCAAGTCAGTGTCACTGTTTCTTATTTTTTGGATCAATAAGATACCACGGACTTGGACAAGTCACTTATTCTGAGTCTTTGTCTTCTTAAGTAGAGGCAGGTAATATCAGCCATTCTTACTTAGAATGATCAAAAGGCATAATGTGTATGAAAGCCATTTAACATACCGAAAAGCATGATAGCATGTAAACAAACAAGAACCATCACATTATACTTCTATATTCTTGATTGGAGAAAAGGAGGCATAAAAGCTAAAATGTCAAAAGAAGTGAGGAGGTGAGTGGGTCCTGGAACAGAAAGTTGAGACTAGAAGGGACATTCTAGGGCCATATTGGCTCTAGGAGGATTCATCCCACCTGGTCCACAGTGCTTGGCTTGCTTTGCCAGTTCCCAATCTGACCACATTTAAGAGTTCAGAGTGGACCCTCTCCTATCCACCAAGCACTGGGTGCTACCCCATCCGTTTCTCTGAAAATCCTAGCAAGAGCTCTCCCTCCCCGGGCTGGTGTCTTTCATTCCAATCATTCGTGATCAGGGAAAGGCTGAAGAAACTGGAGCTCGCTGGTGGCTCTTCCCTGGGTGAATTACAAAAGGAAGACTGGACCTGTCACTCTTCAGTTGTGACTTCCAACTCATCAAAGTTACATGGAGAAAAGATTCTACATCATAGGATCTTAGAGCTGAAAGTGACCTCAGAAGTCATCTCATTCACCAGGTTATGAGACCCAGATCCCACGGTTTACATAGTCAATCTGTGGAGCAGGCAGGACTGGAACCCAATCCTTAACTTCCAGGTCAAGGTTCCATCCACCAACCGAGTCCTGGTACCAAAACTACGAACACTGTACTGAGCACCAAGTACTTGCACTAAGACTACGAGTACTAACAATTCCAAGTCTGCAAAAACCAGCCACCCCAGAGTCACGTGAGTGTAAAATCTAAAGAGCGTGATACCCAAACAAGCCGCCCTGTTCTGGTCCAGAGGACAGCATCTGGCGGGAGGGGGGGGGATGGAGGGGAGTGGGGAGAGCTGTGATAAGGAGTTTGAAAGAAGATGCTCTGGTAAGAGCAAGGTCTCTTCCCCAGGAGAAAGGAGAACAGAGGAGGGAGAGAAACCGAAAGGAGTGCAGGACAGGAAAGGAGATCATGGAAGCGGAGGGGTCAGCAGTCTCCGGAAGCCACTCTTCCTTCTCCAGGGCTAATCCCCGCCTTAACTCTCCGTATCCAAGCCTCTCCTAAAAAAGGCACCAGGTATCTGCCTGAACGCCAACCACACCAGGTAACAACCGCTCCTGGATGCCTCCGGCCCCCTCCAGGCTGGGCTAGGAGCCGCCTGGAAGCACCCCCACAGCACTGGGTGCAGAGCTCCATTACTGCTTTGGCACAGGCTACCCCATAACCGTGTCCGGCCACCCGCCGGCGGGTGCTGGAAGGCAGGGCTGTGTCTCATTCATTTTCGTAACCCCGGCACGGCGCCCGCACGTGGCCGGAACTCCGCAGCTGACTGACATGCGGGAACACGTGTCTCCCCGCGGCCACCACCTCTTCTGGAAGTTCATTCCAGGCCTCCGCCGTCGGATCCACTTCAGGTGCGGCTTGGGTGTGCCTCTGCCACGCTCCCCTCGCGCCCGTGTGGCCACGGTTCTCACCAGGGGACCTTCTGCTTCGACATCAAAGTCACTGGAAAGCTCGCTTGAGTCGCCGACCAGACTGACTACTCTTTGAGGACAAGGACTGTGTCTTTTCTCTCTTCATCCTCAGCACCTATTGGAACCCTTACAAAGCACAGGAAACCGTGCCTGGAGGATGGCTGAAGGAATGAATGAAGGAATGAATGAATGAATGAATGAATGAAGTAAAGCCAGAAGGCAACCAAAAGAAATGCGAACAGAGCGAGCAATCTTCATCACAGGGAGGCGCACAAGCCTCCAGGAAAACCCGTCGCCCGCTCCCCGCATGGGAGTGTGTTCGCGAAGTGGACACGGCGCCAGCGTTTCTCACAGCTTCTGCGCCAGGAAAGGAGGAAAACGCCACCATCCACATTCAGGAACAAAGACCGAGTGAACCCTCCTTCAGGTCCTACTGCTAGATGGCACCTGTTGCTAGAATAACAGCTGATAAGCACTGCGTTTGGTTCGAAACAACAACAACAATCTATTACAGGAAGCAGCATCGCAATGACAATAAGAAATCATGAGGCTAAATATACAGCAGAATTTCAGCAATGAAAGACAAGGAAGGAGCTGCTAGAGACTGAGGGGGGAAAAAAAAACTAAAGTGTTGATTAGAAATTGCTCAGCCTGCATCAAAAGAAACAGGGGAGGAGGGAGGGAGGGAAGAGAAAGTGGGGGAGGAGAAAGGGAGGGAGAGGAGAATGAATGTGTTTTTCCCTATGCTCTCTGACTCATTTTTAATCTGTCCTTCCCTTTCTCCCTCCCTTTGTACCACCCCCTTAAGAGAAAATTCATTGATTGGGCGGGACCGAGATTTCTCACCTTTCCTCTCCTGGCTTCTCTGTGAACGATGAGTCTGAATCCCGGTCTCATCCTTGGCTTCCCCCCTCCCCAGCCGCCATCCTTAGCTCCTCTGCTTTGCTGAGGCTGAGAGGCAGCCGGTCCAGAGGCACAACTGACAGCCCGATGGGATGACGGGGAAGCAGAAGCTGGGATCCGGGGACGCCTGCGGGGTCCACGGGATCTCCAGAGCCAGCCTCCCGTGCAGAGCACAGCCGCCCAGCCATCTGACAGCTGAGATGGCCCTAACAACTAACCTGTTGCCTGCCTCCTGGCAGGCGGCGGCCTCCCCAGGTACAGAGCAAAGAAGGCACGGACAAAGCAGCAACTCCCCTCAAAATAAACACAAAACAAAACATCCTACAACCACCACCACCACCAACCGAACAAACAGAAACACCAGAGAGGCAGCAGCTTGGGAGAGTGCAAATAGGACTGGCCCGAGGCTTGGAGAACTGGGTTCTAGTCCCTGCTGCATCACAAATTTGCTGTGTGCCTGTCACCTCTCTGGACCTCCATTCCTGTAAACTGAGAGGGCTGAACTAGACGGCCTGTGACCCCTTCCGGTGATATGACTCCATCTCATAAAAAGCTGTCGGCCATCTAGCAAGGCCCGGATATATGTTCGCCTTCTGCTCCCACTCCCTGCCAATCCCTAGAGTGCTTTTCTCGGGCACATCCCTGGGTATCTGCAAGAGCATCTCTGACTCAGAGCACCCCCACCCCAGGATACCTAGCTGACCTTGGGGAGGTGGTGATACAGGCTCCAGGCCCAAGTTCCTTCCAGTATGATAACGTACAAGTAGAGGCAAATTAAGGACATTCAGAATCAGTGAGGGTGGAGGTGGAAGGCACTGGAGGCCAGGGGAGTGGGGAGACATGGCTCAGCCAAACCCTGAAATCAGAGATGATTCATATTTGAATAATGTGGGAGGGATGAACTCAGAACAGCCAAGAGAAGAGGCTAACTCTGCTGGCGTGCCCTGCTCCCCCAAACGTAAAGCCAGCAGGGGGCAGAGCCAGTGTTAGGGGCCCTTCGTTTGGAACAGGGAAAAAAAAAATTGAGGCAATCAGTAATCTTACTCTACAGCGAAGGGAAAAGGAGTTCTTGCTTTTCTTCTTAAATATATTTAATCCTCTTCCAATGATTTGCCTTGGATATCTTAAACTTGTTTCCCTTACCCTATTGACTTGATTTTTCCAAATCTTCTGAGTGGTGCCCCCAGAGGGAACAGAACTTCTTTTGGGGGGGGGGGTGCTATTTTCTGTTTTCTCCCCTGCCCTTCACTGCCCGCATCCAGTCCTCACAACCTTTCTGATCTCTTGTTCCTTTCCTCCATCAGTCCATCTCCACCTTGCTTGGAATCTTGGTCTCAACCGCTTCCAAACTACCTGAACCTTCCTACCCATCCCCACCCCCACCCAAGCAAGGCTACTTTGTGAATCTCTCAGGGCTCGCCACCGGCCCCTTAACCTTGCAGGATCTTCGTGGGAGACAACGTGCTAGGAACCTGAGCCTCTCCAGACCCCAGGGGGGTGGGGAGAAAGTTCCCTGAAAGGCAGGGGGAAACACAGAGGACCCAGCTAGAGGAAGTGACTTTAATGCTGAGGAGAAGCTCTACCCTCTGAATATCTCTGCAATTCATCTTTATTGGGGCCTGTTTATTGGGGGAAGAAGGCTCTTTCTTCTCCACTGTGAGACCACTCCCCAAATTGTACCGAGAGAGAGAGAGAGAGAGAGAGAGAGAGAGAGAGAGAGAGAGAGAGAGAGAGAAGGGCCCTAAACTCCACAACCAATCAAGCCTCCGTCCCCATCTCCTTCCTCATGCGCCCCACTGCACCCCCGGAGCCACAGAGAGAACGCCGCTGGCTCTCCCGGCTTCTCTAGGGAAGGAATTCAAGAGGCACTCCTCTACCCCTCACCTCCAGAAGACCAGTTCTGTTAATTAATCGGTCTCCCCCGAGCTTTCTTTCTTCCTAGCCAGGCTCTTCCCAGGACCCACAGCATTACAAACTCGGGATAAGACCAAGAGAGAACCGTTGTGTGGAAAAGAAAATGCACAAGAAAAAAAAAAAATCCTAATGAGTCAAACACCTGCATCTCGATCCGTCTCACTTGTAATCGGGATTCTCCCCGCCTCCTCCATCATTCTAACACACACACACACACACACACACACACACACACACACACACCCCCCTCCCCCACTTACCGCCGGCCTGCTAAGCAGCTTTAAGCCCAGCCAGGGGGGGAATGGGGGTGGGGTGGGGTGGGAACCGAAGCACCGAGGGAATATACATAAAGTTATTCGCCCGGGGAGAAAACGACTCCTACCTGTTAGCCAGAAGACAGCGATCCACGCCAGCACGACCCCGTCCATGTTCCCCAACTTCCCATTCAGATGAAGGAGCGGGCAAAGTGGGGAAGGGCAGCAGCGCAAGGCTCGGGGTGACCAGGCGGCAGCGGCAGCGGCGGGGCTGCGGCCGCGCGCGTGAGCGGGCCCCCGGCGTCCCTGGGCGCCGCCGCCCGCCCGCCCGCCCGGCCCGCCGCGCCGCCTGCCGAACGCGCGCTGCCGCGGGCTCCCCGGCTCGGCTCGGCGCGGCTCCCGGCGGCGCTCCCGCACGCCCAGGCAGCGAGCGCGGCGCGGGGCGAGCGCCTCCCCGCCGCAGAGCCGGCCGCGCGGGGGAGCTCGGCCGCCGCCGCCGCCTCCGCCCCGCCGCCCGCCGCCCCGGGGCTTCCGAAGTTTCTGGGTCACGTGCCGGCCCCGAGGTCGCGCCGAGTAACAAAGTACGCTGGGGGAGAGGGTGCTGGGAAGAGCCGGGGGCCGCGGGCGCTGCTCCTCCCAGGGAGGCCCACGTCCGGGAACCCGAGCCCCGACGGAGTGGGGGTTCTGGGAGGGGGGAGTCAGGAGACGCAGGTGTCTGTGGCCAGCCTGCACCGGGGGAGGGACAGACGCGGGAGGGGGGGACCTGCGGGGACTTGGCATAACTTGTCCCGGGACTCCTCCTAGCAAGTTCTCTGGGCGAGGGTGTCTGCTTCCAGGAGGCCGTTCAAGGAAACCAGAGATTCTCCAGCATCGGGAAAGGTAGCAGGGAGACCTACGCTGCAACTTTCTCCGGTGAAAACGTTGTGAGGCATACCAAGGGCATAGAGCTCTTTAACAGAAAATAGGGGAAACTGGAGAGAAATAAACCATTGTAACCGCTTACATGTGTCCAACGCTTAATCGCTTCCGGGCCTTTTGGCTAAGATCAAATGCGTTTGTCCAAACGGTACAGTTTGCTGAGTGCATTCACATGGATTATTTCTTTAAAAAAAAAAAAAAAAATGTTTGTTCAAGAGAGAGAGAAAGAGAGAAACAGCACTAGTGGGGGAGGGGGAGAGAAAGACACACAGAATCGGAAGCAGGCTCCAGGCTCTCAGCTGTCAGCTCAGAGCCCAATGTGGACCTCCAACTCGTGAGCTCTAAGAGCCTGACCTGAGCCAAAGTCAGAGACTTCACCCAGGCGCCTTGATTTCCACTTTTTAAATGGGTCTGTCGCATGTGCATAGGAAAAGTGTCTGAACGTATGTGTTGGGAGACAAGGGAGAAGAAACTTCTGCTTTGCTTAACAAAAATGTATTAAGCCTCTACTGTGTACTAAGAACCGAGGCTACGAGATAAATAAGACCGACTTCCTGCAGTTAAAGAGCTTCACGTTGGGTCCAGGAGAGGGAAGAAGGTCAGGCCATTAAACGCCTAAGATATAGTGGTAGTAAAACAAAGCAAAGGTGATAACGGAGACCTAGGCAAAGTGCCCTAAGAACCTAATGGAAGGAGCAATTTAGGGGGTTGGAGGGGCACCGCAAGAAAGAAGCGGTCACATCTCCACTGGCATTTGCAGAATGGGCAAGATTTGAACTGTTCAGGGATTGGTAGTGGAAAGGGGGCAGAGTAGGGAATTCTGGGCAGAGGAAAGGAGACAAGGCAGGTATAAAACTGCCTCTGAAACAGAGTGGTTCTAAGCTTGAGGGGAGTTCCTGGAGAGAAAGATTACACACTTAAGAATGAATGTATATGTGAAACAGGGGTGAGATGTGAACGTTAGAAATGGGGAGAAAAGTCTCTGGACACTGATCTTTCCTGACTGCCTGAGATCTGAGTTCCCTTCTTATTGAGATGGGGAAACTGAAGGGACCCAGGAAGGACCGGTTTTGCTCCTTTTCCTATTTTTATTCCTACTACCGCCTGCATCACCCCCACCATACCCATGCTTTATAGTTCAGATCATGTATATGCTCCTTGTAAAGGCCAAGGAGTTAATGATTTCTTTGGAGTCTTCCAGAACAATAGGTAACATCTAAGGAGTGACTGGGGGAGGTTGTCATGTAGACCAGTCACTCCAGACACCTGGATGCCAAGACCCCTGTCTCCTGGGCGCAGTGACTAATGGAGGACACCTGAGCACTGGTCCGTATTTGTGACTGGTTCCTGGATGCATGAAAGGACATATACACCAGACCCGCAAGCAAAGATTAAGACTCACTCTCCTTTTCCTTTCCGAGTCTCCCAGACACTCTGTATCTACTCTTTCTATGTCTCCAATACATTCTGTTCTCACTTCCTCTCAGCCCACATTTGCTTTCTATCCTGTGCAAAGCCAAGGACCCTCTTAGCTGGTGCTGTGGGACCCCCTGTGGGTCCTCAGACCGGGCCTACATCATTATTTTTTAAAAACTCCAACCGTGGAAGCCAGAAAATCCAGAGCCACCTCCCCAACCACTCCAGCTGGGGTGTAGGCCTAGGCTCCAAGCATAGCCAGGGACCCTCTCACTCAGAGCTTTCTGATTCCGGACCATGGGATAAGAGAAGCAGAGACAGCAGAGCATCAGGTTTCCCCCCTGAGCGGGCAGGGGCACCCGTGTTCAGACTGCTCTGAGGTGTGAGTTTGGCTGTGGTCTTGCTTGTGCAGACCTCTCTGGGTTCCGGCCCATTTTCTCTGCACCTGGCTCTTCAGCCTTCCTGGCATTTCTGCGAGCCCCCCAATATCCTGTCATAAATTCCCTCCTTGTGTATTTTGGCCAGAGATTATTTCTGATACCTGCAATCAAGAACTCTGACTTTAGGGGCGCCTGGGTGGCTCAGTCGGTTAGGCGGCCGACTTCAGCTCAGGTCATGATCTCGCGGTCCGTGAGTTCGAGCCCCACGTCGGGCTCTGTGCTGCCGGCTCAGAGCCTGGAGCCCGTTTCAGATTCTGTGTCTCCCTCTCTCTGACCCTCCCCCCATTCATGCTCTGTCTCTCTCTGTCTCAAAAATAAATAAACATTAAAAAAAAAATTTAAAAAAAGAAGAACTCTGACTTTAACATGCTGTGTGAGAGAAATTTGGAGGACTATTTCCTTTCATAAAGAAAAAAAGAAAAGAAAAATAGAAAATAAGAATAAAGCAGGTACCTAACATTCCCTAGCAGGTTTTAAGCACAGTCCTTGATGTCTTACAAGCTTTCTCATTTAATCGTAATAAGGAAGCTCCGACCCGAAGAACTGAATTAACTTTTCTAAGATTAGGTAGCTAGTAAATGGCAGAGGGAGGATTTGAACTGAGGTCTTTTGACTCCCAGCATATGCCCTTTGCACCATAAAAGGGGCATCTAGACCTCCTTGTAAAGGCCAAGGAGTTAATGATTTCTTTGGAGTCTTCCAGAACAATAGATAACATCTAAGGAGTGACGAGGGGAGCTCACCGTGTAGACCACTAACTCCAGACACCTGGATGCCAAGACCCCTGTCTCCAGGGCTATAGTGACTTAGGGAGGACACCTGAGCTGATATGACCATACGTTTGTAGTATGCTCTGCCATTTACTGTATGCGTGTGTGACTGTGTGTGTGCACGGGCAGGTGCACACAGTGCACAGAAGAGTTTGCACAGTGTTTAGTGTCTAAGCGTACAGAACAATAGAAGTTTATGCACAACTTGGACAACTTTTAAGAGTCGGACTAAGCAAAGAGAACCTGCATGTGCACAGGAAGTGGAAAGTGAATGCCCACTGAAGAAGTGAGCTTCGAGTGTGTGCTCAAATCAACAAGATTTCAGGGGACTTGGGGGAGAGCTTGCGCCAGAGCAAGTCATAGAACACAGGGGCCTCGTCCACCATCCTGGGAAGTTGTTCTGTGTGTAGCAGTCTACACTTCTACCTTCCAGCTAGAGTAACAGTTGGTGGAGCCCGCATCTGCCTGAATGGGTGGGGCTCCCAGCCATCTCTAAGGAGGGGTTAAACTGGATTAAGTCACAATGTGCGTCCCTCCCAAACGTGCAAGTTATTAGCAACCTGATGGAGGGTTAAGAGAAACTTGGAGGGAACACCCAATGTTTCAAAACAGGCAGCCTAAGGGGGATGGCCAGTGGAAAGAAGGCAGAGGGATGGTATGATTTTACCGTATTGTTGGTGGTAGAGGGGCATAACCTCAGAATCCTGGTGCTCTGCCAAGTGTGGTTTTTGAATTTTCAGCATCAGAATCACATTGAAGTGTCTGCTTAAGGGGTACCTGGGTGGCTTAGTCGGTTGAGCGTCCCACTTCGGCTCTGGTCATGATCTCGCAGCTCGTGAGTTCGAGCCCCACGAAGGGCTCTATGCTGACAGCTCAGAGTCTGGAGCTTGCTTTGGATTCTGTGTCTCCCTCTCTCTGTCCCTTCCCAGCTCGCGCGCGTGCGCTCTCTCTCTCTCTCTCTCTAAAATAAATAAATATTAAAAAATTTTAAAGTGTTTGCTTAAAATGCAGATCCTCTGGCTCTGGCTCTGATAAAAACTAAGATCAGAAACTCTGGGTGGAGTCTGAAAATCTGCATTTTAAACTGCCTTCTTCAAGTGCTTCTGACGCACTCTTAAGGTTTAGGAAGTACTACCTAATTACTTTTTCGCTTCCCTGAGTAGCTGTTGAGTTGATGTTTGCAGATGAACCTCAGATTCAGATCTGGTTAAGCTCCAGCTGTCCATTTCTCTGGCCAGATAAGACAGGATAGGACAGATAGGACAGTGCAGGTTAATTTTTCACCGTCATGGCAGGGTCTGAATCCCCTATACTTCAAACTTCTTGCTGCAACCAGAGACAAACATGTCAGAACATAAACCTGTGTGGGACCAGAGCCGGACTTGAAGGAAGCCACAGCCAGCATTAAGTGGACTAGCAGACCGCTAGTCCGCTAAAGCTGCACACTTTAGAACCGAATTAGGACACGAAGAGAAGTGAACCACCACAAGGAGACATGCTGGTAGCTGGTAGCAACCCCGTGGTTATAAATATAATGCAGCTGAATCCACTTTAAAACATGATTTCATTGCAGGCACATGGGGAAGCATGCATGCACACGAATCCTGCTTAACATAGGTCTTTTTAAAGCACACAGATAACATCATACTTCGCTTGTCCTCTCTGATCTTGACTTCCAGGAAGAATCTATGAGGTGTGACTTCAAAATAGATACCATGTTTCTCATCTGAGTTGTGTTCAGCTCTCCTGCCCTGGTGCTGCCTTTTAGGTTTGTTTTCTTCCCCATCTCCCCTGTCTTCAAACCAACGTTCAATGAATTTCAAGTTTTAAAAAATATAAATTGAAGCAAGGAACCGAAAAAAAAACGGGGGGGGGGGGGAGATTCTAGGCACCCTATACTGGAAACTAGAAACGTTTTCAATCTGGAAGCACTTTCATATTGAGGAATAAATTGTTTCATTAAGAAAATGCTATAAAGAAAGGAAATGCAAATGTAGGGTGCATGATGCCAAAAAATGTAAAAAGCTGTACTGCCAAGAACAGTGGTAAGTATATAATAAGTAAAAGATTGGGAAAATGTGCTGAAAATTCTATGTACTTGAGGCAGATTTAACCCAAGAGCCTGCTGTCTCCGGCTTCAAGGCAAACTTCAGGGGTGTAGGGTGCCGAATTAGATGGAGTCTGCCCTGGGTGCCTGGTTGGCTCAGTCGGTTAAGCCTCCCACTTCGGCTCAGGTCATGATCTCACTGTTCATGGGTGTGAGCCCCATGTTGGGCTCCGTGCTGACAGCCCAGAGCTGGGAGCCTGCTTCAGATTCTGTGTCTCCCTCTCTCTCTGCTCCCCACCCCCATCCCCCCGCTCGCACTCTGTCTCTCTGACTCTCAAAAATAAATACTATATATATATATATATATATATATATTTTTTTTTTTTTTTTTTAGATGGTGTCTGCCTGCCTCATCCTGAGGCCAAACCTCACCAACAGTGGGCAGCCTCCACCTGAGTTAGCTTTCCAATAACAATAACAATTTCCCACAAAGGTCCATCCAAGGACAATGTACAGAAAAAAAGAGCAGAACATGAAATTGTATTACAGCAGGGTCTCAAATGTAGGAAATGCATTTAGAAGAGCCAATGGAAACAACAAAATACTAACCATGGTTATCTCTGGGTAGGATTGTCATTCATTTGTATCTTCTGCATAACTTTCTATATCCTCTAATATTTCTGCAGCGTAGAAAAAGTTGCTGGACAAAAGATACAACTGTGCCACAATGTACTCCATTTCTGGGACATCCCTGGAGGAAGGATGGAGGCACAAAGAAGGAGTGACAGGTGTTTTGTCAGGCCTGCATCTTTAGCCAGATACAAAGCCCCCAAATGCACACCTGCTCTCATTCTGTCTCAATCCTGAGCAGTTAATCAAGTTAATTATGAGCAATTGAAGCCCTGGGAGCCTTTACTGACTGATAGTTCAACTATAATTTCTTTGCGAGTTACAGAGCCAAAGATGAAGTAAGCTTGCTTCTCTTTCATGCGCCCTTTCTCTGGGTTTTGCTTTTGTTTCTCTTTTTGTTTCAGTGTTAGCACTCTGTGGAGGCCAGAACAACAGTCACAGCCCCCAAAATGATCAACAGAGCAGATTCCAGGGATCGATCGATCAGCATTCTGTAGCCCAAAGTGGGGAGAATGATAGAAGGCATGTCTTTCTGTATTTTATCAGGGCCTTGGGCACTAGGTCTTGATGATTAAGCCAGAGGATTGCTTCTCAGCCCTAAGCATTCTCCTAGAGGCCTTCTCCCCCGGCACACATCAAAGGTGGGACCTGAGAGAGGGAAGTGAGCCAGAACAAGTATCTCATCCAATGACCTTACCCCCAGAAGACAGACAGGGAAGGGAGCTAGAATAAGAGAACCTGAACACTGAGCATGAAAGGAAACAACTCAAACAAAAGAGGGGTCATTTGTGGACTCTCAAAAGCTAGTGTTAAAAAAACAGCAGACTTGACCTATGTGTCGGAGTTCTGGGTTGAGGCTCTCTTCTAGAACTGTTGATCCCATGCTCCTACCCCAATTCTGAGTGAGTGCCTTATACGCAGATAATCAAAGTAGATTTTTGTCTAATTAATCACAAACCGTTTTAGGTCTTCTTAGGGTCTTCTTCCCTTTTCTTCATCTTTTCTTCTCTCTTCCCTGATTCCTTCATTTAGCCCCTACACATTTATTGAGCAGTTACTATATGCTAGACACTATGCTGTCTAGAGATTTAAGATGAAAGGAAGTTAAAGATGAATGAATCACAGCTCCTTATGTCAAAGAGTTTACAGTTGAGATGCAGCCATGTGTGTGCGTTGGGGTGAGGAAGAGACAGACGCGTGGTCTTTATCTGCGATGGTGTGACAGGACCTGTATTAGGACAATGCCAGGTATGGTGGTGGAACAGAAGGAGAGCTGTCAGTTACTCATTGGGAGTGCTGGTCAGAGATCTCTTCCAGGAAAGGTAACCCCTGAGCTAAGTCTTAAAATGTGACCTGGGCAGACTTTCTAAAGGCAGAAATGGAGCAGGAGGTAGTGCAGATACACAAGCAACAGGCAGAGAGGAGAGTGGGATCTGCCGTCCAGAACATAGCTTCACGAAGGGCAGAGTCAGCAACAGAGCTAGAAAGGTAGGTGGAGGTCAGACCAAGGGGAGCCAGGGTCCCAGGTCTGAGCTTAATTCCACAGGCTGTGGACCACACAAGGATTTCTAGGCGGAAGAACAAGATTAGACCCGTGTTTCAGCCAAGTTATTCTGGCCACAGGGTGTAGGATGGGTTGATGGGAAGAGAGACAACCTCTTCCATGTGAGAGCTCATTGCAAGAGCCCAAAAAGGAACAAGCATCAAAACTAGGCTACAGGGTAGCAGAAATGGGAAGCAAACAGCAAGTGGGAGGGACATTGCAGGGAAACACAAGGTAGAATTTGCATGACCTGACTGAGCAAGCAGAGGAATCAACTAGAATTCAGACTGAGCTATTCCAGAGTATGGTTATGCATTCAGGCAAAATCTAGAGATGATGGGGAACTTGGAAATCCCTCTTTTTGCTTTGGCAAACCATTATGTAATAAAAGAGTCTGACACAGTAGCCTTCAGTGAACGTCAGCTACTATTACTATTATTATCAGCATCAATTGGAAGATGCACACTGAACAATGTCAGGACCTTAACCTAAACTAGCATCTGGGAAGAAGTAGCATTAGGAAAGGCGTTTTCTCAAAATGCTGTGTGTTCTTGGTGCATTCATCACACTCGCTTAGCTTACAATCGCTTCATATTTCATATTTTCAAAAAATAGTAGAAGTCGTTCAACTCCCCAGTGGCTTCTCACCGATATAGGTGAAATCTGAAGTTTTTACGGTGGCCTCGTAAGCCCTGTATGGTTCTGCCCCAACTCCCTGTCTAATACCCTCTCGATTTTCCCACTGGCTTCCTTCACTGCAGCCACAGACTGCTTTGCTGTTCTTTACACACAGCCGACACGTGCCCACCTTAGGGTCTATGCACTTGGTATTCCCTCTGCTTGGAATCCTCTTTGCTTCCTCACTTCCTTCCATTGTTTGCTTAAATTCCATTTCCTCAAATAGGGCCTTTGTCGACCTTCAATCAGTCCCTATTCCCTTATCCTGCATTATTTTCCTTCATTGGACTCGTTGTCTAGTAATATGTCCAGACCTCTTATTATATACAAGATTGTTTATTTCTTCATGGTCTGCATTCCTTGCTTTGTTATACGCTTTGTTCTGTTTAAGGTGTTACTGGGCCTAAAACTGAGCTTGGTACTCCACAAGAGTACAGACTTTTCATAGATATTCATTGAATAAATGAAGCACTTCCTCTTGTAAATGCTCTTTTGTCTTGGTTTCCCTGGCTTTCTCCTTGCTTCTTCAGACATTCCTTTTTAGTACACCTTTGCTGGGTTTTTCTTTTCCAGCTGACTTCTGAATGCTGGTGTTATTCAGGACTCCATCCTGGAATCCTTTTTTCCTCTCTTCCAGCCTAGGTGATCTAATCCATTTCTGTGAATATAAATATCATCTTTAAATCTAAATTGCTTCCAAATTTTGTCTCTGTCCCAGAACCCCAGATGTAGATAGCCAAATGCCTACTTGACTTCTCCACTTGAATGGATAAGAGGCATTTCAAAATTAACATCTCCATAACTGAAATCTTGATCCCCCTGCCGTGCAATACCCCAACCCAAACCTAACACCCTCTAGAATTTCTGGAAAGGAAGGTCAATCTGGTTGGAAAGAGGGGAAACCTGTTCCATTTACAAAGGACTTTATTTAAGTAAGGTTTTTAAAAATCAGTTGTATCAAAGAAGGAGAGGAACAAGTAATAGAAATTATGGGGAGCATCAAACCCTCTTTGGCACTATCACTGTCCTCCCTCCCCCAATTTTTGCTGTCTTAGAAAAAGACACGACCTGCCACTGGGTTACTCAAGCCAAAACCCTCGGGTTCCTCCCTTTCTCTCACGTTGTCGACATCCGATCCGTCAGTTAGCTATTTCTTCCCCAAAGTGCAATTTGAAGCCATCCTCCTCCCCCTTCATTTCTCCTGTCTCTTTTCTGTTCTAGATCACCATCATCTCTCACATGGACTTCTTAAGAGACCTCCTAACTAGTATCCCCATGCCCATTCTTGCTGCTTTGAAACTATTCTCCAAATGGCAACAAGACTGATCTTTTTTTTAGCTGTAAACCATATCATGACACTTTTCAAAAAGATCTTTCAATGATCGCCCACACTCTTAGTAGTGCTTAGACCCTTGACCCTGCTATGCCCAAATCCCTGCTGATCCACTTCATCCTCGGCACGCACCTCACTTTCTCCACCTGAGTGGACATACTGCTGCAACATCAGCCAGTCTTCTGTCTATTCTGATGACCCACCAAACCATTTATTGTCTGAGACCATTACATATGCTGTTCCCTCTGTCTAGAATGCCCTCCTTTTGATTCTTCACATGACTAGCTCTATTCCTTAGCATCCTTCTTCATTTTAAATGGCATCTCCCCAGAGACATTTGTCCTGATCACAAATCTAAAAATTTAGCAGTTAAATCTAAATACTGTTTTAAAATTTTTAAATAAGACAGGGGTGCCTGGGTGGCTTAGTCGGTTGAGCGTCCGACTTCGGCTCAGGTCATGATCTCGCGGTTCGTGAGTTCGAGCCCCTCATCGGGCTCTGTGCTGACAGCTCAGAGCCTGGAGCCTGCTTCGGATTCTGTGTCTCCCTCTCTCTCTGCCCCTCCCCCACTCGTGCTCTGTCTCTCTCTGCCTCTCAAAAATAAAGGAACATAACAAATAAACAAACAAACAAACAAACAAATAAATAAATAAATAAAACTTTTAAATAAGAGAAAGCGATCTTGGCCAAGATGGAGTAACAGGGAATGGATTTATCCAGCAGTCTTAACTAAAAATCTGATCAAATATACAAAGCAATGTTTTCAGACACTGGACATCAAGGAGCAGAGGTGAGTAATCCCTGAAAGAACAGGAACAAACAAGGCGAACCCTCTGATTGCCCCCCGGTTGCTGCCTGGAGAGAGTACCCACAAGACAGCAAGGAGGGTCACCTAGGCAGAGCACTGTGGTCTCTCTGGGTTGAGGAGATGGAGTCGGTACCTAGGTAGGCCACAGTGACTAGAGTTTGCAGGGCAGAGTACCAGAAAATAGAGACCAGCACAAAGAAAGAGCTCTGGAAATCTGTTAAGGATCTCCCTTGAAGCTCCAGCTGAATACTGATCAGTGCATGTGTGGGAGGAAACTACACAGTGCCAGGGAAAGAACAACCTGAAAGGATTAGAAGGAACAATCCTTGAAATTCACACAGGGCTAGAAATAGTTTGTGTTTCCATCAGCCAAAGTGAAAAAACTTCCAAATTCACGGGTTGTCAGGCAGAGTACTAAGAAGGGTATTATATCAGCAGAGGAGAAAATTAGCCCTAAAGGTTGCTCTGATTCCAAGTAACAAAGCATAAAAGTAAGCCTCAAAAGGAGGAAAAACTATACTTGAACTGTTTCCAAATAACATAACTCTATCCCAGAAAAAGCACAAGAACATTTATAAGAATATAAAAATATGCAGCATTCAAAAGGATAAAATTTACAACTGTCGTGCAATCAAATATGATTAGGCTTGCAAAGATGCAAGACAATACAACCCATAATACGGAGAAAAATCAACCAGTAGAAACAGACCCAGAAATGACACAGATGATGGAATGAGTAGACAGCATTTAAGAGTTGTTATAACTATAGTCCACATTATAACTACATTCCACATTAAAGATAGAGGAAAGATAGACCATGATAAGTAGAAATGTAGACGATATAAAAAAGATTCAAATCAAATTCTAGAGATGAAAACTAAATGATCCGATACCAAAAACAAAACCAAAAAAAAAAAACACAAAACATAAACACACACAAAAAAAACCACCAAAAAACCAAAACAAACAAACAAACAAACAAACAAAACCTGGATGGGATTAATAGCAGATGAGACGTTACAGAAGAAAAGATTAGTAAACATGAAGAAATAGCAACAGAAACTGCAAAAATGAAAATCAGAGAAAAAAGACTGAAGACAAAAACAAACAGTACATCAGTGAACTGCGGGCAACTTCAAGCCTAAGGGGGAGGGGTGGGAACTAGGGGTGGATATGTTCATTATCTTGATGGGGATGATGGTTTCACAGGTGTTCACATGTCAAAGCTCATCAAATTGTATGCTTTAGATAACTACTCTATATCTATCAGACTGGTACTTCAGTCATGTCTCAACATTAGTGTAACAAAGCAACCAGGAACTAAAATCCCAGATGATGCCACCATGGGAGACAGAAGTGGGGTGAGCAAGGAATGAGTTGGGGAACTAAGTGGAGGAAAGCAATAATTTTCTAAGCTTCTTGTCTATTTGGGAAGAGTGTATATAGATACTTATTAACTGTATATGTTGTTATAAAAATACGTTTTAATGCAAGTATCTTAAACATTTATGGGTAGCCACTGAATGAAGCAAAATAGAATGTATAACTTGAAGCCAACAGAAGAAAAAGTATAGTGAAACATACTGATCAATCCTACTAAGGAAGAAAAAGGAAAAATAAGAAACCTAAAGATAGTAAATATAAATTGAAAATAACTGAATGAAGCTTTTAGTCAAGAAAGTAGAAAAAAGCCCCACAAAATAGCCTCTGATAAGCAGAAAGATGGAAGTCATAAACTTAAAGCTGAAATTAAAATGAAAAGGAAAACTATACATTTCATCAGTGAAACCCAAACCTGGTGTTTGGAAAGGTCAATAAAATAAACTTTGGCAAGTATTAAGGGGAAAAAAGACAAAAGGTATAAATAACATTAAGAATGAAAAGGGGAGGCAATATTAGAATACATATATTTTTAAATATAAGCAAATATTATTTTTATGCCAATAAAGGTTTTTGTTTTTAAATCAACTTTTTGAAGTATAACTTAGACACAATAAAATGCATACATTTCAGGTGTATAATTTGAGGAGTTCTGACAGCTACATAACACTTGTAACCACTGATGCCACAGTCAAAATATAGACTATTTCTGCCAACCAGAAGTTTCCCTGTGTCAGTTCTCAGGCAACCCCTCACCCTACCTCTTGGCCCCAGCTAACCACTGGCCTGACTTCTTTGACTCCAGTCTTACCTTTTCTCAAGTTGTGTACAAACTTATACATTTTTGTATAAAGTACGTAGTCTTTTATGTATGCCTTTTTTACTCAACAAAATATCTTGGTATTTATTCACGTTGAATAGTTCATTCCATTTAATTTAATTCCTGAGTAGCAGTCTACTACAGATGTTCTACAATTTGCTTATCAGTTAATCTATTAATGAATATAAATAGAGCTGCTATGAAAATTCGTGTAGAAGTCTTTGTGTGGATATGCGTTTTCACTTCTCGTAAAGAGTGGAACTTCTGGGTCCTATGGTAAGTAAGAAACTGTCATGCAATTGTCCCACCAATAATATATGGAAATTCTAGTTGCTTCACATCCTTGCCAACATTTTAAACCAATATATTGGAAAACCTAAAGGAATTAGACAATTTTCTAAAAAATGTAAATTGCCAAATTTGACAGAAGGAAAATTAGAAAACTTGAAACAAAATAATAACCACACAAACTATTGAAATGGTAAACAAGGGCAACCCTATCCGCCAAAGCTATACTAGGGTCAAAGACTTTTACCAGTAAGTTCTACCAAACTGTGAAGGAATAAATAATTCCCATATACTGTTTAATGTGAACAGAGAAAAAGATGGCAGTTCATTCTAGCACAATGCTGATACCAACATTTTGTAAGGCTAGCACAAAAATATAATTCAGTATCACTTCAAACAAGGAAGCAAAAAATCTTATATTAAGTTAAAAAAAAAAAAAAGCAATGTTTCATGATCAAGAAGAGGTTATACTCAGAAAAGCAGGATGCTTCAAAATTAGAGAAATCCAGCAGGATCATTTATTTAAAAAATTTTTTTTAAATTTTTTTTTAACGTTTATTTATTTTTGAGAGAGAGAGAGACAGAGCATGAGCAGGGAAGGGTCAGAGAGAGAGAGACACACACACAGAATCTGAAACGGGCTCCAGGCTCTGAGCTGTCAGCACAGAGCCCGACGCGGGGCTCGAACTCACGACGGTGAGATCATGACCTGAGCCAAAGTCGGACGCTTAACCGACTGAGCCACCCAGGCGCCCCTATTTAAACAATTTTTAATATTTATGTATTTTTGAGAGAGAGACAGAGACACAGCACGAGCAGGGGAAGGGCAGAGAGAGAAGGAGACAAAGAATCTGAAGCAGGCTCCAGGCTCCGAGTCATCAGCACAGAGCCCGACGAAGGGCTAGAATCCACCAACCTAGATCATGACCGGAGTTGAAGTTGGGGGTTTAATCCACTGAACTACCCAGGCGCCCCCCCCAGCAGTATCATGTATTATATTAACAAATTAAAGAATAAAAGCATATGATCATCTGAAATGATCCACAAAAAGCATTTAATAAGTTTTCAACTCCTATTCTTGACTTAAAAACATATACGATGGGTCGCCTGGGTGGCTCAGTCGGTTGAACGACCGGACTTCCGCTCAGGTTGTGATCTTGCGGCTTCGTGAGTTCCAGCCCTGAATCACGCTCTCTACTGTCGGTGCCGAGCCCGCTTCGGATCCTTTGTCACTCTCTCTCTTTCAAAAATAAAATAAAAAACATTTAAAATATATATACATCAACATGTATACACATGCTTAATAAACTGAACTCATAAGGGGATTTCTTTGTGAAGCATATGTAACACTGAAACCAAAGCCTTCTGTATACACCAGCAGTAACCAATTAAAAGATGCAAGTTTCCATAGCAGCTACAAATATATTCCTGACCTTTCTGAGGAAACCTATAAAATTTTATTCAAGGACGTTATTTATGTTTTTTTTTTTCAGGGACATTATTTTAAATCTCAGCTTTTTATTGTCGGTTTTCTTCCTCACATATTGCAAACTGCTTTATAAAACCCCATGTTCTTTGCAACCATAACAAGTGTAATTTAAGAACGGGGGTGGGGGCGAAACGAAAAGGCAACAACACCCCCCGCCCCGCGTGCCCCATATTGGTTGAGGCACTTGTTCGGTCACCTTCCTTCTCAAACTCCCCCCATTAGATTGTAAACTTCTTGGGGGAAAAGATCTTGTTTGTCGCGCTCCTGTCTCTTTCCCCCACCCAACACCTTTCACAGTGCTTGACACAGAGCCGGCCTTTTACAGCCGTAAAACATGAAAGAACCTAAACAACTCACCAGGCCTCTTTTTCTCTACCTACTTTAACACATACTACGCAACAATGTACAGGAATTGCGCCGAGCCTTCCACGTGACAGCACACGCACCAACGCCTCATCCCAGCCAATCAGAATGCTTTGCACCTGTGACCGAGCTCCGCCCCCCTTCTCCACCCCACCCCCACGGCTCCACGAGTCCGCCTCGGACTGCTTTTCTCCCGGCAAGGCCAATGCGGCTGCGCACCGCGCCCTGATTGGTTGAGCGCCGCAAGCCTTCGCGCGCAGGCGCCTGCCTCGGTTACTAAGGGCGGGAGCCCGGCGAGGGCGCCGGCGGCTTGTGGTGTCTCAGGCCCGGGTCGTCGAATCTTGGCCTCGCTCGCCATGCCAAACCGCAGGACCAGCCGTAATGCCTACTATTTCTTTGTGCAGGAGAAGATCCCCGAACTACGGCGGCGAGGCCTGCCCGTGGCTCGCCTAGCTGATGCCATCCCCTACTGCTCTGCTGACTGGGCGGTAAGTAAGGCTGGGGGGAGGGGGCATTGGGAGGCAGGGGGGGTAGAGCAGGCAGTTGGGCGGGTGAGAGGGCGAGGCGGGAAGGATAGAGGCCTCGAAGAGACCAGTGACCCCTTGGCCCCTGCTGGAGGGAAAGGAAGTCCGCCCCTAAGGCAAACCGACGCGGAAACCTCCTGGAAAGTCTAGGCTTCCGCGTCTGGGGCCTAGGGCACTCGGTCCTCATTGCCGCTTCTCTCCTTTCTGTCCCCTTAAATGTCCCCAAGCTCCTGAGGGAGGAAGAAAAGGAGAAGTATGCAGAAATGGCTCGGGAGTGGAGAGCAGCCCAGGGAAAGGACTCTGGGCCTTCGGAGAAGCAGGTAAAGTTAGAGAAGAGCAGTTACCTGCTTGGCACATAGGCGTGTTAAGTAAATGCTGGAGGAGTGAATGGGTGAAGGGTAGACTAAAAGGGTAGGCTGGTGGGTGAGTTGGGTTAATGCAAAGAAGGATTATTATTATTATTATTTTTTTTCTTTTTCCTGGTGTCAGAATGCCTGTTAAAAAGCCAACGGGCTCCCTGGGCACCTGGCTGGCTTGGTTGGTGGAACATGCGACTCTTGATCTCAGGGTTGTGAGTTCAGCCCCACATTGGGCAGGGAGCCTACTGGAAAAAATTTAAAGAGCCAACAGGTTCCCTAGCTAGGGCAAACCACACATTGTTGTTATTGGGTGGTGTGAAATCACCAAACAGGGAAATCCCTATTCGGAAACCTGCAACCAATAAACCATGATCAGCAATGGGGGAGTTGGGTTTTAGGATTTGTACTAGATGATCTTTAAGGGTTCCTTTCAACCCCTTTATGATTAAAGACTCCCTTTTTGAATGTTTAAAAGTAGCTTGGACCATTCTGTCTTTTTAAATGACACTTGGAACCAGACCAGTTGTTGTGTTTGAAATTTGGAAATAACAAAACTTGCACATGCTGATGAAGGTTAATGTGCCTTATAGTAAGAATTGAATAATGTTTATTTGGGTAAAGTTATGACTAGTAAAATGATAAAGTACTAAAAAATTTTCTTGTTGATTTGTATCAAGAAAATGCAGGGTTGGGGTGCCTGGGTAGCTCAGTTGGTTAAGTGGCTGACTTTGGCTCAGGTCATGATCTCAGGGTTTGTGAGTTCAAGCTTCTTATTAGCTTTCTGCTGTCAGCCAGGATCCTCTGTCCCTCCACCGTGTGCATGCTCTCTCAAAAATAAATAAACATGAAAAAAAAAATTCAGGGTAGTTGTGGACTTTTCCCCTCCCTCTGTGTTCTTTCCATTCTTACATAGTAAAATTCCATTCTTTTTTTAAACTGTCAACATCGGATTGAAGTTCAAGAGAGCTTTGCTTGCTTTAGGTTTGAGAGATTGTTTTATTTTGTAGATGTATATTTGAGTAGAAGCTCTAATCAGTTGCATTGGTACTTAGTTATACTTGTGGGCTTTGATTTTTTTTTTTTACTATAATTTCTCATAAGAAATTTCCTCTCATAATGTAAGCCATGTTGTGTACATACCGCATTGAGACTTGGAGTCAGCATGATCGGGTTTTTATTTTTAGCAAAAATCGTGTTAAAGTACTTTGTCGAACAATGTTCTTTTGGCCACTGGGCTGGCATATATTATGTGATTCAGTGGGATTGATTTAGGTTATCAGTAATGGGCATTAAAAAATTTTTTTTGGATTATCAGTAGTGGGCACATGGTTTTCAGGAATAGTTGAATTGGTTGTTTACTCATCTTTTGATTCAGAATATTTACAGATTTTGCCCTTGTCTCCCTTTGGGTTGTTGGTGTCACTGACAGATATGTGTTTATTTACTCATTGGGGTTCATTGGCCTAGAGAGGTTACTGAAGTAATCTATGAGCTGTTTTTGTTATTTTGCTAACTTTAAGTATATGTATAAAGTGACCAGTAAGAGTTTAAGAATGTGATGAATTCTCTTCCTCTTTAGAAACCTTTTTCCACCCCACTGAGGAGGCCAGGCATGCTTGTACCAAAGCAGAATGTTTCACCCCCGGATATGTCAAGTTTGTCTCTAAAAAGTGATCAAGGTATAATAATCCTAAAATGTTTTGCTTAGATAAATGTGGGTGCTCAAATTGATCAAATGATCAGTAAATATATGTTCTGTTCATTTTGATCCTGCATAAAATAACTGACTACAAGTGTTCAAATTATAGTGGTGCTAAAGTTGTAAAAGATGAGCTAATTTGCGTTTGTTGAAATAACACTGGAGAGGTTTTGTTTTATACAAAAATCTGGTCTCTTGGTTAATAACCACTTCATGTGTTACTAAATATACTTCTTAGATTTAAGTGTTTATAACTAGACCCTTAAAATACATTTAAATTACAAAGAGAAGGTTGAATTATTGAGTTGGCCTGGAAAAGAATGTAGCTAATAAGAGCCCTTGTTATTCCTTCTGGCTGTTTTTATTGTGTTATGAATTTGTTGAAGATTAATAAACTTTTAACAGTCTTAAATTGTGGCCAGTCCTGGTGTATAAAACCCTTCTCGCAATCTCATATTTCTTTCTTCCTTTAGAGAATTCATTGGTGTTCTTATGTAAATTGGTAAAAAGTAAAGAGTGAACTAAATTGTCCATAGTTTATATCATGCAGTTTTTCTACACTGATTCTACTTGGCTTTATTTCCCAAACCTCTTGAATTTGTTGAATATGGGTCACAGCTTTTCTTAAGTCATTCCTGAAATTCAAGGCATATGTCTAACTAAATTATGTAGAGCTGGCTGCAAATTTGAATAATTTTGTTGCTTCATGCAGAGTGGTTACCACTGTAATCCTTGATAAGTATAATTATAAAAATTTTGATTCGTTTATCTGGTACAGATAATTAGTTTTCTCATTTCCAGCTCATTTAGTGTTATAGGAACACAAGGAAAACGGTTCTAAAACTTTCTTTTGTAGAGGGGTAAACTCTCATCTATTTGTGCTGTCTTACTGCTTTTTTTTTTCTTTTTATTTATTTTTTTAGCTCTCCTTGGAGGCATTTTTTATTTTTTGAACATTTTTAGCCATGGTGAACTACCTCCTCATTGTGAACAGCGCTTCCTCCCTTGTGAAATAGGCTGTGTTAAATATTCTCTCCAAGAAGGTATTATGGCAGATTTCCACAGTTTTATAAATCCTGGTAAGTAGAGTGGGTAGATGCTAGATCTTAAAAACTATGCGTTTTATCTTGAGTTTATTTAACAATATTTGTTTTCTTAAAGGCTGATGCATAGTTGAGTTCCTAAAATGTAACAAGACTTCATCATAATTGGTTGAAAAATCATTAAGAATTAGGTGTTTACACGGGGTTTTTTAGTTGAAGCTTTTAACCTCAAGAAAGCATTAGAGTTGGGTGGATGGTATACCTGAAAATGTGTATGTAGCCTGGCGTTTGCTTGCCTATGGCCTTATGTCTTGGAATTTTCTAAAAGCTTTTTATGCCTTTGCTCTTTTATTTTTTTAACCCATCCTTTATCTTGGCGATCACTAGTTTTTAACTTGATGTTGCTTTGTAACCTTCAGCAAAGTTATTAACCTTTCTGAACTTATTAGCTTATCAGTAAAGTGGGAATAATTCCTATTGTTGGCTGCTCTAAGGAATACAAGAGAAGGTATGGAAATAGCCTAGTACTTAATAGCTTCTCAGATGTTCTCAATACTTTTTTTTCTGGATATTCCACTCAAGCAAAAGAGGTAGTAATGAAGACAGGATTCAATTCAGTTACCAAGAGGATAGATAAAGGACCAGTAATACTTTTTAAGGCAAGGAGGGGAACCATATAGGGAGAAGAGTAAAGGGAAAGAGGTTGAGGAGAGAACTTCATCTTTAGTTTTGTCAGTTGCTTTAAAATTCATTAGTACAGGGGCGCCTGGGTGGCTCAGTCAGTTAAGCATCGGACTTTGGCTCAGGTCATGATCTCACGGTCCGTGGGTTCGAGCCCCGTGTCGGGCTCTGTGCTGACAGCTCAGAGCCTGGAGCCTGTTTCCGATTCTGTGTCTCCCTCTCTCTGTGACCCTTCCCCGTTCGTGCTCTGTCTCTCTCTGTCTCAAAAATAAATAAACGTTAAAAAAAAAAATTAAAAAAAATAAAATAAAAAATAAAATTCATTAGTACAGGCCAGCACTTTTCCTTGTGTTTAGATGACAGAAAAACTAAAAACTAATTATCCTACTCACACCTGTGAGAGTTGTTGCTTAGAATAAGTTAAATAACTATTTTTCTTCATATGGTTACAAAAAATTAAAAAGATAGAATTTGGAGACTTTTTTTTTTTTTTTTAAATACATACATGAATACCTATATCAAGGGCCTTCTGGACCCCTCGTTAAGACTTCTTTAGCCCAAGTTTTCTTTACCTAGTATTTTTTTCTGTAACTTTCTTTTTATGTACATATAAAGTTTATTTTGAGAGACAGCCTGTGGGGGGGTGAGGAGAGAGGGAGAGAGAGAATCCCAAGCAGGGCTCCATCCCATGACATTGTGACCTAAGCTGAAACCAAGGGTCAGACACTTAACTGACTGAGCAGCCCAAGTGCCCCCTACAAGTAACTTCCTTTTTAAAACAGCTTAGACAATATACCAAAATTCTTTAATACTCCTCATTCCTCTGGGTAAAACAAAACAAAACAAATCTCTATGAAAATTTAAATCGTTTGTGTTTTCACATAGCAGTAACAGTTACCTACCTATGTTATTTATGACTTGATCATCCTATGAAATATTGCTATAGCAAAACCAGAGAACTTCTCTCAGCAAAATATTTTGTATTATAGGTGAAATTCCACGAGGATTTCGGTTTCATTGTCAGGCTGCAAGTAAGTATAAATGAATGGGGTAGAATATAGGCATTGAATGTGTATGTACCTGATTAAGACTTACTGCTTTAAATGAACACGTAAAACATAATTTGGAGGAGGAATAATCTTACTGTTGGAGACTCTTCATAGAAATGATAGATGGCGCATGTGATCCTTAAAAACCTGAAAATTAAATAGATTTGTGGGACACCAAAGGATATGACTGTATACCTAAGCTCTGAACTAAACTCTTTTAGAAACTAGGTTTTAGCAAGTTTCCTCTGTGATTAGAATGAAAATCATGATAATTTTATTTTTTATTTATATTCAAAATTATCATTGTTTTAAGTTTGTTTTTTTTACTTAAAAATGCTAAGTTTTTCAAATATGCATGATAAGCAGCTATTATGTAACATTTATAATGCTGTTCTTCATAAATGAAGAGAACATTTTAGAGTCACTTTTAATTACGTCCTTTGAGTTTTTTCCAGTCTTCGTGAAAAATATGTACTAGTCCTTTTTTTGTTTTGCCTGGGATCAGGGCCATAGACTGTGGAACAAGGTAAGGGCAATTTTTTTTAGTTGATTCTTTTATGTAGCTTTGAATGAAAAAAAAATGTATAAAGCAGAAGAATTCTGTTGCAGTTTTTGAAGTGTGAACCTAGCTAATCTCCCCACATATTACGTCATCTGAGGTTATTCAACTAAATAGGTGGTAGTAAAACAAAAATAGAAACTTAGCTGGTGAATTAACTTCACTTCTTTACTTAAGCTGTTTCTGGTTTGTTCATCTGTTGAGTGCATTGGAATCCCTGCAATTTGCCAGACACTCCTTTGTGAGAGTGCCACTGGCTTACTGTTTATTATTCTGGTTCTGATAAGTACTTGGTTTAAAAAAAAAAAAAGTTTTTAAGGCTTATTTTTACAACATTTTCAAGTCAATCAGATTAACAGAAAGTGTGGTTCTTAAAAACCTATTAAAGACTCTAGAAGGGTTTTCTTAGTATGTTATTTTAAACTAATTAAAATTGAACACAGTTCATTCAGGAAACTTAGATCTTTCGGAGCTCGTCAATTTAGACATGTCTTAAATTGCCAATTTGATAACGCTGGGAAGTGTGCCAGTTAAATAAAATAAATGATTCTATTAGAGTGACGGCTGTGTCGACATAATAACTAAAAATGCTTATGCTAGTGTAATCAACCTGATGCTTAGGAAAAGATCATGTTTCAAAGGGGAACATGCTGAAGCAAATTTCACATGTGGATGCAGTGTAAGTAGTAGCTAAGGAATGTACATGTAGATCTTTCAAATGCTCCTGTGCTATCTGGCCTTTTATGAAATATGTGTAAGTGAATCGAGGGAATACTTCATGGATGGGTGTTATGGTTTAGCACATTAGAATCAAAGAATTTCAGAGATTTTGGTACGGAATCCATTAATTTCCCCACCCCCACTGCCTTGCTTTTCTCTGAAAAGGTACTTCAGATTCTGCACGAGAGTGTGGGAGTAGGAGGTCTTGGACCTTCTCTCTCTCTCCCCCACTTTAACCAGAGGAGCTCTGCTTCTGTCCATTTTACTGGTTAATTTTCTTGAGAGAAGTTCTGCTTTAAAAAAAGCAAAGCTTTGAAAACTGCTTTTGGCTTCCCGTACAAAAGGTCTACCAGCTTTTAAAATTAGTCTTCATACACAAAGAGTATAACATTGACTTAAGGTATAAAGAACGTTAATGAGCAGCTGTGCATTCACCAGTCAGCTGAAGAAATAATAGCGGTGCCCTATCACTGAAGGTCCCTGTAGCTCTCCTTGATTTAATGCCCCTCCCTTTTTATGAGAGAGACACTATTTGGAATTTTGTGCTAATCATTTTCTCTTTTCTGAATAGTTTTATTGTGAATACATATGTATTTAAATGGTGTATTTAGGGGCACCTAGGTGGCTCATTTGGTTAAGCGTCCAACTTCAGCTCAGGTCATGATCTCACAGTTCGTGAGTTCAAGCCCTGCATCGGGTTCTCTGCTGTCAGCATGGAGCCCACTTTGGATCCTCTGTTCCTCACTCTCTGTCCCTCCCCTGCTTGCTCGCTCACTCTCTCTCTCAAAAATAAATAAACATTAAAAAAAATTAAAGGGTATATTTAATTTTGTTTTTTTTTGAACTTTTATGTAATTAACATTGTGTGCTTGTTTCCATACCTGTATTTGTTTTTTAACTCAACATTACCTTTCCCCAATTTTTGTATTGGAATGTCTTTTATATTGGTTTGGGGAATTTTATTATGTATCTGCTTACTGACTTAATTGCAGGTACCTATTTTCAGTGTATGCATTGTATTTTTTTTTTTTTTTACTGTCATTGTGGCGTCTTTCAATGAACAGAAGTTATTTTTAATTTAGTAAATGTATCCTCCTTTCCCTTAGGGTTTTGAGGGTTCTTAATGTCTTATTTAAGAATCTTCTTCTACCTGCAGGCGATAAAGATAGCTTTTATTAAGTTTTGTTTTTCATATCCCAAGTTCTTATTCCACCTGGCACTGACTTGTGTAATGGTGTGAAATAGAGGTTCTATTTCTTTTTTTTTCCTGTGTAGATAATTAGTTGTCTCAGCATCATTTATTATTACTGTTTTTTTTTTTTTTAATGTTTATTTTGAGAGAGTGCATTCAGGCGAGCGGGAGAAAGAGAATCCCAAGCAGCCTCCATGCTCAGTGAAGAGCAGGACTCAGGGCTTGAACTCCAGATCCATGAGATCATGACCTGAGCTGAAATCAAGAGTCAGACTCTCAACCGACTGAGCCATGGTGCCCCTCAGCGTCATTTATTAAATAATCAGCTTGTTCGTCAGTATGTAGTGCCACATTTCTGCAGATGCATGGGTCTTTGTGATATATTTATTTTGTTCTGTTGGTCTACTTGTGTTTTTTTTGGTGTTCATACCATTGAATACAGTATTTTGATAATATTTACTTAGACAAGTTCCTTGACTTTGTTTTGGAACATCACAGCTATTCTTGACCCTTTGCTCTTCCATACAATTCAGAGTATCATGTCATGCTTCACAAAAAGCTTTGTTGAAATTTAGATTGGAGGGGCGCCTGGGTGGCGCAGTCGGTTAAGCGTCCGACTTCAGCCAGGTCGCGATCTCACGGTCCGTGACTTCGAGCCCCGCGTCAGGCTCTGGGCTGATGGCTCGGAGCCTGGAGCCTGTTTCCGATTCTGTGTCTCCCTCTCTCTCTGCCCCTCCCCCGTTTATGCTCTGTCTCTCTCTGTCCCAAAAAAAAAAAAAAAAAAAAAAAAAAGTTGAAAAAAAAAAAGAAATTTAGATTGGAATTACCTTTAAATCTTTAGATCATTTTGGACAAAACTGACAACTTCATGATACTCTGTGAACATGGGGCTACATTTTAATTTTGGATCTGTGATGCCTTATAATACTCATAATTTTCTTCACAGTGATCTTACTATCATTAAATTTGTAGCTTATAAATTTTATGATTTATAATGTCTCTTGAAATTATATTTTTATTTACTCTTATGTTTTAGTTTTATCCAACCATTGCTGAACTATAATTCTTGAGTTTGGTCAATTCCTTAGATCTGTGAAATGATGTTTTTCCTAATCTATATATTTTTTATTAAAAATTAAAAATTTTTAAATGTTTATTTTTTGAGAGAAACAGAGATAGAATGTGAGTGGGTTAGGGGCAGAGAGAGAGGGAGACACCGAATCCGAAGCAGGCTCCAGGCTCTGAGCTGTCAGCACAGACCCTGACACGGGGCTCAAACCCACGAGCCATGAGATCATGACCTAAGCCAAAGTCGGTCACTCAACTGACGGAGCCACCCAGGCGCCCCTATTTTTTTATTTAAAATTTTAAAAATGTGTGTAACTGTGCTGGTTAGGAACTCTAGTTTTTAATGTTTCATCGGTGAGTATGTTGTTGGATATAGTTTTTTCTTATTTTTCGTATGCACTTTTTTTTTTTAATGCAAGTTAACATAGTGTAGTATTGGTTTCAGAAGTAGAATTTAGTGATTTATCACTTACATATAACACCCAGTGCTCATCCCATCAAATGCCCTCCTCCTTAATGCCCGTCACCCATCTAACCCATCCCCTACCCACCTCCCTTCCAGCAACCCTCAGTTTGTTCTCTGTATTTAAGAGTCTCTTACGGTTTGCTTCCCTCTCTGTTTTCATCTTATTTTTCCTTCCCTTCCCCTATGGTCATCTGTCGTATTTCTTAAATTCCACATATGAGTGAAATCCTACGAGATCTGTCTTTTCTCTGACTTACTTCGCTTAGTGTAATACACTTGTAGTTCTATCTATGCTGTTGTAAATTGCAAGATTTCATTCTTTTTGATTGCTGAATAATATTCCCTTGTACCACATTTTCTTTATCCATTCATCAGTCGATGGACATTTTGGCTTTCTCCATAATTTGGCTGTTGTTGGTAGTGCTGCTATAAACATTGGGGTGCATGTGCCCCTTTAATCAGTATTTTTATATCCTTTGGATAAATACCTATTAGTGCAATTGTTGGGTTGTAGGGTAGTTCTATTTTTAATTTTTTGAGGAACCTCCATACTGTTTTCCAAAGTGGCTGCACCAGTTTGCATTCCCACCAACAGTGCAAGAGGATTCCCCTTTCTCTGCACCCTCGCCAACATCTGTTGTTTGCTGAGTTGTTAATTTTAACCATTCTAACAGGTGTGAGGTGGTATCTTGTAGTTTTGATTTGTATTTCCTTGATGATGAGTGATGTTGAGCATCTTTTCATGTGTCAGCCTTCTGGACGTCTTCTTTAGAAAAGTGTATTCATGTCTTCTACCCATTGCTTCACTGGATTACTTGTTTTTTGGGTGTTGAGTTTAAGTTTTTTTATAGATTTTGTATACTGACCCTTTATCTGATACATCGTTTGCAAATATCTGTTCCCATTCTGTCAGTTGCCTTTTAGTTTTGTTGATTTTATTTCCTTCACTTGCAGAAGCACAGAGGTCCCAATAGTTCATTTTTACTTTTGTTTCCCTTGCCACTGGAGACCGTGTAAAGAAGTTGCTGCGGTCAAGGTCAAATAGGTTCCTGCCTGTGTTCTCCTGTAGGATTTTGATTATTTCCTGTCTCACATTTTGGTCTTTTGGCCATTTTGAATTTATTTTCATGTGTGGTTTAAGAAAATGGTCCAGTTTCATTCTTCTGCATGCCTCTGTCCAGTTTTTCCAACACCATTTGCTTGAAGAGACTGTCTTTCTTCATTGGATATTTTTTCCTGCTTTGTCGAAGATTAGTTGGCCATACATTTGTGGGTCCATTTCTGAGTTCTCTGTTCTGTTCCATTGATGATCTGTGTGTCTGTTTTTGTGTCAGTACTATACTGTCTTGTTGATTACAGCTTTGTAATATAGCTTGAAGTCCAGAATTGTGATGCCTCCAGCTTTGGTTTTCTATTTTAACATTACTCTGACTGACATTATTTTGGGGTCTTTTCTGATTCCATATATTAGTGCATTAGTATATACTCCTGATCAGGGTAAAGATGTTCCCTTCTACTCCCAGTTTGGTTAGAGATATCAGTTGCACATTTTAATGAATAGTTTTTCTGTATCTCAGGTGATTTGTGTCTTTTTATTCATCTGGTAATTTGCTAATGCTAAACCAATCTTACATTCCAGCAATAAACCCATTATAGTGACTGTATAGCTCTTAAATTGCTGAATTTGGTTTGCTAATATTTTGTTTTGGGATTTGTACGTTCATGTTAAAGACTTTGATTAATCTTACCTAATTTTGTTCTCAAGGTTATTTTGCCATCCTAAAATGGGTTAGAGAATGTGTCTTCAGTTTAATTTACCTTTGGTTCTCTTTTATGGTTCTGCTAAAATAATCTATTTTTTACTTCTCTGAACATTTAAAGCCTTATGTCTGAAAAACATAGGGATCTTTTTGTGGGGGGGGGGGTCTGTTGGTTATCTTGATGTCAAGATACCTGATCTCTTCATATGTCTTATTTTTTTCTCCCCCACCCCCATCTGATTATTTTTGAGGGCTGAACAGTATATAGAAAAACTTGTTATTCTTCTCTGAAGAAAATTTGTGACTGCTTCTGGCAGAAAGGTGCTGTCACTAGCCATCTCAGAGTACCTTAATCCAATTTCAGGGATTGAGATAATGTAAAATTGGGTTCATATTTTTTAAGAATCTATTTCTGATTGATCTCTAAAAAGGGGGGGAAGGTAGACAGATTACCACCAAAGGATCATCTGTAAAATTTGCAATTGACTTGAGTATAAACAGTGGAAGCAAGAAGGCAATTGAATATTCTTTTAATTACAATTTTTAATATACACAAGTAATACTAGAGTAATACTTTTTAATGTCTTATTTACCTATTTGAGAGAAAGGGAGAGAGTATGAGAGGGGAAGGGGGAGAGAGAGAGGGAGAGAGAATACCAAGCAGGCTCCGTGTTGTCAGTACAAAGCCCAACGCAGGACTCAAACCCACAAACCGTGAGATGACCTGAGCTGAATACAAGAGATGGATGATTAACTGACTGAGCCACCCAGGTGGTCCTACAGTAATATTTTTTTTTAAAGGTTTTATTTTTAAGTAATCTCCACACCCAGCATGAGGCTCTAATCCACAACTCAAAGACCAAGAGTCACATGCTCCACCAACTGAGCCAGCCAGGCGCCCCCGGAATAATAGTTTTAATTCTTATATATCTAAGTCTTTTGAAAACTGCTCAGTTTATCAGACTCTAAATCTCCTCTTCCAGAATTCATAAATGCCCCAAATTACCAATGAACCCAAATGCCAGAATCCACTTTCTAGGATTCCTTCTTCTCCAAGATTTTGGACCCCCGGTTCCTTACTGTAGTTTTCTCTCTGCAGTGCTCTCAAGCAGGTGTTTCATTCATAGAGTTCTAGTCTGTTGCTATCAGAAATTGAACTCTTCCTGTGTGTCCTTTTTTATAACTTTATGGTAAAATTCATAATTTGATCATAAGCGTGAATATTTATCATCTGTACTGAATAATTTCAGTAGCTGGAATACTTTGGATCTCATTCTATCAAATTTGGTTTGGTTCTCATTCTTCTTTCATCCTGTACCTGGTTATTCATATCTAATGTTTGAAAAAATGATTTTTTTTTTGAGTTTGACAAATTTAGTGGTATTTTAGTAAAGACATTCATCTCCGTCGTTTCTCTCCCCTCTTGACCTTAGGTTAATAATTCATTTGAGTCCAGACAATATGTAGGAAAAGATGTTATTTTAACATAAACAACAAAATGGACAAAAGTGGAAAGTTTGCTTACATTAAAGCAAGTTAAATTCATGTATTATGATATAATTAAATCATGTAAGAACTGATAGTTCTATATATATTTCCATTGTTTTACTTGGGGTTTACTTTTAACTTAAAAGCAAAATGCAAATGAACAAAGCGTTAGGAATACAGGCTGCTTCTCTGGAGTTAATCCCTGTTTAAAAGAGCTCAGCGAGTGGTTGCTACCAATAAAGTCTGAAGCTGCTTCCAAATTAAACATTGCAGGAATTTTCAAGGAAATCATTTTACTGTATGTTTCTTTTATCTGTGATTATGCTTTTAAAGATGTGCTTAACTGTCACATTAAAAAAATTAAAGTTTTTTAGAAAGCCTATAGTACATAGATCTAACAATGTGGTTGGAGATTCCATAGAATATGTTTAAAGATGTATTTTCTTTATTTTTATCTTCAGTATCTAAAATGTACATGATTAATGTGTATAATACTTTAAAAAATATATGTATAATTCAAATAGCCATATTATTTTACTAACATAAGATTTCTTGTATTAAGTTCAAATCAAATTCCATTTTCATAAATTAGTAAATTAAGCTTTAACAAAGGTATGGAAAGTGCATTTTTCTCATTTTCATCTTCATACAGTGTGGGTTTTTTGGTGTTACTACCTTTTTTTTTTTAAATTTTTTTTTCAACGTTTATTTTTATTTTTGGGACAGAGAGAGACAGAGCATGAACGGGGGAGGGGCAGAGAGAGAGGGAGACACAGAATCGGAACCAGGCTCCAGGCTCTGAGCCATCAGCCCAGAGCCCGACATGGGGCTCGAACTCACGGACCGCGAGATCATGACCTGGCTGAAGTCGGACGCTTAACCGACTGCGCCACCCAGGCGCCCCATGGTGTTACTACCTTTTAAAAAACAAAAACACCCACATATCTAAGTATTATACCTACCTTTAAGTTTTTGGTGGTAGTTTGTATTTTAAAAGAAACTACTTCTTCATGAGTTGCCTCAAGATCTGGTGGAAATGCTTACAGGAACTAGCTAAGAACAAAAACTAAGAAGCACATTCACAATACTGATTTTACTTTGGTAGCAGATGGTCTTTGAAGACTAACGAAGGTAGACCGGACCCATTAAGGTGAAATGTACTATTTCAAATACGTAACAATTTACATAAAATGAAAACAAAGTTTTTTTTAAAGAGGTAGGCATCTGTACCAGCTGATAGCAATGCAATACCTAGTTTATGAGGATCAAAAACAAATGCCCATTAGGGGGGAAAAAAAAACAAACCATGTTTTATCTAATGTACTTCCAGTCAATAGTCCAGTAACATTTTCTTCCCAATACAGGCTGTTCCTGGGAGACAGTTTACATTAATAAGGGAGTCAAGAGTAATTGTTTGCAGTTTAAATAGATAATAACTTTTTGCATCCCTCTTGATAGTGTCTTAAAAAATATGCAATTCTAGGGGCACCTGGGTGGCTCAGTCGGTTGGGTGTCTGACTTTGGTTCAGATCATGATTTCATGGCTCGTGGGTTCAAGACCCGCATCACGCTCTGTGCTGACAGCTTGGAGCCTGGAGCCAGCTTCGGATTCTGTGTCTCCCTCTCTCTCTGCCCCTCTCCCATTCATGCTCTGTCTCTCAAAAATAAATAGACATTAAAAAAAAATGCAGTTCTTAGATACCATTTCTGATTTTTCTATTATCTGTAAGCTAATCACATGAAACTATAAAATTAGTAAATGTCTTGAAATCTGTATATAAAACCTAAATTGCCTCTAATTTCAAATTCATTTATATATCACTCAATCTTAAAAAAAAAAGTCTTCAAAGATAATCTTACACCGTTCTTTAAAAAAGGAAACTGTTGCGGGGCGCCTGGGTGACTCAGTCGGTTGAACGTCCGACTTGGGCTCAGGTCATGATCCCGCAGTTCGTGAGTTCGAGCCCCGCATCGGGCTCTGTGCTGACCGCTCGGAGCCTGGAGCCTGCTTCCAATTCTGTGTCTCTCTCTCTTTGCCCCTTCCCTGCTCATGCTCTGTCTCTCAAAGATGAATAAACGTTAAAAAAAAATTAAAAAAAAAAAGGAAACTGTTCCTTTTAACTTTACACCCACCCAACACCCCAGTTTCAAAACACATCATTTAATTATCTTGGTCATGGACATTTCCAAGATGAGATTTTCTATTTCATTCCCATAGGTTCTGGTCATCAGAAAAATCATGCTTTCCTTTATTGAACGGGTTTGGTCCTAACGATGTTGGTGTATCCCTTCCAGTATTCTTCATCCTCATCTTTGTTTCTGGAGTCATTTCCTCTGTTCACTATCTTCATCTTCATTAAAGTCTACTGCTACTGAAAGGGTTTTTGGAGCAAGAGTTCCTCTAGGCTTGCCTGATCCAAGTTTGATGGATATGGCTGAGACTTTCTTTGTCACTACCTATGGTGCTTCCAAATTTGTGGATCTTTACAGGCTTTGTTGAGAGGTTTGCAGCTTCTTGTTCAGCTGATTACTTCTTGGTGTTGCAACTGGAACTTTCCCTTTCATTACTCTGACAGCTCCAGCTGGCTGTGGCTTCTTGGGCTTCTCCTTTCCTGCCTTCCTGGCCACCATTTTCCCCACTGTGCTGAAAAAATGATTTTAAAGTAATTTGAGGTTTATAATGATGTTCCCTTCCTCCAGAAAAGATTTATGTTTGCTCTTACTAGACACCTGGAGGCCTAGCAAACCAGGCCTCCAGAGCTGTCACAAGCACATTTCTCAGCCATTCAACTTCCTTCTCTTCTGGAATTGGTAAATAACTGCAGGGGGAAAAAACTGCCCCAAAAGCTAGGCTCTCTGGAGGGCCTTTTTGAATTTCTATATTCTCTTGCATCTGGGTTTATTAATTCCTCGCTACTGTGTGCTCTTGATATTTTCAAGTATTTTAAATTTTTGTGGAAGTTTGGTCTGAATTGGTCCACTTTTTATTGCAAGTGGAAATCTTGATTGTACAACCTTTAAAAAAGCAATCATTGCTATTAAGTTCTCCAGCCTTACATGAAAAGCAGAGGGGAATAGTGAAAACATACAGGCTTAGTCACTTAAACCTGGTTTTGAGTCCTTACTCCATTGATCACCAACTCTTAACTTACTATACCAACTTCTGTGATTCTCGGTTGTCTCTTCTCTAATAGGTGTATATCCCCTTTCTCATAAGAATATCGGATAAAGTACCTAATCATAACTAGGCTTGGTACAAGTGCTTAAACATGAGTTACTCACTATCCTCTTCCTATACCCTCCTTCCTTACCCACTTTGTCATATTTGTCTTGGTCAAATTTTGAACTCCCTACTTCCTTTTTGTTTCCTTCAGGTGATTCTAGTCACAAGATTCCTATTTCAAACTTTGAATCTGGGCATGACCAAGCAACTGTGTTACAAAACCTTTATAGTTTTATTCACCCAAACCCAGGAAGCTGGCCACCTATCTACTGCAAGGTAATTTCAGTGTAAGAATTTTTTTTTAAGGTTATCCACTTAAGATACCAAAAGATCCACAAAAGGTACCCAAAGAAATTCTTCTAGATTAGGAGTTGAAGAACTGGGTTTTAATCCTACTAGTTTAGTGTAATCATGAACAGATGACCTTTTTCTGCGTGTTGGTTTCTTCATGCGCCTACCCTAGGTCTCCCTTGCTTTTCACAAAGTCTGTTAACATTGCTTTATAAATGTAACTTTATTAATAGCAGTAGTCTTTTAAAATGCATGTTGCTCTTTTTTATGGTTCTCCTTTAGTTGTCACAAACTCTTTAGTCTTTCCCTTCCTGCCACCCCTGTCTCCCCAGTTTGAAAGCACAACAATTGAACAACAATGTAGGAGAAAATACAAGTAAATTTTTTTCCTTCTCCAGTCTGATGACCGAGCCAGAGTCAACTGGTGTTTGAAGCATATGGCAAAGGCATCAAGTAAGTAAAACTAGGTTACTGTTCAAGTGCTTTATAATGTCTGTGTTTGTTTCCATTTTGATGTACATCTTCTGTGTATCTAAATTCACTAATTGTATGTCTTTTTCTATTTACCAATGGAAGAAATCAGGCAAGATCTAGAACTTCTCACTGTCGAAGATCTTGTAGTGGGAATCTACCAGCAAAAATTTCTTAAGGAGCCCTCTAGAACCTGGGTTCGGAGCCTCCTAGATGTGGCCATGTGGGATTATTCTAGCAACACAAGGTATTTATAATGATTTTGTGTTAGTGATTTTGACTTTTCTGAACTGAGAAAATATGACAAGATTGGTTTTTCCATCAATGGGCAGTGTTGTCCTATGAAACTTTGGAATCATTATTTCCTTGAATATAGGATTCCATTGATTGTCAGATACATTGTTACTTTGTCTGCAACTAAAAACAGACACACTACCAAATAACTGACAGGGTGCTTTATCACTTAGAATTTTTATACTGATGGAAGAATATATTTATTTAAACAGATGTCATATTACATAGAATTCTTGCATATATATATATATATATATATATATGAAATACGTAAGTAAAATAAATTGAAAATATTTTATATTTTGAAATAATTTCAGGTTTACAGAAAAGTTGCAAGAATAGTACAGAAAAGTCCTATATGTCATTCTCTCAGGTTTCCTAATTGTTAACATTTATTTATTTATTTTTCAATGCTTATTTTTGGGAGAGAAAGTGCATATGTGCACGTGAGAAGGGGAGGGGCAGAGAGAGAGAGGGAGACAGGGTCCAAAGCAGGCTCTGCGCTGACAGCAGAAAGCCCAGTGGAGGTCTCTAACCCATGAACCGTGAGATCATGACCTGAACCAAAGTCTGATGTTTAACGGACCGAGCCACCCAGGCTCCCCTCTAATTGTTAACATTCTAATACATTTTCTTTATAACTTGCTCTCTAGACACAGTTTCTTTTTCTGAACCACTTGAGAGTAAGTTGCTGCCATGATGCCTTTTCACTTCTAAATATCAATGTATTGTTCCTAAGAACATGTATAGTAACATGATAAAATTATCAAAACAGGATATTGCCCTTAGTATAATAGTGTTGTTTAATTGGAAGACCATATTCATATTTTGCTAGTGTTCCAGTAATATATTTTATAGCAAAAGAAAATCTAGTCTAGGGTCCAACTCAGGAGCATATGTTGCATTTAGTTAGGTTGTTTTAGGCTCCTTTAACCTGAAATAGTTTCTCAGTCTTTGACTTTCTTTTTGTTTAGTTTTTTTTCAAGTTTTTATTTAAATTTCAGCTAACATATTGTGTAATATTAGTTTCAGGTGTAGAATGTAGTGATTCATTATTTGCATACCACACCCAGTGCTCATCACAACTGCCCTTCTTAATACCCATCACCTATTTAACCCTTCCCCCTTGCCCGAGTCCCCTTCAGTAACTCTCAGTTTGTTCTCTGTAGTTAAGAGTCTATTTCTTGGTTTGCCTCTCTTTTTTTCCCCCCCGTGTTCATCTGTTTTGTTTCTTAAATTCCACAAATGAGTGAAATCATATGGTATTTGTCTTTCTCTGACTGACTTAGTATAATACTCTCTAGCTCCATCCACAGCATTGCAAGTGGCAACATTTCATTTTTTTTCATGGCTGAGTTATATTCCTTTGTATATATCTTCTTTATCCATTCATCAATTGATGGACATTTGGGTTCTTTTGATAATTTGGCTATTGTTGATAATGCTGCTAAAACATGGAGGTGCTTGTACCCCTTTGAATTCATATTTTTGTATCCTCTGGGTAAATACCTAGTAGTGCAATTGCCAGATGGTAGAGTAGTTCTATTTTCAACTTTTTGAGGAACTTTTTAACTTTTCCATACTATTTTCCAGAGTGGCTCATGCATGAAGTTTGCATTCCCACCAGCAGTGAGGGTTCCCCTTTGTCTACATCCTCACCAACACCTGTTGTTTCTGTGTTAATTTTAGCCATTTTGACTGGTGTGAGGTGATAACCTTGTTGTAGTTTTGATTTGTATTTCCTTGATGATGAATGATGTTGAGCATCTTTTCATGTCTGTTAGCCATCTGTATGTCTTTAGAAAAATGTCTGTTCGTGTCTTATGCCCATTTTTTAACTGGATTATTTGTTTTTTGGATGTTCAGTTTTATAAGTTCTTGATATATTAACAAATGATGTTGGGAAAACTGGACAGCAACCATGCAAAAGAATGAAATGGGACCACTTTCTTACCATACACAAAAATAAATTCAAAATGGGTGAAAGTCCTAAATGGAGACAGGAAACCATCAAAATCCTAGAGGACAACATAGGCAGTAACTGCTTTGACATTGGCCATAGCAACTTCTTACTAGATATCTTACTAAATACGTCTCCAGAGGCAAAGGAAACAAAGCAAAAATAAACTACTGGGACTGCATCAAAATAAAAAGCTTCTGCACAGCGAAGGAGACCACCAACAAAACTAAAAGGCAACCTACAGAATGGGAGAAGATATTTGCAAATGACTTACTGTGACTTTTTTGATCTTGACATTTTTGAAGAGAATAGGCCAATTACTTTATAGACTGTTTCTTAGTTTTAGTTTGCCTGTTATTTCCTCATGAGTAGATTGAGGTTCTGTATTTTTGGCAGGAGTGCACAAAAGTTAGGTGTCTTCTCAGTACGTCGTATCTGGATGCATCTGATGTCCATTTGTTCCATTACTGATGGTAACTTTGATCATGTCTGCCAGATACCGTCTGCCAGATTTCTGCCATTGAAAAGTTACTGTTTTTCACCTTAAAATTAATATTTTGTAGGGAGATATTTTGAGATTTGGTAGATCTTCTTCTCTTCAAATTTCAGCCTGCCTGTTAGTTTTCACATCCATTGATGATTTTTGCCTGAATCAATAATTATTACATTTGTGAAGTGGTGATTTTTTATTTTTTATTTTTATTTATTTATTTTTTTTACTGTTTATTTGAGAGAGAGAGAGCTCAAGCAATTGGGGGAAGGGCAGAGAGAGAGGGAGGCTCTATGCTGTCAGCACAGAGCATGATGAGGGGCTCAAACTCAGGAACAAACCGTGAGATCATGACCTGAGCCGAAATCAAGAGTTGGACACTTAACCGCCTGAGCCACCCGGGTGCCCCTGTGAAATGGTGATTTTCTGATCCAGTTGTTCCTACTACATTTATTAGTTGACATCCTACTGTAAGGAAGAGCTTTTATTTTTAAAAATAATGAGTATGGACTCATGGATTCCTGTTTTATTCAATGGGCTATAATCTTTTACTGTCAACTTATTTTTATACTTACATTGTTTCTTCATGGCCGTTGGGAGTCCCTTCAAAGCAGTGGTTTCTGTCCTTTTGGCATTTCTTCATTATTCTTTCAGTGCTCCATTGCTTTCTGGCTTAATACGTTCAGGCTCATCCTTGTACTTTCCTGCTTCTCCAAGAAACCCTGGTTCCTTTAAATGGAGGAGAGTATTTAGGAGATAGGATGTGGGTGCTAGGTATGTTCATTCCTACTAGAGCATCATTGATTCTAGTTCCCCTTAGTGGATAGAGCTAGGAAATACATGTATATACACCCCCTCCACACACATTTTTATCTGTCTCACCATGAGTTCATACTAAACCTACACATATTGTTTTCTACTTTTCCACTTTTCTGTTTTTGTATTTCTCTTCTCTGAGTGAAAAACCTGGCACTCAATATTCTTGTTTGTTCAGTCCTAGAATACAGTAAGTAAAAGTCCATTGTTAGAGAACTGTTAAGTGATACCACTGTAAAATGACATACTAATAGTTCAGAATTTGCTTTCAGTTATTTAGTCTGAAGATACATAGTCAAAATACTTTGTTCAAAAGTTATTTGGGTTGGTTCTTTCCCCTTCTTCAGTCTGGTGAAATTATTCATTTGAAATCTAGTTCAACCCCTTTGCTTGTTTTATTGCATTTTTCCCCCATCCTTGTTGATTTTATTCTTTTTAATGTGGTTTAAACAAAATGTATATGCAGAAGAATCCCTTCACTTCAGTCCAGCTCCATAAAACTCCTTGGATTGCATTGAATGTATAAATTGGGGAGAACCGAAATGTTTATAATGTTGAATTCTATCCAAGGTGAGATGTGTTTCCATTTCTCTAATCTACTTTGGGTCTTTCAATACTTTTAAATTTTTCTCATACAAATTGTGCATATCTGGGACTGGATAATTTTTGTGGGGCAGTTCCTTAATAACTTTCTCTGTTTCTTCTATGAAAATCAATTTGATTAGGCTTTCTAACTTCAATGGAATCGATTTTGGTAATCTGTACTTCTCTAGGAGATTGTACGTTTTATATAAGTTTCCAAATTTATTTAAAAGTCTGCAAAGTTAGTCTCATAATTTTTAAAATTACCTCTGTTTCGGTGGTTATCTTGTGTATTTGTGTGTTTTTTCCTTAAATGAAGATAGTATATTGTCTATTCTGTTGGTTTTTTTTTCTTCAAAACAACTTTTTTTTAAATTCTCTTCCTCATTAATTTCTGTTTTTTTCTTAATTTCTTGGTACTCTGGTTCTTTTTCTATTTGGGGGGATCAGAATTCATTAATTTTTATATTTTATTGGTAGGTGTTTAGTAGAGTGAATTTTCTTCTTAACATTGCTTTCAATGCATCTCATAGATTCACATACAGTATTTTGTAATTTAAAAAATATTCTGTAGTTTTAACCCATGAGTTAATAATCTCCAGGTGGAAAGGCCTTTCTGGTTTTTTTTAGTAAGTTCTGGTGTCTTTGCATTGTGATTTTAAAAAATATTATTTATTTTAAAAATATTTCTTTTAAAATTTCTTTTAAAAAAAGAATTTCTTTTAAAAAATATTTCTTTAAAAAAATTTTTTTTTGAATATTTATTCATTTTTGAGAGACAGAGACAGAGTGCAAGTGGGAGAGGGGCAGAGAGAGAGGGAGACACAGAATCTGAAGCAGACTCCAGGCTCTGAGCTGTCAGCACAGAGCCTGATGCGGGACTCGAACCCACAGACCACGAGATCGTGACTTGAGCTGAATTCGCCACTTAACTGACTGAGCCACCCAGGCGCCCCCATAATATTTCTACTTTATGGAAGTTTTGCAGTTTTTTGCTAACTTAATATATAATCAATTTTGTGAATGTTCTGTGGGCATGTGAGAAGAATATTTATTGTCAGGGTGTAGCATTTGACATTTATCCATGAGGACTACTTTGATTATGTTTAAGTTGTTTTATCTCTTAAGAAAGACAAGGGTTGGTGAGGATGTGGTGAAAAGGGAACTCTCGGGCACTACTGGTGGGAATGTAAATTGGTACAACCGCTGTGGAAAATAAGCATGGAAAAAAAATAAAAATAGACCATGAGATCTGGTAATTCCATTACCCAAAGAAAACAAGAACACTAACTTGAAAAGATAACATACCTACCACCCCATGTGTATTTAGAATAGCCAAGAAATGGAAGCAACCCGGGTGCCCAGTGACAAACGAATGGATGAAGGAGATTGGTGCACACAACACACACGTACACGCTGGAATATTACAGAGCCACAGAGAGAATGTATCTTGCCATTCGTGGCAACGTGGATAGACATAGACGGTATGCAGAGTGAAATAAGTCGGATAAAGACAAATACCATGATTTCACATTTACATGGACTCTAAAAACCGAGACAGACAAACTAAAAACCAAACTGACTTAAATACAAACTGGTAGTTGTCAGAGGGCGAGGTTGGTGAGGGGGTGGGCTAGTTAGGTGAGGATTAGGAGGTACAAACTTCCAGTTATTAAAAAAAAAAAAAAAAGAAACTACCTTTAGCTATGTCTGCTTCATCTGTCACGTGTTGAGAATGGTGTATTAAAGTTTTCTGTTATACTGTGTTTCTATGTTTCATTGCATATCCTGTAGTTTTAAGCTGGTTACTGTGTTATTTTGGTGCCTTTACAGAAACAAATTGTGGAATTGATCTGGTATATTGATTAAGGACTCTTGGGGACACTTGTCCCTGTGTTCTTGCCTGTTGAAATCTTGTTATTTATCTTTTATTTCCTTGAGTTTCTACAAATATAGCTTTATTGTTGTATTTCATTGTGTGTTGCTTTTGAGAAGTTTGGTCATTTAATTCTCTTGGCCTTTTAATTTATTTGATCTTTTTGCCTGGAGACTTTAAGGGTGTTCTTTTCATCTTTAAAAAGTCTAATAGTTTTATTATGATATTTCTCTGAGTATATTATCACAGGTCAGTTTTCTCAGTTGTTTGGTGAACACTTTCAGTATGCAGAATGAGGTCTTATTCCTGGAGATTTCTCTTGGTTATTTAATATTCTGTTCTTTTTTTCCTTCTTAAGGGAGTCCAGCATATGTATGGTCCAGTTTGGTCTTCGTGGCCTACCTTTCATTTTGATCATGGTCTCTGACCCTTTTTCTTTTTCTGTCTTTTCTTTCTTTTTTTCTTTTCTTTTTTTTTTTTTTTTTTACTTCTTTAATCTTTTATTCTTCCTTAGGCAGTTTGTAATTTAGTTCTTTTCTGATACAATTTTTATTTCCAGAGTTTTGTCAACTCTTATTTTTTTTTATTTCTGTTCTTAGTTTTGAAATTTCTCACTCAGGACATGTTTTCATATCTTAAAATCCTTCTTTGAGGATATTTAATTCAACATAGAGTGTTATGTTTTAGTTTTACCTTTGTGGTGTTTTGGGGATCAGGGGACTTTGGGGAGAAGTTATCAGCTGAAGTGTTTTAAGTCCCCTTTTCAGTTTTCTTCTTGTAGCTTTCTGTAGATCAGGGTATGTTGTTCCTTTGCATTTCGTGGACAGGGCTGCTGATTTGGGACGTTTGACATTCTTCATTCCAGTGCTCCCTCTTCTGTCTGTGTAGCAAATGGCGGTTCCTTTGAATGCTTTCAGGGTGGTGGGTCTTCCCATTTTTCTCGTTCTTTTCTCCTGAAAAGTCCTGTTTTTCCCCCCTCTCCCGTTTGCTTTTTTTACCCCTCTCTGTACAATTTCTAAACAACTTCTCCCTTCCTCTTACCCCCTGCTGCCCAGAAGCCTCCCCTTCCAGACTGCCTCCTAGAGTCCCACAGGTGCTTTTTAGTCAGTGCTCTGATCTATCAGGATTCTGAATATTTACAGATCTCATTGTGGAATTATTGTAATTTAATCTTAGGCTCTTTATTTCCCTTCTGTCTCTCCTCCAGTGTTTCTGGGACTCCAGTCTCCCTCTAAAGCCATATAAAATAGCTTGGTATAAACTTGAGAAATTACTCCATTGAAAATTAAGAGTTATTTTCCCCCATTTATAGGTAGTTTTGTAATACTCTCTTGGTTATGCATCATGTATAGATTTTCTGTTTTGTTTATTCTTGTTAATCTGTAAAATTTATGGATGATATGTTAGCATATTTTGATTCATATACTATTACCTCAGCTGTTTGTTAATGTCTTTCTAAAACTTTCTACCTTCAGAGTCCTTCAGTGTCTATGTTATATACATTACTGACTTCTCTGTCATCCAGAGTTTTTGTGATACAATGTTTCTTAAAAGAGAACTGCACCACACACCATAAACAAAAATAAACTCAAAATGTATTAAAGACTTGAAACTGTAAAACTCCTAGGGGCGCCTGGGTGGCTCAATGGGTTAAGGGTCCAGCTTCAGATCAGGTCATGATCTTGTGGTTCAACAGGGCTCTGTGCTGGCAGCTCAGAGCCTGGAGCCTGCTTCAGAGTCTGTGTCTCCCTTTCAGCCCCTCCCTTGCTCTCTCTTTCTCTCTCAAAAATAAACATTAAAAAAAGAATTTAAGAAACTATAAAACTCCTAGAAGAAAACACAAGCAGTAATCTCTTTGACATCTGCTGTAGCAACATTTTTCTAGATGTGTCTTCTCAGGCAAGGGAAACAAAAGCAAAAATAAACTATTGGGATTACACCAAAGTGAAAAGCTTTTGCACCGTGAAGGAAACCATCAACAAAATCAAAAGGCAACTTAATGGGAGAAGATATTTGCAAGTGATATATCTGATAATAGGTTAGTATCCAAAATATATGAAGAATTTCTACAACTCAGCACACACACAAAAATCTGATTTAAAAAATGAGCATAGGACCTGAGTAGTCCTTTTTCCAAAGAAGCCATACAGATGACAGACATGTAAGAAGATGCTCAGCATCACTCATCATGAGACAATGCAAATCAAAATCACAATGAGCTATTACCTGACACCTGTCAGAATAGCTAGAATCGAAAAGACAACAACTAACAAGTGTTGGTGAGGATGTGGAGAAAAAAGGATCCTTGTGCATTTTTGGTGGGAATGTAAATTGGTGCAGCCACTATGAAAACAGTATTGAAGTTCCTCAAAAAATTAGAAATATCCTATGATCCAGTAGTTCCTTTACTGTGTATATTATCCAGAGAAAAAACACTAATTGGAAAAAATCTATGCACCCCAATGTTTACTGCAGCATTATCTGCAATAGCCAAGATATGGAAGCAAACCAAACGCCCATCCATAGATGAATGGGTAAAGATGTGAATATTACTCGGCCATAAAAAGGAATGAGATCTTGCCATTTGCAAAGTATGGATGGACCTAGAGGGTGTTTTGCCAAGGGAAATGGGTCAAAGACAAATATCATAGGGTTTCGCTTATATGTGAAATCTGAAAAACAAAAGCAGAAACACACTCATGAATATAGAGAACGAACGGGGAGGGGAGGGGAATGGGCAAGAATAGGTGAATAGGGGTAAGAGGTACAGACTTCCACTTAAGGAATGATTAAGTTACAGGGATGAAAAGTGCAGCACGGGGAATAGAATCAAAGGTGTCTTAGTAGTGTTGTGTGGTGACAGATGGTAGGTGCACTTGTGAGTATAGTGTAGTGTTTATTAAGCATGTGGAATCACTGTTGTACAGCTGAAAGTCTCTACTTCAGTTAAAAAAATGAAAAATAATTTTAGGGGAAGGATAAATTTATGGTTACTCGGAGAAAAAAAAGGAAACCAAACAGACTGAGCAAGTATTGTGCAAAGAAAGTGAACGACGTGAATTAATGTGAAACACATAACAGACCTATGTATTTGTATGCTGGTGTATTAAAATACTTGTTTGCCACTGACACCCTTTATGCAAGTTTTTATGCTGGTTCTTGATGTCAGCAGAAAGTGTTCAGAGACAAACCAATACTTTTCTCAAATAATCTTCAATTGGTTCATTGAATAAAATGGGTTGCAATTGTTTGTCATCAAAAACAACCAAACTTGTATATGTTTAGGCAATGCAACTATTTCTTAGACCAATAGCAATTGTAAAACACCTTCATTTGGAAGGTGCATTTCCACTTAAGTTAAAAAGTGAAAAATGCATGTCTTAAAATAGGAGAAACACAGTGGTGAGCTCAGTTGTGTAAGTGTAGGCTACAACAAGAGTAGCTTTGGTGTATGACATTGGGGCCGGTGCCATGGGATTTTGTTAATGATGAAACTATTACATAATACTTTAAGCACTTTTGTAATAAACTGCTTCGGATGGGATGGATTCTAATATGCAGTATTTTTTAGACAGGAGATTGTGTTGTAGTAGTCAACAGAAACTACTGTTGGAATTTGTTAGTTAATGTAAGCAGATAGGACTCCTTTCAAATGCTTGTTTTGAACTTCTTTTACATTAAAGTTTATAATAAATTTTTGATAAATGCCTCTAGCTTCAGGTAGATGAAATGGATAGGTATTGGTGAAACTGAGTACAGTTAGACAAAGTGAGTATCTGAATCTTAAGAGGCTGTTGATGGCTATCCTGGAATTTTGAAGACTAGAATATTCGTAACTTTTATAGATCTTCCATTCTCTTTGTTGCTTTTTGTCATAATTGTCCCTGAATTAATTCACTGTGTAATGACATCTGTTTGAAACAAGGTAGTTTTTAATCAGCCAGTATTTATTGAGCATCTCCTCTGTCCCAGGCACTGTGCTGGAGGTTCAGTGGTGAACAAGATTTACGTGGTCTCTGCCTTCATGAGGCTAACGTTTTAATGGGAAAGAGAAACATACAGTAAATAATAAAATGGTAATTTTAGCTTGTGATCAGTGCAGAGAAGGAAATCAGTAGGATACTGTTCCTCTTCTTGCAGAGAAGACTAGGTAGAAAGACTGCTTTCTAGAATAGTCAAGAATACTTTTTTTTTTTTTTAAAGATGTAATATTAAAACAGATCTGAAGCAAGAGAGAGATGCAGCCATGCAAAACTAGAAGGAAGAGCATCCTGGGCAGAGAGAGGCAAAGGCTTTGAGGTGAAAGCTTGGTGTTTACTGGAAATTGTTAGTGTGACAGAAAGTAGTAAGCACAGGAGAGAATGTACAAGGTGAGGTTGAAGAAATAAGCAAGGACCATACACACTATAAGCCTTCTTAGCTACAGGAAGGAATTTTTTCCCCATCCCTCCCCCCTTCCCTTCTGGCAACCATCCAATCTCTGTATGTAAGGGGTACAGGAAGGAATTTTACCAAACAGGGAATTAACAGAATTTGGTTAGGTTTCTAAAAGATCCTCTTGAGTTTTTAATGGATATATTGACAGGAGGCAAGAAGGGAAGGAAACAGTCCGTAACCGTTAAACCATTTCTCTAGTCAAGGCAAGAAATGGCTTGGACCAGAGTAGTGACAGTAGAGATGGAGAGGAATAAGTAGATTTCATCTTGGTAAAAATCAGCAGACCTTGCCGATGGACTGGATACAGGAAGAGTGTGAAAAGAAATAAAGACAATACTCAGGTTTGTAGTATATATTTCAGAGTAGACAGGGAAGAGAGAGGAGCAAGTTTAGAATGTTTTGAGGCCCTGGTGAGGTAAGATCTAGAAATAACAAGCAAGCAGCTGGTCTTCCCAGCCTAGAACTTCGTGAAGAGATTTGGATGATGCCAGCATTCATCATTTCACTATGTGCCAGGCACTGTCCTGGGCACTGAAAATGCAACGAAGAGAGACCAGTTCTCTGCTTTAATGGATCTACTGCATATTGACGAGGTTACTTAGGCAGAGGGCAAAAAGAGAAGAAGACCAAGCACAGAACCCTAACAAGCTGTGGCATTTTAATACTGAGCAGAGGCTGACTTGTTGAGGTCTCTCTGCCTGCAGGTACTATCCTGTTACACATACTGTCACATTCATCATCAGTGCTGATTCAGGTTGAAGATATGAGGAAGATAAGTAGGATCCTAGATGCAGTAATTTCATAGATCTCATTGGGGTACTTGGTGGGGGAGGGATGTTTGTGTGCTTTTGTTCTCTGGATTTTCATTCTTTGGGGTTGTGACTTGTGGTGTTCCTGTGTTGATCTTTCCATGTTGCAGGGTTTCTTTGAATGTCGATTGTCTTTGGTTATGTTCATATTTAGAAATGAGGCTGCAAAGCTGAGTGTTTAGTATTGTTCATTGGGGATTAACAACTAATTGGGCTTTACTCTAGGGGAAGCAGATAAGAGCTGGATGCTAAGTTGAGACAAAATCCTAAATGCCAGAATATTGAGGGCTTTGTCTTAAGATACTAGCATCTGTTCTTGCTGCCTAGTTCTCTAAGAAGAGTTTACTTCTTTGCACAGTCAGGGAACTTGACCGTTCTTTGTACAGAAGAAGTTCAGCCTCCTGGTCTTAACCTCTGCTGTCTGGCCAGGGATATGTCCATGGGTTCAGAGCCTCTCTAGAGTTCTTGTAGGCAGATTTGTGTAGCTGGTTCTGTGGGGGCTGAAGGCTATGACTTCCTTTGTCTAGCTTCATCAGTTACCACTCCTTCGTTTACTTTCCATATCCCACAGGTGTGTTACACTCTCTTCCATGGAAACCTCTTTCTGTTTTCTCCTTTCCTGTGGACCTCTACTATTTTTATTCTTTTGACTGTCATTTTGATAGGATTTTGGGAGCAAGAGGAGATAAATTTATGCATTTTTAACCAGAAGCCCAGCAGATAGTAGTTTTAAGGGGTGTAGTTTTTTTTTCTTTCAAGTAATAAATGTATTTTTTAATTTAAATCCAAGTTAGTTAACATACAGTATAATGATTTCAGGAATAGAATTTAGTGATTAATCACATACAACACCCAGTGCCAACAAGTGTCCTCCTCAATGCCCATTGCCCTGTTAGCCCATCCCCCTACCCAATGCCCCTCCAGCAACCCTCAGTTTATTCTCTGTATCTAAGAGTCTCTTATGGTTTCTCCCTCTCTGTTTTTATGTTATTTTTGCTTCCCTTCCCTTAGGTTCATCTGTTTTGTATCTTAAATTCCACATATGAGTGAAGTCATTTGATACTGGTCTTTCTCTGACTTTTATTTTGCTTCGCATAATACCCTCTAGTTCAAGGGCACCTGTGTGGCACAGCCGGTTGAGCGTCCAACTTCGGCTCAGGCCATGATCTCACTGTTCATGGTTCAAGCCCCGCATCTGGCTCTGTGCCGACAACTCGGGGCCTGGAGTCTGCTTTGGATTCTGTGTCTCCCTCTCTCTCTTCCAACCCTGCCCGCACTCTGTCTCTCTCAAAAATAAATAAACATTATAAAAATTTTAAAAAAATACCCTCTAGTTTCATCCATGTTGTCCCAAATGGCTATCAAAAGGAATGAAATCTTGCCAAGTAATATTCCGTTGTATATATACCACATCTTGTTTATCCATTCATCCATCGATGGGCATTTGGGCTCTTTCCATACTTTGGCTATTGTTGATAGTGCTGCTGTAAACATTGGGGTGCATGTGCCCTTAAGAGGTGAGCTTTTTATTTTGACATCATTTTAGAGTCATTTTTTCTTAGCCCAATTTTTTCAATTTTATTTTTTATTTTTTAAAATTTACGTCCAAATTAGTTAGCATATAGTGCAACAATGATTTCATGAATAGATTCCTTAGTGCCCCTTACCCATTTAGCCCATCCCTCCACCCACAACCCCTCCAGTAACCCTCAGTTTGTTCTCCATATTTATGAGTCTCTTCTGTTTTGTCCCCTTCCTTGTTTTTATATTATTTTTGTTTCCCTTCCCTGATGTTCATCTTTTTTGTCTCTTCAAGTCCTCATATGAGTGAAGTCATATGATTTTTGTCTTTCTCTGACTAATTTCACTTAGCATAATACCCTCCAGTTCCATCCACGTAGTTGCAAATGGCAAGGTTTCATTCTTTTTGATTGCCGAGTAATACTCCATTGTATATATATATCACATCTTCTTTATCCATTCACCCATCGATGGACATTTGGGTTCTTTCCATACTTTGGCTATTGTTGATAGTGCTGCTATAAACATGGGGGTGCATGTGTCCCTTCGAAACATCACACCTGTATCCCATGGATAAATGCCCAGTAGTGCAATTGGTTGGTCGTAGTGTAGATCTATTTTTAGCTTTTTGAGGAACCTTCATACTGTCTTCCAGAGTGGCTGCACCAGCTTGCGTTCCCAAATTTTATTATTTTTTAATGTTTATTTTTGAGAGAGAGTGTGAGTGGAGAAGGGGCAGAGAGAGGGGGAGACAGAGGATCCCAAGCAGGCTCCCTGCTGCCAGCAGCTAGCCCAAGAACTCACAAACTGAACTGTGAGATCATGACCTGAGCTGAAGTTGGAAGCTTAACCAACTGAGCCACCCAGGCGCCCTGAATTTTTTATTTTTAACAAATATTTAGGTGGCTCTCATATATAAGGCCGAAGACTAGGGAAACACAGGAAAGAGTAACATGATTGTCCTTGCCTACAATGTCTCCTGGCTGACGAGCAATAAAGCGAAGTAAAGACAATGGAGTTGTATATGGTAATTTCTTATCACTTTTAAAAGTGTTTCCAAAGATAATGATACATCAGGGAGCAATCACTTTGGTGTGAGGGTTAAAAATAATGTGAAATACTTGATGGGGTAAATGTTTTATTTGGTTCTCCTGGAAAGATGAATAGAATTTCTATGAGCAGAGATTTGGGTTGAAGGGAGGACCTTCCAAGAGAAGAAAATGACCTGAACAGTGACTCAAAGGAATGAAGCAGAGACTGTTTAAGAGAAACTAGTGAGTCAGTTTGACTAGCATATAGAGCCTCTATAGCAGCCTAGTTCTGAGCAGGGTGTAAAGACTGGGTTATCCTTGCAAAAGAGGAGGAATCTTAATCCTGAAAGAGGAGAAAAGGACATCATTGAGACCTTTTGAGACAGGAAAAGAGGATTGTCAAGGCCTTCATGCTACATGTCATTGGAGTGAATGAGATTGTGTTGGAACTCAGGAGTAAGGTTGCAGATTTACTCAAAAGACTGACTCCCTTGTGACCTTATGACTTTGGAGTGGAATTTCATAAATAAAATAAACCCATCTAAGAGGTGTTCAAACTGGGGCTAGATTTGAGGCTGCAAAGTGAATATTAATAGCTTAACAAAGTGGACAAAGCAGTTCTGATATTTGATAGAGTGAATCCTCCTTTACTAGAAAATACAGTCATTCTTAGGGGGGGTTGGTGGGATGATTTTGAGGAAGAGAATCCAGAAGAAAAAAATGAAAGAAAGACAAATACCGTATGATTTCACTCATGTGGAATTTAAGAAACAAAACAAATGATCATGGGGGGAAAAAAGACAAACCAAGAAAGAGACTCTCAACTATAGAGAACACCAGAAGAGAATGGGGTGGAGAATGGCTTAAACAGGTGATGGGGATTAAGGAGTGCATTATGATGAGCGGTGATAGATGGACGTGTTTAATCACTAAATTGTACACCTGAAACTAATATTACACTGTGTGTTAACTGGAATTCAAATTTTAAAAAGTAGAAGTAAAAACATCAAAACAGTATCATTCTTAACAGTGTAACTATTAGATTTGGAGGCATTTTCCCCTGGGATCAGATTCCTGTAGGTTTGTTCTTGGGTTCTTTGTTTTTAATCTTGGAATACATTGCTGGTTTTTCAATTGCTTTTATTTCAGATACGATCTACATGGAAATGTGTGTATGAGGTACTAAATTTGGGAGTTTAAGTTCCAGAAAAGGAGCAAAACTAACTGGAAATTTAAACATTACTTGATTCTGTGTGTCTGTGTAAGAACTTAGGCTGTTTCAACCTAAGCCTTCATTTTAGACCTAAGAGTTTTATGAATCCTATTTACTGAATCACTTTAGAATAGCAGTGGGAAATTCTTAATTTTATATTTAGTCTTCCATTCAGTTAAGTAACTCCAATTAAGTGCAGATAACTGACTTTTTACACTTAGTGTTTAGCATGTTTTTAGTAATTTTTAAGTGATTCTTGGTAGGTTCAGGCAAGCTTTTAATTACTCAAGTAGTAAGTACTCTTCTGAGTCTCAGTAGACTGTGCCTAGTGGAAAGATACGGGTTTATAGTGGCTGTCATTGTAAAAATACGCTGTTCATCATTTTCTCTCCAGTATTATCTCCTGAGGTCCCCGCTCAAACATCACCTTCTCAGTGGTACCTCTCCCGGCTGCCTTACCTAAAATGTCCCCTGTCTGCAACATTTCATATCATCTTTTTCATCTTTATTTTTTTCCTCCTTAGAACTTGTCTTGATCTGATTTATTGTGTATTCTGCCTACATCTTTTTTGATCTGTCTTTCCTACTAGAAAGTAAGTTTTGTGTGATTCCTACTAGAAAGTAAGTTTTCTGTGTTTCATTCAGTACTATATCCCTAGTGCCAAGAACAATATCTGGTAAATAGTATGCACTTAGTAAATGGTTGTCAAATATGGTAGCCATGGTCACTAATGTGTCTCTGTAACACTCATTTTATTACAAGGTAGAGTTTACCGGTTATGTGTAGTTTATGAATTTGCATCAGAGGAGATACATTAAAAAAAAAAGCATTTTCTGAAAAAATCTATTTTTTGTTTGTTAAATGTTAAACCTTTGAGTAAGGATGTTAGTTTTTCTTAAATTATTTTAACTAAGTAAGTTAGAAATCTGGCATATAAAAACCCTTAAACAGTGCTACTGCTGTTAAGGATATTAAAGTCCTTTTTCTTTTTTGTACAGGTGCAAGTGGCATGAAGAAAACGATATTCTCTTCTGTGCTTTAGCTGTTTGCAAGAAAATTGCGTAAGTTGGAGAAAGGAATTTCTTCATAATGCTGTATTCTGCATTGAATTCTTAGCCATTTTGCTCGCTGTTGCTTTCACCAATGGGGTTAAACACTGTTCACTTCTATTTCCATAATTCTCTTTTTAAAAAAATGGTTGGGTTTCGTGTGTGTGTGTGTGTGTGTGTGTGTGTGTGTTTTCATGTTAACCGTTACTATTCTGCACGTGTGACACTTGTTTGGGAGAGTTAACCACCTGAGTGATTTGGGTGAACCTTCAGAAGCATTTATTGAAAATTTTCATTATAGGAGAGTGAAGTTCCCTACCATCATTAACAACAGCACCTCCTTGTTAAGGTGCTCAAAAAAGACCCTTTTCTTCTCATTTTTAAAAATGTCTCAAAAGAGCGCGAGAGTGAGCAGGGGTGGGGCAGAGAGAGAAAGAGAGAATCTCAAGCAGGCTCCAGGTGGTCAGCACAGAGCCCAGTGTGGGGGCTTGAACTCACGAACTGTGAGATCAGGACCTGAGCCAAAATCAAGAGTCGGATGCTCAGCCAGCTGAGCCACCCAGACAGCCTGCTTCTCATTCTGTAGTGAAAACACCTCGAGCCTCAGCTCTCTGGGTGCTCTGGTGGTCCCTTTACATGGCTGGTGGCATTGGTTTTGAGGATAGATAAGTGTTTTTAAAGTTGTAGCCTAATTTCTGTTGCTGCCCTCTCCTTGCCTTAAACATTTGAGAATTCTAGTAATCTTTACTCCCATCCATGTTTCCTTATAATGAACCTGAAATTTTATCTGGTAATCCGTGGAGTATTGCTTACTAGTAATGACCAGTTTATTGTATGTATTGCTACCCATTCCCATTTCTTCTCTGAATCTCTAAATTCCTGCCCCCCCCCAATTTAGAATGGTATATCTTACATGCTTTTTCTTTATATTAGAAATTTTAAAAATCTGAATCCTTTTAGAATGAATTAGATCAGATTCTGATAACGAGCTTTTATTATTTCCTTTTAAAGGTACTGCATCAGTAATTCTCTGGCCACTCTCTTTGGAATCCAGCTTACAGAAACTCATGTACCACTTCAAGATTATGAGGCCAGCAACAGTGTGACACCCAAAATGGTTGTATTGGATGCAGGGCGTTACCAGGTAAGGAGCTGACTTTTAGGAGCTCCTGGTCTCTTTGTGCTGTTCCATGTGGTCCTGGCCAAAAACAGCTAAAGATCGGGACTTTGGTTCTCTTTTTCGTAAAACATTTTTTAAAAATCCTTTGTGGAATGTCAAATGCTTCTTAATCCAATTGGACCCAGTTGCATAAATCTTTTTTCTTCTATATTTTCCTACTATGTTTAACAGAGTTTTAGGAAAATCAAAATTAGCAGTGAACTAGTCTATACAAATCATATCCAAAGTTCATTCCAAAAATTAAGTGTCTAAATGTAGACAGTATAAATATTTAAAATATTTACTTCAAAAATATATAAGACCTGATTTAGGATTTGATTAAAAGCTGTCTAATTTCCCTACCACCTTTCTTCCCTCCTTGCAATTTATTTACTAGTAGTCCTCTATATACTCCTAATAACATAGCAGTTAAGAGTGTAGACTGTGGAGTTAGAATTCCTGAATTGCATTTCAGGCCTGCTACATACAGTCTGTGTGTCTTTAGGCAAGTTATTTGAATTTTCTGTGCTGATTCCTTATCTGTAAAACAAGAATAATAATAAGGGCTACTAGTTGCAGGATTAAATGCAACTGTATATGAAAGTGCCAAGAACTCTGCTTAGGAACATAGTACATAATAAATGTTGTTGTCACTTGAAAATAGTTCATAAAACAGTGAAAAGGGAACCCCCAAAATAGAATGAACTATTGTTACAGTCAAGGATTAGGATCTCACAAGTATTATACTTAGCAAAAGAAGCAGACTCAAAATATTATATGACATTCTTTAAAAGGCCAGACAATAATGATAACATATCCAGAGTTCCCAGGGGCTTGGGCTGCCTGTAAGGGGACAGCACGAGGGAAGTTTTTGAGGTGATAGAATGGTTCTGTACCCTGATTGCGGTAGTGGTTTCACAGATCTCTTCGTGTGGTAAAATTTGTAGAGGTGTACCCCCCAAAACAAGTCCATCTTAGTGTATGATAATTTAAAAAAGAGAGGGTGCCTAAATGGCTCAGTGGGTTAAGCGTCTGACTCTTGATTTCGGCTCAGCTCATGATCTCACAGGTTCGTGAGATAAAGCCCCACTTCAGGCTCTGCACTGACAGTGCGGAGCCTGCTTGGGACTCTCTGTTTCTCTCTGCCCCTCCATCGCTCGTGCATGTGTGCACACTTCCTTGCTCTCCCTCAAAATAAATGCACATTTTAAAAAATAAAACCGAGGATATCCCGGAGTTCTCTGTATATTCTTCAAGCAAGACTTTTCTTTCTCCTGTTAACTCTCAACCCAGTGATTTATCATCCAGTACCTATTTTGTGTCCTTCCGGGGACATTAGGCAATGTTTGCAGATGTTCTCGGTTGTCCCAGCGGGGGAAGGGGTGCTACTGGCATCAAGTGGGTAGAGGCCAGACGTCCTACGATGCACAGGACAGCCTCCCACAGCAAATGTCTGTAACGCCCAGGTTGAGAAACCTTGCCTTCTTACCCCGTCATCACTGTGTTGAGACTGCCAGAATTAATCTCTGTATGTTCCCCTTCATTTTTTACATCACTCACTGCAGAAACTCAGGATACCTAAATTCTCCCTCATCTCCCAGACTCTTCTTGTTTGGCTGACTGTTTCCTGGCCCCACCCAACTCCTGGAAAATTTTTCCGTGGGTCTCTCAACCTTAGTTATCAGCAAAATCTCAAATATCTTCAATCTTTTCTTGGGAAGATCTGTTTATCTTCCGTCTTCTAACTAAAATTTGGCTATCCTCTAAAGATACTGCTTCCCTATTAATCCTATCAAATCGTACCCTCGTGAGGCACCTGGGTGGCTCAGTCAGTTAAACCTCTGACTTTGGTTCAGGTCGTGGTCTCACAGTTCGTGAGTTCGAGCCCTGTGTCAGGCTCTGTGCTGACAGCTCAGAGCCTGGAGCCTTCTTCAGATTCTGTGTCTCCCTCTCTTTCTGCCCCTCCCCAGCTTGTGCTTGCTTGCTCTCTCTCTCTCTCAAAAATAAACACTAAAAAAATTTTTTTTTAAATGGTGACATCTTTTTTTCCCCTCATTTATCATGGGCTTAGATTTGAGATAGTTTTCCTTGTTTACCATTGCCTCTTATAGGCTTGTTCCTATCTTCTCCCTAAAATCCTTAGACTTTGGATCTCCTGCCATAAAGGCTCTAGCGCCTAATAACTACATCGTGGAGTCAGTAGGCCCCTGAGTGGCATGTCCTCATTCCTAGAGCAACACTGAGCCATGTTACCAGACAGGATTCCTGCCAGAATTCTTGAGGTCAGCTTCCACATAGATAATCCAAGTGCCTGACCTCTCAGTTCTTTGACTTCCCTTTCTCCGGCGGTCCTGTTTCCCACTATCCTGTCCTAGACCTTGGTGGTACCACTGGCACATATGCAGTGCTGCAGCCTCTCCTGAACCTCCCTCACCCCTGCCCTTGACCTCCTTCCTTCCCAGCTTAGATCTCTGGATCTGTTGTTTCCACTCACTTGCAACATCAACTTCATTGACCCTCCCCTTTTTTTTTTTTATCATACTTGATTGATAAACACTACCCTGACTGAATCTAACTCTTCCCTATTTTATTCCTATACTCCTGAAGCTAAATGAGACTGAAAAGAAACTGCCATACTGACTGATCTAATCACTACCAACTTCAAGTGAGCCCTTAGTGTTACCTGTCGGTTTTCCATTTCTCCCACTCTCCTAGAGCTTTTTCTCACCCCCTTTCTTTTGTGTTTTTTATTTTTATTTTTTAATGTTTATTTTTGAGAGAGAGAGGATGAGCGGGGGAGGAGCAGAGAGAGAGGAAGACACACAATTCAAAGCAGGCTCCAGGCTCCGAGCTGTCAGCACAGAGCCCGATGCAGGGCTCGAACCCACGAGCTGTGAGACCATGACCTGAGCCGAATCGGACGTTTAACTGACTGAGCCCCCCAGGCGCACCTTTCTCACCTTCTTTCACTTCAGACTTCAACCACCTCATCCCTCATTCATCCTTGTTTGAGCTGATGCCCTTGCCTCCTACTTCTCTGAGAAAATAGAAGCAATCAGAAGAGGTTTTTACATAGTCCCACCACTGCATCTACCATGTACTCTTTGACTCCTGTTTTAATGCATGAATTGTCTGTGTTCCTGCTTAAGACCAATCCTTCCATTTACGTTTTAGATCCTATTCTCTTACCTGCTCAAAGATGTGGCTCCAATAACTTACTTCTCTTTCCCGCATCATCAGGGTCTCTCTCTGTTCTGAATCACCAGGAAACATGCTATGGTCTGTTTTTAAAATTAATGTTTATTTATTTTGAGAGCAAGCGAGCATGAGCAGGGGAGGGGCAGAGAGAGAGAAGGAAGGAGAGAATCCTAGGCAGAGCCCCACATGGGAGCTGAAATCAAGAGCCAGACACTTAACTGGACTGAGCCACCCAGGTGCCCTGTCATCTCATCTTTAAAAATAAAAACCCTCTCTTGACCCTGTAATTCCCCTCCAGACACTACCCTCTGTTCCTTTTACAGCAGTCTCTTCAAAAGCTGATCAGACATTGTAAAAGTGGGTGTTTGTATTTTATAAACAGTAATTTGAAATTGAAGTAGGTGATCCAATAATTGATAAGAAAACAATTTTTTCCCTTGTATTTTTCTTTGTTACTTATAGAAGCTAAGAGTTGAGAGTCCAGGATTTTCTCATTTCAACTCTTCTACTCAGGAACAAAGGTCAAACACACACACTGGTAAGCATCTTCTAAGAATGTACCTCAAGAAGTATTGGGCCTAAAGCTTATTCAGATTCTAGGGTATGGTACTTATTAAACAGATACTCTAAATTAGTTTTAGGTTGGGGCGCCTGGGTGGCTCAGTCGGTTGAGCATCTGACTTCGGCTCAGGTCATGATCTCACAGTCTGTGAGTTCGAGCCCCGCATCGGGCTCTGTGCTGATGGCTCAGAGCCTGGAGCCTGTTTCTGATTCTGTGTCTCCCTCTCTCTCTGCCCCTTCCCTGCTCATGTTCTGTCTCTCTCTGTCTCAAAAATAAATAAAAACATTAAGAAAAAAAAAATTAGTTTTAGGTTATGAGGATCTTATTGAATTGGGAATTTTATTTGATGTTACCACCTTAAACAATTTCAATATGTATATTTTTGTATCACTTTAATTTAGTCTTATTTTTGTTCAAGGCATTTAAAATAAAGCCTTTTATTCCTGTAGCAGCTATAGTTTTGTAGTTCTGTGATGTCTTTGGGCAGATAGGAAAATTTTAAAGCTAGTGACATGAAATTTCAAGTGGTGCCTGAAGAACTTCAATTAAGGTTTCTGGGGCTAAAAGCAGAAAGAAATATTCTTGTTCAGGCTTCTGCCTTTATTCTGAGAATCTGTTTTCCTTTACTAAGAATCTCTGTCCTATTCATGAAAGGCCTATAATAGGATAAGAGTTAATCGAGGCATCTCTAATTAATAAAACTATAAAATTGCTACATTTCTTTTCTTGTATTTCCAGTATCCTTAGGTGACTGTCCATCTGGGGTGAAAATTTCTGGCCAAAACAGCAGTGTTCGGGGAAGAGGGATTACGCGCTTACTAGAGAGCATCTCCAATTCCTCCAGCAATATCCACAAATTCTCCAACTGTGAGACATCGCTCTCACCTTACATATCCCAGAAAGATGGATACAAATCTTTCTCTTCCTTATCTTAATGATGGTACTTTTTTCAATTTCTGGAAAAATTACAGGCCCAACTTCCCTTCTGACTAGTCATATTAAACAGATCACATCAATGATAAATGTCACTACTGTAAAAACTACTTAATTTGTAAGGAAATTCTGTTTCATAGATTAAAAATAATTGTGGTTGGAGAAGATCTTGGCATTTTTGCTTTTATTTTTTTCTTAGGGCTTGTTCTACTTCCTGACTGTATGGTGTGAGCGCCATTAAAGTTTGAGTCCTTTACAAACAAAACTGGCATTTCAGAGTTGTGCTTTTTGGGAATGTTTTGATAATCTTTTCCTCTACAATAAAGGTACTGAATATCTGTTATAAAAGTTTTTCAAATAGTGTTAATCTGTTTCTTCCCATTATGAGATGTGAAACCTTATTTAAGTACCTACTTTATAGACATATCTGTTATCTATCATCTTGGGAAATCCTTATAACCATTTTGAGAAAGGAGATTACCTCCATTTTACACACACACACACACACACACACACACACACGACTCAGAGATCCAGGTCACATTCAGGAGTAACTGTAACTGTAACTGACTCCAAGGACTGTTTCTCATATACGGCATTGTCTTCTACTTCCTTTTCATCTATTTTTGATATCAGATCTTTTAACAAGAAAAAACTCATACAGTGTAAGTTTATATTGCATTTTCTACTAGAAGATTTTTTTAAAAATCTTATATCCAAGCTTTGAAAACCTATCTTTCTTCAAAATCAACATGACAGTAATTGGGTTGGCTGGGGAGATGAAGAGAAGGCCTAAAATTATAATTCAGATCCATGGCTTTAGGTGCCCAAGTCCTGTTCTATGCCATCTGAATTTAATCTTGTATTATTCAACTTATATTTTAAAAATTTTATAGCTTGTGCTGCACTTTGTAGTATACATGTCAGATAAACCAAAACAAGAAGTTCCAGAGATTTAGGTTAGAAGAATGGCTGATCTTTCTCTTCATAAACCCCCCAAATCTTATTAGTAAAATTCAAACTCCTGTCTCCCACTTTTTTTCAAAATTCTCTTGAAAGCAAATTTGAGGTATTAACTACCCTTCGGGAAGACTTGATGAGTGATTGGGATAATCAAAGTTATCCTGGTTGAAAGTGATTTCTGCTCCATTTTCAGTAACATTTTCTTTGTGTTATCTGACAATATTTAGAGCTTTTAACTGTTGCTGTTTGAGTTCATCACTGAGTTTTTCCTCAGTTGCTCATTTTGAGGTGCCCGTATTTCTGTACGAGATGTTCAGTGAACGTTAGAATGAATAATTTCCAGTAACATCTCCCATTCCATAGGTTGCCTTTCAGTTTTGCTGTGCAGACAGAAGCTTTGTATTTGGATGAAATCCCAATTTTTGCTTTTGTTTCCCTGCCTCAAAAAGTTGCCATGGCCGGTGTTAGAGAAAGTACTGCCTGTGCTCTCTTCTGGGATTTTAATGGTTTCCTATCTTACGTTTAGGTCTTTAATCCATTTTGAATTTCTTTTTGTGTATGGTGTAAGAAAGTGGACCAGCTTGTTTCTTTTGCATGATTGCTGTCCAGTTTTCCCAACACCATTTTTTGAAGAGACCATCTTTCCTTTGGATATTCTTTCCTGCTTTGTCAAAGATGAATTGACCATATACTTGTGGGTTCATTTCTGGGTTTTCTGTTCCACCTATTTCTGTGTCTACTTTTGTGCCAGTTCCATACTGTCTTGATCACTACATCTTTGTGTTATAACTTGAAATCGGGAATTGTAATACACCTCCAGCTTAGCTGCACTTTTATTTTTCAAGGTTACTTTGGCTATTTGGGGTCTTGTGGTTCCAACATGTATAAATAACTTAAAACTCAACACCCAAAAAGGCAATCCAGTTAAAAAATGGGCCGAAGACAGGAACAGATATTTTCCAAAGACCAACAGATGGCCAACAGGCACATGAAAAGATGCTCAGCATCACTCATCATCAGGAAAATACAAATCAAAACCACAATGAGATATCACCTCATACCTGTCAGAATGGCTAAAATTGACACAAGAAACCACAGGTGTTTGTGACCATGTGAAGAAAGGGGAACCCTCTTACACAGTTGGTGGGAATGCAAACTGATGCAGCCACTCTGGAAAACAATATGGAAGTTCCTCAAAGTTAAAAATAGAACTACCCTACAATCCAGCAATTGCACTGCTAGGTATTTACCCAAAGGATACAAAAAGATAGATTGAAAGGGATACATGCATCCCGATGTTTATAGATAGCATTGTCAACAATAACCAAATTATCAAAAGAGCCCAAATGTCCATCAACTGATGATTGGATAAAGAGTGTGTGTGTGTGTGTGTGTGTGTGTGTGTGTGTGTGTGTGTACATACATACAATGGAATATTACTCAGCCATAAAAAAGAATGAAATCTTGCCATTTGCAATGACGTGGATGGAGCTAGAGAGTATTATGCTAAGTGAAATAAGAGAATGACAGATACCATATGATTTTACTCGTGGAATTTAAGAAACAAGCGATCATGGGAAAAAGACAGATGGAGAAACAACCATATAAAGAACAAAGTAATGGTGACCAGAGGGGCAGGGCAGGGGGAGATGGATTAAATAGATGATGGGGATTAAGGAGCTCACCTGTTGTGATGAGCACCAGGTGTTTTATGTAAATGTTGTGTCAGTAAATTGTATACTTGAAGCTTAAAAAAAAAAAAAATTACCATTGCAGATGGTGGAGAAGGAATGCCAGAATTCCAAATCCACATCAAACAGTAAAGTACTCCATGAGGAAAGGAGCCCATCTTTCTTGTGGAATCCATTCCCATTCCTTTCCTCAAAAGTAAATGATTAATTTCATTTATTCAGGTGAACATGTTCTGAGGGTCTGCTAAATGCTGGGTAGAAAATACCAAGGTAAATAAGTTGTTTCCCCTGTCTTCAAGGAATGTCATTTCATGGGTGTCATGAAGGATTACTGTATTACTAAAAGTGCTTAGCGTCACCTGGGTGACTCAGTCCTTTAAGCATCCAACTTTGGGTCAGGTCATGATCTCACGGTTCGTGGGTTTGAGCCCCGAGTCGGGCTCTGTGCTGACAGCTCAGGGTCTGGAGCCTGCCTCGGATTCTGTGTCTCCCTCTCTCTCTCTGCCCTTCCCCCGCTCACACTCTGTCTCTCTCTCCTTCAAAAATAAATAAACATTTTAAAAAAGTGCTTACATACATAGATCAACTAATAGAATTGAGAATCCAGAAATAAACTATGGTCATTTGGTTTGACATTTGTGCCAAGACCATTCAATGAGGGAAATAATAATAGTCTTACTACAAACGGTGCTGGGACAATTGGATACCCACATTCAAAAGAATGAATTTGGGCTCTACCATTTACAAAAATTAGCTCAAAATGGATGAAAAACGTAAATATAAGAGCTAAAATTGTACAACTCTTAGAAGAAAACATAAGGGTAAAACCTGACCTTAGATGAGGCATTGGTTTCTTAATAGGACAGCAAATGTAAAAGCAACAAAAGAAAAAATAAGTTGGACTTCATCAACATTAAGTCCAGTAAAAGTGTTCTTGTGCATCAAAAGACACTGTCAAAGTCAATAAAAACAGCCGCAGAATGGATGAAAATATTTGGAGAACGTTTTATCTGATAAAGGTCTAGTATCCAGAATATATAAATAACTCTTAAAACAGCAATACAGGACAACCTAATTAAAAACCGGGTGTGTTTGGGCAGCTGGGTGGCTCAGTTGGTTGAACGTCTGACTTCGGCTCAGGTCATGATCCCACAGCTCTGTGAGTTCGAGCCCCGCATTGGGCTCTGTGCTGACGGCTCGGAGCCTGGAGCCTGCTTTGGATTCTGTGTCTCCCTCTCTCTGCCCCTAACCCACTGGCATTCTGTCTCTGTCTCTCTCAAAAATAAATAAACATTAAAAAAAAAAAATAAAAACCGGGTGTGGTATCCTTTAAGTTCTTTTGCCCATTGAAAAAAAAACTTTTTTAACATTTATTTTTGAGAGACAGAGCGTGAGCAGCTGCGGGTCAGAGAGAGAGGGAGACACAGAATCCGAAGCAGGCTCTAGGCTCCGAGCTGTCAGCACTGAGCCTGAAACGGGGCTCAAACTCACTAACCGTGAGATCATGACCTGAGCTGAAGTCGGACGCTCAACCAACTGAGCCACCCTGGTGCCCCTCTTTTGCCCATTTTTTAATTGGGTGGTTCATTTTCTTATTAAGTTTTAAGAGTTCTTTATACAACTTGGATAACTGTATTACATGTATCTTTTGCAAATAGTTTTTCCTCTGGTTTTTCATTTTCTTTGTATTGTTTTTTGCAGAACAGAATTTTTCATTTGAATGAAGCCCAGTTTATCATTGATTTCTTTCATGGATTGTGCCTATAATGTTATATCTGAAAAGTCATTTCCATATTCAAGGTCATCTTAGATTTTCTTCTTTGTTATCTTCTAGGAGTTTTATATTTTTGTGTTTTCTTTCTTTTTTTTTAACGTTTACTTATATTTGAGACAGAGAGAGACAGAGCATGAACGGGGGAGGGTCAGAGAGGGAGACATAGAATCCGAAACAGGCTCCAGGCTCTGAGCTGTCAGCACAGAGCCTGACGTGGGGCTCGAACTCACAGACCGGGAGATCATGACGTGAGCCGAAGTCGGATGCTCAACCGACTGAGACACCCAGGCGCCCCAGTTCTAAAAATATAATTTAAAAAACCCCATACATTTGGAAGTCATAGTGGAATCCAAAAACTTCTTTGTAGCTAAATGATAGTAATGATAGTAAAATAAATGATAGTAACTAATGTTATGATTCTGGGTAGAATTAAACAATAATATAAATTCTACATATTACATTAGGATACTGAGTGAGGGAAAATATGGCTTTAAATACACTAAGAAAAGAAGGGCTGAAAATTAAGCAACTAAATACCCAACTTAAGAAATTAGAAAATGAACAATAAACCCATGAAAAGTAGGAGAAAATGACTCAACCTCAATGAAATAGAAAGCAAAGATACAGTAGTAAGGTTCAACATAGTCCTACATGGCTCTTTGAAAAGACTATTGAAATAGACAAAAAACTGATGAGATGAACCATTCCAAAAAGAAAGAAGGCACAAACAATGTTAGGAATGTAAAAAAGGACATAAATCCAGGCCAGCAGAGGCCAAAGAGATGGACTAATACTATGAACATTTCGAACCAATAAATTTGAAAACTCAGGTGAACTGGAAACAAATTCCTAGAAAAATATAATTCACTAGAAGTGCCTTAAGACAGAGAAAGCCTACACCATATACATATGTCTGTGTCCAAGCTGGGTTTATTCAGGAGAACAAAAGTGATTTAGCATTAGAAAATCTATAAATGTCATTTATTACATTAATAGATTCAAGGGAGAAAAGCGTGTTATTATTAGAATAGATGGAGAAAGAAGCATTTGACAAAATTCAACACCAATTCATGATAAAAATTCCAAACTAACTAGAAATAGGATTGGAGCTTCCTTAGCCTGATGAAAAGCAACTACAAAAATTCTACAGCAAATATTCTTAATGGGGAAGCTTTAAAGGCATCTCCTTTCAAACCAGGATTAAGACAAAATGCCCTTTGTTACTGCCTGTGTTCAACATTGTACTGGAGTTTCTAGCAAGTACGGTATAAAAAGGAAAATAAAATTTGGAAAGGAATAAATTGTCATGCACAGATATGGTTGTCTACATAAAAGCTGAAAAGATCTATAGATAATGGGCAGAAATAGTAAGTTTGGCTGGCTAATGATCAGTATAAAAAGTCAAATACATTTCTACACATCAGCAACCGATAGTTTGGAAAAAAAGTTTTAAAAAGAAAAGACAGCACTTATAATAGCAAATACACACACACACACACACACACACACACGACTACACTTTAGTGAAAAACATTAATAAAGACCTACACAGAAATTTATTTAATATTGAGTCTTCCTATAGATAGGTTTTCTCTTTACAGATGGTTTCCTAACTATAGAAAGAATATCATAAAGATTTCAATTATCCCTGGACTCATCTGTAGATGGAATGCAATTTTAGTTAAAATCCTTACCTTGTTTTTATGGGACTTAGTAAGTGAATTCTGGAAAGAATAGAGGCAAAGAAAAGCCAGGACACGCCTGTAGAGGAATAACGTGAATCTTCAGATCCACGGTTTCTTCAGTTTATTTCAAAGATTATTGTAATTATAATTAAGATTGTGAATACTGCAGTATGAGATATTGCAGTAAGGATAGACAAATTAACAAATGCAACAGAGTCAAAGACCGTGCCTTCATGGAACTGATATATGACAGAAGTGACATTTCAGACCAATGGGACTATTTAGAAAATTGTCCACTTAGAAACTGTCTATTTAGAGAAATTGATAAATGCAAAAATAAAAAAGAAAAACAAAAAAAACCCTGAAATTAGACCCCTTCCCTACCTTATTCAAAAGAGTCCTTTTACTTGGCCTAAGGATTTAAATATGAAAAGAAATTTAAAATTTTAGAAGATGTATAAGGTCCTAAGGATTGAGGTCATAAGGATTTTTGGAACACAGAATACAGAAAAAGTTCACTATAAAAAGCTATTGATATGTGTGGCTACTTTAAAGAGCTTGCGCTCGTTAAAACAAAAACAAAACTACAGAGATTATGCAAAGACAAGCCACAGGCGGGAAATTAGAAACACAGAGTCAGGATAGTGGCTGCCTCTGGGGAATGAAAGTGAAAAAGGCAGAGGAATATATGTGTCAAATATTACACTGAAAGGGATAATACAGAGCAAATTTTAATAGAAGTTTTTGGTGACTCGGGCAATAAACAGTGAAATAAAGAGCTTCCTTCTCTTGAGTAACAATATCTTAATCTTTAAGACGGTTTCTGCTAGTTGATATGGAAAGGGCTAGAGTTAATGAGTCACCTGAAACTTTACTTTAGAAAATAAAAGCAGGGACGCCTGGGTGGCTCAGTCAGTTAGCGCCCAACTTCGGCTCAGGTCATGATCTCGCGGTTGGTGAGTTCGAGCCTCGCGTCGGGCTCTGTGCTGACAGCTCAGAGCCTGGAGCCTGCTTCGGAGTCTGTGTCTCCCTCTCTCTGCCCCTCCCCAACTTGTGTTCTGTGTCTCTATGTCTCTCAAAAAATAAATATATGTAAAAAAAAAAACAAACTTTTTTTTTTTTTTAAAGAAAATATAGGCAGAGGTGCTCTGAGTGGTACATCTGTAAATTAGGTGTCTGCATCAGCTGCTGAGCTGAGACTTTGTGTCTTTCCTTGGCTTTAAGAAGAAAAACTGAAACTTTTTGCCAGCCCCACTTGGATGCCACCTTGGGAATGGATTCACCCACCACATCACAGTTGGAGGAATCTAAAAAGTCCATTTCTCCATTTGAGATGACAGGCAAGGATGGCAATTTAAATAAATTTGGCTTCCCAGGAGCTGAGAGGCAAATCTGCCAGCAGAGTCCAAAGAGCATCTACCATTTTTACTAGAATTTGCTAAAAATAACGTACATTTTCTGTCTCCCACTGGCACACAATGGTGTTAAGTACAATTACTTTACCACCAGGACAGGTGAGAAAGGAGCTTGGTGAGTGTTTAAAAAGCCTTTAACTAGTAACATCAGACCCTTAACTTAAAAAAACATTTTTTTAAAATGTTTATTTTTGAGAGAGAGGGAGAGACAGAGTATGAGCAGGGGAGGGGCAGGGAGAGAGGGAGACACAGAGTCCAAAGCAGGCTCCAGGACTCTGAGCTGTCAGGATAGAGCCCGATGCAGGGATCGAACCCATGAGCTGTGAGATCATGACCTAAGCTGAAGGGGCAGCTCAACCGACTGAGCCACCCCAGGCACCCCTCTCAGACCCTTGACTTTTACCACATGCTATCCGTGCCCTTGTGGAATTCTTCAACTTTTCAGGCACCTGCTTTTAGCTGGAAAAAAAAAAAATTGTTGGGGGCTAAAGTGCTGCTGAACATGACCTGAACTTAGACATCAAGTATACTCATTCCAGGGCATTTGGGTATATTTACATAAAATATAAGCACACTCCCGCTAAATTTCCACCAGCCCCGTCTTTCTAGCCAGGCCAGAACATGATTTCATCTCTGCCTCTCTCAGGACACCTAATATTTTTCATCTTGTAGTAAAGCAGGGTCTCCCCAACTTGAGGACAAAAAGACATTCTTTTTATATTAGTACAATTATTCGGAATAGGTAACTTACACACAAATTCAAAAGACACGAGGGTATGCAGGAGTCTCTATGTGTGACATGTATAAGACCACTCACTGTGTTCCCCATATTGCCGGTTTCTTGGCTATCCTTCAACATCCTTCAACATGTGCTATTCTATCGAACCACACCAAACACGTATACATTTATAGGTTCTTTTTCCTCTCTCTCGGGAAAAAAAAAAAAAAAAAAAAGAAAGCGTAGCATCCTGTTCTGCCCCCTGTTTTGTTTGTTTTTTCTACTCAATGAATCTTGGAGCCCATTCCACATCCTTCTATAGAATTTCCTTCCGCTTTTTAGCAGGTGCTTGTATTTACCTGTATGTGTAGCAACACACCCCTGCATGGGCATCGTATATGCCTCATATCCTTAACGGATTCTTATCTTTTGCTGTTACAACAGCTGCCGCGAATATCCTTGTTCGTGTGTAATTTTGCACGTGCGTGCAAGGGTGCCTGTTTCCCCACACTCTCACCACAGAGTATGTTATCAAAACTTGGATTTTTGCCAGCGTGATAGCAACGTGGTAATGCCATATCATTTGAATCCCATTCCTCTTCTTATGAGTGAGGCTGAGGATATTTACGTGCTTGATAGCAATTTATATCTCCGTTCTTATTAACTACGCATTCCTGTTCTTTGTCCACTATGTTATTGAATTGTTTTGAACCTTGATTTTTAGAAGCCCTTTATGACAGGAGTTGCAAATATTTTAGCCCATCTTGTTACGTATCTATTATCTTGATTAATTGTGGTTTTTGCCAGGCTGAAATTTTTATTTTTATGTTGATCAGATTTATCAACCTTTTACCTTTTGGGGCTTTTTATTACATTTTAAATGCCTTCCACATATTGAGATAAAAAATGCATGTAGTATGTACATCCTTGTCCCTCAGACTTCTAGAATGTCATTGTTTTATATTTTAATTTTTGATTCATCTATATTGTATCCTGGATCCAGATTGCATTTTTTTCTAGATGCAATCTAGACATACATTTTTCTCTAGATGCAATCTGGATATACATTTTCCCCGGGATAAACCGTTTCCCTGGATCCCTTATTAAATCCATGTTTCCACAATGATTTCAAAATGCCGATTTTTCATTTAATAAATTCCTTTGCATATTTAGGTCTAATGCCTGACTTCTGTTCTATTCATGTGTTCATGCCCTGTTTTCCTTATCGCTTTACAACGAGTACCTGGTTGTTTGTCTGTTAATAACTGGTATGGCAAAGGGACAATTTCATTCATTTAAAACCCAACCTCTAGGGGCGCCTGGGTGGCTCAGTCGGTTAAGCGTCCGACTTCGGCTCAGGTCATGATCTCATGGTTCATGGGTTTGAGCCCCACGTCGGGCTCTGTGCTGACAGCTCAGAGCCTGGAGCCTGTTTCAGATTCTGTGTCTCCCTCTCTCTCTGACCCTCCCCCATTCATGCTCTGTCTCTCTCTGTCTCAAAAATAAATAAACATTAAAAAAAATTAAAAAAAATTAAATAAAAGAAATTAAAAAATAAAAAAAAATAAAACCCAACCTCTAGCCTTCTGCAAGGTCAAATTTGTTTATTTCGTTCATCTAGTTACTCATTCAATTCCTACACCCATTTATTTACTATTCAAACATTTATTAAGCACCTTCTAACTACCTGACATTATGCCAGTGCAGGGGAGAAAAAGATGAACAGCAGTCTGTACTCTTAGAAAGCTCACAGAGATGTGGGCACGTAGATATTACCCCGCCGACGTTCAACGAATGTCAAATATTGGTAGAGTTAGTGATCGAGAACATGGCCCCTGAGGCAGACAGTGTCCATTTAAATCTGGGCTTCACCACTCACTGGCTGTATGGCCTTGGGCAAATTATTTAACCTCTCTGTGCTTCTCATCTAACAGTGGGGATAATAACGCCTGCTCTGTAGGGTGGTTACGAGGATTAAGAGATTTAATGCACTCAGAATATTCGTGGCGCCAAGCAAATTCTAGGTAAGACAACCCTGCCCTGACCCCTACCTCCACAAGCCTCCAGGGATCTCTCAATGTCCTCTCTCCTGCCTCCTCATCTCTGGTTGACAGGAACGTTACCATAGCCCAAGACCCTACCGCTCCCTCACACCCAACATGCAGTGGCTTCACCCCCTTCTGTCTTGAGACTATTGAGACCAATCTCTTTGGGCCATTTTTTTCTGTTTTTATCATCCATCCCGCCCCCTGCTCCCACACACCAGACTCAGGTCATCCTCTTTCCCCACACGGGAAACCCTCTGCAGCTCTGTACATTTCTTTTCTGGCCCAATCTCCCAGCCCTCCCCATTCATAACACTCTTCTACTGGGCCCTCCGGAGCTCAAGAGAGTTGTGGGCACATCTTCTAGCATACGCCACCTCTTGTCAGAACATTCCCCTCCCCTTCTTGCGCCTCAGTCCTCTCCACTTCTGGCTGGTTCTCTCCCACCTTCCTCATACCCTTGGGCCCAGAGGTGAGACGGATGCCCCACCCCCAGCTCCTCATTTTCCATCACCTCTCCCTAAGAACTTCCAGGTTGGAGTGTCCTCTGGATAGACTGTCACCTACGGCTCCTTGCCATTGTCCTCTACTCTGCCAGCACACTTGCACTCATTCTTCAACAACTTGACCTCTGGGCTCACTGTCACACTCTCCAGTGCTACTTCTGCCATGGTTCTTGGAGATTCCAGTCTCCGTGGAGATGATCTTTTCAATCCTCATGCCTCAGTTCTTTGACATCCTCTCAGTGCACTTGTCCTGCATCCCACCTCAATTACCCACTCCCTCCTCGTATCCTGGCCCTGCGAATTACCAGTAACACAACCCCGGAATCCATTCCACTTCAAATTCTCTGTCTACTCGCCACCTCAGTTTTTTAGCTCCTATCTTCTGATACCCAAGTTCAATAGTTCTTGTGTTGCACACGGGACCTACAACCTGTTGATTCAATCACCATTTCCCCCTTGTACCACACCGTCTTCACTTTGCTTTTTCCCATGTTAAAAGTCCACGTCAAGTATTACCATCCCTCCCTTGCATACATTCTCACCGCCTTTGCTTATCTTCTTTCTTCGCTTGGCATAACGCAGCTCCTTGCTAAACCCAGCTCTCTGCCCACTCTGTGTCAACACCTGCACATCTGACAAGAGCTGGCGAAAGGCACGCTGCCAGGCTGCCCCGTCTCACTAAGTGTTTGACCACCACCTCAAGGACACCCTTAATGCTGCTATGTTGCCCCAGTCCCTCACTCTCCCACTCTTCTGGATAGCTCTCTCGTACCTACCCTTCTTTCCTCAAAACTCCAACACCTCCTACCCCATCCTCACTCCTAGCTTCACGCTTTACTAAGAAAGCAGCAGTATTCAGAAGAGAACTTGTACGAGCTCCCACCATGACACATACCCAGCTGCTGGCGTCTGTCCTATGTCTGTGTCCTCTCCACCCCAGCCTGTAGAAGGGATGATCTGGTCACACTCAGGACAACACCACTCCTTCAATCTAAATCTCATCCGTCTCATCCAGCGCATTTCACGTGCAATTCTTTGTCCTCTGGAACCCTTCATGTTTCCTTCCCTATTTGATCATTCCCATTACTCTATGAACTCAATATTGTGTCTCCCATTAAAAATAAAAACAAGCTTGGGGCGCCTGGGTGGTTCAGTCGGTTGAGTGTCTGCCTTCAGCTCAGGTCATGATTTCGTGGTTCGTGAGTTCGAGCCCCGCATCGGGCTCCGTGCTGACAGCTCAGAGCCTGGAGCCTGTTCAGATTCTGTGTCTCTTCTCTCTCTGCCCCTCCCCTCTTGCTGGTGTGCTCGCTCTCTCTCTCTCTCTGTAAAAAATAAAAAATAAATTAAAAAATTAAAAAAAAAACAAGCTACCCTTGTACTTCTCTATATTGCTCCATTATTGGCTCTCTCTTAAAGCAAAACTTCTCAAAAAGAATGGTCTTTTCTTCTTTTTCTCCGCTCCCATTGTCTCCCGAACCCAATAAGGTATCTGTCCCTGTCATTTAGCTGTAATTGTTCCTGCCAAGGTCACCAATGCCTTTCGTATTGCTCAGTTGAATGGTCAGTCTCAGTCCTCCTCTTAATGAACCTATCAGCAACATTTCTTAGACACAGTTGAAACAGGTTCTTCATTTGGTTTCCAGGACACCACATTCTCTTGGTTCCCTCCTGTCTGATTGTTCATCAGTCTTAGCTATGCTTTCTCCCTTCATCTAAATTTTACAGTTCCTCAGGGCTCAGCCTCCAGAAAGAATAAACCCCACTGACACTCTGATTTTGGACTTGTAGACTCCAGAATGTTGAGAGAATAAATTTCTGTTGGTTTAAGCTCTCCAATTTGTAGTAATTTGTATGGCGGTCCTAAGAAATTAATACATACTTCAAGAAACTAAAAAAAAACACACCAATCGGGGACACCTGGCTGACTCAGTCAGTAGAGCATGCAGCTCTTAATCTCAGGGTAGTGAGTTCAAGCCCCACATTGGGCGTGCATGGAGCCTGCTTTTATTTATTTATTTATTTTAATCTTTATTTATTTTTGAGAGAGTGAGAGAGAGACAGAGTGAGAGCAGGGGAGGAACAGAGAGACAGGGAGACACAGACTCCGAAGCAGGCTCCAGGCTCCGAGCTGTCAGCCCAGAGCCCGACGCGGGGCGCGAACCCACGAACTGTGAGATCGTGACCTGGGCGGAAGTCGGACGCTTAACCGACTGAGCCACCCAGGCGCCCCGGAGCCTACTTTTAAATCAATCAATCAATCAATAAATCAATACAGACCAATCAACCTCTAATGGCTTTCCATTTCAATTCATGTCACAGAGTCCTGTCTGTAGCTACCAAGACCCTGCACTACGTCTTCGACTTGGCTTCCTACCCTCGCCTTTGCTCACTCTCCTGCAGCCACACTGGTCCCCTGGCTGCTCTGTTAGCACTCTCCGTGCCCTCTTGCCTCAGTGCCTGTGTGCTAGGTTCATCTGCCTGGAATGCTCTTCCCGTAGATACCTATGCACCTCTCCCCTCAACTTCTTTACATGTTTTCTCAAATGGATAAATTCCTAGATAAACCACCAAAGCCTGCAACAGGAGGAAATAGAAGAAGAGACCAATAACCAGGAAAGAAATTATATCAGTAAACAAACAAGCAAAATCTCCTAACAGACAAAAGTCCAGGACCAGATGGCCCCACAGGCTAATCCTTCCAAACATTTAAAGACGAGGTAACACCTATTCTTCCCAAATCATTCCAAAAAACAGAAAAGGAAGGAAAACTTCCAAATTCATCCTATGAGGCCAGAATTATCCTGATACCAAAACCAGATGAAGACACCACCAAATAAGAAAACTACAGGCCAATATCCCTGATGAATATAGATCTTCATAGATTGAGGGAAAATCCCCAATAAAATACTAGCAAACCAAATCCAACGATACATTTAAAAAATCATTTACCACAATCAAGCGAGATTTATTCCCACGTTGCTAGAGTGGTTCAATATTCACAAATCAATCAATGTGATACATCACCTCAATAAGAAAGGTTAAGAGCTAGATGATCATTTCGACTGACACAGAAAAAGCATTGGACAAAGTACAACATCCATTCACAATAAAACCCCTCAACAAAGTAGGTTTAGAGGGAGCATATAAACATAATAGAGGCCGTGTATGAAAAACCCACAGCTAACATCATCTTTAATGGGAAAAACTCAGAGCTTTTTCCCCCAAGGTCAGGAACAAGACAAGGATGTCCACTCTCACCACTTTTATTCAACATAGTATTGGAAGTCCTAGCCATAGCAATCAGACAACGAAAATAAATAAAAGGCATCATATCAGTAAGGAAAAAGTAAAACTTTCACTATTTGCAGATGACATGATACTATTAAAAGATTCCACCAAAAAAAAAAAAACCCTGCTAGAACTGATAAATGAATTAAAGTCACAGGATACAGAATTAAGGTACAGAAATCTGTTGCATTTCTATACACCAATAATGAAGCAGCAGAAGGATAAATTATTACAATAGTCCCATTTACAATTGCACCAAAAATAACTTAATAAAATAATCCCATTTACAATTGCACCAGGAAAAAATCTGACCAAAGAGGTGAAAGACCTGCAGCCTGAAAACTATAAAACACTGAAGGTGACACAAAGAAATAGAAAGGCATCCCATGTTCATGGATTGGGAGAAGAAATATTTTAAAATTTCTATACCACCCAAAGCCATCTACACATTTAATGCATCCCTATCAGAATACCAACAGCATTTTTCACAGAACTAGAATTAACAATCCTAAAATCTGTGTGGAACCAGAAAACATCCCAAATAGTCAAAGCAACCTTGAAAAAGGAAGGCAAAGCTGGACACATCACAATTCCAAACTTAAAGCTATATTACAAAGCTATAGTGACCAATACAGTATGCTACTGGCACAAAAATAGACACTTAGATCAATGGCACAGAATAGGAAACCCAGAAATGAATCCACAACTGTATGATCAATTAACTTTCAACAAAGCAGGAAAGAACATCCAATGGGAAAAGGACAGTCTCTTCAACAGATGGTGTAGGGAAAATAGACAGCAACATGCAAAAGAAAGAAGTTGGACCACTTTCTTACACCTTACACAAAAATACACTCAAAATGGATCGAAGACATAAATGTAAGACCTGAAATCATGAAAATCCTAGAAGAGAACACGGGCAGTAACCCCTTTGTCATCAGCCTTAGCAACTTTTTTCTAGATACGTCTCCTGAAGCAAGGGAAACAAAGGAAAAATAAACTATTGGGACTACATCAAAATGAAAGCAAAAACAAACTATTGGGATTACATCAAAATAAAGAGCTTCTACAGTAAAATAAATAGCAAAAGAAACATTCAACAAAACTAAAAGGCAACCTACTGAATAGGAGAAGACATTTGCAAATGACATTTCTGATAGAGGGTTAGTATCCAAAATATATAAAGAATTGACTCAACATCCAAAATCCAAATAATCCAACTGAAAATGGACAGAAGACATGAACAGACATGTCTCCAGAGAAGACATCCAGATAGCCAACAGACACACGAAAAGACGTTCAACATCACTCATCATCAGGGAAATGCATGTCAAAACCACAATGAGATATCACCTCATACCTGTCAGAATGGCTAAAATCAACAAACAAGAGACGACAGGTGTTGGCAAGGATGTGGGGGAGAAGGAACATTCATGCACTGTTGGTGAGAATACAAGCGGGTACAGCCACTATGGCAGACAGTATGGAGGTTCCTCAAGAAGTTAAAAATAGAACTACCTATGATCCAGGAATCGCACTACTTATACTGGGTATTCACCCAAATACAAAAGCACTCATTCAAAGAGATACATGCACCTTAATGTTTATAATAGCATTACTTATAACAGCCAAGATATGGAAGCAGCCCAAGTGTCCATCGATTGATGAATGGATTGATGAATGGATGTATATATGGAATGTTAATAATCCATAAAGAAGAATGAAATTTTGCCATTTGCAATGACATGGATGGAACTAGAGGGTATAATGCTAAGTGAAATAAGTCAGAGGAAGGCAACTACCATATGATTTCACTCATGTGAAACTTAAGAAACAAAATAAATGAGCAAAAGGAAAAAAGAGAGAGAGAGACAAATCAAGAAACAGACTCTTTAAAAAAAAAATTTTTTTTTAACGTTTTATTTATTTTTGAGACAGGGAGAGACAGAGCATGAACAGGGGAGGATCAGAGAGAGGGAGACACAGAATCTGAAACAGGCTCCAGGCTCTGAGCTGTCAGCCCAGAGCCCGACGCAGGGCTCGAACTCACGGACCGTGAGATCATGACCTGAGCCGAAGTCAGCCGCTTAACCGACTGAGCCACCCAGGCACCCCAACAGACTCTTAATTATAGAAAACAGTTACCAGAGGGGAGGTGTGGGGGTGGGTTAAATAGGTGATGGAGATTAAGGAGTGTGGCTGTCGTGATGAGCACTGGGTGATGCATAAAATTGTTGAATCACTGTATTTTACACCTGAAACTATATAACACTGTAGTTAACTGGAATTAAAATAAAAACTTAAAAGAAAGAAATAAATGTCATCGTCTTGTGGACAGCTTCTTCAACATAACCGTTCCCCCAAATTCTCTAGCCCCTTAGGCTAATTGACAATCTACCACGACAGTTAGAATCATCTGGCATACTTTGTTTCACTCACTCATTTTATTTACAGTGGCCTTTTCCCATCACTAGAATGTAAGCTCCATGGAGACAAGGAATTTTTCTTTCTCTTCCCTTCACTGTTGTCTGGCACAGAATGGATGCTCAATAATTTGTTGAATGAATGAATGAATGAATGAGATTGCCTATTCCTTTTTTTCAGTCAAAATAATGGGGTCGCCTTACTATTTGCTACAGGACTTTTGTTTTTGTTGTCTTTTGTTATTTTTATTTTTTATTACAGAAATTTTCAAACATGTAGAAGGTAGAATATATGCTGGAGCTCTCCCCCCAATTGAACAATTATCAATACAAGTATGACCAATTTCGTTTCATCTATATTCCCATCCATTCCCCGTACATCCCAAAAGATTACTTTGAAGCAAATCCCAAACATCGTATTTTTTTCATTCATAAGGATTCTATTGTGTATCTTTGAAAGGTAAGGAGTCCTTTAGAAAGACACAATTTCATCACACCTAAAATCAATTCATTTCTTAATATCATCACATAATGCGTGTTCACCTTTTCCCAGCTGTGTTTTTATTTTTGCTTCGTTCTTCACTTTGATAGTTTGAATTAGGATACAAATAAGTATTACACATTCCAATTTGATGTTGTGCCTCTTTTATTCTATGGATTCTTCCTTTATTTTCTGCAAATTTTTGGTAGAAAAAACCAGCTCCATAGCACCAATTCCCCATAAATGTACTGTATTCGCCATAGTCTGGACTCTGCTGACTGCATGGCTGCCTTCCCAAGGGACCTGTTACATGTCCCCTTGTCTCCTGTTGCCTATAAACTGGTCAGTAGATTTAGGTGCTTGGTCACATTTTGGTTCCTCTGTTTTTCTCAAACCTCTTTACTCGTGGTATTTGTACTTCTAATAGGAACAGTCTCTTGTCTCCTCTCTTTTTTAAGGGGTGATGATCATTGCCCAGATCCAATAGTTCAGTAGTGTTTGAAAACGAGTGGTATTCCGTCAGTCCTTCTGCCTCTTTTTAGTTGAAATTCTTCCACAAAGGGAAGCCCTTGCACATCCACCCCACGTCAATGATCTGGTTTCCCTGATCATTTAGGAAAGAAAAGGCAAATGCTTCATTTACCTCTTTTCAAACTAATGATGTGTGTTGCTCCTAGCATCTTCCAAAGGTGACGAATGTTGTGGTTATTTTAATGCCATTATGAATAACAGATATAAGTATTTTTTAAAACTTTTTTTAATGTTTATTTTTGAGAGAGAGAGAGAGAGAGAGACAGTGTGAGCGGGGCACAGGCAGAGAGAGAGAGAGGGAGACACGGAATCCGAAGCAGGCTCCAGGTTCTGAGCTGTCAGCACAGAGCCCAATGCAGGGCTCGAACCCATGAACCGTGAGATCATGACCTGAGCTGAAGTCGGAGGCTTAACCGACTGAGCCACCCAGGCGCCCCTAGATATAAATATTTTTTATGTGTTTTAATCTACTGTAGTAATTATCTCTGTCGATGCTCGAATTGTTCTTTTTGGCCAGTGAAAGATAGATTCCTGACTCCTACTGACACAATCCCAATGGTCTTTGATATCTTACTCCGGTATGACAATATGTTCTAGGCTTGCCTTGTACATTATTTCCTGCCCTAGGCCCGAATTCAGCCATTTATCCAAAGAGCCCTATTATCTTTTGTGAGCAGTAGTATTTAAAAACCACGATCGGAGTACTAGGGGGGGCCTCACTGGTACCAGGTCAGTTTCCTGACGTCAAGACTAGAGTAAGATTCTGTGGTTACCACACATCACTGCTGGGAAAATCAAGTACCGTCTGCATGACTCCACTGAGAAGAGACCCACGGGAAGCTTATTCCTGGCCTCTCCTGGTCTCTGCCCTATGTGCCTTTTTCCATCGCTGATTTCAACCTGTACCCTTTCATTGAATAAACTGTAACCGTGAGTATAACAGCTTTGCTGAGTTCTATAAATATTTGTAGAGAGTCGGTGAGCCTGAGGTTGGTCTCGGGGACCCCTGAATATAGTCAGGAACTGTGTCTGCGTCTCCTCAGTAGATACAAGCAGAGAATATGCATTTTTAAGATTGAACACACCCTGACTTCCTACTACGTTACAAAGTACAGGTCCTCAAGCTTTTACTTAACTCACTAATCCTGTGTCTGTATCTCCTTCCAACTGGGCCAGAAATATCTGGTTCTTAACAATAACAAGTAATCACTTTTCTTCACTCTTCCAGTAAAACGATCTCAGAATAGCAGCCCCCCCATCTACCAGCAACGCTACGATTACTGAGAACAGTTTAAGGCTTTGTTCTGGTGTTTGCTGTTATTTTGTGCTTACGGTTGATCTCGGTGGGAACATACGGTCAAATTACTATCGTAAAGTCACCTGAAAAAGCTCATCTCTGTGTCATTACGCTATTAACTGGATATGCAGATATAATCACATGTATTTTATTTTTGTTTTGGGGGGGGTTAATTTTGTTTTCTAATTTTGTGAAATATTTATGCCTCTAAAGACAAATCTTTATACTATTTGAAGAAGTTCCTCCATCTTGCCCTCTATATAACCATTTTTAATTTTGCGCTATTCCTTTAGTTTGGTTTTTATTGGTTTTTATTACAGGTGAAGACGCATAAATGTATATCCACGTGTCTATCTAATATCTATATCAACGTACAGATAAATGCAAATCATCCCTTTCTAATATAAATGGTAGCATACTATACACGTTCTTCTCTGCTATGCCTTTTCTCCTTAACAATACTCCCTGGAGATCCCTGCATTGTCAGGTGTAGACATTAACTCCTCATTCCTTTTTACATCGTGCAGCTCAAGCACTTTTCATTTAACTGTTTTCCTCGTGACTCAGGTTATTGCCAGTCTTATTATTACAGATGGTGCACATCATCTGGGCATACATCATCTCATATTTTTGTTAGTGGGTTTTCAGGATAGTGAAATCTAGACTCCTACAATATCAATTTCTAGTGGGATTACTGGACCACACGATACACGTACGTATAACGTGGCCAAATATTGCCAATTTCCTCTCCCTCGGGACTGTTGGGCCATTGTATGCCTCCCAGCAATGCATACAGATCCTGTTTTACCGCAGCCTCACCAACAGAGTGTATGGGCCAAATTCTGGATTCTTACAGGTCTTACAGGTGGGAAGTAGAGCTCAGTGTAGTTTTAATTTACATTTATCTTTCCTTTTTTTTTCAAAAAACATTTTAAAAAACTTTAAAAAAATATTTATGTTTGAGAGAGAGCGCGCACGCTCATGAGCAGGGGGAGGGTCAGAGAAAGAGGGGGACACAGAATCCGAAGCAGGCTCCAGGCTCCAAGCTGTCAGCACAGAGTCCGACGCGGGGTTCGAACCCATGAGCTATGAGATCATGACCTGAGCCGAAGTCAGTCGTTTAGCTGACTGAGCCACCCAGGCACCCCTAATTTACATTTATCTTATTGTGAGTGATGTTGAACATCTTTTCACATGGTAAGGGTAATTTTCACTCTTCTTTTGTGCATTGTCTATTCATATCTCTGATAATGGATTCTTCAGGCTTTTCCTTATGTTTCAAGTTATTATCTTTCTGCTAACGCAGTCTCAAATTTTAGCAAGAATAGGATACATCAAAGAAACCTTTCAGTTTGAAGTCGAAGGGTGATATGTACAAATATTTTTAAATATTGATCAGGGTTTTTTGAATTACGAGATTGAAAACCTTAGATTTCTTGGGTGTTTAAGTTAATTTCATTTACTCATTAATGTAACTGATATCTACTGAGCACATGCTATATCCAAACACTGTTTTAGGTACTGGACATCCAGCAACAAGCTTGTTCTCCGACCTCAGGAAGCTGATGGAGAAGGAAATGACATTATTCTTCTGATTCAGGCTGAAAGATTTTCCCTAAAAGAATATACTCTTAGTTCATACGACTTTCCCCATGGTTCCACCTGTGAAACCCAGAAATTTGGGGTCAGTCCTACCAGTGGGTCAAAGCAGCGGTAAACTGTCACCATAGAAATGGCTATTGGTGCTGGAAGAGGACCTTTGGACCTCATTTTGTCTCATTGCCTTCTTTTATCAATGAAGGAAAAAAAATCAGAGATCTTATTACTAAGTCACACCCGTGGCTAAGCCAAGCCCCTGGTTTTCAGGTCTTCCTGAGTTATTTCCACAGCATCAACATTGTAGTTAAGGGAGCAAAATGAACACAAATGGAACCCCGTCTGTTGGTCCCTGTCTGGTCTAGAGAATAACTCCAATTAATGGGGCCTTGGGCAATTTTTGGTGGTGGCATTGTTTCTGCCTGACTGTTTCCTGGCTCTACCCTACATGCCAAGCCACAGAGCTCCCCGGAGTCATGGAATGGATTCGAAGGGACTGCAAGGTGTTTTTAATTTCATGAGGGAGATAATAAAAGCCAGTTTGAGAAAAGTGGGTGCAGGAAGATAAAAGCAACGTGCTGGAAAAGCAGGAAGGCTGCTCTGAGCTGATAAACCATATAGATTATTCCTGAAGGAAAGGAAGAAGGCTCATGGCATGTAGAGTCATACATAAGCAACTAACCTATTTGTTTGAGGGTTCTGGCTCTCTCTCTCTCTCTCTGAGTAAAAGTTCTATAACAAAGCCCAGGACTTAGGTAGTGAGACCTGAGTTTGGTCTCCTGCTCTATCACTAACCAGCTGCCTGAATCCTTGACAGGTCACCTCAATTCTTCTGAGCCTCGGTTTCTTCTGAGGTAGTGTGGCTATCTGGCTGATAGTGTGACCGGGAAGATCAAAATAGGTCATGTCTTTGGATACGCTTTACAAAGTTCAAGACTTCTCCCAATCTTGAACTCGCCATTCCTGAACTTCTGATACACGGTTCCCACCCCAACGACCTCAAGCATGCGTATACACACCCCACGATATTTAGATAGAGAGACTAGTTGCCATTCGCTGAGGCTGATTCTTCCAGAAAGTTGCTCAGTTAATGTTTCAGCAGGTTCTTTGATGCCGGGTGAGATGAGGCTCTTTAAATCCACCTCTCAAAGCCCCTGCTCCACGGCAGCTGCAGTCTGTACTCTTTCTGGAGCGACATGAAATAATTACCCATTGGCACAGTGAGCCCATCTTCTCTCCTGGCAGCACAAAAGAAAGCTCAAAAGCATCTCCGGTGTTGATTGCCAAGTGGGGGAGGAAGTGACAGTTGCCTAAATTATGCGTCCAGGTGTCTCTGCAGAAATCCACTTCCGCCCCTCTGCGATGCTGACGTCACTTTTCCACCACCGGTGCTTCCCGAGCCCCGCACTTCTGCCCCCGGGGAGGTCCGCCTGGAGTCTGGGCAGGCTCTCAGCCTCAAAGTACTGGAAGGCTTCTTAACCTGGCGGGAGATCAGGCTGACAGGTGTCCATCAAGGCCTCCGGGAATGTTGGGGTGGAAACAGAAAGGCTCGTCTCTCCATGGGTAAAATAAAAAATCAAAAAATCAAAAAATCAAAAAATCATAGAAGGTTGCTGTGCTGAATAAGCTAGGCTCAATCAACACTTTAAACAGTGAAATACTTCGTGTTGATTTTATGAGGCAAAGGTGAAATAGAGAGACACGGTGGGTTTAAGATTTCTTTTCTTTCTTTCTTTCTTCTCTGTTTTAGAGAGAGAGGGCGCGCGCGCACACGCGCAGAGGGGAGAAGGGCAGAGAAAGAGAGAGAATCTCGAGCGGGGTCCACGCTGAGCAAGGCTCCAGGCCGCGCCCCCTGGGATCACGACCTGAACTGAAATCAAGAGTGGGTTGCCCAACCGACTGGGCCACCCAGGCGCCTCAGTTTAAGATATTTTAAAAGAGAAGAATCTCCATTCTCCGGCTGTTCTCTTGGGCTTTCCTCCAACCTTGCTGCAGGCTTCACTTTCTTCTCCTTTGCTGAGTTCTCTTCCTCCATGCGTCATTGGAGATGTCCCCGGGACTTCTTGGCTTCTCTCTCACCACCCCCTCACCCAGGGCATCTCCTCCATTTCCATGACTTCACCACCTCCTGGATGCTGGTGACCCTTGAAGTGATGAACCAGCTAAAACTCTCTCCGGAGCTCCAGGGACTCAGACCTCACACCCCATAGCTGCTTCTATTATCCTTATTGCCCATCAAGCCCAACTTATTTTCAAAAGAGTTTTAAAGTGGAGTCCAAAGATACATAAAAGATGAAAACTCAAGACGATAAAATCAAAATCAATGTGAAGATAAAAATGAGGGCAAAGGAAAAAAAAGTCAGGTAATGGAAAACGTTAGTTCACAAATCTGTTTAGAAAAGTTCTATGTGGTTGTTTGACCCGCATCGTAGGTCTGACTTTGAGCTTGCTAGTAACCTTCGCAAAGAGGGAAACACACGTTCACAATTCATACGTTAAATTAAAACAGTATGGCTGTCGCAAATTCATTGTTCACAAGTAGCAAAAACCTTTCTAGGAAGCAGAAATGAGAGAAAATTCTTTGGTGGCTTCTCATCAACAAGAAATTTGCAGTGTAATGACCAGTGTCCTCGACAGCATCCTAAATACAAAAATGAGAGACCCAACACTGTTTCTAAAAGCCTTCTACCATAGTGTCCAATGGAATAACATAGCTGTGTAAAAGAACACGTATAACACAGCTAATGTGAAAGAATTCCAGAAGAAATTAAAATGGTGCAAACCAAGTACGCAAAACGGATGGTGTGGTTTCAGTCAAGGGTAAAGAATATTCTATACTCTGTGGAATTTTCTGTGAGTTTCATTTTTTTTTTTTCAACAGACATTTTGAAATTTCTTGGCTGACAGTGAGTCTTAAGTTACAGTTGCTTGATGTTTCTGGGGTGCAAATAGTCTTTCTTGGCAGTTAAGTGAGGACACACTTGCTTTAAAAGCCAGCCATCGGGGGGTCGGGGTAAAAGTGACATCCTTCTATGAATGTTGCAATGCATAATCTAGACGCTTACCTAGCAGAAGCCATTCCACCTGTCTCTTCAAGGAGATGGACTGAAGGGCTACCAAGGGACAGAAAACAATTCCAGGTTCGGTCCACACCAGGGATGTGTCCACGAATGAGGCCCAGATCTCTGTGCCATGGAAGAATGCCAAAATAGCAAGGAGAATGGAGAGGAGGACAACGACACAAGGGAGAAAAGCTAAAGAAAAGGGGGAATCTTCAGAACTGACCACAGGTTGATTTGAAGAGAAAGAGTGGTCTAGCAGGACCCTCATGTTGGGGAAAGACTTTCACTTGTGCTCTTTTCTCTTCGCCATGTTGCCCTGGGCAAATCACTGCCGATACACAGAAGAGAGGTGGCTACAATACAACACTACAGGAATCAGTTGCAAACATCAAGGCACATGCCAGAGCGAATAACAAGAGAAGGACCCTGGCTGGACCCTCCTTCCCTCCACATTTTTGAGGCTGAAGAGGGGCAATGCCTGAGGCTGAAGTATGGGAACAAATAATGTTGGGAAAACTGGATAGCAACATGCAAAAGAATGAAACTGGACCATTTTCTTACACCATCCACAACAATACACTCGAAATGGATTAAGGATCTAAATGTGGGACCGGAAACCATAAAAATCTTAGACGAGAACACTGGCAGTTACCTCTTTGACATCAGCCTTAGCAACTTTTTTCAGATACATCTCTAGATGTATTCTAGGGAAACAAAAGCAAAAATAAACTATTGGGACTACAAAAAACCAAAGAGCTTCTGTACAGCAAAGGAAACAACCAACAAAACTAAAAACAGCCTACTGAATGGGAGAAGGTATTGGCAAATGACATAGCTGATAAAGTGTTAGTATCCAAAATATATAAAGAACTCATACAATTCAACATCCAAAAAACAAACAATCCAATTAAAATAGGGGCAGGAGAGGGGCGTCTGGGTGGCTCAGTCGGTTAAGCGTCTGACTCTTGGTTCCAGCTTAGGTCATGATCTCACAGTTCATGAGTTCGAGCCCTGCATCGGGCTCCGCACTGATGGCACAGAGCCTGCTTGGGATTCTCTCTCTCCCTCGCTCTCTCTCTCTCAAAATAAATAAACAAATAAAAACTTAAAACATATATATAGGCAGAAGACATGAACAGACGTTTCTCCAAATAAGACATGCAGAAGGCCAATAGACACATGAAAAGATGCTCAACACCATTCATCATCAGGGAAATACAAATCAAAACCACAGTGAGACATCACCTCATCCCCGTCAGAATGACCGAAATAAAAAACTCAAGAGACAACAAGTGTTGGCGAGGATATGGAGAAAAGGAACCCTCGTGCACTGTTGGTGGAAATGCAAACTGATACAGCCACTCTGGAAAGCAGCATGGAGGTTCCTCCAAATACTAAAAGTAGAACTACCCTATGATTCAGGATTCGCACTACTGAGTGTTTACCCAAAACATACAAAAACACTAATTCAAAGGGATATTTGCACCCCTGTGTTTATTGTCACGTTGTTTACAACAGCCAAACTATGGAAGCGGCCCAAGTGTCCACGGACTGATGAATGGATGAAGAGCAACGGAATATTATTCGACCATGAAAAAGAATGAAATCTTGCCGTTTACAACGACATGGATGGACCTAGAGGGTATTATGCCAAGTGAAATAAGCCGGCCAGAGAAAGACAAATACCATATGATTTCACTTGTATGTAATTTAAGAAACAAAATAACCAAACCAAAGGGGAAAAAAAGAGACAAACCCAAACAACAACAACAAAACCTGGACACTCAACTGTAGAGAAGAAACTATATGGTTACCGGAGGGGAGATGGGTGGGAGCAACCTTGTAGACTCTCCACCCTGGCAACTAAGGTTGGGCAGACACTTGTGGTCCCTCACCTCATTCTCTTTGTCACCTGAGTTCAGTGGAGCTACGAGACAGACAGGTCCGTGCATGATGCTTCTGCACCCACTTGGGTGCATGCTACAATCTCTTTCCCTTTTTTTGTCTCAGGAGCACATCACATGACCTATGCAGGGGCAGCTAGGAAGGGTGGGAAAGTCAACACCTACAGAAACAACTCTTGACTAGCAGAATCTATAGGGGATGGGGGTTAGTAGATAAATGCCCCTGTAGGTCATCCCTTCAGTGGGAAAATTCCGAGGCATGTTGCACAGTTTCTCGGAAGGTGCGCAGTGTGTTTGAGCCCTAGTTGCCCACAGCAGGAACCAGCTCAATCACACAGATTTTACTGAGTTTTTCCCTATGTCACTCTCCTTACTGCCTCACGGCTGCTTCCTGATATCACCTTGTAAGACAAGCACCTTGTTCCCAGGCTCTGCTTTCAGGGGAAGCTGTAGGAAGCCAGCCCCAATCCCAGAATTAGAGCTAGAAGACTGGATTAAGGAACACTCCCAGAAGGTATCAGGAAGAAATGAATGATGGAAAATCTAAAAAGTGTTAGATCTGGATGCTAGAAGTGGACGTGTTGTTACTCAAATAATAGGAGCTCCAGGGAGAGACAAGCAGGTTATTGCAGTAGGTGAAGTTAGATGGTCTCTGTGTAACTTTATTGGGTGTATCTATCACCTTCCACAAACCCTTATCTTCAATTTCTCTGCCTTCCAACAAAGGAAATGGAGAGGAAACAAGCTTACCAGGTCATACATCTCGCTCTTGGCCCATTTCCCTTAGCATCTGGTGATCAAAGCCACTCAGACCTCAATGCCAGTTGGTCATGTCTCTGTTCTACAGCTAAGACACCATTGCTTCTGGCTTTCAGTTACCTCAGCCCATCAGCCTCTTTGCCAAGACATTTGTGTAAGACCTGTGCTTGTACCTCTACAGCAGCTTCTGGTTGAAGTGGGGAAGGCCTTTCAGAGAGAATAAGGGTAACCATCTGGATGGGTACTCCCTTCATGAGGGCAAGAGGAACAGATACGGAGCTGCTCCCCCTGCCGTGTGGCCCCTGGCAAGCTCAGAAGACAGTCTTTCGGTCTAGGATTAGAAGGAGCTTCAGGCCATGCATACTGCTGAGAGTCGGAACCACCAAAATACGTCTAGAAATTATGCATTCACTTTCATGGCTCCCTAGTCCACCCCTCACTCCTCCCCTTCTCTTTTTCTTCTTCTCACTGACCTTATTGTTCCTCCGAAGTTCTGGGTGAATCCTCCACACCATAAAAATGACAAGTGGTGTTGGGACCACTACTGAAAACCAAGTGGAGTGTTCTCTCACAATTTTTCTTTTCATTCCTTTTTAAAATTTAACTTAACTGTTATTTTTTTGGCTAATAGAGGTTTGCTGGTAAGAAGAGATCAGGGACACACTACTTCCCTTGAGTTGGTTGTAGGAAATTGTCTCCAAACTTCTCTCATGTCTGGAAGGAGAAAGATCGCTGATGGTTCCCACTGCTGGAGGAGGAAGCTACAAATATAGAAGAGGAGGAAACTCAAGCCCCCTGGGGTGTTGGCCTGGAACTGGAGGCACTGGTGTGGCCTAATGGTCTTCAATATAGAGAGATTATTAATAGAGAAACAACTATAGAGGTAAAGTAAAGGATAGTGTATACATAGAAAAATTATATAATAATTATAGTAAAATTATATATTATATGTAACTTTTTATGTCTGATAGATATATAATTCAGTCACTAGATCTTTACGCTGCTGAGAGGGCCTTGAAAACAATAACAATGAGCTCACCTAATTCTCAGATCTTCATTTCTGCACACCATTTTTCACTAAAATGGACAAGTGCTCTCTGGGGAAACAACCGATTTCAGCGCTGAGAAAGAGAAAGTACAAAATGAACCTGAGATACCTTATGTCAGAAAATGGTGAAGTGTACAAAGAAGGATTGTCAAAGGTCACAGAAGCCAAACCTGGGACTATTTGAGCATCAAAATAAATAATGATAGGGGCGCCTGGGTGGCTCAGTCGGTTAAGCGTCTGACTTCGGCCTAGGTCATGATCTCACAGTTCGTGGGTCCAAGCCCTGTGTTGGGCTCTGTGCTGACAGCTCAGAGCCTGGAGCCTGCTTCGGATTCTGTGTCTCCCTTTCTCTCTGCCCCTCCCCTGCTCACGCTCTGTCTCTCTCTCTTTCAAAAATAAACGTTAAAAAATTTTTTTTAAAAATAATGATAGCAATGGATTACAACCCAGAAGATACAATAGAGACACAAGAGCCCGTAGAGATTTAATAAATTGATGGGTAAGTTAAAATTTTGATGAGAAATGGGATGTTTGCATAGTGTCTAAGAAGTTCTGAAAAAAAAAGTTGTCGCAGTGGGAAAACAAGTAACTTTAGAGTGGAAACAACTTGTAAACACCGCTTTAATTTAATGATCAAAGTTAACATTATCAGCAATAGGAATACTCAACTCTTGTGCCACCAGCGAGGATACAATGAGGACACAGTTTCGTTTCTGTAATACTCTTCTTAAAAACACACTAGTTTCATCATGAAGAAATACCAGACAAACCCAAATCGAGAGACTTCCTCAAAATACCTAGCCTACCATCGTCAGAAGTGTCGGAGTCATGAAAATCAAGGGAAGACTGAGGAATTGTTTCAGTCTCAACATATATGAGATGATAGATAGATGATAGCTAGCTAGCTAGCTAGCTAGATACAACAGGTAGAGATATATACATATAACTAGATGCAATGAGTAATTCTGAGCTAGACTCTTTTACTCTAATGGATATTACTGGGAAGATTGGGAAAACAGGGGGGTCTGAGGATATTGATGCTGATTTCCTGATATTGATGGCTGTATTGTGGTTACACAGGAGAATATCCTTATGGGGAGGAAATGCACATTAAATGTTATGCATATATAATACACATGTAGGGGGAGGGAGCATTGTGTTGGCATCCTCAGATGGTTCAGGGAAGAGGTCTTTCATGTTGTACGTGTTTTGTAAGTTTGCGGTTGTTTCAAGAAAAATAGTGTAAGAAGAAAATAATCCAGTGGAGAGATAGTATAGCACCTTCCTGTATATGTTTGGCATCCCTTCTGCATCTCTCGTACAGCCTCTCACAGTCACCTGTGATGCTGTTGCAGGACCAGCCATCTGAAGAATCAATCCCCCATTTTCTGGTACTAGGAAGACACTGGAAGACATTTGTTCTTTGGGCCCCCAAAATAGGATGTAAGTGTTTCTAAATTCCTTTTTTTGGAGCTTAGACTGAGTCATCTCTGAATGAGCTTTTACTCTTTTAGAAGGTAGAACGGGGGCGCCTGGGTGGCTCACTCGATGAAGCGTCTGACTCTTGGTTTCAGCTCAGGTCATGATCTCATGGTTTGTGAGTTTAAGTTCATGTTGGGCTCTGTGCTGACTGCAGACACTGCTTGGAATTCTCTCTCTCCCTCTCTTTCTCTGCCCCTCCCCTGCTCGTGCTCTCTCTCTCTCTTTCTCTCCCTCTCTCTCAAAATAAATTAAAAAAAGAAAAAACAATGGAAGGTAGAATGAATCCCTCTTCATCCCTTAGGAAGGTGCAGGGGGTGCCGAAGAGTGGGAATGAAGAGATTTAATGCCCGCCCACTCAAAATAGAATATGCACCATTGGTTGTAGGGGAAGGCAGGTGTGTTGGTTAGTCTTCATTTGCACCTCCCCCGCACCTTCATTCTCTTGCCCTTTCTGCCTCCATTTTTACTCCAAGAGGCTGATCCCCACAGTATGAGTGACCTAATGGCTTGTCATCTGGCCTCTGCTTGGGTTCTGCCAGGGGAGGCGGGCAGGGTGGGAGAGTGGTGGTTCCCTCCCCTGCCCACTCTCTGCGTGGGTGCTGCCATTTTGGCTTTGGAGTCTCTCCAAAAGTCTCTCTCTAACTTCCTGTTAGAAACCCCTTCTCCTGTGTCTCTAGCTCCCACTGGGTTCTGGAAGGGTTCACCCCCTTCTCTCCCCTTGTCTTTTGGGCCTTGGTGAGGTGATGGCTTTCCCAGACATGAGGAATAAGCTTTACCACGACGAAAGACAAAGCCTACGCAATACATGGTGGCCTTAATAAAAAAAAAAAAAAAAAGCTAAATGTAACTGCGCAAGTGCCTTCCTTTCATTCAGGAAGTGGCTTCAGGGTAAGTGATTTCAAGAATCGATTCACTTTGCTTTGGGTTAAACCTTACGGGGAAGTCGTGAGCGCCCAGGAGGAGACAGTGAAGGTGGAGTAGATGGTGTGATCGTTCAGTTCACCGCTGAACGATATTCACCGCTTCTCCCTGAGAAGGATGGTGGGCCCGTGTCCCGGAGGAGCCATGTGATTCGCTCCGTGCGACGAAATCGGAGCCGGGGGAGTGGCGGCCCCTGCCGAGCAGAAGCCGTATGAGTCTTCTCAGTGTCGGTCATTTTCTTCTCCCTCTGCCTTTGAGACCAGCAAGGTCCCGAGAGCTGGGTTGATCTTCAGCCTGCATCCCACGATCAGGAAGTGCAGCATCCCTGAGCTAACCTGGGATCCCACACAATGTGAGCAAGAAATAACCCTTTGTAGTTGTGAGCCGCTGAGATCGTAGGTGGTTACCATCCCATAACTTGCCTCAAGCTGATTAATACAAAAGACACTTACCTTGTGCTATTAAAAAAAAAAAAAAAAAAGGAAGGATTGGTTTTATAAAAGATGATCTAATGGTAAGCCACCTTGCAATATATCCTGGCCCCTTCCCACAACTGGCAAAGGCAGGATATACCCATATGCCAACAGGAGAACTCGAGTACAAAGATAGGCACATAGCCAGAAATCAACACGCAGGATAAGAGCCAAAAATTTTTAAAGGGAGACTCCCCTTCCCCAATTCTACAGCCAGATGAATTGCCTGGGTCATTTAAAAAAAATTTTTTTTGTAATGTTTATTTTATTTTTGAGAGAGAGAGACAGAGCCTGAGTAGGGAAGGGACAGAGAGAGAGACAGAGACACAGAATCCGAAGCAGGCTCCAGGCTCTGCGCTGTCAGCACAGAGCCTGACGCGAGGCTCGAACCCATGAACTGTAAGATCATGACCTGAGCTGAAGTCTGACGCTTAACTGACAGAGCCACCCAGGCGCCCCACCTGGGTCATTTTTAAAATTTTGATAAGTTGGTTGCTATAGAAATGAACATCAAAAGGGTTTGAGGGTGGAAGTTTGATGAGCTACTTGCTGTTAACAGCATAGATTTAGCCCCACTGTATTTTTTTCTGGGATTGTTGTCTTAAAAGTGATTCAGTTATGAAATTCCACTGGTTTTCTGTGGTCTGCCTCTTACCCTAATTTTCTTATAAGCCCTAATATTTTTAGTGTGTGATTTTGCAGAATGCAAAGGTCTTCAGAAATGCACATATAGTGTTATATCTGAAATGTCTGTATTATAGTAGATAACAATCCCCATATACAAATTTAAAACAAGCAAAAAGCCCATAACTCTTTCTTCATCCCTGCTTTTTTCCCCATTCAGTCATCCTGTACACATGCATGGGGTCAGGAGGAAATGTGGTCAAGGAGAAAGGACATGGCCTTCAGAATCAGACAGAACTGAGTCTAATCCTACTACCTATGTTAACTCAGATGAGCTTATCTCCCTGAGCCTCGGTTTCCTCATCTGTAACAGAAAGGGTAGAAAGACCTTTCCGGAAATTGGCCAGAAGAGAGCCAGTCTCCACGAACAAACTCAAGAGCCAATAGCTGAGTGTCCTCGAGGAGGTCCTTCCCACAGGACAGCACTTTCCAGTAGGGACTAGGCACCACCCCTGCCTACGCTCAGGGTCCTGAGCCAGAACCCCAGGGATGGGGAAAGGCCGGCGAATCTTTCACAGTCCCCCCAGATAACACGATGCCTGGTGACGCACATGGCTCTTTGAACGTAACTTGCTTCCCTCGTTCTGATTCCATGTGCAAGAAGCAACCGAGAGCATGGGACTCATGGGGTGAGAATGCCTGGGGTAGGTAGACAGAAAGTCTGGTGTGCTTAACACTGCAAATAGCACAGTGACATTCTGTGTTTATTCAAATTGCTAAAACTCACTGTGCTTCAGCTTCCTCGACTGTAACATGGGGATAATAATAGCACCTAGCTCTCCAAGTTGCCGTGAGGATTATGAGAGCTATATAGAAAGTGTTTGCAACAGTGGCTGGCCCAGGGCAAGTCCTACCTGAGTGTTTGCTATTAGTATTGTCCATCAAGCTCTGTGAGGTTGGTTAATGTCACTCTGCCTTTGCAAGCCAGTGCTACGTGGGTGTGCACAAAAGCAACTTAAGAACAAGACCCTGAAGAGTGGCTGATTTACCGAGGTTCATGCTACTTTGAAGGGACATCTCTGGGCAGCCAGAGTCCTTCCTTAGGTGATAATACGCATGCCTCATCTTGCCACGTGCCTTCGTGTTTGAAGCCGTAAATAAGGATTGTATGAAAAACTGTCTCACATGTGTTGTTGAGACACCAGGTCACTGGTGCCTTTGTCTCTTTTCTCAAGCACCACAAGTCTTTGAACTGTCGGCCAGAAACCACAAATTGGGAAGGGAGTGCCTGACAGCCTGAGGAGACTGTATCAGCTGGTTCTGACCATAAGAGAACCTGCAACGATCTAATTGCCGTTGAGTTTCTGGATTGAAATAAATTCAGCGGGAGGCGGTGGCCTTACCAGCTGGCAAGTAATAGAGCCCCACACTGGAGTATGGACGTGTCAGCACCACCCCTCTCCCCCTTACAAAACCACTCATCTTCCTTCAAGATGCAACGCAAACGTCACCTCCTCTTTGGAGCTTTCTTGAACTCCCTGAGGGTCCCCAGTGTGTCCCTATGGCATCTTCTCCGTCTCATGTACATGTGTTCCTGTCTGTCACTCCTCCTAAGAGTGTCTTAGTGACCTTAATATACCCTGCATCCAGCAGAGTGCTTGGTCCATAGTACGTGCTCACAAAAGGCTTGTTATTGAATTAATGCATTAGGTCCTGATTTAAGGCCATTGAATTAATGCAGTGGGCCCTGATTTCCCCTGTTTTCTTACTCAAGCCTGGGGCTAAAGCACATGAACCTTCAGAGCCTTTCCAGAGGCAGAGAGACAAGCCAGCCCAAATCAGAGGAGGTGGACACCTGCCCTTCCACAGCTGCCTCAAGAACATGCTGGTACAGCCTTGCACCATAAGGACTGGAAGACGCCTCCAGGTATCTAGAAGACCAGGAGATGACCTTGGGCAAGACGCATTGATACCAAACATCATTTATTCTGCAAACACTGACCAAGTGTCAACATGTGCCAGGCCATGAATGAGATTCGGTTCCTGTCCTCATAAATCGTAAGGCCTAGGTAGAAACAGACCATATGGTAACAGATGCTGGGACAGGAGGGAGCACAGGTCGCCATGGGAAGGGACACGGAAGAGAGAACTTTGAACATGTAGCAGAAGAGACAATGTCAGAGGCGAGAAGCAACTGTGGATCATGCTGCTTTGAGGAGGGAGAGCCACCTGTTCTCTCTGACGGCTAGAACAGGAGAACGGTTTTCTCCTCTCTCCCGGGAGGGCGCCATTTTGGGTATAACCATCTCCACCATTTTCCCTGAAGCCCGGAAACTGACTGCCGAGGCCCGCCATGGTCTGTCCAACGCTTTACCTGGAGTGTCTCTCGGCTGCCAGGTATGATTCTGTCCTGTCCCTAGCAACCACTAGAGACAGCCTGACCCTCCTATGGCCATGGGCAATGGGACCCACAGGATCTGACCCTCTAGTCTCAGGCATCACGTCGCCTCCCTCTCCTCGGAAGCAGATGATGTATACAGTAAGTAGACACAAACCCATGAGACACAAGATTTACCTTGGTGGGAACAAGCCCCACGTTAAAAAAGAAATAAGAATTTCCACTAACAAGTTTATTATTACTGATAGCACTTTGAATGAAGCAATGAATTTAACAACAACTATATATATATATATATATATATATATATATATATATATGAGGAAGCATGCAGTGGGTTGGAGGTTGCAGTTTCTGGAGTGCATGGGAAATCTGGGGCGGGGGGCGGGGGAGCGGGGAGGAGGCACTGGAAAGGGAGCCGGAGGCCAAAGTGGGTCCTGAAGCAGGAGTTTTCACTTAGGGCCGATAAATCACAGGGAGTCCTTCCTGGACTCATTCTCTCTTTTATTCCACAAATATGCACACAGGCGGGCGCTCCAAGGGCGCCCCCCTGTGTGCACCTGTTGGCAGCCACTGCCCTCCCGAGGCCAATCGAGGGAGCGCCCGGCTCCATGCTGTGCCTTGGGAGCCCCCCCTCCTGGCTCCAGAGGAAGGTGGGGCTGTGGCCTGGTCCAGGGTGAGGTCCAGGGCCCTGAGCTAGGCGGGCGGCAGGGAGAGGTCACTTCCTGGGTGAGGGCACTTGGCAGGGTCAGTCACGAGCGAGATCCCCTTAGCCAGGTCCTCCGGCAGATGATATGGGGAAGAGGCATCCCATCCGTGACGGGGACGGAGGGCCAGAAAAATGGGTGAGGAGACGGGAGGCAGGAGCAGAGGCATGAACCGCAATCTTCCCCCGACCCCAGCCTGCAGTGTGCTCCAGTCACCAGTCAGCGTGGCCCGGGGACTCCCGCCCGTAGCTCCACTCGTCTTCTTGCCTGTAGTCGTCCTCCTCTTCCCTCCCCGTCTGAAGCTCTCTCAGCTGCTCTGGAGGCTTCTGGTAGGCCACCCGATTCCTGCGGGCACGAGGACAGAGGGGAAGGGTTTGCCCTCGTTCTGGCGTCGGGGAGGTGGGCCTAGTGCCCTGCGTGGGAAGAGAGCCACGGGACCTGCCGTCCCTACTCCTCCAGATGCAAAGGGACACTGGGCTGCAGGACGGGCAGGGGGCACAGATTTGCTCTGCTCATGAGCTCAGGGTGTCACGGGAACAGGCCGGCTCCACTAGACAAGGAGGGGCCAGACGGTGGCAGGGGCTCAACCCCAAGCTTGTCCCTGCACAGGCCACAGGAAGCCTGGGGAACCAGGGGCCTTGGAGTCAGGTACCAGGCCTGCAACGCCACCTGGGGACAGCTGTGCCCAGTGCTGGCATGACTAGAAGAGGCCATGAGGAGCTGTGACGCTTCCTCCCACACTGCTCAGACCCTCGCCAACGGGTGTCCCCAGACACTCACTGCCTTGTGACCTTGGCCTCGTCCTTCCCCCGGCAACAGCAGCAGTAGACGACAATGCCGACGACAATGATGGCTGCAGCCAGGCCCCCCGCAATGCCCGCATACAAGGCCACGTTCATGGAGGCTGCAAGACACAGAGCAGGGCAGGTGCACCTCCCAGGCCAGAAGCCCAGGCTCTGGGGGCGTGAGCAGAGCTGACGATGACGAACCGTGCTGAGGGATTCCTCTGGAAAGGCCCAGTCCCCCTCCCAGCCGAGGGGCCAGCGCAGCCAGCTTCTAGTAACACTCCATGAGGCATGGCCTTGTAGGAAGGTGACCAGGTGGGGCTGGGAAACACTCTTCAGGATGGAGGTGTATACAAAGATACACAGGCCAATCGACTTGGGTCCCAACACTCCCTGGGCTACCCAGGCTCCTGAAACGTCCTCAGTTGTCAGCCATGCCAGGTCCTCTCTAGCTTGTCCTTGAGCTGGTCAGGGTGACCGGGTAAGGTCCAGACTCTGTGGCAGCTGACTCTGGGCACCTCCCCATAGCCACCGAGCAGCCCTAAGGGCAGGCGGACTGAGCAGGTCTCCAGAAGTCAGTCTGAGGCTCTCTTCCAAAAAACCAAGGGAACAGGACTGGCCTCTAGACAAGGGAGCCTGGGACAGGAGCGTCTGGCCGAGGTCACCCCAGCTACCCTGCCAGCCGGAGACCCTAAAGAGGCTGCCCCAACTCACCTCCACAGGGTCTCCCTCAGCTGCCTCTTCCCACCCCAAGCCAGTGATCTCCTGGCCTTCGTCCACCCCCCTTACCCTTCCCCCTCCCCCCACACCCAAACTGCTCTTACGAGGTCTGACAGCCACAGTGATGTTACAGGACTTCTCTCCCACCTCATTTCTGGAGGTGCAGATGTAATAACCCGACATGTCTGTGGAGATGTTCTTCAGAGACAAAGTCTGGCCTGTGACTGGGAAGGAAGGACAGTCAGGGTGAGGAGACTGGTCAACGCAGTTCAGTGGAAACAGCTGGGATTTCGGAAGCCTGAATTCCTAGGTGGATACAAGCACTGCCACTGAACTTGTCTGAGCCTCATCCGTAAGGTGGACCAAATGTCCACCTCCGGGCCTTCTAGAACAACTGCAGGCCAGAAGCGCAATTCTGAAGTGCTTAGAATTCAAACCCCCTGGGTTCGCAGCCTGGTTCCACCACTGATTAATTTTGCGGCTTTGGCCCAGGAATTTAGGTGCACTGAACCTTAGCTTCTTTATTTACAAATGGAAATAGTCATAATCCGCGGCGCACACGGTAATTGTGGGCATAAAATGAAGTACTAATCGATACAAGCCCACAGCAGAATGCCTGGTGTATTGCAAGTGCTCAGGAAACATAAAATACGTTAGGCATGACATGAAAATGCTTTATAAGTAGAAAATGTGGCTGTAACCACTTTTATGATCTTCTGAAACCGAATCCCTTAGCTTGGACTCATGGGAGAAGTCTCTAAGAAATCAAGAACGGTCCAGTTGTCCTCGTGAGACACCGTCCTGCTGAATCTGTGATCCTGTGGGTTTCTTCACCTGGAAAGGGAGAGCTTTATGCTTACACGTGCTTCCTGTCCTCAAAGACGCTTCGTCATAACTGCTGTTTGGAGTGGAGAGTGAGAGACCTTTCCGTCTAATTTGCTGCAGAGTCAACCTCATAAGATTCTGCTGCCACCAGGTGGTTCCGTTTCATCCAGAGGAGACATCTGACATGGCAAGCAGGATCTAGTCACAGCACTGCTCAGAGGTGGCCTACCAGCTCCAGTAACAGGTCCTGGCTTTCTCTGACTTATTTCACTTAGCATTACACTGTAGGTCCATCCATTGCAAATGGCAAGATGTCATTCATTTTATGGCCGAATTATATACATATATATATATATATATATATAATCCAATATATATATAATCCATTATATATATATCTATATATCTATATATATATTTATGTATCACTTCTTCTTATCCATTCAACAATCAATGGGCACTTGGGCTGCTTCAATATCTTGGCTATTGTCAACAATGCTGCTATAAACGTAGGGGTGCGCGTATCCCTTTGAATTTGTGTTTTTGTATTCTTTGGGTAAATACTTTAACTTTCTGAGGAAACTCCATCCTGTTTTCCACATACTTGAAATTTAAGAAACAAAACGAATGAGGGGCGCCTGGGCGGCTCAGTCAGTTACGCACCCGACTTCAGCTCAGGTCATGATCTCACGGTCCGTGAGCTCGAGCCCCGCATCGGGCTCTGGGTTGACAGCTCAGAGCCTGGAGCCTGCTTCGGATTCTGTGTCTTCTTCTCTGTCTCTGCCCTCCCCTCACTCACACTCTGTATGTCTCTCTCTCTATCAAAAATAAAGAAACATTAACAAAAAGAAACAAAACAAATGAGCGAAGAGGAAAGAGAGAGCGAGAAATCAAGAAACAGGCTATTATTAATAGAGAACAAATTGATGGGCAACAGAAGGGAAGAGGGTGTGGGGTGGGTTAAAGAGGTGATGGGGATTAAGAAGTGTACTTGTGGCGATGCGCATTGGATGTTGTACGGAATTGCTGAGTCACTATAGTTTATACTTGAAACTCATATAACATTGTATGTTAACTAACTGGAATTGAAATTAAAACTTAAAAGAAAAATAGCAAAGGCCAGGCTTCCTAATATGATCACAGGGTTACAGATCTGGTCCTGCATTCACACTAGCTTTATCTCTTGCCAATTCCCCTGGTGTCCAGACCAGCCCCTGCCCCGCCTCCACGCTCTGGCAAGATAGTCGCTTGGTGTGGATTTTCCTGGTCTGGATGTGCTACCCGGTAGACTTCCTCAAGGACGATTTCCTACGATTTTTTTTAACAATCGTGTCTGGACGGCGGACCAAATATTTCCATCTCCAATGTCACAGAGGTAACTGGAGGCTCAGAGAAGCCAAGGTACTTGCCCAAGGTAGCAAAATTAAGAAATGACCAAGCGTCACAAAAGTCCTGTTTTAGGTCTAGAACTCCCTGGAGCAACTGACAGTTGTCTTCAAAAATACATATACATTCTAAAAACAACGTATGTTCGTTATAAGACTTTGTACATAACATTAAGCTATTATTTCAATTCAGTCCAGTCCAGAAAATCTTCAGAGGCTGCTCGCATCAGCTCGAAACAAGATGAGGAGGGTCTGTGTCCTCCTGGTAGGAAAATGCTAGATATGAAACCAGGGTGACCACAGGGTGATTAGAGTTCAAAGCAGAAATGCTATTTGGGTTTACAGTAAGGGAGTTTAAACTCATCCGAAGGGGCAGGGAAAGCCGGTATAAAGAGCAGAGAATAAAATAAAATCATCTATAATCTCACCAGCTAGAAATAACAGCTGGTGATTTGGGTTATTTTCTTCCAATCTTTCCCCATGCACTTTCTTTAGATTCTTCCCTTGAAACCCACAGCAGTATTTCTGGATGCTCACTCTCTATAAAATGCTACCTCTTCTCTCCTATAGTCTCACATACCTCTGAGTGTTTTCTGGAATATTGCTTACATGTGACATTAACATACGGTGCTAAGAAAGGGGTCCATGACCTAACAATTTTAGACATCATCAAGAGAGGGTTAAATCCGTTTTTGAAGAACACAACTCTTAGAGCTTCTAATATGCTAATGAGCACCGCGTATCCATAAAATGGGCGTTATAGAAGGGATACGGGAGTGCTGATGTGTAGGGGCACTTGGACCCCAATGTTTATAGCAGCACTCTCAACAATAGCCAATTTACAGAAAGAGCCTAAATGTCCATCAACTGACAAATGGATAAAGAAGTTATGGCTTCTATATACAATGGAATGCTCCTTGGCAATGAGAAAGAATGAAATCCTGCCATTTGCAGCAACGTGGATGGAACTGGAGGGTATTATGCTGAGTGAAATAAGTCAGTCAGAGAAGGACACATATCATATGTTTTCACTCATATGTGGATCTTGAGAAACTTAAAAGAAGACCATGGGGGAAAGGAAGGGGAAAAAATAGTCACAGAGAGGGAGGGAGGCAAACCATAAGAGACTCTTAAATACAGAGAACAAACTGAGGGTGGATGGGGGTGTGGGGGAGAGGGGAAAGTGGGTGATGGGCATGGAGGAAGGCACCTGTTGGGATGAGTACTGGGTATTGTATGGAAGCCAATTTGACAATAAATTACATTTAAAAAATAAAAAAAAAATGGGGGTTATAGTATTAACGGTCTTATTTTGTAAACTAACCCAATTTTTTTTTTTAAGAGGCATCTAGAAGGAACACACTTTGGGAAATGCTCTATGACCCTGGGAATACTTAGGGGGTCTATAGCCCCTATCAGAATCCCACTCCTCAGAGTGAGAGATGCGGTCTACGTGTAAGGTATATACACACAGCACATTGCAGACAGATCAGGACAGAAGACTTCAGAGTGTCTCCTAGGACCTTCCGGTTATCAGAGGCCAGCTTTGGGCTCCGGGCCTTGTTCCTCAAAGGGAACGGTGGACATTAGAAACTGCTGTGGGATTAACCAGTGCATATCCAGTGCCACAAGACCTGTTCTTATCCTGACTTGGGGCTCCCAAACCCCTTTTCCTCTTGGAAAGGACCTAGCACAGTTTTCTGAAAGTCCGCTAAAGCTAACGTTTCCGCTGCAGTGGCGGCACCTTGTGGTCAACAAGGGGGACGCAGTGGGAAGTCAGCCTCCCACTTCCCAGGGCTCCTGCTGGAGAGAGATTTCCCCACCGAGGAACCCTGGTCTCCCAGGGGCACTGATGTCGAATTGGCAAGATTTAGCTTTCCCGTTCCCGGCCGCTGTCCATTCGTCCCCCCCCAACCCCGATCCTATGGCTTCTCCGCAAGCTCGGGCTGCCACCTCTCATCCAGGACCCTCAAGATCCTCCCTGGCTGCGGGGCCTGTGCCCACCCCTCAACCTTTCAAGAACCTCCCCCCCTAAAGTGCTCTAGCCCCCAGAATTACCCTTCCCTCCTTCACTGATACCCCAATCCCTACTCCATCAGTTCATGACGCTCAGCTGACTGGGTTGGGGTTTACCAAGGATGTTCAGAACTATCACACATGGGATCTCCTCTTATCCTCCTTACAGCCCTCAGGGAAGGTGGTATAACGATCATCCTGGTTTTCCAGATGAGGATAAGTGTCAGAGGGGCTGTAAGTGACTTACAGCTACAAAGTGTCGAGGTCAGGACTGAAATTCCTGTTTGGAACGGGCTGCATGTTGAGCCCAGGGACGGGGGACTTTTTCTTTTCAGTTTGTTTCCTGACCAAAGGTCAAATACCAAGCTTCCCAGTACAAAGCTGGTCTCCAGGCAACCACAGCTGAACCTACCGTCTCCTTTTCTGAGAATGTGGGACCCTTACAGCGGACCTGGTCATGTGGGTGGGCACGCCCATAAACAGGGGCCAGGTTTGGGAAGCTGAGGTTCAGCGGAATCTAAGATGAACCAGCCTGGATCTGGAATGGGTATGAGAAATTCCCACCCTTGAGTGGAGCCATAGAGTTAGACTGGGGGCCTCAAACGTATACTTCAGGACATGACCGTAGTCAAAATTAAAATCCTCCTCTCCTCAGTGCTTTTGCACAGAGTGGTTATCCAGACACGCTCATTCAAGAGAATTGAGTTGCAGGGAATGAAGATAACAAATGAACATTTACTATGTGCTTCCACTGAGTGCTTTACATGAGTCACTTTTATTTCCCACAACAACCTATAAGATGGGTATTATCAATGAGTTAACTTAGAGATGCTGCAAGATATCAAAGGCTGACTGCAGGGTGGGGGAAAGGGACGGCCTTCAGGGGGGCCTGATTGGTCAGCCTCAGCCAATCACCTGCATTTTGGGGTGGGCGGGGGCACCTGTCTTCCCCGCCGTCTTCCCTGTTACCTGGTGGGGCTGGCCGCTCCTGGTTCAGGATGTCGTAGGTCCTCCAGCTGTACTGAGGGGCAGGAGAGCCCTCCTTTGATTGGCAGGTCAGCTGGATGTTGTTCCCAATGATGGTCTCTCCCTCGATGCCGCACTCTGGTTTGGAGGGTAGGACTGTGTAGGCGAAGGACCAAAGAGAAGGCATGAATCAGGCGGGACTTGGGGACAGCCACCTCCTGCCCCAGAAATACACGCATACTGCTTTGTTTGTTCTCAGGTGGAGAAGTTCATAGCCTGGTGGTGACAAATACTGCTGGAAGGTCAGTGCAGCCCGAAATGTCTCCTCCGTGGCCTGTCACCATCACAGAGAGGCAGTGCCACAGGAAGCATCCTGAGTGCAAGATTAGAGTCACCACTGTTATAAATGTGGGTGACACTGAGGCCCAGAGAGAAGACTAGGCAAGAGCCTGGTGGGACTAAAACCCAGGTCATCTGACTTCCACTTCCAGTGCTCTCTCCACCAGCCCATTCAAGTTCCCCCTAATGTTGGCTCATCTGTGCCATTTTAGGGAAATCTTGCAATCCCTCAGTGTTCCCATCTGTAAGACAAGGGGACAATAGACTTTTTCTGTAAAGGGTCAAAGGTAATATTTTGGACTTTGTGAGCCACATTGCGCTCTGTCACTGCTTCGACTTTTTCAATAAAGCTTTATACACACAAAAACCATTCTTAGCTTGCAGGCCATGTATGAACCGGCCCAGGCTGGATTTGGCCACATCTGCCCACCCCTGGATTAGGGGAAAACCCCTCTCTCTGGAGCCCTTCAATTCAAACTTCTTAGGAATATTCCCTTTGTGTTAAGCATGACCCTTGTCCCATGTTTTGCTGATAAAACGCCAACTGCTCGGAGCAACTGGGTGATTGGAAAAACCCCAGGGGGCAGCAGAGTTGCATTCTGGGTGGAAAATGAAGCCAGAAACGGGGGGGGGGGGGGGGGGGGCTGGACAGAGAGGCAGAGACAGGGAAAGGGAAGCCTACAGAAAGGAGGCTCCAAAAACCAACAGCCCCCCTGAACTCAATCCTAACCTGATCTCCCATAATTCCTGAAGACCTTAAGCCGGTGTTTTTCACTCGGCACTAACTACCACTGTGTAGGGGGGTTCATTCTACAAACCATATTGGGCACCTATTATGTCTGATACCGCTGGGCACTGGGACGACATAGTGAGCGACTTCCTGTGTTCAAGGAATCCGGTGGGGACGAGAGACAAGTAACTGGACAATGACCAGGCAGGAGGCAAGGCTGCTAGGGTAGGGAAGGGACTCTGACCCCATCGCATCCTGGGCTGGGACCTGAAGGAAGAATGAGACTAAACAAGGCCAATAATGGAGATGGTGGTGGTCAGAGAGGTGAGGGCACTCCACACAGAGGGAACAGCATGTGCAAAGGCTCTGAGGCAGGAAGAAGCATCAAGTATGCGTGAGGTTTCAGGCAGTGTCCTGGGGCAGGGAAGAGGAGGACACGCAGTGCAGAGGGCTATTACTGAACTGCTGTGTGGCAGGCCTGTCCCCTCCACCTCTTTCTTTAGACCCTTGCCCAGGAAATAGTGCTGCACTGAGTGGTCACGGAACGTGGAGACTGCCTTCCGGTCTTGCGTAGCCCCACCAGGAGTTGCTGGGGGAAGCTACCCAGAATGCTCTCTCTACCCAGAATGCTACCCTCTCCCTGCCAACCAGAACCAGTTTTTCTCTGAAACAGTCAGGGGGTTTGTAGGTGTGACCCACATCTCCTGCTGCTTTAGGGAGGGACAGCCAGGTGTGGGACAAGCATGGAACACATTACAGGTGCTCCCCTATGCCAGCCCGGTTGGACAGCCCCTAAACCTAAGAGGCCCGAAGTTCAAGAACAGGCTTCTTCCATCTTGGTCCAGGCGCCAGGAATGAAGCAGCCCGGGAAGGAAGAGGCTGCTGCCTTCACCGCCCTGACAAGGAGCCCTCCTCTCTGCTGGCCCAGCAAGCAGGTACCCGGGGGGGGGGGGGGGGGGGGGGGGGGCCACGGCTTCCCAAGAGACTGGCTCTAGGTCAGGGCTGGGGAGCCAAGCTTTGCCTCTGCACTCTCCAGAGGTACAGGAACATCCCTCTCCACTCATCAAAAGCATCACCCTGTTGCCCAGTATGCCTTTACCAAGGGACTAAAACTTTATTTCACAGAGAGCTGGCCGAAAATACAGTATCCCCTGAGAAGTGTCACAACAACCAGCGTCATACGAAGTGCGCATAAACTTAGCCAGGCCCCTCTGTGTCCAGGTTTCTCTCTGGGATCCAAGACAAAAAGGGGAGACAAGGGTCCGAGGCAAAGGAGCATAGAAAAGCAATCTAAACAAACCGGAGGCTAGCTTCGCTAGGGGAAATTATCAAATCCTTAACTCACTCCGGAGGCAGAAGAGATGACAAGAGACCAACCAGCGCCTAGGAGGCCAGCCTTCTGGAGGAATGTGTCAGTATTTGTCACCCCGGGGCCACTAACCTCAGCCCCCAAGCTGCCCTCCCGCCTCAACCCAGCCTAGGCACACCCGCCCTCACTGTGTCCAGACCCTTCACTAAGGGTTCCCTCCCCAGCCCCCACCCCATCCGAACTAGCTAGGGCCTGGAGTCAGCTCTAGTTCAAATAGTCCCTCCGCCCGCTGCGCAGCTGTGAAGCCTGCGGGGCTCCCGGAGATCTCGGGTTCTGGGTGGGCTCGTCCTTCCCCCCAGTTTGTAGCTGGAAGGATTTCAGGAGCTGGAGCGCTGGGGGGGCCAGCCCGGGGCGCTAGGGCACCGCGTCGCTCCACAGCCTGCACCTCCCGCTGAGGACGCCAGGGAGCGCCAGAGGCCGGGGAGACGGGCTGTCCCGCCCCCGGGCCAGGTGGCTTCCCCGGCTCGGTGACCAGCTCCGTGGGCTCCGCCTCCGTCCGGAAGCTCTCTGCTCGGTGTTTACGGTGAGGTCACCCGGCCCGAGGGGGCGGCCCCATATAATTAAAGCCCTTCTGCCTAAAAATAACCCAGTGGCAAAGGCATTTGGAAACTTTTTTTTTTTTTAAGATTTTTATGGGATTCCTTAACCTTTGGTACAAAATGATTTCTCACTTTCTTTCGCGCTCTCTTCCTCTGTTTGAAAGCAAAACGTTGGTTTCACCGAGTTCCACCTTCCCAGATTAAACTGTATCTTTTGCCCTTCCAGCTAGCCAGTCCCCGTTTTACAATGAAGCTGGCCCTGAGAGGGGAGGGAGGAGGCGGACGTTCACACTAAGGTGACGTCTGGGTGCCCAGCCCCGAACCAGCGCGCGTTGGCCGCTGAACACGGGAGCTGCTTAAGGGAAGCCGGAAGGAGACAGAATCAGCCAGAAAAGGACCAGGGGAAGCGAGGGATTCAGCCGGGGGCTACCAGGCAATAAGCAGTGCAGAATAGAAACCAGCGAAAAATGCGCGTTTTCTTGGCTTGGTGCTCTCTCTCTCCCGGGAGCTGATGCAGATAAAAAACGAAGAGCTATGCGCACAGAACGGTTTGTTGCAACATTGTTTACAAAGCCTTAATTGGAACGGGCTGCATGTTCCGTCCAGGGACGGGGGACGCTGCACCCACTTGCTGGAACTGCGGGGGCGGGGGGGGGGGGCTTCGAGGGCGCTCAGGGCTAGGGCAGCAGGAAGTGCTACGTGTTAGGCTACAAATTCGGTCAGTCGGGGACCGAGCTGGAAGTAAACGCGCACAAGCATAAAACCTAGGGACACCACTGAATTTCTTTTTTAGTTTCTCTCCCTCTCTCTTTTTTTTTTCTTATTAGTATTTTTAAGAGGGGAGGGATCACCAGACGCCCTTATATGTGTTTGGATCAAGGTCGCTACACTGGGAGACAGCGGGCGAGCAGAGCTCCTTGAGCTCTGTGTACTTGAGTCTCTTACGCGAGGAGCCCTCCAGACAGCGGGCCCCCTGCTCGAACGAACGGCGCTAGCTAGCCCAACACATCGGGACACCCCACCTAGATTGGGAGCAACTAAAACACAGCGGTAAAAATGCTATAGAGGATAGAGTGTGATGATGACAGCCTGGTCCCTGAGATGAGAGGGGGTGGGGATGTTTCCAAGGGTCTAAGACCCTCTAGAGCTCCCAGTGAAGACGCAGAAACCGTGGCTCGTGCACTCACGGGGCCGTCTCCCAGACCCTAAGCAAAGACCTTCCCGGAGAAGAGCAGTTACAGACTCTCGCTTATCAATGAGCCTCGTGTCCAAGATGTGGGTGTTCTATGGGCAAACGAGGGCGAGGGGCACATCCAGGGCTGACACGGCTTTGCCCCCTCCAACCTTCTTTTGTTGGCCCCGGGCAAAGCACAAGTTACTGCCTGGGGTGAGATCAAACATCATCCTCAAGCTTACCTCTGCTATCCACTCAAAGAGACGGTACTTTGAAAAGGAAAATAAATCTAGAAGGATTCGGGAATCATCCTGAACTGTAGCCATTGCTGGCTGGGAGTGACAGGCTTGTGAGGTGGAGCAGTGAAGGGCTTTGGGTTTGGGCTGTCCTGTTTCCATGGAAGCTTGGAGAATCTTCTACAGGTCATTCAGCCTCTTGAGCCTCAGTGTTCTCTTCATCAAGCATGAGTGTTAATGTCCGCTTCCACCGATAGATTGCAAAGATTAGAAGCCCTGATATCTGTAAAGCTCTCAGATGCCTGGTGCATACCTGGTCCTCAGTAAATGGGAGCCGTTAGCACCATGAATTTCTGGCAACTTTCACACAGACAGAGGTCATTGCAAGTTGATGGTAGTTTTCTCTCTATTTAAGATAAATCCCCTCTGTTTGCAGAGCAGGAGGACACAAAGAATTTGGCTTTGGGGATGGGTGCAGGGTTGTGAAAGGGTTCCTTGCCTGCCTCCTGCACACAAAGAAAGGCTCTGCATTTGTCCACAGGAGGCCTGGAATATTCTACAGAGATGCCTTGTTATTGAAGGTCATTGAATCTGATATACATCTTCCTAGATGAGAGGACTTAATATTTTTAACATGTCATTCCTTTGCAAATTAGGGTGTAAATTGACCATACTTCCAGTAAACTTTTATTTTTTTAATTTATTTTTTAATGTTTATTTATTTGAGAGAGAGAGAATAAGCAGGGGGTGGGCAGAGAGAGAGGGAGGCACAGAATCCAAAGCAGGCTCCAGCCTCTGAGCTGTCAGCACAGAGCCTGACACAGGACTGAAACTCACAAACTGTGAGATCATGACCCGAGCTGAAGTCAGCCGCTTAACCGACTGAGCCACCCAGGCGCCCCCAATCAACTTTTATTTTAAACTAAGCAACATGTTAAAAATTAACGTGGAAGAGTAAATGTGTAAAAACTGACAAAATTGTTTGGGAAAAGTTTAGCAAGAAAAGATATTACACGGTGCCAGATATTAAAAGCCTGATAGCTCCAACTAAAATATACATATCAATCCTGATCATAAACATGCTGTAATCAAAACCATGTCATATCAGCAGAGGAATAATCAAAAGGAAAATGAACAAAATGAAGAGTAAAAAAACAGCCATGTCTGTGTAAGAACTTAATATGTGACAAAGCTGGAAGTCCGGTGAAATAATAAGTGTTTCTTTGTTGCAGCAAATGATGCCGATGTCATTGACTGTCCATTTGGAAGAAAACAAAGTTAAACTCCCAGCATCCTATTTACACAAGTAAATTCCAGATATAATAAAGGTCTGAGTGTAAAAAATAAGACTTAAAGACATAAGGAAAGAACATTAAGTTCATTTTTATAGTCCCAAAGGCAGTGGAGAGAGACGTTCATGACAAGCCCCAAATGCATGACAGAAATCGTCAACAAGACAAAGATCGGGACTTCTGTGTCTCAGAATTTCCACCACAATTTCCAGGACGGCAAGTGTCCTCAGAATTAAGGAGAAGCATGAGAAAGGTCCCAGCAGCCTCTCCAGGAGCAAACCCTTGGGTTATCCGTCACCCTCCTCCCACCCACGGGAAAGAAGCCTGGAGGTTCATTAGGGAGGAGATTCCTTTGAGGAGGTGCTCAGGAATAGAGATCCAGAAGCATTTCCCTCCTTTTTTTTTGTTTTGAGTTTTTATTTTGTTTCTTTTGAGAGAGCAACACAGAGAGAGAGTGGGGGGGGGGGGAGGGCAGAGAGAGAGAGAGAGAGAGAATTCCAAGCAGGCTCCGCACTGTCAGTACAGAGCCCGGGAGGGGGCTCGAACTCACGGACCATGAGATCATGACCTGAGCGGAAATCAAGAGTCAGACGCTTAACTGACTGAGTGACCCAGGCGCCCCTCCCCACCTCCTTCTTTTAGAAGTGAAGGAGGCATGTCCCCCATCTCAAGTCAGGGAGGCACCCAGAGAATCCCACATGGAGACTGGGGTGCTCTGCCATTAGAGCGGGCATCTCTCATTCCCTGGCTGAAGCTCCCTGAGTGACAGAAACCTGTAAGCTCCTGGGTGCTGATCCTGCAACCCAATGATGGAAGGACTTTATAGTCGCTCCTGCGTTTCTGGGGACCCATCTGAAGACTGTGGGACCTGCCTGTTGCCGAGAGAAGCTGGCTGGAGCAGGCTGCGAAGGCAGGGTAAGGGCAGGGGCCGATTCGTGTCATACGGAAGGACTCTGCTTGCTGGGCTGCAGGGAGCCCAGAGTGGGTGCGCAGAGAGCAGGAGTGAGTGCCACAAGCAGGGGCTGGGTAGAGAAAAGGAGGGGGGCACACACACTACCTGTGTCAGGTGGAGGAACCCACCATGGCACCCCTAAAAAGGCTGTGGTGGGGAGGTCCGCTATGACTGGAATTGTATGAGAGCCAGGACGGAGATATACCTGGTCCAGCCAGGTGAGCAGGCCTTTGCCTTTTCCCCTTGATCCCTGCCTCCCTTGGCCATGGCCTCAGAGGAGCCACATGGCCTCACGGGGTGGAAGGAGTTGGACTAAGGAGGGGAAGGAGACAGACCCAAGCCCTCACTCCCCGCCGCTGGTCCCTAAGCTTTAGGGGGTTGGGCCCGACTGGGGGATAGTGAGGCCTATTAGTGGTTGGATTAAGATTTTGATTTAGGCTCAACTGATTTTTTTTTTTTTCAGCTAACGAATGAACAATATTTACGAAAATTTAAAAGATAGGTAACATTCGGTACTGGTAAGGATATGGGGACACAGTTATGCTCAGATAATGCTCCCAGCAATGTAAGTTGCTCTGGGGTAAACACTTTGCTGGGACGGATTGCCATTTAATGAGAGCATAGTCTTTGACCCAGAAATCCTACTTTTTTCTTTTTTTTTTTTTTTAATTTTTTTTTCCACGTTTTTATTTATTTTTGGGACAGAGAGAGACAGAGCATGAACGGGGGAGGGGCTGAGAGAGAGGGAGACACAGAATCGGAAACAGGCTCCAGGCTCTGAGCCATCAGCCCAGAGCCTGACGCGGGGCTCGAACTCACAGACCGCGAGGTCGTGACCTGGCTGAAGTCGGACGCTTAACCAACTGCGCCACCCAGGCGCCCCTGGAAATCCTACTTTTAAGAATCTATCCAATAAAAATAAAAACAACAGAGTGGAAGAATAGCTATGTATCTATTGATACCAGTATTGTGCATACAAAAAACAATGGGAACAGCCTGAGAATATCCACCAGTATGGAACAGTGGAACAAATCGTAGTACATCCATGTGACCGAACGTATGCTAATAGGTAGCTCTATCAATATTGACCTGGAGAAATATGCACGTCACATTACCCAAGATAAGTTGCAGGGTGATCTTTATAATATGATCTCTTTTTTTTCCCAAAGGAAAGGAAAGAAAGAAAAAGTGTGTGTGTGTGTGTGTGTGTGTGTGTGTGTGTGTACATGCACACACATGTGCGCATGTGCGTGTTTTGAAAGCACATGGAGAAAAGTATGGAAGAATACACATCAGTACCACCACTAGCTACTGTGCTGGTGGTAGACCGGGAGGAAGAGACAGTTAATTATTCTTTATTCAGGGCTATACTGTTTGGCATTATATCAACAAATGCTTCCAGGCAGCCACTTTATTCAATTAAAAAGAAAATCCCACCAAGTAGCGTAAAGGGAGACTACAAAGGAAAATGATCCATCGTTTGGGTTTAAAGTGTTAGCGCAGAGCCCGGAGGCTGCTTCAGATTCTGTGCCTCCTTCTCTCTCTCTGCCCCTTCCCCACTCATGCTCTGTCTCTCTCTGTCTCTCAAAAATAAATCAATGTTAGGGGCGTCTGGGTGGCTCAGTCGGTTGAGCGTCCGACTTCGGCTCAGGTCATGATCTCACGGTTCGTGAGTTCGAGCCCCGCGTCGGGCTCTGTGCTGACAGCTCGGAGCCTGGAGCCCCCTTCGGATTCTGTGTCTCCTCCTCTCTCTGCCCCTCCCCTGCTCATGCTCTGTCTCTCTCTGTCTCTCAATAACAAATAAACATTAAAAAGATTTTTTTTTTAAAATGAATAAATGTTAAAAAAAATAATAAAAAATAAAGTGCTGCTCACCTCCCAGGGTAGAGGCCATTCCTCCTATTGGACATAGAAGAGGCATTGACTAAAATGTTCCCAGTAACAGTTGGACTCTGAGTCAGGTGCCTACTTTCTCTGGGCCTCATCTACAAAATGCAGATACTAAAGTAGATGTCTGGCCCTCAGCACCACAGAAAGGCACCGTGAGAGCCCTTATCTAGGATCTGCGATTTCTCTTTGCTTCTCCCTAATAAGTTCGCCTTGAAAAGGAAGAGAGCTTGGGGCATGGGGAAGAGCACTGGACAGAGCAGGGACAGAATTTCCCAGGCTGACCCCGGGGCCACTCCAAACAGGCCTTCTCCTCTGCCCGGGGAACTGTCCTTGGTGGACACAGCTCAGAATAAAAAGGGAGGAGCAGCCCCCTGCCCTGGGGGAATCTGGCTTTACCTGACCACCAGGGAGCTCCTCCTCCCTGCACCCCTCCCAGCACCACGGCCCTGCTGGCCCAGGAAAGAGATGGAGACACTCACCGAAGACTAAGAGCTGGACACGTGACTTTGGGGTGCCTCCCAGGTCCTCCATCAGTGACACTGAGCACTCGTAGGTGCCATTGTCCTCCATAGTCAGCTGACCGATAGTGACGGAGGCATCTGAGATCTCAGCGTTGCCAGATACATTGACTCGGTCCTTGTAAAGTTCACCACTGATGAGGGTTTTGGTCAGAAATTTCCAGATGAGCACCATTTCCTGGGAGGAAGAAGAAACGGCACTCGGTCTTACCCCAAGTCTCAGCACGGAGCTTGCAGCCCGTGCTGACCACCCTCACCCATCGTTCCCAAGCCCAAAGTGCTGACACACCAACCCATCAGAACAAACAGCTCTAATACGTGGTGCCCGTTTGCGGATCCCTTTATTGTGCATGTATATTTTTAACGAAAACTTTGGACGAGCTGGGCAGGTAGGCCGTTCATACCGCAGGGGCACGTGGGGATAACTGGGGCCTTCTCAGACCCCCACACTGTCGCCTTTCGTACAGGTGGCAGTTCTGGCCTCTCTCTTACCCATCCAATGTCAGTCCATTGTTCTCATTCATTCAGCCAACCCATATTTACTGAGCACCTATTATGCGCCATACGTGGTGTTAGGCAGCCCCCCTCGGCTTCCAAGCCCACTTTATCTACTTGACTCGTGCCTTTGGAATGTGTTCATTCGTTGACATACTCGTTGTTTACCAAAACGAACATGACACTGGCTCAGATCACTACTTTCTAGCCAGACTGCCTCTATTCAAATTCCAGTTCTTCCACTTACCAGTTGTATGACCTTGAGCAAAATGCTGACCTCCCTGTTTCCTCCTCTATGAAATGGAGATCAAAATAAGGAGGACAGTAGATAATATATGCAAAGCAGTTAGGGCTTTGCCCGACATGCTAGGTTTGCTGTGAGCACTTGACATAATTGTTCCCGAGGACCTACTAGGTGTGCCTGGCATTCAAAAATGGGTCACTCATGATTTCTGCCCTTAAAGAATAACAAGAGCGATAGGCAACCCAATGTTAACAACGCCCGATAATTAGCTATGGGATCTCAGAAGAGAGGTATTGCTTCTAAACTGGGAAATCAGGGAAGCCTTCCTGGAAGAGTTCCCGGAAGACAGTGCCTTGGACCCCAAAGGACAAAGGAGAACCGGCCAGGCAAAGGGCTGGGGAGTTGGGGCGGTGCCTGTTGGAGGAAGACAGACGTATCTGGCATTTTAGGCAAACGGAGAACAACGGGGATGGTCCTCGGAGTGGGAAGCTCCGGGTCAACCCCAAGTGGTTCATAGGAAAGGAGGTGAGTGTGTAGTGAAGGGTGGGTGGGAGGTGAGCCACGGGCAGGTAGCAATGAAGATCAGACTGCTGTCTACTGAGCACGTGTTGCATGCTGGGTACTCTTCTAAGCACTTTGTATGTATTGTCTCACTTAATCCTCACAATACCCCCATGATGGAGGTATTATGATTACACCCATTTCACACATGCAGAAGCCAAGGCACCGAGAGGTTAAGGACTTCTTCCAAGTTTACATGGTTAACTGAATGGCAGGGCAGGGATTTGAACCAGATGTTCTGGCTTCAGAGCCTGAACTCTGGTGATTCTATGTTACCAGATTGCAGGCTCTGGGTATATGGGCCTGAATAGTTTGCATTTTACCCCCAAAGCATGGAGAGCCTGCGTATTTCAACCCAGGGTGGGAAATGAATTAGAAGGAGAAGGAAAGGCGGTTAGGAAATCTGCAGTTAGCAATTCAGATGACAAGTGATGGGTCTTGAGGTAAGGCTGTGCCCATGCAGATGGGAAGAAGGAGTGAATTTGAGGAGCGTGAAGGGGACAGACAATGGGACTTGGGGCGTATTAAATGTATAGGGTTGGGGAGTGGCAGACGTCAAGGGTGAGAGTCTTTGGCCCGGATATTTGGGTGTGTGGTGATGTCACTTCCAAGAGAGGCAACACCTAGAGAGAGAATGGGTTTTTTAACGTTTATTTATTTTGAGGGGAGGGGCAGAGAGAGAGAGGGAGAGAATCTCGAGCAGGCTCCGTGCTCAGTGCAGAGTCTGACGTGGGGCCCCATCCCACCAACCGAGAACACGGAGATCATGACCTGAGCCCAAATTAAGAGTCAGATGCTTAACCGACTGAGCCACCCAGGTGCCCCGAGAGAGAGAATGTCCTAAGACAAACTTCATTCTGTGCTAAACGTGATGTGCCTGACGTGTTGATGGGACACGGGGGCGGGGAGCAGGGGGGCGGGGGGAGTTCGGTAGGAGCTGGGCTCCAAGGGATGGGGTATTGGGAGTCAGTGACCTAGATGTTGACGGAGCCGTGGGCCACATGAAGCCGCCCCAGGTAAATGAAGAAGGTGCGCCAAGTGCCGGGTTACTTCGTTCTGAAAGGTCAAGGGGAGGTCAGAGAGGTAGGAAGAAAACCCAGGATGAGACTGCCGAAAGGCCAAGGGAGGAAGATTCGAGACGGAGGTTGAAAGAGGTTGATAGTGGGAGCTGCTAGCGCGAGATGAAACCGGAGGCCGGAGGAGCACATTGAAGTCAGCCGAAGAGAAGTTGCTGGTGATGCCAGGGGCTTGGCGGAGGCAGCGGGCAGAGCACGCTGGGGAGAGACGGGAGCGTGGCCACAGTGTCAGGGGTGCCGCTGCCCGTGTCCTTTGGGGAAATTAGAAAAAGGAGGCCTAGTGTTCGGGCCGCCGCAGCCTGTGCCAGGGCACTCGAGCTGGCTAATGGAGTGCCCCCTGCCGGGCAGGGCGTCACTGTGACCGCCCCGGAGGGGACAGATAGAAGGGGCGGAGCATCAGGGCGGGAGACGAGGGAGGGTCTCGGCTGTGGACCGGTCCGTGGACGCAGATCCTTCCCAGCTCGGCTCTTTTCGGCCCTGCTGGCTCTGCCCCGGACTCTTCATGCCCCAACCGCCCTTCCAATCACAGCTGTCCTGTGGCTTCTCCCTGATCACCCATCCCCTCGCCCGTGTCACAAGAATCTCCCTGAGAACACAGAGCGAATCCCTTCCTCTGCACCCCTGCTTACTCTCAAGGGGATTGCCTCAGATCCTTTCGGAGGTGAGGAATCCATCCGGAAGAGCTTTAGTGTTTAAGCACTGGGAGAGGTGCCTGGCCGACTTTGCATCTGCTTGGCTGAACCCACATGGTGGTGAAAGAGACATCCTTCAGTTTCTCAGGCTGAAGGCAGCAGCTTCCCTCTCTAGGTTTTCCCGCTAGGATTCCGGAAATAGATAGGCCCCATCAGCGTCCCTGGAGCCACAGACAGCAGGTGCAGCAGGCCACGATTTCCTCTCCTTTACCATCCGTCCTTCTGCTGTAGGCCCTGGGTGTCCTGGGTCACCCCTTCTCTCCTGTCAGGGAGAAAGCTAAATGCCTTCACTCTGGGTATTCCAGGGCCCTAATGCTCACCTCTGGCAGGCACGTTTGGGGAGCGGGGGACATTCAAGATACTTTTGTGATTTTTTAACCTCTCCCCGCTTTTTGTATATGTAATGCTAAGCATGAGAAAATGAGGAAATATGGCTCTAATGTTTAACAAAGGAAGGAGAAAGAAAGACCCTAATTTCTGGGAGGGGTCTCCATCTATGTGGAAAAGGAGATCAGGACTGTTATCAAAAGTTTGTTTGGGGGCGCCTGGGTGGCTCAGTCGGTCAGGCATCGGACTTTGGCTCGGGTCATGATCATGCAGTTCATGAGTTCAAGCCCCTCATCGGGCTCTGTGCGGACAGCTCAGAGCCTGGAGCCCGCTTCAGATTCTGTATCTCCCTCTCTCTCTCTGCCCCTCACCTGCTCGCACTCTGTCTCTCTCTCAAAAATAAACATTAAAAAAAAAAAAAATGTGTGCGTGATTGCCCCTGAGTTTAGGATCCAAAAAAAAAAAAAAAAATTTTTTTTTTTTTTTTTTTTTTTTTTTTTGCCACGTTGTGCCTTTCCTCCTGGATTGTAAGTGGAACACAATCCTGGTGCCCATTTATACCGTGAAGTGGATATTGTTACAAAGAACACACCAGAGGCTTTCTCACTGGTAAGCAAATAATGCCTTGTGAAGGCAGGAGAGAAACCCCTGTAGTTTTAGCAGCTGATGCTGTCTGTCTGCTGGAGAATAAATTTTGGATGTTCTTTTTTCTTCCCCCCACCCCCCAAAAAATAAAATTAAAAAAATCAAATAGGTGCTCCACCTCTTAAAATTAGAGAAATGTGAATTTGATCAATAACGAGACACCTTTTTCACTTATCAGCATGGCAAATATCAAACAGTCTGGAGAATGCTCTGTTGGAGAAGGAGGTGCCCTTGTGTTGGTGAGAGTGGACATTGCCATGACATCTAATGAGAGCCATTCGATTTTATTTATAGAAGTTTTAAATTCACATATCCTGTGACTCAAAAGTTCCATTAAAAAATTTGTTTTTATTGAGTTATTTTTGGGAGAGAGGGAGGGGCAGAGAGAGACAGGGAGAGAGAGAATCCCAAGCAGGCTCCGGGCTGTCAGTGCAGAGCCCAATGAGGGGCTCGAACTCACGAACTGTGAGCAGAAACCAAGCGTCGGACACTCAACCGACTGAGCCACCTAGGAGCCAGAAGTTCCGTTTTAAATAATTGATCCTATATGTATATAATTTAAATATACCTTCATGCTATTATATGTGTGTATATATATATATCCATAGACACTCATATAGAGATATTTATTGCAGCGTTACTCGTAACAGCAAAATATAGGAAAGAAATCAAATGTCTATCGTTGGTACAAATAGCACATTCCTAAAATGAAACACAATGCAGATGGTTAGAAAATGAGATAGATATAAATGTACTGACGTATGAAAAGATCTTCATGGTACGTATTAACAGAAAAAAGCCAAGTGCAGAACGACCTGTGGGTAGTCTGTGTAAACATACATATTCATATATGCATATGTGCACATACATAAGTCTACACGTACGTTTGTATTTGTGTATGGCCTGTATTGAAGGCCACCCCCAAACTGTTAAGGGTGGTTCCCTCTGGTGAGGGGAACAGGAGACTGGGGGTTTAGGGTATGAGGGAGACAGACTTTCACTCTGGGTACCTTTTTACTGCTTCAACTTCGGTCCTATGCATGTGTTATTTATTTATATATTTACTTTTTTAATGTCACTTATTGACAAATCAGTTTCCCTACCACACCCGGTGCTCATCCCGACAAGCGCCCTCCTCCTCCATGCCCATCACCCACTTTCCCCTCTCCCCCACGCCCCCTTAACCCTCAGTTTGTTCTCTGGATCCAAGCGTCTCTTAGGGTTTGCCTCCCTCCCTCTCTGTGACTTTTTTTTTCCCCCCCTTCCCCTCCCCCGAGGTCTTCTGTCAAGCATGTGTTATTTAGACACACACATTCACCCAGTTGAGGCTGTGGGGAAACAGGCACTCGGGCCCTGCTGGTGGAACACAAAATGCTGCCCCGTGGGGGGCAGCTGGGTAGCCTCCGTGAAATCGTAAAAGCATTTACCCTCTCTGGGAGCGCATTCTACCTGTGCACGAACACAATGACATATGGAAATGGCTATTACTGGTTATTGGAGGATTGGGAAGAAACAAGTGCCTATCACTGCGGGGCTGGTTAAATATTAACAGTGTCTCCACACAATGGACTCCTATGAGCTCTTAAGGAATGCGGGCGCTCTCTATTAACTGATACAGGAAGCTCTCCGGGAACGATATTAAGTGAAAAATGCAAGGGGCAGAACAGCCTGGAATATGCTGCCTATAAAATCTGGTCTCAGGGAGAGCTCTGTGCTCGTGAAAAGGAATGACGGTCTCGAATGACACAATTTAGGTCATGTGAGACTGTCCAGCAGAAGGATATTTTAGAGAAGGTCACTTTTTCATGATAAAGGACCCCTCCCCGGGGCCAACATTCACTGCTTCCTCCCGTCGGCCCAGCCTGGGTGTTAAGGTTTATTCTAACATTTATTGAAAGACTCTTTAGTGCTTGTCCCCTAAGAGGTCATGGTCAGGTAATACGCATTCCCATGACAGGAGTATTTTTTAAGGATCCTTACCGAGTGACTCCTTAGAAGCTTGTCCCATTGCACAAATCCATCTCGGTTGGAGGCAGAAGTGTGGTAGGTGCACGGAAGGGTAACGCTGTTTCCCCAGGCAGCCCGGAGAACATTCCGGGGGGTTTCCACAATGACGGCATGGGCAGTCACCCAGACTGGAAAGAAAGTGGGAAGCGGGAAGAAGTAAATGATACGGCATAGCCACTCGTTGCCCATAGGGCTTCTGAGGGAATACCCAGGGACATCCTCCCCCTGCGCTCGCAGCCGGACAAGATCACACTGTGATCTTGGCCGTGGCGCACCAGCTGTTCTCCTCCAAGACTAAGGCGAAGACAAACGTGTGCCTTGGTCCACCCTATACCCATCCCGCAGCACCACAAAGTTAAATGCATTGTGCGGTAGTGTGGTAGCTAAAAGCCCAGCTTTGAGCCTCAGCCCCACCTCTTACCAGCTGCGTGAACTTTTCTCATCCATCAAGTAGGAACACGGATACTTCCTAGAGCTTCTGGGAGAACTTGATGGGATAAGACGCGTAAATAGATATATTTTTTTAGTCCCCGTCACATAGACGGCTGTTGATAAATAGTCCTCACCATCTTTTTCGTTGTGATGATGATGTAGTCATTCATTGAGCACATTTTTACGCAGCGCTTAAAGGTGGTAAGGAGTTTTATAAATAAGATTAGATCAAGGTAAAGAGATAGAAGGTATTCCCCAGGGTTTGTCGGGAAAAGGTGTCCCTGGTGAGTTTATTCTACATAAGTTTATCAGGACAAGGTGAGGAAACCAGTGCGGCCACGCGAGTATGTCCCATCATGTGTGCTCATCTTACCACATGATGGTGACTCTCCTCCGTGTCCCCTCCTCTTGGATCTGGGTGAAGCTGTGACTACAGTGTGAGTTTCACCATATGGCTCCTCAAGCTAACCTGTAAGAGGCCATAAGCTTTGCCTGGCCCTCTTGAGATGCTCACTCTGAGGACCTAAATCAACATTCCGCGAGGAAGTGAAGCGGCCACATGGAAAGAGCACGTGCAGGTATTTGGGACACGCCCCCAACGGAGGTCCCCGGGCAGCCACCCTCACTTCCCAGCATGTAACTGAGCAAGCCCAGCCATTGAGGGAAGCAGAACCGAACGGACCCTGCAGAACCCGCCCATAGTGAGGATTCCTGAGCAAAATACATGTTGGCATTGTTTTAAGACACTAAGTCTTGGGTGGTTTGGTTTGTAGCAATGGGTGGTTGGAGCAGAAAGCCACGTGGATACGTGTCATGAGAATTTTCTAGGCAGGAGTAAGTGTGGTCCACGCGAGGAACAGCAAGGAAGACACAAGGGTGGGAGGGGAGTGAGGAGGAGAGATGAGACAGAGAAGGGTCTTGTAGCACATATTTGGGGCTTTAGATTTTACTCTGGAGGCATGGGAAGCCCTTGGGAGGGATTTAAGCAGAGGTAATATATGTGACATACGTTTTTTAAATTTAATTTTAAGTTGACATCCAAATTAGTTAGCATCTAGTCCAACAGTGATTTCAGGAGTAGATTCCTGAGGGCTCCTGACCCATTTAGCCCATCCCCCCTCCCTCAACCCCTCCAGGAACCCTCAGTTTGTTCTCCATATTTATGAGTTTCATCTGTTTTGCCCCCTCCCTGTTTTTATATGATTTTTGCTTCCCTTCCCTGTGTTCATCTGTTCTGTGTCTTAAAGTCCTCATATGAGTGAAGGCATGTGATTTTTGTCTTTCTCTGACTAATTTCACTTAGCATAATACCCTCCAGTTCCATCCACGTAGTTGTAAATGGCAAGATTTCATTCTTTTTTATTGCTGAGTAATATTCCATTATATATATATATATCTCTCACATTATATATATCACATTATATATATCACATTATATATATCACATTATATATATCTATCACATTATATATATATCTATCACATTATATATATATCACATTATATATATATATATCTTCTTTATCCATTCATCCATCGATGGACATTTGGGCTCTTTCCATACTTTGTCTATTGTTGATAGTGCTGCTATAAACATGGGGGTGCCTGTGTCCCTTCGAAACAGCACACCTGTATCCCTTGGGTAAATACCTAGTAGTGCCGTTGCTGGGTCGGAGGGTGGTTCTATTTTTAGTTTTTTGAGGCACCCTCATACTGTTTTCCAGAGTGGCTGCACCAGCTTGCCTTCCCATATTTGACATACATTTTTAAAGCATCATCCTGGCTGAAGTGAGGTGAAAGGAAGGAGCATACTGGGGAACAGAACGGAAGCAGGGCAAACATTCAAGGGGCTATTTCAACAGTCCAGACGAGTGCAAATGGTGGCTTGGGCGCAGGAGGTCGTGGTGCTGGTGGTGGAGAGAAGTGATCCACATTCGAATGGATGTAGAAAATAGAGCCAATGGGATTTGGCTGCACATTAGATTTGACAATGTTAGAGGAAAAGAGGAGGCAAGGATCCGTACAGGATTTGGCCTGAACAACTGGGAGGGTGGGATCATCATTTATGGAGAAGACGCAGGCTGAGGGAGGGGCAGGTTTCAGGGGGAAGATCTGGAGTTTGTGGACATGTGAAGTTTGAGATGCTTATTAGACACCTAGGTGTTGAGGAGACGGTTGTGCAAGTCTGAAGTTCCCCCGGAGAGGTCTTTGAAGGCCAGAGGATGGGGAGGAAAACAGAGACGTGCACAAAGACAGGGAAGATATCCGGGACAGGGCCCTGGGGCACTCCAGCGCTTATTTGGCACTGGAAATGGCACCACTCATTTCGCCAGTGGTGGCGAAAATGAGGGGAAACCGGCAGGAGAGAAAGAGAACTGGCCAGGGGGCTAGGAAGAGAGCCAAGAGAAAGCATTTCCCAGAGGCCACGCAGGAAGCGTTTCATGAACGCAGAGGGGGCCAGCCACTCCGATGCTGCCCATCTGTTGGGCCAGGGAACTGGGAACCGAGAGATGACCACTGGCTGTGGTCACATGGAGGTGACCTTGGTATGAGCAGATTCCACGGAGTGGAGAGGGATGGAGCCTGGGAAATGGGTTCAAGAGCAAACGGGAGGAGAGGAAGAGGACGGCTTTTGCCAAAAGGGAGAGAGAGGGGAGGCTCCTGTATGTCTCAGTGGGTTAAGCGGCCGACTTTGGCTCAGGTCATGATCTCACAGTCTGTGAGTTCGAGTCCCGCCTTGGGCTCTGTGCTGACAGCTCAGAGCCTGGAGACAGCTGGGAGCCTGGGGCCTGCTTCGGATTCTGTGTCTCCCCCTCTCTCTGCTCCTCCCCTACTCACGCCCCTGTCTCTCTCTCTTTCTCTCAAAAGTAAATAAACATTAAAAAAAAAAAAAGGGGAGAGAGAGAAAAGGGGCTGTGGGGGCTAAAGGAGTCTGTAGGGCCGAGAGAGGTTTGTGCCTTTTGAAAAATATATGTTTCATGATTTAAACAATGTTTTTTTATACTGCAGCCTTTGTTTTCCTCTTCTATGGGATCTTTGCATCCCTACTCAGCAAGTGAGACAAAAGTGTCGGACGGGACATCTAATCTGTGATGAGAAAAGTAAGAAGTACAGAAGTTCATCTCTAGAGCCTTCCAGTTATCCAGTATCTCCTTTCTATCTGCCCAGAACCCACCCTGCCCCGAACAGCTGCCGCCCCCCTTCCTGCTGCTGCCTGAGAGCGGCCTGCCTCATGCTCAAAGGGTTCTCTCTCACCCTCACCCCCCTCAAGGTTCTCCTCAAGGCCGAGCCCTTCTATTTGTGAAGAGTATCCAACTGACTCAGCTAATTCCCCACAAGGGGTTAAAAATGGTCAGTGTTGTGTTAACCTCTCCAAGGACAGACAAAGTGGGAGAGCGAGTGCTTTCACCTCTTGGAAGGAATCAGAATCTCCTGGTGCCATCGTTTGCTGAGGAAGAAGTTTAGAGTGGGTCCACTGTCCTAGAGGGAAGGTCCAGGCTCTCCCAAGCAGAGTGGATGCCTCTCTCCTTTGTGCCACCTGCTACCCAGGAGTACCTGCCTCTTAGCACTTCTGTCTCATGAAAGTTTATAACACAAGTGGCAGAGTGGCCAAGGGCCCAAATGCGGGAGCCAAACTACCCAGGCTGCCATCCTCATTCTTTAAAAAAGTTTTTTTTTAATGTTTATTTATTTTTGAAAGAGAGAGAGACAGAGCGTGAGCGGGGAGGGGCAGAGAGAGAGAGGGAGACAGACTCTGAAGCAGGCTCCAGGCTCCGAGCTGTCAGCACAGAGCCCGACGCGGGGCTCGAACCCACGAACCGAAAGATCATGACCTGAGCCAAAGGTGGACACCTAACCGACAGAGCCACCTCGGCACCCCTCTTTTTCTGTGTGACCTTAGCCAACTTAATTAACTTTTCTGTGTCTCTGTTTTCCCAGCTATGAAACCAGGATAACAGTATTACCTAACTCAAGGTTGTTGGGGGGGATTGCATGGCTTACCATAGTCAGCATGCATGTCCTCTACCCTGGCACAGGGGCAAGAACTATACCAGCATTCTAGATCCTCACGTCTTCCCCCTCTGCTACTCTGTTTTCCTCATCTTTGTGTCCCCAGGGCTCAACAAAGGGCCCCACCGAGGAGGTGCTCAAGCAAGCACTCTTCCACAGCAAATAAACGAGTTGTAGAGAATCTGAGCTTGAAAGATGGGTGGGATTCACACCCAGAGAAACTTGCTGGAGAACCTGTCTTACCGATTGCTAGAAACATGCCAAAAAATCAAATAAAAGACCAAAAGAGCCCCCCGAGAGGGGAAGACGCCCCAGTTGGAAAGGAGAAAGGTCCATTGAACCTCCCTAAAAGGGTGGGGTCAGAGACCCAGCCTGAAGCCCTGATGACTGCTTGTAAATAATTAAGGTTTGTTAAGAAGATAATAAACTGTCTCCTGAGAGTTCACCAGAAAGTAATACATCCAAGGAGGATAATGAAATGTTTGATGGAACTGGCCGCTTGAGGCAAACGCAGCGCATTATTGGAACCCCTGGGGAACTGGCAGTGAGGTTTTCACTTAGGAAAATCCATCTGCTCTGAGAAACCACATGGTTAAGGAGGAGGTGCCCCGAGGCCAGAGGTGACCCCACCCTCCCCAGGGCAAGGCGCTGGCTCTGGCCTTGAGGAAGTGTTAGTCCCCTGGAGGGGGAGGGGCAGCTCACAGGGCCTGGGTGGGGGGGGGTGTCTGTGCTGCCTCCACTGGTGGCAGCGGTGGTTAGAACTTAGCATTTGTCAGCCTGGACGTGTAGGGATCCGTAACTTCTAATCGAGTCAATGAATTTCGCCAGGGTCCTACTTCAGGGCCAGGCGCTGGGGAAGTGAGGCAGAAACCACTGGGACCTCCTCCAGAAACCACCAGGACCGTCCCAGCCCCCGCCTGCTCGCAGGCTTGTCCAGACCTGCTTCAGGCGGCACGCTTCTCTCGTGCACACACAATCTTCACGTTCCGACGGCTGGTGCGTGCAGTCAGATGGCACGCTCCTGCTGGCAGGGTGTCTCCCGTTTCTCTTGTCGCCACTGCCTGCCAGCTCCCCCCCCCAAGGTTTCTACAGAGCTGGGTGCTCATGAGACCTTGTGGACTGGGGCGCCCGGGCGACTGGTCGGTTAAGCGTCCTACTTGGGCTTGGGGTCACGGGCCCCTGCGTTAGGCTCGGTGCTGAGGGCTCAGAGCCTACTTGGGATTCTCTCCCTCCCTCCCTCTCGCTGCCCTTCCCCACTGACTCTCTCTCTCTCTCTCTCTCTCTCTCTCTCTCTCTCTCGTGCAAAATAAATAAACTTAAAAACAAGTGGCCTGGGGCACAGTCCCTGCACTGCACAGGAAGGAGTCAAAGGTCCCTGCCAGCCGGCAGCCTAATGGAGCCTAATTAAGCGCAAGTGTCAAGGGAGTCAAGTGTAGGGGGAGGGACGGGAGGGGCAGTGTTACCACCCCAAGAAGGATTGTAACAGAAAGGCTCATTGAGGAGGCGGGACTTGGAATTGCCCCGCCCCGAAGGAGTCAATTCACTATGCTGAACTTGTATATGTAAGAAGGTAGAAGAAGCAGCCAGAAAAAGCAAGACTCCCGCCTGGGGGGAGGGGGGGGAGGAAGGGTGGGATCAGGTCCTATGGGACTAGCCGTGCTCACGGGGAGTGTCAGCTGCTTCCATGTGTGCGGAGAGACAAGTCCCTACGTGGGAGTCCCTATCTGTGACTGTGTCCTGCCCGTGCCAGGTGTTTAGGGCATCCCTGACTCACCAGGGCAGAAAATGAGGAAGCAGCCCAAAGGCCACCGGGTGGCACAGGGGAGGGAGGCACCTCAGGAAGGAGGCGGGCTCCAAGTGTGACAGCTGGTGCTGGGGCAGAGAGGGCTGCTCCAGGGACAGGGCTAGCTGGGAACAGAGACAAGCCCAGCAGGGAAGACCTGGGTTCTGCCAACACGGAGGAGTTTGAGGGGCAACACCCTCTATAAGAGCCTCCGGGTGGAATATGTCTGCCACCAGCTTTCTCAATACTGAAATCCCTACCACTGAGGGGCGACACTGAAGCTGCTGAATGCAAGTGCTGTCTGGGGAGGAGGGGGGACACACTGGGCGACTCTCTTCCTCTCATCTGCAGGACCGACCCATCTCCTTAATTAATCCCTCTTATCCATCAGACCCTGGAAAGGCACTCGGGATGGGTAACTTTTTTTTTTAAGTGCTTTTATTATTTTTTTTAAGTTTATTTTGTTGCGGGGGAGGGGGAGGGGAGAAAAATGCTAGCGGGGGAGGGGCAGAGAGAGAAGAGAGAGAATCCCAAGCAGGCTCTGGGTTGTTAGCACAAAGCCCGATGTGGGGCTCAAACTCACGAACCATGAGATCATGACCCGACCCCAAATCAAGAGTCGGACGCTTAACCCACTGAGCCACCCAGGCGTCCCTAGAATGGGTGACTTTTGATGGAAGCAGATGAGATTAGAAAGTGGAGACTTGGAGAGAAGCTGGGACTGCCTAGAGAAAGAGGGAAGGAAAAAAAGGCAGGACAGGAGATAACTATACGCAAACCAGCTTGCTGCCTAGTGAGGCTCCAAAGGGTAGGTTCTCATTCATTAACAGCCTGTTCACAAATGGCTGCTGGGCACGCATGTTGCAGGCACTGTGCTAGACTTTGGGGAGAAAATGACAAGCAGGGGCAGACAGGGTCACCGCTCTCACGGCACTCAATCTTCTGGGTGAGTCGAACTGGAATGAAGAATCCCAGAGACAAATGTAAAACCGCCATGGAAAACAAGTATTACACATTCAGCGACAGGATATAACAAAATTTGGGGATGAGAAGAGGTGATCCTAAGGGAGAGCCTCTTGAGCTGACATTAGAGGATGAGCAGGAGTGAACCACATGAAAATTGGAGAAGAGATGGGGGTGGGGGAAGAGCATTGTACAGAGGTCAGGGCATGGAGAAGGTGGGGCACATTCCAGAAAGTAAAAGAAGCCGTTTAGGACAAATTCCACTATCTGCCCTCTTTCAGCCAGGTTGCCTCCCCTTGTCCCCTCAAGACTGTCCTACAATGCAATTCTGGGCTGTCCTATAACGCCGTGTGGCCAGAAATGTGGAATGGGGCCCAAGTCTAAAAGGCCATGACGACAATTTGAGGGGCTTTATTGTGTGTGGGTTTTCTTGCTATCTGCCTTGATGGCTAAATTGATACAGTTCTTTTTTGCATCAAAGAAGTGAAGACTCAAACGGGGGAGGGAAAAAAGAGCACTAATTAGTTTGAAAACCAGTTTATCTTTCTACAATTAGATAAGGAGAAAAATGAAGAACCCCCTGCTAGTGGGGAAAGGCAAGCATTATCTAGAGTCTAGCACGTGAATAATATACTCGGTTATCGCGCATTGCCATTGGTTTTCCATGGCAGAGCATACAGCAGACTTGGAAAGGTGCATGCTTAAAGTCAGGTTAGTCTTACATTCCATAACTATGCTGTTTGTGGGGCCTTTGTGGCTAAAGTAGTTGGCTATGCCCAAATGGGCGTTGACCTGTTCCCACAAATCTTTATCCCAGTCTTCATTGGCAAGGAAGGCACTGCCATGTGCTCTCAGCCAATCTCTTGTCCTAGGTTCCTGGTTTGGTTGACAGCAACCCCCTCAACACAACTTTTGTCATCATGGCTTGCGCTATAACGACTGGTTTCAGTCCAAGGAACCTGGTGGTGAGCATCAAAGGGCCAAGTGGCCTACTTATTTTCAACAGTAGTACGGTTCGTGAGCGCTGCCACGTCGGAAAAAGAGCCCATCTAAGCGCTCGGTGGAGACAGAGATGCCCTCACCCCACATCTGGGCACCAGCCACAATCACTTCCGGCCCCTGATGCTGGGGGATGAGGCCCCCACTTCCTATGCCAGGCAGGTGGGTGCTGGCTAGAGCCAGAGGCTGGGAGCTCAGTGGTGAGCCTCGTGGGCCCGCCATATCCGGGGGTCCCCCTCTCTGGCCCTTCCTCCTCAAGGGCCCCCTTCCTCGGGCCCAACCTATTCTGACCTCCCCCCCCCCCCCCCCAACCCAGCACCTTGGTGGCCCCGTAGGGCCGGGACGCCAGCCGCCTTCCTTGTGCTCCGTGGCGGCCATCTTAGGGAAGAGAACGAGTGCCCGGAAATGGGCGCAAGGAGACTCGGGAGGGGTGAGAGGTCAGCTGCTGGTTGGGAAGAAGCTTTGTTTTGTGGAAGTTGTCCGCCTGGAAGGGTACTTTTGATTTTGAGGGTAGAGGAGGGGAGTACTGAAAAGGAGAGGAGCAGGCAGAAGAGCCTTTATCACCGAGGACAGGACTGCAGTGTGGAATCTCCCAGGTCAATAACAGTAGCTAAGAATGCTTGGTAGGATGGAAGCCCAAGTCAGACCAAAGGGAGTCTCAGAGGTGAGGAGAGGGCTCAGTGAAAAGAGTTGGAGAGGAAAAGTGGACCAGAAAGTTATAGTGGATTGTGGAAAACCAGGCATACTTTGTGATGGTCAGACGATAAATTCCTATTAGGAAGACATCAGTGGGGCCCAAAGTGACCTGAGAAGGCTTTAATGGAGGAAAGGGACTTGTGGCCTTTGAAGATTAGACAGGAAAAAAAAAAAAAAAAAGGAAGGTGTGGATACTACAGGTAAAGCCAGTGATGCATACGTTTCCAAACCGAGGAGTAAACACGGGATATGACAGAAATTTTTGGACTGTCCAAGGTATAGGAGGCAGTCTCGGGGATCAGTTGGAGTGCTGACATGCTGGGGTTCGGTGAACATTCCAGGGGTCTATAGAACTTAAATCTAACCTAATTAGGAGAACCTACCCTCACGATTTGAGTCTGGCAGTAGGTGGGAAACCACTGCAGAGCTTTAAGTAGGGGTAGTTGACATGGTCATCATTTTACTTTAAAAGATTGTTCGGGCTCCAGTGTAGAGGACAGAGAGAAGGGGCAAAACAGGCACACCGGGCCAGTTAGAGACTGTGCTTCCCTGGAGAGGGGCCCAGAGAGAGAGGAGCCAGAGTTAGCATCAGCTTGCCAGCCAGTGGACCATCCTGGAAGTGGGTCTTCCAACCCCGGGAAGTCATCCCGGGTGATGCCGCCTAGAGCAAGGACAAGCGTCCCTGCCCAGCCCCATCCAAACGGCAGAGTCGTGAGCAAAACAAATGCCTACTTTATCATTTTCAGTCCGGGGCTGGTTTCTCACACAGCAATAGGAAGCTGTTAACAGATGACTGCTAGGTTTCTGGCTTTCATTCCTGGACGGATGGGCGTCATTTACGAGGCAGAGTCCGCTGAGAAAGGCCAGGTTAGGGGAAAAGATTACGAGCTTGCTTTTCAGCTGGTGAGTGTGCAAGTGCTTCTGAGACATCTAAGTTGAGAGGTCATGCGGGCTGTTGGATCTGCGGGTGTAGGTAGCTCAGGAGAGAGGTCGGGTTTGAAGGCACAAATCGTGAGCCCCTTGGAAACGGGTGACGCCCGAAGATGTGGATGCGACTGTAGAGTGAAAATAGAAGCGGGTCTAGACGTGAGGAGCTCTGACATTTCCTGGTGGGCAGAGGAGAATGAAGCCCCAAAACACACCTGAGAGGAGGAGGCCAGCACGGAGGAGGAGAACCGGGAGAGGGGGTATCATGGGAGCAGACAGAATAGTTTCCGGAAGGAGGGATGAGCAGGGTCAAGGGCTGCCAGGAATACAAGCACATCCTGAGCCAGACGCGTTCTCCCCAGGCCTCCCAGGGACCAACCTCACAGTCAGCAGCATGGCTGCGTTACCCAGAAGCTCGGGGATGGGACTGGGGGACAAGGGCAAGATGAGGGTCACACCTGTGCCCACCAACCCGTTCCGCCCTGGAGTCTTGTTTCTTAAACCGTTTCTCAGCATCACCATCCCTTGGGAGCTTGTTAGGAATGCGAAATCTCAGGCCCTGCCCTGCCGAATCAGTCTGCATTTTAACAAGATCCCCAGGGGACGTTTATGCACGCGAAAGAGCGAGAATGCACGCACTTGGGCCCCTGAGTCCAGACACCAAATCAGAGGCCGGACTGTAACTCAGGACAGTCTCCAGATGGCGCACAACTGAGCCGAGTCACTTGCAGAGTATCCGTGGCAACAGAGGTGACCGTTGATTACACCTACTTTCTTTCAAGTTTCAGTATATGACATAAACATAGATGGCACGTGAGAATCACCTGGGTAACTCTGTCAACCTCAGGGAGACACGCAGATTCTGCCTCCCCATGATTCTGATTCAGAAGGTCTGGGGGGGCCGGGGCATCTCTGTTTTTTACTCCCGGGGTGATTGTGATGGGCAGCTCGGGTTGATAGCCACCGCCCTAAACCATCACTCCTCCCCCTTTGCACGCGTACTCCCCTTGGGCTGACCATTCATGACATCCTTCCCCTTTGAGGCTGGGGCTGGGACTGGGGCATTTTAATCCTGATCGAATCTCTGGCAGGTAGACTGTGTAATTCCCCGGGCACATGAGCCCTCCCTGGGAGTGCTGGCTTCTGACCTGTGCTCAGATACCAGGAACAGGTGGTGCCCAGGCCCCTGGTGGGAGCCGGGCCCGGGGGATGGGCATGACAACAGGGCTCATACCCACGGAGCAGGTGAAAGGCTGGGCTGCCCATCTCACAGCACGCTGCGCTGACACCATGCTGGCCCTGGCCTGAGTACCGTCCTCTCAGAGTCAAGATTCGCTGGGTGCAAGGCCACCCTCTTATCTGATTCTACTCAGGTGTGCACGTCTAAGGCCGAAATCCACAAACCTCACAGCCTGGGCCGGGTCCCTGCTTAGGAGCTTGGACATACAGCTTGACACTGAGCTCAGATCTGCTGCACTGTGACAGGGCAGACCACAGGGACCTCCCTGAGCCTGTGTGACCTTCAGAGCGGACAAGTGTAAGTCTTTTAGGGAAAATTATCCTGCTGGGAATCGTGGCTCTAGCAGAGACCCCAGGGAAGGGATCTAAAATGGCGTGTCAGCCTCAGTTCAGGGACCTGGACGCCTAGATCCCAGGAAAGGACCCCCCCCCCAAATGGGTCAAGCATCCGTGGATTTGTTGAAATATTTTCGGATGGGGGAGAAAAAATGTATTTCCTCCTCTACTGTATTTTGGGATGATAGATTCCTTTGTTTCTCTGTGTAATGCAGTACTTTCCAAAGTTTTTCTAATATAAGCTTCAAAGGGGTTTCCTCTAGTTCTGGGAAGGTGGGGCTTTTTTTGTGTGTCTTTTACCAAGTCTTCAAAGATTTTAGTGACTCCAGGCTGAGCTGCTTAGAGACTCTATTTTCCCTCGGGCGGCTTCCTCTTTCCACATCTCTCTTCCTGCAACTGTACCTCCGTCACTTCAAGTTTCACGGAGTCTGGTGGCTGGAAAAACTTCCCCGGAGGGGAAGAGCCTTAGTTCTGTGTACGAGTTGGGCCGTTTTCTCCAGAAGCCTTTGGGAGGGGCGATAACTCAGGACTCGTCCATGGTGACCCTGACTCTTTCTTGGCACACGTCTAACCAGACCCCAGCGCTCAGGCGACTGATTACCAAAGTCTACTAATTCTCTGTAACTTACACTTGCCCGCACTAATAATATCCGTAATAATCATAACTGGCATTTATTGAATGCTTATTATGCGCCAGGCACCGTTCCAAGACCTTTACGTTTACAAACTCATTTACTATCCATAATAACCCTGTGGGAGGCACACTGCGTTTGTACACATTATAGATTACCCTCCCCCATTGCACAGAGCGGGAAACGGAGGTTGATGGAGGTTAACTAATTTGCCCTCCCCACCGCCGCCGTGTAAAGTCAGCACAGGAAGGGAGAGGCCCCTCCCAGTGCCTGTGACGGGGTAGAGCTCCATGATAGGAGGAGGTGGGAACGTTTGCTCTGGAAGGGCGAACTAGTCTTGTCAGGCTGATTTCCCGTGGGCTTTCATATTGTTTTTAAATTTTCTAATATACCACCTTCCATTTGGGTCCCTACCGTATGTCATAATTTCTGTCTCCCCAATGTCTGATGAGTCCTGGGGCCTACTGGCTCATTCAGAGGGGGTGTTGCTCTGCCCAGGACATCAGCAAAATCTAGGTCATTCCTGTGCAGGTTCAGGTGGAGAAAGGAAGCGGGAGGGAAGGCTAATAGGTCTTCTGGAACCCAGCTCAAGCTCCGCTTCCTCCAGGAGCCCCTCCCTGACTTCCCTGCTCCTTCCTCGGGGGTCCTCTCCTGACACATGGTGGGAAGGGCCACCCAGATGCCCTTTGAACACCTTCATTGCTCACTTGTGCATGGCAGTGGGCATTTTGTCCCCAGATGTTTCCACTTGGCGAAGCGTCCCTATGCCCCGAGCTGGCCACCGACCGGGGCTTGCCCTGCCCACTGCTCCAGCTCCTCCCCCTTCATGTAAGGTATGGAGGCAAAGGTCGTGGACGCATGGAGCTGGACCGGGCAGGCCGGGCGGGTAGAGGGAAGGGGATGACGACAGAAGGCACGCTTCATCATCCGGTCTGAACACAGGCCCAAGAGCTGGTTCCACTGGGGGAGTTTCCCCAGGGGTCACACGCCTCCTCAAAGGAAGGGGCAAAATGGACCCCTCCGGGCAATTCAGAGTTAAGGCCACTTTTCATTCTAAGCCGGGTGAGCATTTTGTTTTAGAGTTGTTTGCTAGGCCAAAAATGCACTGGTTGTAGCCAGACTGCAAATGCAAGGATGTGTACAGGGGGGTGGCGGAGGGGGAAACGTCCCTGGCAAGACCTCGGGCTCAGAGCGTCCCTGGCCTAGTCCGGGGAGGATGGTCATTTCCTTTCAGCCTCCCTCCCTCAGGGCTTGAAGCATCCTTACTGTCTGCAACTGATGGCTGAGACAGGTTCCCTCATGGCTGCGATCATTCCAGACCCCTCACTCCTGAGACCCCTGCAGAAACCATGCGTTCAGTAAAGAGGTTTCCATGGAGGAATGAACCACCGAGGCCCTCTAACCTGCTCATGAGGGCCTCTCTACCCCCAGTCATTTGGGCCTCTTGTGGGGCTTGAGCCAGCCTGAGCTGATGGATCTTTCCCAGGTCCACATCCAGGCCTTGACCTCCACCTAAGGGCTTGAAGGCCAGGTTTTGAGCGATGGGAAGCGTGGGGCCCGCTGGGCCGACAGGCCAGCTGGTCCTGGGGCTTGCTCTAACAGCTGAATACCTTGGCCCCACTTCCCAGGCCTTGGGGTTTCCTAAGTTTCCTGGTATAACTCTTCACCTCCTCCCCATTTTTACCAGATCCCTGACGCCTGGAACAGTTTCTAGATGGCAGGCTGATGGGATTTCTCAGCATAGCCAAATACACTAAATTAGAGATACTCCTCCAATTCCCTCAGCCCCAGTCTCTCAATTTCCATTCTGCATTCTACTTCCTCCCTGTGCCCAGTACCCCAACACCAAGGCCTCCGCCCTAACCCTTAAACACTCCATGGGTCCCACGCAATGGCTTTGCTGTTTGACAGCAGTGGATTTGGATTTGACCATTATATCGACAAATGTCTGATTTCTATTTTGCAGGGTTTTCCCATCTGCCAAGTTTTCAGCGACCAGAGTATCAGAAGGGCCAAAGGGCTTCGACCTTTGGAGAGGGTCTTTGTAGTTGGGTTTTTGAAGGGTTTGAGTCTTCTCTTGCTCTGGGGATGATATTGAGCAAGTTGCAGTGTCTCTCTGCCTCGGTTTCCCTACGTGGGATGGAGATATTATCACTTTTACCATTGCCTTTTCCTCTAGTTTTAAGGTGACGGGTAAAACCCCAGGTAGTGAACATGTCGATATCCACACATTCTGGATTCTCTGGGACTTGATTTCAAATACTTAGTCCCTATTGTCAGATTGTGTGTCTGATCTCGTGATCTGATTCGGGATCAGAATTTACAGTCTTGAGAATTTATGAATTATTCATTCCAGAAATGGCCCGGGATTTTATTTACTGATACGCATATACAGACCATTCCGATACTGGTTCTGGCCTGGAACCTGCTGCCTGCACAACAGAACCTGTAATTCTGCCCAGCAGGAACTCAACTATGTCACTGGAGGGCCTCCCTGAGGAGGCACTGCCAGCACTCAGGCCCCTTGTCTCACCTGCCCCTGGGCCCTGGACAGGGGAAGAGCCTACTCACCTGCACAGAGCATCCCCAGCACAGGCCTCATCTTCCTCGCCATGGTCTTGCTTCCTCTGTGCCCCAAGCCCAGCCTGGCTTGAGCCCCAGACAGGTCTGGGCTGACTAGTTGAATTTACAGCAGCCTCTGGCCTGGCCCCCCAATTGTGCTCGTCAGCTGGTCTGGCAGAGGAGCTAACCTATTGGACTGGACTTGAACCAGTCACCGCCCCCTCACCCCCCGCCTTTTCTCCATTTGGCAGGTGTACAAAGTCCTGGACTTCTCACCAAGGCGTGGGCTGCTATAACAGATAGGAAGTTAACATCTTGTAATAAAAAGGGGAATGATCTCAGAGGCAGGTTCTCTAAGCCAATCAAAGAAGGGCGTCGCCCACAATTGCTGACACACCCCAGACCACAATAGGATCCCTTTCTTCCTTCCCTTCTCCTCAACCCCCACCCGACCCACACTACAGCCACAGTCATGAAGAAGACAGGAAGGCTCTATGCTCAGAGAATTGACCATTTGGTTGGGAAGATGAGAGTTACACAAGTAAAGAAAGAAGACCGTCTTAGAAACACGATGGCCAACTTGTCTCGGTTTGCTTGGAACTGTCCTTAAAAAAAGAATCGAGGTAGAGTTGAACCAGACACAATGTGACATTCGTTTCCGGTGTACAACATAGCGATTCAACAAGTTTATACCTTATGCTGTGCTCGTCACGAGTTAGCTACCACCCGCCATGCTGCAATGCTATGGTGATACCTTTCACTGTAATTCTCTTGGCTGTGCCTTATTCATTCCTTAACTGGAGCCTGGATCTCCTACTCCCCTCACCGATTTTTCCGCCTTCCTTCTGGCCACCATCGGTTTGTTCTCTGTATCTGTGGGCCTGTTTCTGCTCTTCGTTTGTCTGTTTGTTTTGTTTTCTAGATTCCACACGTAAGTGGAATGATAACGGCATTTGCCTTTCTCTGTCGGACTTATTGCACTTAGCATAATGCCCCCTGGGTCCAACCACGTTGTTGCAAATGGCAGGATCTCGTGCTTTTTTGTGGCTGAGTAATGTTCTTCATCTGTTTACCCATCAGAGGGCACATGGGCTGCTTCTTGGCGACTGTAAATAACGCTGCAGTCAACAGGGGTGCATATGTCTTTTCCAGTTAGTGTTTTCATCTTCTTTTGAGTTTGTATCCGTAGAATTACCGGATCATATGGTATTTCTAGTTTTAATTTTTTGAGGATCCTCCATACTATTTCCCACAGTGGCTGTACCACCAGTTCCTGAGGGTTCCTTTTTCTCCACATCCTTGTGAACACCTGTTATTTGTTGTCTCTTTTATGTTAGCTATTCTAACGTGTGAGGTGATGTCTTCATTGTGTTTCCGATTTGCATTTCCGTGATTAGTGATGTTGAGCGTCTTTTCATATGTCTGTTGGCCATCCATCTGTCTTCTTTGGGAAAATGTCTATTCAGGGTCTCTGTGCATTCTTTAATCAGATTGTTGTTTTGGTGCTGAGTAATACTTTCTATATTTTGGATAATAACCCCTAATAGGGCATATCTTTTGCAAACACCTTCTCCCAATCAGTAGGTTACCCTTTTCATTTTGTTGATGGTTTTTTTTTTCTTTTCATGGTGCAGAAGCTCTTTATTTTGGTGTAGTCCCAATAGTTTATTTTTGCTTTTGTTTCCCCTGCCTGAGGAGATATATCTAGAAAAATGTTGCTGTGGCTGATGTCAAAGAAATTACTGCCTGTGTTTTCTTCTAGGACTTTTATGGTTTCATGTCTCACATTTAGGTCCTTAATCCATTCTGAGTTTATTTTTGTGTATGATGTAAGAAGTGGTCCAGTTTCATTTTTTTGCATGTAGCCGTCCAGTTGTCCCAGCACCATTTATTAAAGGGATTGTCTCCACCCCCGCCACCCCCGCCCATGGAACTACCCTGGTTTTAGAGAAACCAGGGAGACAAGAGAAAATCCCTTGTCCCTGGAATCTCTTAGTCCAGGCAAAGTGGAAATGACTGGTCACCCTACTTCAAGGGTGATGGTGCTATGGGGAACATAACCCAGAAAATGTTACAGGAAATGAAATTGAGGGAAGGAAAGGGGCCCCACTTTAGGCTGAGTGGTCAGAACAAAATGGGGAGATGAGTATGATGGTTCTCTATTTTACAAACAGGGATCTGATTCTCAGAGAAGTGAAATGACCTCTCAAAGGTCATACAGCTAGTGAGTGTTTTTCTGATTTCACTCCAGTGGCCTGATGTCACCCTCTGCAGGTGACTAAGGGTATACAGAAGACAGAGGCCATGCCTCCTGCTGAGCGGTCACCTCCTTATCTGTTGCCTCTCTTAGGTGTGTTGTTGGCTCTCCATCTCTCCCTCCCTCCCTTACTTCCCTGCCACCCTTTCATTCTCTGTGCTGTGGTCCTAGCCCCTTGAGCCTTACCCTGACTGAGGCAGCCTTTCTGTCCTTCCCTGCCCCTTCCCTCCCTTATCTCACCTCTCTCCCAAACCACATTTCATCTTTATGGAAACTTGGGTGGGCATGAAATGAATCCCCAGCGTTTCTCAGTTATGGCCATTCCTTGGCAGTCAATTCCTGAGTCCCTATTTTGACCCTCAGGGTGGAGGTTTGGTGACTGGCCAGGGGTGGTGCCATGTTCCTCCTCAGAGATGTGTTCCTTGACCACTCTTTCCAAAGGAGCCCCTAACTCCAGCCCTGCCCAGTCTCTGCCACACAACCTGTTTGCTTTCTTCCCAGCTTTAACCACTGACATCCCCCAGTTTCGTTCATGCTCTCCCCTCTGGCATTTCTTCCCCCATCATATCTGCTCTTATGATCCAACTTGTTTTTTAAAAGGCCAGTGTGTGTATCATTACCTCTTCTATGGAGCCCTTCCTGACTTCTTCAGCCAGAAGGGCTCTTCCCTCCTGTGACCTCACACAGCACTCTGGATCTCTCTTAGGATACTAACTACATTCTGCCTTATGCTGGAGTTATTTTTGATCTGTGTCTCATTCCTCCTAATAAAGCGTGAGCTCATTCATTTATTTAGCCAATTTTTGATGGTACTATGTGCAAGACACTGTTCCATTTGGCCAAGGAGAAGGACCATTTTGAGCATATAATTATGTGATGCATAGTAGATAAGCATTTGTGAATGGGTAGACCAATGGGATGGGATGGATGGATGGATGGATGGAGGTGTAATTATAGAATGTGTGAGATGAGGGGCTGAACTATTGGGTTTTTGGGCTTTGCTTTGGTCATGGTGATGGTGGGAGTTTACAAAGGGGAGTAAGGTGGGCTATGAGCTCATTTGAAGTTTATGAAGCCTGTGGAATTTTTTTAATGTTTATTTATTTTTGAGAGAGAGAGCAGGAGTGGGGGAGGAGCACTGAGGGAGGGGGGACAGAGGATTGGAAGCAGGCTCTGTGCTGACAGCAGCGAGCCCTGATGTAGGATTCGAACTCACAGAACTACCGTGAGATCATGACCTGAGCCGAAGTCGAACGCTCAATCAATTGAGCCAGCCAGGAGCCCCGAAGCTCGTGGGATTTTTACACCACCCAGGCTTGCCACTTGACCATCCCCACGAATGTGAGTGTCGTCGGGGAGGGACTGTAGAGGGTGAGCACAACTACTCGTTTACTATTCAGGGTCATCGCTGTTCAAAGAAACGTAACCCTGGCCACAAGCTGTTGACTATATCATTTCGTTGCACCATGGTCCTCTCCCGACATCCATCAGAGCCCCTGCCCCAATCTATATATTGGGTATTTTTTCCCAGCACCCTCTAGACTGACATGGGGCTGGGATACAATTTGTTCCATTCTTCTAGATTTGTGGCACTAGACCGCCTTCTGGAAAGAGTTTGAATAGGTAGCTGCAGGCAAGAGAGAGAGTCCAAAGGAAACCTTTTCTTCAGGCCTCTCCATCTATGAAGCCTGACCTTCTTCTAACTTTGCTGCTCAATGTCAGTGTCCGGTGTCCAGAGAATCAGCCAGGAGCAGGAGGGAAAGAGTTAAATGGGGCCAGCTTTCAGGTCTGGGTCCTGAGACTGCATTCCGTCCTCCCAGAGATCTGCCAGGCTATGGGGCCAGAGGCTAAATTTAGAAGGTAGCTAAGATTTCCCGTTAACAGCTGTCCTGTCCCTCAGAGCAGAAGCACTGAAGAGAGGAGAGAGGTTGGTCCCTCTCGCTGATCGGAACTTTTGGCCCTTTTATCCGGGTCCCTCAGCCCTTGGGTGACTGCCCTTTGGTGTGGAGATCTAGGCAAAGCCGTGGTGAGTGCGCCTCTCCCTTCATTGTGCCCTGTGAGCCCGAGACTTACAAGCAGAGGGGCAGCAACTCTGCCTGGAGTGGCAAGGCCCAGCCGTGTGTGGGACCAGCTCCGGAGGGATTTCATGTTCCTTAATCAGGGTGGTGCCTGAGCCAAAGGCAATGACCCCTGCGGCCTTGGTGAGAGGCACTGAAGAGGGCCACCCGCCCCTCCCTCGGGAGAGGCCAAGGCGTGCGTCTGTGCACGAGTGGGGCGTGTGCCTACATATATGTACGCACGCGTACGTGTGTGTGCTCACGTGCCTGTGTGTATGTGAGGGCACACCCGGGAGTTCCAACAGAAAGATCCTTCTGGCCTGAGGAATCCCTTGCTTTCCAACGGCTTTAGCTTAGTCCACGCAGAGCCCTGGGTCGCCTCGCTGCTTCCTTGGCGGGATCTGAGGAAGGGGCCAGGTTGTCGCTTCTTAAATATTGTGACTCCAAGGTGGACAGCTGACACAGCTGGGGCGTGCATCTCGGTGTCCTGCCGAACCCAAGTCAGACCGGGCTTTCCCCATGGGTCGTCTCCCTCCCGGGGGTGGGTCGTACGCGCTGACCTTCCCCCGCTAACGCCGCCGATATACCCCTTCCCCCCACAAAACCTCCAGAAGCGGATTCCCTAACCACCTTTCTCCTGCCAAACCCACAGGGACTGGCAGGCTGTCATGGCGACCAGCGGGGACCCAGAGGAGGAGCAGGTCGTCCCAAGTGAGGAGGATGAAACCAGTGTGAGGGCCGTGCAGGCCCACTACCTCCGGAGCCCCTCCCCCAGCCAGTAAGTGTGCACTTGCCGAGCTCCCTACCCCGGCGGCCCCAGCAGGAGTGGGCTGGCGAGCGCGAGATGTGGGCCCCAGGGAGACCCAGGCACCGCCTTCAGGTCACTCGTTTCTATTACTGAGTACTTTTTTATGTGTCATACTTTCTGGAAGAGGCAAACATGCCAACAGACGGCACTGGAACGTGGCGTGGGAAGTGCGGGAATTAGGATGCCTCGGGCCTAGTGCGTGGGGGGTGGGGCAGGGAAACTTGGATGGGTCATAGGAGGCTTCCTAGAGGAGATGATGTTGGACCTGAACCTCGAAGGACAAGTAGGAGTCCGACCGGCCCACCTGGAGGGTGATGCTTGACTCTCTAGGACTGAGGCTGAACCTGGGCGCTAGACCATAGAGGGAAGGAGTCAGGACAAGAAGAGTTCAGGCCCAGGCCCTTGTGCTAAGATCATTTTGCGTCTGCGATCCAGCCACGTGTTTCAGCCTGGGGTGTGTGCATGCCTGGAGGTAAGTGGTAGTGTATCCAGGGGTAGAGAAATATAGTGCGTCTTCCCGGAGAGTCCTCTCTAGTTGATGACGAGTAATTTAAAACTTTCTTTCACATAAAATCATTGAGCGTATGTTATGGTATCGATTGGGGAATTGGCATGAAATCTTCAGGAAAACCACGAGACATCAAAGAAATGTTTGACCGCCGGCTGCAGCAATGGTGTGTGCCTATATTCTTCTGCCATAGATAATAGTAGGAGACCCGGCTTCTAATCTTAGCCCTGTCACCAAATTTATGCGACGACTCCCTTTAATTCTTGAGCCTGTGTCTCCTTATCTGTAAAAACGGGAGGAAGGACCCAACGAGGATACCTCAAGGTAACTTTGCCTCAACATATCTGTGATTCTGCCTGACTCCACTTTTCTTCCGTTCTACTGGGGTCTTGCTGGCTCCTGCTTCCCAGGGTTCAAAAGCCTTCCCCACTGGAGTGAGATGGGAACAGGGCAGGGGTTACCGCTCGTGGGCCAGGACACTTTGTCCAAATGGAGTTGGGGACTTTTCCTTTAAAATTCGGCGTTCTGTTCCCACTTAGAAACACTATCAGGACGGAGTGTTTAAAGTATATCCCTCCCCTCTCTAAACTACCAGACAAAGCAGAGAGAGTTTTGTGTGTGATTGAGGTAGGTGAAGAAAGGCTTTGTGTGGTAGTTAGGGTAAGGCTAGCTTGCTTTAGCAAATGGGTATTTCTCTCCCACTCACATCAATTCCAAAACAGGTGCCGGAGCAGTGATTCCGGAAGGAAGGCTCCTTCTCGCCTGTAGCTCGTCCCTCTTAAGGCAGGCTGCTAAAGTCACCGTGCCCCTTAGCATCAAGACAAAATGGGATGGAATCTCTCAGGAGGTTTTTATGGGCCAGGCCTCAAAATGGCCCTTTCTCTTCCATTCACTTTCCATTGGCTAGAACTCCGCAAAGCCGTGCTTTCTTACAAGAGAGGATGGGGAATGAGGTCCGTGAGCCCCGAAAAAAGAGGAAATGGGTTTGGTAATACAGACCAGTCTCAGCTGCAGTATACCCCTGTAGGCGGTTAATATTCATGGTATTTTTCTCCCCACTCGTGAAACCCCAGGGGAGACAACCCCCAAAGCAGTTTACCAAACGCTGCATACAGTTCAAAGGCTAGGTTCTCTGACTGTATGTTAACAACTAGAATTTAAATAAAACCTTGAAAAAAAAAAAAGGGGGCAAGGTTCTCCAGAAGGTCTGCATCCGCTGCCCAGGTCTGAGTGCAGCATGTCACGGGCTGGCCAGGGTGAAGGAGGACAAGCTCCCATTTGCTAAAAGGAGGAACAGGAGGTACAGTCGTCAGTCCATATAAGTAATGAGCATGTCTGCCCGAGAAGCAGGAAGATCTCCCAGATTCGACCTTGATTGGGCTCTCAGGGTAGCCTTCCCTTGTCTGTTGTTCTGTGTGGCCTCTAGCTTCCCCGTTTGGGCCTTTTTCCTTGTCTGTTATCAAACCACATCTGAACTGCCCTTGGAGAGAGTGTGTTTTCCTTGAAGGCTGTTGCTTTGGCAAACTGTGTCCTACTTCTGGAAATTTGGGGGCCCAGATTTGGCTGAAAACAGCCAAAGGCTTTTTAGGGCTCATGGTTCCTTTGCAAACATGATCCCTTCAGAAACTAAATACGTTTCCGATGGACGTAGACCAGACAGCCTCCTGGGTCAGAAACCACGCACCGAGCTCTTTCCTAGATACAATTTTTGCTCTTGATTTCTTTCTTGGCCTCCTTGTCTGCATACTTCACTCTACGCTTAAGACTGTTATCTTGAGAGGGTGTCTGGGACTTTAAATGTGAGTGGGAAGTCCAGGATGCAGGTTGCCACGTGCAGTGGAAGTGTTAAAAGTTTGACAACAGAGTGTGTCACTGACAAGCTAATGAGGGGATGGTGCAAAACTAAAATAGAGTCAATCCAAAAGAAGGCAAGAGAGAAGAGAAAAGGAATATAGCGAAAGTATAGTGAATAGTAAGAACTTGGTAGGATTGTAGATTCAAACCCGTGGAGAAATAATTATGTTAAACAGAATAGAAACTGAACACTCCAATTAAAAGCCGTATTATCAGACTCAATTTTTTTTTAAAAGCCTACCTACTGTTTACTAGAGACCCACCTTAAAAACATAGAGATATGCAACGATTAACAAAGGATAGAAAACGTACACTACCCCGTTCCGTTACAATTGCTCACACCTTCAAAACCTAGTGGTGTCAGAACCGTTTTTAATGTTCACAATCAGGAACCTGGACAAGACACAGTGGTGTGGCTTCTCTTCACTCCAAGATGTCTAGGGCCTCGGCTGGAAAGACTTGAAGGTCCAAGAGGACTTGAGGCTGAGGGAGACTCGGCCGCTGAGGGCGGGTATCATCGTGGCATCTTCGCACGTCTGACACATCATCCGGGGCCTTAGGTGGGCTGTAGGCTAGAGCGCCTGACGTGGTCTTGTCACATGTCTCTCCATGCGAGCCAGTTTGGGCTTCTCATAGCCTGGTGACTGAATTCCAAGGGTTGGCATTCAAGAAAGCAAGACAGAAGTGCACTGATGCTCATGAGCTAGGCTCAGAAATCATACAAAGGACTACAGGGGCTCAAAAGGAGGCAACGTGAATTCTGCTACCACTGCAGGAGTAAAGAGAACGTGCCACATGGGAAACGCTGGGGCCACCTTTGGAAAATACAAATGGCCACAGTCACCGACACTAACTAAAGCCAGTTACTGATATCAGACAGGGAAGACTAAGGTGGACGTAACCAGAGACAAAGAAGGATGTTTCACAATGACCAAAGGTGTGGTTCACCAGGAAGATATCATCATTTAAGATTTCGATGATCGAATAATGTAGCCTTAAAATATATACAGCCAAAAATTGACAGAACTAAAGACAAAAATAAAACCCACAATCTTAGTCAAATGGAAAAATTTTTTAAAAACAACCTCAGCAACTGATATAGTATGAGCCCCCCCGTGCCAAATCATTAAGAATATAGGAAGTTTCAGGGCGCCTGGGTGCCTTAGTCGGTTAAACGTCTGACTCTTGATTTTGGCTCAGGTCGTGATCTCATGGTTCATGGGATCAAGCCCCACGTGGGGCTCTGTGCTGATAGCGAGGAGACTGCTTGGGATTCTCTCCCTCCCCCTCTCTCTGCTCCTCCCCTGCTCATGTGCTCTCTTTCTCTCTCTCTCAAAAATAAATATTGGAAAAAAAAAAGAATATAGGAAGTTTAAACAAAATGATAAACAATGTTTGGCATTAACAGAACGTGTACCCAAGAAGTGGAGGATATACATTCTTATCACACGCACATGAAACATTTACCAAAATAGATCATATGCTGGGCCATACGTGTATCAACAAATTTTTAATGCTTGAAATCGTACAAAATATGTTATTTGACCTCGGGAGAATTCAGCTAGAAATCGATAAACACAGAAATATATCATAGAAATTCTGAGTTAAACCACAACTCAATACTGCTACATATCCACCAGACTATCTAAAATCAAAACCTGATGATAGCAAATATTAATGAGGATGGGAGGCAATCAGAACTCCATCCATAACTAGGAAGAGAGGAAACTAGTACAACCACTTGGAAAACTCTTTCATAGTATCTACTAAAGCTAAGCATATGTTTAGTCCTGTAACCCAGCAGGCTCACTGCTGATACATACCTGACAGAAATAAGTACATTTGTGCACCGGGAGAGAAGTCCTGGAATGTTTTAGCAGCTAACAGTCATTAAGGGTATAGAATGTGTAAATAACAGGATGAACTGTCCAATTAACTGTAGGCTGGATATATAAAGTCTGGTGTATATATATATTTTGAGATACTGCCCTAGGGAATAAATATTTTTACTATGTGCTTATCGCGTTAGTCATTGAGCTTCTCGGATTATTGGTTGGGGCGCGCAAACGGTGAGCACTGGCTGTGAAGGTGAAAAGTGGGTCACCGTCAGGGGAGGTGGGAGACAGGCAAGGCCAATCGTGTTGCTTGCACAGTTTCACATGAAGTTAGCCTGCCACGCACAGGACAAAAGCATCTGTTTACAAGAGAAGAAGTTCCAGTGGTATTCAATCCTTAGTCCTTCCAGTTGCCAATCCTGGGCAAAAACAGGCTCAGCCTGCAAGTCCCCCTTACACGGAACCGGCTGAGCTTCCTACAAGCATGGTCCCACATACAGAGCTCATTTTCTCCAGGTTCTCGGTGACTCCTGCCGAATCCTGTCGGTTTTGATGCTTTTCTTGGTTTGTATAGATTCCTTAGCAATTGGTTTTTGAAGCGGACCTCAAATTGGCTATAGCCCTTTTCAGAGAATTTCAAGGGAGGCAAACACAGTGACACTTTGTGGGCCATCTCTTCCTACAATAATCGTCATAAAACCTGAGATATAAACTATTACAGCTCCACTGGCTTTTGAGTTATCATTCAGTCAGTCCCACTGCATTACAGAACCAGGCCTAAACCAGCCCAGATGAATGAGTCTAAGTACCTTTAAAAAAGAAAAGACAATCCACAGACTAGAAGAAAAATGTGCAAATCACATATCTGATAAAGAACCTGTATCCAGAACATATGTTTAAAAACCTCCCCTTCGCCTGGGTGGCTCAGTCGGTTGAGCGTCCGACTTCAGCTCAGGTCACGATCTCACGGTTCATGAGTTCGAGCCCCGCGTCAGGCTCTGGGCTGATGGCTCAGAGCCTGGAGCCTGCTTCCCATTCTGTGTCTCCCTCTCTCTCTGCCCCTCCCCCATTCATGCTCTGTCTCTCTCTGTCTCAAAAATAAATAAACATTAAAAAAAATTAAAAAAAAAAGAATTGTAAAAAAACAAAAAAACAAGAAAACAAAAAAACAACCCCCCCCAAACCCGATAAAAAAGAAACAAACACCCCAATCAAAAAAAGGACAAAAGATGGGAATGCAAGCTGGTGCAGCCACTCTGGAAAACAGTATGGAGGTTCCTCAAAAAGCTAAAAATAGAACTACCCTACAACCCAGGAATTGCACTACCAAGCATTTATCCACGGGATGCAAGTGTGCTGTTTCAAAGGGGCACATGCACCCCCATGTTTATAGCAGCACTATCGACAATAGCCAAAGTATGGAAAGAGCCCGAATGTCCATCGACGGATGAATGGATAAAGAAAATGTGGTATATATATATATATATATATATATATATATACACCATGGAGTATTACTCGGCAATCAAAAAGAATGAAACCTTGCCATTTGCAACTACATGGATGGAACTGGAGGGTATTATGCTAAGTGAAATTAGTCAGTCAGAGAAAGACAAAAATCATATGACTTCATTCATATGAGGACTTGAAGAGACAAAACAGATGAACATAAGGGAAGGGAAACGAAAAGAATATAAAAACAGGGGTGGGGGACAAAACAGAAGAGACTCATAAATATGGAGAACAAACTGAGGGTTCCTGGAGGGGTTGTGGGAGAGGAGATGGGCTAAATGGGTCAGGGGCACTAAGGAATCTACTCCTGAAATCACTGTTGCACTAGATGCTAACTAATTTGGATGTAAATTTTAAAAAATGAAAAATTTAAAAAAATGGACAAAAGATTTGAACAGATACTTCACCAAAGAAGATACATGAAATGCAAATGAGCACATGAAAAGATCCTCAAAATCCTTAGTCATTAGGGAAATGCAAATTAAAACCACAAGGAGATACCATTCCATACCTATTGGAATATGTAAAATTAAAAAGATCGACCATACTAAATATTGGTGAGAATGTGGAAGGCCTAGTCCCACTGCTGGTGGGAACGTAAAATGGTACAACCATTTTATAAACGTTTTAAAAAAGTTAAACATACACCTGCTTAAACATATACCTACACCTGTATGATCTAGTCATTCTACTCCTGGGTATTTACTCACAAGAAATAAAAGCCTGTGTCCCTGCAAAGACTTGTACATGAATGTCCAGAGCAACTTTATGCATAAGAGCCTGGAAACAACCCAAATGTCCATCAACCAGTGAATGGGTAAATACACGATGGTGGATGTACACACTGGAATACTATTCAGCAGTGAACAGGAATGAATTATTGATTCATACAACCACATGGATGAATCTCAACATAATTATGCTAAATGAGAGCTGTCAGACAAGAAAGGGTATATACCACGTGATTCAATTTATAGAAAATTCCAGAAAATGCAAAGGACTCTCTATAGTGACAGAAAGCAGATCAGCGGTGGCCTGGGGGGTAGGGCAGGGGGAGGGTGGAGGGAGGGTGGAGGGAGGGCGGAGGGAGGGCTTCAAAGGGGCCTAAGGAAACTTGGGGGATGATAGATATGTTCACAGTCCTGATTGTGGTGATGGTTCCACGTATGTCAAATGCTAACCAATCACACATTTTAAGTATGTGCCATTTGTATAACAATTATATACCTCAAAAAGCTGTGCTATGAAAGGGGAAATAAAACTCTCTTCCGGGAGACAGTGCAGTGCTGTGGAAAGAACTTAAATGGTATAACCGAGGCCAAAGTTGAAGTCAGGTCTGCTCTCCCACTCAGTAGCCATGAGAGCGTCCATAAATTACTTAATCATAAAGTTGGAATAGCTGGTTTGCCCAGTGGTGGAAATTAAATGATATAACGTATGTTGTTTGTAATATACGACATGTAATATATGACACACATTGTTGTAACATAGAAAGGCATATTAGGTATTGATAAATGGTGGTTCTTTCCTTTTCCTTCCAGAGAAAGATATCTGACAGTAACTAATGATGTCAAGGAACTTGTATCTAACCAGAGACCCACCCACCTTCGTTAAAATGGCACATGTCTCTCGTGCTGTCAGCAAATACTGTATTCTAAGCAGCTGATCGTCACCGTTGCTTTTGGTCTCCATCCTGAATAGTCCTCCCTGTACTTAATTAGTGACTGAAATTCCATCCTTCTTGCTTTATCTTTTTTTTTTTTAACATTTATTGATTTTTTATTTAAATGTTTAATGTGTATTTATTTTCGAGAGAGAGAGCGAGCGAGCACGAGTGGGGGAGGGGCAGAGAGCGAGGGAGACCCAGAATGTGAAGCAGGCTCCAGGCTCCGAGTTGTCAGCACAGAGCCTGACACGGGGCTCGAACCCACGAACCGTAAGATCATGACCTGAGCTGAAGTCGGACGCTTAACCCACTGAGTCACCCAGGCGCCCGCTGTTTTATCTCTTCAGTGAAAGGCTTGAGTCTTTTTAAGACTAAATATGTACGGAGTCAGCAAATACCCCACCAGCCACTTTTGTCCTGGTTTCCTACGGCTACTGTAACCAATGACCACAAACTGAGTTGCCTAAACACAACACGGATACGTTCTCCTGTAGTTTCAGAGGCCGGAAGTGTGAAATCAAGGTGTTGGCAGGGCCGCTGTCCCTCCCAGGGCTTTAGGGGGGACTCCTTCCTTGCCTCTCCCAGCTCCTGGCGGCTCCAGGAGTTTCTTGGCTGTGGCCGTGTCCTCGCAACCTCAGCCTCCACCTTCACATGCTTCCTCTTCTCTCTCTTCTCTGTGTGTCCTCTTTAAGGACATTTGCCATTGGACTTGGGGCTCACCCTAATCCAGGATGATCTCACCTCAAGATCCCTAACTGAATGACATCTGCGGAGATCATTTTTCCAAATAAAACCGTATTCACAGGCTCTGGGGGGCATGTCTTTCTGGGATACCGCCATTCAACTCACCGCTGCCCTAGCTCCAGCCCCTGGGAGACGAAACCGTACTGTGCCCTGTGCAACCCGGACAGGAACTTGCGAAGTCTACCCAGTGCTGCAGGCAGCCACTGCCTGTCAACCAGAGCGCGTTCAGGGGTGACGGTCTGCTTGCTGTCCCAACAGGGAGTCTTGACATTTCCAGCCTCGTCAGTAAATTTCATCCCGGGGTGAACTAAGAACCTGAGAAAGATGTGTAGACAGTGGATAGAGCTCGTCAGATCTTCGTTTTTGCCTGACTGAGGCACTGACCTCAAACGCCTTAAATTCAAACCCGCCTCTGTGGATCATTCTCTCTGGAAGAAAGCCTTCAGCTAGAGATTCAGCCATCTCCCAGTGAGACAAATTTCCTTAGGTAATTTATGAGTTAACACTACAAGTTAAAACCTCCCGTCCAGTGGGGCGACTTGGTGGGGCCTCGCCCGTTTCCATAATCTCCATCAGACCTCCCCACTTACCCAAAAGAGCACAGTCTAAGAAGTCAGCGTGCTTCTGCCGCAAACCAAGCTGAGACCAGCCCTCCCCTCCCTAGTAAGGAGACTGCCGTCCCCCAACTCTCTAGGTGGCCTGGAGCCCACGTCTGCCTCTCCTCTTCCTCCTTGGCTATGACCCATTTTCTCTTCCTTTCCAAATGAAGGATCAGACTTCTTTAGCCTTCTCCTGTTCTGATTTGGAGAGCGTTTTTCTGTTTTCCTTCATTTCTTTCCAAGTCAAAATTCATTTCTTGCTTCGGCGTTTTGGACCTGAACTTTTCAAGCCTTTGCACTTTCTAGAACTCCTTGATGATCTCCTCAGACCGTCTCTCGTGACAGCATTTTCCTGTCCACCTTCAGCTAAGTCCCTTAACGATGCTGTGCCAACCTTCCCTACAGCGAGGTCTCTGTGCCTGGTAGCGACAGGTGGGACAGGAGCTGGGGACATGGAGTGTCAGGTCTCTGTGTCCTTGGGAAATGGCTACTCCTAATTACCCTTTCTCTTTTATATTTCTTTTTCCGTGAAGATTTTTCCAGCTTTCACAAACCTTGCTGGAAGCAGCTGGCCATAAATCCATTTGCTTAAGATTACTGACTTCTCTCCTTCTCTGGAGCCTGAACTTTGCCTGTGTGGTCACTTTCTCTGAAGTGAATGAACACTTGGAAGAAACTCAGAAATCTGTTCCTTCTTTGCAAAAGCCACATCAAGATAGACACCCCCTCCTGGGCCTCTGCCTCCATTTCATTCCCAAGGGACTCCTTGAGAGGGTACTTCCTTCCCCCTCTCTTCCTCCCTCCTCCCTTCCTTCCTTTCTCCCTTCCTCCCTCCTCCCTTCCTTCCTCCTTCTCTCCCTTCCTTCCTCCCTCTCTTCCTTCCGCCCTCCCTCCCTTTCCCTCTCTTCCTTCGTCCCTACCTCCCTCTCTTCCTCGCTTCCTTCCTCCCTTCCTCCCTCCCCCCTTCCTTCCTCCCTCTCTTCCTTCCTTCCTCCTCCCTTCGTCTCTTCCTTCCTTCCTCCCTCCCTCTCTCCCTTCCTTTCTTCCTTCCTCCTTTCCTACCTCCTTCTCTTCCTTCCTCCCTTTGTCCCTTCCCCCTTCCTTCCTTCCTTCCTTCCTTCCTTCCTCCCTCCCCCCTTCCTCCCTCTCTTCCTTCCTCCCTCCCCCCTTCCTTCCTCCCTGTCTTCCTTCCTTCCTTCCTTCCTTCCTTCCTTCCTTCCTCTCTTCCCTCCTCCCTCCCCCCTTCCTCCCTCTCTTCCTTCCTCCCTCCCTCTCTCCCTTCCTTCCTTCCTCCCTCCCCCCTTTCTCCCTCTCTTCCTTCCTCCCTCCCCCCTTCCTTCCTCCCTGTCTTCCTTCCTTCCTTCCTTCCTTCCTTCCTTCCTTCCTTCCTCTCTTCCCTCCTCCCTCTCCCCTTCCTCCCTCTCTTCATTCCTCCCTCCCTCTCTCCCTTCCTTTCTTCCTTCCTCCTTTCCTACCTCCTTCTCTTCCTTCCTCCCTTCCTCCCTCCCCCCTTCCTTCCTCCCTGTCTTCCTTCCTTCCTTCCTTCCTTCCTCTCTTCCCTCCTCCCTCCCCCCTTCCTCCCTACCTTTCTTCCTCCCTACTTCCTCCCTTTCTCCCTCCCCCCTTCTTTCCTCCCCCCTCCCTTCATCCCTTCCTTTCTTCCTTCCTCCTTTCCTACCTCCTTCTCTTCCTTCCTCCCTTTGTCCCTCCCCCCTTCCCTTCTTCCTTCCTTCCTTCCTTCCTTCCTTCCTTCCTCTCTTCCCTCCTCCCTCCCCCCTTCCTCCCTATCTTTCTTCCTCCCTACTTCCTCCCTTTCTCCCTCCCCCCTTCTTTCCTCCCCCCTCCCTTCATCCCTTCCTTCCTTCCTTCCTTCCTTCCTTCCTTCTTCAGTTGCTGGGCAGGACCCATTGAATTGATTTTATGAAACACTAATGGGCACAGTCTGTAATTTTGAAAAACACAGGTCTAAAGAAAACTGCACCAGTCTCCTGCTCTTGGTTAGGAAGTCCATCAAATTCTGCTTTATTGTTTCTCTTCCAAATCACCCTCAAGGCTTTTTAGCTGCTGCTCTGTGATCCTGTGATGAGGTGTGTATCGATCCTAGATTCTCTCCTTCCCTGCCTGTCTTTTCGAGCAGCCAGCCCTTGCTGCTTTCCAATCAGGGTGTAAGTGTCATTTCACTCTGTCTCAGATCTGCGGGCGGAGGCACAGACGTGGTCATAAATCACAGCCTCCCCGGCCACCATCTCACTGACCTTGCAAATATGAACAGGGCCCGTTGTTCAGGTCTCGCTTCTCTTTCTCCTTTTTCCTCCCCACAGTCCTGCTTCTCCACGGAAAATGAGGGAACTGCTGCTCAATGCCTAAACTTTGTTCTCCACTTAGGTCCTTTGGGGTCCCACTCCTCACTTGACTTAGTAAACCGTGTCTGTGGCACAACAGTTTAGGACCGTTAGGTTTACACGTCCTTTTCTCTTAGCAGATGACTCATAATTTACATCCTATCCTCAACACTAGATAATGCTGAGCTCAGTTGACTGTGGTTCACCTGCTTGCCTCAGCAGCCAAGAACAGACACATCACGGGGCTGGGGGAAGAATCTGTTCTTTACCCCCCTCCTTTCTCAACCATAAAGCCTCCAACTCCTGAAAAGTGTACTGGGTAGAGTCTTCCAGAGTCTCAGACTCACGGACCCGTTAGCTGCCTCTCAATCTTGACCACCCACAAGAGGGGAGGATGCCTCTCACCCATTTCCATTTTCAGATTTGAATTTCAAATTCTCCCCTATCAAACCCACAGCCTCAGAGTTCAGGTCCATTTAGGACAGATGCTCAGTTCCCTGTATTTGTCGTGGAAACCAAATCCACACGACGACCTGGCATCTGTGTTGTTTAGGGAAAACGGTGCGATCATGGGCTTTGCAGAGAGTTCCAGGCGGGGATCCTGGGGACACTGCCGGGTGAGTCCCTGGCCAGCCTTTCTACACAGCTGCCAGGTGAGGGCTCCTCCTGTGTCCCTTTTCAGTTTGTGCCCATTGTTTAGAAAACCAATTACAGGAGTGAGAAAACCTTCAGAGCGCAGAGCGCAGGGAAAACCACCCTGAGGGAGAAAAGAGGTGCGGGGCCAGGAGAAAGCCCCTCTCATCCCGCAGCAACACAAGGGTTCTCTGCTCATTACCTGGTCAGCGTTTTGCTGTGATCCCCCCCCCCCAACCTCGTTTGACGTAATACCGACCCTTAATAAACAAAATGGTTATTTTACTAATACTAGTATGACTAATATTGCTTACAAACGAAAGAATAAAACTCCCTTAGTAAATATTGTTTGTTTATTTATGGGGATGTGACTCACATTTCTATACAAGTTGAGGCTCTGACCCTAGTTTTATGAAGTGTTGCTATTTGAAAACTGAGACTGCCCTGAAACCTGGGCCCACGATGTCCACAGGGAGATGGGCTTCTGCAAAGTCCCATCGCAGGAGGAAACTGGGTGAGGAAGGGAGGCCAAAAGATTAGCCTCCCAAAAGGGTGTCAGCCCAAGGGAAACCAGTGCAAGCTGAGGCTGGAAAGGAGAAAGAGGCCAGAGATGGAAGGGCCTGGAGACCACTGGGTTTGCTCCCCAAGGTGGTATGCGGGCACCTTGCCCAGTACCTGGCAACTTCCGTCCATCCATCCATCCGTCCGTCTGTTCATCCATCTGTCCACCCACTCTTCACTCAGTGTGATCTGTCTGATCACCTTCACTGGTCTGGAGCTACAGGGGCCAAAGAAAGGACCTAATGTGTGCCTTTACCGACCTCACACCTGCCCCCACCAGGTGTTCTCTTTTCTACCTTCACCAAACAACGGGACGTCTCCAGTTCATCCAAGGATCGTATCCCACACACCTCACCTTCAACCCACCCCCACTCTCCAGTCATGCTCACTTAAAAATGCATCCCCTGGTACTTGGTGCAAGAATGGGAATCCCTCAGGAATTACCAACGGCAATGCCCACTGTGCTGTCCCTTATGCTGCATGGGCAGGTCTAGCCCCGTCCTGGGTAGAGTCGTAGGCTACTCCTTTCTTTTGGCAAAGCGATTTCCTCCTCCGTAGGCTTTCTAGCCCTGAGCACACCATTCTCCAAGGTGGTGACTCTCTAATGTGGACTTCTATGAGAAAATTGTCCTGCTAATCGATTCAGCTACACTTACCTTCACTCGAGTTAGCTCCGGTCAGTTCAACTGGACTCATTGCAACTCAGAGCAAGATGGCCCTATGTTTGCATCATAGCCCCGCCTCTTATTGACTGCCGTGGGGGAATGTCATTAGCCTACCTGGGCCCCAGTTTCCTTATTTAAAATAAACAGAAATGATAATACCTGCTGCGTGGGAGTTTCACCAGGATGAAACTCATAAAGGGAGCCCCAAAATGGTATCCATTTGCAACACAACGAATGAAAATAGACCAAGGAGCATCCCTGGGAAGTTTCTAAATACTGAAAACCAAAAAAAAAAAAAAAAAAAGATCCTATCAGTTTCCATAAAGATAAAATAAGTCAATTTACAAGGATCAGGAAACACACTGACTTCAGACTTTGTAAAAGCAAAAAGACAGTGGAACAGAGGTTCCAATTCTGGGCAAGTCGGCAAACACACCCGCCACGGTCCCATGGATTGCCTTTATAAAACCTGAACAGAAGGATACAGCAACGGTTCAAGGACTCTGGAAAGTAAATAGCAGCAGGCAGATTGAGGAAGATAGAATTCCAAGTACAACCAAACCAGCAATATGAGTATCATTTTTTCCCTCTGGAATACCCAGTTGTGACTGGAGGCAATGGAAACAGTAGCCTGGGGTCCCTGAAAATGGAACATTACCCGGCAGTAAGAAGGAACAAATTGTTGATTACTGCAATAGAATAGATTACTCATAGATGCCTTGTACGAAGTGCAATAAGCCAGATACAAAAGACTATGATATGATTCAACTTACATAACATTCTGGGAAAAAGCCACACCGTAGGGACAGAAAACAGATCATCGATTTTACAGGGGATGAGGTTCAGGGAGGGGCTGAAAATAAAGGGGCAGCACAAGGGAATTTGGGGGATGGGGAAAAAACATGGTATAAATTAAATACTCCCACTTGCTCTTTAACCTCTCTGGACCTAAAGGAAAGACTAAAAAAAAAAAAAAAGACCCAAAGCTCACCCAACACCTGGGAAAGAGAAGAACCCCCCCCCCCCACTAAGGGGGAGGGCACCCACCCCCATACTGCGTCCTACCCTTGTTTCTGCCCGTAATTCGCCGCGTTCCTCAGATCCTTTTTGACATCTCTGCTGAATTATTTCTGGAAAAATTGCCTTGACATTTACCTAAGTTACTTTATTGCATCCCTGGTCTCAGGCTGAACCTTGATTGCTTATATTGAGAATCAGGACTGTGCATTTGAGCACACCTTCGGATTTCCCCATGCCAGCCCTTTATTGTGAGCCCATTCTCTTTCAAACAGGGGAAAGATGTGGGGCATGGAGGGAACGGTGGCCGTCTACCCAGCCCGCCAATCCAGCAGCGCCTTGGTTAGGGACATGCTATGATATTGACAACAGAGGAACGGGGGCGAGAGGGAAAAAATGAGCAGCACTACAGCCGAGGATGGGAACCCAGTAGAGAAGGTGAGGCCACATCAGGGTAAATTCTCCCCAACCACAGACACTATTCCGTCCACAGCCTGGACTACCTCGTCGTTAAACACCAGCTCACACAGGTGCCACCTCCGGTCTGAACACAGGTGGCGACAGCGTCACGGGGTTCTGCATTCTCGGGCTCCCTACACTGAGGAAGGCATTCCCTTCATCTCTCGTTGCTTTGCACTATGCCTGAAGTCAGATCCAGGGGTCTTGTCTAGTCAGAGCGGCTCCCGTTCAGATGCCGCCCAGAACCTTCTCACACAGATGTCCTCTTCTCTCAGGTACTCCATGGTCTCAGATGCAGAAACAGAAAGCATTTTCATGGAACCCATTCACCTGTCTTCGGCTGTTGCAGCTAAACAGATCATCAATGAAGGTAATGCCATCAGAAGGCGGTTGGGAGCAGGGAGAGTCCGCGACTCCTCTGGGGACCCTCGGAAGGGGCCCTGTGGAAGATGTCCGTGTGCTTCTCAGGTGCTGCCCGTCACATTGAGAGGAACAGATCCGAGGAGGCATTTCTGCCGAAACAAGTCACTATCCACCTTCATGAGACGGAGGTGGAAATTCTTATGTATCAGGGTGAATGAATAGCTCTCTCGAGTCAACAGCCAGGGAGGCATTTCCAGTCTGCTCCTATGGCCTTCCATTCAGTCCTTTCAGTTAATCTCAGGGGTCCTGGGGTGGCTTATGCTAGAGACACAGACCCGAAAGCCCAAGAAATGACCAGAAGCACCCAGAAAGTTCTGTTCAAAGGGATATCCAGATTTACATCTGCATTTCCACTAGTGCCTGGAAATGGTTTTCAATCTGAAATATAAATAAGGAGGAGGTAGGGAAAGGGGGGGAGGGGAGAAATGTTAATATGTACACAGCAGAAAACATACTCATCCTGATTGGATGGATTTTTTTTTTCCTAATCAATTTAAAAAAAATGTTTTTAACGCTTATTTATTTTTGAGAGACAGCATGAGCAGGGGAGGTCAGAGAGAGAGGAAGACACGGAATCTGAAACAGGCTCCGGGCTCCGAGCCGTCAACACAGAGCCTGACGCGGGGCTCAAACCCACAAACCTCGAGATCACGACCCGAGCCAAAGTCGGACGCTCAACCGACTGAGCCACCCAGGCGCCCCTCTAATCAATTTTGAGCAAATTTCTTTTCTTCTTCCTTTGTCCTGGGTGTTTCTGTCACTGCTGGTGGGATGTCGCTAATGACACAGGGCCCTGCTGGGCTTTGGGCTTAATCCAACATCCACTTGATGGTGGCCACAATCCCGTCCCGGCCATTGGTCGTGAGAACCATGCATGCTGCTTGCTCCATATAATCCCGGGTCTTTGTCAGTTCTGGGCTCTTTGGGTCCCCACAGGGTCCCTGAGGACGCCTAGATCTCCTGTTCACCTCGCGAGGAGCCAGAAATTCCATTTGCCTCTGCTTGCGATCTGGGCACCGTGGGAGGCCCCATCTTTTTAAGGAACTCTCAAGTTTTTTTCTATTTCACCACCCTATCTGGGGTCTCTGTTCCCTTGCTCCAGGCAGACCAAAGTGGCTTCACCCAGTGTCCAGATCTCTCTAAATTGCCACAGGGACCACCCTCAGTCCGGAAGTTTTGTTTTTTGTTTCCTCCTGTGTGTTTGGGAACTTCCCTCACCTTCCAGCCTGCATCATCCCTGCTCTGTGTTTCACTCTCTGGACCCGCCCCCCATCCATGCCTGAGTTCTTGCTAAGCGAAAATCCAGCTTTAGGAGTTGTGAGAAAACCATTTCCCCTCTTGAAAACTTCACTGTCAAGCCTATAGAATGCTATAGACACGTCTACAGGACATTGAACACGTAGGTTGAAATCGAAAGCCTTTCTTCGATTCTAGGGTTTAGCTACTCTCCTCTTGTCTGGGGCATTAAGCTTACGAAGGGTAGTAGGGGAAGAAACAGTATATGACAGAGAAAGGAAAAACGTATCAAGTCATATTCCAAGCCATCGCCCTGCTCACCAGTGATCAGAGCGATAAAAATGATTGTTGAAGAATCCTTCATTCTCATGAAAGTCTGCATATGCGTTCTTCTGAAGAAACCTTAGATTGCAGAAATAAATGGGAGAAATGAATGCAGGGCGAGGGGGTGGAGTTGAAACAGGCTGAGGGGTGGACCAGAGACCTACTGTAAGCAGGGGCCACCAGCAGGAATGAGGGACTGGGACATTTGTTCCACTGGAAAGGGAAATATCAAGACAGCGACCTGCTCTATAAATAGCTGAGGAAGACAATGCTGTATGTATATTTTCAGGAAGCATCAGGGAGTTTTATTTTTTACATGTAGTAAAGGAGAGCCATCTCAGTTAGGGGAGGAAAGGAGAGGGGCTTTTACATTTGCTAAGTAAGATCCCAGGAGAGCCAGGGGAGACTGAGTGGTAGAGAAAATAGGAATGATTCATCTATTTTTAAACAAAATAAAGCTCTGGGATTGGAGGGGTTTTCTTCTTTCTGCTTTTGAAACGGAGATCAGAGAACATTTAGAGCTGAGATCTGACACAGGGATATGGGGGCCCATCGGGTGGTGTGGGAAAGGGAAGAGAGAGAGAGAGAGAGAGAGAGAGAAGGGCTTTAGGGAAAGAGAGTGCTAGAACCCAGAACTCCCAGGACCCGGAGACCCTGAGCAGCAAGCCCGTTGTACTGTTTTTCCTGTGAGGGGCTGGGCCTCGTCGATGTGCCACACGTGGCTTTCACCCATCAGGGAAAGCGATGGCCAACACAGGCGACACGCCTTTCTTTTCTTCCATCTCTAGTCAGGATTTTTGGCTCCTAAGTGGCAGGAAGGATTCGCCCCCCCACCCCCACTATTCTTGTAGACTTTCTCAGAGAAAGAAATATCTGACTCTCCCCCCAGATTTGATCAATTGAGAACAAAAATATTAGGAGCAGGAGAGAGAGGCTCGCTCGAGAGGTGGGTGAATGGATTTTGAACTCATCTAGAATCTGAGTTTTTCTGAGCTGTTGGCAGAAAGGCCCTGAGCGCTGTTTTGGGACTGGCATTGGAGTTCCTGGCAAAACCTTTGCCACCTGTTGGAAAGCTGGGAGGCTGAGACTCACGGGCGCTCGGACGCCAGTGGGAAGAAGCAGACAACGCGTGAAATAAATTAATTAAACGTGTATGGGAAAGTGATTGCACGTGAAGGCTAAAGTTTTACTTTTCCCAAGATTATTTGCCTTACGTATGTAAAGGAGTCAAACTAATAAAGTGACTTACGTTATGAAAGAGTGTCATTCATTCATTTGGTAAATGATTCCACCCTGTATGGAGCACCGTGGGAACTGTAAGTGTGAATAGACATATACCAGGTACTTAAGGACCTTGGTCTAAGAAGTTGTCAGCCAGCTTGAGAAAAATACAGGAAGGAGTAAAGAAAACCAGTGTCCCTTCACCTATACCAATCTACCTCTGCTCCTGCTGGCCCTGACCACAAGTGTCCAGACCAGTGCAGGTCCCCTCCCCACCCCGGGCCTTCATTAAGTCCTTCCTGGCATTTGAGTTCGTGTCCAGAGTCCTGGCAGCAGACTGGCCAAGAGTGGATTCTCCTGAGGAACAGGGAGCGTCATGGTGCTCTTGACTCTTTGACGAGAATGCTGCCTGTCCCTTCTAGAATTCAAGCCGCGGGGGATCAGAGCCGAGGCAGAGTGTCCAGGCATGCTGGAGTCGGCCGAGCACCTGCTGGTGGAGGACCTGTACAACCGTGTTAGGGAGAAGATGGACGACAGCAGCCTATACAACACCCCCTGCATCCTGGATTTGCAGCGGGCCTTGGTCCAAGACCGCCAGGAGACCCCCTGGAATGAGGTGGATGAGGTCTGGCCCAATATCTTCATAGCAGAGAAGTGAGTCTGACTGCGGGGGGGTCACGACCCTTTGTCCTACCCTTCTGGACAGTGCCCGAGAGCGATGAAACTCCCCCACGTTTGGCAAAGGCCCCAATAACTCCATCAGCAAGTTGATGTTGCCTGATGGGACATTTGGAGCCAGTGATGATACTGATTTTTGTATGTATTGCCAACCACCGAAACATTTCACAAGAGGACAAAGAGGTTACAAATTACATATATATATATGATATATATAATATATATATCATAGTATTATATATATATCATATATATCATAGTATGATACATATATAGTATGATACATATATAGTATGATACATATATAATATGATACATATAGTATGATATATAGTATATATATATAACATGATATATATAATATGATATATATAGTATGATATATATAGTATGATACATATATAGTAGGATATATATAGTATGATACATATATAGTAGGATATATATAGTATATATATAGTATGATATATATAATATGATATATATATAGTATGATATATAGTATGATACATGTATAGTATGATATATATAGTATGATATATATATAGTATGATACATATATAGTATGATATATATAGTATGATATATATAGTATATATATAGTATGATATATATAATATGATATATATACAGTATGATACATATACAGTATGATACATATATAGTATGATACATATATAGTATGATATATAGTATGATATATATAGTATGATATATATATAGTATATATAGTATGATATATATAATATGATACGTATATAGTATGATACATATATAGTATGATATATATATAGTATGATATATATAGTATATATATAGTATGATATATATATAGTATATATATAGTATGATATATATATAGTATATATATAGTATGAGATATATATAGTATATATATAGTATGAGATATATATAGTATATATATAGTATGAGATATATATAGTATATATATAGTATGAGATATATATAGTATATATATAGTGTGAGATATATATAGTATATATATAATATGATACATATATAGTATGATACATATATAGTAAGATACATATATAGTATGATACATATATAGTATTATACATATATAGTATGATATATATATAGTATGATATATATAGTATGATACCTATATAGTATGATACCTATATAGTATGATATGTATATAGTATGATATATATATATAGTATGATATGTATATAGTATGATATATATAGTATGATATGTATATAGTATGATATATATAGTATGATATATATAGTATATATAGTATGATATATAATATGATACATATATAGTATGATACATATATAGTATGATACATATATAGTATGATACATATATAGTATATGTATAGTATGATATATATAGTATGATACATATATAGTATGATATACATATAGTATGATATATATAGTATATATATAGTATGATATATATAATATGATACATATATAGTATGATACATATATAGTATGATGTATATATATAGTATGATATGTATGTAGTATGATATATATATAGTATGATATATGTATAGTATGATATATATGTATATATATAGTATGATGCTAAATTACAAATTGTATATACAGTGTGATGCTACCTGAGCAATATATAGGTGTGTATGTGTATGCGCTTTTGCATAAGTAACAAATTCGAAACAAACGAGATAAAAGCGTAACCATCTAGGCGATGGTTCTACCACTGATGTTTATCTTCTTTAGGTTTCTTTTGAACCGGACGGATTTCCTAAGGAAACACCGCTTGTTTTTATAATCAGAAAAAAATGTTATTTTTTTAAGTTTATGAGTGGTTTCCCAAACAAAACCCAAAGCAGTTCCTTCAGGATCTTCTTGCCAGTGCGTAATTGGCACCAACAGGCTAGTTTGTGAAACTAATTCTCCCAGTGTAAATACTCAGATACGCAGAAGCAAAGGAGGGAATTTGGGGCCCCCGTGGCAGGCAGTAGGGAAGATAAGTTTGGACTGTGGGTCTTGAGTACTGCCCCGGAAGCAGTCTGTCGCCTAGAACCTGATTCTCAGGGCTGGACACCAAGTCCTGAGCGATCTCCAGCTAGCTCTGCAGACCCAGAAACATTCACATCATGCTCACCAGGGACCCAGACACCTCCAGATAGCCCCAGGCTTCTGCTCCTTCTCTGGCAACCCTGTCTTCACTGATTCATTGCAGCAAAAAGAGCTCTGAACTAGAAACCAGAAACACCTGCCCTTGTTTGGTCCTTTTTCCTTTCAGTCTTGGGAAGTCAAAAAAGCTGTCAGATTCACTTTCCGAATCTTCGAATGGGCATAAAAATAGTTGCCCTGTCTACCTCTTAAGTGTAGTAGTAGGGATACAATAAGATGATGCATGTGGAAGGACTTTGAAAAAGTGAAGCACACCGGGTTTGATTACTACTTTTGTCTGCCACTTTTGTGTCTTTTTTTTTTTTTAAGTTTTATTTATTTAAGTCATCTCTACACCCCACATGGGGCTCGAACCCACGACCCGGAGATCAAGAGTTGCCCACCCCTCCGACTGAGCCAGCCAGGCTCCCCTGCCACTTTTGTGTCTTGATGAATGTCCATTCCCAAGGCAGAGGGTTTTTAAACCAGAGATCTGTGGACCAAAGATTTCCTTACACATCAGTCTTGTTCCCTTCATCCTGCCCTCCCCTGCCCGGCTCCCTGTGCCTTCTCTCTCTCTGGCCCCCGCTTATGACTGTATTTGCAGTGAGCCTGGGACACATCTGGAAGCACAGAAGGCACTCACCGAGCCATGGCCTTCCCGAGCCAGCCGAAGCAGGCTGCGGGTCTCAGTGGCGGTGCACCTTTCCTTTCTAGCTCTGACTCTGGCAAACATCGTCTCTGCCTCTTTCCCCCCAGGAGTGTAGCTGTGAACAAGGCGAGGCTGAAGAGGCTGGGAATTACTCACATCCTCAATGCCGCTCATGGCACCGGCGTCTACACTGGGCCCGAATTCTACACTGGCCTGGAGATTCAGTACCTGGGTGTGGAGGTGGACGACTTTCCCGAGGTGGACATCTCCCAGCATTTCCGGAAGGCTGCCGAGTTCATCGATGAAGCCCTGCTGACCTATAGAGGTGAGGGGGGAGGGGGGAGTCTGCCTGCTCCAGGCTGCTCGAATTAATTCCGCAAGGGGGAGAAGCAACCAGGAGAGCTCATGGAAACCTCTGGGTTATCTGTCATGTCTGGAGGCGATCTGTCTTAAGATTTTTGTCTCGTTCTAAGAAGAGGGGAAAGGAAAGGATGATCATGCACCTTATCGGTAATGACTGAGGGCCTAACAGGTGCCGGGCGCCGTTGTAGGTGCGGTGGGTGGAAGATGCAGACAAGGGTCCTGGCCTTTGAATCTCACACAGTGGTGATGGCAGAGAAGATTACAAAGAAAAATGTCCGTGACAAGCGTGAGGCAGAGAGACTAAGTAGGGCCACGTGTTGGAGTGACCGGCCAGCTCCTTGGAGAGGCTGGTAGAGAGGTCCTCTCTGAGAAGGGGCCACTTTACAATGAGTGACAAGAAGGAGCTGGCCACGGAGAAGTCGGAAGAAGAGCATTCCCGGGCAGGGGAAAGTGCTAGCACAAAGCTCCAAAAGTGGGGTAAGCGTGGCGTGTTCAGGATCACAGGCCAGAGCGGATCGGCGTGGTGGGGAAGGGTCAGAGTGGCAGAGTGGCAGGGGCCCCGACACGCAGGCAGCTGACCGCCAAGGTGAGGGAGTTGAAAAGCGCCTTGATCTGATCTGCGTTTTAGGAACCTCGCTCTCTGGGCTTGGGAGACCACAGCGGTGGGAGCCGGCAGAGTGGACAGGACCCTTCAGTGCGGACGGGCCACAGCCCATGCCGCGGGGGCGGCTGGGAGTGTCACAAACCTGGGCTTGAGGCCAGGCTTTGCTACGCTGTCTATTCCATGGGACCTCGGGCGGTTCCGTTCTCCAGCAGAGCCTCAGTTTCCCTTGTGTTTCGCACAGAGACAAAGAGACCTAATCGTCCTAAAATTGCTGTGAGGAGTAAAATTTTAAAACGCACATAAGAGCTGCAAATATGTGTATGCATATATGTATATTTATAAATACATATCTATACATAGAATGTTTTTATATATGTATAGGTTTTTATTAAAGTGAAATTTATGAGGGCACCTGGCCGGCCCAGTCGGTTAAGCTCTGACTTCTGCTCAGGTCACGAGCTCCCGGTTCATGAGTTCGAGCCCCACCATCGGCTCTGGGCTGACGGCTCAGAGCCCGGAGCCTGCTTCGGATTCTGTGTCTCCTTCTCTCTCTGCTCCTCCCCGGCTCACGCTCTGTCTCTCAAAAGTAAATAAACGTTAAAAAAGTGAAATTTATAAATTTTACATATATATATTACATACGTATGTATATATATGAAACGGTTTTCTCCTTTTTTTCAATGCTTTAAAAAAAACTTCTTTTTAAAAATGTATTCCTTGTGACCAATGTGATCTGAGCGTGTCTCCAAGTGCCAGCGGGGAGAGGATTTCTTGGGCTGTTTGTCGCGCGCAGCGCCCTGGCGACTCCAGCGGGCGGCGCAGTGGAGATCGCGTAGACGCGGCCTCGGGCGGGCGGGCCTCGAGCAGCCCCTAGGGCCGGTGACTATCAGCGGAGCAGACGCGCAGCCCCAGAAGTGGGGCGACAGCGAGAGCCAGACGGCGGGAGAAGCTGCCGGGCGCGTAGGTGGGGGGCCTGGGCGGACCGGAGCTGCGCCACCCGGGTGTCGTCGGGGCTTCGAGGAGGGCGGCGGCGCTGTGGGCCACCCTGTGGCCCTAGCGGTGCGCAGGGTGCCTGGCCCAGGCGCTGGGGACACCGGGGGGAGCCCCGTCACCAGCAGGGGCCCGCGCCGGCACACCTGCCCCCCGCTCTAGCATTCAGCCCTCCACGTCCCTTCCCCCCCCCCCGCCCGCACCCTTGCCGGACGGGGAAAGGACCTTATCCTTACTGGGGTTGCCTCTGGGGTGGTTCCTCCTCCCGTCAGGGCCCTGACGGTTGTCACCATCCCTAGAAGTCGCCGCTGAGCCTTAGTTTCTGTGATTGCCTCCAAGATGCTTGGGAGACAGCTCTTAAGGAAGAAAGCTAACACTGGGCTGGGTGCTTCATGTAATAATCACAGTGCCCACAGCCAGAGGATGTTACTTACATTTTACAAATGGGAAATTGAGACCCACGGAAGGTTTAGCGGCTTTGCCGCTGTGTAATAATCAAGATTAGTATCTTGGTTGCTAGTAAGTAGGACCCGTCTCAAACTACTTAACCATCGCCAAAGGCATTAATTACAATACAAGCACAAATCCAAAGAGGAGAATGTGGCCCCAGGATCATCTGGAACAAGGACTGGACAATCTCAGGACTCTTGGTTTCCATCTTCTCTTTTTCTCCCTACCTCAGACAGCAAGGCCGCCCGCAGGCCTGGGCACAGACTGGCTAACTTCCGGCCTCAGCCCCATTTCCAAAGTTCCCTGAGAGAGAAAATTTGCCTGGCAGACTCTGGTCCTTTGTCTACCCTGAATTCTATCCATGGTGGCAAAGGTGGGGAGGGTGGTTTCTGGGCAAGTCCTTCTTGGTTTTCTCAGGTATGGAGAGAGGGAAAGTTCTGAGGCGAAAGAGAATTATGAATCGGAAGAATACAGCACACAAGCCTGCCATGTAAAGGCATACTGAGAATGGAGAGAACTCACTCAAGCCCAGTGCTCTCTCCACCCTTCAAACTTTTACAACAGAGAGAGCACATTGTGATGCAACCTCCCTCCCGCAGCGGCCCTGCTGCTAATCAAAATGGAGGCTGCAAATTAGAAAAAGACCACCTTCCTCCAGCTGTCTTACAGCTGGCAAGTTTTCATCATAACCAAACAAATCTACTTTGACTTCAACACGAAAGGTGCCCCCTGGAGTTGTGTAGGGCATAGTCTATACAGTGCTAGTGTGACCTTGACCCTAACAGAAAATGGACAATCCTGTCACCCAGGGTCTGACCCACTTAGGCTCTCCCTTCTTCCACAGGCTGCCGCTGAGGCTCCACGGAGGCATCCCAGGGTGCCAGGCACACATTCCACAGCATGGAAAAGCATGGCCCACCCAACTTTGTCTCTGCCAGACTGAGTCTAAGAGGCATTTGATTTCCCTATGAGGAAGCCTGGCTGGTTGTGCCTAAAGCGTCCTGATGTGAGCTGGCCTGGTAACTCCTTCAAAGGAAGGAAGGAGGACTTTGGTGCCGGCAGTAGCAAATGGTGGCCTGGGCAGCCAGTTAAAGGGAGGTCGTTGGTGGGGTGCCTCGGTGGTTCAGTGGGTTAAGCATCCGGCTTCGGCTCAGGTCATGATCTCACGGTTCGTGGGTTTGAGCCCCACGTCAGACTCTGTGACAGTTCGGAGCCTGGAGCCTGCTTGGGATTCTGTGTCACCCTCTCTCTCTGCCACAACCCCACTCACTCTCTCTTCTCTCTCTCTCTCAAGAATAAACAAAACGTTAAAAAATTTTTTAAAAATTCTTGAGAGAAAGAGAGACAGAGCGTGAGTGGGGGAGGAACAGAGCAGGAGAGGGACACAGAATCCAAAGCAGGCTCCGGGCTCCGAGCTGTCAGCACAGAGCCCGCCGTGGGGCTCGAACTCACAAGCCGTGAGACCATGACCTGAGCCGAAGTCGGATGCTCAACCGACTGCGCCACCCAGGAGCCCCCTAAAAGTTTTTCTTAAATAAAATAAAAAAAAAAGTCCTTGGCGAGAGACAGCTGAGCCTGGAGCTGGGGTGGGAGGAGATGAGAGAGTGAATCTGTAGATGCACCTTTAGCAGCTCTGATTCTGCCCAGTTGCCTCCCTCTAGTGACTGCTGGCCTTTGGCAATAATGCCTTTCAGCATCACTGGGCCTCAGGTCCTTTTTCGTCTTGCCTTGGTCTCCCACCTCCTGTGTGACAGATATGGTCTTAACTGATGCAAAGACGTACTAATAAAAGTCATCCCCCCGCCCATCCTATATCGTTAGCTAGTACTCTTCACCGACTGGACAAACATCCCCAAAGACTGTTGGCAAATAGATTGATGACAGCCTGGAAGGAAGTCTCCAGTGGCTCCAGGCTGCACTGTAAACAGCCATTAGAATAAAGGCACAGAAGGCATGTTTGTCACGTTTATGAAGGATACAAAGCAGAAAGCGAGGCTAGGGGATAATTGATCTATTGAATGCTAGGGTCAAGACTTGGTAAGAGTTTTGGTTAGCTTATAAGAACCGGTTATATCTACCAAATACACGAATAGGAATTTGTAAAGTTAGCCTTATGCTTTGAGAATGCTACAAAAAAAGTTTTTTAAAAAAAGCTTTACAGGTTTCAGTGGATATAAAAGATAATCTGAGTTCATTTGGGGACATAGCCATGCACACTGCAAGCTTAGATGGCATCCGTGAAGGCTCGATGCCCAGAATGAGAATGGAGAATGGCCCACTCTGCTCTGTGTGGGCCAGTCCAAACCTGAAGTACATCTGCTACATCCTTTTTTCTTTTTTTAATGTTTATTTTTGAGAGAGAGAGAGAGAGAGAAAAACAGAGCATGAGTAGAAGAGGGGCCGAGAAAGGGAGACACAGAATCCGAAGCAGGCTCCAGGCTCGGAGCTGTCAACACAGAGCCCGATGCGGGGCTCGAACCCACGAACTGGGAGATCATGACCTGAGCCGAAGTCGGACTCTTAACCGACTGAGCCACCCAGGCGTCCCTATCTGCTCCATCCTGACACAGACTCTTAAGAACAAAACTGATACAGTTTGATTTGCAAGGTTGGCTCGTATAGTAATGGGACGTGAAAAGGTGTCTGAATAATGACTGAAAAACCTAGAATCGCCAGGAAAAGAAAAAAATTAATGAAGACTATGATAGTGATCTTCTTAAGTAGTTTTTGTATAAAAGCCCCTGTTCATATAGATGTGTTCGTTATTGACCTGGATGCCCATTACAGAAAGGTATACTTTGCCCTAACATGTGAAAGAAGTTTCAAAAGAGTAGATTGATCTAAATATGGAGTGAAGGGTGTGTGTGTGTGTGTGTGTGTGTGTGTGTGTGTATGTGTGTGTGTATGCAGGATACTGAGCTCCCTGTCACAGAAGGATCCAGTCTCCACTGGATGATGGATGACCCAGCCTCAGGGATTCTGTAAAGGGAATTCTCAAGTGTCTGTTGTGTCTGTGGTGCTTTCCCACGCTGAGACTCCGTGTGTCTGTGATTCTTCACCTTAGCTGCACTTCTTTTCTACTTTCTCCCCACTTCCCCTACCCTTTGTTTTTAATGTTATTTATTTATTTTGAGAGACAGAGAGCGCATGCGAGAGCACGCACAGGGGGAGGGGCACAGAGAGAGGGAGAGAGAGAATCCCAAGCTGCTTCCTCGCCATCAGCACAGAGCCCATCATGACCTGAGCCGAAATCAAGAGTCAGACGCTTAACTGACGGAGCCACCCAGGCGCCCCCCCACCCCAACTCTTTTATTTCTCCTCCCTCCGATGCTCAGCTTGGCAAGAAGAAAGTAGTCGTGCACTCTAGTGTTTCAAAAGCGGGGATGCTGGTTAGTTCCCTTTCCCTCCTTCTCTCTGCCCGTGTTCAGACAGTGCAGAAAACGCTTACACGAGTGCAGGCGGCCTCCCTGCCCTCTCAGACATCCGTGATCTGGGGCAGCGATGCTCGTCCCTCACGGGACTTGAGCGCAGATGAATGCCGGGGGCAAGCAAATATATTAAATCCAGCACATCTAAACAGTTCTTTTTAACAGTCCTTAAAAAAAAAAAAAAACCTATAAGGAAGCCACTGTGGTTACATTAGTATCTCTTGTGGTTTCTTTCAGGGAAAGTCCTGGTCAGTAGCGAGATGGGCATCAGCCGGTCGGCAGTGCTGGTGGTGGCCTACCTGATGATCTTCCACAACATGGCCATCCTGGAGGCCCTGATGACAGTGCGTCAGAAGCGGGCCATCTACCCCAACGACGGCTTCCTGAAGCAGCTCCGGGAGCTCAATGAGAAGCTGATGGAGGAGAGAGAAGAAGACTCCGGCCAGGAAGGGGGGACGGATGAGGCTGAGGAGGGCGAGGACGCGGGGAGCAGCAGCAGGGCCAGGGTGGGCGCCCTCACGGTGGAGGAGGAGGACGACACCTCCAGCCACCTGATCGGCTCCTCCCTGGGGAAGGCCAGCCAGGCCTCCAAGCCCCTCACCCTCATTGACGACGACGAGGAGGAGAAGCTGTATGAGGAGTGGAGGAAGGCGCGGGGCCTCCCCACAGCCAAGGCCCCCCCGGGGGGACACGGCAGGCGCTCAGCCTCCGGCCAGGATGGCGGGGAGCCTGAAGACGAGGACGTGGACAGGATGATCCGGGAGTGGCAGAGCCAAAATGAGAGGTACCAGGCGGAGGGGCATCAGAGGTGGGGTAGAGAGGAGGCAGAGGTAGAGGTGGGCGACGCCGAAGGCTTCGTGACGAGGCGACGCAGGCACACCCTGAGCGAGAGCAGCACTTCGGCGAGTGTCCGCAGTCGCGACATTCGGGTCCTGGAGCAGCAGCTGGAGATGAGCGGCCAGAAGCGAGGGGGCAGGCGCCGCTCGGACTCCATGTCCACCGAGAGCACCTGGGACGTGTGGAACCAGAGGCTGCTGGAGATCGAGAGGGAAGCCTCCCGGGAGTATCACTCCAGGAGCCAGAGGGAGGCGGCAGACGCAGGCTCCGAGGCGGGGGGCAGGGTGCGAGAAGACGACGAGGAGAGCGTGTCCTCCGAGGCCAACTCGTTCTCCAACTTCTGCAGCAGGAACAAGGACAAGCTCACCGCCCTGGAAAGGTGGAAGATCAAGAGAATCCAGTTCGGATTCCACAAGAAAGAGCTGGGGGCCGGGGACGGCAGCACCGAGCCAGGGGCGGAGGAGGCAGAGGGCGAGAGGCATCTCTCCGACGTCAACCTGACGGCCTACCAGGCCTGGAAGCTGAAACACCAGAAGAAGGTGGGCAGCGAGAACAGGGAGGAGGTAGTGGAGCTCAGCAAGGGCGAGGACGCTGCCTCGGCCAAGAAGAGGCAGCGGAGGCTGGAGCTGCTGGAGAGGAGCAGGCAGACGTTGGAGGAGAGCCAGTCCCTGGGAAGCTGGGAGGCAGACAGCTCGGCGGCGGGCAGGAGCATCCCCCTGTCCGCCTTCTGGTCTGCGGCCCCTTCGGTCAGTGCCGGGGAGGACGCGGCATCGGTGTTCAGCACCCGGAGCCACGGCTCCCGCCCCTCTCAGGCTGGAAGCAACAGAGGGGGATGCCCGGCCTCTGCCCCTGGCCCCGCACCGCCTGACCTGCCCGTGGGGCCGGGAGACACCATTTCCATCGCCAGCATTCAGAACTGGATTGCCAGCGTGGTCAGCGAAACTCTCGCCCAGAAGCAAAACGAGGTGCTGCTGTTGTCCCGCCCGCCGTCCGTGGCGAGCGCGAAGGCGGCACCGGAGGCCAGCTGCCTGGGGGATGACCAGGTGTCCCTGCTCAGCGGACACAGCAGCTCCTCCCTGGGCGCCTGCCTGCTGCCCCGGGGCCCGCTGGGACCCGGCCCCGACTCGCAGTCCCTGCTGTCCTCCCGCACGGCGCCGGGCTCGAGGGCCGAAGGTCTTGGGAGCAAAGTCAGGGGGACCAGCAAGCCGGTCTACAGCCTCTTTGCTGACGACGTCGACCTGAAGGAGCTTGGCCGGAAGGAGAGGGAGATACAAATGGGGCTGAGGGAGAAGATGTCCGAGTACAAGCTAGAGAAGCTGGCCTCCGACAACAAACGGAGCTCCCTCTTCAAGAAGAAGAAGGTCAAGGAAGATGAGGAGGAGGATGGGGGTGACAGGGACGAGGACACTGACAGTGCCATAGGGAGCTTCCGGTACTCTTCCCGCAGCAATTCCCAAAAACCCGAGACAGACACGTCCTCCTCCCTGGCTGGCCCTGATCGCCGTGGAAGCGCTAGCAGCGTCGGCAAAGACACGGACGGCAGTATCGCTAAGTGGCTCAGTGGCCTCAGGACAGAGGAAAAGCCTCCTCCCCAGAGCGACTGGTCTGGAAGCTCCAGGGGGAAGTACACCAGATCTTCCCTGCTCCGGGAGACGGAGTCCAAGTCCTCCAGCTACAAGTTCTCCAAATCGCAGTCGGAGGAACAGGACACGTCCTCCTACCATGAGGCCAGTGGCAACTCCGTAAGGAGCACCTCACGGATCTCTTCCTCCTCTACCCGGGAGGGCAGAGAGATGCACAGATTCTCCCGGGCGATGTTCAGCGAGACCTCGAGCTCCCGGGAGGAGAGCCCGGAGCCCTACTTCTTCCGCCGGACCCCTGAGCCCTCGGAAGGGGAAGAGTCCCCGGAACCACGGTGTCGGAACTGGGCCAGGCCCAGGGACTGGGAAGACGTGGAAGAGTCGTCCAACTCAGACTTTTCTGAATTCGGAGCCAAGAGGAAATTCACCCAGAGCTTCATGAGGTCTGAGGAGGAGGGAGAGAAAGAGAGGATGGAAAGCAGAGAAGAAGGGAGGTTTGCTTCGGGGCGGCGGTCCCAGTATCGGAGAAGCACGGACGGAGAGGAAGAGAAAGAAATGGACGATGAAGCCATCATCGCTGCCTGGAGACGTCGGCAGGAAGAAACCAGGACTAAGCTGCAGAGAAGGAGGGAGGATTAAGCTGGGCCAGGCGGACCTGGGAGACTGAGAACATGGCAAGAAGCCGCGCGGCTTAGCACAGGGATCAGGACACACATTGCCACCACCCGCCAAGGGACAGGGATGTGGAAAGGATCGTCCTGAGGGGCAGAGCCTAAAAGAGAGGTACCAGGCAGCAGGGCCCCAGAGGTGCGATAGAGGGGAGGAGGAGAGCCGTCGGCGTGCGGTCTGCATGCTAGGCCACCTGACACCGTTTTCTGTTGCCCGGCGTCCTCTTGACCTTTGACGCTTCCCTCGTGTATTTGACAGTGTCCGTCACCTACTGGCGAGGTGAGCTCGTGATGGAACCAGAGCTTGCCAGAGACCTCGGCTTACATCCGCGGGAGGACTGAATGCAGGACGTGGTTCTGTGTGTGGTTCTGTAACGAGACCCAGGAAATGTCTCCTGTGGCAAGTCTCCCTTCTCCTGACAAAGCTGAGTTCTGGTTGTTCCTTTTCAGTGCTTTGGATCTCCATTAAAGTGGTATGTTGTCAAACGTTTCCCCTTCCCTCTGGTCACTTTCAGCCCATTTGAACCCACCTTAAAAGACAGAGGTGGGTTATCATGAGCCAGCCTCACCTCCTTCCATAATGCTGGGACTCCAGACAAAAGCACTGTCATCACATTAAAACAGTAATCAAGTATTTCACCTATGATACAACGTAGTGGGAAGACATGAGGAGGACCCTTGAGAGTAACCGTGAATTAGACCGAGACTGGGTTTTATTACGGTCAGAGATACAGGTGGAGAGGGGGTCCCTCTGGAACAGCAGGGAAACAAAAGCAAACCACGGGGCGGGGGTTGGGAAGAAAAGAAGCCCAAGGCAAGGAGATGGAGACAGGGTTTTATGAAATCTCGTTGTCACCCTTGCTTTTCATTCCTTGGAGGATGGTTGCACAATCCAGTGGACAGCCCACTGGATCGTTCCCGCACTCTGGATGAGCTAGGTCGGTGAGAATTCTCTACCCTTTATTCCCGGAGGCATGTCTGCCTTCCCGGACACAGGTTGGGTTCCTGAATCCAGCAGACATGTTTTGAGCCCTTTCTGACAAGCATTGGTGGGTTGGTTTCTACAGTTCCTTTCAACTTGCCGTACCTTGCAAGATTTGAAGATAGGCATGTGCCATGCAGGGCTCCAGGATGTCTCGACCAACGCAAAAGTCCACTTCAGGAGATGCAGTTGGCAACAGGATGATTAATGAGAAGGAAGAGGGGTGGCAAGGAACCCACCAATGGGATGAATAGTAGGTGATCGCTAATCATGTGACCAGTTTTGTTTTTAACTGAGATTCATGGGATGCGGAGATTATGTAACCTTACTGTGTGGATTATTACTCAAGCATCAAACATTTCAATGGGCACAAAGATAAAAACACTAAGGCAGAAGGGAGCAGACGTGAGCTCAAACTCAGAACTGCGCGTAGTTGCCGTCGAAGCAATTGACTTAATTCGCTTGCCTTCCCTCTAATCCTTCAGGTTACAGTTCAGCGGCATCTGATGATGGGCCTTTTCTCTCTGACTGAGAGGAAGAAAGAGGCCTTGGGAAAAAACACTGCTCAGTTTTTGTCCCATTTGGCCCTTTCCTTCTCCCTTTGCTCACTTAATTTCAGTGAGCCTTGGTCCCTGGTTTCCGGAGCCTGATAGAACATTCTCATCATATGAAACAACATCATCTCCATATGCCCCCAGCAAGGCACCCCTGGAAGGCTCAGTTGGTTGAGCAGCCAACTCTTGGTTTTGGCTCAGGTCGTGATCTTATGGTTCGTAGGTTCAAGCCCCGACTCACGCTCTTTCCCTCTCTCTCTCAAAATAAGTCAACTTTCAAAATGGCCCCAGCAAGAAGACTAGTTGTGGCCCATTTTAGGGTATGCACATTTCACTCCTATGGGGAAGTTTCTGGCACAAGCACAATAAATTGGGAGGTCAGTCTTCTGGAGGGAACAATGAGAATGTCCCTGAGACAACAGCTGTGTTTTCCTTTTCTGATCTTCTTACCTTGAATAATCTTGGTTGTTTGTTTGTGGTTGGTTTTTTTTTTTCTTTTGGATTTTTTTTTTTTACTTTTTTAAAAAAAGTTTATTTATTTTTGAGAGAGTGAAAGACAGAGTGTGAGCAGGAGAGGGCAGAGAGAGAGGGAGACACAGAATCCGAAGCAGGCTCCAGGCTCTGAGCCATCAGCACAGAGCCCGACGCGGGGCCCGAACCCACGAGCCGTGAGATCATGACCTGAGCTGAAGTCGGACGCTTAACCGACTGAGCCACCCAGGCGCCCCTTACCTTGAATAATCTTGTGATTTGACGATAAACACTTAGAAAGCCAAGGTCAAGGATGAAGAGACCAAATGAACTGACAGGCCAGATGAGCAGCTGCCCCCGGCACCCACCCATCCATAGGAGCGAATTAACTCAGGCCTTCACACACCTCTCTCTCTTTTTTAACATAAATGTAAAATATAAATAAGGTGATCTCAATCACCTCAAGGTAGACAATTGTTTTAAAAACATACCTAGTCACTCCCAACTCATACGCCCCTGAATGGATGTTGAACAAACATGGAAAACTCTTGGTTTCGAGAGTCACCCCCAGTCTTTCCCCAGCCTTGAGTGTGAGCCTCGGGGGACACAGACCACCTTGGCCTGCTTTTAGCTGCACTCATAGGCTAGAGGGCAACACTGGTCCCTCTGTGGAGGCGCTCAGCTGACTAGAGGATGAAAGCAGAGAGGGGTGAGGTCAAGACCTGGAGAAAAGCCTTTGCTTGCTGTGTCTCCAAGGAGAGCTCCTTTAGAATCCTGTAGTCAGAGAGGTGTCTGTCTGAGAATTTAGGATTCTGAATTTAGCTGAGTCCTGGAGTCCAGACTTTATTTGGGGAAATGACACCAATAGAAACTTTATGTGATTTTTGATGGGCTTGAAGGAATAGCTGGGATTTAGAGGGTTAGGATTACAACGGTGACGTCTGCTTTAGACCAAACCCAGAATGTTAGGTGGCACTCCAGCCGTCCAGTCTCTGAATGACATTAAAAGGTATGTGTTGCCCGTCAAGGTCCCAGTAGATGGCACACCCCCATTGGAAACTGATGAGAGTTTAATGCAGGAACTATGCACAGAGGCGTGGGCAGGGGTAAGGGGACAGGAAGGAGTAGTAAAGCATCCAGGTACTAGCACTACCTGAGAAATGGATACCACCCTAGGGCTGAAGGGACCATGTGTAGGGGCTGTTTGCAGAGCCCGAAGACCCACAACCACGGGAGAAGGGCCACCCGACATCCTGGCAGAGGCGGAGAGGGAACGAATACCCTGACCTCTCTCTCTTCCTAGCATGTGGTGTCATGCTCGTAACTTTCACTGGCCAAACCTGCCTGGAATCCAGCCAGAAGGGGAGCCCAGTGTTGGAGAAGAACAAAAAAATGAAACTGAAGGGGCAGAGGATAACCAGCACAGAGATGCATAGATTTCAGTGGAAAGGCCGTGTCTTTGGAGCCTCCCCAATGATGTTGTTTTAAAGGACTGAGAACACTATGCCCTGATCACAGGATCGATCTACTTTTAAGAATTAATTAACGATTGGGACAGCGTTTTAGCTACACAAACCCAACCAAAAGCCAGTGATTTTGTCTTATGGGAAAGAAAAGAGAAGACAAATCTGAACCGACGTCCTTTGTCGAGTCCTGAGTTGGGTAGACTTCACTAGGAGAAAACTCCCACAATAACGGGAGAATAGTATGCAGAAGGGGGCCCCGCAAGAGTGGACATACTGCGCAGAATCCTGGGCTGGGGGGGTGAGAAAGAGAGAACAGATTTTTTTTTTTTTTTTTTTTTTTTTGCCTCAAAGGCGAGGCCTTAGAGGGGAAATGAACACATGGAGGCTGTGAAGAAACAACGTGTATCAGAAGCCTGCCGGAAGGAAACAGAAAGCCCAGATGAGGGTAATTCAAAAAGGGAGGTCCATTTACAAAGCAGTGAGCAGAGCGTTGAGGGGTAGCGTGCACCCCAGGCGTCACATCTCTAGGCTGAAGAGGCAAGAGGCTGAGCCTGAGCTGTCACGGGAGCCCTAGAGACAGGGAGGGCCGGCTGTGCGGAGGGGGCTGTCTTACAAGAGCTGATACCTTTGGTCTTGGGACCCAGCCTGGCAGGGCCCCACAGGCAAGGAGCCAGAGGTGTTCAGCCTCCAGTCTCCTGCCGGTGCCCCCCACAAACCAAAAGCCAGAGGCAAGAGAGTCGGTGCGTATAGGGCATCCGATCAGCCTCGTGGGCACAGAGGAGGGTGAGGAGGGTGGGGTGGGGAAGATTCCAACAGCAGTGCTGCTGGGCCAGTGCACCAGCTGCCCTGTGACACAGTGGTGACGCTGGATTATGAAGACTCTGCTGTGGGTGTTAGGAATGTTACAGAAGAGGGATGTGAATTTCTCTGGCCTCTCTGAAATTTTCACCCCTGGGGTGGCGTGGGAGAATTGGTCGCCAATGACAAATGAGTCCAGGCTCAGTAGTGTGCCGGGTCTATCAGGAGAGCATCCCCTAAAGCTTGAAGCCTCACAGGTTTGACACCTGTGACACCTGGTCTGACACTTGCCTGTCTGCCTCTACCCGGGCCAAGTAACCCCACCCACCACATTTGCCCTCTTCCTTCTGTTACCGTCTCCACTCCCCAAACCAGGCCTCCTTTATCCACCACCTGGCTTTGGCAACTGCCAAAGGTCCTAACCAGGTCCAGACTCCTCTCTTTTCTGTCTAGCCTAGAACCAAACTAATCTTCCCAGGGTCCATAATTCTGGTTCTTTGTATTCCTCTGCTTAAAAACGACAGTGCTCCCTAAGGCCTGTGTGACGAAACTTAAATTTCTTCCCTTGGCCATCACGGGCCACCTCACCCTCCATTTCCAGGCCTATTAGGATTATTGTGAGGTTATAATTAAATCAGATACTATTTGAACATACCTAGACAGGCGATGGCACGCTGTAGAATTTAGCAAGTTGTACGCTGTTGTGTGTAATTCTATAACGATAATGTGACCACTGTTAGAATTATTATAGACACGACGTGGTGAAGTGGGTTAAGAACACAGCTTTGGAATCTAATGGGAAAACAGCTGATACTTTACTAAGTGTTTACGGTGCTCCGGGCATGCTAAAAGCTTTAGCATGGATTATCTACTCCTTCTCTTCAAAATCGCACCCTTTACTTTTTTACTTCGCTTTGTTGAAGTACATGATGGACTAAACACAATGAGAGGCACTGGCGATTCAGGAGCTATGAAGACACGGGTGAACTTGCCCTCAAGGGGCTAATCATCTTCTTAAGGGAGCCAGGCAGTGAACAAGGAATTTTGAAGATTTAGATTATTACTTGTTTATTTATTATCTGCCCGCCTATTTATCTGTCTCCCTGCTAAAATGCACGCCCCGGGGCACCTGGCTGGCTCAGTTGGAGGAGGACAGGACTCTTGCTCTCAGGGTCATGAGTTCAAGCCCCACATTGCGCGCAGAGCTCACAAAAAAATGAAACAAACCAAAATAAAGTAAAATGGGATCATGCAAGCCCCATGGGGGTACCTGTAGTTCGCCATTGTGTCCCCAGCACCCAGAAGTCAAGCCTAGGCTAAAAGGTACTCTTAACAAACATGTGTTTTGGCTTAAGACAATAGTGCTCTGAGAGAAGTAAGCCGGGTAACACAGTGGAAACAACAGTGGGTGGGGAGTGGGGTGGCCACAGAGTGATCAGGGGGACAGTTTTTCTAGTGATGAGAAGGAGCCAGTCAGGTAAGGACCCCAAGGAAAGACAGCCTCCACAGAGAACCTGATGGGGACACTGGGGTCCGGAGGGGTGAAACCGTAAGTGACCCGAGGTCATACGGCAACTCCATGTCAAAGCCAAAATGCCAACGGAGACCGATTTCAGAGCCTACACACTTTACAGAGCAGGGGGCTTCCGTCAAGTGCTTAGGACAATGCCTGGTACATCATAAATGCTCAATAAGCATCTTTTACACCCACCACTGGATCGCCAGTTTTTAAATCAGTCTTATTTTAAAAGCATGGCATTATTGATCGGCCTAGTTAATTAATGATTCAGCGTGGGTCATTTTTAGTACCCAAAGAAGTCAGGTTGTTTCCGTCGAGTTTCAGAGCGATCTTTTTCCTTTTTTCTCCCCATGACGAGTGAGCAAGACCGTGAGGGTGTGATGGGACAGCGATGGGGTATGTGCCGAGATACTCAAGATCCGAGGGAATTCTGGACGTCTACGGGAGGCACAGCAGTTCAGGCACCCGCTTGGGAGAGCAGCCCCCATTTCACTGACACTGACGGCTGGACCAGAGCTGCTGAAAGCATTTCTCTCCGAGTCATGGTGACACCGCAGGTGCTTCAGGAGAGGCCAGTCTTGACTAAAGTCCACGCTCTCCAAGGGGGAGCTGAGGCTGACGCGGAGGGAAGGGAGGGGAAAGGAAAGCCACTCCAAAAGCTGGTACAGTTATGACTGGTCCCGGCCCTGCTCTGCGCCAGCGATAGCCCGCCTGCTCTGACCTCATTCACGTGAAGCCGCTCAGAGTGGTTTGGGGAGAAGCAGGTATCCCTCAAAGGAAGAGAGAGCAAGAAAGGCCCCCGCAGCCGGCAAAAGGACAGACAGCAGGCATGACTCCCTGCCCTTTGCAGGACCCTGAGAAGACGTGGCTCAAATGGACTGTTGCCTTATTAAAGTTGCTGGAACGAGACGACAAGGCAAACGCGCCCTCAGACAGGAAGACGATTCGGTAGCTTCCCGCTCCTGGCCCTGCTGGCCCCAAAGAGCGGCCTAGCAAGAGAGGCAGGCAGCTGACCACCTCTCGGCCAAGTCCCACTTAGCCCTGCTGACCAATCCAACTCTGTAAAACCACTGGGTGGTTTTTGTTAAAAAAAAAAAATTTTTTTAACCTTTATTTCTTTTTGAAAGAGAGACAGACAGCGCATGAGTGGGGGAGGGGCAGGGAGCGAGGGAGACGCAGAATCGGAAGCAGGCTCCAGGCTGGGAGCTGTCAGCACAGAGCTCGACGCGGGGTTCGAACTCATGAGCCGCGAGATCGTGGCCGGAGCCGAAGTCGGACGTTCAACCGACTGAGCCACCCGGGGGCCCCTGTAAAACCACTGTTTCCCTCCCCATTTCACAGGTGAGAAAAGTGAGACTCAAAGGGCTTAAGCGATGTGCCCAGGATCGCAACGTAAGCAGGGGAACGAACATTTGAACCTCGGTACGTCTAGTTTTAAATCCACTATTTCTAGCATGCCATTTTGCCTTTAAGAAAGATCTATGCCCAGGGAGGATTGAAGCCAGAATTGCCGAGAAGTCTGAAATCTGACTGCAGGGCAGCATCCAGAAGACGCAGTCCCTGAACAAAGCCGGTGCTCTAGTTGGCCTCCCTCCGTCGTCTGTGTTAGCCGTCTCACTAATAAACAGCCCAGCGCAAAAGAGTGTCGGGAAGATGACAAGCCCAGAGCCCCCAGGGACTGGTCTTAAATAGGAGCTTTACCTACAGGACGGCTGTTCAAAGAGGTTCAGTGTTCAGCACGCTCTCTCCTCCCTCCTCCTGGGAGAGAAGCTTTCATTCCAGGGAGTCACAATATTTGTGCGTATTTCAGACAGTTTTCTCTTTTTAAAGCTGTTCGGCACAGGTAGTTATGTAGCTCTTGATTTATTACAAAGGCTGCCGGGGGAGATGGCAGAGAGCTGGAGGGTGTGTGTGTGTGTGTGTGTGCGCGTGTGCGTGTGAGAGAGAGGCAGAGACAGAGATGGAAACAGAGACAGAGAAAGAGCAAATCACTCATCTTCACAGTCTTTCAAACAGAAGGAAATTGCGCCCTGCCCGATAGTAGTGGGGTCAGGGGGCATGAGGACTTCACATACAGCCAACATTTAGACAAATGGGTCTAATCCTAGACCCATTCCGTTGACCTGGTTTATAATATATTAATCAACAACAGCTGGGACCCGCCAGAAACGCTCTCCTTCGCTGGTTTCATCCATTCTTTCCCTCTTTCATTCAAGCAGCATTTAGGGAGTACTTTCTAGGGAACAAGAATTGTTCTGGGCGCTGCAAATGCAAAGAAGAATGAAACACAGCGTCTTCCTCTGAAGAGTGTGGATGCTCTGGTGGGTTCTCTGACAAAGAATGGCACTTGGGAGCCCAGAGGCAATTTCGGCTTGAAATCCCAGCATTAGACTCATTCCTTTGAATTAAGGCCCAGCTGTACTTACGGTGTCTGTGAATTAGGGGTGACTCAGCGGCATGGATAAGCTGGGGTCCCTATGAAAGGAGACAGACCCTGAGAAAGTAAGGTTTGACGAGGAATATCGAAAGCTTTGGGAGCCTGTAAGTTGTGACAGAGGAATAACAAGGGGAACATGGGGCCATTTGCAAATCAAGAAAGATCCCTTCTCTCCTTTCTCCTCTATCATTTTAAGTCTCTTAAGATGTACATCTCAGTGCATGCAGTGGGTCGCAAGACCACACAGCTCGCTTCCAAAATCCTGGCCCTCCACTCCAAATTTTCTTTTCTTCTTAATTTTTTAAACATTTATTTATTTGTATTTATTTACTTTTATTTTTAAATACAATTTATCGTCAAATTGGCTTACATACAACACCCAGCGCTCATCCCAACAAGTGCCCTCCTCAATGCCCATCACCCATTTTTTCCCCACCCCCCCTCACATCCACCCTCAGTTTGTTCTCTGTATTTTAGAATCTCTTGTGGTTTGCCTTCCTCCCTCTTTGTTTGTAACTATTTTTTTCCCCTTCCCTTCCCCTGTGGACTTCTGTTAAGTTTCTCAAGATCCACATATGAGTGAAAACATATATCTGTCCTTCTCTGACTGACTTATTTCACTTAGGATAATACCTTCCAGTTCCGTCCACGTTGCTGCAAATGGCAGGATTTCATTCTTTCTCATTGCCAAGTAGTATTCCATTGTATATATAAACCACATCTTCTTTATCCATTCTTCAGTTGATGGATGTTTAGGGTCTTTCTATAATTTGGCTATTGTTGAAAGCGCTGCTATAAACATTGGGGTACTTGAGGCAGAGAGAGACAGAGCACGAGCTGGGAAGGGGCAGAGAGAGAGAGGGAGACACAGGATCTGAAACAGGCTCCAGGCTCCGAGCTGTCAGCACAGAGCCCGATGCAGGGCTCAAGCTCACAGACCATGAGATCATGACCTGAGCTGAAGTTGGAAGCTCAACGACTGAGCCACCCAGGTGCCCCTAAATTTTCTTTTCTTTTTAGAGTCTGTGTGTCAGCATTTCAGCCAAGCCAATCAAAGCTTTTTATTTCATTATGACAGTTGTGGAGTTTTAGGCGATAATGTTTACTTGATACAAAAATATCATGTCTGCTATGATTGTATACTGGATGGTTTTCAAAAATTGCATTTACGGGGGCGCCTGGGTGGCTCAGTCGGTTAAGCGTCCGACTTCAGCTCAGGTCACGATCTCGTGGTCCGTGAGTTCGAGCCCCGCGTCAGGCTCTGGGCTGATGGCTCAGAGCCTGGAGCCTGCTTCCCATTCTGTGTCCCCCTCTCTCTCTGCCCCTCCCCTGTTCATGCTCTGTCTCTCTCTGTCTCAAAAATAAATAAATGTAAAAAAAAAAAATTAAAAAAACATTGCATTTACGATCATAAAATATTTTCACCACCACCACACTAGTGAACAAGATGAACTAGGCCCTCTAAACTCTGGCCTTGCAGGCCTGACCCTCAATGAAGTCTCAGTGGTAGGACTGAGTTCTGTCCAGATGAATGCTACATGCCTGGGCATGGACAGCCATCAGCCCTCCATAGCACCTTCAATGTCTCCACTGGCCTGGCCAAGCCGAGAGTACTTACTACAGAAGGCAAGTGGGCAGAGCAATTTAATTGCATGGACAACCTTCAAAATTTCCTTCCTTCCCTTTAGCCGATAAAATGTCATTTCATTAACTTGTGCATCTCTCTATGTAAGATGCCTATTATGCTGTGTTTATTTCATTATGATAAAGCTAAGAAATGATCAAGAAAATTATAGGATACCATGGCATCAGACATTATTCTTCCATCTTTTTTGTTGTTAAATAAAATTATGTTTCTTCAAGTCTGAAGCTTTAAGTCAACTTTCAGCTGCACGGTTGTAGCCCACGCTACCCCCCCCGCCCCCCCGCCTCTGATTTCTCCACAAAATCTCTCAACTTGGCTTTCAGAGCCTGTATTCCACCCAAGTTTCCAGGACTCACCAAGACCTTACGGTAAGCCACGGTTGGCGCATCCCAGCTTCTGTGACTCTACGTCATCTAGGTGACCTAACAACAACCAAAAGAAGGCATTTAATCACCATTTTTGCACTGGAAAAATGGGTTCAGGAGTTAAAGAAATTACGCAAGGGCAATCGACTGGGAAAGACAGAGAAGGGAATCCACCTTGTAACTTTGAGCCTGGATCCCACGATTTCTTCACTGGGCCACTTTAATTGATTTTCGTTCTAGATCCAAAGCAATATGTGATGGCATTTTGATTATTTTACTTAAAAATAATTAGTTAATAATTCAAATGTGACTACTACATAGTAGATTTTTTTTTAGTGTTATGGATCAGCAAGATGATTTTTCACATTTTTTTTTACTTCAACGCCCATCCTCTAGCCATTAGGAACTTCTTAGAAATTTATCAATTTCCTTAAGGTGATTTTTAAAACTTTCTCTTTAAATGAAATCCTGGTTTTTCTCAAGAATATTCTAGACCACACTCCCTCCCACCAAGCCTTTTCTGGAACAGTGATATCTTTTTGCCACACTTTGAGTGTGGAAGAGTTCAACTCAACATTGATTGGTTTAACCCCATGATTAGTTTTAAACGAAAGCATTCTGTTATTTTCTCCGGTAAGGAACTGGATGACTAGGCACCCATTTGGGTGTGTTTGCTTGTTTGTCAAAGTCTGTTTTGCTTCTCTGTGTGATCCTGTGCACTGGTCCCTTAATGTTACTAATAATGTTCGGCGCCACCGTGGGTGAAATGTCCACAGGCACTATGCCAGATCTTTTCATGCATTCTCTTGTTTCATACTCACAACAATCCTACAAGATAGGCATTTCTATGCCCATCTTACAGTTAAGAAAACAGATTCAGAGAAGTTTGATTACTTGCGCAAGGTCACACACCTAGACTGGCAGGACTGACCTTAAAACACATTTCTGCTTGACTCTGGAGCCGACACCCTCTCTCACACCCTACTTGGCCTCCCAACTGCAAAATGCTCTTACAGGTATGGCTTGGGATTTTGAAAGTCTTGGGAGTTTGAATCTTCTCATGCTCCTAATTCATTTTACCATTCCCCGACCCCTCAATCAAGGACGAATACCATAAATCAACCCTGAGCACATAGTTTTTAATTGGTCTCTAATACTGATATTTCCCCAACTGGACGTCCTGATCATGTCTGGGATCATCTCCGATGTTTGTTTCTTTTTCCTTTGGGAAGGGATTTGTGATCTGAGAGCATCTGCTATTTTCTGGAACAACTTTCTCACTTGGCTTTCAGCTTTGCTGTAGGTATCAGACGTGCTTTGTCAGATTTGTTGGTGCACGCCACAAACATCATTAATACCTGTTGCTTGAGAATGTTTGTGTAAAGTGAGACCGACCTCTGTTGCTAATGCCACTATCAGCTTACTTAATTACATTGCTACTGCTCGATGTTCTAGGTATTTCGGAGGAGAGAAGGCAAATTCGCCCCAGAGCCAGTAAAAGAGATCTGTGCCTGTGGCGGACAGTGATTCCATCACGGAATTACAGAAGCTTCAGCCAAAGGCTTGGTGAGATTAGTAACTTCTGCAGACTTCTGCTGTCATTGGGAAAACAGCTGCTGTTGAAAGGCGGGGGTTGTGGCTCTGGTCTGACAGAAACATTGAGGATAAGAAACGCATCCATGCCAAAGCAGTTTCCTATAAGAATACAGTTTCCAGACAAGACAAACCCAATGCCCATTGACGAATTAGAGAATCAATTTGAGAATACTTAAAAAGTAGATAATGAAATGTGAACTTGGATGGTGTGAATCATTACACTTTTCCCAATAACATTCTGGAGGGTTTTTTTCCTCCACTACCAAAAATAATAATCATAATAAAATAAAAAGGAAAATTTCACTGAAGCAAATCTGGAACACACATGCACACAAACACAAAAAGGAAAGAAAAGCTACCTGTAATCATAGTCCACTGTTGATATTTTTTATGTGTATAGATAAATACATTTTATATATTTGAGGTCATATTATATACATTTTTAAACTTAATCTCCACTTAATATTTTCCCACTGAAGATATTTCCCTACCACGCAATTTTTTTTTAACGTTTATTTATTTTTGAGACAGAGGGAGACAGAGCATGAACGGGGGAGGGGCAGAGAGAGAGGGAGACACAGAATCCGAAGCAGGCTCCAGGCTCTGAGCCATCAGCCCAGAGCCTGATGCGGGGCTCGAACCCACGGACTGCGAGATCGTGACCTGAGCTGAAGTCGGACGCTTAACCGACTGAGCCACCCAGGTGCCCCCCCTACCACGCAATTTTTAACAACTTCATAGTATTCTATCTTGGGGCTGCCTCATTCATTTTACAATTATGTTTTCTAGTTTTCCTTATTGCAGTCAACGAGATGAATCACCTTTACACACATGGCTGTCCAGCTATTTCTTCAAAATAAACTCCTGTAAGTTCTTACCTCAGTGCCTACATACTTAGAATCCGAAAACAAACCCTCTTTGTAACATACGGTCAACTCCCTTCTATGAAGTTTGTATAAATTCAGTATCAGCAGAAGTACGAGTTCTCCACACTGCCACCTGGGCTGGATATTAGCAAACACACTTATCTTTGCGAAAATAGTGTGATGCTAACGATGGCTGAGGTTATCGAATGCTTGCTGTGTGCTAAGCACTGTGCCAGTGCTTTCCCAGAGCTGGTGGGAGTCTGTCATTTTTTAGGTCCTCCATCAGGCCAAGCGAAACTACCCTTCTAGTCCCAGCCCACTGTTTAGCTCTCAAAGAGACTGGGAACCAAAACCGCACTATCCCCAGTCCCCTCTTTCATCTGATGATGCTCAAGTGTCAGCCACCCTGGCCCCACCTTCTCTACACCATCGTTCCCAGGATGCCCTGTACCTCCTGGCCCATGCCCGCGCACCCACTACTCCCCACCTCCAAACCCTCCTGCAGAGGCTGCCTTACACCTGGTACTCCCTGAGGACCCGCGTCCTTCTCCGATTGCCCTCATCCTCTCCTAGCCTTAAAAGAAATCTGGCGTTTCATTCAGGACCCAGCTTCAGCTGCAGCCTTCCCAGGCAATGACTATTTATACCTTTACTCATCACACACCTCAGGGCCGCCTGTCCTATTTGCTAGAAGAAACAGGTGAAGGTGGTTGCCCACAGAAGGCAGAAATCAGCAGGGAAGAGAGCTGACGCGGGTGTCTCCTGATTTTTGTTATTAACTTTGTAATTTAACTTTAGAAATGATGTACATGTAAAGCAACACATACGTATTACTTTGATAAAAATTACAAATAAATTTTAAAGAAGAAAAGTATAGAAAGTATCAGCAGCTTGCCCCAAATCACGTAATAAAATGCCATCTCATTGTTTCATACTTTTTAAAATATTACTGCTGAATCTGGCTTTTTCCCATATGTTTACTGACTGTTGGTATTTCATAATTTATAAGTTGCACCCTTTGCAGTTGCTATGCCCTTTTCACTTTGGGGTATTTATCTTTTGACTAATTTACATAGAGTCTGTAGCTATAATGCACTTGGACTTTGTCACATATCTTGCAAACAAATTATTTCCTCAGTTTATTTTCTTGTAGTTTTATTAATGCTAATTTTTCAGATATACAGAAATTTTGTTTTGAGATAAGTCAAAAAAATTTCGTCTTTTTCCTTATGGTTTTTCCTATTCAGTAATTCACACAAATAGAAGGCTTATGTATATAATTAGTTATTTATATATACAGTTGTTCAAATTCTTCCCTTGCAATCCTTTATATATTTTTTTAAATGTTTTATTTATTTTTGAGACAGAGAGAGACAGAGCACGAGCAGGGGAGGGGCAGAGAGAGAGAGGGAGACACAGAATCCGAAGCAGGCTCCAGGCTCTGAGCCATCAGCACAGAGCCCGACGTGGGGCTTGAACCCACAAACTGTGAGATCATGACCTGAGCCGAAGTTGGACGCTTAACCAACTGAGCCACCCCGGCGCCCCAATCCTTTATATTTTTGTAAGGTTAGAAATGCCATCTCCTTCTTCATTCTTGCTTTTAGTAAGTTCTGTCTTCTCTTTCTTTCTTCTTGCTTAGTCCAGCTTAAGATTTGTTACTCCAGTCAACCTTTTCAAATAACCAAACTTGTATTGATTCTTTATTATTTTTCTATTCTATTTCAATTATTTCTGCTCCAATAATACTTTTTCCACTCGCTCTGGGTTTACTTTGCTCTTCTTTTTTTCTAGTTTCTTATGGTGGAAGATATGATTATTGCCTTGAAGTCATTCTTTTAAAAATATAGGTGTTAACAGTTATAAGTTTTCCTCTAAGCACTGCTTTAGCTGCATCCCATACATTTTGGTATGTTCCACTTTCATTTTCATTCATCTCAAAGAATTTTCTAATTTCCCTTGTGATTGTGTCTTTGACCCATGGATTATTTACTTAGGAGTATGTTGTTTAATTTCTTCCTATGTTCATCTGTTACTGATGTCTAATTTTTTTTGAATGTTTATTTATGTATTTTGAGAGAGAGAGAGAGAGCGAGCACATGAGTGCATGAGCGAGGAGGGGGCAGATGGAGAGGGAGAGGGAGAATCTTAAGCAGGCTCCACACCCAGTGTGGAGACTGACTCCAGGCTCAATCTCATGACCCTGAGGTCATGACCTGAGCTGAAATCAAGAGTTGAACGGTCAACTGACTGAGCCACCCAGGCACCCCATTGATGTCTAATTTAATTCCATTTAGTCAGAGAGCATACCTTATGTGATTTCGACCTTTTTAAATTTACTGACTCTTGTTTTATGATGTACCATATGATCTAACTAGGTGAAGTGCTCTTGAAAAGAATGTGTATCCTGCTTTTGTCGGATATAGCGTTCTGTAGATGGCTGTTAGTCCTGTGGGCTTATAGTGTTGTTCAAGTTTTCTAGTTCTTTGCTGATCTTCGTCTAGTTATTCTATACAGCATTTAAAGTGGTTCTTCCATGGCCTTTGGTTTATTATTTTTTACATCTTTTTGAGGAAATTGCAACTGCTTATACTTTTCTAGAAATTGTTTAATGCAAATTGTCAAATGTACTATATGAAGCATACTTATAAATCTTAAACATTCCTGCTGTATTTATGACTATAGTCTCCTTCTCATTCCTAATGTTTTATATTTATTTATTCATTGTTTTAGATTAGATAGTAGATCATCTACTTTGTTATATTTTGTCAAAAGGAACTCTATTTTACTATTTGTTTCCTAATTATTAAATGTCTGCTTTTATCTTTGTTAATTCCTTATTACCACTTTCCTTGGGTTTGTTCTACTATTCTGCTAACATCTTGAATAGAACACAGTGCATTCATTTTTTATTTACATGTATTTTTAAATAAATATATGGTGTATTTAATATAAATATATATTTAATATAAATATATAAATATAAATATATATTTATTATTATATATTAAATATATGAGTATATTTACTATATGAATTAATATATAATATATATTTAATATAAATAAATATTTATAAGTTCTGTCTTATAAATATTTAATTTATATTTAATTTAAATATTAATATTTAATATTTAATTAATTAATAATTAATTAATAATTAATATTAATATTAAATCTTATAAATATTTAATTTATATTTAATTTAAATTATATTAAATTTAAATAAATATTTATTTATATTAAATTTCTTAAAGACCACAAAGTTGACTCTGAGTATAGCTTTGGCTAGTCTTCAAAAGTTTTGCTATTTGCTCTTTTTATTACCATGATTTTCTAAATATTTTGTGATTACAATTTTGATTGTTTTCTTTGATGCAGGAATTACTTAAGAGAGCATTTAAGAATTTCCAGTTGTAAAAAAATAAAAATAAAATATAAAATAAAGATGCCCAGTTGTTTGGCGTTTGTATTTGTTAGGTTCTTGTGGCTGAAATATGTGAGCCAATTTTGTCAATATTCAATTTCTGTAGGGTATAGAGTAGGAATTAATAAATTGGGCCAAATCCCACCTACTGCCAGTTTTTGCAAATAAAATATTATTGAAACACATCCGTACCCAGCCCATTTATTCATTGTCTATGGCTGCTTTCACACTACAACTGCAGAGCTGAGTAGTTTTGGTATAGACCGTAAGGCCCACAAAGCCAAAAGGTTTGCTATTTGGCCCTTCACAGAAAAAATTTGCCAGTCATTCCCCAGGAATAAAGTCCATAGGGTATAAAAATGGACAAGACAGTCTTTAAATAGAGCATCTGTTTTTGTAAATAAATATAAATCACCACTACACAATATCATTTAATTAGTTGACTAACTAACCTAATAAATTAATAAATAGATATGATAAATAATAAACAAACAGTGAAAGGATTTGCCATCACCAGAAGTGACCACGTTTCTGCAAAAAATATTGGCAAGTGTCCCAATACCAGTCAAGGTGATCCTAACTCAATACCAAAAGGTAGCCAAAGAAAGCTCAAAATGGATCATGCATACCCTGGAGGTACACAAATAATATGAAAAGTCATTCTTTCCAACTTCCTGGAATAGAGATATTACAAGATGGTTATTGAGTTAGAAATATTAATGTAAACATAGCAACGTCAAGTAGTAAAATGCAGAATTTGTAACCATTTTTAGGATAAAACAAATTACTGAAGGACATTATCCTTGATTGCAGTAGGTTAATTAAATTGCACTCTAGTCCCCAGAAGGATGCCTTTATTCACTCTGCCGTAGCAAGTTGCTGTGGAATTGCTGTAGAAGAATAAGATGTTCTTTGTAATAATTATCAGTGTGTGTTTATGTGGGTGTGCCAAGTTTCCAATTCACCTCGTTCAATACCTAAGGGGCTGGCCCGGAAAGCATTAAGCTTAAAGCATTCTGAAGTTGAAGCAGAAATTGGCAATGTGGACCGCAGCCAAAGAAAATTTGATGTAATTCTAAGTAACTGTTTGTCAAGGCAAAGCTCAGAGTATTGAAAAGGCAGGTAGAGCGCCCCCACAGGACAACCAGGAATGACAGGATCCCCATCCTGGGTGCAAACTTCTGGGACCAATAGCCTGGGCTTCTAGCTACCTCAACGGAATGAACAAAAGCTTTGAGCAGCTTCCCAATTTCCCTCTAAAGGACCTTAAGGAGGGTTCCTCCTGTCAGCATATCTCAGGAAGCCAGAATTCTCTAGCACCTTCTCCTCCCAGGACCCCCGCTGTGTCCTCTTGGTCTCCCTTCCTTCCCTACTTTCTGGCCTCTGAGTTAATAAAAGGGCATAGGGGAAGAGTCCCTCTCTCTGAGGAAGAGTCCTAAGCCGCTGGTTATTTTCTCCCCTTTCCTAGAGTGAAACTATCGGTCAGAGAGGAAACTTCAGGCGCTTGATCGGTAATCAACATTCCATTCATAACCGATACGGGTGTCTCAGTGGATACACAAGCAGCACCAGTGTAAGCCGACCAGTCCCGCTGCAGTGTGGTCTGCATGGTCTGCATGGGGGAAGAATGTTATGAACACTTAATCCATGTTTATTCCATCCCGCCAAGAGGATATGGACACTGCAGTCCAGGAGCGAATACCCCTGAATACCCCTGGGTGTGGTTGGGGTGCTCATCCATCTTTTCCATAGCCCAAATGAGACCTCGCTCAAGAAAGAGTACCTAACTGGCTGATCTCTGATTCTACAGCTGCTTTGAAATAGTCTGATCCTGGGTGCCTGGGTGGCTCAGTCAGCTGAGCATCTGACTCTTGATTTCGGCTCAGGTCATGATCCCAGGGTCTTGGGATCAAGCCCTGTATCAGGTTCCATGCTGAGTGTGGAGCCTGTTTGGGATTTTCTCTCTTTCCCTCTTCCCTCTTCCCTGCTTGTGCTCTCTCTCTCTAAAATAATAATAATAATAATAAAATAGTCTAATCCTGTTTCCCCAATAATGGCAGAGCTTGCTAGTTGTCTACCCAATATTCATTCTGTCCCTTTCTTCTTTTATAACATAATTAAGATGTTGGGAAGAGGGTGAGTGATGAAATTCCCAGATGAAAACTGAATTTCCAGCTCCTCTTAAAGAGAGTAGGTAATTCTGTGACTAAGTTCTGGCTTCTGATATGTTGGACCTTTGGGGAAAGCCCCTAAGAAAGGATTGTTTAATCTGTTGGGAGTCCCCATTGGCCGTCCCCTTCCTTCTCTTCCTGCTAGAACTGTGGATTCAGTGATTGGAGAAGGAGGCAGGAACATTGGGGACGCTACAGAGTCAGCACATCAGCCCTTAACTGCCAACACCTAACCTTCATTTCCATGACAGACAAATAAACTTCTATCTTTTTAAAACCACCGTTATCCCAGAGCTCTGTTGCTAACAGCGAAACACAATTCCGAACACTCTGTATGCCAAGCAGAATGCCTAGGGCTTGCTGGTTGGATGCATCTCCCTTTGCAAAGGAAAAATGGGTAGTACAGATTTATACACCAGGATCCTGTAAATTGGTTAATAAGAAACAAGCTCCTGAAGACTCCTATACTCCCAGTGAACTACACATTTGAATTTCTGGGTCCTGCAATGTCAAGACTATGAGATAAGAAGAAGATTCTACTTAGGAAAACAGTAAAGGAAACAGCGTCCTTTAATTGGGATGAGCTTTGAGTTAAGCAAAAGGGGTAGAGAGAAGGTTCTGCGGGAAGTTTGAAGATAAAACAGAATTAACTCAGAAAGGTAGGAGGGTTCTCGAGGACTACGGCAGGAGGCACACCAGCATTCGTGATGCAAATCCGAACTGCCATCCATCCATGGCACCACTTCCATATTCACAGAGCCCTGGGAGCCCACAACTCACTCAGGGCCCTAAACATCAGGAGTCAGTAGTACAGACATGCTGACCTTCCCAATGGGAAGCAAGATTCCCTTCATGCCGCCCCATATCGACATTTGGTGGGCTTGCAGTAACTCTACGAGCCCATACTGGCTAGTCATAGGGCTTGACTGCCGTCCGGTATGTAACCCACACTCAGCAAATACTGGTTGATTAACGGAAAACAAAACAACTACCAAAGTTAAAGGGGCTGGAATTTCCAAAGATGGGTGAGAAAGTTGAGGCGAATGGTATTTTAAAAGTAATGCGGGCAGGGCACCTGGGTGGCTCGGTCGGTCGAACATCCGACTTCGACCCGGGTCATGATCTCACAGTTTGCGGGTTCGAGCCCCGTGTCGGGCTCTGTGCTGGCAGCTGGGAGGCTGGAACCTGCTGCAGATCCTGTGTCTCCCTCACTCTCTGCCCCTCCCCTGCTCGCACCCTCTCTCTCTCTTTCTCTCTCTCAGAAGTAGATAAACATTAAAAAATTTTTTTTTAAATAAAAAGATTTGTGTTGGCAGCTAATGAAAGGTAAGAGGAAAGTCCCATGTAAGAATACTCTGGCTCTAGTCCACAATATCATTACTTTCAAAGAACCAAGGTTGGTGATGGTGGGGGGTGCTGAAGGGGAAGAGAGAGGGCACTGATGACCCACTTCCGTGGGCAAGGCCTGCCCTGGTCACCATGATGATCGTTTCTCTCCTAGATGACCCCTCTCTGGGCCAGCTGCCCACTTATTCCTCTGTCCTTCTGCCATCACCTCCTGGGCTCTCTGGGCTGGGCTGGTCCATTTATTTGTCCATTCAGAGCAGGGGAGGATCTGACCAGGATGCCTGTGTGTCCCTAACGTGGGAGAGTCAGGCCCCCGGTGACACAGGCAGTGACTACCTCTGAAGGCTCCACTCGAGGCGTGGCTAGTCCAGATCAACCCCAGAGGAACCCACTCTTCCAAAGTGACGGTCGCTGGAGTGACTCTAGGTACTGAGCGCCACAGCACTCTGTGTACCAGCTCACTGAGTACTTGGACCTGCTCTGGGAAGTCCGTTCTGGCACCTGCCCATTTTGCATTTGAGGCAACAAACTGAGGCAGGGTGAGTCATCTGTCTCAGATCACGGTTCCTAAGTGGCAGCCTGGGGATTCACACCCCAGCGGTGTGACCACAGAGCCAGACTCCGGCCAGGACGCTATGTATTCGCCCACCGTTTTCTATGAAATACAGAAAAGGAAAGGGGAGAAAGTGAAAGTCACCTCTGATTCCACCAACAGAGATAACTATTGGTTTTACTTCCTACCTGCTATCCTTACTGCAAAACCCACCTTTATGTGGCAATAATGTCAGCTTTTTAGGCCCGTTCCTGTGGGAAATTGTCTCTCCTCTTCCCCGTCAGTGGCATTGAGACGACGAGCCTTTGACAAACCCCTGGTAAAGTCCGTGCCCCCCCCCACCCCTCCAGGTGACCGCTGCAGGACCCATAGCAGCTGGGTTTCTTGACCAGACCCAAGGCCTGACCACACCAGGGCCCTGTTTCCTCAGAAGCCAGCCCTCTCGGACGCAGCGCTCCCCTTTTAGAGGAGATCTTTCCTAATATCCCTTTTACTCTCTGCAGATGAAATTCTTAGACACTTTAACCTACCTACACATATGGTTTTTAAAAAATCAATACAACGTCCTGCCTATAACATAAAGAAAAAAATAAAGGCAAAGTAGTCGGTAATAAAATAAAGCACACTTAAATATGTGACGTTGGCACACAACTACACCAGAAGACAGCAAAGAGCCAGATGCTGGCAGCTTGCACCTTTGCATAAATTCCTTGTGAGCGCAACAGCTACAAAGGCAAACTGGTATCGTGGCGGTTAAATTGGTGATTCAGTATCGCGAGAGGTATTACCATCAGAAACACACATTTCGTACATCGCGGACAACTCTCGGTGAAGTTCTAAACAAAACGCAACATCGCCTTCCCTCGATTCACAGTTCTATTCTAGGTTCACATAATCATCTGCAGGGATTTTCAATGACACAAATGTGTAGCGTGACTTCCCAGAGTCATGTGAGACCCAGAACAGCTGCTGTTATGGAGGATTTACCTGGTGCGCCTTCCAAAGTGCAGCATCTTTGGTCCCCTCCCTGAAACGTCAGTGGTGCCTCCAGTCACTTTGTTTGTGCCAAACAAAAATGCCCGCATAAATTTCCCAAATACTCCCAGGGGCGTGACCTTCCTTGAGAACCAATGTCTGGGGAGACCCCAGGAAACCATTTACAAGAAAATCGCATGCCCTAACTCTGCATATGGCGTGAATAATTCGGCAGCATAATGGAAGCTGAGACCAAAATACTGACGAACAGTATAGGCAAGTGTTAGTGACATGTTTCCCGAGAAATTAAAAATATGCTTGCCCTCAGACTAAACTATACACTCAACGTAGGAGGATTCAGTCGGGGATTTGTTAAATCATCTTAAAGAGCTAGAGATGCCTAACACTAGAGATTTAACACTAACCTAATGATGGTGGGAATGAATCCAAAGAACTTTAGGTAAATTTGGGGAAGATCAATGGATCAAACGTCAATTCACCGAAAGATAAGTCACTCAATGGCCAATTCATCGAAATCCAATGCGTTGAAAATTAATTTGCTGAACGATTAACTTACCCCAAACTGCCAAATCTGGGACCTTAAAACTTAGACCTCTGCAATAGATCACTGTTTGCTAGAGTTGTGTCACTGAGGCTGGCCAGTTGGTAATGTAGTTGGCACTCTGGGTCTACGTCATTAAGCAATGAGATGATCTGGTATACTTCAAATTTCATGCGGTGCGCACATCTCCAATGTCAAGGATTTGATCAATAGTAAGGTAGGTTTCTCTCTGCAACTACATTTAGCCCATTGCTCTTCCTATTATTGTTAATCACGGCCTTGTGAATAAGCTCAAATATTTTGTGCATGTTTCAAATTTCAGACTCCCTCACTTTTTTAAAAAAAAATTTTTTTAACGTTTATTTATTTTTGAGACAGAGCATGAACGGGGGAGGGGCAGAGAGAGAGAGGGAGACACAGAATCCGAAGCAGGCTCCAGGCTCTGAGCCGTCAGCCCAGAGCCCGACACAGACCGCGAGATTGTGACCTGAGCCGAAGTCGGGCACTCAACCGACTGAGCCACCCAGGCACCCCCAGACTCCCTTCACTTTTGATGTCGTATACGTGAGAGAATATGGTTAAAGGTTTGCCCTTTGAACCCAGTTTTATAACAACGTGTCCTTCCCTATTTTTGCCAACTTTATCAGTCTTTGGAAAAAGATTTTTGTCTCCTCGTTAATTTTGCTTATCCGCAACCGATGCGGAAACGAGCAAAATTCTTTTCAGAAAATGAGTCGTCTGTATAAATGTAGGCACGTGGCCTATAAAATCTAAGTTACCTAGTTGAGGCATAAGGGCCTCAAAACTAGAGAAAGGCAATAGACTGTGCTGAAGAGTGGGCTCACCCGTTAACATATAAAATGCTGTGCACTAAAGATCTGAAAAGTAAAAAAACATAAAACCAAACTCAACCGGGCCAGCCTGACAAATTGCTAGAAGAGTTGGACGAATGTCTGTCCACACAGACACCGCAAATGATGCTTCAAATCCAAACAACGTCATACAATCTGTGGCGAGCTCCGTAAGCAGTTAACAGAATCAAGGTTTTGGCGAATCAATAATGTGGTCAGTTGGTCACTCAGCAAATTGCAGTGATTGGTCATCCAGCACATGGCTTTTAGCAAACTGGTCTAGTGGCTTTTGGAAAGTTGCTTTGCTTCCCTTAAGAAGTGATGCGATAGGGGCGCCTGGGTGGTTCAGTCTGTTAAGCGTCCGACTCTTAATTTAGGCTCAGGTCATGATCTCACGGTTGGTGGGTTCATGGGTTCGAGCCCCATGTAGGCCTCTCTGGTGACTGTGGAGCCTGCTTGGGATTTTCTCCCTCTCTCTGCCCCTACCCCTGCTCCCTCTCTCTCTCTCTCTCTCTCAAAAATAAACTTAAGGGGCGCCTGGGTGGCTCAGTTGGTTGAGCGTCCAACTTTGACTCAGGTCATGATCTCGCGGTCCATGAGTTCGAGCCCCACGTCAGGCTCTGTGCTGACAGCTCCGAGCCTGGAGCCTGCTTCGGATTCTGTGTCTCCCTCTCTCTCTGCCCCTGCCCCACTCGTGCTCTCTCTCTCTCTCTCAAAAATAAATAAACATTAAAAAATAAATACATAAATAAACTTTAAAAAAAAAGAAGTGATGTGATAAGCAGAAGGGGGTTGGAAATAACAGTGACAAAAGGGAGCATGGTGAGAACCCCTCTCAGCACCGCTCAGTGATGCTGACGTCTCATTCTCAGCCTGGCCTGCACATCATCCCCACTGTGGAGACGGCCACCGCCTCAAGCAGGACAGGTGAGTCTCGGCCAATCCTTCTCCGACTCTGCACTCACCTGGAATGCTTCTGGTTATAAACGAGCTTCTCCAGTCGTTTTCCCTCAGGGAGAGAATTTGTAGGTCAAGGGTCAGGAGCACCTTACTCACCTTGGTGGACATAAATCGAAATGTGCATTAATAACAGGGCATCTTTGTTCTGCCATCTGTATTTTATGAGCTCTGTAAAGTGTGGGTCAAAGCCACTGCGTCTGATCACCCCTGGGACCTTGGTGAGATTAATTTTTCAGTGTCTGTGCGTAATGGCTGGACCCAGGTCTGCTCTGGATTCATCCAGTTGGCTCCGAAGCTTTATTTTACATGTCTATATTCTATACAAACAGTTGAGGAAGGCCCTACACTTACAAAGGGGAACCAAAATAGCTGCAGGCAGAGGGAATAAAATGCTTTTCTTATATATTTTGTCCTACCAATCTGGAGAGAGGTGGAAGCGAGGACTAGCCCCAAAACCACACGGAAGAACATAGGCCACTTTTATAATCATGAAAAAGAGAGAGAGAGAGCATTCCAAACTATCACTGTAACAAAAGGATACGTTCATTTGTTTAGCTTGATGCTCACGGTCAGGTATGACCACTGCCACCAGCAGTCCCACAGCGGTGTGGGTACAGTCATCGTCAATGAGTCCTTCTGCTGTCTCCATAAAGTCACAAACCCTTTAGGTGGTGTTGGGAGACACCAGATGTGACTGGACCCAACTAACGGTTGCATCCAAGATTCCACGACCCCGAGGGGTCAGGCCAGGGAAAGATCTCCGTGTTTGCACCTTCAGAATGGGACCTCGGTGGGGTTTGATCCTGCCCTTTTATTAACGCACATTTAGATTTATGTCCACCAGGGTGACTAGGATTCCATTTCTGGGATCAAGGACTTTTCAACCCCTCTCTCCCTCGTCACGTATCTATGCATGGTCCCGTGCGCCCCCCCCCCCCCCCCCGCCCGCCACGTGCTCACCCACGAACACACGTTTTGCTCTTGATCCCGGTGATTTCCAAGGCTGCTGGTCAGCCCCGCTACTGGCTTCCTGATTGATAGTTGCTCGCCGCAGGCTCCACCTTGCAAACGGAAACATTTTCCCTGGTTCTGCTCTGTTGCTCTGAGAAGCAGAGAGCCTCTGATCAGCCTGGAATCCCACCTTCCCAACATCATTTCCAGACAGGATTCATGGAGGACATCTGTGTCCTCAGGGAGGTCTAAATTCTCATTCTGCAGGTACCTCTAATTAATTTCAGCGTTCCCTTTCTTGTGGAATCTTTTAGTCTCGGCCTCACTCTTCTTTCAAACCAAGTTAGGAGAGGGACTCTGCTATTTGTGATTGACCTTATCCTGCGTTTTGTAAGGTATGCTAAAGGATTTTCTCCCCACCCCTGCCATGGGGTTTTAAAATTAATTTTGAAAGAGAATGCAATTTCTGAGGCTGTCCTTCCTTGAAGGACATTTTTTATTCCCTCTGCAGAATGTGTACTGGGGATTGGTCTATAGAAAAAAAAATCTTTCTAGACCTGTCTTTTGTTTTATTCTTGGGGTGGTTGGGGGGAATGCTGTAACCTGGTGACACTACTAGGGGAAGGGAGTGCCCTCACGCTGGTCGAGCTTAGTTTACAACACAATCGGGGTTAGCAGGGGATATCCTTAAATGCTAGCAAGGCTCTCTACAAAGAACGTCATTCTATCATTCGGCCTCAGGCCAAACGCATTCACCTGTAAGGTTATTCTCAGTCAGTGTCTAACATGTCACTCTCAGCTACCATACTTGGTCCCCCAGTGATTAAAGAGATCACACAGGGGCTTGTTCTACACACACACACACACACACACACACACACACACACACAGACTCTGGGAGAAACGTGCCTTCCAGAAGTGTTCCTATTCCTTGAGAAGGATTAAAGGAGGGAGGGGGTACAGGGAGGTGTGAGTTTGGGCCCGTGTGTCCCCCAGCCCCGTGGTGGTCTGCAGGCAGAGTGAGAGAGGGAATGGTCAGGAAAGAGGAGACCACTAAGTTGGAACGTGGCTGCCTCAAGAGAGGCACTTTCCTTCCTCTCTGTTCCACGACCCAGGCTAAACCCCCCAGTGCACATAGTGGGGATTGGAAACGGACAGTGCTGCTGTTTCCACATTTCTGCTGGGGACCTTTTCATACCCCAGACTATAGCAGGTGGCCTCTCTGGGTTCATTCTAAATAATTTTCTTTTATTTTTTTAAGTTTATTTATTTTTATTTTGAGAGAGAGTGAGTGGGGGTGGGGCAGAGAGAGAGGGAGAGAGAGAATCCCAAGCAGGCTCCACACTTTCAGTAGAGACCCTGACTCAAGGCTCGAACGCGCAAACCATGAGATCACAACCTGAGCTGAAATCAAGAGCCCGACGCTTAACCGACTGAGCCCCCCAGGTGCCCCTGGCTTCATTCTAAAGAAGCAACAGGACCCCCTGTTCATGGAAATCCTCCCAGGGTTAACGGCGAATCACGTCAATACTGGTTTAAGGTGAACACAGTGGAGACGGGGGTGTGCCCCCCACATTGTTTATCTTCTACTTAATGTCACATCTGTCAGGCCGGGTGGGGGTGGGCCATTATTCCCAATTACTGCCAACCATAAAGCACATAAGGCAGACCACTCCTTAGTCACTGACCACTGGTGCCACCCAATAGCATACAGCCATTCCAGGATGGGAGGGGGGGTCAAGATATTTATCATGCAGAGTGACCCCAAAGGCTAGCACTGTAAATACACGGGAGAGTCTGACGGTATTTTTAGAAGAAAACAAACCTAAAAAGACCACTTCAATTGGCTGGAATCCAACTAACTAGAGTTCTTACTTAATTAGGATTGTAAACTACAAAGGCAAGAAAGGAGCAAAATGTTAACAAAACAGATGAAAGTAACAGCCATTTCTTGAGTCGCTTCTCTGTTCCACGAAGTTGCTTTAAGTAACATTTGCACCGACCTGAGGGAAACCCTAAGGTCAAAGAGGTTAAGAAACCTAGACACGATCTTATCACTATGTGCAAGTGGGAGACTCAGAAGTCAACCCTAGGATCCATGCTCTAAACAGCTATGCTATTTATCTTGTTTTTGGTTTTTTTTTTTATGTTATGTTATGTTATGTTATGTTATGTTATTTAGTTTTTGTATTTATGCCCTAAACCAAATAGTGGGTGAGAATTTTACACCCACAGGGGTAGTTATTAGTGGTGCTCACCAAATATTTCAGATCTCCACATTTTGGGCTCAGACTTCTTGACGCCCCACCTGCCCCCCCCGCCCCCCCCCCCCCCCCCGCACTCCCCCCCTCCCCGCCCCAGGGTTGAGTGAGGCCCTGTGACCCATTCAGGCCCAGGAGTTGAGAGTGGAAACAATGGAAATGGTGTGCGTCACCACTGCCCTGGGGCCTCCCAGAGCCTTCTCCCCTTCTGTGAACGGCCCCCCGACCAGCTCCGTCGGCTCCTGAAGTGAGAACAGCATGAACCAAGTACCCATCTACCAGCGGACCCACGGTAGATGTGTTGTGGGCGTTTAGGGGTCGATGTTGCAGCACAGTCTAGCCTACCCTGGCTGAAACGACCTGGAGAGTACGAGCACGGACCTTTATTTCCTCTTGACTGAGCTTGACGGTCAAGGCCTCGCTTCTACCAATGTAGAGATCTGGTCTTTCCCCACTCTGCTCACTTTCGACGGGATGGTCAGCCATTTTTTGAGGGAGGAATACTGGGTAAGCTCAAGGTTCTGCTCCCCTCCTTGTCCCGTGGGGAAGGGGGACAGTATATCTAAGTCTGTGGTCGGTTTGCTTTCGGTTTACATCTCAGTTGGCGGGGGGTGGAGGGAGTAGGAAGGGTAGGTAAGTGCCCCCGTGGAAGAGGGGCCCAGGGGGATACCTTTGCCTTCTCAGCTGCGGGCCCACAGGGCCATGCGACTGCCCTCCCTCCCTTTGCAGCGGATGTCCGGCACCAGCCAAGACCTCCCAACACCAGATGCACCGCTCTGGCCCCTCCTCATCCCAACCCGAGGCCTCTGGCATCCGTTTGCCCTCTCACAACAGTTTTCCTCCCCTCGTGCCAGAGCTGTGGGTCTCGAGGACTTTAAGAGCTGGGAGGCCGTCCTCAAGTACTTTATTCATCGGCCGTGACCACCGCTCTGGCACCATGCCACGCTGCGGGTGGTGGTGGGAACTATCTCTAGAGCCTCACCACCTCCCTAAGCTACCCCTTGGGGAGCAAGGCACAAATGCCTGCCCCGCTCCGGCCCCACCTCCCTGAACCTCATCAGAGGGGCCCGTCCATCTTGTTCCACGCTCAGTCGCCGGGATTAAGCCTAAGGAGAGGGGAGCAGGGGTGGTGGTCAGGACTCCGAACGTCCTCACGGGGAAGCGGCACCATCGCCTCCCCTCCGATTCTCCTTGCCCAGGTCTCTCTCTTCCCTCCGCGCTGTGGGATCGCAAGCTCTCTCTTCGCACTCAAGCTGCTCAAAGCGCTGGTTAACGACAAGAGAAGGATGCTATGCTAGCACATGAGTCACCACACTGTTCCCCGCATCAAAGAAGTCTGGCTACCAAAAGGAAAAAAAAAAAAGAGCGCCCACTGAACCCAACCGTGTTCACGGCGATAAAGGTGATTTACGTTCTCTTCTGAGCTCTTTCTCTCAGTCATAAACAGTTCTCAGGAGGCAGCCTATGGGGTCCCGCATTCCTACCTATGCTGGGGCTTGTGGATGAACGTTCTGCCCAGCCTCCTTCCGGTTTGGCTTTTGATGTTCAAAGCCAGCTCTTGGAATTTAAAAACCCTTTCCCCTCTCTGGTACCTTGCCTTTCCAGACTATTGTTTCAGCTGTGACTTTAAAACAACCTCATTCGACCATCCAATTGACTCCTTTGTCCCATTCCGTATCTGCCGGCTATCCTCAGAATAGTTTTTTAAAAAATCATTGCCCGAGAGGCCGGTGAAGCAAAGCTACTATTGATACCTTTGTGCTGTTGCGCCTCTTGATTGTATTCGCCGTTTCCCTGGTTAGAACACTGCATGATTTTGAAGGCAGAGACTTATTTTATAAATGAGAATTAATTCTGTAAGTAGTCAGACTAATCAAAGTTCGTCTAGCTCTTTCTGTAGACGATTTTTTTTTTTATTACCGGTCATTTTGAATCTGTTCCCTTCTCACAATAAGCACAGTCAGAAAGTTGCCCGATTAATGGGATATTTAGTAAGAATTTGCAATAACGTGGATAAATCCTTCTTATAACCTGAACCGAAAAGTGTGTGTTATAATATGGGTTGCACTGTGAGAATAACTTTAAAAATAACCCAGGGGTGCCTGGGTGGCTTAGTCAGTTAAGCTTTCGACTTCGGCTCAGGTCATGATCTCATCATGGTTCATGAGTTTGAGCCCTGCATTTGGGGTCTGTGCTGACAGCACAGAGCCTGGAGCCTGCTTCGGATTCTGTGTCTCCCTCTCTCCCCACCCCTCCCTCCCTCGTGGTCTGTCTCTTTCTCTCCCAAACATAAATAAACATTAAAAAATTAAAAAACAAATAAATAAAAATAAAAACAACCCAAAAACGGCTTGGAAAAAACAACAGAAATATTCATTTATTCATACTTTTAATTCATATAATACTCTTTAATAGAGAAAATAATTTCAATTTTTGTAAAAAGTGACTGGATTTCCCTGTTGACTTATAACCTGAGAAACCCATGATTCTTGGTTACATTTTGCTTTATTTTGTTCTTTTTTAAAATTTTTTAATATTTATTTAATTATGAGAAAGAGAGAGAGACACAGTGCGAGCAGAGGAGGGGCCGAGAGAGAGGGAGACACAGAATCCGAAGCAGGCTCCAGGCTCTGAGCTGTCAGCACAGAGCCCGACGTGGGGCTCAAACTCACGAACGGTGAGATCATGACCTGAGCTGAAGTCTGACGCTTAACCGACTGAGCCACCCAGGCGTCCCGTTATTTTGTTCTTTACAGGGTTTGTCACCCTGTCACCCCAGTTTCTTTCCTAAGAATCTTTTTGGCAATATTTTAATAACCTTCAAAGGTAATCAAACCCCACAGTTCTGATATATTATCATCTTTAATGCATTTAAGACCCCTCCCCTCATCCCTGACCATCATTCCAACCCAGACCCAAGATGTGTACCCCCACAGTGTGCATATGCGTTCTATGACCTTGCTCATCCAACTCAGTGTCTGGAAGAATTGATCCCGTCGTTAAATTAAACCCTTCTTGTTTCCGAACTTGGACAGTTAACGTGATGTCATTTGTGACTGGCGTCTTTCAATTAGCATAGTGTTTTCAAGTGGCATCCACGAGAAAGCATGTATGTTACTCCTTTTCCCAGCCAAACAGTATTTCACTGCAGGGATATCCAGTATTTCGTGGACCCCATTTGACCTCTGAAGCAAAAGCACATCACTTCCAGTGCCTAAACTACGGTCGACTTGGAAATTGCTGTCCTGTATAGTTTCTGCCGAGTAGTTAGGATAAACGGTGTCTATTTGTTAAACAACTCGGGCACTTCCGCAATTTATAGGGGAGGAAAGCGAGAAAAGGCTTGGGGGCCAATAGGAAATTTCTGTATTTTTCTATTGTTTCAGAAAGGTGGAATTCTCTGCCGACCAGAAACGCGTTCCCACTCGTTCCCTGCGGCCACACATCGCCACGTACCTCGCGAAGCCCTGAGAAGGCAGCTCCTCTACAAACACGGGATCGGCTTTTATTGTTGCCGCTGTTAACCAAGCAGATGTTCTCAAAGCATTCCTTCAACTGCTGACAGGGCTTGGAAAATTGTGTCCCTTTATGGGTCGCTGAAGCCAAATAAAACTCAAATTAAAGTTTAATTCACCTCATAATTTTCTTCATGGCAGTTCTGCCCGGCCAGCCGCGAGGCACAGCCCGCTCCCTCCTCCTCCGTGGCCGCGGGTCACCTGCAGCCCGAAGCCCCCAGAGGTCAAGAGCTCCTCTTTCCTCCGCCAGGGGCCCAGTGTGGGTGGCACTGGCAGCTGGGCGAAGGGCCACAGCTTAGACCAAGAGGAAAGAACATTAGAAGCTGCTGGATGATACCAGAGAGGACCTCCCTCCTCTCCTCCCTGGGGTCTCCATGGTAACCGGGGAAAGCTGCTAGGTATTCCGGCCATGGGACCTGGGCCAGGCATAGTCCCCAGCCTCCTGAGGGGCACTAGCCCACAAACACTGAGGCCTACAGCCACCTAAGCCCCGTCCACTCCTACGTGCCTTATATCCAGGACAACGGGGGCTCAGAGAATACGTTTTCTCTTCAACTAGTACACGAACGAGTGAATGAAGAAATGGGACTCATTTTCCAGCTGTTTCCTTTGTAAAGAGTCCCCATTCTTCCTTCCTTTTTTCCCTCTGGGACCTCGAGGGCACCGTTCCAACTCCGGCAGAGGGTGCCACACCTACTGGGGGTTATTAAGCCCTTGCCACTGACTGCGTAAACTCAGACTTGGGCTCTGCCATTTGACACGCATCAAGCGCCGTACCAAGGCGGAACGCGGACTCCTTCGCGTAAATCAGAGGAAACACAAAGATGAGGGGAGGATCGTGAGGGAGGCAGGGGTGGTGGACACTAGTAAGTTCAAGGGCAAGAAGTGCCTCAGGAAAAGCTATTGCAGTGACACGAGAACTCCAGAGGTAAGACCCAACAGGGCTACAAATTCCCCCTCAGAAGTGAGGCCTGCTCAACCCCTCAGCCGTTCACGAACCATCTCGGGGCCCGCACAGTGGACGGGGCCCCCCAGAGATGACAGACACCCGAAGGCTGACGGACAGGGGCCTGCAGGCAGGTAGGGGAGGCCACGTGGAAAGGGGCTGTCGTGCCACAGTGTGAGGAGGGCGTCAGCAGAGACACAAAGTGCGGCCAGTACAGACGGGGGTGCGTGTGGGATGCTCAGTGGGAGTGACACGAGACTGGGTGGGTTTGGTGGCTTGAAAATGAGATCAGGAGGGGCCAGGAACAGGAGAATGGAGAAGAGGAAATAAACGACACAGGGCGGTCGTCCGTTCGTCTTCTGTCCCCATCGGAGGCAGGAACCACCTCCACCAGGGGTTCCCCCCCGCCAAAGTCTTCAAAGACACTCTGAACGTATTCGTGGCTGCGTTGATCTTTGCACATATGAATGGGACTTTTTCTTTTTTTTCTTATTTTTTTTACATTTACTATTAATATTATTATTATTATTATTTTGAGAGACAGAGCACTAGTCAGGGAGGGATAGAGAGAGAGGGAGACGCAGAATCTGAATCAGGCTCCAGGCTCCCAGCTGTTAGCCCAGAGCCTGATGCGGGGCTCGAACTCACAAACCGTGCGATCGCGACCTGAGCCGAAGCCAGACGCTTAACTGGCTGAGCCACCCAGGCACCCCTGAATGGGGCTTGCTCTTAGAGAGACTCTGATCATGGCATATCTTTCAGCATAAGTTTAAGGAGAACGGGATGGGGAAATTACGCCATTGTGAAAAGCTGTTTTTCTCTGTTTTATAACATGTAATGCATTTTCTCAAACTGTATACAAACTAAACAACTTAGGTTTTCCTCTCTCATGGAAGTGGCTGAGCAGTTAAGCATTCTGACTTTAATTCACGAACCAGGAAGTCTGTCACGGCAGATCGTCGTGAGTTTTCAGTTTGGCTGCTGACAGAGAAATGTATTTTCTGCGGCCTCTTCCTCTCCATACCCTGTCCTGCTTCCTGTATTCTTCAGAGCTGGCAGTAGACATTGACCGTTGGCAGAATGTAGCCCCACGTTTGAAGAGCTGAAGTTTGCTCTGCAGGTGGTCCTGAGCCAGGGAAGGGCTTTCTCAGCGAGTTATGGTCACGTGGCGGCTCTGTGCAGACTGAGTGTCACTCACCGAGACAGGTTTTTCTCCTTCTGTTCTTTTCCCCTACTTTTTAAAAAGTTTAGCTTTATCTGGACAAGACCGGGCTTACTCCAAGGTAAGTGAAGAAGGAGAAAACCAGGGAAGGAAAGGAAGGAGGAAAAGTTGTGGGAGAGGTGGGAGAAAAAAAGATGGGCGGGGGGCGGGTGGGAAGATAACAATAGTACTATCACCAGCATTCTTCGCGGAGCTAGAACAAACCATCCTAAATTTTGCATGGAACCACAAAAGACCCTGAACAGCCAAAGCAACCCTGAAAAAGGAAGACAAAATTGGAGGCATCTCGATTCTAGACTTCAAGCTGTACTACAAAGCTGTAGTCATCAAGACAGTACGGTCATGGCACAAACACAGACACGTATACATCAATAGAACAGAACAGAGAACCCAGAAATGGAACCACAAATGTATGGCCAACTAATATTCCACAAAGCAGGAAAGAGTATCCAATGGAAAAAAGACAGTCTCTTCAGCACATGGTGTTGGGAAAATTGGACAGCGACATGCGGAAGAATGAACTCGGACCGCTTACACCATACACAAAAATAAATTCAAAATGGATGAAAGACCTTTATGTGAGACAGGAAACCATCAAAATCCTACAGGAGAACATGGGCAGAAACCTCGCTGACTTTAGCCAGAGCAAGTTCTTACTAGACACGTGGCTAAAAGCAAGGGAAACAAAAGCAAAAATGAACTACTGGGACCTCATCAAAATAAAAAGCTTCTGCACAGCAAAGTAGACAATCAGCAAAACGAAAAGGCAACCGGTGGAATGGGAGAAGATATTTGCAAATGACATATCAGATAAAGGGTCAGTGTCCAAAATCTATAAAGAACTTATCAAACTCAACAGCCAAAAAACAAATAGCCCAGTGAAGAAATGGGCAAAAGACATGAACAGACACTTCTCCAAAGAAGACATCCAGATGGCGAACAGACACATGAAAAAATGCTCAACATCACTCATCATCAGGGAAGTAAAAATCAAAACCACGATGAAATATGACTTGACACCTATCAGAATGGCTATAATTAACAACACAAGAAACAACAGGTGTTGGTGAGGATTCAGAGAAAAGGGAACACTTTTGCACTGTTGGTGGGAATACAAACTGGTGCAGCCACTCTGGAGAACAGGATGGAGATTTTTCAAGAAACTAAAAATAGAATGACCCTATGATCCAGCAATTGCACTATTAGGTATTTACCCAAAGGATACAAAAACACAGATTTGAAAGGGCACCTGCACCCCGTTGTTTATAGCAGCATTATCAACAATAGCCAAACTATGGAGAGAGCCCAAATGTCCATTGACTGATGAATGGATAAAGAAGACATGGTGTATACACACACACACATTGGAATATTACTCGAGCACCACAAAGAATGAAATCTTGCCATTTGCCATGATGTGGATGGAGCTAGAATGTATTATGCTAAGTGAAATAAGTCAATTAGGGAAAGACAAATACCATATGATTCCACTCATATGTGGAATTTAAGAAACAAACAGATTAACATATGGGAAGGGGGGAAAGAGAAGAGAGGGAGACAAACCACAACAGACTCTTAACAATAGAGAACAAACTGAGGGTTGATAAAGGGAGGTGGGTGGGAGATGGGCTAGACGAGTGATGGGCACTAAGGAGGGCACTTCTTGTGATGAGCACTGGGTGTCGTATGTAAGTGATGAATCACTAAATTCTGTTCCTGAAACCAGTATTGCACTGTATGTAACTAAAAAAAAACTTACAGAAAAAAAGATAGTGCTGACTTTCTAGGATTGTGTTAGGTCCTACCTCAGGGCCTTTGCATTGGTCACCTCCACTAAGAACTCGCTCTCCTCAATGTTGTTACTGTCTCAACTCACTTCAAATGTCACCTCACAGTGAGGCTGTTTTGATCGCCCTCTATAAAATTCACACCTTTTCATCATTCTCTAATCCCTTAACCGGTCTATTTTTCCCCATAGCCATTATCACCACCTGCCATATCATGGTTTTTAGTTTGTTTTTCTTCCCTCCAAGGCATGTAAGCTTCACCAGCACAGGAGTTTTCCTTTTTATTTTTTATTACTATAAATTTTTATTTCAACTTTAAAAATACATGGAGCCGAAGCATTTGCAAAACTAACTACTACAGAAATAAAAGCAATATTCTAGGAGATAGGATATATAGGATTATTTCACTTTACTAATATAAACATCTGAAACTCTCTGTGTTTTCTTTTTAATGTGTCAGTGATTAACTCAGCTCTGCCTAAGGTATCTGTGTAACATCTTGGAAATTGTTAAAGTATATTATCTGACATTTTCTTTCTTTTTTCTCTTTTTAAAACTTTTTTGTAATGTTATATTTCATTTTTGAGAGAGACAGAGACAGAGTGCAAGCAGAGGAGGGGCAGAGAGAGAGAGAGGGAGACACAGAATCCAAAGCAGGCTCCAGGCTCTGAGCTGTCAGCACAGAGCCCGATGCGGAGGGGCTCGAACCCATGAACCGTGAGATCGTGACCTGAGCTGAAGTCGGACACTCAACCGACTGAGCCACCCAGGCGCCCCTCTTTTTTCTCTTCTTTTCTTAAATTGAGGTATAATTGGCAGCTAACGTTATATTAATTTCAGGTGTACAACATAATGATTATTTATGAACATCACGGAATGATCCCCACAATAGGTCTAGGGAATATCCATCACCATACACAGTTATAGAAAATTTTTTTTATGGTGATGAAAACTTTTAAGATCTATCGGGCTGACAACTTTCAAATATGCAAGATAGCATTAACACCGTGCTGTACCTTAAACTATTACCTACTTATTTTATAACTGGAAATTTGTACCTTCTGACCCCTTCCCCCAATTCACCCTACCCCCCCCCAACCTCTGGCAACCACCAATCTATCTGTGAGTTCAGGTTTTTTAATTTGGTTTTAGATTCCGCATACAAGTATATACATATATAGAGATACCTATATGTATGTATATTTACATACTTCTTTATCTATTTATCTTTATCCTCTTTATCACAACTTCTTTATCGATTCACCCATCATTTGGTTTGTTTCTTTGGTTGTTTCCATCATCTGGCTGTTGTAAATAACGTCGCAATAAACATGGGGGTGCATAGATCTTCTCAAGTTAGTGTTCTTGTTTTCTTCAGAGGAATACCCAGAAGGGGAAATGCTAGATCATACGGTAGGTCTATTTTTAACTTTTTGAGGAACCTCTGCGCGGTCTTCCACAGCGGCTGCACCAGTTTGCATCCCCAGCGACGCCGCACAACGGTTCCCTTTTCTGCACACCCTCGCCAACACTTGCTGTTTCTTGTCTCTTTGACACTTGCCATTTCCTCACGGACGTGAGGTGATATCTCACTGTGGTTTTGACTTGCATTTCTCCGCGAATTAGTGATGCTGAGCACCTTTTCACGTACCTGTGGGCTATATGTATGTCTTCTTTGGAAAAACGTCCGTTCAGACCTTCTGCCCATTTTTTAAATCAGATTGTTTGCTTTTTTGCTGTTGAATTGTATGGGTTCTCTACGTTTTGGGGGTAGTAAGCCCTGAATGGATATTTGATTTGTAAATACCTTCTCAGTAGTGTGCCTTGTAATCTTGTTGATGGTTTCCTTCTCTGTGCAGAAGCTTTGACGTCTGACGTAGTCCCACTTATTTAGCTTTGCTTTTGTTGCCTTTATTTTGGGTGTCGGATTCAAGAAATGATGTTAAGGAGCTCACTGCCTGTTTTCCTCTAGGAGTTTTATGGCTTTGAGTCTTGCATTCAGGTCTTTAATCCATTTTGAGTTAATTTTGTGTAGGTGTAAGAAGTGGTCTTGTTTCTTTCTTTTGCATGTGGCTGTCCAGTTTTCCCAGCATCGTTTATTGAAGAGACTGTCCCCAGAGGGACTTTTTCGATTACATTTCTTGCTGCATTCCAAGCATCTAGAACACTGTGTTGCACGTAGTTGGTGCTCAATAAGTATTTGTCGAATGGATGGGTGAGAGGTCTAGGACTCCTTAAGAAAATAAAACAGGGGCGCCTGGGTGGCTCAGTTGGTTAGGCAACCGACTTCAGCTCAGGTCTTGATCTCACGGTGGGTGACTTCGAGCCCCGCGTCGGGCTCTGTGCTGACAGCTCAGAACCTGGAGCCTGCTTCGGATTCTGTGTCTCCCCCTCTCTCTGCCCCTCCCCTGCTCACGCTCTGTGTCTCTTTGTCTCTCAATAATAAATAAACATAAAAAAAAAAAAAGAAAACAGAACAAAACCTTCCTCCTCCCCTACCCAATCTCACAATGCCTCTGGGAAGAATGAGAATTTTGATGTAAAATCTTTATCTCCTGGAGAGAAATTATTTTATTTGCTTATAGTTCGAACCTTACCCCCCTTTTCATAATTTTTCCATAACAGCACCGCAACCCCCCAGAGAGAGAGAGAATTCACGGATGCGTGTGCGCTATCACAGGAATCCTTCTTTCTTTCAGAGCCATCCTTTGGGACAAATCTTATATCTGCAAGGCAAGGACAGTGATGATTCCTTACCACCTCCCAGAAGAGGACAGGGAGAATCCAGTGACAGAGGAAAGAGTGCGAGGAGAGACAGAGCTCACATCACAGAGATCCTGGGGCGATGTCATTTTCTACCTTTTTTCTAAGGTTTCTGTAAAAAGCTCCAGATTTTTCTTTCTGAGTTGTGGCCACTTTCAAGAGTGTAAAATCCGAGCCACGGTGACTGCCACACGATTTCACCTCCGGCTGCTGGTGTGAGATGCAGCGATGGGGCTCCGGGCGTTGACATCTAAGTCGCAGCCCTGCGGAAGACTGCAGTTAGAAATGAGGGCTCTCTGATGTAATGCTGATGCCAGTGAAGTTTGGGGCTTTGTGCCATGACTTTAAGCAATTCAGGCAGGGAAGGTTGAGGGAGCTGATGGAAAGGAACAGCAGCAGAAGGAGGGGGAGATCAAGAAGAAGAGGGAGAGAACAAACAGAGGCGACTCGTGCTATCTTTAATCCACGTTAAGTTCACCTGCTACCTGGTACAGGGACCAAGGGAAATCTTCAACTTAGTTTTTGGTCAGTGTAGGCCGGTGACCCTCAAATCTACACTTGGAGCAACTCTCCATCACTCGATAACATTTTCTGCCCAGCCTACCTTAGTTGGTATAAAGAATTTGTGGGGCGCCTGGGTGGCTCAATCGGTTAAGCGTCCGACTTCGGCTCAGGTCACGATCTCACAGTTTGTGGGTTCGAGCCCTGCATGGGACTCTGTGCTGACAGCTCAGAGCCTGGAGCCTGCTTCGGATTCTGTGTCTCCCTCTCTCTCTGCCCCTTTCCCAGCTCACATTCTGTCTCTGTCTCAAAAAGAAATAAACGTTAAAAATTTTTTTTAAATAAAAAAATAAAAATAAATAAATAAATAAATAAACATTAAAAAAAAAAAAAGAATTTGTAGGGGTGGCTCAGTCGGTTAAGCATCTGACTTCGGCTCAGGTCATGATCTCATGGTTCGTGGGTTCAAGCCCCACATCAGCTGTGCAGACAGCTCAGAGCTTGGAGCCTGTTTTGGATTCTGTGTCTCCCTCTCTCTGCCCCTCCCCTGCTTGTGCTCTGTCTCTCTGTCTCTCTCTCTTTCAAAAATAAACAAATGTGAAAGAAAGAAAAAGAAAGAAAGAGAGAAAGGAAGAGAGAAAGGAAGAGAGAAAGAAAGCGAGAAAGCGAGAAAGCAAGAAAGAAAGAAAGAAAGAAAGAAAGAAAGAAAGAAAGAAAGAAAAAGAAAGAAAGAAAGAAAAAGATAGAAAGATAGATAGATGGGGCGTCTGGGTGGCTCAGTTGGTTAAGCGTCTGACTTCGGCTCAGGTCATGATCTCACTGTTCATGAGTTCGAGCCCCACGTCAGGCTCTGTGCTGACAGCTCGGAGCCTGGAGCCTGCTTCGGATTCTGTGTCTCCCTCTCTGTCCTTTCCCCACTCATGATCTGTCTCTCTCTGCCTCTCAAAAAATGAATAAATGCTACAAAAAAAAAAAAAAATAATTTGTTATGTCATGAACAATTTGTGTGATTTTTGCCCCCAGGTTCCTGGCATGGAGCTTCTAACATCCTTGGGATTTCCCGAGTGATACAAGTGCCTTTGTTACTCATGAGCCCTGTGGGTCACTACACTATCATTAAGTTAAAGAGATGACTCACCAGATAGCTTCAGAATGGGAGCTGGTCACCAGGAAGACCGAAACCTATGATTAGAGGGTCTTTAGTTGGGCCTTTGAGCTGGCCGAGGCTCCAGGAAGGGAAGGAAGGCTGGCGATTGAGTTTAGTCACGGGGCCAGTGATATACTCAATTATGCCTATGTAATAATACTCTGGACAACAAAGCTCAGTTGTTGATGAACAAAGCTCCTGGTTGATGAACACTTTGATGTGCTGGGAGCATAATGCACCCTTACTCCATGAGAAGAGGGCACAGGATCTTCCCAGACCTCTCCCTGTGTGTCTCTTCATTTGGCTGTTCCTGATCTGTAGGTATTTTTCCACAATAAAGCTGTACTTGTAACATAGCTCTTTCCTGAGTTCTGTCTGTTGTTCTAGCAAATTATCAAACCTAATGTGGTCAAGAGGGCCCCTAAATTAATAGCCAATCAGCCAGAAGGGCAGGTGGCCTGGGGACCCCCTGAATTTGTGGCTGGTGTATGAAGTGGGGGCAGTCTTGTGGGGTTGTGCTGACTCCGAGAAGTGACCACCAGAATTGCACTGCGACAGGCCAGCGGGTGTCAAAATACCCTACTTACTCAGCATAAATGTCAACTCCCTGGTGAAACCTTCCTTCCTTGACTACCCCAACTTGGGTGCTCCCTCTCTGTCCTTTCATAGCAATCTGGTGCTTCCTCTGTTACAGCACACATCCTATTTTCGCACACACAGAATTTTTCTGGTAAGGAGTCTGCTTCTCCACCCATCTAGGCTCCTCCAGGGCAGGGCTGTGTCCCGCTCCCTGTACTCCCCCCCTCCCCCCCGCACCTAGAATCATGCCTGGCGCACAAGAAGTTCTCAGCAAATGTTGGAAGAGCAACTGGGTCGTGAAAATAATTTTTTTTATGAAAATAAATTTTTGAGAGCCATCAGCCCAGAATGGATGCCAGATGACAGAGAATACATTTCTTATAACTTCATTTAAAAAAAAAAAAAGTATCTATCTGTATTTAAAAAACAAAGTTACAGGCGTGCCTGGATGGCTCAGTCGGTTAAGGGGCTGACTTCAGTTCAGGTCATGATCCTAGAGCCTGTTTCAGATTCTGTGTCTCCCTCTCTTTCTGCTCATGCTCTGTCTCTCTCTGTCTCAAAAATAAAAACATTAAAACTTTTTTAAAACAAAGTTACACAGCAAGTAAATTTCTCATTTCTGACCCCAAGCCCCACAGCAGAAACATACCCCTCCTTGAACAGGGTTGTGAACTTTGGGGTCCACCGGTGGGCGAATGAGTGGAGGTTCAAATGTGTTTATTTAATGAGCTAGACACCCACCCCCCACCCCCCACCCCCAGGGGCAGTGATGTCTATTTCAAACACCTCCCTGTGTATTTAGGCCTGGAGGCAGGTGAGGAGATACAGTGAACAGTCCTAAGCAAGTTACTGGTGCCCGTCCACAGAACAGAGAATCACAGCTACTCTGGAGAAAATGCCAAGGTTGTAGGGAAAACCGAGGAACCTTCTTGTTAGCGTTTCCTCTGCAGGGTGCACAATTTCACACCCAACACCAGCTTCCAAGAATCCCTTCGCACATTCCAACCCATCTTAGCCCGGGGCCTGGCCCGGTTCCCAGCGGGGGCCTCCCACCCGCCTCTTCTTAAAGCCTCCTCCTCGTCCTCCCCCTCCTCCCTCCCTCCCTCCACGGAGCTGCAGTGGCAGCAGCTAGCTTTCCGTGCCTGTAACTGGCGACAAGGCGGAGGGAGCGACAAGAAGGGTTATATTCTGGAAACTTCTGGGCTTCAGCTCGCACGAGGATGGCTAGTGTCTAGAAAGGACGAGGTTCCACAGAGGGTACAGGTTGGAAATTCAGGGGCAGAGGCTTGTGGAATGGGGCTCCAGCTCCACGAAAGAGGGAGGGGAAGGGAACGGGACAGGTGGGAGGTGGGGCTGGCCCCACGGGAAGGCTGGGTTTGGGGATAACTAATGCAATTACCCTTTTGGAATTTAGCTCAGAAGATGGAAGAAAGAGACCCGAGGTGACGAGCTTAAACATGTTGTGATCTCCCCAGATGCAGGACCTCAGTGACAATGCAGAGCTGTGAGGCAAGGGCTGGGTGGCAGGGACAGCAGGAAGCCAGCCTGCTTCTCTCCCCTGACAGATCACATCCCTGGCTCAGGAAGACCTAGGAACCGGGAGAAGAAACCACCAGAAACTGGATTCATTTTATCAGTGTGTGAATGGCTTCCCGCTCTATCTCTGGCCCTCAGAGCAATATTGTCTGGCATTTTCTCAAGGTTCCAGAAGACTGGGAGCCTCGATCTGGCAATGCCTCGCAAATGAGCTTGAGACAGACACTGCAGTAATACTCCCGTATTAAAGGCTTTGCCCCCATTTGGTATCTCAAGCAGGAAACCCACACGCATAGGGATGCTCTAGGCTGCTCTCTCAGAAGATGATGTAAACAATGAATTCTAAGCTGGGAAAACTCACCAACTTTGTAAATGACTTTGAACTCTTCTCCCTGCTTTCTCCTGCTGGTTTCTTTCCTATATAGTTAGAAGTAAAGTCAATAATAAAGTCTGGATTTTTGCAAACTCACCCATAGACAGTTACCAGCAGTGCTGAGTGGCTATTAGCACTCATTGAGAAATGTCCGCTGGGGGGTCGGAAAGTACCTTCATTTTCTTACCTCCTTGGCCCAGGAAGGATGACTTCTGGCAGCCAGCAACGTCTCCGGTTTAAAGGCAGAACCACTGGGCACGAAGCACCTGTTCTCGGATCCCGTGGGCAGCCATGCGCAGAGACGCGGGCTGGCTGAAGAGGAGGCTCCTTCGTGCTTCTCAATCAGTGTGTTTACACGGCCCGTTTCTACAGGGCGTGGAGAGGAGGACAGGACTCTAACACTAGAAATGCTAGAAGCGATGTGTACGGTAAACAGGCAGGGTTGGTGTTTGCCGAGTTCCTCTTACTTCTTTTCATCTTGATTGCATGCCGGTGGCGGGTCGGCCAGTGGTTTGCTATATAGTTTATACTTAGGTTATTTTTATCTGGTTGGTAACTGTCAGTGGTTACTCGCCCTGATATAAGCTTACGCAAGGAGAACTATTTCTTGTTACTCACATTAGCATTACTGCTTCTGTTGTTACACAGATTAACCCAGTATTAAGTTAGGAGTTGGTTGCACGCTTTTGGCATCAAGACGTTTTCACTGTTGAACTTGAACGCTTTCTTAATTGACGGCTGCTTTTCTGTCCACGGCAATCCTCCATTACTTTATAGCTGTGGAACACGCTTTGGATTTAAGTTGCGATATGGACAATCTGCAGCTGTATCAGCCAGGACAGGCTGGATTATGCCGTGATAATTAACAGCTCCAAAATCTCAAGGCTGACAACCACAGACTTATTTCTTGTGCAAGCATCACCTCCATCTTGGATCAGCTGTGTTGAGCTCTACGTTGCTTTTACTCTAGGACCCGAACTGATGAAGCAAACTTTCTGTGGAACGTAGCTGGTGTCATGACAGAGAAGAGAGCTTGGCAAACACAAGCTGGCTGCGAATGTTTCCATACTTTGAGAAACAACCCGCTTTATTCATACTTATATTAACTCCTTTCTTGCATAACAAATCACTCCAAAAAAAATAATAGCTTAAAACAATAACCATATATTGGGGTACCTGGGTGGCTCAGTCAGTTAAGCGTCTGACTCTTGGTTTCAGCTCAGGTCATGATCTCATGGTTCATGAGTTCGAGCCCTGCGTTGGGCTCCATGCTGACAGCGGTGCCTGCTTGGGATTCTCTCTCTCTGACTCTTGGATCCCACAGAAAAGCCCAACTGCTACCTGAATCCTACCAAGTGACCTTCTTCAACCACATGGTCCACAAACACATGGTCCTCTGCCTTGACTGAGCCCACAGACTCCAGGTGAACACAGGAGAAAACACATTCACATCACAAGCCTTTCCCTTTTTTCTTCTTTTCGAAATGTTGTCCAAACTCTAGTTAGTTAACACACAGTGCGATATTGGTTTCAGGAGTAGAATTCAGTGATTCATCACTTACAACACCCCGTGCTCATCCCAGCAAGTGCCCTCCTCAATGCCCATCACCCATCTAGCCCCTCCCCCACTCAAGTTCCCATCTCTTATGAAGCACTTGGACTGCTTTAAATAAGAGGCCCACAATTGCCAAGGGTCTATGCTGTTATCAACCCCAAGATTCACCCACAAATCCCATTACAGAGAAGCTGCACAGAGGGCTGTTTGAGTTCACCTGCTTACCACTGGGCAATCAAAGGGAATCAGAGGAGCCAGTGCACGCCCACGGAGTGTGATTCTCACACGGATTTAACCAAGAGGCTCCTGGATCTCCTGCTCTCAACATACTCTCAAGAGAGGATGAAAGGGCAAAATGCAGGACTTTTCAGTTACGGCATAATATAACTTAAAGCTCGCATCTCCCTGAGATCCTTTTTAAATAGCTAAGCAACTGCGGCCCACCCTGGCTCAGGCGTGGCCCATTTCTGATGGTGGTCTCATGGAGGTTCCCCAAAACTCTGGTCCTCAGACCAGTGTGGGGCTGGCGGCCTCAGACTCCCCCAGGGAGCTCACAATACGGCCTCCAGGCTCTACCTCTGGTGACTGATTCTGTAGGTGGGGCGAGGGAAACCAGTAGCCAGAGGGTTAAGGGGACTAAATGCAGGTTAAACTCAATGGCAACTTTCTACCCAGACTTCTTTCATTTGCCTTTAAATTTCCCCGCGACTCCTTCTCCCGAGAGGCGGCTGTGAAGCCTGCCCTCCCATCTCTCTAGCTGCCTCTCAAATAAACTCTCTCCGTGCTGCAGACTCTCTGTCCCAGGGATTGTCCCGGCTGTGCATTAGGCACACAAACTTGGGTGTGGTTACAAGAGGATCTGTATTTTTCCAAAAGCTCCCAGGTGACACTGATGCACAGCCAGGCTTGGCAACCACTAGACGAACATCGCTTTAATTCAATACGTCGGGACGTGCCTGACATGCACCACACCAGCTCACACACAGAAGAGTCGATATTCGTTACCCTAACGCTTAGTAATAACACTGCCCTCTGGGAAGAAGGTAACAGACACCTCCAACTTGATCTGTATGGTGTGTATTTAACAGAAGCTTCAGCGAAAGGTGGTCGATTTGAAGGAAACGGGTATCTTCTAGAACCACAGGTTGAAAAGAAAAAAAAAAACCCAGGTTGAGACGCAGTGGACTAGAATAAAAAACTAGACGGCTGTCAGGAACCGGTGCGTCTTTCTACCACATTAAACAACAACAACAGAATCTCTGCTTTTGTCAGTATCACCCTTCTTTCTCTGTGTTTGGCTCTCAGCTTCTCTGGATGCTTAGACCACATTGCAGCAGCCTGAGACCCTGCATCGCCACACTTCTCCGTCCCGTCTCTCATGCACTGGCCAGAGTGCAAAGCCGGTGCCTCTTGGCAGATACGGCCAGCAACTGGGTTTCTCTGGGACGACACAATATTTTTGTACGTAAAGTAAGTTCAACACTGTTCACTTGTGAGAGTTCCTATCAAAACTTGAATTGCAGACTTCTGGAAACGTCAGAAAAACCTGGCAAACCGGGCTCTCGTGTGGCAGCCACTGGCGGGAGCCGAGTAACAGTCCACCCTCTGCACGGATCAGGAGCCCTGCCACCTCGACTCTCCTTACTTCCTCCGTCCTCATCGGTCCCTGCCGCTGTCAACACCACACACCGCTCACCATTTGCAGAAGTTCTGGCAAGCCTGACGTCAGGGTGCCAGCCTGCTTGGGTCCCAGCGAGAGGCTTCTTCCTCCCAGCGAGAGGTTTTCTCACATGGTGAAGAGAGAAAGAGAAAGTTCTCCCACGTTCCTTCTTACAAGGGCGCGAATCCCATGCATGACGACCCCACTCTCGTGCTGCAATTACTTCCCAAAGGTCTCATCTCCAAATACTATCACACTGGAGATTGGACTTAAAACATAAGAATTTGAGATGACACGAGCATTCAGTTCATAGCAGGATCCCTAACCCCAAGATCATAGGTCAGGTGAAATTGTGCTTAGAAGTTGCGCCTTTGGGGGGCACCTGAGTGGCTCTGTTGGTTGGGCGTCCCACTTCAGCTCAGGTCATGATCTGGTGGTTTGTGAGTTTGTGAGTTTGAGCCCCTCCCCCGCTCATGCTCCCGCGCATGCGCATGCTCGCTCTCTCTCTCTCTCTCTCTCTCTCTCTCAAAAATGAACAAAAGCATTTTTACAAATTTCAAAAAAAGAAGTTATGTGATTGGTTTCCTTACACCCGGCCAGCCAGCGTCATTCATTGTATTACATGTTTGACCCTTGTAGGCATTTGAATTTGCAACCCCCCTCGACTTTTCTAAGTGCATGTTCTGAACTCCCAGAAGAAGAAATAGACTGACCCAGCCGTGACCAAGTATCTGCCCCTGGTCCAAGCAGCTTGGCCACAGGAGGAGTCGCGTGGCTCAGGCCCCTTTCGAGAGGCAGGGCCTGCAGGAGCAGCAGTTCTGAGAAAAAGTTGAGGGCAAGTTCTGCAAGGAGACAGTATGAGGTGGGAAAAAATAATCGATGGTTCTTGTACACAGCTTTTGGGCTCTTATCCTTCCGTATATTATCTCACTTCCCTTAGGACCAAGGCGCAGGCCTTTGCAAGAGGGTCAACAGAGTTTATGGGTACAGCTGCGTTGGTAGGGTAGAGCTCTGGATGAAGTTTTCTTGTTTTGTTTTAATAAATTCTATAGTAGGGGCGCCTGGGTGGCTCAGACGCTTGAGCGTCCGACTTCGGCTCAGGTCATGATCTCACGGTTCTTGGGTTCGAGCCCCGCTGACCGCACAGAGCCTCCTTCGGATTCTCTGTCCCCCGCTTTCTCTGCCCCTCCCCCGCTGGTGCTTGCTCTCTCTCTCTCTCTCTCAAAAATAATCAAATAAATAAATAAATAAATACATACATACATACATACATAAATTCTCTAATATAAGCTGCTTTCCGGGCAGGATTTCTTTCCACTTGGTTTTCTGATGAATTTCACACACCTAGGATAGTGCCTGGGCCATAGACATGCCCTGTACACAACGTGAATGAGGAAATCAATGCGCTGAGCCCCCTGTCATCCACTGAAGAGCTGTGTTTCTCAGCTGGGAGTGCCCTTGGAATTACTCGCAAAGCTTTTAAAAGTACAGACCCCCTGGCCACATCTTACACCTATTGAAATAAACTTGCCAGCGATAGGGCTAAAGAGTACGTTTTTTTTAAAAAGCATCCCAGGGGATACTGATGAGCAGAGGTTATTTTTAAAAACAAAACAAAACAGAAAAACTCTAAGGTCTTTTCCAAGGTCTCCGATTCTTTTCTAAAATTCTGTGAAATAACTAAAGACGCAGAGGAAAGGAGACAGGCAGCAGACACAGGGATAAATGGAAAAATTTAAAACAAATGATCCAGAGAAGACAAATTTTGAAGTTTTTCAAGCAAGCATTTGTATCTAATAGTGTTTACTTAGCACGAGCGAAATTAACCAAACTGGATTTTCAACCTCTCCGAAAAACACACTGTATGTTAACTGTTATTAAAATTAAAACTTTAAAAATAAATAAATCCATCCATCCATCCATCCATCTCTCTGAAAATGATTCCTACTATTTTCATTGTGAAAAATCAAGCAGCTGCTTTATCATTTGTAAACTCTCAGGGGAACGTTTTCTTCCATTAACTGCCTAAGAAGGTCTGACCGGTCCACAAGTTTATGTATTGAGTTTCCTCTTGGACAAATAAATTTTGTTCCCTATAAATTATAGAGGATACAAAACTTTAAATGCGTGTGAAGGGGCATTAAGCCCATGAAAATTTAAAATTAATCTGCCCCAGGTCGGCCTGCCGCGGCTTGTGCGGAGGCACAGAAAAGGCCCTCGCTGGCATCAGCAAGGCTCTCCCCGTGGCGGAGCGTGTTTGCAAACGATGCTGCTCGATCCACGACGAAGCACATGCCGATCACACGCACCCTGGCGCGTGGCCGCGGAAAGGTCAGTGGCATTTTCAGGCGGTGATAAAAATGGAGTTTTACATTCTCAGCACGGCCCCGGGAGACCGTCGGGTTTCACTTTCATTACAACAAATACGTAAGGGCAGTCAGCCCCGGACACGGGGAGGGCTTTGCTTCAATTGCAGAGAACTTTCCCCCACATCCCAGAAGGCCGGTGATCCCAGGCTCAGGCAGGAAGCTCATGGGACACTGAGGACCGGGAGTCCGGGTCTCAGGGTTCCAGGGTCAAACCCCAAGGCTTTGAGCAGGAACCTGGTAGCAGAAAGGAGCTGGGGGTGGGATGGGGGACGGGCAGGGGACATAAGACTCTCTCAAGGATCAAATCTGGTGACCCAAGACCTCAGGAACGGAACTTACCATCTTCTTCTTTCTCATATTGTATGTAAGTGTGAGCTGGCTGGAACTTTACACCCAGCATTTGTGTTAAAAAAAAAAAAAAAAGCATCTGCATTTATATATGTACGTGTTTGCTTCCTTATGCACAGAGAATCTCTGGAAAGACACACAAGAAACAGGTAAGAATAGTTGCTTCTGGGGAAGGAAACTGGGTAGCTGGGAGGTTTGCTTTCTTCTGTATCCTAATGTGACTCTTGTATGTTCCGTCAAATGATTATTTTATCTATTCAACAGATTTTCTGCCAGTTAAACACTGTACCCACGGGGAGAATGCACGTGATGTTACTGGAACTCAACAGTTCAGGGCCAAGTGCTGAGAACCCTACATTCTAAAGGAGGCCCCTGACCCCAGGGAACAGACCACTTCCTCAGGCTCAGCAGACTGGCCCTGTCATCCCCAAAGCAAACACCCAGCATCCCTGTCCCCCAGGTTTGACGGGAGAGAGAGTCACTGGGAGCACAAGCCAGTGGTCATCCTTCCCTTTGGTGGGTACGAGCCGGCCGGCTGGCTAGCCAGCCTCCTGGAGCCCCGTCTCTAGCCGAGACAGTCTCCATCCCCACTGACTCTGCTCCTCTCCTCTGGCTGCCAGCCCACAGGTGCTACAGCACCCAGTCTGTGACACCCTCTCCCCCAGAAGGCAGAGACTATCATCATTTGACCCCCTGGCCCCAGCACACGGCCTGGCCCACAGTAGTGCCAGGGACAAGTGAATACACGAATGAATCCGAGACGTCATGCTCATTACTGTCCAAGAGAAGAGAGATTTTACTTGAAGCTTCCAGGTCTGACGCTATCCAGGGTTTGTAAACAGGACTTCACAGTCTACACAGCATCTTTGTGCAAATTAGGAAAACGCACTCCCTCTGGGCGGATGCAGCCCCATAGGCCACAGCCTGGTGCAGAAGGACACCCTGTGAGAGGTAAGGCGTCTTCCTCTGGGAAGACAGCCTAGATTGCCGAGTTCAGGTTAGATTTTAAGCCCTAGTCACCCCTGAGCTGGGCACCTCTATGCTGGGCCCAGACCACAGAAACTCGTGTGGCTGCGGAATCCCTTCTCTTTCCCCCGCCGTGTCTCTGTTATGCCAACTCGTTCCCCATTCTCCTTCTCTTCCCCGTGTCCTGTACCCATGCTCCTGCCCCTGGCTCCTCTACCCACCTCTCTTACTCGATTCATTCCTCTGTCTCTCCTTGTTCTTCCAGATTTCCCAGCTGTGCGCCTTCTGTTTTTTCAACACATACTATGGGCTGTGCTCGTGAGGAAGCGTATTTACCCACGACACAGAAAACAAGCGGAGGCTCGGGCAGTTCGTATAGCTGGACCGCGGTCACACGTCTGAAGGAACAAAGTCCGCTGTTTAACCCAAGTTTAGGCGACTTCAGACGTGATGTTCTGCCTTCTTCTCTGGCTAAGATAAAGGAACAGAGCCTGGGTTTCATCCCCCTGCCTGAATTAACAACAGAAAGACACAAAAGATACACAACAGTGGTTTCAAGACCCTGAGTACCAGGTGGCGACGGGCAGTGAGCCCGGAGAAATGGGAAATAGACTTAAAGAGCCCGACAGTTACCATCGCCTCCTGATACCACATAGGAGGGGAAACTGAGGCTGCGGCCAGTGATATCTGAGTTGAGGAGACAGAGCTGAGCGTCTGGGGACACCAAAGCAGCCAGAGTGGAGGACAGGGTATGAGAGAGGGCCGAGAACCTTGGAGTTCTGCAAAAGGAGGACCCTGGTCAGAACACTGGATGTGGGGAGGGAACCATCCAAAAGGCTTAGAGGAAACAGCGCCTTGTGCGAACACAGGGCCAGGAACTGTGCCTGAATTGTGTTCTCCTTACTGGCAACCACTTACATTCCACGGGGCATTGGGTAGTGTACTTAGGACGGTCTTATCTCACTGTCTAGAGCCTTGCTCGGGACCCACCTAACAAATCTTCAAAGCAAGACTCAACAGGATCAAACTATTTCCAAGTAACTGCATCCCAGAGCAATGCTCAAGAAGATTGATAGTAATACACAAAGACCTAGCACACAACAATATATCATTCACGATGCCTGGCATCCAATCAAAGACTCTTAGGCTGGCCAAGAGGCAGGAAAACACGATCCAGATTGAGGGGAATAATTAGTCAATTGCAGAGTTGACTGGTCCAACCCAGGACTGGCATAGATGTTAGAATCAGCAGAGGATGTGAAACACATGCGGTGGTGCTCAACAGATCAGATGTTAGCTCTCATTATTATTTAATGTCATCCTCAACAAAGCTGATCTGGAGGAGGCCATTATCGTTCTCCCTGACAAAGTAAAACTGAGGCCCAGGGTGGTGGAGTGGCACAACCCAGGTCCCAGAGGGAGCGACAAGCTGAGCAGGGGCGAGAAGGCGCTCCTTCATGTACCTATTCCCGGGACCGGACCCACACGGAGGCAGCCCGGCAGGTACCCCGCCCCAGTCTCCCCGTCTGGTAATCAGTCTCTCCTCTTGGCTTGAACCGAACAGGGCAGGGCGAGTGGTACATCAGCTGCTTCCATCCCTGCAAAGTCATCGGACCTACCGGGGCATCTCCGGCCAGTGCAGATCAGGTTTGGTGGTGCTGAGGTGGCTTCTGGGATCCGTGGTCGGCATCCAGCCAGCCCCCAGGGAGGGCTAGACGTTGACCTTCCCCAGGATGGCAAGAATTTGAAATTTGACTGAAGCTCTCATCCCTACATGAGGCAGGCTGGTAGAGGCCCGCTAGATTGGGCACCTGTTGGTTTAACGTTAAGTCGGCAGTAGAATCTACAGGCTGGGGCAATTTGGCAATTGCTTCTGCATCAGTGAAGTCGGAGCTTTGGTTAAAGGATCTGCACAAACATTGGCAACGCCAGCATCCAGGGAGTTGGGGAGAAGCAGCCATCCAGAGCGAGCTGCTATCATCAGTCTGCACGGGGAAAAAAATCAACCAACCAACCAATCACGTACGAGAGAGAGTATTTCAAAGAATGGTTTGCATGATCTGTACGGTGGTGTGAGAATCAATTAGGAACATACTGCATTGTAGTCAAATCCATCACTGAAGGAACTGTGTGTGAAAATATCTAAGATGATTAGTTTTCATTTATGTTGACTATGCCTTTGCGTCGGAGAGTCAGGTATAGTGAGAAAAATTCATGCCACTAGCACCTGTTAGGGCACTGGAAATATACCGGGTGGATTACACCTTGGCCTTGAATGTATTTCTCCTCTTACTAGATCCTGTTGCCATGATTATCTCAAAAAGAACACCCCTCTTCCAGCTTGGGACCCACTAAAAACCATTTAGCCTTTCTCTTACTCATGTCTTCTTTTTACAAGGGGGAGGATGCTCTTTGTTCAATTGACATTTTTCTCCCCGTTTTTATTTATTATTTTTATTATTTTTTAATATTTATTTTGAGAGAGAGAGCAGGGGAAGGGCAGAGAGAGAAGAAAAGAGAGAATCACAAGCTCTCTGCTAATAGCATAGAGCCTGATGCGGGGCTCGAACTTAAACCGTGAGACCATGACCTGAGCCGAAATCAAGAGTCAAACACTTAATTAACTGAGCCACCCAGGCACCCCTACTCTCCATTTTTAGAAGATAATATTGCTTTCGAGTCAAGTTTCACAAACAACCCTATTCAGCTTGTCCTCTGAGAAAGTAATGAGCCTACTGGAAGTCCATCATCTAAATTGTTGATGAAAATATTAGATGACTAGAATTAGGTTCTGCGGGACAGTCCTTAACACTATATGTTTTTGCTGATGACTTCAAACCAACTGGGTACCATCTAATACACTCAACCCAATAATTCCAAACCAGTGGGTCATGAATTTTGGGGGGGGGGGGAAGAAGGGTACACAGGTAAGAAGATACTATTTGTTGTCTGTGTATCATTGTTTGTAGATTTTGTAAATAATGTTTCATGCATATGTGTATTGTTGTTTTTAAAATGTACCTTAAGGCTGTTATGAGTACTAACTCACAAATTCATCTAAAATTGTTACTAAATTCATATGAGATTTTGGTCATTATGCATTTCTTCAATCAATTGATATCCTACAGTGTATTTGGTCTTTTGTAGAAATCCCTAGTGTATATGCCCCAAATTATCTGTTACAATTCTGTTTATAATATCCTTAAACTTGGAGATAACCTGGCTGTGGGTTAGTTAAGTAAATTGTAGTGTAAAATAGCATAGCCCATTCAACTATTAAAAATGATTTCATGTAGGGGCTTCTGGGTGGCTCAGTTGGTTGAGCGTCCAACTCTTGATTTCGGCTTAGGTCATGATCCCAGGGTTGTGGGGTCGAGCTCTGTGTCAGGCTCCGCACTTGGCTGTGTAGAGCCTGCTTGGGATTCTCTCTCTCCCCATGCCCCTCTCCCTGTTTGCTCTGTCTCTCTCTCCAGTTAAACAAAATCGTATTTATCTTTATTTATATAAAAAGTGTCTGGAACTTTCCTGGACAGTGAAATATTGTTTATGTTTTACTTTTTTAGTGTTTGTAGATTTTTTGAAGTATGAGAATGTAATTTTTCGAAAGTAAGAAAGCTATTGTTAAGGGTTCCTACATATAAAAATGGTAGGTATAACGGCCACGTCTTCTTGGTTTGCCTAGAAGAAAAACTCAGTAAAATTTCCACTCTTGACTGTATATCTATCTGCTTCCTGTCCTTTATCTATACAATGCATCACTCACTCATGGAAACAACTCAAACTATTTTGGCATAATTTGTTCGCTGTGATCCTACGTTGTGGTAACTTTCATGCAGCTAACATACTCAGACATGTAGCCTTTCATATGTGGAATTCAAACTTTTGCACTCTGCTAACAGGAGGACACTGAACTCTCACACGTTCAGCTTCAACAGCAGCATTTTTGGCTCTGGAGTAGTTTTGATTGTTTATTTACATTTTTCTTGTTGTTACTTAAATCTTTTTTATCTTATTTAAAAATAGAATACTAGAGATTTCTACTTTAACATGAGTGTTTGTGGGGTAGGGCGCCTGGGTGGCTCAGTTGGTTAAGTGTCTGACTCTTGATCTCAGTTCAGGTCTTCATCTCAGGGACTTGAGTTCAAGTCCTGCATTGGGCTCCATGCTGGGCATGAAGCCTACTTAAAAAGAGACAGAGAGAGAGAAATAAAGAAAAACTAAAAAAAAAAAAAAAAAAGAAGGAAAAGAAAAAAAATAATCAAGTATTGGGGTGCCTGGGTGGCTCAGTTGGTTAAGCTTCTGATTCTTGATTTCGGCTCAGGTCATGATCTTACAGTCATGAGATCGAGCCCCACGTTGGGCTCCGTGCTGAGTGTGGAACCTGCTTAAGATTCTCTTTCTCCCTCTTCCCCTTGCTTCTGCTTGTGTTCTCTCTCTCTCTCTCAAATTAAAAAAAAATAATAATAAAATAAACATGTGCTTGACCACACTTTTTCATCTGTTTCTTCCTAAAACCCAACTAAAATAACAGTAAAGACAGAAAAAGGCGTAAACAAATGAAGAGAAAGAAAGTGGAAGAGAAGATGAGCACAGCTTAGTAATGTCAACAAACCTGGAAGAGGGACAACGAATGAATGAGTTGAATGAGTAGTTTCTGACTCAGCAGAAGAGAGAATCTATTAAAAGAGTGTACTCATTTTAGTGACAGAATTAGGGGAATCAAGATGACAAATAGTGCTAAAAGCTTAAATGTGGGAGGCACCTGGCTGGCTCAGTCGGTAGAGCAGGTGACTCTTGATCTCCAGGCTGTGAGTTCTAGCCCCGACGCTGGGTTGTAGAGATACCTTAAGAAATAAAATCTTACCAAAAAAACAAAAAACAAAGGCTTAAATGTGGGATGGAACTCTCAACTAGAGTATTGGCAGAAAGTCTACATACCCCAGGTCTCCTCCCTCAGCCTAAGTAGCTGTGAGTTACCCCTTCCTCACCCCAACAACAGAGACGTGGTGACTGCCTAGAGGTTGAAGCAGAGTATCTCTGCGCTTAGAGACACTTAGCACCCCTAGAGGTGGGAAGGAGACACCATATAGAAAGAGAGCCTATGGAATGGTTAAGAACTCTTGGATTCTATGCTTGGATTCCAGATTGCTCTCAGCCAAACACGCCTCTTGGACCTACCCACCACTCCCAGAAAAAGTCGAGAAGATTCCCCTCTGGAGAAATTTACCATCCCAAGCAAAAGACCTATAGCTACTGACGTTTGGGGTCTCCTAATGAAGAGCAATTCCCTGTGGTTAACTCATTAGTTAATAATTTCTGCCCACGCACATAGAACTTTCAGTCAGATTTGTAATGCCTCATTCTTAAATGTGAATTGACTATCAGACATTTGAGGAAATCCTATAACTTTGTAGATGAAAAAAATAAATACGCAGAGAAAGGATCTTAGAAGAAAGACTATGTAGGGAACAGAGGCAAATTCACAAAAGGTATAAGTAATATGTGCGGACAGATAAAAAGATATTTCATCTATTAAGTAAGAATATGCTACAAAAAAAGAACAGTTAGAAAATAAAAAAGCTCTATTCATAGTAAAACAACTAATATATAATATCAAAAATTAAAAGTCCAACAGAAGGGTTGGAATATCAGGTTGCAAAAATATTCCAGAGAATGGAGGAAAAACGACAAACAAATAGAAGGAAAAAAAAAAAGACAAGAATTTAGATTAATCTTCAAGCTACAAAAAATCCAGAAAAGGAAAGAAGAAGGAACAAAGGAGAGGAAATTATCAATAAAATACTAAGAGCAAACTTCCCACACTGTAGGAAGAAAGAGAAGATTTAAAAAGTCTCTGGGAGAAGAAGAAGGAGAAGAAGGAGAAAGATTCAAAGGACCAGGAATGGACTTCTCAAAAGCAACGTGGGAAGCTAGAAGGCTTTGGAGCAATGCCTTTATTACATATATATATATATATATATATATATATATATATATATATATTTAAGTTTATTTATTTACTTTGAGAGGGACAGATACGGTGCAAGTGGGGGAGGGGCAGAGAGAGAGGGAGACACAGAATCTGAAGCAGGCTCCAGGCTCTGAGCTGTCAGCACAGAGCCCGACGCGGGGCTCGAACTCGCGGACCGCGAGATCGTGACCTGAGCTGAAGTAGGATGCTCAACCGACTGAGCCACGCAGGCGCCCCCATTAAAAATTTTTTTAAAAAAAGATTGGTTAAGATCTCAGAAGAATAGAATAAAATAAAGTATTTCTTGTGCACTCTTTCTCCAGAAGCTACTGCTGGATTTGTTTCAAAAGACTGAGGGGTAAGTCAAGAAAAAGGAAAATGTGGGCTCGAGGAAGGAAGGGATACCACACAGGAGCATAGCGAAGGGGATTCTCAGGCTGCTGGCAAAGAGAAGATCCAGGGTAAACTTGAAGTTCAAGGGTAGGCTTCAGGGGCACCAAGTGCAGGTCAGGCAGCCTGGGGAAGGCCCTGGAGAGACAGCTTCAAGAAAAACATAAAATTATGTTGACCATATTGAGAAGAGTATCATACTTCTAGAAAGTTTAGATATGAATTCATAATTTTGGAAATGGAAACAAAAATGGAAACAATAATGGAAACAAAAAATAAGACAATCATTTACTTTAGGGGGGAAAAATGTAGTATCTGATAGTGAATATAATCATAGTAGATTCAGTGGTTCAACTGGGATCTATGTTGGCCTAGCAATAAAAATGTCACTTCTGATTTTTATATTGTTGAGTATAATTTTAAATGTTGATTTAATAAAAATAATAGTAACATAATTCTTTCGGTAGACAGAAAGTGAGGAAGTATGTGTATGGAGGTGGAAAGTAAATTCTTGTCTTCTATAATTGGAAGTAAATAAAACAATGTCTAAAACAGAAAATGTTGATAAAAGTAGCAATATAAGCGTATTTAGAAATATGAGAGTGAAAAACAGAAGAAATAGCTAAAAGATTTTTATATGGTTGCCTCTAGGAGCAGGCGGTAGAATGGGGAACAAGTTGGGGCACATGGCGGGGCGCCTGGGTGGCTCAGCCGGTTAAGTGTCTGACTTCAGCTCAGGTCATGAGGTTCGTGAGTTCGAGCCCCACATCAGGCTTTGTGCTGACAGCTCAGAGCCTGAAGTCTCCTTCAGATTCTGTGTCTCCCTCTTGCTCTGCCCCTCCTCTGCTCATGCTCTGTCTCTCTCTCTTTCAAAAATAAATAAACATTAAAGAAAAAAAAAGGGGGCACCTGGGTGGCTCAGTCAGTTGAGCGTCCAACTTCGGCCCAGGTCACGATCTCGTGGTTCGTGAGTTTGGGCCCCGGGTTGGGCTCTGTGCTGACGGCTCGGAGCCTGGAGCCTGCTTTGGATTCCGTGTTTCCCTCTCTCTCTGCCCCTCCCCAGCTCATGCTTGCTCTCTCTGTCTGTCAAAAATAAATAAAAACTTTTAAAAAAATTAAAAAAAGAAAAAAAAAGATGGGGCACACGGGTACATTTGTAAATTCTAGAATACTATTGAGTATATATGTATACATGTTTTACTTTGATATACTTACAAAGTGTTTAATTACTGGAGAACAGGAAATATAAGTGCTTTTATTAGTGATAGGAGGCAAAGTTCTCATTAATTTAATGGACTTAAGGCAAAGATGAAAATCATTGTGCTCCAGTGGTCAGTCTTTAGCCTAAAACAAATGTTCATTGGACTTACTGTTGTCAGTGTAAACAAACAAACAAACAAACAAACAAAAAATCCCACACCTCAATTCGATGTGTTGAATTATAAAAGCAAAGAAAAAAAAACAACAACACAAAATGCTTGAAATAGATGATAGATTCGGTCTTAAAGGCAGGGTGAAATTATGGCCTTTAGGATGTTTTCAATATTTCAAAAATGAAACTGTAATTATACATATAAGTCCATTTATTCTCTTTTTTTTCTTTTAATGAGAGAGAGAGAAAGAGAGAGCATGGGGGAGGGGGCAGAGGAAGAGAGAGAGACTCTTAAGCAGGCTCCATGCTGTCAGCACAGAGCCGGACCTAGGGCTCAGTCCCACGACCCTGGGATCATGACTCAAGCTAAAATCAAGCTTCGGACACTCAACAAACTGAGCCACCCAGGTGCCGCGATTGTCTGTTTTATGTCCACTTTCCAGGCAGATTCTTAGAAATACTTTGTGTGCGGGTGGGGGGAAAGCGTATCTGAACATCTAGGAAGGCTGTCTAAAATAAGCAGATCATCTTAATTTTCCTCTTTAGTGAAAGACGCTTCATTTTCTCTTTCCCAGTCCTCAAAGACTCATTCCACTGGTGCAAGTTTACTGCATAGAGGCCCTTGTAATTAGTAGTCACTTTGGGTTCGTAGAAGACTCTCTTTCAGTCAGCGGGGCTTGCTGTGTGCTTCTACCTGGGAAGAAACTGTCTCCCTCAAAGTTTCAGATTCTCCCTTACGTCTGAGACCATGGCCAGCTAGTGGCTTGCTATTGCAAACTCCAGATTATGTTCCAATGATTCCCTCTCCCGCCCTGACCCCCAAACCCGTCACCATTAAGAGTGTGGCCGGGGGCTGTCCTTCCCTTTTTAACAAAGCATGAGAGCGAATGTCAGCTGTGTCAGATGGGAGAGAAACCGTGTCATGGGATTTCACAAACTAGCAAATTCCAACAAATCAAGTTCTCTCTTCCGGTTTATCTTGGTGCCACCAGCAGGTAGGTTTGGGCTCAGTTCAGAGGCCACTCGTGACATTCACTGTGTGGCACGGAAGTGGACTGGGCTTGCCTCGTGTTCAGACTTCCAGACTATCCCCGCTAAGAGATGTTAGAGAGAGGAGCAGCAGGCAGTGTAATGTGTTGAGGGATGGTTTGGGCTGGAAGGAGATGGAAGGGGTAGGAGGAGGAAATATGGCGAATAATCGGGCCGTTCTTTCTTGAGTTCCTTTGGAGCCAGACTCGCATTAGGGCAGCTTTTTAGGAGGCTTTCACAGTGAGGCAGGGAAAGATTCATGGCTCCTCCCACAGTGTGAATTAGCACCCGCCAGGGGCTGGGTCTGCCTTTCCCTCTCAATCATGTCAGGGAGAATAGAACTGAGAGGTTTTTCATGATATTCCAAGAGCTCCAAAAAGCTGCCTAGAAGCGTTTCTCTATTCATCCTGTGAACTTTGAAAAGTCTTCACCTCCCAGTGCAGAGATCACCTCCCCAAGGGGATCCACCCTGTCTCCTGGATGAGAAATTCCTCAAGGGCAGAAAAGGTTCGCATACGACTTGGCCTTTGTCACCACGCCCAACAAGGGTCTTGTCCGCGGCAGGCACCAAGTTGGGATGCCTGCAAATGAGTAACTGAAGATGCCTGGAGAGATATCTTCTCCTTTGGGTTATTGAAAAGGGATTATTTAATTCAAAGGGATACACGCACCCCTATGTTTATAGCAGCATTATTTATGATCGCCAAATTATGGAAGGAGCCCAAGTGTCCATCAGTAGATGAATGGATAAAGAAGTGACATATATAGTGGAATATGGCTCAGCCACAAAAAAGAATGAAATCTTGCCATTTGCAACAACAGGGATAGAGTCACAGAGTATAATGCCAAGCAAATAAGTCAGTCAGAGAAAGACCAAATAACACATGATTTCCCTCACAGATGGAATTTAAGAAACAAAACAAACGAGCAAATGGGGGAGGGGGGGAGAAAAAGATAGACAAACCTGAAACAGACTCTTAACCATAGAGAACAAACCGATGGTTACCAGGGGGAAGGGGGTGGGGGGATGGGTAAAACATGGGATGGGGATTAAGGAGTGCACTTGCTGTGATGAGCGCTGGGTGACGTATGGAATTGTTGAGTCACTATATTGCACACCTGAAACTAATCTAACACCGTAGGCGAACCATATTGAAATTTTGGCAAAGTGATTATTGCCACTTTTTAAGATAAGAAAATAGCGATCCTTCTTGTTTGTAGCTGACGAACAAAACTCCAGGAAGTGATTTTTACATGGGTTTTTAACAAACCCAACTACACCCAATAAACTTTCTTCCCAACTGAGGCAGCCAAGAGAATATTTTAAGCAAAAATCAAAATTCCAGAGACATTTCTGAGGGTGCAATAAATATCATTAAGCCAACAGCTCTATTCTATTCTATGGAGTGATCCTAATTTTCTAAAAAAATAAAAATAAAAAAAAAAAAGTACACATACAGGCTATTCCTCTGCTTTGATTACCAGGGCCTGTCCCTGACACACCTGTTCATCCTTCAAAACCCGGCCAAGAAGTCACCTTTTCTGGAAAGCCTCCCCTACCGTTGTCCCTCCTCCAAACTCAAGGAAGTTATATACTCCTCCTCCTCCGTGGTTGGAACATCTGATTGTTATATGGATCACCAAATTATAATTTATTGTTTCCTTTGTAAGATCCTTGAGGGCAGGGAGAATGTCATATTTACATCTATATTCCCTGAACTTAGCAACTGGCATATCATAGAGTAGTCAGTAAATGTTGGTTGAGTTGAAAACTGAATGGTAGCAGAGAATGTTTTCTTGTGAATCTAATCATATGAAGTCTCACAATGATATAAGATGGCTTCATCTTTGGTTATATATTTAACAAATTGCATTTATTAAAAAGATTAAAATTACATGAAATCAGAGTGTCCTGGAACATCCTAGACATATGGTCATATGGCTTTAAAGTTGTATAATACCAGCAGCTTGGACCTATTTAATTTGACAAAGTGAGGTGCTCATTGGCATTTGAAAGAAATGTCAGACAACATCATAGGGATAGGGGTGGGGGGGGGGAGTTGTTTCAATTAATTTCAGTTGCCAAAGGGAAGTGACTCATTTCCAAGTGATTTGTTTTGACTCTGATATTATTTTCCTAGCACAGATCTGGTCTTACATCTTCTAGTAATTGGTTTAATACCATGGGGTGTTATTTAGCCCCTTTTCACATATGCACGGAAGAACTCATTTCTAAAATATAAGAAAAGACTTGTTTTAAGTATTTGCTAATTAAAGAGCTAGATTCTCCTAGTGTCAAATTAGGTTCTCGGGGAAATTAGGGGGACTATTAGTACAGAATTACTTCGAAAGCAGTGAAAATTGTAGGGGTTCAACCAGTCTGGAGTATGAAAGAATAGGGACAATGGTGGGAATTTAATCTTCCTATGCTGGAGAGATAACACCTGAAGTATTTTTTTTTAATGTTTATTTACTATTGACAGAGAGAGAGAAACAGAGCGTGAGTGGGGCAAGGGCAGAGAGAGAGGGAGACACAGAATCTGAAGCCAGATGCAGACTCCGGGCTCCGAGCTGTCAGCACAGAGCCCGACACAGGTCTCAAACTCACAAACGGCGAGCTCATGACTTGAGCTGAAGTGGGACGCTTAACCGACTGAGCCATCCAGCCTCCCCTTATATAACACCCGTAGTATTACAGCATTTCATTCATTCATTTATTCATCCCACAAGCTTATATTGAGGCTCACCGCAAACATCGCAGTGGCTACGGCACATAATAGTATCTTCCAAAAGGTGCTGGAAAGCATGTCCCCGAAGCTTGACAAGTGAAATGCCCTTCTGTAAGAATTCGACTGAATGTCTAACTTATTTTGGTTGTTGAGGCATCAAATGAGTTATAATTGGGGTCTTAGAAGGATGGTCAACCTAAAGCGAAACTCAATCCCATCTGAACTGGATTAACCCTGATATTATATCCTTAATTGTATATTTCGCTGCAGACTGGACTTCATGTACAAAGAAACACAGGTGTTAACAAGATTTGCGTGTGCAGAATTCAAACCCGACTGATTGGTTTTTGTTTGTTAACGAGCGGTACCCTCAGCGGTACCCAGTATGAGAAAAATAGGCAATGAAGTGTCTAGAATCTGGCTCCTTTGGGCTTCATCCTTTGTTTTCAAGAACCTCAGAATCAGATCATCAAATGTGGGTATTCATCTGAACCAACAAGCTACCATATAAAAATGCTAATTTTGTATCCGTTATACCTGCGAGGCACCAAGGATGCCAAGAAGCATAAGCTACGATCTCTGTCTTCACTGGGCTTATAGATTCTCAAAAGGCAGAATATGTGTATAAGAAGATAAAGAAGCACATTGGAGACACATGCAACATGCTGACTCTAACAGAATATTTAGTCCACACAGTCTATATAGACTATAAGTTCAGGACTGGAGAGTCGGGTTGGGGAGAACGGAGGAAGGAGAACTTGACAAAGGCCTTGAAAAGGGGAATTTAGGAATTTAGGGGTGGGAGCAGGGGAGGGCCCGGCAGGGTGCTGGAGAGCAATGAACAGGCTGCTTTTGCTTCTTTCCGAGGGTGTTATGGAACAGAGTTTATTAACTGGAAACTGATGTCTGATTTGAGCTGTGGTATATGTACTATTTGGCCTGAATTTAGTTTGGATATTGAAAAACAGGTAGACGTCACATCGAAATCTGGATTTGGGCTCTGTGCTGACAGCTCAGAGCCTGGAGCCTGCTTCAGACTCTCTCCCCGAGTCAGCACAGAGCCCGACGCGGGGCTCGAATCCACAAACTTCAGGGTCATGACCTGAGCCGAAGTCGGACGCTTAACCGACTGAGCCACCCAGGCGCCCCCCAAAGTTTTTTTTAATCTGGATTCTTCATATTCTTGTAAAAACTGGCAAGTCTGGTAGCAATAGGTCTGTGTTCCTGGAAGGCAACATCAGTCTGGAGCTGAATCACAGTTATCAGCCCCACCCCCACCCCCCCAGAGCAGAGTGGGAGTTTTCCTGGATGCAGTCCCAACCTGGCCCATTTGCTTACCAGCATTTTATCTGTCCACTTTTGCTGGGTTACGCTGTGGTAACAAACACTCCCGCCAGCCCTCGCCCCAAATCTCAGTGGTTCACAACTACCAAGCCTTATGTCTCACCCTTAACACATCAGCTGTGGTTGGTTGTGGCCGTGTTCTGTGTGTCTCCTTCCTTCTGGGATCCAGGCCGAGGAAACGGCACCTTCCTAGGAGGTACTATTCTTTTTTTATTTTATTTATTTATTTATTTATTTTTTCAACGTTTATTTATTTTTGGGACAGAGAGAGACAGAGCATGAACGGGGGAGGGGCAGAGAGAGAGGGAGACACAGAATCGGAAACAGGCTCCAGGCTCCGAGCCATCAGCCCAGAGCCTGACGCGGGGCTCGAACTCCCGGACCGCGAGATCGTGACCTGGCTGAAGTCAGACGCTTAACCGACTGCGCCACCCAGGCGCCCCTAGGAGGTACTATTCTCAGCAGAAAGATGGCAGAACCACGAAATGGCTCTTAAAACCTTTGCTCAGATGTAGCCTGCGTCACTCCCTCTGAGTGCATTTGGTCAAAGCCTGTCACATGCTAAGCCTGTGTCAGTGGTTTGGAAAAATAAAACCCTTTCACAAGGAGGTTCAGTGACTCCTTGGGAACATATAACACAATCTTGAACAGCATTTGGATTAACTTCTCCGCTGACGAGAAGACATTTTGGACTGAGGGGTAGGAGTGAGAAGAACCAGGGGCCGAGAAGGCCAGCTCCAAGGCTCCTCACCGCCAACAGGGTTCCCCAGGCACATCAAACAAGCAAACAAGCAAACATCCCAGAGGAAGGCCTGACTCTGGGATGCAGAGCTTACACACGCACCCTCACAAGAAGCATGCGTGACAGAAGCTAATAGGGGAGGAGGAAGGGGTTGGATCCCTTTGCTCCTGTCTTTATTTACAGCAAAGGACAGAACACTTTGTCACCTTGGAAACAGCCGACAAAGGCAGTGTGTAAAGCTCTGAGAAATCCCTGTCTGCTCTCTCCGAGGTGACCGGGGCTAAGCACCGGGGTGGGGCACTCGCCCCTGGACTGCCCTGGGTCTTGGGTATTGTGTAGTCAGACAGGTTGCTCTAACTGGGAGAAAAAGCTGTTTGGCCTTTGATGGCCACAGCTGACTACATAATATGTACCTCCTTGTCTTTTGTACTCAAAAGACAACCCTGCTGACAGAGGAGAGGGTGGCCACAGTGTTCGAACCTATGACCCACGCCGGGGCCGGGCTGGTCTCTCTGCGGTACAGCTTGCTTTGCAAGTCTTGTGTTGCAGTCAGTGGTTTCACAGCCTGTACTGCTCTTACGCCGAATAAACCATAACAACAAAGTCGGGGAGACTTCGCCATCATTCCCAAAGGTCACCTGTGCGTCCCTGCTCGCATATGTATAGTTACTAACCTCCGCTTACCTTCGCGGGCTAAGTTGCATAAGCACTGCAGGAGTGAAATTCTTCACGAAGCCGCCTGTGCTTCTGTCACGGGCCCGGAGGAGACTCTAAATGAACCAGAAGATTGATCACACTCGGTGCCGTGTCAGCGTCGAGACTTGCGATGCTTCATGCCAGGGTGATGCCACTCTAGCACTGTCAGAATAATCTTGGCCTTTGAAATTGGGTGTTAAACTTCTCGGACTTTCTGGCTGTGATCACGATATGTCAGGCAACAGCACGCAGGGAGGCTAGCCCAGCACATCGTCCGCCCCGGCACGTAGCACCTGTGTGCCTGAGGCCATTCCCATGTGACGTCATAAGTTACGGCACATTTTTTTTTTTTTTTGCATTTTGCTGGAGAAAACATTTCATTTTGTTCAAGATTAACCATCATTGAGCTCCAAACTCTATAATACATTCCAGTCCATTTGAATACTAAACGTCAGAGTATTTACATGTCTCCACGTATAATGTTGTCTAACAGCAACGACGACAGATCAAAGGAACCTGAACTTTGATTTCGGCTCAGCCACTTATGGGATCATAGGCATGTCATTTATTCCTTTATAAAAAGAGTGAACTAGAATAAAGAAGAGGCAGCAAACATATGGCTAATGTGCCATTCCTCCCAACAACTTTGCCGCGGCAGACATGACTGATCAATCATGGCCCTGATGATTACCAACCCTGGAATGATCTGCAGGATCCTCTTGAGTACAGAGTTCCAGGCAGCTGCTCCCAGCCCTGGGAACTGACACTCAAATTGGAATCTACACACAGGTCTTAGTCCCAACAATCTACAAGGCAGGGAGATAGCTTGTAAAAGTGCTCATCCGTGTTGTACAAATTTTTTTTTAATTTTTTTTCAACGTTTATTTATTTTTGGGACAGAGAGAGACAGAGCATGAACGGGGGAGGGGCAGAGAGAGAGAGGGAGACACAGAATCGGAAACAGGCTCCAGGCTCCGAGCCATCAGCCCAGAGCCTGACGTGGGTCTCGAACTCACGGACCACGAGATCATGACCTGGCTGAAGTCGGACGCTTAACCGACTGTGCCACCCAGGCGCCCCCCCGTGTTGTACAAATTTAAGGTGTTATACAAATTAAAGATTATCACAGAGAATTTGTGCAGATTGTGTTCAGAATATATGGGGTGCTGATGACGGTGTGTGACTTGCCAATGCCATCCATAGTTATATTCTAATAGCACATACTAAGCGCTCCTGGCGTCTTTAAGTGAGCACATACTATGAAAGTGGTTTCCAAATACAAAGCAAGGACCACCTTGGACTGCCTGGGAAACCATCAGGAAGACATGCTGACTTGGGTTTAAAAAAATTTTTTTTTTAGTGTTTGTATTTATTTTTGAGACAGAGCATGAGCAGGGGAGGGGCAGAGAGAGAAGGAGACCCAGAATCTGAAGCAGGCTCCAGGATCCAGGCTGTCAGCACAGAGCCCGACGCGGGGCTCGAACTCACAGACCGTGAGATCATGACCTGAGCTGATGGTGGACGCCCAACTGACTGAGCCATCCAGGCGCCCCCATGCTGGCTTGGGCTTGAAGCCTGGCTTCACTTTTTACTGTGTGAGCACTGGGCTGTCGCTCAGCCTCTCTGAGCCTCAGTTTCCTCATCTGTGAAGCGGGCTTCCTAACTTTTTCTTAGGGTTGTGGCAAAGTTTAAGTGAGTTAACATGTACAAATTTTAAAAAGCAACAACCACGATTCATAAGCAGTGCTCTATAAATGTTAGTTCCTGCGGCTGAAAAATGGGCTTAGGACGAGCACTCCAGGAATCTTTCCTCACTGTCTATTTTAGCAAAAGATTGATAACCGTAAGAGTCAGAAAGCACTTTCGGTCAGAAATAACATTTTTTTAGCGCCAGCGATAAGGACCGGCGCTGAGATCACCGTCTTCCTTTAAAACAAAAGCGCACAGGCCCTCCCTCTGTGAGATTTGTCTCTTTTACCCAAGGAGAGGCGGCAACTTCTTTTATGTAAAAGAAAATTTCAAGGGAGTGATAACTCAAAAGCTGCTGTTATTCAATAAGGGGAAAATGCTGACCCCGGTAACTTCCAACTCTGCAAAGGTTTGAAACCGTCATATGATGCATGCACAGCGCTTGATCCCATAGATGAGAGCGGTGCAAATCCCCCGGGGAATGTCTGTGCCACGTCTCAGACCGATCTGCGTCGGAGTCCCAAGCAGGTTTCTAGTGGAAGGTTTCTAGTGCTCAAAACCTGGACGTTTCTGCTGTTTCCACCCCAAAGATTAGAATTCCTTTTGAAGCTGTAAACGTTACAGTTTTCTTCTGCCTCCACTACCCCTCACCTTTCTGCCTCCCCTTTGCCAAGTTTATTATCAGTCCACACTTTTCTTTGTATTTGGAGAGCAAAGCCATTCAATGACGGCGGGAGGAAATTTTGATGGTGCGAACTGTATAAAGTGGGTTAAAATGACTACTGTGTAATTTAGTTAACAAATCTATTTGGAGTAGCTTGAATAAAGCTTGCTTTCGTGGGCGCCCATTTTGGAATAATTTAGTTAACAAATCTATTTGGAGTAGCTTGAATAAAGCTTGCTTTCGTGGGCGCCCATTTTGGAAGCCAGACTTTTCAACTTCCCCAAAAGCCACGATCTGCTGTGGGTCAACCGCTGATGAAGAATCCTAAGGTCCAGAAGTATCTGTTCAGTAGGTGGGCTTTCCTGAAGATTAAGGGAAGTCATTCTTGAGCCTTTTCTTGGACAAATGTGGTTTTTTTAAATGCAAGTGAACATAATTAATCTCCAGATTCAAAATCAGTGGTAAGCAATCTTTTCATGTAAGAGCCAATGTAAAAACGTAACATAAAAAGTTTATGGTGCCCACTCTCTTATTTTTTTCTAAATCGAAATGTCTTAATTTTTCTATCCTCATAAAAGTAGCGTAAACTCAGAAAAAATGGAAGCTGCTTTGTTGTCGATAAATATGAATATATCTAGACCCATCAAGGAAGCAGCAAAGTGAGGCTTTTTTTCGACCTTTTTATGAAATTAGAACAAAATGCAAGGCCAGTAGCATGCAAGCCTCAAGCCACAAAGTGTTCATTACTTTCTTAAAAGCATATAGTTTTTCTTTTAATTGTGGTCTCTTCTAAATTATTGTTATGGCAAATGACATAATTGTATACCTAAAAATCATAGCAGAATCACTTTTTTTTAAAGTTTATTTTTGAGAGAGAGAGCGCGCATGTGCAAGCAGGGGACAGGCAGAGAGAGAGACAGAGGATCTGCTCTCTGCTCTGATAGCCGAGAGCCGGATGTGAGGCTTGAACTCAAACTGGGAGATCATGACCTGAGCCAAAGCTGGACACCCATCCGACTGAGCCACCCAGGCGCTCCATAGCAGAATCCCTTATTATTTATTATTATTCTAATGGGTGACTTTTATATATGTTTTTGAAGTTTTATTTATTTATTTAAGAGAGGCAGAGACAGTGTGAGCAGGGCAGGGGCTGACAGAGAGGGAGAGAGAATCCCAAGCAGGCTCTGTGCTGCCAGTGCAGAGCCCTGGTCAAACCTACAAAACCATGAGATCATGACCTGAGCCGAAACCGAGAGTCAGACGCTTAACTGACTGAGCCACCCAGGCGCCCCACAGCAGAATCACTTTTAAAACAACCATTACTGAATTCAATATGGAGGCTAATTTAAAAATAAACTTAAAGATGTGTGGGTACACATACATACATACATACATATGCGTATACACACGTGTATATATGCGTATGTTGTATATATACACATATGAAAAACCTCATACCTCTGCAAGTTGGAATAATGCTAAAATACTGTTTATGCATGGGGAAATAGCTATCTCCAATTAGTCCCTTCTGCTTATAGAGACTCGCGGAAGTAGGAGTTGTGAGAAAGAAGAAAAGAAACATGGATATTTTAAATCCTCATTATTGTTTGTTGCTAAAATGTGAGGCTTATAATGATGGCCTTTGTTTTTTTTTTTTTTTTTTTCAGAGCACCTCAATAGGTCTGGATGAGCAAAGGCAGGCCAGAATGGAGTCCAGAGGGTGTCGGAGTGAAGTTATGCTGAATTCGTGATAGAAAGGGAATGAGGAAAGGACGTAACTTCCATTGGGGGGCCCATGGATTACTTGGGTTGTTGTGAGGCTGACAAGACAGGAAAGGCTGGGAATGATGGAAGTGAGATCTAGAGGTCTGCCAGACCAGGGCTTAGGGCCAGAAGTGACCATGAGAACAGTTGCTTCCAGAAATTTGCAATCTTATATTGAGGGAAGTGGAAGGATAGGCACTGTAGTTAGCAAAAAGTGGAGTTAGATAATTCTATTTAAATCCCAGAGAATCAGAACTTCTGCGGACAAATACACCCACTTATGTTTGTTTAAGCATTGAATCAAGTCTGGAGAACGTGTACCAAACTATCTCAGTCATAACCACAGCTCGTTTCTGGAGATTCTATTTCATTAGGTTTGGAATAAGGCCCCTGAATATGTCTATTTAAAGGTTTATTCCAGAGAGTTACCAAAAACTGATGTGAGAAATGAAAGACCCAAATATACACAGACCTGTAAATAACATGGTCATGAACTGGAACATTGAGCTTGTAAAGATGTCAAATCTCCCATATTTGTAAATGACATATCTGATAAGGGTTGTCCAAAATCTATAAAGAACTTATCAAACTCAACACCCCCCAAAAACCAAATAATCCAGTGAAGAAATGGGCAGAATACACGAGTAGACACTTCTCTAAAGAAGACAGCCAGATGGCTAACAGACACGCGAAAAGATGCTCAACATCACTCATCATCAGGGAAATACAAGTCAAAACCACAACGAGATACCACCTCACACCTGTCAGAATGGCTACAATTAGCAACACAAGAAACAATAGTTTTGGTGAGGATGCAGAGAAAGAGTAACCCTCTTGCACCGTTGGTGAGAACGCACACTGGTGCAGCCACCCTGGAGAACAGTATGGAGGTTCCTCAAAAAGTTAAAGATAGACCTACCCTACGACCCAGCAATTGCACTGCTAGGTATTTATCCAAGGGATATGGGTGTGCTGTTTCAAAGGGGCACATGCACCCCAATGTTTATAGGGGAGTTATCGACAAGAGCCAATCGACTCTTTCCAAAGTATGGAAAGGGCCCGAATGTCCATCGACTGATGAGTGGATAAAGAAGATGTGGTGTATGCATACAATGGAATATTACTCGAGCATCAAAAAGAATGAAATCTCCTCCTTTGCAACAACATGGATGGAGCCAGAGTATATTACGCTAAGCAAAATAAGTCAGCCGGATAAGGACAAATACCATGTAATTTCATTCACATGTGGAATTTCAGAAACAAAACAGATGAACATATGGAAGGGGGAATAAAAGAGAGAGAGGGAAACAAACCATAAGAGACTTTTAAAGATAGACAACAAACAGGGTTGATTGAGGGAGGTGGCCGGGGGATGGGCTACATGGGTGATGCGTATCAAGGAGGGCGCTTGTTATGATGAGCACTGGGTGTTGTATGTAAGTGATGAATCACTGAATTCTACTCCTAAAACTAATATTGTACTGTGCGTTAACTAGCTAGAATTTAAATAACAATTGGAAAAGAAAAAAAAAAAGATGTTAACTCCCGAAAGTAATCTAGAGATTTCATCGAAAACCCTCATTTTTTTCAGGAACTCAACAATCTAGTTCTAAAATGTTTGTGCAAACGCAAACAACCCAGAACAGCCATGACGATCTTAGAGAAAAAGAAGAAAAGTCAGAAGATTTTTATACTGTCGGCTATCATGACTTACTGTGAAGCTAAATAAATACAATGGCACAGAGAGAGACAAATTAGATGAATGGAACACAGTAAAGTCCGGAAACCAAGCTGACAACTGGGCCATGACACATGACTTATGATGAAGGTAACCCTGCAGAGCGATAGGGAAAGGTTGGTCATTTCCATAAATGGTGCTGAGTAGGTTTGTATCCATCCAAGGGGGGGTGGGGGGTGGGGAAATGAGGTCTCTACCTCACACCACACACAAAAAGTACATTCCAGATGGATGTTTGATGTAAATAAGAAAGATTCAACTATAAGGCTTCTAGAAGGTAACATTGGAAAATATTTTCGCGACATGACAGGACCCGTCCCCTCAAACAACAACAAGAACCACCTAGGCCAGGGTGGCCAACCGTTGCGGCTTATCTGGGACTGTTCTTGTTCTTGTTTTAGCATTGACATCTCATGTCTGGGCAACCCCTTAGTTCCAGGCACACTGGAAAGGTTGGTCACCCTACCTAACCTGTGAGTGAAAAGATTGACAAAGTGGACTGCGTTAAAACTAAGAACTTCTGTTCATCAAAATACACCACAGAGAGTGAAAAGGCAAACATTGGGATCGTAGGAGACATTTACAATACATCTAGCCAACAGAAGGTTAGCATACAATGCTGTCCTACAAATCAGCGAGACAATACTAAAATGAGCAAAAACTTTGAAAAGACATTACGCAAAATAGCCCACAAACATACTAAAAGTTACTCGGTCCCGTAAGTCACGAAACAGATGCAAATTAACACCACGGTGAGAAACTGCTGGAGGCTTTCCAAGGGGTCACACATGGGCCGGACAGACTATAAGGAGGATCCAGAGAGATTCAGGATAAAGGTTCTCCTTTTAGCCACATGATGAGGAATCACCAAGGGGTTAACAATAGAATTACTTGGGGGCACCCAGGAGGCTCATAGTCGTGAGATCAAGCCCCACGTTAAGCTCCAGGCCGGCGTGGAGCCTGCTTAAGATTCTCTCTCTCCCTCTGTCCCTTCCCCACTCACACTCATGCTCTCAAAAGAAACGAGAATTATTTTATGGTAATTATTGAACATTAGTTTTTCATCAGTATATGTGATTATTTGTAAGTTGTTTAGCAAACTACAGTTTATGCCGCGGTGAGAGTTTTGCTGTTCTCAGTTAATCCATTCGGTGGTCTTTGTCAAGTCCCGAAACCAAAGAACTCAGTGTCGGGGGTTTTAGAGAGAGGGCCCCACGTAGGAGGAGTTGTCCCCATACACTGTAAGCTTCTCATGCTCACGGCGAGCATACGGACTGAGCAGTTGCCCTTACAGAACGGTGTCCAAGAATCTTTCTGTGTTGTGTGCACTCCTGAACCAGCACGAGTCCTGTCAGGTGGAAATAAAATGGGGACTGCCAGAACCCAAGGGCAGGCTCTTCTAGGGAAGAATGTGACACTTTTTTAATTTTAGGTTTGTTTATTTATTTTGAGAATGAGGGGGAGGGGGGCAGTGAGCAGGGAAGGGGCCGAAAGAGGGAGAGAGAGGATCCCAAGCAAGCTCCACGCTGTCAGCACAGAGCTCGGATGCAGGGCTCGATGTCACCAACCGTGAGATCATGACCTGAGCCGAAAGCAAGAGTCGGACGCTTAACCGACTGAGTCACTCAGGCGCCCCGCGACACTTTTTTTTTTTTAAAGTAGCGATGAAAAAGTATCTTAGTGAGGTGATGGAGGGTGAAATAGTGATGAACGAACTCAGCATCCAGTTAGGGACCGATTTTACTGAACCACTGCCTTCGGCCTACGGACGCCACTGTGTGGATTCAAGAAATGTGGCAGTTCCTAGGACAGGGGGACAGGGGAGCAAAGGAGCTAAGTTTCTGAGGAAAGATTGGGTTTCAAGGGAGAGTTCCCATGATTACCGAAAAAGAAAGTTAGGACTCCATAATGAGGCCTTTTTTCTTTTTAACCAATTGAAGAATTTCAAACACTTAATGGGGCACGATACTCTAGCCAAACATCCAGCGTGGTGTGCCCAGCGGCTTGCGGCAGCCCTGGGGGGCCACCTTCTCCTGGCTGGCAGGGACAGCAGGGTGGCTCTGTACAGAGAGGAACAGGAGGGGACACCTTCTGATGGGGTGTGCTGATGTTCTCCGGTGACGATGGCTGGTGCTGCTGTGAACAGGCACTTGGGGATAATCAACGATCATTTGACCTCATTTGTACCCACAGGCCAGTGGGGTCTTAAGACATCGGCGGGGGGGGGGGGGGTGTATGATATCCATGTGATTTGCCTGATTTACGGTTTTTTTTTTTTAATTTTTTTTTTTAATGTTTATTTACTTTTTTTGAGACAGAGAGAGACAGAGGATGAACGGGGGAGGGTCAGAGAGAGAGGGAGACACAGAATCTGAAACAGGCTCCAGGCTCTGAGCCGTCAGCACAGAGCCCTCCGCGGGGCTCGAACTCACCAGCCATGAGATCATGACCTGAGCCGAAGTCGGACGCTTAACCGTCGGAGCCACCCAGGCGCCCCACGTTTTTGTGTTTTTTTTTTTTTAAACACAAGAAAAATGATTCAATTTACATTATATATTAAGACCGTCACTTATTTTACATTACTAGGAAATACGATATTCCAAGTAAGCCAATTTTCCAAATGATTGAAATAGTCCTTTAAGATTATAACATTGTAATCTTTCTGATGGAGAGACTGCCAAAATACACCGCACTTTGGTAACGTTCCTGAACAGAGGAAAAAGACAAATTGAATCGTTCCTTAGTATCTGCAGGTCAGAAGCACGGATTACTTTTTGTGCCATAGTATGGTAAGGCCCCCGGATCTGACGGACACAGGGCTCCACTCTCCCAAGATAAATTGTGCCCTTTATGCCATGCTTTCTGAATTCTTCTGTCCACTTCTGGTAGTTTTTCTCTCTTCCACAGTTAATTGATTATCCATAGACACTTCTGGCTTCTCCTGGGGAGACCATTTCTAGGAACCTACTTTAAGCTCGTCATCCTTTTAATTTGATATCTAATCTGCTCTGGATGTAGAAACCACACGGTTCTTGTGAAAATTCTCTCTTGAAAAAAGCCACGCACACAAAAAATTGCCTTCTAACTTCTGACACAGGGCCGGAAAGGTTTGCGGAGGAATGAAGTGCAAGTCTTTAAGATGGTCATTTTGTCTATTTGGAGGCATTTTGAATTAACTTTTGGTCTTGGCTGTGTTGCCCCAAATTGAAGTTACCGGATAAGGGATTTCCAGAGAAGTGGTTTCACTGCACATATAATTGAGATCCGGGGGAGAGGGTAGCCCACTGTCTTACCCTGAGCAACATTATCCTTTTCATTTTATGGAAATTGTAGTTAATATTTGGAATTAATTAGCTTGTGCAATCAGTTTCAAAAGCATAATGCAGCGGTGTATAAAATTTAATAATGCGTAAAACTTGTTATGGAAATTTAAAATTTGAGGGCCTAGATGAAATTCAAACATGAATTTTGTATGAAGAAGTGAAACAAAATAGTTTTGTTAGAGTAATTTGCTTTATTACAAGGGAAAACATCCACAGCATCATTTAAATACTATACCATTCATCACATGCAATGCTTCCCAGCAAACTAATTTAAGATAGACTCCAGACTCGATAAATATCAAAAGGGATATCACTGTTCTGCCTCTGCCTGTTTTTCTTTTGAAGACCAGCAGGCTTAGTAAAAACAGATTTTCTAAAACAAGCATTATCATATACAGAGAAGACTGGAAATCATAAATGATGTGAGCAACTTCCCTTGATTATGACAGGAAGCCTGCATATGTAATCTTTGTAGCGAATAAACATCTTCAATTTCTAGTATTATATCATCCAATTCCAGGAAAACATTATCATAATATGAAATAGATGAGAAAGTAAATAGCAATCAGAACTCTCTGGCAGTGAGAAATACTAGGTTTTTTTCTCTCTCCTGAGTTGGGGCAGCCTGGCTTAGTAAGAAAAGTTGATGTAACATGGTCCTGGGTTCAAATCTCAATGCCTGTGTGACTTTGGACAAGTTACTAAATTTCTCTCAATCGCAGTCCCTCTGAACATCATGCAATGCAAATGACCCTTCCCTAGGACGGGTAATATTTAAAAAAAAAATTTCTCTAAACGTTTATTTATTTTTGAGAGATGAGAGAGACCGAGCGCGAGGAGGGGGAGAGGCAGAGAGAGAGGGAGACACAGAATCCAAAGCAGGCTCCAGGCTCACAGAGCCCGACGCGGGGCTCGAACCCACGAACCGCGGGATCATGACCTGAGCAGAAGTCAGCTGCTCAACCGACAGAGCCACCCAGGCGCCCAGGACAGGTAATATTTAAATAAGGTAGTATACATTCAGCACATTCCTTCACCCTACATCCCCTCCACTCACGGGAGGTCCTGGTTGTCTCCTCCCTCTGCTTCCTCCCGGAGCCTCTGAATGACTCCCTGACCCCAATTCGAGAGGGTTAGGAGTCAGATTTATCTACTTTGAGACTGCCTGGTCTACACGCACTACATACCGTGTACTTAACCCACACTGGTGAGTGCTCTATAACCTAAAATTTTCTCGAGGGAAGGAATTGTAGTTTTTATCTCTGGAGATGATACCTACGGAACTGAAGTAAAATAAACGAGAAATAGCTCGCAAAATCCCAGTTTGCTCTCTCCCTATTCCTGCTTATCCTAACTTGTGCTGCTCTCGTGTCACTGGCTCGTGCCCCGCCAAGCCATGCAGGTCTGGTCTCCGAGGGCATTTCTGGGGACCTTGAGGGTGTGTCCCACGCTCCTACTGCCACCTGCAATGGTAGCTGCCCTGAGACCACACCGTGATCCCCAGGGCACTCAAGTCTCTTGCCTGCGGTGAAATGGTTGAGCGACCAGCACAATGGGATGGATCTCAGATCTGGCTGATGCCAGAGCTCAGCCCCTTTAATCCGGCTGATCAGTTACCCACCGCATCCATTTCATACCTTTTCGTGAACTTATGCTTCCCTCTCCAAGCACTGCGACTGCTTTTTGGTTGGTGTTGCTGGCCCCTTTCCAGCCCTGCAGGTTTTGATTTGCCAGAGTTGGGCAGAGTTCTCTCTCTCCCCCGCATGAAACTTTCTCAGAGAGGTACCAGGGCTCCCTGTGTCTCGATTTCCTATAGAAAGCTTAAATCACATAAAATGTGATGAGGTTTTGGGCTGATGATGGGGGGTCTGGAGCCGATGCCCGAGAAAGAATTCTTGAAGACGTCTTTGGTGCAAAAGGTGATTTTATTAAAGCATGGGGACAGGACCCGTGGGCAGAAAGAGCTGCACTGGGGTCCTGAAGAGTGGCTAGTTGTATACTATGAAGTTGAGGGAGGTAAAGTCAAAAGGGAAACCTCCAGAGGGACTTTGATATGCTAAAGGAAACTCCTAAGATACCTGAGGACTTGCTATTGTCAAGTTAAGGTTGTTTTTCCCTCTAGCAAAACGTTAGCATTAAGACCGTAGTAAGTTCCCAGAGAAATGTTTGACCCTGCATTTGCCTCAAGTATTTGTCAACGGGCTGCAGGTTACAAGGAAATTTAATTTTACCTGCCATTTCCTTCTTTCCATATCACTATGGAGGGGTGATGTTGGGGCTCCAGGAAACAGTTTCTGGAGATTAGGCTTTTGATAAGATTGCCCTTTTCTTGCCATTTACTAAGATATTTGTAAACCGATGGAGGCCCACGTCCTGGATGACTGTGATCTCTATCAGGTAACCATTTGTTTTCTTTCCTTTCCTTGGTCCTTTGGGCAGCCAGGAGGGCCTGAGGAATGTCACACACCTCCCACCTGGAGAGGGCCGGGGCGCTAGCTTGCACTCTGTCCCCAGCCCGCCCCACGCTCCCTCATCAAAATGGTCTTAAAAAAATTTTTTTAATGTTTATTTATTTTTGAGAAAGAGAGAGAGAGAGAGAGAGAGAGAGAGAGTAGGGGAGGGGCAGAGAGACAGGGAGACACAGAATCCAAAGCAGGCTCCAGGCTCCAAGCTGTCAGCACAGCTGACTCGAACACAGGAGGCTCGAACCCACGAGCTGCGAGAAAAGCTGTCAGTACAAGAATCATTTGGGATTGTTTTTTCCCCAGAAGTTACCTTAGACCTTTAAGCAAACAGGTGTATGCTGATCCATCTCACTCTGCTAGATATGTCCAGACACAGCTATGGCATGCAGTTTGGACTCAGTCTGAGGAGTCCAACTCACTTGATCGTAGTGAGAGTAGAATGGGTATTATGGTTAATTTACATTTCTGGTCAAGTAACAACAGGGGAAACGCCTTTTGTATTAAAATCTTTTATGCTTGGGAATGCAAGCTGGTGCAGCCACTCTGGAAAACAGCATGGAGGTGGCTCAAAAAACTAAAAATAGAACCACCTTACGACCCAGCAATTGCACTACTAAGCATCTATCCAAGGGATGCAGGTGTGCTGTTTCGAAGGGACACAGGCACCCCCATGTTTATAGCAGCACTATCGACAAGAGCCAGAGTATGGAAAGAGTCCAAATGTCCATCGATGGATGAATGGACAAAGAAGATGTGGTGTATATATATACACTGGAGTATTACTCGGCAATCAAAAAGAATGAAATCTTGCCATTTGCAACTACGTGGATGGAACTGGAGGGTATGATGCGAAGTGAAATTAGTCAGAGAAAGACAAAAATCATATGACTTCACTCATATGAGGACTTCAAGAGACAAAACAAATGAGCATAAGGGAAGGGAAACAAAAATAAAAACAGGGAGGGGGACAAAACAGAAGAGACTCAAAAATATGGAGAACAAACTGAGGGTTGCTGGAGGGGTTGTGGGAGGGGGGATGGGCTAAATGGGTCAGGGGCACTAAGGAATCTACTCCCTAAATCGTTGTTGCACTATATGCTAATTTGGATGTAAATTTTAAAAAATAAAAAATAAAATTAAAAAACCTAAATAAACATTAAAAAAATAAGAAACAAAAAAATAAAATCTTTTGTGCTTATGATCTTGTCATTCCCTCTTTGTAATTTAGTTTTCATTTTATCCATTTCAAAGTAGGTTGCTAGTTGCATACAAGTTCATAATTGTTATAGCGTCTTTATGGATTAGCCTTCTGTCATCATGTATTTTTATTTCTTTTGCCTTAAATTCCAATTTCTGTCATAACAATATTGCTAAATAGCTTTCTCATAAAGGACTTCATTATTTGTTTTCTTCTAGAACTTTTCTTTTTCTTTTTTACACTTAACCATGGGGAATTGATCCTGGTCTAAGTTTGAGGTACAGACCTAATTTTGAGAGACAAAAAGCATGGGGGCGGGCAGACAAAGAGGGAGACGTGGAATCTGAAGCAGGCTCCAGGCTCTGAGCTGTCAGCACAGAGCCCAACGCGGGGCTCAAACTCACTGACCATGAGATCATGACCTGAGCTGAAGCCGGATGCTTAATCGACTGAGCCACCCAGGCGCCCCCTGATATGCGTGATCTTCTGAATATACGGGTAAGTGAAAAAAGCAAGGTGCAAAAACAGTATATATGGTATCTTTTGTGTAAGAAAAAGAGAGAGGGGTGCCTGGGCAGCTCAGTCAGTTAAGCATCCAACTCTTGATCTCTGCTCAGGTCTTTACCTCAGGGTCATGAGTTCAATCCCCGTGTTGGGCCCCGTGCTGGCTATGAAGCCTACCTGAAAAAAAAGGGAGAGAAATAAAAATGCAGATAGCTGCAAAAAGAGATGTTCGAAGAGATGTTACAATTTAATGTAAATGGTTTCTTAAAGAGGAGAAGTAGGGAGAGAGGTGAATATGGGGATTCTCCCTGTATCCTAAAATGCTATAGTTTTGAGTTATGATTTTGGTACGATCTATCTATAGAAGATGATTTATGTAAGATTTATGTCAAATAAAATTATAACAAAACCCCACCAGATACAAAAGGGGCGCGCGCGTGTGTGTGTGTGTGTGTGTGTGTGTGCGTGCGTGTGTGTGTGTGTGTTCTGGTCCTTCCTCTTTGTGGCACTAAAAATCCAAGCACCACTGCCTGCTTCTGGGCCTCCTGTACCCTAACAGGACTCATGGTTTGTATTTTTGTGCTCTTCCTGATTCGTGGAAATAATAACTGCTTTCGAGCCCATTTCTTTTGGGTTTTCAGTCTTTGCATTTTATCTATAATTGCTATATATCCATAGCAGAGGAAATGCTTAGATATGTGAATCTGCGCCTGGGTGGCTCACTCGGTTAAGCGTCCGACTTCGGCTCAGGTCATGATTTCACAGTTGGGGAGCTCGAGCCCCGCATCGGGCTCTGTGCTGACAGCTCAGAGCCCGGAGCCTGCTTCGGATTCTGTGTCTCTCCCTTTCTCTCTGCCTCTTCCCCACTTGCACTCTGTCTCTCTCTCTCTCTCTCCCAAAAATAAATAAACATGAAAAAAAAAATTTTAATGCTGCCAAATAAGTCATGATGCAATGCTTTGTTACACATCCTTTGTAAGATGCATCTTGATTTCAAAGATATTAAACAGTGAAAAAATGTGCATCTCAAGGTAGATAAAATAAGAGGTATAGATATAGACTTGCAAGATAAAAAGTTCGAATGAGATGTGTACTCATCTCAAGATGTTTCAAAAACCAAAAAGAAATATGTTTGCCTAGAGTGGTGCCAAGTACCTGGCAGGTACCCGAAGAAGACTCATGAGAGAGTAAAGTCTTCCCGCATGACATTGGATGGTCACTAAAATACGGGATGAGGTATGAAAAAATTGTTTTGAAAAAAATTGTTAAGCGTAGACCATGTTCAGCCCCTGAGCTATACCATTAAGTGTAAAAAGATAACAAAAAATAATGACAAGATAGACCACTCCTTGAATAGTTTATACTTTAGTGAAAGAGACAAATGTAACAAACACGGTCTGACATTAGAGGAGAAAGCAGGACTGAAGGTGTAGATTTGGGGGTTGTCTTCAGAGAGCTAACAGCTGAAATTGTTGGGCTTGATAATGACATCCAACAGGTTTGCAGCAATGAGGCGAGGGGCAAGGGCAAATCCTTGGAGAGTGCCTATATATATTAGATGGGAAGGAAAAGAGGATCCAATGAAGAAAACCAAGACATGGTTAGCGAGATAACAGGAGAAACTGGAGAGTAATTTGTAACTGAAGCCAGAGTTAGAGAGATGGTTTAAGGCGGAAGGAAAAATCACCATTGTCAAATTGCCGAGGAATTGGGGAGGATGAGGAGTAAAGATGTTATCAGATCTGGCAGTTAGGAGGTCATCAGTGACTTTCAATAAAGTAATTTCAGGCAAATGATTGGAGCAGATGTCAGACTATAATGAGTTGATGAGTAAACGCAGGAAGAGTTTATCTAGAAAAGCTTATGAGAAAGGATAGGAAGAGGCAGAAGAAAACAGGAAGGGCAGAAATGGAATCAATGAATAGAGGAAAACATAGGCACCGAAGCTCATGGAAACAAAGCAAAGGGCTAAATGTCTAGAGGTTAGGAGGAAGGCAGGATGGGGAGGCAGACGGCAGTCGAGGCAGGGAGCAAATGTGGGGGCCTAGAGAGGAAAGGCAGAGAGGATACGGGATCAGGCAATCTTTCGTTCAATTCCTAGCTCTGTCCCTTACCGTATGAATTTGGGCAAGTTGCTTAACCTCAGCCCTTCAGATATTAAGGACGAAGACCCAGAAAGAAGACAGTCCCCAAACATTCCTATAGTAAATAGGATACATTTCTCAGAAGGAAGTAGAAGGTTGGTTTTCAACCCACTTAAGGGCTTCATGAAACATGGCTTGAAAGCCTCTGCTATAATGAGTTTAGAGTAATTGGTTACAAAATACATCCCCAGGTCACTAAACAAATTAATATCCTCTATCAGAATGATCATCTTTATGAACAGGCAAAATGTTGGAGATGTTTATTAAAAAAAATGACAATTTTTAATTTAGTCGCCCTGGGTAATTACAATCATTAAAATACATCCCCCAGAGTCTGGACTCTTCAGGCTTTAACAAAACTAATATAGAAGCATCAAGAGTTAACTCCGTTACAAGGGAGAAAGTGCCAGGCCCTGGCTTCTCTTCAGCCTATGGACAAGATCTGATTTGCTTCTTGCTCCTAACATGGCCTGATATCTTGAGAACAAGAGCACCACATAGCCCAAAAAACCGGCAGGGATTTGGGTCTTGGTATCTGTGTTCCAGACAGCAGGATGGAAAAAAAAGGAGAAAGGAATTTGCTTCTTTTAAGAGCTTTCCCAGAAATCCTATCCAACAACGCCTTAAACTCAGTAGCCAAAATGTAGTCACACGGTCACACCTAGCTGCAAAGGCTTTTGTGGTGCACATTAGCAAGACAGAGTGACACTTGTCATTCACACGTTACTACTGGTAATAAGGAACATCCAGTAACGGTAATATGTTGGCAGATTTACTGAGGTATGAGAGTAAGTCGTGTGTGTGTGTGTGTGTGTGTGTGTGTGTGTGGATGAATAAAATCATATGTATAGATTTTTGTTACACCAGCACAATCAGGATACAGAACCCCCAAAATTCTCTCACTTGCCTAGCCTTTGTAGTTGCACCTTCTCCCACCGTTACCTCCTGACAACCACTGATCTGTTTTCCATCACTATAGTTTTGTGATTTCAAGAATGTCATACAAACGGAATCATATAGTAGGATTCCTTTTTGAGACTGCCTTCTTTCATTCAGCGTAATGTCTCTGAGATTCATTGAAGTTGTTTGTGGTATGTTGTATGTGTCCCAAGTTGATTTCTTTTTATCGCTGAATAGCATTCCACAGTATGAATGTACCCCTGCCTGTTTATTCATTCACCTGGGGAAGGACATTTGGATTACATCTAGTTTGGGGCAATTATAATAGAATTGCTATTTGTGCATGTTGTTGTGCGAACATAAATTTTCACCCATAGTTTTATTATGGTGAGATTACATACAGGGACATTATTGGTTACTGTTTTCTCTTCCCACGCTGAAATGTAGGAATCTCTAGCAAGCAGCAGACTGTTACAGTTAAGAAAGAGTAAGCTCCTGACCTGTATAGGAATCCCAGGTCTGTTGTTAAAATTTTTTTTAATGTTTATTTACTTTTGAAAGAGGGAGAGAGGGGCGCCTGGGTGGCGCAGTCGGTTAAGCGTCCGACTTCAGCCAGGTCACGATCTCGCGGTCCGTGAGTTCGAGCCCCCCGTCGGGCTCTGGGCTGATGGCTCAGAGCCTGGAGCCTGTTTCCGATTCTGTGTCTCCCTCTCTCTCTGCCCCTCCCCCGTTCATGCTCTGTCTCTCTCTGTCCCAAAAATAAATAAAAACGTTGAAAAAAAATTAAAAAAAAAAAAAAAGAAAGAGGGAGAGAGTACAGGCGCTAACCACGAGTGGGGGAGGGACCGAAGGAGAGGGAGACAGAGAGTTCAAAGTAGGCTCCTCACCACCAGAAGCAGTTTGCTTTTGGCTGACAAGGTCAGCCATACACCTTCCCTGTCCCACCTCGGAGGTACATGGACTTTCCAGCTCTATGTCATAATTTAGTTCAAAGGAATCTTGATCTCCTTTCCCTTCCACAGGCTATCCCGCTGATCCATTACACTGATGCTCTCATGCTGATTGGACCCAGTGAGCAAGAAGTAGTAACCACCTTAGGTTTATTGGTAAGACATCGGCGTGTCAGAGGGTGGGAGATAAATCCGGCACAAATTCAGGGGCCTTCTATCTCAGAGAAATTTTTAGGGGTCCAGTGGGACAGAGCACGTCAACAGATACCTTTTGAGGTAAAGGATAAATTGTTGCATCTGGCCCCTCCTATGATCCAAAAAGAGGCCCGATGCTGAGTGGGCCTCTTTGGATTTTGGGGGTGACGTATTCCTCATTTCCAACCCGTTTCCCAAGTGACTCAAAAAGCTGTTGAATGAGAAGAGTCTGCGACATGTCCAGAGTGCTGTGCAAGCTGCCCTGCCGCTTGGGCCACGTGATCCAGTAGGATCCAGTGGTGCTGGAGGTGGCAGGTCAGGATACAACTGGGAGCCTTTGGGAGGTCCCAACTTGCAGCTCTGACCCTTAGGATTTTATTTTCTTTTTAATTTTTGTATGTTTTTATTTTTGAAAGAGAGAGAGAGAGAGTGTATGTGCGGGGAGGGGCAGAGAAGAGAAGGAGACATAGAATCCGGAGCAGGCTCCAGGCTCCCATCTGTCAGCAGAGAGCCCAGCGCAGGGCTTAAACTCATGGACGGTGAGATCCTGACCTGCGCCGAAGTCGGACACCCAACCTACCTGAGCCACCCAGATGCCCCTCCGACCCTTAGAATTTTAGAGCAAAGTCTGACATCCTGTGTGGAGAACTATTCTCCTTTTGAGAAATAGCTCTTGGATTCTACGGGACCTTAGTAGAGACTGAATGCTTAACCATGGGTCACCATATTATCATGAGACCTGAGCTGCTCATTACGGACAGCGTTATCTGACTCATGAGGAGGGACATTACACTGCAAAACTTATGTGGGGGGCGCCTGGGTGGCTCAGTCGGTTAAGCGGCCGACTTCGGCTCAGGTCATGATCTCGAGGTCCGTGAGTTCGAGCCCCGCGACGGGCTCTGTGCTGACAGCTCAGAGCCTGGAGCCTGCTTCCAATTCTGCATTTCCCTCTCTGTCTGCCTCTCTCCTGCTCATGCTCTGTCTCTCTCTGTCTTAAAAATAAATAAAACATCAAAAGAGTTACAGGAGTTTTCTAACTTATACAGACAGAAATCTAGGGAACCTGTGTGGGAATGGACATTAAGGGTCTGGGATCATGGTAGAAGGAACATAAAGTGGATTTCTAAACCTCCATGGTTTTCTGTGTAAGCCAATTCCTTGCAACAAATCTCTTTCATATATATGTTTGATCCTTGAACAACATGAGTTTGAAGTACACAGCTCCTCTTATACGCAGATTTTTTACTGTATAGTACTGTAACTGTATTTTCTGTAAGATTTTATTTTTATTTAATTTTTTTAATGTTTATTTATTTCTGAGACAGACAGAGACAGAGCATGAGCGGGGAAGGGGCAGAGAGAGAGGGAGACACAGAATCTGAAGCAGGCTCCAGGCTCCGAGCTGTCAGCACAGAGCCCGACGCGGGGCCTAAACTCACAAACCGTGAGACCATGACCTGAGCCGAAGTCGGTCGCTCAACCGGTGCCCCTTTCCGTAAGATTTTAATAGCATTTTCTTTTCTCTAGCTTACTTTATTGTAAGAATGTAGTACCGATATATAACTTACATAGGCTAGCTAGAACATATAAAATGTTATTTTATATTTATTTATAATACATATAATATATAAAATAGTGTTAATTAACCGTTCAACTATTTCTATTATTGGTAAGGCTCCCGGCAACAGTAGGCTGTTAGTAGTTAAGTTTTGGAGGCATTAAGTTTTGGAGGAATTTGGAGGAATTTGGACTTTCGAATGCGTGGGGTATCAGCAATCCTCAACCCTGCCTTGTTCAAGTGTCAACTGAATAATGAAAGTCATTATATATATTTCTCCCATTGGTTTTGTTTCTCCGGAGAACCCTAATACAGGCAAGTTATGTAACATCTCTGTGCCTCAATTTCCCCATCCTGGAAAATTGGGATAAATGGTTTCTACCTCCCAGAGTTGTGAGGATTGAAAAAAGGAAATGGTATACGTGAGTTTGCTGAGGTCAAAGCAGTGTTTCGTACATTTTGGTATTTTCACCACCTGAGTAAAGCTCATGGCAGAATGCAGATGTTCATAAATATTTGTTGAATAAATGACTTTATCAATTTTTAAAAGAATCCTAACATATATAACTGTATTATTCATTAGTTTTTATTCAGCAAATATTTATGAGTATCTACTATGCCCAGGCATAAATATTTTCATTAAGAGGAAAATGAATCATTGATACAGACTATTTTAAACTATTTTTTTCCTCACAGAGCTATTCTTCCTTAACTAAAAATTCATTCCATGAAATTTGCTTTTTATGGAAATGAGAGAAAGAATGAATAGCACAGGCACTGGCTTCAGTTACTCTCTGAAAGTCATATTAATTTACTTTTTAAACAAAAGAGCAAAACAAAGAGTAAATAGAAGATAGGAATTTAAGTAAAGGTATTTGGGTTCTTTGTCTTAGTGGAGGTAATTTCAAATTCGTTGTCCTCAGAGCAGGGGCATGTCTTCCCCTATAGTAATGCTGGTGAATATAATTCATGCCATATTTCCGGATTAATTGTAACACGATTGAAATTTGCATTTCCTTAACTGTGTGGTGTTGGTGTGGCTTGAAATAATTAGATTATATGCCGGTCCAATTATTTGAACAGTCATGCACACACCCTAAAAGCTTAATTACCATGAATAAATCAATCCCACCCCACATTCATTGGCTGTCACTGACAACAGCTTCAACTGTACTTGCACAGTGTAAGGAATTCAGTGAGGAGGCTAAGACCCATGATTAAAACTTTAGTCGTTAGAATAACTGCTAATTCTCTTAGAGATTCGTTTTCTTCAGTGTAGAATCTGCAATTTTACTCCATTTAAACTTTACAGTCATTTCTCTCAAGACTAGGATTATCTTTCTTCCATCTTTCCTTCCTTCTTCCCTCCCTTCCTTCCTTTCTTTCTCTTTGCTTACCCTGAGATACTTTTCTTTTTACTCTTAAAAAATATTGGGGGATATTCCAATATTCTTGGAAAAATATTAGGGCTTTTGAAAAAAAATTCGTAACATAATTAGACCTGAGTCTTGTCCAGGGAAGTTTACCATTGAAGAAATCTTAGAACATGACTGAAATAAAGATATTTACAACAGAAAACGCCTACTATTATAGTTACTCTGAGAAACACAGCAAAGTAAAATTCTTGATGAAGCTACTGCTGATTTCGACATCTTGATTTATTAGGTCATCAGTTTCCAGTTTACGGCTAGGTTTTAAATATGTTGCTAAGCGAAAGGGAGACTGCCTCTTTATGGACTAGGGGATGGACTATTCGTTTCGATCCGGTGAGCGGCGATCGAGGCACGTGAAAGCCCCACCAAGGGTAGGGGGCGGAAATTAGCGACTTAAACACTCGGATCCCGAGAAGCCGGCTGGGTGTTAGAAACAAGTAGAGTAGAAGCGATTTGGGGCTAATTAAAACCAGCACAAGACACTCCCCCTCGTGTTAGCCAAGGCCGGGTCTCCAGCATTTGCAGAGCTGGGGGCGGGGACTAGTTAGGATTCAAATTTAAAGCGGGACGCCCGCGCGTAGCTCAGCAGGTGCCTCCAGCCCGGCTCCCCGCGGCGGGCGTTTCCGCCCCTACCTGCCCACCGGGCCGGAAATTACCTAGCAGGGGAGCTGCCCCTCCTTTGTTGTCAGCGGTTCAACTGCGCGGAAAGCCTTAAAAAGTGCGCAGCGGCGGGGACGCCGGGGCTGGTCCGCCCACGGGTACTCCACGCGTTTCCAAGCTCTTGGCTGCCGTGTCCCTTGCCCTTTTAGTATGCCACTGGCCATTGGGGGACGTCGGAGCAAAGCCGGGAGGGCAGTGAGGCGGGAGGAAAGGGAGGATTATCAGAAGGGACGAGCACTCAACGTACTACACAGGTTACCCTTCAAGGAGCCGAGAGGTAACGCATGCGCCGCCTGCATTTCAGGCGCGTGGAGAAAGTCGCGCATGTGCAGAGCCGAGAGGAAAAAAAAAAAAAAATGCAGCGAAGGGGTGACTGGCAGGTTGAGGGCGCTTTAGCTAGTGAGGAGCCACGGCAGGCAGCGGGCGCGTGCGCACAGCGCCCGAAGGGGTGGGGCTCCTCCGAGGGGACGGCCTCGCGCGCCCCCTGGCGCGAGCCCGGGGAGAGGAAGGAGCGGGAGGGGGCGGAGAGGAGGGAGGAGGCACGGAGGGCGGGAGGGGGGAGGGGAGCCGGAGCGAGGGAGGGTTTATCGACCGGGCGATTTTGGTTAAAATATTCAAAATGGCGGACGGAGGAGCAGCGAGTCAAGATGAGAGTTCAGCCGCGGCGGCAGCAGCAGCAGGTAATCATTACAGCATTTTACATATTCATATTCATACTCAACCCCGGCTCCCGCTGCCCCCCCCCGCGACTTAGCATAATTTATTAGTACTCAGGATTATTATAATTAACGGCGGGGAGATGGGGGGCCGGGGAGCACGGAGCCCCCGCCGGGCGCCGAGCGGAGGGGGAAAGAGGCTCGGAGCGGCCAGGCGGAGGGGGAAGACAAGGGGCAAAGGGGGCTGCGATCCACCGCCCTCCTCCTGCCCCTGGCCCACCCCGCCGCCGCCGCTCGCCCGCCCGCCGGCACCGGCCCTCCTCCTCCGCCGGCCGCCGCCGCCGCCGCCTCCTCGCCGCCGTGCCCGAACCCGAGCGGGTCCGTGGCGGGGCCGCGGGGCCGGGGCAGAGGGAGAGGACAATAAAGACATTTTACATATTCATAGCCACTGGGCCGACGGGGCGCGGGCGGGCGACCCGGGCCGGGCGGGCGCGGGGTGGGGGGGGCGTGGAGGGGGATGGAGGTGGCGGCGAGCACAATGCCGGGGAGGCGGCGGGGCCGGAGCGGACCCCGGCGGCCGGACAGCCACACGCGTCTCCCCGCCGGGAGTGGGCCCAGGCGGGGGGGCGGGCGGCCCGGAGGGCGGCCGGGGGTGCGCCCGGGGAGAGCGCCCCGCCGGCGCCCGCGCCCCGCCGCTTCACCGGGGTCCGAGCGGGGCTGAGCCGGGGGGTCACGGCCCTGGGCACCTCGGCCGCGCCCCGCTTGTGCCCGGTGTGGCGGCCTGACCTGAGCCAGGCCCGCGCTCTAGGTGGGTAGGGGTGAGCGGTCGCAGGCGCTGCGAGGTGGCCTCGGGGCGGCGGGGGTGGGGAGCCCGCGCAGGGGTCCGCTTCGCCCCCTCCGGGGCGGACAGGGTTGAAAGGCGGCCCTCGTGGGAAGTTCCCCTCGGAGGGGGATGTCCTCCGGGGCAGCCCCATGTGCTCCAGACCATCGGTCAGCAGTCCCCCGGGTGCTGGAAAAGCTCCCAGTCTCCGGTGGGCCGTGCTTTTCCCCCCGGGAGTTGGGTTGGAGGTGCCTGGCGTGGTCTCATCTTCCTCTCCCCTGCCCCTCCCCGCTCCCCCGCCCCTCTGCGCTGACCCGGACCCACGGGGCCGGGGGCCCTCGGGGCCCTCTTGCTCCCAGGCCCCAGAAGCACCCGGAGGCCTCTCAAGAACTCGGATGTAAAGGCTGCCCTCCTGCCCCTGCCCCACAACCGGCCGGCCTGACAAGTTGATGATATTCTCGATTTCCCCTCTCCTGTTGGGAGTTAGGTAGGGGCGGGGATCCCCCTCCTCGGTTCTGTGGTGTTGGTTCCTTGCTGGGTGTTGGGTCCTCTCTACTGTCTGCTTAGCCGAACCTCTCTCATTTGAATAATGTCTAATTCGGGGAGGTTTATATTATTGAAATGGCCGCCCGGCTTTCCCCGCCTCTCATGTTTAGTAATTCAGACCTTTAATAACAGCCACTCACAGCCCAACGCCGTGTTTATATTTTACATTCGCCCCATGTGCTTTTGTGGTTCGATATGATTTTTTTTTTTTCTTCCTTGGCAATCCACGGGGCTCTGAGATCAAACCCAGGCTGTGCTGGGAAGAGCAGGGGGAGAGCTAGGCCTTGGCTCCTCTGGCAGTTGCCTAGGCCTCATTTTCTGCCGCTTGATTTATTTACTAATAACCAAAATGACTTTCCCCCACCAACTTCCACACACGTACCCGGCCTCCGCGGGCAAAACAAACCCTCCCGGGGCCTTCACCAGCATTAAACCAGCTCCTAGCTAAGCTCTGACTCCGTCGTGTTTTGTTTTCTCCTAAAAAGATTTTCTCATAGTTTGCAGTAATATCAGGCCTAAGGGAAAAAAATCTTCTCATTTTCAGGGACGAGTGAAACCTATTTTGACTTAATACAAGTAAGTCACTTTACTTTGGTGATAGCTCTCCCCTGCCCCTTGGCTTCCACCTCCAAGTTAAACACTTTCTGGCTTTGTAAAGGTCTGCACTACTTGTAAAACCTATAGTTGTGTGTTGTTGTTTTTCCCTAGGAGTTGTAGAATAGTTAAGTGTTTTAGAAATTCCAATTAACAGCACTTTCAGAATGTCTCAGGGCAGCGTTTCCTTTTCAACTTCTTCATTCTAATTTAAGATAGGGCTGATATTAATTTTGTGCTGTCCCTGTCAAGGTTTGCGTATTTTAATGGGAGCACTCCTAAAAACAGAGACGGGTTAGGTTTTCTTTGAGCGGTTTGTGTCACGGTTAAATGAGTGAACATAGCAGAATAAACATAGTCATTGTGTCTACCCTGATCTTGGAACTTATTCTCTTCCCAGCACACCCACCCCTCTTTAAGTTGTCAGAATTGATTTTATGTTTTTTGTAGAATCAGGACAATTGGTCTGTGAAAGTCAGGCTAACTTCTGTTGTTTAGAGGAAACAATAATTTTCATTTTTGGTTTTTCTCTTAGTAAAGCTTTTTTTCCCCTTTTCATTCTATCCAGTTTTAGTGTGTTTTATAAGAACATAGAGTTGCTTCTCATTGGTGGTTTTTTTTTTTTACCCCTGCTAGTAAAGTACCAGAGAAGTGTTATTTAGCTCTGATGTGTTAAACCTCTGAAATTATAAGGCACTTTATTTACGGTCAGTTGCTAGGTACATATTTTGGGAGACATTAGTCTTCAGTTTAATTTGTAACAAAATTGTAGATTTGGTGGGCTAAAAGCAAGCCCATTTCAAATAACCAGTTCTCATCATTTTTCCTCTTTCACATCCAGTAGGCCGGCCCGAATGCAGCTGGGGGATGGGGGGAATCTGTAGCTTTCATGTGAATGTTCAGGTGACTGACTGCTTTAGAGACCTGAAGCATGAGGTCGAATGGACAAAAGGCAGTAATATGATTTCATGCCTTAAATAGCATATGTTTTTGCACCCGATTCCCAAGATGTGGTCAAACTGATGATGTCATTGGACAGAGGACAAGGTGCAGTTAATTTGATTTATTGTCCTGAGGTGAAGTGTAGCAGTGAAACCTTCTCATAGGGAAACCATTTATCTCAGGACAATTTCCTTTATAGCTGCAATTTAACCACTACTGAGGCTGCAGATATTTTCTCCAGGATGATAAAATGTATGCTGAATTTTATAAACAAAATTCCACCGTTAGAATTGTTTTAATAGAGAAAAGGATGAGTATTGTTAACTGGCATTTTGGTTGGCATTCCATGCTATTGTAAAAATTCGTTTCCTCAGGTTCTCAGATGGAGACTATGGGTTTTAAGTAAGTACAATCAATGTACTTACTTTGATTCCAATGATTGGAAGTGATCAATATGTTTATTTTAGAGAGGTTCTTTGTGACCTCCCCAACTCAAATAAGAAGGTGCCAGGCTAAAGAAAGAGAGATCATTGGCCTTAGTACCTATTAAAAAGAATTTTTTTTAATCTTTTAGTTTTTGAGAAAGAGAGAGAGAGAGACAGAGCGTGAGCAGGGGTAGGGAACAGAGAGAGAGAGAGAGGGAGACAGAATCTGAAGCAGGCTCCAGGCTCTGAGCTCTCAGGGCTCCAACTCCCAGACCGTGAGATCACGACCTGAGCGAAGTCCTACGCTTAACCGACTGAGCCACCCAGGCGCCCCTGGCCTTGGTACCTATTTTAATGAGTAAAGTGAAATTGAAGAGAATGAGCACTATACATTCTTTTAAAAACTGAAATTACAGTGTTTAAAAATAAGGTAGATACTTATAAGAAAGCATGTGCTTTGCATACAATTTAAAAAAATAATTCAAAATTCTTTTTGGATTTGTCTTAGTCTGGAGAAATGTATGTATTTTGATTAGTGATTTTTAAAATTACTACATTGTGAGGTAGTGATTCCACCTAAGATTTTTTTAAAATTACTACATTGTGAGGTAGTGATTCCACCTAAGATTTTTTTAAAATTACTACATTGTGAGGTAGTGATTCCACCTAAGATTTTTGACATAGAAGGTTTTCCTTTTAGACATTTTTCATCATAGTTTTAACTAGTGTATCTTACGGTGCTGATTAAAATGCCTTAGGAATGTGGTAGGATGCTGTGCTTTATCCCTAACTCTTCCAAGCTTGATAAGAGTATTTTAGATTATTTTTGAGCCTTAGTTTATAACCTGCCCATCTCCTTGTGTACCCATCTGGCAGGCTACTCACAAGTTTTCAGAAGACCCATTGTCCCTTTCTTAACTTGCCCCACCTACTAATTATAATGGTACTTTTGAGTTTAGGTCTTGAAAATTCATGTGACAGCTGACCAAATGTTTTTAATATTTGAAAGGACCGTTCTGCTTCCAAGCTATTACTGTAATTTTAAACATCTTTTCCAAACTAATTTTTAACTCCTTTCATTTTGTCATTGTCAAAACTCCCAGGAATCAAGGAAAAAGAGTGACTATTATTCAGGTGTACAGTGAATAGTATTCTGCCATATTTTTAATTTACTATTCTCTGCACCGATAAGCAGCAGAAAGCAGAAGAAATAAAATGTGTTTTATTGCTGCCTAGATTGAAGTAATTGTTAATCTGTTATTCATCTGGTCATCGGATTTCAGAATAAATTTAGGGCTCAGAATGTTAAGTCGCTCTTACCAAGCCACCAAAGATGTTTAAAGGAGCCTTGACTGTCTTAGGCAGGTGCTTCTAAAATGGCGGAACCGGAGGGGTGCCTGGGCGGCTCCGTTGGTTAAGTGCACGACTTTCCTCGGGTCATGATCTCATGGTTCATGAGTTTGAGCACCACATTGGGCTCTCTGCTGTCACCACAGAGCCTGCTTTGGATCCTCTGTCCCCTCGCCTCCCGCTCCTCACATGCTTGTTCTCTCTCAAAATAAGTAAATTAACTTTAAAAAGCTTGTAATATAAATGAGGTAACTAAGTCATGTAATATCCTAGCCTTTCCCCAAAGCTTAAAAAAAAGAATGACAGACCTGGAAATTTGAATGTTATCTTTCATGAGTCGTTGGCATTAAAAATGAAATATTTGAAGTTTCTTGAATCTATATTATTTGATCTTGGATATTTGGTTGTATCTCTTTGTGTTTAAGTTGTTTTTAACATTGGTCACTCACTTTCATGAACATGTTTCCTTTGTACTAGGAAGACTATAATATTATGTAGTGGTGATTGCCTCATTATTAACGGTTATTTTTGTTTGTTTTTTTACATTGTAAACACACAGCTCTACTCTTTGTATATTAGTTTTTTGAGCACTATTAAAATATTTTTTTTTAATTTTTTCATGTTTATTTTTGAGAGACAGAGTGAGCATGCTGGGGAGGGGCAGAGAGAGGGAGGGATAAATCCCAACCAGGCTCCAAACTGTCAGCGCAGAGCCCTACGCGGGGCCTGAATTCTCGAACTGTGAGATCACGACCTGAGCCGAAACCGAGAGTCTGACGCTTAACTGACTGAGCCACCCAGGCGCCCCTAAAACCAATTATATTTTAAAATACTGGTATATGGCTATCATTAACTTGTTTTTATGCAACAGTACTTGTTCAGTTACACAGTTTTTGTGATTAGTAAATACTGTGAAGTGCAATTTTAAGCAGGGATGTGTTTTCCCAGTGGAAGTGATTGGGTTTAAAACTATTTAAATAATTATTGTTTACAGAATGGAATAAGTAACGCAACATGCTCCTTTTGGGTTACTTAGGTTCTTGTTTCTGTTGCCTTTTTTTAATATTAAATTTAAATGCTTGAGCAAACATGCTTATTATTTATTTTTTCAAGGAAATCCAGTATTAGGCGTCAGAATGTGCATTTGATTGTCATACATCTGTCTTACTGGAGTTTCTGTATCCCTTCTGAATGCTTTCCTTCTTTTTTTAGGAAACTCTTTGGGCAGGGATTTTGCTTAATTCTTTTATTGTATTGCTTAAATAAGGTAAATATCTTTTTGAGGGGAATCAGGGATGAAAGAGGTAATTGCAGATTGTAGAGAATAGCAGTTTCCTTACCCATCTTTTGCTGAACATTTTTTGTGCAATATTGACATTTTGTGAATAAAGATAATAACTTTTCAGGTTTATATTTCTTCTTAAGTTATTTACACTGATGTGAGTGTTATCGTATCCATGGGAAGAGGCAGTCTTAGGGCCCTCCTACTCCACCATCTTCCCAGCCTCCCTCCTTATATTTCTTCTTAGGAGTAAATCTGTTTTATTTTGTACTGAAATATTTCCATGTTCTAAACTGGCCGTGAGCCCTTATAAACTCTTTCAGCAGTAATAGCAGTGGGAAAAAAAAATGGCATGAGTGGAGCCATTGCCTGTGACTGATCCATTTACAATATATTTAGAATTTGGAATATGAGAATTGTCTTGAGTTTCAGATCCTCTGATTTAAAGAAGCTCTTTACATATTATGCATGTAGTTTATAGAGTTCTGTGTGTTTTTACTATAGGGTGTTATTGAGCATTGATAGGTTATGTTGTTTATACTTAGTTGCTGATATAGCTCCTTTGTGTCATGTTTTTGGGTTTTTTTTTTTGTTTGTTTGTTTTGTTTTTTTTGTTTTTCCCAGTTAAGCAAATACTCAAGTTTTCACCGTTGCCTAGATTTGCTGACAGGACTAGTAATGAACAAAAGAAGAATCAGCAAACCTCTACATTTATCAGATTTTCTTTTTAAAGTACTGTCCAGGAAACTAGGATATTTATCCAGAAAAGGATACATAATATTTATTTTAAAAAAAAAAGACAATGTGAAAAGTGCAAAACTAAGCTCAGTATGAATATTGGTAGTAGCTTTACTTAACCTGTGACCTTGAAAGTACAGTCACATGGTTTATTTCATAATTCTCTGTGACTTTATTGGTTTTTATGTTGGAATCATAACAATAGTATGTAAAGTTAAATCAGTAAAATAATACAAATTAGTAGGTTTTTTGCGGGGGGACTAGTGAGTTTCCTCTTTGTAATAGGAGATATAAACAGGAATGGCTGGGAGTGAATATTATGTTGTGTCTTTTAACTCCTTTTTGTTTAACATGTAATGGAGTTGTACTGACGGGCTTTGTAACTTACTGTGTGAATATACTTTTTTACAGAAAAGTGACTTACCTGTTTTCTTGATCGAGTACATTTATCTTAATGGTCTGCTTAATGAAAGAAATGCCATTTTGGCTGATTCATACTGCAGCAAGGAAGTTTATTATAATCAGTCCTTTATTTATTCACACTTATTTCATAGTTTACAAAATATATCTGCTGTGTACCTGGTCTTATGTCAGTTGTTTTTGGGGATAACAAGGGAAATATAAGACTATGCTATGGAGGAGTTGGTATCTTTCCATAGCAAGGGAAATCAAAAAACAATGTACGTAATATAATTATATGTTAGAATATGTAGCAGATAATCGTGACCAGGATAGATATCAGGGTGTGTCCAAATTCGCAGGAACCAAAGGATCCTAGAGCCTTTATAGCTGAAAGGTAATGTAGATACTGTCTATCCTGTAGTCTTTACAGATGAGGAAATGTTCTCTCAGCGATTCAGTGTCTTGCCCTCAGTCTCTTCACTGTTGAGTTAGGCATCAGAACCCAAGACTTCTGACTTTCTAGACTCCTTCCCCACACCCCCAGTCTCTCTGCCACATCACTGCCAGTCAGATAAGACTTTAAGCAGAAGATGAGTTTTAAAGCTGAGCTTAAAAAAAGGCAAAAAGAATTAGGAATGGGAAGACAGAGAAGCATATTGCTGGGGAAATATTCAGGATTGTAGGTAAAGAATGAGGCATTTGTTCTAGGTGCAGGGTTTTTAAGGAATCCCGTGATAAAAGTGATGTTTTAGGATTGATGTGTACAAGATGGTTTGAAACAGAACGCAGAGATTGTATCCATGGAAACCAATATATAAAAATCGAGGCATTCGGTTTGCCGACTAATTGGTTTAAATGCTATTGGAGATACAAACAAAGAACAGTCACCTGACCTCAAGAGGCGTTCAGTCTAATAACGATGCAATAAAATAGAGAATCCAGGATAAATATGTTGAGGATGTTGTGGATGTTGTCCAGTTAATCACACAGAATAAGGACCTTGGGAGAAAATTCTTGCCAGGTCTTTATGTTAGGAACTTTTTTATTTCTCACCAGTAGCTTTGTTGTTAGTCCTCTGGACACTGCTAATAATTGACTTAGTTTTCTTTTCCAATCAAACTACAGTGTTCAGACCAAGTTATTAACCTGAAAGATGGGAAAGGCAATTATGGTATGCATTTTTCTTAGCCTCCTCATTCCCAGTTTCTTTTTATGTCCTTACCTTTTGTTTTATATTTCTTTTATTTAAGCTTCTGTCTTTAAATTCTTGTTCTTTTGTGTTTTATGTGGGCTGCTTTATATCCCTTCTGGAGCAAAGCAGGTGTAAATAAAATAAAATTACCATCACCATAACATAATGATACTGTCTGTATTTTTATAGCACTTTACAGTTTATAGCAGCCCTCTCATTTTCATTACCTTAGTTGGCCCTTTCAGGCAAGTATTATTATACCCACTTTATAGTTGAGTAAAATAAAGCCTAGATTAAGTGACTTCCCCAAAGTCATGTGCTCAGGAAGCACAAAGTGTGTTTGGGGAACAGCAGGACTTCCAGGTCAGTTATTGCTTAGGCTATACAGTGGGGAGCGGTGGAAGGTTACTGACTCTGTTCTGGAGAGCTCTGAATGCTCTGGGCTGCTGGTGTAGGAGTCTGGATTTCTTTTGCTAGGCAGTAGGGATCCTTTGAATTTTTTTGTTCTGGACTAGCCATGATCAAAGCCCTTAATTCTAAGTGTTTAGCAGCTAATTAGAGTCAAGGGGGATGCTAAGGTTTGGAGCTTAGATTATAAAGAGCAGTGCCAAGTAAACAGAAGCAGGGAGGTTGGAAGAGGGAGCCATTTGGAGACTAGGCAATGAGTTCAACTTCGGAGATGTCATTTGAGACATGATTGGTGGCTTTTACTGCGTTATAAATTCGTTGTGAAAATCACGGCAGTTTTACTGAATTAAATGTGTGATAAACGTACAAATATTAGGACTGAGATTTGTGCTCCTGCCAGTCCGTTGTGTGGACTGAGCACTGAGCCTGAGCATTGTAAATCCTAGACCTCTCATTTTGACTTTGCTACTGACTTCTGTGGTTGTTTCTTTCAACAATCAGATGGTGACAACACCGGTGCTAGAGGGGTGCCGTGGTGAGTAACAAATTGATAGCAGAAGAATTTTTTAAGCACTATAATAGTTTTTCTTACATGAGCACAACAGTAAAATCAGCAATTTTATTACTGGTGCTGCTGTAGAGAAGCTTTAGATTGATTCTGTGGGCCGTTGTACTTCAGGTTATACATTTCCGTGCGCGGCCAGCGCCTTGGGAGAGGGAATGCACGCCACTGGTGCTCTTCTGACAGCTTTCCCATGGAGGTGTTGCATTGTAGCAGACAGAAACTTTGAAGGTTCTCTTGTTGATCTGGCCCCCATCCCTGCCTGTGCGTTCTTATCTCCTACTCCTTCCTTACAGAGCATGATTCAACAGTTCCACCCGTATCAGCCCACCACAAACACAGTGTTTCTTTTATCAGGTTTTAATTTTTTTTAATGTTTATTATTTACTTTTGAGAGACACACACACACACACACACACACACACACACACACACACACACAGAGTGCGAGCAGAGGCGGGGCAGAGAGAGAGGGAGACACGGAATCCGAAGCAGAGCCCGATGCGGGGCTCGAACCCATGAACTGTGAGATCATGACCTGAGCCGAAGTCAGACGCTTAACTGATTGAGCCACCCAGGCACCCCAGGTTTTAATTAAAAAAAAAAAAAAATTACCTAGGGGCCCCTGGGTGGCTCAGTTGCCTACGACTTTGGCTCAGGTCATGATTGCACGTTTCGTGGGTTTGAGCCCCAAGCTAGGCTTTGAGCTGGTGTCACGGGGCCTGCTTCGGCCTGTCTCCCTCTTTGTCTGCTCCTTCCCCAATCATGCGCATGAGCGCGCTCTCTCTCTCTCTCTCTCTCTCTCTCTTTCTCTCTTTCAAAAATAAATAAACATGAAAAAAAATAAAATAGGGGCACCTGGGTGGCTCAGTCGGTTGAGCGTCCAGCTCTTGATTTCGGCTCAGGTCATGATCTCACAGTTTGTGAGTTCAAGCCCCTCGTCTGGCTCTGCGCTGCCAGTGCAGAGCCTCCTTGGGATTCTGTCTCTCTCCCTCTCTCTCTCTGCTCCTTCCTCGCTTGTGCACGTGCATGTGCTCTCTCTCTCTCTCTCTCTCTCTCTCTCTCTCAAGTAAACTTTAAAAAGTTTATTAAAACGATAAAAAAAAAAATCTACCTAAAACTTTGTGTTGAAGAGCTGTTCAAGGAGGGTGGCTGTATTTTATTCTGGTGCTTTGGGCTCTCTTCATCCTTCCCTCCCCACCCCCTCCCACCCCCTCCCCATCCTGCTGCACAACCCCATCCCAGTTTGAAAGTAAGCCCACCGTTTTGGTCAGGCTGGCACTTGGGATGCTCTGTCAGAACCTGTGCTCACACTGACATCCCTTTGGAATGTCAGGGTATGTGATGTGGTACAGTGAGTGAGAGACCTGGGTTCTGGATCGCTGATTAGCTTTGTGACTTGGGGACAAGTTACTTCACCACTGACTTTTTTCCTTTTTCTACATATTTGTAAATAAAAGAGTTTTCACACTTTTAAAAGCCGTTGGAGTTTTTTGTAGTGAATTTTAGGCAGAAGCTTATTATATAAAAGGTGAGAGTGGAGCAATTCTGATTGAAATGGGTGTCAGAGGTAGGAAAAGCATCCCCTGTTTCCCATGGTGGCCCTCAAGGCACTTTCACAGGATCCTGAAGGACTCCTGCTCAGCACACGGTTTGAAAGCTGTTGTCCTTGTTTATCATAAAGGCCCTAGCTCCTGAAATAGCTGATCTCTCAAGCCTGTGCTACTGTCCTAGTTTCTCTGAGGTTAGCTCTTAATTTGTGTTCATTTAGCTACTTCAGCACTTCATTATACACAGTCTTATTTTCTTCTCTAATTGAGTTATGTAAGTAAACCTTGTCTCCAAGAGCCTTGAGATCAAGAACACTCTCCTAGGGACGGAGCGCACATTTAGCAGATAATGTTTAATTGATTAAATTAGGGGTTCTCAATCTTTGCTGGGATAAGAGTCATCCCTGGGACTCTCAACATGCAGAGGCCTAGGCCTTACCTCCAGAGTTTCTAATACACTAGAGGTATGGGCATGCATAGTTTAAAAAAGCTTTACAAATGATTCAGTAGCATTGAATGATTAGGACAATTTAAATAAGGATAGTTGCATTTCAAGACCATTGCTTACACTGTCTTGAACAGCGGTTCTCAATGTACAAAAAAAAGTCTCTGTAGTGGAAAGATCAATAGAACTAGGAAACCTGGATCCTTATTCCGTCTGTAGCACTGTGTAGCTTGCTTCCTTCCTTCCTTCCTTCCTTCCTTCCTTCCTTCCTTCCTTCATGTTTATTTATTTTTGAGAGAGAGAGAGACAGATAGACAGAGCATGAGTGGGGGAGAGGCAGAGAGGGAGCTAGAATCCAAAGCAGGCTCCATGCTCTAAGCTGTCAGCACAGAGCCTGACACGGGGCTCAAACCCACAAGTCATGAGATCATGACCTGAGCCGAAGCCAGACACTTAACTGACTGAGGCACCCAGGCGCCCAGCACTGTATAGCTTTCTGATGTTGAACAAATGACTTAACTTTTCTAGCCCATAGGATTCTCACTGATGAATTGTGGATTGTTTTCATACTTTTTTTTTTTCTTTTTAAGCTGTGGAATTCTTCAGTACTATCTTTTGGATGAAGGCCAGTAAACACAGATACTTTGAGTAGCTTGGCTTTCATCTGAATGCTATTTTAATAAATTTATTAAGAATATAAAGCATGATAGGTTTGATCCTATCTTAGCAACAGAGCTAAGTCACGTGAGATGGGTAGTCCAGAAAGGTAGCATTGGGATTTTAAACTGGAAACATCTTATTAGAATGTGAATGAACAAAGACAGTAAGCTTATCAGGAACTGTACTAGTTCTCAATGTGAGCATGAACTGGATTATAATTAACCAACCTGACTGGTCCTTCTGCATTCATTTAATTCAGTAAATATTTATAGAGCTTGTTTTATTCCTTGCCACGTATGCAACATTGGAGATAGAATAGTGAGACAGAGTTTTTGCCTTCAAAGTTTATAATCTGCTGGGCAAGTCATACATTAAATAACACTGTTCATACTTAATTGAGTAAAATACGGGAAATCCAGAGTACTCTGAATAAGATAGGGCCTTAAGCATGAGATAGGGGTACCTAATCTGGACAGGAGGACTTGGGAAGGGCTCCCTGAGTAAATGATGTTTACACTGAGACATGAAGGATGATTGCAAGTTAATCAGTCCAAGGCTGAGTGGGAAGTAGGATTGCAGATGTCCTAAGCGAAAGGAACAGTATATACATTATTCTTGAAACCAGTGAAAACACAGCACTTTCAGGGAACTCAAGTTTAGTCTGGGTGGTCCAGAAAGAGTAAGATTTAGCTCTAGAGCTGAAGATGGTTTTCAAATTATGAGGCTATTTTCATGCTCTTTGTCCTTTATAATGGCCCAATACACGGGCAAAATCTGTGGAAGAGATTCCATACCTTCTACCAAATGTATGAATTTCCAGTGGCAATAATACATAACATTCACCAAGTCTTTGTGCCAGTTACTGTACAAAATCTTTATATGCGTTTTCATATTAATCTTCGCAATGGCCCCATGAGGTATGTGTGCTTGTCATCCCTTCTTTCACGTGAGACGACAGTGTAAAGAGGCTCAGTGGCACATCTGGGTCTCTGACCCGTTTTGATTGTGGCAGCAAGCAATTAAGAGAATTCTCATGCTTTTAACCATTAAATTGTTTCAAGTCACTTTGATGATGAAGTATGTTAACAACTGTTATTTGAGTTTATCCTTAGTGCGCTTACACACAGCTCCCAGGCGCTTACCCAGGCCCAAATTGTGTGGTCTAGAACCAACCGTATATCCTGCAGTTTGGAGGGATGGACGTCTAACTGGTTACTAGATCCAATGTTAACCTGGATTTCAGGTATCTCCATATGTTGGCTATAGAAGTATTTTGAAACTGTGTATAGATGGCTGAACCCTGAACATTTTGGATTTCTGTTAAGAATTGTATTTAAAACTGAAGCTCTTTGCAGATGTTAGCATTCAGATAATTTTTATTTGGGGCATCATTTATTTTATATTTTTTCATGACCTAGTTTGCTACCTAGGAAATAAGACTTCTACTGTTATGTATTCTTTTGGTGAACATGTGTCTAAAATGTTTTAATGTTTCTCAAATGAGTTGTGACTTAAAATTGGTAGACAGGCAAATAGCATGCATTTGTTTACTGCTCCCCTGACCAAGCTGTTCCTAAACCAGGGCTGTAGCTTTCCGTTGAGGAAACATGACTGTTGATTATTGTTTCTGATAAGCTAGCCATTTAGTAGTATTGGTGTTCTCAATCATATATCCTCTGTTTAGTCTTGCCCAGCATCACCCTGTTTAGTTGTCTGAAATATTTTTCTTTACGCGACCTTGCTGAGAGCCACTCTCGCGCTCCCCTGGTGCTTTCTCGTGCAGTTGGCCACGAATGCCGTTTAGGCAGAGTAATACATACACATTCATATACCAATCAGTTAGAATGGAATCGGTGAAAGTCCTCTGATGTTATGAAAGACATTGTAAACATCACTATCGCCTGGGAAGACTAATGTAATGAGTGATGCTGGAAGAAATGATGGTGTGATTTCAGGGACTTAGACTTTAGCGTCAGGGCCATTGCCAGCTCATGATGTTGGAATCTTGTCTCATCACGTCAGTTACATACGCTGTAAGGACCGGTATCAGGGCCATTGCCAGCTCGTGAGGCCACAGTCTCATCTGGTCAGTTGCATGCTGCTGTGAGGACCGATATGATGTTGGCTCAGTTAGAGCCCCTTTCCTGGAATGTGCCCCTGACTATGTGCATCCATACATCCAAACTCATTCCCCAGCTGGGCCTGCCCCTCATGTGTGTGCGCATAATTTACCAAAGGAATCATAGTGTACATGTTTTGTGACTTGCCTCCATCCCCTTTGCTTAAATTTTTTCATGGCTCCCTATTTAGAATTTGTTGAGGTAAATAAGATAAACAATCTTATTTATTTGCTAGGTGCGAGTAACCTTTGGGTAATTTCAAGGCTGACTTCCCACCCTTACTTTTCCTTTTTTTTTTTTTTAAGATCTCTGAACTTTATTTAGTTGAATGACTTCTAGTGGCATAAATAACAAATGACACAGTATTTTATTGTATAGACAGACCAATTATTTGCTTGATCCCTTTTGATCTAAGCATCCCATCTATAGTGCTTTATTTTTATTTTTGAATTTTTATTTTTATTTTATTTTATTTTTTTAGTTTTTATTTATCTTGAGAGAGAGAGAGAGAGAGAGAGAGAGAGAGAGAGCGAGAGCGCGCGCAAGCGGGGAAGGGGCAGAGGGAGGGAGAGACAGAATCTCAAGCAGGCTTTGTGCTGTCAGCATAGAGCCCAACACTGGGCTTAAACTCATGAATGGTGAGATGATGACCTGAGCTGAGATCAAGAGGTGGATGCTTAACCAAATGACCTACCCAGGTGTCCCGATTTAAAAAAAAAAAAAAAAAATTTAAGATTTTATTTTTAAATAATCTCTGTACCCAACATGGGGCTCAAACTGACAATACTGAGATCAGAAATCACATGCCCCACCCACTAAGCCAGCCAGGTGCCCCTAAAGTGTTACATTTTTAAAAATATAAATCCTTAGGAATAAGAATGACAGATAAAAAAGTTACATATTTAAATATTTTGGACATGTTATCAGATTGCCCTTGGGAGAGGTACCATTCGATATTTTTATCTACAGTATGTATTTTATCTATAATACTTAATAATGTCAGTTTCCCCACAAGCTCTTTTAAATTTTTGCTTTGTTGATAGATAAAGAATGTCTATGAATATATTATTGTTTTCATATTTTTATTGTATGTTGGGCATCTTACTAAATTTTTTTCTTTTTCTGTATATCTTTCAAATGTCAATGATTTTTTTCTTGTTGTTTTGCACTGGTTCTAGCCTTTTCAGAATATTTGTGGTTTTCCTGAAAATGTATAACTTTCATATTGTCTTTACATGAGTACCTCCCCCGTCTTTCATTAATTAAGGCCTCTATGTCTTTTGAGAAGCAGTTTAGGGATGAGAGAAGAGATTGGGTTACCGACTGGGAACTCTTAAAACTCTCCCACTGCCTTCCCAATTTCCCCAGACTCTGCAGAGTCAGAGTTGGAGACCTTTTCTCTGTTTCTGCAGATGATATTCCAGCATCTATTTTAGCACTTTTAATTATTGGCTAACTTGTTTCTCATTTTCAGAATAGCTTAAACTCTGTAAGATTCAGGACTGCATTTTACCCTGACATTTAACACCTGCTTGCTGTGTTTTTGGTGCTTAGCAAGGTTGTGTTTATTTATTTATTTTCTGCGTGTATAGAATTAATTTTACACTTGTTACACCAAACGGCATTTTAAACACTGACATAAATTCCCTAATAAGATAAAGCAAAGACAAAAGCGTTATCTTAGAAACAACACCATCAGTCTTCAACTACTATTGCATTTGAACTTTTATAATTTGAGAGTGTATTCATGCAACAGTCTGTAGACAACTAGTTTTAACAGACAAAGAACACTTTTAAGCAGATATGACTGCCCTAAATTGTTTACTAGGGAAGAATTGTACAGACATTACCTGTATTATGTGGTGCTGGAGAGCGTTGCTCTTCACGCTGCACGGTGAGACCCACCGACAGTGCGGAGGAACTTGAGGCCCTTTTCATGGCCTTAACTCCTGCTCTCGCACCTGCACGTGTCTGTCAGCCCTCCCATGTCCCTGTGCTGGTGGACTGCTTAGGTGATGCACTGGGTGGCAGGATTTCTTTTCCTAGCCTTGTGGAGTGGACCAGTGAGGATAACCTGAGATTTTGGATGTGGAATCTTCACCAGTCCAGTAGGAAGTGAGGACTGTCAGAGCTGCACGGCGGCGGCCAGCTCACTCCAGGGCAGCCCCTGCGGCTTGGAGCCGACTTGTTGGTTCACACCGTGCGGGCTGGCCTGCCGCAGGAACTGGTGGTCTGCGGCCCAGGCCTGTCCGGTGGGCGGGGCCGGGAGCACCCGAGCACATGCCCCTGCGCCCTGACCTTGTCCTGACTGCCCTGACCGTGCCCTCGCTGGAGTGCGCAAACCTCCACTGCTTCCTCCTCCGCGGATCCAGCACAGGCTTGGAAGGGCCCATTTTGGCTTCCCAGTATGGATGGAGTGATGTTTTGATTTTCACATTTTCTGCTATCTGTACGTCTAGTGGAAGAGGAGGATGAACTTGTGTCCTTAAAGAGAGCCTGGGGCTGTTACAAAATGAGAGAATGTCATGGCCGTGTAATCTAAAATTAGTACTTATGGATTCTGTATTCTCTTTCGTAATGCATTGGTGTTTTATATATCAAATACTTAAAATGATTCAACTTTGAGTAAAATTTACTTTCCAGAGATATCTAGCATGTTTATCTTGTGCCTTTGAGTACTTTCCCAGAGATCTTTGGTATATTGGTCTCCCCATAAGAAGCACATACAGAAGTGAAAATAGCACTGACTCTGGAACACGGACTCTCCAACCTGGTTGGAATCTTGGCTTTGCCACTTACTGGCTGTGGGCCAATGGACTAGTTACTTGGCCTCTTTGTAGTACTTTACAGAATAATCTATTTCACTTAACAAGTTTATGCACAGCAAATATTTATTGAATGCTTACAGTTTGCAAGGCATTGTCCTGAGTTTGTGATTGTAAGAACCACAGTGCTTGTCTTAATGGAGTATCCCATGTGACTGTTAGGCCTTTGCCCTCCTTCCCCTGGATCTGTAGCTGATTTCCCTCCCACTTAGCAGAGCTTCCTTGACAGCCAGATCTTACTAACCTGGAGCCAGCTGGTATGCAGACTAGCCATAGTTTAAAAGAAATAGTGCATTTTTGAAAGAATAAAAATGATAAGCAGAAACATCTACATATTCTAAGTGATCTCTCATTGACTTCTGCATGGTAATCAATAAATGCTTGATATATTTATCACCTTGGTAGTCAGATGCTTTCTATTTCTAGGCATCTTTTGGCTGTTCAGACATAGAGAGGGGACAGTTGCAGAGGTTGGGTAGGGACTGGTCAGCTGTGGCACTGTGATCTTGGAGAGCAGAATCATACCTTACCCTTGTATAAGATGTTCCTTTCAGCAGAGGGAAACTAGAGAGCATACTTTTCTTAACTGTGTGCTCTTAAGGCATTTTAATTTTTTGATCAGATATTTGGGAGGGGAAGGGTAAAGGAGGAATGGAAAGATAATGCCATTTGGGCAGTCTAGGAGTTTATTTAGACTTGATGTACTTGATGGGACCCAACCTAAAATCTTTTCAGTGCTAAATTGAACTGGGGTCTAACCTTCTGGCAAACTGGGGGTTCCCTGGGGCATGGGGAAAAAGAAATACAAGGAAGCTGACAATAGGGAAAAATAATTTAACTTCTGAGTGGAGATGGCTCAACAGTGTTCTGTATGAAGCCGGGTTGACATACAGCAGTGACAGCATTGTAAAGTCTCTTAGTGGCTAGGCGTGATGACAGCAGCCTTGAAGGAGAGAGGTTACCTGGCAAAAACTTGATCAAGCTTGGTGGGGAGTTTAAACTACCTAGACTGTGCTGGGTTATTAATAAAGCTGAGACGTCAGTAGACTCAGATGGTTGCGATGCATAGGGTTTTTCCTAATAGTTGGAGGAGGGAGGGAGAGCTCAGATAAGACATAGCTTACAGTAACAATCTGTATGTGTGTTTTTCCAGGTAGTACCTTTTGACCATTTTTATCAAGCAGTTTAATGTTTTCTTTATCCACTGTAACTGTGTTGTTTTTACTGTGTTGAGTGATGCCTGTGGAATAATACATATTTCTAAGCATCATATATATCCTTAACCATACAGTACACTTGATTAAGTTTACACTCATTTTTTACTGCCATTTGTTTAATTTATATAAATTATTTGGGATAGTCTCTAATCTTTTCTCTGTACCTCTTTTCATGTTAATTTCCCTTCCTTCTTTCCCTAGTTAATTAAGATTTTTATTCTTTTTTTTTTTTTTTTAACGTTTATTTATTTTTGAGACAGAGAGAGACAGAGCATGAACGGGGGAGGGGCAGAGAGAGAGGGAGACACAGAATCAGAAACAGGCTCCAGGCTCTGAGCCATCAGCCCAGAGCCTGACGCGGGGCTCGAACTCGCGGACCACGAGATCGTGACCTGAGCTGAAGTCGGACGCTTAACCGACTGCGCCACCCAGGCGCCCCAGATTTTTATTCTTTCAATCCATACATTCTATTCTTTAAATCCTTCCTTTTCCTTGACTTCTCATGTGACTTTATTTTTCCTGACGCCTTAAATTAAAAAAAAAAAAAAATTTCTTACGATGCATTAATGCAAACTATCCGTTTGTTTCTTTTCATCCCCTCCTCCCAAATTTAAGGTGGTTTATAAAGATTCATAAACTAGTAAGAAATGCAAATTCAGATATAAAATAAAATCAGAGGCCTAATATAAAAATCTAATATTTCCTTTCAGTGGAGCACAAGTATTTCTCTAAGCTTCCTATTAGATGGTGCAAAGAAAGAAACCTAGTCAGTTTATGTCCATAACATTTAAAAGCAAACACACTTTTGTTTTAAGAACAGCACAATTCCTTGACCCTAAGATCAGAAGGAAAGTTCTCCTTTGAGGCTCTCTTTGAAACGGAAGGAGCAGTGGGCTCCTAGTTAGTAGCCTACTATGGATGCACCAGCAGATTTCATGATGCCCTTCTGTAGGCCAAACACATCAGCCAGAGTACCTCCGATAAAGGCATTAGGTGGTGGATGAATCAAAACAATCTGAGCTAGAAGAGGAAGAGATTTTGGAACAGAGTGCATATCCTTGGCCAGTCTTTCATATCTACTCTCTCAACTTTTTGTTGAGGAAGGAGATATATCTGTGCTCACATAAGTACAGAATTCCTGGCAGTAAGAAGTCTTTTTGGAATACATATGGGCTGCACTGGCTTTGCCATTCTCTTCGTTGGTACTTTTGAAAGTGGAGAAGATGGCCCTGTTCAGGAAGACTAGGCGGCCCTTCTGGCGGCCCCTCAATGTCAGGCTCCTTGGCAGGCCTGCTTCTCAGAAACTCGATTGTGCTATCATACTGGCAGGTAATGGAGTTCAAGGGAACTGACTCTTGCTAACCAAATACGGGATTGACAGGAATAGAAACAACGCTTGTCTGTGTTAACCCATCATGGGAAGTGTAGTTGCACAGTGGACTAGAATTGCCGGCCATTCAGCAGGACGTAATCTTGCTTTAGGAGAAGCCAAATTGTAATCAGAAGAGTTGCTTAACGACTCTTGGTCAAGGCCAAGGAAATTAATTAATTATGATAATGGTCATAATTCCTGCTGGCTAAGGTATATTTTGTCCTGAGCAGTGCTAAGCACATCCTGAAAATTTTTGTTTTCCAGGCTTCCCTTTCCTGTTCTTAATCCAGGCACTGTCCTCTAAGAACATTGTTTGCCACTGGCAAAGAAAACTCGGTTGAATGGTCTGCTTAAAAGGTGTTATAAATAAGGGAGAAGATTGATATTTGGTATTTGGATTGTCTGTGAGTCTCCACTCCCATGTTGTTCTTGTTTGCCATGCTGTTAAGACATAGTTCACTCTCAGATACGATAAATATGTTTATCTTCATAGTTTTCACTGCCCTGCGAGAGTAAAAAAATGTAAATAAAAGTGCTGTCCATAGGCAGCAGTTCAAGTGGTCATTTTAATGCATACGGCAGGTGTACACATGCATGATAAACTGCTCTGGTGCCTTAATGGTTGTATTTTGGCATTGTAGTCAAATTTGATACTCCCATCCCAGCCTTCCCTTTTATTTTCATTCTAGCAGGTGCTGGGAATGCTAGAAGCAGAATACGTAGCCCCTTGAAACAATATGCTTTGAAAAGTGATCACTTTAATGCAGACATGAAAGTTTCCTGTCAGCATTAAACCAGAATTTAGGAGCCTGACATGATTGAACTTGACATTAGGTAGAGGGACCAGGTGGTATTAGGACAGTTGGCTGTCTGAAAAAAGAAATTGTGTGTCAGAGTTATACTTTATGCCGTACACAAAAATGAGTTCTGGAGGGATTAAAGATTTGAATGTTTAAAAGAAAACTTGGAAAAGTACTGGGACAAAAGTAGGGATAATTTTAATTTAATATTAGGGATGGAAAGCCTTTTGACATGACACACAACTCATAAGAGGAAAAGATAGATTTCAGGGTGTAAATATGGAAGGTTCTATCTGCGAAAAGAATCTACAGATATAATGGAGTCATACAATATTGCGGGAGGAAATATTAGCCTATATGAAAGAATTAACTTTTTCTTTTTTTTTAATTTATTTAAATTTATTTTTTTAATATTTAATTTTGAGAGAGAGAGAGGGGGCGAGGAGAGAGAGACACAGTATGAACAGGGGAGGGGCAGAGAGAGAGGGAGACACTGAATCAGCAGCCGGCTCCAGGCTCTCAGCTATCGGCAAAGAGTTGGATGCGGGGCTAGAACTCACGGACCCTGAGATCATGACCTGAGCCGAAGTCAGGTGCTCAGCTGACTAAGCCACCCAGTCTCCCCAAGAATTAACTTTTTCTTAATGTATTAAATACTCTTAGACATCAAAAATAAATGACAAATATCTCAATAGAAAAATGGACAAGGCTGGGTGCCTGGGTGGCTCAGTCGGTTAAGCATCTGACTTTGGCTCAGATCATGATCTTGTGCTTTGTGGGTTCGAGCCCTTTGTCAGGCTCTGTGCTGACCGCTCAGAACCTGGAGCCTGCTTCTGACTCTGTGTCTCCCTCTCTCTCTGCCCTTCCCCCGCTCGTGCGTTCGCTCTCTCTCTCTCTCTCTCTCTCTCTCTCTCTCAAAAATAAATAAAAAACGTTAAAAAAGTTAAAAAAAAAAATGGCCAAGGGGTTCCTGGGTGTTTCAGTTGGTTAAGTGTCCAGCTCTTGATTTTGGCTCGGGTCATGAGCTCATGATTCGTGAGTTTCAAGCCTTGTTGGGCTCTGTGCTGACAGCCTGGTATCTGCTTGGGATCCTCTCTCCTCCTCTCTCTTTGCCCCTCTCCTTCTCGTGTGTTCTTAAGAGCGCTCTCTCACTCTCACTGTCTCAAAAAATAAAAACCAAAAAAGGAAAGAAAATGGTCAAAATGTATGAGTAGGCATTCACTTAGGAGTATAAACGTATGAAACCTGATTAAGATTCTCAGTTGCAAAGACAGAGCCTTCTTCAAGCCAAATAGGTAAAATAATGAAAGGATGAAGAAATTGGAAGAAGTGTGCTTTTGGTTGGTGGTGGAGAAATTAACACGGTAGTGGAAAAAAGTATAGAGTTGAAATGAATTCTGGCCATTATTTAGAGGTAATTTAGGAGTGTTTTTTTTATATACTTGGTACCTTTATTGCTTTAAAAGAGGGAAAAGTATTTAAAGTCAGGAAATAGTTAAGTAGAGAAGGGATTCCTGCCATTCCTAACTTAACATGCGGGACAACAGGTAAGTGATTTGGGTTCATGCCTTGCCTGAGCTTGTGCGGTAATTGTTAATTTGTTCCAAGATCAGTGTCTCATAGATAAGTGGAAGTCAGCTGTTGTTTTAACTCCCCTTTTCTTGTGTTCCTGCACAGACTTCTTTAATAAATGTGTCCATGTCCTGATGAAGGTACTGTTTTGTGGTAGTTTAAAGCCCTTCCCAGGTTTTTCATTATGTTTGTTTATGGGAACTTCCATTCTGATTCAGAACTCAACTCTGGGACTTTTGAGTTAGGAGACTACTTGTTTCGTAATGAAACTGTCACCCAGGAGATAGCAGTAAACCAGCTCTCCTCCTTCTCCCCTCTTTCACTCACCTGCTTCTCATTGGCCAGTGGAAAGCAATAGCCTTAGTGGAGCCATCTCTTCTGTTATAACCTATTTGTCTTCTTACAGGCCTGACTCCAAATGGTCTACAGAATCTTTTCTGTTAGTGCCAGGCGAAATAATGAAATATTTTGTTTGAAAAGGAGTCAGAGATCCCCTTGCCTTCTAGGTACTTCTGGGTTGTAAACGTACTGATAGTCAGCAAAGCTAATTGAGCAGGTGAAGTGATGCTGTTACAAGAATTGTAAAGCAAAATTTGCTGTGGGTAAATAACAGCAAGGTTTGTTGCTTCAGCTGAAAAATTAAATAACAACCGTAGTTGGTGGCGTTAGCTCAAGATAGAATGGTCTGGGCTGTATAAAATGACAGTTGATCAGGTTTGTTTTTAGCTCATGTGCCAGTCACTCTTCCTGTGGATTATCTCATTTAATCCTCACCTCAACACTACGATACACATACTGTTATCTGTATTTTGTAGATGTGGAAACCAAAGCACGGGGAAGTTCTGTCATTTCCCAAAGTTAATGTAACTGGGAAGCGTTGAATTTAGTTTAAAATGACTTAAGTGTATTGATTCCAGTTTTCAGTTAACTTTAGTTGACTTCCATATTTGATGGGTTAGGAAAGACAGTTGTAGCAGAAATTCTTTTTTTATAGCAGTCAATTGCTTTTTTCAAGATCTGAAAATGAAGCTATCTGTTGGGTGTTAAAATATTTTTAGGGATAATTATGTGTTTAAGTGCTACTTGCTCCTTTGCACTTCTAGGAAGTATTGTGGATGTTAACTGTGGATGAACCAGTGAGCACCAGCTTTAATACTTTTTGTTTTGGGCGTTGAGGTGTCAAGACTGAGTGGTCCAGCGTGTCTAGTGACAGAGTAAATGCCATGAATGCAACTTTCAGCATTACAGCGACAGAAGAGAAACCATCGGACGTGGACATCTTTGGGAAGATTTGTGTGCCATTGCTCTGGTCTGGACCTCTTCGAAGAGGTTCTTGCCCTTGATAATTCTGAAAGACCGTTAAAGCTGGTATTTGAAAAACAGATGAAAAGCTGATGATGTAAGGACCCAGATCAAAGAAAGATTCTTGTTTTAAATTTTTTTTTTTTAACGCTTATTTATTTTAGAGAGAGGCATAGACACAGAGCACAAGTAGGGGGTAGAGGAAGAGAGAGATGGAGTCACAGAATCCGAAGTAGGCTCCAGGCTCTGAGCTGTCAGCACATAGCCCGACGCGGGGCTCGAACTCAGGAGCTACGAGATCATGACCTGAGCCAAAGTCAGACGTTAACCGACTGAGCCACCCAGGTGCCCCCATCACAGAAAGATTCTAAGATGAACTTTCTTCCGCGGGTGACGTGCTGAAACAGTAAATGCTTGAGTCCATCTCACAAGATGGTCTAATCTATAGAATTGACTAGATTTTGTGCTGAAATGGATGAGAAACTGGATGTTTTTTTCCACAGCTTAACTTTGACCTATATACCCTTGATGTAAAATTAATCCATATCAGGAGCCACAACTTAACTGACTTAAATGGACTCAACTCTTGAGATTTGGAATTGTTACTTGTTTTTATTAGCAAAGTAACAAAAAAAATGAAAAAAACCTTCGTGAGTTTGTAATAATTTTTTGGCTATGAAATGACACTTCAGATTTATGATATCTGCTTTTAGTAGAATAAATATTTTATCTGTACATGAATAAAAATTCAGAAAATGGTGGTATATCATACTTATTCATATGTAAACGTATGAGTATATTCTCTTTCTCTGTCATTCCTTAGTCTCCCAAAGTGAATTCTTTCTTTTTGACTCAGTTGAATTTTGAGGAAATGTCTCCTAGTGGAGGCAGGATCTGTTATTCTTTAGTGCCTCTATATAACTGCTTCTGATCGCCTGCTTCTGCCTTCAGATCTATTTCATGTTTTAACTTGGGGCATCATTGCATGGTAATTAAGAATACTGGCCCAGCCATCTAACAAACTGATGTTTGAATACCTGCCCGGTAACTTTCTTCCTTCAGCAAATATTTCAGTGCTACTATGTGTCAGATATTATTTTAGGTACTGAGAGAAACCTAGGCTCTAAGAACTTCACTGTAAAAATCCTTCCTTACATAGCTGTGTATAGGATTAAATATGATAATGCACATAAATTGCTGAGCACATTGCCTAGAAATTGAAACCTATAAATTTTTCCCACCCCAGAAGTTTTTTTTATTTAAAAAAAAATTTTTTTTTTCACATTCATTTATTTTTGAGAGACAGAGCACAAGTGGGGGAGGGGCAGAGAGAGAAGGAGACACAGAATCTGAAGCAGGCTCCAGGTTCTGAGCTGTCAGCACAGAGCCCCATGTGGGGCTTGAACCCACACACCGTGAGATCATGACCTGAGCTGAAGTCAGACGCCCAACCGACTGAGCCACCCAGGCACCCCAAGAACCTGTAAGTTTATAGAAGCTCTTTCTTCGTATTATTTTCAAATTTTTTGATGATTTGGAACCTCATGGTAAAAATGCAAGTGTAAACAAATGCTCTAAGTTTTAATGTGTCATACAAAGTTACAAACACACAAAGCAAATGATTATCCATATTTAAAAAGGCTCCTTTGATTTTAAGATGTCAAAAGATAAGCAATAAACTGTGGAAGACTACATTTATTGAGATCAAATAAAACCACAAAGTCAACACCATGTTATGTAATTTTTATTCTTTGCAAAGTAGATTTTAATTTTACTCTTAAGGTCTACATCTCAGACTTTGAGCTCCATGAGGATAGGAGCGAAGTTTTGTTAATCTCAGTACCTCATTTTAGCTTCTAGTAGATAATTGAGTAAATATTCATTAAACAATTTTCTTGAATTAGTTTCAGGATTGACATTCCTCCTTTTTCCATGTCCCATGTAATTAGCATCATGTCCACCACCACAAACATTGATAGGGGCGCCTGGGTGGCTCAGTCAAGCGTCTGACTCTTGATCTCAGCTCAGGTCTTGATCTCAGCTCAGGTCTTGATCTCAGGGTTGTGAGTTCAAGCCCCGCATTGGGCTCTGCACTGGGCGTGGAGCCTACTCAAAAAACAAACAAAAAAACAAACCATACTAATAGGCACAGTAGAAGACACAGATCTTAACAGCCATCATGTAGAACCATTTCTTCTTTTGCCCTCTTATCCATATGTGCCCTCTGTAACTGACCCAGAGTATAGTCTCTCTGGGTCGGTCCATGTTCTAAATCACATTGCCAATTTCCTATTCATACTGGCTCTGAAAATCCTGAACACTGAGTCTCATGTAGCAAAAGCCCTTTCTCTGCTCGGCTTACTGAAGTGAAGGGCTGGGGAGTGTGACAATATGGGCTCTGGTTTGGAATTGGGAATAGTTCTTAGGTTGGAGGATAGCATGTAAAGGAAGAGGGAGAGATTTTGTGGGTCAGAAATCTGGGCGCAGCTTAGCTGAACCCTCTGCTTCAGTTTCTCAAAAGGCTGCAGTCAGGTGTTGGCCAGAACTGGGACCCTTGAAAACCCTGTGGGCTAGGTGTCTAGCCCTGTCCCCCTATAACTTTGGACTCCCCCAAAACTTAACTATGGTAAGTCTACTTGTTGACTAGGAGCCTTACTGATAGGTATAAACAGTTGATTTGCATACATTTTATATATGTGTTATATACTGTATTTTCCGAATAAAGTAAGCTAGAGATAAGAAAAAGTTAAGAAAATCATAAGGAAGAGAAAACAGATTTACAGTACTGTACATGTATGTATTTATTGAGAAAAATCCACATGTAGGTGGGCCAGGCTAGGGAATAGCGATGTTTCGCAGCCTGGTGGCCTTGGCTCGGCAGGGCAGCTGGAGGGTGGCCTGTGGCAATAGGGGCCTGGAGGCACCCTACAGCTACCCCTTCTGCCTGGAGGTATATACCACTAGCCCACGGCCATCGGCAGCTTCGGCCACACGTGAGTGTGCCGGCTGCTGGGAGGCTTCAGGCTGGGTGCTGCCGTCTGGCATCTGGGGCTTGACATCTTGCTGGGAGTAGTTCAGGTCCCGGCTGCCCTGACCCATTGCGAGGACTGGGGTGGGGACTGGGGATCCCCTGCCCCGCGTAAACCTGCTTCTGGGCATGTGCTTCTCTGCTTTAGCCTTGCCTCCTGCCCACCAGACCCCAGGCTCCACCGATCACTCACTTAGCACGGAGGAGCCCCAGGAGCTGCTGATGGCCTCCCCAGTACTCAGAGGGCAGCAGGTGTAACCCCTGTGCCAGTCGCCTTTAATTCAGTCCTGCGGAGACTAGCGTGGGCAGTTGTAAATAAATGCCTTGTGGATTTTGCTGGTCAACTCTTAAAAGAAAAATCCAAAAATAAATGGACCTGCCCACTTCAAAGCCATGTTGTTCAAGGGTCAAGAAGGTATTAGGAATCAGTCTGTATACCCTAACCATAGCAGTGATCTTCCATCCCTTTTGTTAGAAGTAAATTACTTTGTCCAGCCCACACTCAAGGGGAGGAGGAGGCTGCACAAAGGCACCGAGACTAAGACCTGGCTTAGAAACCTGAAACCTGCCTCCCACAGGACCTTCAGTGATTTTTAAGAGTATGAAGGGGCCCTGAGATAAAGTTAGACAACTGCTAATCTAAACATATTAAATTAGTGGAATATGTGTGGGAATCAATCCCATCCCTGAAAAGGTGTTTTTCTAGAGTAAGACCTTGGGCCTGTGGAGTGAAAATGAAATGACGAAAGCCCCTGATTTTTGTGGACTTCATTTTCTGAAGAGGGAGATCTTAATATTATGTATTACATAGCCATTTTCCATCAGCATCTTTTAGGAAATGACACAAACATGACAGGAAGAATAGCAAATGTTGTGAAAGCCAGAACATCTGAATCGTCTCCTAGCTGCTGTGAGAACACAAAGCACAATTTTGTCCTCGTCATTTTAACTTCATGTCATTAGTAGGAAGAAAGAATGCAGGTACTTAGGGTGCCTGATTGAGAGATGGAAAAATAGCATTAACTAACATTTGTTATTATCCTGTGGGACCTGAGAAGCCCGAATGCATGGTTTCTTGTCCACATTGTGAAAAGGTTCCGCTACTCATTTTGCCACCGTTTACTTCTGTGGTCTTAATATCATTGGGCAAAAATTTCTTTATCTGTAAAATGCAGCCATGGATTAGATGATGAAGGTTCTGTCTTCAGAATTTCTTAAGATGGCCTGCGCTGGGGGAAGGAAAATGAGCGGTCGCAGCTTTGGTAAGGGGTGGCTTCAGGCAGAACTTCAGTGCATGACGTTTGTCTTCAGTGTCTTTTCTGCCATCCCTCCTTTATCGTTCCTGTTACTTTTTTCTCCCTTAGATGGAACCCACTCAAATAAATATAGTAAGGCTATTCATTTTGCTACAGTATTTACTTAAGCCCTTCATATCATAAAATAGATTACCGGATTTTGATCACAGGTCTTCGTGTCCAGATTTTCTTTAGCTTTAATGCCTATAGTTTAGAGAGGCCTGGGAGAAAAGACTAAGAACGTACTCTTCCAAGAGCCAAGTCAAACTTTCTTTTTTTAAGGGTCTTTATATGTATGTTACCCTTTAGGAAACTCCAGAACTCCGTTCTCAAAGAGAAGGAGTTTGGGGTAATAATTTTTAAAATGGTTGTTAAAATGTTGAAATCCATTATATGACCCAAATAATTTACAAAAACTGTGATAAGATTTTATTGTAAAATTGTTTATATCAGTCATTTAGTCTGGGCAAGAAGCTGTATTTTTCATACCCATTACTTTCTAAATGGCAAGATAAAGTAATACTTTTGGAAGCCTACATTTATCTTTGCTTACAAATATGTAATTGAGAAGAATGTCAGCTAAGCCGTATTATCAATATTTAAGATTTACATATAAAAGCAGAAGTAATATAGATATATGCATACTATAGCATTAGAAAATTTGAAAGGTTTCAGCATTTGATATTGGAAACATTTATTTTATTATTCTTTTCTTTAAGTTTGTTTTTGTTTTGTTTTGTTTTGTTTTTATAATCTCCACCCCCATTGTGGGGCTTGAATTTACGACTCTGACATCAAGAGTTGCATGCTGTTCTTTTTTTTTTTTTAAGTTCTTTTTTTTTTTTTTTTCTTAAGTTTATCTGGAGAGAGAGGGAGAGAGAGAGAATCCTCTCTCTCTGTCAGCTGTCAGTGCAGAGCCTGATGCGGGTCTTGAACACAAGATTGTGACCTGAGCTGAAATCAAGAGTCGGACCAGCTGAGCCGCCCAGGTGCCCCAAGAGTCTCATGCTCTTCTGACAGAGCCAGCCAGGCACCCCTGGAAAGATACTTTTTAGACGTTTCAGGGTTTGCCTGCCTGGCTTGGTAGGTAGAGCATGTGACTCTTGGTCTCCAGGTTGTAAGTTCGAGCCCACGTTGGGTGTAGAGGTTACTTAAAAATAAGATCTTAAAAATGTTTCGGATTACAAAATATAGTTAGATTTTTGGTTCAGGAAGGTCCTCCAATGACATTACTAATAATGTACCTCAGTTATTGCAAAGGACAGACAACTTTGTGTGTCCCTCTTTGGCTTTTCCCAAGTTTATATCTACTTTCTAGAGTATATGCAAGAAAATCTGTGTTTTTGCAAATATATAAAGTAAGGCAACAAAAGCAGTTGAGAAATTGTAGAGAAGCTGGTCTCAGTTTGGTCAGGCCTTCAGTTCTGGAGATTTGCCAACATGGAGGTATAGGGACAGCAGAAATGGTAGGCAGTGGTACAGTAAGAACTCAGGAAATGACCAGAATACTGAATTTTAGATACCAACACTAGGTTTAGTGAGTTACTTTACTTCTTATACTTTCAAAATTTAAGGGTAATACAGTTACAACAATTGAGCCCTCTGTTAGATTTCTTGTGGAGAGTGTTGTCGTCCTTAAGTCATTTTGTATCCTTTTCATGAAGACCCATCTAAGAAATATCTTTCAGATCCTAAATATCTGAAAAAAGTCTTGTTTTTCTGGAGGAATTGAATGCTGCTGTGCCCTGACTCCTGCCCTCCCAAAGCAAAGTTCAGAACATTTTCTTCTTGGCTTTAGCCAGTAGGATTCTTAGTGCCAAATTATGCTTTAGTTTAATAACTTTACATATTTACATTCTAATTTTATGCTTGTTTTAATCTTCTACTCCTTTTTAATTTCCTTATTTCTGTGTGTTTTACTTTTTTCTTTGCTTAAAAATTTTTGGGTGAGGTTGTTCTTAAAACAAAGAATTCTCAGCCTCACAAATAATCAAATGGTAAAATTGTAGCAACATTGAGAAACATTTTAAATCATATTATTAGAAATGAAACTAATTATGAAAGTGAACTGGACGCTTTCATATGTGGAAGTGAAAATCTATACAGTCTCTTTGTAAAGCCTTAAAATATCCATATATTTTGATCCAGTGATTTAACCTCTTGAAAATATCCTAAGGAAATGCCCTAAGTTTGGGAAAGGTTTTATGCACAAAAGTGTTTATATCTCCTCCTTTATTTAAAAAAGGTAAAATTTAGAAACCACCGAAATGGAAGTGTTAAGTAAACTATTATGTATCTACTTGATGGAAAGAGTAATACCGTTTTTAAAAACCACCAAACAGAATCATGCCGGCTAGCATTAATTAGGCATCTTACTGTGTGCCAGGAGCGTGCTAAGTGCTTTCTCTTTTCATCCACACCACAACCTTATGAGGATAGGTACTCTGTTTCATACACAAGGAAACAGTCTCGGGGAGCTGGAATAACTTGTCTGGGACCACCCAGCTACTGGGTGGGAGAGCCAGGGTCCAAATCCTGGAGTCTGATTTCTGTAGCTGTACTTGGATCCACTTCTCATGGTACCTCCTTATGAGATGAGTCGTAGAGGGAGCGAAGCCTAAAATTTATTTAATAAAGAATAAGTAGAGGAGTGCCTCTGGACATCCGACTTCGGTTAAACATCTGAGTTCAGCTCCAGTCATGATCTTGCGGTTTGTGAGTTCGAGACCCACCTCCGGCTCTCTGCTGTCAGTGTGGAACCAGCTTCGGATCCTCTGTCCGCATCTGTCTCCCCTTCCCCTACTTGCACATGCACGCGCGAGCACACACACACACACACACACACACACTCTCTCTCTCTCTCTCTCAAAAATAAATATTTAAAAAGATTTATATAAAAAAATGAATGAATAGAAGATAATATCTATAATTTTTAGATCTGGAAGGGATTTGAAGCCCCTAAGCTCCTCCTCCCCCATTTAGAGAGGAGTTAAGTTACCTGGCCAAGATCTTAGAGTTAAAAAGAGACTCTCAATTTCAGATTTCCAAGTAAACTGTGTTTGCTTTTATACAGTGGGTTTTTAAAAAATTGAAATTTAGTGATTCCTGTATCTCTTAGCACTGTATGGAAGACAGGAAGACTATATCCTTTATTTTCCTTCTGCTTTTATGTTGATAATTTCTTCCATCAGAGTTTTGTCTGTTTCTCATAGGCTGATAGAAATGAGGTGTTGCTATTTTTTAAAACAATGATATGTTTATAACTTTAATTGCCGTGAAAGGCATAAGTAAATTGATAACTCTGAACAGTGGTGCTTTAACTTTATTGCCAAATGTAAGTTTGTAAGTAAGTCAGGTTATATACATTATTCAATTTTTCTATCCCCAAATTTTAAAATGAGTTTGGATTTATAAAGGACCTTTAGAAACAGGGCATAAATTTTCATCATTGCCCAAATTTCCTTTTCTCACATTTCCCTCTTTCAGGTTTTCTCTTCTTCTTGCCCTCTTTTCATTTATTATTTCAGAATTTTTGAGAATACTGCATGTCCAATTGAATTTCAGTTTGAACTATGTGGTACATATTAGGCTTCTGTTTTCTTAGTAGTTGGAACATGGAATTTTTTTTTTTAAGTTCTCTTTTTTCCTGCCCAAAATATGATGATCTGGTATACATGCTCTGCCATACTGTTAACCTCTGGGTAGTAATTCTGTTGTTGGTCAGTAGTGTAAGTGTAAGAAGTCTCTAAGACTTATTATATAAAATAAATATAAAATGGAAAAGAAAAGGAAAAATAGCTTGGCTTTGATACATGTTTCATATGCATACGTTGAAAAGATGTTCTGAAAAGTTAGCTTGAACAAAAAGTGCAGGTAGAGTAATTATACCATACAGTGAAACCACCCATACTTTGAATGTCATATACATTTTGCGCCTTCAGTTTTCTTTTTCTTTCTTTTCCTTTCTTTCTCTTTCTTTCCTTCCTTCCTTCCTTCCTTCCTTCCTTCCTTCCTTCCTCCCTCCCTCCCTCCCTCCCTCCCTCCCTCCCTCCCTCCCTCTCTCTCTCTCTCTCTCTCTCTCTCTGTCTCTTTAGGTTTATGCAGAGACAGAAATGGACACTAGTCAGTTTGTGATCATCAGTGAGGGGGAAGTGTCAATTTCTGGTAATAGAATGATCTGTGGTTTAGGAAAAGATGTGTGCTTGGGAGTTAAATATTCTGCTTTACAAAGTAGATAACAGTTTTACTTCTTTTAAGCTGTTACCAGATTTATTTTGGAAGGAGTTACTTGAGTAATGTGTATGCATATTCTGAATTTGGAAGCATTGCAGAAGTATGTGTGTGGTAATTCTTTGGGGTACAGTAGTGCTCTTTAAGGGCTCAGGGGGTAGTTACATTTTTTAACTTTAGAGTTTAACTGCAGCACATTTTATAAATGAGAGATACTAAGTAGACAACTTGTTTGCTTTCTTGCATAAAATAGTTATTTGATGAATGTAAGGGGAAGGAAGCAAAAATAATACAAAAACAGGGAGGGGGATAAAACATAAGAGACTCTTAAATATGGAGAACAAACAGGGTTGCTGGAGGGATTGTGGGAGGGGGGGATGGGCTAAATGGGTCAGGGCATTAAGGGATCTACTCTTGAAATCATTGTTGCACTATATGCTAACTTGGAAGTAAATTAAAAAGAAAGAAAGAAAGAACGATCATCTGAGACTAGAAGAACTGATTTATTAATTTATTTTAACCTTTATTGTTACCCATTAAGTGTGATGGTATACTGATTTACATAACATCACTTATTCTTTTTTTTTTTACTATGCAACTTTATTTTTTATTTTTATTTTTTTTTAATATATGAAATTTATTGTCAAATTGGTTTCCATACAACACCCAGTGCTCATCCCAAAAGATGCCCTCTTCAATGCCCATCACCTACCCTCCCCTCCCTCCCACCCCCCCATCAACCCTCAGTTTGTTCTCAGTTCTTAAGAGTCTCTTATGCTTTGGCTCTCTCCCACTCTAACCTCTTTTTTTTTTTTTCCTTTCCCTCCCCCATGGGTTTCTGTTAAGTTTCTCAGGATCCACATAAGAGTGAACACATATGGTATCTGTCTTTCTCTGTATGGCTTATTTCACTTAGCATCACGCTCTCCAGTTCCATCCACGTTGCTACAAAGGGCCATATTTCATTCTTTCTCATTGCCACGTAGTACTCCATTGTGTATATAAACCACAATTTCTTTATCCATTCATCAGTTGCATACATCACTTATTCTTAAACCCCCTGAAGTTTAATCAGAAAAGATCACTCTTGGGGTGCTTGGACGGCTCAGTCGGTTAAGCGTGCGACTTCAGCTCAGATCATGATCTCCCGATACATGAGTTCCAGCCCCATGTCAGGCTCTGTGCTGACAGCTCAGAGCCTGGACCCTCCTTTGAATTCTGTGTCTCCCTCTCTCTCTCTCTCTCTCTCTCTCTCTCTCTCTCTCTCTCTCTCTCTCTGCCCCTCCCCCGCTCATGCTCTGTCTCTCAAAAATGAATAAATGTTCAAAAAATTTTAGAAAAGATAGCTCTCATCCTGGAAGAACTCGCAATTCAGTTTTGGGGAAGGGGGAGACAGATGAATTGATGAAAAGTATAATACCCTGTGATAAATACTGTGAGAACGTAAACCTAGTGTGCTGTGCAAGAATAGAAGAGATTCATTTAACCCAGGTATTTAGCAGGGAGGAGGGAGAAGAGCCAGAGAAGACTTGTCAAAGAAGACCCAGAAGGCTGGTAGGGATTAAGTTGAGAGTATGGGGGTCAGGGAAGTCCAGTACATTCTCTGTAGTGGACTGAACACAAGAGCATTTAAATAGCATGCTAAGTTTTTATCCAGAATGATAGCTGACATTTAATATAGTGCATATCGTGTGCCAGCCACCATTCCAACTACGTGGTGTGTATTAACTCCTCCCATTTAAACAACAACCCTATTATGTAGGTATTAGAATTATCCCCATTTTACAGATGAAGAAACCGAAGCAAGGATGCAATACCTTGTCTAGGAAACAATGTGGCTAGGAAGTGGTAGCTCCAGAATTCAAACCCAGTCTGTCTCATTTCGGTTTGAGCTTTTACTATGCAAGAACTAAAACTCTGGGTTGCATTGGAGATAAACCCTTTCAATTAACTTGTATTACTGAAGCAAATATGTTATTTTCGTAAAATGTGAAACCATGGATTCTTCCCATTTGTTCTGCTTCTGGAGGAACGTTGGGCCTCTTCATCTTCTTGCTTCCAAACTTCCTCCAGTTACCAGCCCTCTTATACCTCAGCATGATCCAATTTCTTTGTTTCTGTTCCCTCTGCATACCAGCCTTTCCTTATCTCCAAACATCGTTGAACATAATGCAAACTCCTAAACTCCCTTCTTCTGCTATATGCCTTTAATTCCCTCCTCAGCCCATTGAAATCTGGGTTCTAAAGAGGGATTCATGAGGAAACTTGCTGGATTGTGGAGGACCAGTCTGTAGAGCTGTGCTATTTTTAATTTCTCTAACCGTGCTTGGAAACCCAAGGCATATGAATGGAGAACGCAGGTGGGATCCTCCGGGATTGGGGGCTTTGTTGGGATGTACAGCAGACGGACAAGGAAGCAAGGGGGTAGAAAAGATTGACCAGAAAGTCATTAATGGGCATTGTGGTTTCAGTGGAATTGAGATGGAATTGAAGAAAGGAGCAAATTGATGGTCTGGGGGAAAATGGAGGCCAGGAGGTGTGCCTAACTTACTGGATGAGAAGGGTAGGTCTTTAATGGGATTAAGGGAGTGACAGATCCAGGAGGAGTGGAGTTGTATTGGGAGAGTTTAAGGTATTAGAAGAGGAAGAGTTCTAGGTGATGATGGGTTCAAGATCCGGCCATTGGTGTGAGTGACTGAAGGGACAGTCATTAGAGTGGAGGATGCTGGTCCCCTAGGGTGAGGAGGGGCCTTATATGTACAGTGAGCACTGTGGTGAGCCAAAGAAAGAAAGAATGCAGAATTTGCAAAATGCCCTTTATTATCTCTGTTGCTTGCTGTTAGATGGTAGATACTCATTTTATTAACAGGGATGTGTTTACCTTTGTAATTGACATTTTATTCTTGTTTGCATAGAGTAATGAATGCAAAGGCTTCACAGAAAAGGAACGTTATTTGTCTGATCAGATTCTTGTATGTGTCTTCTTTTTGGTATATTTCCTAGCGTAAGTACTCATGTTAGCAGGATTTTGACCTTATCTGTCATTCTGGGCAGTCTGTTCTGGCATTTTCTTTCCAGAAATCAAAGAGGAGAAAAGGATGTGAGGTGAAGACGTGGATGTATACACATCTTTCCTTCAGAATGTTTGAAAGTTTGGGGGAATGTCCACCCGAGTCAGATAGAAAGAAAGCAGTAATCATGGCTTGGGAAATAATTGTTGTCTTCCTTTTGTTGTTCTTGCTTGGTTTGTTTTAATTGTGTACAGTTAGAATGTTGTAGGTGCTTCTCAGGATTTGGATTATGGTGTTTAAATTTTAGGTAAAAACGGAAAATGATGCTTCATAGTACAGTGTTTTTAATCTTTGAGGATGTCACCACAGGAACATCAGGGGAAAAAATGTAATCTTATGTTTGAGAGAATTAGCTTATTGTTAGCCTTCCCCTAAAAGGGTACTACTTTGGAGCTAAACATTGATGAGCACAAACAACAAAGGTGGTGGTACAGTCTGTTGGTTTTCTACGAACTTCGGCGTAACTATCTTTAGTGGAATCTGGAAGCCCCCTGCCCCCGCCACCTTTTTTTTTTTTTTTTTTTTTTTTTAAATCAACAGAGTGGATCAAACTGACTCTAAAAAAATGGTTTCTAGTAATCTCATGAACAGAGGAAATCTAAGTGCCTGGAATATATTACATACTTCAGTATTCTGGGGTACTAGAGCATTATCTAAAAAATATATTTTAATAACATCCGGTCTCCTTCTATTGTAAGTTATTTTATTTCTTCAAATTTTGTTACCTTCCTTAGTTATGTGCAGCTTAGATTAGATTAAAAATGAATACACATACACAGACTTATTTTGCTAGGATTGTAAAAGTAAATTAATATGTTATTTTAGTAGTTTCCAAATCGTGTTCCTCAAGGGATCAGTAAAGATTTAACCGACAACCAACTAGTTTCAGATAATAATAGTGAGATCTATGTGTGTGTGATAGAGACAGGTATAAGAAAGTCTCATGAGCAGACTGTGAGGTTTTAGCTTTCACAGTAATCTGAAATTCATTTGTACCTTAGTAAATTAGGGCCAATATTTATCAGTATTTTCCTGATTATGGAGAGAAATAGAGTTTAGAGAGAGAGTTTCAATATTTTAGTGAGAAGTTTTCCTTTTGATTTTCTTTCCTGTTCTCTCCATCTCACGTACTAGGAAAATAGCATTTTTCCATTAAAAGATCATATTTCTTAGTGGCGCCTGGGTGGCTCAGTCAGTTGAGCCACTCTTGATTTCTGCTTAGGTCATGATCTCAGGGTTGTGGGATCGATCCCCACATCTGGCTCTGCACTGAGTGTGGAGCCTGCTTAGGATTCTCTCCGTCCCTCTCTCTCTGCCCTTCCCCTGCTCTATTTCTCTCTCACTTTAAAAATAGATGAATAAACTTAAAAAAAAAAAAAAGTCATGCTTTTTAGAAATTCTCCTGGTTTGACAGCCTGAGCTTGTTCTGACTCTAGGTTATTTCCTGCTTGACATAGTAAGCTTTGCAAAATGAGTGAAAACACCATTGTCATTTTTGTCATCACTGACTATATGTTGTGACAGGCTTCATGATGCATAATGTAAAATAATTATCCATATTTTGCCATTAAGAGACAATGATGAGAAGATAGGATGTAAGATAACATTAAAATTTTGTTTTTTCTTTATATGTGGATTATTTTAGTCAAATGTGTTTCTTTTCTAAGGGTCGGCAGTTTTCTCCAGGTTGTTAAATGTGTTTTCTTATCTTTTTATGTCCTAAAAGGATCCCTTTGGATGCTTCTACAAATAAAGGCCATCCTATTTGCTATTAGGATTATCTGAACAGACCTCTGGAGAGACTATATTTAGAACCAGTAGTTCAGGTTTCATGTGTTATGTCTTTGCAAATGAGGAGCAGCACAGATGTTTGCAGTTTCTTCTAGAATATGCCTACAAAACAGTAGTCCCCACCAGTTTCTCCCTGAAAGATTTGAAGAATTCAAGTGTGCTTTTCCAAAGTGCTGTCCAAACTTAATTCCTGTATAGTTTTACAAATTGGAGAGGGCCATGCAGGAATTGCTAATACGAAGTTTTGTAGGGGGTCCTAGGATCCCTAATCTATTTTCAGTGTTAATTTTTTCTCACTGTGAAGGCGAACTAGCACCATAAGAAACTCCATTGTTGATCGTTTGAGAGCACAAACCAGATAATTATCTATATTCTGTATAATTGTGTAGTTAAATTAGAGCTTTTATTAGATTTGGTTTTTTACTTTTTTGCAAACTCCCAAACCCAAGAATGTTCATAACTGAGCCACAAGTGGCCAAATGAATCAAAGCATTTGTGGCCAATAGAAAAGGTTAGGAAAGAATTCTTTCAAAGTATAACTGCATTTGATAGTTTCTTGCTCACAGCAGTGTCAGGTTAACATGGATGACTATAGCTCTCATTCTGATGTGTGATGACACTAGGGGAAAAAAAGCATGTATTCCTCTAGGATAGCATTTCTAATATTTCTCTTGCCAAAGACTGCCGGCTGGCATTTTGCCAGGAGCTTTGGGTATTGACTGATTTATGTATACATTTAATTCAGATTTACATAATCTAATTGGACCATTGGGTTTTTAAAAAATGGCCTTGTTTTATTGCAGTACAGTGTTCATTACAATGCATATGTATACGTATATATACACATAAATATATATGTATATATACATATATACACACATTCATACATACATATATATGTATATATTTTTATATACGTATGTATATATATGTATATATATGTACATATGTTTATATATATGTATATATATATATTTTTTTCTTTTTGAGAGATAGCAGGGGGGTGCAGAGAGAGAGAGAATCCCAGGCAGGCTCCACAGTGTCAGTGTGGAGCCCATTGCGGGCCTTGAACTCACAAATTGTGAGATCGTGACCTGAGCCAAAATCAAGAGTCAGATGCTTAACCCACTGAGCCACCCAGGCGCCCCAGAAAATATTTATTAAATGGGATTTGACGTAGGGGTAATTCTGTTTCCTTGAGTGTTACCTAAGTATAATTCATACCAGAGCTGTGTTCCCTATGTATCTCGGTTCTTGCAGCATAAAAAGCTAATGCAGAAGACAGTATTAGTTTTATTCGTCATTAAAAAGCAGCAAGTACTCATAAGCATAAAGGACCTTGAAGCTAGAGTCAGAAACATTTGTCCTCAGCTTGAGCAGTTGAACATATAAGATAACATTCTGTTCTTGATTATCAAGAGTGTTCAGGTAAAAGGTGTTCAGGTAACTTCTTCATCTGTTTCTTTCTCCATCCCCCTCACCCAGTGTATAAAAATTTATTTAGTTGGAATGCCTAGAAATGGTATGTTGTGGTTTATTTTCTTCCGCTGGGTGATTTTTGGTAACTATAGTTCACAGCAGTGTGTAAGACTTACATTCCATAACATTTATTGGTTCCCTATGGCCAGGAACAGTCTGAAGAACTGGATATATTTAATAGAGATTGTTTTCCTTAAGTAGATTATCATCTATAAGTGGTTTTTACCTGGAGAGGGGGAGCAGGTAACATTAATCTTGAAGCTCTTTCACAGTATACATGCCTGGGCCCTAATTCTGGTTTAGTATGTTTAGTGTGGTGTAGGTTCAGGCATCTGTTCTTTACAGAGCTTTTCAGATGATCCTAAAGCATGTTTGCTTTTGAGAATCGTATTTACCTGCAAATAGCTGAGTGCAATAAAGTGTTATAGGTGCTGTGAGAGATAACTGTATTGGGTATAGTGAGGACACAAAGAAAGAGAAGTTTTATTTAGCAGGTACCTCAGGAAAGGTTTCATAAAAGTAGACACACCTTAGCTGAATCTTGTTCTCCCAGGTGTTTTAGAGTAGGGGGAGCCCCTTGAATCCAAGAGTAGCCCAGGTAAATTTCCGTATGGAGAACAATGTCAACAAAAGGACAGGTAAGAAACAGCTTATTAAATATTGGAAATTGTAGTAGTTGGCATGATTGAACCATAAGGGGAAGGTGGTCAAAAATGAGATGGTTTTTATGTGGCCAGAAACAAGGAGATGTAAGAAAGTATAAAAAGAGAAAAAAAAGAAAACCAGTATAAAGTAGGGAGAATAAGATTAGACTTGAACTTCAGAAAAATACAGGTGACAGTATGGAGCATGGATCAGAGCAGTAAGACTGGAGGCGGGGCGAGGAGTTAGGTACAGTCACAGTAACTGGGCCAGAGCGATGGAGAAGAGGCCTCCACTAAGGGGAAGGGACTTGCTAGCAGGTGGGGAGGAAGAAGATTGGAGAAAAGAGGCCAGGGAGGTGGAATCTTTGAGAATTGTGACTGATCAGATTTAGGAGATGAGGAAAAGTGATTTTTCACTTATGTGGATGGAGAGTGTGGACGATGTGCCACATATCAAGGTGAAGGTTTAAAGGGGGGGTTGGGTTTTGGAAGAAGATAGTGGGGTGGAGCGACAGCTGATGGGGGAGGGAAATGGGGAGGGAAATGGGATCGGGGCCTGAGATTTACCTTGGGGAGGAGAGGTGTAAAGAACATCTGTTTTGCTTGGAGGGTCTTCCTCCTTCCTACTTTTAGTCCCCGCCTAATGGGTGGTGCTAACGTTGCTCAGCAGTTAGGATTGTGTTCCCCCAGGCAAGCTCAGTTTCTCGAGTGAAGCCAACCACAGCTTTTTTTTTTTTTTTTCTTCTTCCTTTCTTGAGCCGTGGGAGAAAGTATCCTGACTTAAACCCAGGCTGATAAAAGGCAAGAATGGCTGCAGTTACGTGGCTACCAGGTGAAGCCCAGGAATAAAGTCAGAAATAAGAGAGACAAGTTGGGAGAGAGTGAGGGAGGGGAGGGAGAGAGAAGAGAGTGAGAGAGAAAGAGAAATCAGGCTGGAAGATACTGCTTGAGTGTTGGCAATAAGCTCTACTTCTGGTTCTTCCAGTTACGTGGGCCAATAAATCCTTCCTCCCCAACCCCCCCCCCCTTTTTTACTTATCTGTTTGCGTTAGGTTTCCTATCCCTCGAAATTGATAGGATTCTTCACTGGTAGAGAATGATCATGATTTGTTGTTGTTGAGGCAGGAGAATAAATGGTGGAAATAACATGAATTTTCAGATGAAGACTTGGTGAGCACATTCATATTCACACCAAGTAACTTTGAGTTCCTCAGTTAAAACCAAATGAGGCTAAGTGGCTTGCTACAGATCAAGCACCCGACAAATACTAGGGGAGACTAGAATTCAGATCTTGGACAGCTCAGTCATTTTTTATCCTGTATTATTGGACTTACGCTAACAGAAGAGTTTTTAAAACATGATGGTCTTTGGATGAGCTGCCTGTGGATAAAGGGAGAGTGATTTTTGTGTGTGCATGTGTGATTATGTTTGGAAAACTCTTTGGGATATAGCAGTACAATGACTCTCCTGCTCTAAAGAGCCTCACTGCATATCTACTGATGTATTAGGGTCTGGGCACACTGGTTATAGCTACACAAATCTTTATTTTGAGGCGGTCATAATTTTGAGTTGCTTCAGGGAGAGAGAGACTTACAAAGCAGTAAAATCCTGTTTGAATGTGGCAGTGCCTTTTCACTGTCTGGATGTGCTTGTGGAAAACGTCTCCCTAGGACCTTTAATTTTGTTCCTAAATTTATAACAGAGCCACTTCTTGATGCTATCTATTGCTCAAGGTACTTTTGGTGATAAGATTGTTATTAAGTTGGGTAGGTGAGCTGTAGACTGTGTCCTGCAGGGAGCCATTTATTGTTTTGTACAAGAATAGGTAGTGCTGAGGAATCATGTCTCATTTTGGGCATCAAATGGTCTCTCACTTTAAAATCTGACATTGGCACTACTTTTTCTTTGATTTAAACAGAAAAACCAGCGAATGCTCATATGAGCATGAAGAAAGATAACTTAAAAACAACTTCTTTTGAGGCATTGGCGCTATTTTATTTGTTCTATGGAAAATAAAAACGAGGAAGAGCACTATAGTAACATTATATATACCTGTGTCCAAATGGTGAGAAGTAGATGGCATTTTGGCCCAATGTCAGTTACCATCATTCTTTTCCCTAGAAAATATCTTTCTTTTGAGCCCCCATATTGATTTTCAGTTGAAAGTGGTAGAAATATACAGGGCTAAGAATACATAGTAGCTTCAAATCTAAAGAAATTTGCTGAGAAGTGAAATAAAAAGCTTTATTAAACACTATTTGAGGCAGAAGGGTATTGGAGAAAATGGAAAACAGACTATAAATGATTGGCTTTGAAGGAAATACTAAGAGATCTATTTAGACTAGGCTGGTGACTAGTTGTAATAATGCCATCATTTACTGATCACTGATGATGTGCCAGGAACTGTGCTTCACCGTGTTACCTTATTTCCTCCTTCCCTCCCCCTTTCTTTCTCTTTTCTCCCCTTTTCTTTCTTGCTTTCTCTTTTCTTTCTTTCCTTTTCTTTCTCTCTCCTTCCTTCCTTCTTTCCTCTTTCCTTTCTTTCTCTCCCTCCCTCCCTTTGTTCTTTTCTTTTTTGTTTTTTTAAAGAATTGTTTTTAATGTTTTTATTTATTTTTGAAGGAGAGAGAGAGACAGAGCACGAGCAGGGGAAGGGCAGAGAGAGAGGGAGACACAGAATCCGAAGCAGGCGCCAGGCTCCGAGCTGTCAGCACAGAGCCTGACACGGGGCTCGAACTCACAGAACGCGAGATCATGACCTGAGCCGAAGCCAGACGCTCAACCAGCTGAGCGACCCAGGCGCCCCTCTTTGTTCCTTTCTTGTTTACTTATTTTGAGAGAGCGAGCAGGGAAGAGACACGGGGAGGGAAAAAGAATCCCAAGCAGGCTCCATGCTGTCAGACCAGAGCCCTAGACAGGGCTTGATTTCACGAACAGTGAGCTCATGACCTGAGCCAGATGCTTAACTGACTGAGACACCCAGGTGCCCCTGTGTTACCTTATTTAATACACAGGAGTCTTAGGATGCAGATGGTGTTGCTAACCCTCATTTTATAGAATAGAAATCCTGAAATTTAGGTTGAACAACTTGCTCAAGGTTCCAGACGAAGCCGCAAATACTAGAACTGAGATTTGAACGTGGGCACGCTGATCCCCATGCCCCACTCTTAACCAGTATGCTCTGACACCTTCAGTTGTGCTGTAACTCCCGAAGTGACCTCACAGAAAATTCACCTAATTTTTTGCTATTTCTCATGGCTTGGGTACATCTCTGTCTTTCGGGGGTGTTGGCTTAATGGGCAAGAATCAGCAACTTCTCCCCGTCATATTTCCTTCATATTGCTTCCTTTTCTGAAATGATCCTTAAGCATTTTTTGGCATTCTGGTTATTATCCATCCTTTTTTTCCTTCATAGCACTTATCATAAATTACAAATCGTTATATAATTGGATTAATTTTTTTGTTTCCTTTTTGGAAGGCATTGTTTTCTCATTAATAATATCCTGTGTTTATTGAGCCATTCCTGGTGGTCAGGTGTGTTCTATATATTTCACATAATTATTCTTTCTGACGGGTATTTCAGATTGATAACAATTGAGGGAACTAAGGCATGGAGAGTTTAAGAACTTGCCTAAATTTACACAAGATTGAACATGGCTGTTGCTCTTAATTAGAGGCTGGCAAACTTTTTTGTAAAGGGCCAAATGGTAGTAAATACTTTAAGCTTTCGAGACCTTTCAAGAATATGATGTAGATACTTGCATAACCAGAGAGAAACCAAATTTCCATGCAGTTTTAGTTCTTGAAATTCAAAATATAGTAATAATTGAGTAAAAATTTTTGTAATACAGGTCTGTTAATGAAAATAATAGAATTATTTGGGTGGGTGGGGAGAATACCATTTCATTTAATTGAGGTTCAAAGTTAGTGTTCCCTGTCATCAAACAGTTGCAAATGCTCTTCTGTAAAAACTATTCTGAGCGTGTGGACCATACAGAACAGGCAGCAGGCCAGGTTTTGCCCACAGACCGCCAGCTCCTGTCCTTAACTGCCACCATGGCACTTAACTCACCAAGGCAGTGAATCTCCAGCCAGGTGCACATTGTAGTTAACCCGGGGAGCCTTAAATTAGCATTTCTGCCAGTCATTGTTTTGGGAGCTGAGGAAGCAGTGACAGACACAGTACAAATCCCTGCTTTTATGGAATTAGCCGATGTTAAGTGCCAAGTAGAAAAATAAAGCGGGAAAGGGAATATAGGACAGAGTGTATTGGGAAGATGGCTGTTTCATGTAGGGTGGCTAGTGACGGTCCCTCCTGCAGGTAACCACCATTCTTCATACTTAATGGTAGTGTACCTCTAAACAATGCTTTTGAAACCTATACGTATACTTGCCTATATATGTTTATATTTTTATATGTATATATACATAATTAGTATGATAGCTTACATTTGTGCGGCTTTTTACCTGTAACCTTATTTGTCAGATTTATTCATATTAATAGGTGTCGCTTTAACCCGTGTATGTATCAGTTGTCTGTCACTTGGTAACAAACCCTAAAACCTACCGGCTTAAAATTTAACAACCATTCATTATTGCTCATGAGACTGCAGGTCAGCTAGGTGACTCTCTGACCATGGCTAGGCGTGCTCATGTGTGTCTCTGACCAGCTGCTGGGTTGGTTGAAGTTTGGGTAGGTGAGGATGCTTTGGTTGAGACAGCTTGTTTCTGCTTAACGTATTTTATCTTGCAGGATATTAGCCCAATTTTGTCAGCTGAGCGGGATTATAGGAGACAGGAGGAAGTGCAAGGCTTAGAGACTTAGGCTAGGAACTGGCACATTCTTTTATTCATGCACATGAATGCACATCTCTTTTTCCAGTTCTTGGCACTTACCAACAGTGCTGCTGTGGGCAATCTCGCATGCGTGTCCTTGGGTACATGTGCTACAATAGTTTCATTAAGATGTGTGTGTGAGAGACAAAGAGTATGCATGCGCAACATGTGTATGTATTACATAAGCTAGAAGTGAAATTTTTGTGTTGTAGGGTATACCTATTTTTAGCTTGACTAGATATTGCCAGAGTGACTGGATTGACTTACATTCCTACCGGTAGCGTAGTTCTCGCTGCTCCGCATCTTTGCCAAGAGGTTTTAACTTTTGCCAGTCCCGGTGGGTATGAAACGGTATCTCATAGAGGGTTTAATTTGTGTTTTCTTTATTATTAATGAGATAAGCATCTTTTCATATGGTTATTGGCCATTTTGTTTCTTTTGTCAATTGCCAGTTAAGTATGTCTTACCCACTTTTAATTGGATTGTTTTTATCTTTCAGTGATTTGTGGAAATTGTTGGATTCTAATGTTGGTTTTATGTGTTATATCCTTTCCCAGTCTGTGTTTTGTCTTTGCATTTTTTTTGATGTTTATTTATTTTTGAGAGAGAGAGACAGAGAAAGATCAGGGAAGGGGCAGAGAGAGGGACACACACACACAGAATCTGAAGCAGGTTTCAGGCTCCGACTGACAGCACAGAGCCTGACGCGGGGCTCGAACTCACAAACTGAGAGATCATGACCTGACCTGAAGTTGGATGCTCAATCGACTGAGCCACCTAGGCGCCCCTGTCTTTGCATTTCTTAAATGGACTCTTGATTAACAAAAGTTTTCAGTTTTAATACTTGAATTTTCAGCCTTTTTTCCCCCATGGTTTGTATTTTTTATGTGTCATTAAGGAAATATTTTTTTCCTTCTCCATGTTCCAAATCTTGTATTTTCTCAAAGTTGTAGCGTTTGTTATTTCACGTTTTGGTTGTGAATCAGCCTGGAATTTATTTTTGTGTATGGCATGAGGTCAGGACATATAAATGGATTTGTAGTTCTCCCAGTGTAATTTATTGAAAAATTTTTTCCTTTCCTCTGTTTTCATGCACTCTCAGCTCTGTCATACAGTGAGTGTCTGTGCGTACATCGGTTCTGCATTTCCTTTAACGTTAATTTTATATATAATGTCAGGGAGGAAGACCTTCCTCTGCCCTGTGGTCCTTCCAGCTGGACTTAGAATCATGTTGACATAAGACAGATGAACAGGAGAAAATCCAGTTTATTAGACATACGTCCAGGGAATCCACATAGACATGAAATTCTGAAGACCAGGAGACAACACGAAGCTAAGGAATAAGGTGAGGGCCTGAGGACCCAAAAGGAAAAAAACTCATTATCGAGAAGGTGAAAGGAGATGTTTGGAAAAACAAAATTGTTCTGTTATGCAGATGAGTTCCTTAGGTAAAGGGGGCCTCTGTTAATACTTCTCTTCCTGTTCTAGGCTCTCACTTCCAGTGTAAATCTAGGCCATGATGGGGGAGGCAGAGAGCCTATCCTGCCTCTGCTGCATTTTTGTTGCTTTTAACTCGAAATAATCTTTAGCCAAAGTGGTGCATTTGGGGGCAGCCTGCCCTGGGTCCCTACAGTAGAAATGCCCAGTTTTCACTTTTGAAGCTGGTACATTTTGTTTACTGCAGTAGTCTCCCCTTATCCGCGGTTTTGCTTTCCGTGGTTTGTTACCCACAGTCAACCTTGGTCCAGAGGCACATGGTCCTCCTTCTGACTCTCATCAGAAGGTCACTAGTAGCCTACTGCTACATCACAGTGCTTACGCCATTCACCTCCCTTCATCTCGTCATGTAGGCATTTTGTCATCTCATATCATCACGAGAAGGGTGATATCAATAAGATATTTGAGAGTACATTCACCTAACTTTTATATTTCATATCACATTATATTGTTATAATTGTTCTATTATTAGTTTTTGCCGTTAATCTCTTTACTGTGTCTAATTTTTAAAGTAAACTTTATCATAGGTATATGTGTATGTAAAGAAAAAGCATAGTATGTATAGGGATTCTGTATGATTTGAGGCTTCAGGTATCTCCTGGGGGTGGTGGAATGCCATGGGTAAGAAGGGACTGTTACACTGTTTTATTGCTTAGTAGTCCTGACCGAATTAGTGTCCTTAATTCCTTTGGGTAATAATAGGTAGATCTTTTGGTTGCTTACTGAATGCTAGATTACTGTACTCGGTGCTTTAATGCATTAGTTCATTTGGTCCTCATAACCATACTATGAGCTAGCTATGTTTGTTCTCATTTTAGGGATGAATAAACGGAGGCCCAGAGGAAGCCTACTTAGCTGGGATTATGAGCCCAGGCCAGCTGGTCTCAGGGTCTCAACTTGAAACCACTGTGCTCTAGACCATCTCTCATTTGAATGAGTTTATAAGTGACTTTTCTCATTTGAAACCTTTGAACAGTCGCTTCAAGTCAACTATACCCCATCTAAAACGTGTCCCATTACTGATGTTTAAGGAGGTAATTCCTAGAATCGGAGTCAAGTAGGGGCCGTAAAGATGTATTGTAGTTTGTTTTTAAATTTTAATTTGGCTCCTAAAATGGTCGTCTCTGAGATTTCCCTCTTCCCCTTTCACGTTGCGTGTGAGGAAAATGTAGAAAATGATTTTATGTTTTGGAACATGTTTGTTGTGTATCAAATTTCTGATTTTTTTTCATATGAGTGCTAGTATAGGACATTTACAGGTGAGAGATCTGGTGTTCTTGTGGGTTATTCTTATTTATTTATTTATTTTTAATGTTTGTTTATTTTTGAGACAGACAGAGCATGAACGGGGGAGGGTCAGAGAGAGAGGGAGACACAGAATCTGAAGTAGGCTCCAGGCTCTGAGCTGTCAGCAGAGCCTGACGTGGGGCTCGAACTCTCGGACCATGAGATCATGACCTGAGCCAAAGTTGGATGCTTAACCGACTGAGCCACCGAGGCGCCCCTATTCTTATTTTTTAAACCAAGATGTAGGGAGGATATGGCTATTGGAGCAACCTGGGGGAACACGTTGTTTTGGATAACCTGGCCTCCTCCTGCCCTTCTCGCCAAGCCTCTGAGAAGCTTTCTTCATGGAGGCTAGTAGTCCCCTGTGGTCTTCCTGTTCAAGACATCGTGGAACCTGTTCTCTATACCAGCTCTTTGGAAATTCGTAGTTGAGAATTGAATTGTTCTATAGCTCTTTTATTATTTTTCTGATTGCTGTGGAAATTATCTTGTGTTCCTAACAATAATGTAAGCTTCTTAGGACGGGGATGGCATTTTATAGTTATTTTTAATAATCTGCACTGTGTCTTAGTACAGTAGCTAACTACACTGCAGGTGCTTACCAATTGTTCTTTCTTTTAATATGGTTTAGCGAGTAAGACCTCAGTGATAAAGGGTGAGTTTATATTCAACTTAAAATTTTTGAGTTTTATTCACCAAAGTTGTTGAAATATACACTTTGTTCAAAGAATCGTAGGAGACAAAAGATAAATCAGAAACAATTCCTGCCCTCCAAAGGAATAGGCTCCTAGAACAGTTTACAGATTGTAAGTGCAGTTGCTTAATTTTGTGTGTGTAAGTAAGCACTCCTCTTCCTTTTACAAGAGGAAGGGGCTAGAAATTATTTATAATTTAATTGTGAGGATCAAACATAGGAAAAAGTCATTCAAGATGGAATGTATTAAGTTATAAAGCACTGGGGCTAAGAGGGTCTACAGAAGACGGAGAAGTCATTTTGTACTTCTGGAGGCCTGGAGAGAGACTGAGGGTGACAGTAGCATGTGAGCTGGGTCCTGAAATAGGAAGGGAGGATTTTGACAGGTGGATTATGAGTGGAGGGTGGAATAGTATTTCAGAAAGATGGAACTGTGTGAGCCTACGTCTGGTAGAGGCACAAAAAGCCAGTATGTTGGAGCCAAAGTAGTTCAATTTGCTAGAATAGAGGGGAGTAAAAGCAAATAAATTGGGGACAGTTTGTGTAGGGTCTTAAATATCAGGCCAAGGTGTTTGGACTTAATTCAGTAGACAGTGGGGAGCCACTAAAGTTTTTTGAGTAATATGATCTGAGTCATGCTTTTGGAAGATTAATCTGGTTGCATTGTGAGTAATGAATGAGTGGGAAAACGAAAGTATTTTCCATTGTTGGATCCCTTTTTGTTTTCTCTTTAGACTATAATTAAAACAAATGTAAGCTTAATTTAGCTACTAAATAATGCTGAGAATCTTCATTAATACGTAAGAAAAATATGTATATATTTGTGTTGTCATATTCACACTACCTCTTAAAAGTAGTTGAGGCCCTATTCACCTGTTGGATTCTAATTAAAATTTTTTTATGGCTGGCATTTCTTTGGGGGCTTCCCCACTGTCAGAAGTACTTGCTGGGGCGCCTGCGTGGCTCACTCCTTTAAACATCTGACTTCAGCTCGGGTCACGATCTCACAGGTCATGAGTTCGAGCCCGCATCGGGCTCTGCTCTATAATGCGGAGCCTGCTTGGGATTCTCCCTCTCTCCCTCTCTGTCTCTGCTGCTTCTGCTTCCCCACTTGCGCATGCGCGCGCACACTCTGTCAAAATATACTGTTTTTTAAAAAGAAGTACTTGTATTTGTTTTGTTTTCTTTTTTAAATTTTTTAAGTGTTTAATTATTTTTTGAGAGAGACACAGAGTGCGAGGGGGGGAGGGGCAGAGAGAGAGGGAGACACAAAATCCAAAGCAGGCTCCAGGCTCTGAGCTGTCAGCACAGAGCCCCTCATGGGCTCAGCCCACTAACCGCGAGGTCGTGACCCGAGCAGAAGTGGGACACTTAACCTGGTGCCCCATTTTGTTTTGTTTTTAACAAAAATGCAAGAGAACAAATCTACACCTGTTATTTATTTACTTTTCAGTAAGTTCAAATCCTTGAGGGGTAAGCATCACACGGATTCTGTGGCCCATGGCTTTAGCAGGAAGGTTGGGTTGCTTCAGAATTTGGCAGGAACCATGCCACTGCTTCCATGAGCCCATTATTTTTCCCCAGAGTACTCTGGGTTGTTCATTTTGCCACGAGGAGTCACTGTGCTGTGCTTTGCTTTGTACACATCAGCACATCTCTTGTCTAGATGGAATTCATTTTCATCTCGAGCATAAACACCTTCAGTTTTAAGAAGAGATATGTGTTCCCTCTGGTTCCGGAGACTCTGCTTATCACCAGCAAAAATGGCTTTGCACCACAGCCTTCCCGGAACCCTGTTCCCATTAGGCCCCCAGAGGGCTCCAAGATGGCGGAAAGAGCAGAAGTACTTGTTGCATTCAGATTCTTCAGTTAGTTATGCACCACGGAGGGTGTTTAATCTTCCAAATACACTGTCCTGCTTGTAGCATCGTAAAGCTCAAAAAGCCTTCAACACCTCTCCCTTTGGCCACCGAATAAAGTCCGAACTTAACCCGACAGTCAAGGCCCTCCTTCATTTCTCTCTCCCACTCCCAGACTGCTTCAGAAAACTTCTTAAGACTGTTGTGATTTCCTTTTCTTGTGTCATTTACTCTGTTTTCTGTGACTTATAGTCATAAGATTAAAAAGGGGGGGAAATATGTTGAGGTCTGAGAACTTAAGTGACTGGCAGAGCTGGGATCAAAGCTCTTATCATTTGTTCAAAACTTATTTTTTGTACTTGCTACGTACGGGGTGTTGTGTCATACCTTGAGGATGGACGTGATGGTAAGCAAAAGAGAAGTGGTCCCTGCTGTTGATAGCCCACAGTCTTGAGGGACAGACATTAACCATCAAGTATAATTTAAACCAATGTCATAACTACTAAATAGGGTAGGTCCTATCAAGGAGAAGTCCTTTGGGGTACTCGGAGAGGATATCATGGGGGAAGGGGGTGAAGCTAATTCCGAATGACTTGTGTTGGGGAAGGTCTCTTTGAGGAAGTGAATTTATAAGCGGAGAAATGAAATGTGAGAGCTTCCGCAATCATGCAGGCAAGGCCCAGCGTGAGAAGGGCATTCCAGGCAGAGGGAACAGTAGACATGAAGGTGCCCCCAGTGGGAAAAAATTTGTGGTAGTAGAGAACCGGGAAGGTCGGTGTGGCCAGAGTGTATTTTGATTAATGAGAAGTAGGATGAGGCTGGAAAGTTAGGCAGAGACCAGATCTTATAGAGCCATTTAAGCCATATTAAGGATTTTTCGTTTTATATAAAGTGCAGTGAGAAGAAAGTAGCAATTGAAGGGCTTTTGAGTGGAGGAATGACACAGTCCAATTTATGTTGTAAAAATATTGTGATTAATAATACATCCTAAATCTAACCACTTCTCTCCACTACCCCACTCTGGTCTAAATCTCATATAAATTAACTGGTCTCTGCTTCTACCCTTGTAGCCCTACGGCCTATTCTTGACATAGTGTTAGTGTTTTCCTTTAAGATATTAGAGCATAACTCTCCTCTGCTCCAGATCTTCTAGTGGTTTCCCATTTCATGCAGAGTAAAAAGGCAGAGGCATGCTCCTACCTCAGGGCCTTTGTACTTGCTGTTCTCTTTGTCTAGGATACTTTCCCCCGTGTCCTCATGGTTCACTTCCTAACCTTCCTCAGGCCTTTATCTAGCTGGTGAATCTATCCCTGGCCGCTGTATGTGGCACTGGACCACACCCCTGCCCATCCTTCCTTCCTTTCTCTTTTCTCAAAACACTTACTGACCTCTGATGTTCTATATTAGAATCTAAGTTTCCCTAGGTAAAGGATTTTGTAAGCAAATTTTGTGCACTGATGTATTCTCAGTGCATAGAGTGCCTGGCATATAGCAGACATTCAGTAAGTATTAGTTGAAGGAATGAATGGAAGGAGAATGGTTTGGAAGAGTCTAGAGCAAAAGGTGAGTAGAAGCTGTGAGAACAATTAAAGGTTCTTTGTCCAGATGAGAGATGATGTTGGCTGGGATGAAGGTTGTGGAAGATGCAGAGAAATGATGGATTCAAGCTATATTTTGGAGACAGATTCAGCAGGATGGTTCGCAATGATTAAAATAACTCAAGTTTTTACCTTAACAAATTTAGTATTCTTTCCATTAAAGCACATGAAACGTAATTGTTAGCTAGTAATATGTTAGTAACCAGATGAGTCTTTTTTTTTTTTTTTAAGTCTGTGTCTCGTGGTGCTCACTGATTGGTCACTGATGGCTGCAGAGTGTGGTGAAGGCTAATAAGAATTTGATAAATCTTTCAAGTGCTTAAAATACTTGTATACTTTTAAAATTGAACATGTGAGACCATGCATACAGTAGTGAGATGTGTGTGATAGTTGTCAGCCTAGGGTAGTGGTTCTCCCCTGGGGAGCACATGACAATGTGTGGAGACATTTTTGGTTGTCACAACTTCTAGGGTGCTGCTCGTGGCAGTAGTTGTTGGAGGCCAGGTGTGCTGCAAAACACCCTACACTGTGCCAGCTCAGCCCTCCTCCCTCAATGGAATCATCTGGTCCAGAATGTCAGTTAGTGCTGAGGTCGAGAAGACCTGCCTCAGGGATTAAAACTTCACCTTATGTCAGTGCCAAACCTACAGTTACACCGTTACATCCACAGGCTGGTACAACCTCTTGCCTATACAAGATTTCATTAGAATGGTTGTACTTAAGTTTTAAACAAATATGCTGTAACTGACACACGTGTGTGCTCATGTACTGAAATCCAGTTGAAAGCTACATCTTCAAAATCGTTCTCTTGAAGCGGTCATTCGTTTGTTTATGTGATCCTGCCTTTTTTTTACAACTGCCTTTGAGACCTGCAGGAAATCCTTTAAATCTCCTTGTTGGTACCACATTTTCTCCTGAGATGTACTGCGCTTTCTGAACGTACTGTGACGGGTAGTGAGGTTGTGTAGTGATTCGGTTGTAAGACGAAGTTGAGATATGACTATCAAGAAATAATTGGCCCTGAAGATTACAAGTAATGTTTCTTCTAACAGAATATGTCGTAAGTAAATCTAGGAAATAAATGTTTATATTCTCATTGAAGGAGAGTAGTTGTTGGGCACCTGGCTGGCTCAGTTGGTAGAGTTGGTAGAGTCGCATGACTCTGACTCTTCGCGTTGTGAGTTCGAGCCCAACGTTAACTTAAAAAAAAAAAAAAAAAAAGAAGAGGTGGCCTGGGTGGCTCAGTCTGTTGAGCGTCTGACTCTTGATTTTGGCTCAGGTCACGATCTCACAGTTCGTGGGTTCGAGCCCCATGTCTGGTTCTACGCCGACAGTGTGTGTGGAGCTTGCTTAGGATTCTCTGTGTTCCTCTTTCTCCACCCCTTCCACACACACACACACACACACACACACACACACACACACACACTCTCCCTCTCTCAGAAGTAATTAAATAAACTTAAAAAATAATAAAGAGAAGTGGTATGTGAAAGTTTAAGATGATTTAAAACAGAAGCTGTGTTTATCGTTACTGTCTAGGATCATGGGAAAGAGACATTCTCATATGATATTGGAAAGACAACTTGGCAAAACTTTTGGACAGCAGATTGGTCATACTATGAAATTTAAAAATGTTTGTACCCTTTCACTTAGGAATTCCACCTCCAGCCATTAATTTATAGAAACATTTACACCGGTGAGCAAAGGTATACCTACAGTGCTCTTTCTTAAAGCTTTGTTTGTAAAGTGGAAAAAATAGGAACAGTCCAAATATATAACAACAGCATGTTGGTTATTAATCCTTAGTATGTCATTTCAGTTGACTACTACTATACCAAAAAACTTTGATATGTCGACTGACATGAAAGGAGGTACAGAATATATTAAATTGGGGCAGGGGTGTGTAAAAACAGCAATCCCAAACTAGTATATACAAATTATACAGAGTTATATATGTAAGCTATACATAGAAGAACCGGAGGAAAAAATGCTAGATCTAACAGTGGGATTTCCAATATTTCAGACTTGTTTGTTGTTGTATGATGAATGTAGTGTTTTACAGCCAGAAAAATATAAATCTGTTTTAAAGCCACGATCGTTTATTGTTTTGAAGCAGTTTTTTGTATTAACATTGCATTTAAGGATCTTTGAGCCCTTCTGTATTTATATTCATGAATGCCTAAAATTAGCCAACGGTTCCTAGAGCTTTTGTTCTTTATCTGAAGTTATTCACTCATCTTTAAAAATGTTTTAATTCTTGACTTTAAAGTGAAATTGGCAAAGGTTAGTGTGATTGTTTTGTTTTTTTTTTTTAAAGAATCTTAGGCTTTGAAGCATGTTGCAAAATGCTCATCTGTACTTACCCTGCAGGTGGTGCTGCTGGTTTTGCAGTGTTCTTTGGTACTGTTCATCACTCAAGTAAAATTCCCCTAAACTGGAAAATTATTTAATTACTGGTTCTGCTTGTAGAATGCTCTCTTTCATGTAATTATTGAAAATCAGATGTTCTATTACTATCATTTCAAGAACTACAGTGTAGCAGAAAACAATTATAGCAGGTTTTTAGGACATCAATTCATTTTGTTCCTTATTTATCTAGGTTATTACTTGTTACAGTCTCTGGGAAAAAGAAACTTATTTCAACCGTGAGTGATATTCTCTAACTCCTTTAAAGTTCCAAAACTTCATCAAAACTGGCAAGAGAACTAATTTTTTCAAATGAATTCCCTTTGAAGTCCCCCCTTTCTCTCCTCTTTGTGTGTTCAACTCCCCCACTCTTCTCCCTCTCTTTCTCTCAGTCTGTCAAGTTCAAGAGCAGCTCAGATGCCATGAATTAGGTGAAACACAAAAGGGGGAAAGGAGACCCTTTTGAAGAACAAAGGCCTCCCATTAGGCTGCCATGTTCTTTTTTGACCAAACGTGCACCCTACATGGTTTCTATTGTCGTCCACATGCCCTGCACATAAGGTAAATACAGTAGATCCTCATTACCTCACGTTTTCCTCCTCTTCCTCCTATGCCACACACAACCAGTGAAGCTTTGGGGCTTTGATGTCTTTAGGCATTCTTATACAGTTGCTTTATCTCCTTTAAAAAACGGTAGAAATGGAAGTGGAGAGCAACGGACGGACGCACACCAAGTAAAACCCCACACGGAGAGAAAATTAGCTGATAGAGAAGCTGCAACCCAAGAATCCAGGGCAGGTGGAAGGAACCAAAGATTTCACTGCTATTATTCTTCCACTCTGTGCCTTTTAATACCCTGCACTTTTAAGACAATGACTTTGATTTACACTCCCGTATAGATTGGTGAGTTAGTCTCTCCTTTCTTTGTCTCTGTAACAAAACACACAAATGGGAATAAATTTAATTGCTGAGAACGGTTCTTGTAATAATGAGAACTCTTGCCAATCTGTTCCTCCTTCTTGGATGTTTGCTCTTTGGTGTCACGTAGATGCCTTAACTGTAGGTTTGTTGTCTTCAGGACATTTCGTGGGGCTGGAACTGAGAAATCACAAAAAAGAAGCTTTACGTAGGAAATAACAAAAGGGATAGCCTATGCAGAACAAACTTAAAATTTCAGAGAAAATTGGTGAAATCTCGTGTTCTACGTATGTGTAATTTAGCTTGCTTACGGTCAAGTTGCTTTAATGTTGATGACAAAGGTGGTTGCTTTTGTAAGGAAATACGTGATTCTAGATATTTTGCCATTTTCATTGAGAAAAAGCATTATCAAGTTAGCGGGTGTTTCGAAATTGCCAGAGACCTCCTTAATTCACTGCAGAGATGAAGTATGTGATGATTAGAGTTTTGGACTATGGTTTGATTTATATTTATTCTTTCAGAGAAATTGGATGGTAAGTGCTTTGTCGTAGGGTGTAAGGGCCTGTCAGAACGATGGAAGAGGGAGAGTGACGATGGGGGAAGAAAGAACAGTCTTCCCTTTTTTTGTATTTTTAAATTAAAGATTGCCCTATAGTGGAGAGCAGGGTTAGAACTTCTGACGTGTTTTATCTGAGGTTGAACTAATGCTGGGCAACTTGTGACAGCCTTCGGTAAGGGTGTCTGCCTTTTTAGGGTTACAGTGGAGTAAAAAGAAAATGAAAGAGATAATTCCTTTGTAGGAACAGTAGTAACATTTTATCTTGAAAGTTTCATGAGGAAATTTTTGGTATTTGTTTCTCTCCCTACGTGCATTCTAAATAAAAGCACATAGTACACTCAACCCTCACCCCACTTTTTTTTCATCCTAAGGATTTCTTTTAGTACTAAAACCTGGCTAGTGCACTTGAAGTAAAAAAAAAAAAAAACCAAAAAACAAAACCAAACCTGAAATTAAATGTGTTAACTACTTGAGGAAATATTTTGACCTTTAATGGACCCTGAATGTTGCTTTTCAGAAACCGTGTCCCTTGGTTTCTTATTTTTGGGGTACAGTAGTTTGCAAGAAGTCCTTTGGTTTATATACTTGACAGAATAAAAGGCAAAGGGCTTCTCGCTTTGTGCTGTGTAGGAAATTACCATTTCTGTTGTCTGCGCAGGATGTTCTAAAGGTGTAGCCAGGGAGTCTCAGAGGGAGAGAGAGAGAGAGAGAGAGAGAGAGAGAGAGAGAGACTTGCAGTTCTAATCTTTTCTTGCTTTTGCCTCTGGTCATAGGATGGATTGTGTTTCTGCTTTTGTTCCTTAGGGTGGCATCTGTCTTCAGGAGAAATCACTTCACAGTCAGACACAGATTGCTGAACTGTGGCATTTTTGCTGTTCCCAGTTCATTGGGAACCATTTTAATATAGGTGCATTTAAACACTTGTTATTTGTGAATGGGGAGAGATGGAGAGGGAAGTCTCATTCTTTACTGAACGCTCCGTCTCCTGCCCATCACCTTTCGGGAAACAGTTCTGCCCCAGCACATGGCTTTTCACTGAGGCCCAGATGTGTATGCTAATCTGAAAGATCCCCTGCCTCAGGGACTACACAGTTACACTTTCCGCATATGGAGACACTTCTGAAATTAACGATTTCTTGACACTTTCTGGTTCATGATTACACCTTTCCAAGTTAGTATTGATTTTAACATATTTCAAATATTGTACTCCAATTAGTGTATACTTACACTGTTTCAGTTATTTAAGTAATTTAACATCTTAGGACTCTGTGGCTTTAAATTGAAAGAGATGTAAGTGTTTAGTTTAACATGTTTTGAAACCTCATCCTAATAGTAATGTTATTATAACAGTGATAGCAATTAGAAAAACAATAAAGTAAATAAGTCTAAAAATAGAAAAGAATACCTAACTGGGAAAATGGAGAGAAAAGCATTTTAAACATCATCTGTTTTCCTGAGATGCCCTTTGGACAGTTACTGGCAAGATTTTAAACATTACATGTATTTGTGACTAAAACCTGCCTTCTCAAGAACACAGCCTAACTGCGGCAGCCTCACAGGGTCTCATTGTGTAGAATCAGACTTCCATGATGGCTGAAAGAGACCGGGCATGATGAGATTGGCCAAACCTATATCTATTGAAAGACTGAGCACGAAAAGATTTGGAGCTTTACAGTAGTTGAAGGAAGTAGGATTTATAAAAAATGGCGATGGGTGACTTTTTTTCCCCCCGACATGGGTAAGATTTTGATTTAAAAACATCGAAGGGACTGACTAGCAAGCTGTACCCTGGGGAGAGGGATGTGTAAGGAGGGAAGGAATCCGATGAAATAAAGGACTTTAGAAAGTTTCTGTGGAAGGCTTGGAACTGGGAAGGGAGAAAAGAGATTAAAAAAAGATCAAGAAAGAAAATCTTTTTATGGACATTTATAAATTTTTGTTTCTGCAAATATTGATAAAAATAACACAGGGATGGGCATAATTGGTCCTCTGGCTATAATGGCTGTAATGAGTTTTACACTTTTTACATTTTGTTTTGTTTTAAAGGTTTTTATTTTTTTTTTAATTTTTTTAATGTTTATTTATCTTTGAGAAGAAAGACAGAACGTGAGCAGGGGAGGGGCAGAGAGAGAGGGAGACACAGAATCCGAAACAGGCCCCAGGCTCTGAGCTGTCAGCACAGAGCCCGATGTGGGGCTTGAACTCACAAATCACGAGATCATAACCTGAGCCAAAGTCGGATGCTTAACTGACTGAGCCACCCAGGCGCCCAGACACTTTTTACATTTTGAAATGGGAAAAAAGAAGCATACTATTTTATGACACATGAAAATTCTATGAAGTCGACATTTCTGTATCCATAAGTAAAGTTTCATTGGGACACAACCATACCCATTTGTTTAGTCTCATCTGTGCTATGATGGCTGCATTTGTGCTACAGTGGCACAGGTGAGTAGTTGTGAATCGACTGGTTCATAAAGACTAGAGTGTTTGCTTCCTGGACCTTTCCAGAACATGTTTGCTATAATAATAAAGGATTGCCTGCAGAATGTTAGAGTGAACAATATAGAATTTTTGCTAAGGTTGCCATTCCTCTTTGTTTTTTGTGTTCTTGTGTATGATCGTCAGAATGAATGCTTTTTCTAGTGAGTTGCTTCATTAATTCGGCAAAATGCCAAGAAAGTAAATACAACCTTTTTTTGGTTGGGGGGAGTTGCTTAAAAACGCTCCTTGATCTAGGGGTGGGGTGCTCTTGCTATGGCTCATTAGTATGTTCCCGACTCATTAAGATTTCAGAAGATCAAGCCATAGTCAGAACTCAGTCTCAACTTCCACGTTTGTGAAGCTTTGCTGCTTGCTCTCTCTTCTTTGGAGGATGGGAGACCCTATTGTTTGAACACTAGGAGAGCTGTTTACTGCTGTTAAAAAACAAAATTCATCCAAGGAAATTTGAAGATCTAAATAGCTCTATTAAAGGATTCATGAATCAGGCAGCAGGTAGAGGGGAGCTCTTAGTAGTTGTACAAAAATGGGAGGTTTTTACGGAAAGGAAGATGGAGCAAGAAAGTTACTAGCAGAGGAAAGGGATTGTTCCAGACAAGGTAACTTTTCCTTGTGGGGGACGGCAGGTTGTCTTATCACGCAGACCCTGTCATCTTCCCTTGGGGAATGGAGAGGACCCTTGTGACAGATTACCTCACCAGCGCTGATCAGAAATTCCTGACTGACCAGTTAAGAGTAGGTTTCTGGGGGAGGTTGAAACTTCAATCAGATTAGGTATTAAGCACCTGTTTGGTGACTTGGCCTAAGTGATGCCATTTTGGGCCTGTGGTTTTTAACACTGCTCTTTGGGGAAGTTTGAGATCTTAGATTTACACAGACAAGTTTCGTCCCATTTGAGCCACTTACACTGAAATGGGCGATGAATCTTTCTCAAAAGCATTAGGCCCTCTAAAATTTGTAAATCAGGCATTTTAAGATGCATTTAGGGAATCGCACGATAGACTTGTTCTTTAGTTTTTAAGCTTTTTTTTTTTTTTTTTTTTTTTTAAATTTTAGAGAGCTTATGAGCGCGAGAGTAGGGGAGGGGGCAGAGGGAGAGAGAATCTCAAGCAGACTTCATGCTCAGCGCAGAGCCCGACGTGGGGCTCAATCCCATGACCCTGGGGTCATGACCTGAGCTAAAATCAAGAGTTGGACCCTCAACCAACTGAGCCACCCAGGCACTCCTAGGCTTGTTCTTTAAAACGTTGGTTTTTTGGAGTGCCTGGCTGGCCCAGTCTGAAGAGTCTGTGACTCTTGATCTCAGGGCTCTGAGTGTGAGCCCAGATGTTGGGGCTAGAATTTACTTAAAATTAAATTAAGTTAAATTAAGAAAATAGTAGTAAAACAAAACAGTGATTTGTCTTTCTTGTTCTCTGTGCTTCCCCTATTATACATGCCAGGAGTGTGGCCCTTGTTGGGAAGTAACTGGGAGCTCTTCTGGGCTTCTGTAGGGAAAGCTAGGATGACCCATATTACGATTTACTGATTTGCCTGAGTAGAGGGAGTAGTGCAGACAAAAATTTGAACTTATAGTCCGTTTTCTCTGACTCTTCCTGCCTTGCTCCCTCCTGTCAGCTTCCCATGCTTAGAACAGTAAAATTAGAGATTTTGAAATGTCACAGTAAAATAAATTATTGGGTTTAACAAAGTTATAAAAGTCATAGTTAAAAATAAGTTATTTAATTTTTTTTTTATTTCTTCTCGTAAATAATTGAGCCTGAACCATGAGCACGTTGTTTGTGACGAATCTCTATGTAGAAAAAACAAAGGTAGTAATTGCAGATCAAATTCCTGTTTTATTCTAAATGACCACCAGCCGCAAAGTGATTTTCCCCTCAATTAGGTTTTCTTGTTTCTAATCATATCTAAGCAATGATAAGGTTGATATTTTCTTTTTTACTTCCTTGTGGTTCACGTTGTATTACTCTATGCAGGATCATGCAAGATTTAGAAAACTACTTTGTGTAAGTTATTATGCATCTTTTTCCTCATTTGTTAGAACTGCAATCTCTAGCAGGTAATATTTTGTAGTTAACCCATTGCTTTTGTCTCCTAGTCATCCCCCCAGCCCCTTTTAGATAAAGTTTAAGGAGTTTTATAATAATGTGCCTGGCTAGAAAATGAAAAATCCATTGGCTGTAGAACTAATAATAGTCCTGAAATATACTTTTCTGGTAAATATGTATAGGAGATACGGGATTATTGAAGAGGCAGATTTGATTTTTAAATAAGAAGTTACCTATTCCTGTTATTTTATTGGCCTTGCTTTTTGAAGAGTTTGCTATGTATTTGGTGCTATACTCCGCTGTAGAAACCAAAAGTTTACCCACTGCTCTGAGTTTTAACATAGTAAATAACATTTGCTATGTACATTTGGTAGGATTACTCCTCTGTAGACTCACCTGTGCTCTCAAAAAGATTGGGGAGTTAAAGTAGTTGGGTTCTTACTTGTTAATGATGTTTGTATACACCGTGAAATTTGGTAAAGTTACATTTTCTTATAAATCCAATTTTTGCAAGAATTCTTGTGACCTTTTCATTAATGCCAGCATCTCCATCTAAGAATATTGGCACTCTTCCCCCTTTCGTTCTTGTTTTCAGTCTTTTTTTCTTATCTTTTCAAAGATACTCATGTGGAACATCTGTTTTTAGTCCTCAGATTTGCTGCTCATGAATTCCAGGGCTAATTCAACCTTAGTTGAATGTAATCACGATAGATGATAGAAAAACTATGATGAGAGCAACAGTGTTTTCCTTCTTTTTTCTTTCTTTCTTTCTTTCTTTCTTTCCCTCTCGCTCTCTCTTTTTTTCTTTTGGAAGTACTTGTACATATTGCAAGAGGAAAATAAGGTAGTAGCGGTAAGGAGAATTATCAGTTTGCCTTATAGAGGAATTACAGTATTTTTGTAAGGAGCATAGAAGAGTAGTTTAATTTTAATGTAATTTAATTTAATTTTGTCATTCTTTGAAAATTTTTTTTATTTTATTAAGGTTTGTTCATTAAAAAAAAATTTTTTTTTAACGTTTATTTATTTTTGAGACAGAGACAGAGCATGAACAGGGGAGGGTCAGAGAGAGAGGGAGACACAGAATCCAAAACAGGCTCCAGGCTCTGAGCTGTCAGCACAGAGCCCGACGCGGGGCTGGAACCCAGGAACCATGAGATCATGACCTGAGCCGAAGCCAGACACTTAACCGACTGAGCCACCCAGGCACCCCTAAGGTTTATTCATTTTTGAGAGAAAGAGTGAGAGCAGGGGAGGGGCAGAGAGAGAGAAAGGGAGACACAGAATCTGAAGCAGGGGTCAGGTTCTGAGCTGTCAGCACAGAGCCCGACGCGGGGCTCAAACTCACGAACGACAAGATTATGACCCGAGCTGAAGTCAGACACTTAATTGACTGAGCCACCCAGGCACGCCTTTATTTTGTCATTCTTGTAGTGATATCTTGTATTTCTGGGTTTTTTTCTGCAAATCAGGGGTTTCATTTTACTGTTTAAAACAATTTTTTTTAAGCTTTACTTATTTTTGAGAGAGAGAAAGAGAGCACAAGTGGGAGAGGGGTAGAGAGACACAGAATCAGAAGCAGGCTCCAGACTCCAAGCTGTCAGTGCAGAGCCCAACGCAAGGCTCGAACCCACAAACCGAGATCACGACCTGAGCTAAAGTTGGCCACCTCACTGACCGAGCCAGCCAGGTGCCTCCATTTTACTGTTTAGTAACTTCCCTGGATATGTCTGTGATCAATAGGACTCATTGAACCACACAAGAAATCCAGTCTCATTATTTAATAGCTTCATTTCCTTCTTAATTAGTTTTTCTCCTTAACATTTATTTTTATGTGTATTTTTTTAAGAATCATGGTTTCCTGTATTGGAATGTGTGCTCCGTGAGGACGTAGGTATTGGCATGTTCTCTGTGCTGTCCCCAGCACCCGAACAGTGAACAGAGCTCAGTAGGTGCTCAGAGTACGTGCTGAATAAATGCACCTGTGTGCACGCATCAGCGGCCACGGTGGGGGTTGCTTTTGCTGGGGAGTAAGCTTGGTGAGGAGAGACCACGCTCCCACCAGTAGTGTTTTCTTAATACCAAGTCAAAGACCTAAGAGTCGTTCCCAGTTGCCCCTCACACTCACCCCCCAAAGCCCTATTATAGCATAGTCTGTGTGTTTTGTATCCTTTAATAATTCCAAGACCTGCCCATTTCTCAGGCCACGTTCTCTGCTGCCCCAGTCGAAGCAGCAGCAGCATCTCTGTCTTGAGAGTGACAGCAGTCCCTCCAGTCTTCCTTTAATTGATTCTCTACACTGAAGCTGGGGTGGTCTTTTGACAGTACAAACCCAGTCATGTCATTCTCCGCTTAAAATTGTTTCCCACTGCTCTTAGGGTGCGAACTAACCTCTTGCATGCCTGCTTCTCCAGCCTTCCCTCCCACTCTCCCAACTGGCACTTGAGCCACCCAGCCCTCTGTTCACGTCCTCACAGGTGTCCTGCTCCTGCCGTCCACATCTCCTTTTGCCAAGTCAGTTCCATTTCATTCTTCAGATCTCAGCACAAAAAGAGTTTCCCTAGAAAAACTGGTTCTTGATATATATGCTTTCCTTTTATAGCATTTATCATAATTTATCATTATATATCTCTGATGAGACTGAAAACTCCCAAGAGGGATGGAAACTTGTCTTGTTTCATTCATTGCTGAACTCCCAGTATCTCCATTACCTGGCACGTGGTAGGTAATTAATAGTCTTTAAATGACTAGAGTCTGTCTTTTCTATAGATTTAAGGTATCCGTCACTGGCCCATAAATTTTACTTTCAAGAAATCTTAGGGCACAGCATAATCTTTTTAGGCCTCGAAGATAAAGATAATATTATGTTTATCATTCAACACAAGTTAGAAACTAAAGATAAGTAAGATCAGCCGATTTCTGCATTGGACTTGAATCTGTTGAGACTGGGAACTCCATTTTTACCTGACCTGACATATTTCCTAAGAGAAGATAATGACGACCTCAGGATTTTGCTCTTATTCAGCAAACATTTGAGGGCCTAAAATATGCCAGACGCTTTGCAGAACTTTAATTGGCTACTTCTCCTTCATTGATCTTTCTATGATAATGGAATTTAAAATAATTTTAAACTTGGATTTGGTTTTCAGGCCCTCTGTTTTACAGAGTTACATATTTGGGTCTTTGAGTGTGATTCTTTAAATAAAGTGCTTTTATAAATAAAATGTTCACCTGAAGCTATTTTTTTCACTTGATTAATTAGTTAAATAGGTTCTCTTTAATTTATACATAATTATGCATGTTAAAGGTATTCAAATGCTATTGGAATAAGATTTGTGTCCCTAAATTCTTCTCTTTCCTTGTGATCATAATGGTACTGGATCCTTCTAGCATAAGCCTGACAGTATTTAGTGAGCACACATTATATGTGTAGAATACTTCCCAGGTATTTGGGCAGGGGTTGGCAGTATGTAACAGATGTCATTAATGGAAAGAAAAGACTTAACCTTGATAACAATTCAGTGCCTTGTTTTACAAATATAGTACAACTGGCTTCTGCCCTAGGATGCAGACAAAGAGCTGTTACAAGTTTACAAATGTAGGTTTATACTGAACCATTTCTTTTTCTTATAGATGTCCTGCCAACCATGATAGAATATATGTGTATGTATATGTATATGTGTATGTGTATGTATATGTATATGTATATGTATACATATATGAAGGGAATAACCTGTGACCTACCCTTACAACTCAGATAATTATAGAAATACTTGATAAATTAGTTACAAGTGCTTGAGGAATACTTAAAAGGCGAGAAGAGATACGATCTAGAGTTGGGGCAGAAATGTAATTCTTGGTGGAAGGAACTACAGCATAAATGTTTCAAAGGAAACAAACCCATACTGGTTGGTGTTGGGTAATGATGAATGCTTCAAGTAGAAAGCTTAGCAAGCAGGTTTCTTGCATAGGGTAGGAAAAAGTTTTCCTCTACCCTTCTAGGTTCTTCTGACTGTCTATATATTTACATAAGACAGATTCGCAGGCTGCAAACAGGCAATGGAGGCTTATATGCATCCTGACCTAAGGAGAAGGGAATGGGGGTCTGAGTCCTCAAAGCACAGGAAGACGATTTTTCAGGAAGATAAGAGCGAACGTTTGGTAAACAAATGTTTGTCATGTCACACAGAGACAACGGACACAGAGAAGAACCTGAATAAGCAAGCCCTGTGAGGACGGCCTCCCCTTACCACACCCAGCCTGTGCTCTTTGTGGTTGTCCCTAGTGATAGCTCTCTTCCTGGACCAGGCCCTCTATCTTAGAGGCAGTTACAGGGGAGGTAAAAACAAAAACAAAACAAACAGATGAACAAAAACCTCTTCCTGAGTCTTTTGGGCCTTTTTAGTCTTCGGTTCAAGATGATCCCCATGTCAAAGTAAGGACTTTGGGGAGGCTCTTTCTGAACCCCTTCCCCTGTGTAGAGTGAGAAAAGGTGGTGATTGCTTGGAATTGTGATTGGAAACATATGCTAAGAATTCTAACCTGATGAAATGATTTGTATTTAAAAACATAGTATAAATTTGTGATGTAAGAAATAATAAAACCTGTTCTGTTGGTCTTGTGAAAATAAAAATGGACGTGAGGGGCACCTGAGTGGCTCAGTAGGTTAAGCCTCCGACTTTGGCTCAGGTCATGATCTCACAGTTTGTGAGTTCAAGCCCCATGTCGGGCTCTCTGCTGACAGCTCAGAGCCTTGAGCCTGCTTCAGATTCTGTGTCTCCCTTTCTGCCCCTCTCCCACTCATGCTCTGTCTCTGTCTCTCAAAAAATGAATAAACGCTAAAAAAAATTTTTTTTAATGGACATGATAGGTAGCAAAGATGTTTGACATTTGAGCTTGATTTTTTTGTTTGTTTTTGAGATTTTATAGCTGGTCTGTTCATTTGGAGAATGTGGAACAGTAACCCTGAACACTTCCATTAGTAAACATGTTGTTAGGCTGTCAACAAAACAGTTTCTCAATTTTTAAAAAATATTCACCTTTGAGAGACAGAAACAGAGCACAAGTGGAGAAGGGGCAGAGAGAGAAGGAGACACAGAATCCAAAGCAGGTTCCAGGATCTGAGCTGTCAGCACAGAGCCCGACATGGGGCTTGAACCCACAAACTGTGAAATCATGACCTGAGCTGAAGTCAGACACTTAATCAACTGAGCCACCCAGGTTCCCCGTCAACAAAACAATTTCTAGAGTCATTTGTTCTGTGCCAGTATCTGCCCAAATCATTTAAAGGTATTGTTGGGGAGGCAGAATTTCTTCTGCCCTTCAAGGTCCTTGTAGCTGGACTAAGAATCAAGTTGACATGAGACAAATTAACAGGAGAAAATCAAATTTAATAGCGTACATACGAAGAATCCACATACACATGAAATTCCAAAGACAGTGAGGCAACATCATGCTTATATGAGCTAAGGAGAGGGGTAGGGGCCTGAGGGTACAAAAGGGAGAAAGCTCATTAACAGGAAGTCGAGGAGATGTTTAGAAAACAAAGGTGTTGGGGTGCCTGGGTGGCTCAGTCAGTTGAGCGAATGACTCTTGGTTTTGGGTCAGGTCGTGATCTCATGGTTCCTGGGTTCAAACCCTATGTCGGGTTGTGCACTGATAGCGTGGAGCCTGCTTGGGATTCTCTGTCTCCCTCTGTCTCTGCCCTCTTCCCCGCTCGTGCTCTTCTCTCACAAAAATAAATAAACATTTTCTAAAAACATTTTTTGCTGCCTTATTACATAAATTGCAAAGAGGAATCTTTGTTTACTAGCTCGCTTCCTGGTAAAGCTGACAGTTGAGGGGCATAAAGAGCTTTCCCTGGGTCTGCTAGGTTTGGATTGCTTTTAAGTCAAAATAATTGCTTCATGCCAAAATGGACCATCTTAGGCAGCCTGCCTTTGACATTAGGTTTTTATATGACTCTTTAAAAGAATTTTTTTAAGCTTATTTATTTATTAGAGAGTGTGAGTAGGGAGTGGGTGGGGGACAGAGAAAGAGGGAGAATCTCAAGCAGGCTCCACACTGTCAGCGCAGAGCCCAACACAGGGCTCAAACTCACAAAACCGTGGGATGGTGACCAGAGCTGAAATCAAGAGTCAAACGGCTTAACCCACCAAGCCACCCAGGCGCCCCTGACCCTTTGTTTTTTTTAAAAGTGAGGATCAAAGTCTGTTACAAACCAATTTTGCTTTTTGAAATTATTTTAAATTAGGCTTTTGTGAATGTTTGGCTTTCTTCCCTTTTCATTCAAATGGTTTCCTTTGCACGTTCTTTCCGCTCTTAACCTTTATTTTTCAGTCCCAGCTAAGCATAAAAAGGATGATCTTTCTTTCTTCTCACCCCTTCCCTGAAATTAATTGTGCTGAATTAGCAGCTTCCTCATGCTGAAAGCATTTATTCAGTGTCCATATGTGCTTGCTACTATGCTAAGTTTTATAGTAATAAAGTAGGAACTCTTGGGACTCGTGTCTATTAAGTGCTTTTAAAGTGCCAGGTAACACTAATGCAAATCATATTATCAAAGGCATTCATATCAATAGTGTCCCTTCACCCGCATCCCACCAAGCTAAGTGCCTTAAATGCTTTAAGATTGCATCCCCGTAGGAGGAGGGTGGAGTGTTTAGTTTTCATTTGGGTCCGGTTTAGATGAAGAAATGTAAGCTATACAGTTCTCCAGAGGTCCATTTGTACACTGGTCTTACTTAAAATGTACATAAAGTATTTGGGAGTACTCTCTCAGTAGCAAAATGCCTGAGACTGCGATTGTCTAAGTGGCAAAAGAGCTATAGTGTGTGAGTTTAAAATAATGTGTTTGGGGAAAATATTCTAGTTTACCCTTGCAGGATTACGGTTTTCAAGCTATTGCTAGGGAAGAGAATTTAAAAGTTACTGTTTGGGACGCCTGGGTGGCTCAGTGGATTAAGCGTCTGGCTTCACTTAGGTCATGATCTCGAGGTTCGTGAGTTTGAGCCCCGCGTCAGGCTCTGTGCTGACAGCTCAGAGCCTGGAGCCTGCTTCGGGTTCTGTGTCTCCCTCTCTCTCTGCCCCCCTGCCCCCCACCCCGGTCTCTCTCTCTGCCCCTTCCCCATCTCTCTCTCTCTCTTTCAATGAATAAACATTTGAAAAAGTAATTAAAAATTACTTTTTATTATTATTGAAAATAGCAGATTGATGTACTGTGACCAAAAGACTAGCTCTGGATTTCAAAAGAAAGGTTATTGGAAACAGAAAATATTTTTTTACTCTTATACCAGAATAATCTGTGTATGTATATAGATATCAATTGATCGATCGATTTGGGCACATTGCTTCAGCAAAGAAGGAAGGTCAGAAGAGGACCAGAAAAACAAAACAGTTGCAGGGCTTCAGTCTAGATTATTTAAAAAACTTGAGGATGTTTTAGGCATTCATTCAAGCAATTTTTTTTTTTCAACATTTATTTATTTTTGGGACAGAGAGAGACAGAGCATGAACGGGGGAGGGGCAGAGAGAGAGGGAGACACAGAATTGGAAACAGGCTCCAGGCTCTGAGCCATCAGCCCAGAGCCTGACGCGGGGCTCGAACTCCCGGACCGCGAGATCGTGACCTGGCTGAAGTCGGACGCTTAACCAACTGCGCCACCCAGGCACCCCTCATTCAAGCAATTTTTTATTGAGGAACAACAGTGTTCTAGGCCTTGTGCCGGACTCACAAAATGTTCTTTGTTGCCTTTGTCAGACAGGATACCACTGGTCTGTGCAAACTATGTCACTAATTTTTCTTCTCTTATGGGAAAATAAAAGAACAAGAAATAAAACACAAACCTATGATCACAGGTCCTAAAATCTTGACTTAGGTGGAATACATGGCAGTGTTTTTTTTTTAATCAACATTTGGGACACAGGGTAGAGTAGGGTTTGAGAATGGGGTTCTAGGGCCAGACTACACCTGCATTTGAGTCTTGGGCTTACTACCAATGTGGGTTAGCTCAGGTGAATCTAACTCGCCGTGATGCACGCACACACCTCCTTAAACTGACCACCCTGCTGTCAACATGATCTTTGTTGTTGTTGTTGTTGTCCAATAGATCACTTTATTCCCAATGGGAGAAAATAACAACACATTTAGATAAAAACATGTCAGGGATCTAATCTTGGCTACCTCATCTATAAATTGGGCTTTTTTGAGGTTAATGTATACAAAGTGTTGAGAACAGTTATTGCTTACTAAATGGTAGCTATTAATTTGTAGAACACTAGAACTTCTTAAAGATTTGGAGAACTAGATATTAGAAAAATGAAAAATGTAAAGCACCTCCACCATTAATCAGCATGTCCTTAAACAAATTTGCTGGCAAACCGAAGATCAGATCCCGTGGAGAAGGCCTTCCAGGAGCATGTAAATATTCACCTTTTTAGAATCCTGAGATATGATTATAGTGCGTGAGATTTATTTTATTTTTTAATGTTTATTTGTTTACTTTGAGAGAGAGTCCCAGTCAGAGTCCAGGCTGACAGCGCAGAGCTCAGCACAGGGTTCGATCTCACGTGAGGTCATGACCTGAGCTGAAATCAAAAGTCTGTCTGTCTCTTAACCCACTGAGCCACCCAGGCGCCTCGGTGCTTGAGATTTATTAGACGGGGGCGGTAAGGGTTGTTCGGTAAAAGATTGGCCTGCTGAATGTGGAAGAGCATTCCAAGCACGGAAAAGAGGATGTTAAATCAGTTTGTACGGGTCTGGATCAATGTTCTCAAATGTGGACACTTTTGCCCCTTGCCCCTCAGAAGACATTTGACCCTGGAGACATTTTTTATTGCCCTGAGTTGGAGGAGAAGGACACGCCACTGGCATTTAATAATTAGAGGCCTGGGGTACAGCTAAACAGCCTACAGGGCACAAGATGGTCCACACAGCAGAGACCTGCCCAAAATGACATAGTGCTGACCGTGTTCTAGGACAGGGTGTAATAAAGGCCACCTGGCAATAGAAGCCTACATTTATAATTTTATCTCCACTTTTCCCTCCATAAAACAAATGTGAGTACAGATTTAGATCAGGTTAATCTGACTCCCTGTGATACATACACACACCTCCTTAAACTGGCCACCTTGCTGTCAACATTCTCTTTTTTTTTTTTTTTTCCTCCAGTAGATCACTTTATTCCCAATGGAAGAAAATAAGAAATTTAGATAAAACATATCAGGGATCTAATCCCAGCTTTTCTATTAATTCCCCGTGTCACATCAAGCAAATTCCCTTGCTTTTCTGAGCACTCCCACCCCAATTTTTTCATCTATAAAAGGAGTGTAATAACAGTTATGTCCAGAGTTGATATAAAGATTAATGAGTTAAGTGCAGAAATTCAAATGGAAACAGATTGGCCAGAGTGGTGGGGGCTCTCTGGAAGAAGCCTCACAAGATGTTTTTTGTTATCCAAGCTAATATGCCAAAGTCCAAGATTTAGTCTCCAGCCTGACAGGTTCAGAATCCCATTTATCAGTGCATGTCTTTAGATAGAACTCCTATAAACCAGGCTCAAGAACGCCAGTTTGTAGCTTTAAATTGTTTCCACTGCCGGATCTTCCTTAATCATTGTGACCTCTAAATGTTAGAGTGCCCAGGATCCACAATCAGACCTTTTCTCTTTTTACTCTCATTCCCTCGGTATGTTCTTGGCTGCAAATACCATCTACAACTTAACTCTCAAATTTGTGTTTCCAGCTCTGTCTTCTTTGATTTCAGGGTTTTTTTGTTTGTCTTTTTGTTTTTTAACAGCTAGTAACTAATTTTACTGAAATTTCTAGAGTGCCGGACGGCTGGCTACGTGCTCTGCATGGTTATTTGTTTTTTAATTGCAATGTAGTTAACATACGGTGTTATATTAGTTTCGGGTATTCAATCTAGTGATTCAGCAATTCTATAGATTATTAAATGCTCATCACAGTGAGTGTACTCCTAATCCCCTTCGTCTATTTCACCCACCCCTCACCACCTCCCCTCTGGTAACCATCAGTTTGTTCTCTATATTTAACAGTCTGTCTTTTTGTTGGTCTTTTTTTTCTTTGTTCATTTCTTATTCCATATATAAACAAAATCATATGGTATTTGTCTTTCTCTGACTGCCTTGTCTCATTTAGCATTATACCCACTAGATCCATAGATCCATCCATGTTGTTGCAAATGGCAAGATCTCATTCTTTTTTATGGCTGAGTAATATTCCTGTTTGTGTGTGTGTGTGTGTGTGTGTGTGTGTGTGCGCGCGCGCACAACACATCTTTATCTGTTCATCTATGGATGGGCACTTGGGTTGCTTCTGTAATCTGGCTATTGTATATAATGCTGCAGTAAACATAGGGGTGCATGTATCTTTTCTAATTAGTGTTTTCATATTCTTTGGTTAAATACCCAATAGTGGAATTATTGGATCAGATGATAATTCTATTTTTAACTTTTTGAGGAACCTCCATACTGTTTTCCACGATGGATGCATCAGTTTGCATTCCCACAGTGCCCAAGGGTTTCTTTTTCTCCACATCCTTGTCAACACTTATTGTTTCTTGTGTTTTTGGATTTTAGCCATTCTGACAGGTGTGCAATGATATCTCATTGTGGTTTTGGTTTGCATTTCCCTGATGATGAGTGATGTTGAGCATCTTTTCATGTGTCTGTTGGCCATCTGGACGTCTTCAAATGTCCGTTCATATCTTCTGCCCATTTTCTAATTGAATTATTGTTTTTTTGGTGTTGAGTTGATATGTTCTTTATATATTTTGGATACTAATCCTTTATCACGTTTGCAAATATCTTTTCCCATTCATTAGGCTTTTAGTTTTGTTGATTGTTTCCTTTGTTGAGTGCAACATTGTCTTTTACCATGCGATCTGGAGACTAAAATGACTGTATCCTTGCTAAAACCTCCATACTCTACGTCATCCTTCCCCATCCTAGCGGGGGAAAAAATGTAATCAACATTTGCTTAGATTAGAGATTGCAGTAAAACTGTTAGCAACTATCTCTTTTTTCCTAGGTCTTTTTTTGTTGCACGTCCCCGGGACGTGCTTTTTTTGTACACCAGGCAAGGTGATTGGTTAAAAACAGTGAATAAGGAAGGTTCACTTTAGTGGTTGAATAAAGAAAGTCCTATGAAGACATAGGGATCCTTGACATTCATCTGTAGGGATGGCTCCTGAAGTCACTCTGGAGGTTTAACAGAATTGCAATATGGTTAGAATGAGAGATAGAGATGACAGTTTGTAAGTGAAATGGGGGATTGCCTGGTGTGTGGAATCATTGGGGAGGGAGGCAGTGTGTTGAGGAAAATCGTTTGATCAGGAAGAAGAAGATAGGGACCTTTGCTCTGTAAATTCAACTGTTTGCTAAAACTCTACCATAGGCACATCAACTTAGACGTATCCAAAGTCCTTCTTTTCCCCTTCCCTCTCACATGTTTCCTTCTCATGCTCGTTTTCCTCTTTCCACCGCCTAGTCAGGGCTCCAGCTTGAGGCTGGTGGTCACTCTGCTCATCTCCTTCACTTACCCGAGCACTTAGAGCAAGTACCAAACCTTCCTTTGTAATATTCTTCATACCTGTTTCTTCTCTGTTCTCTTGGCTGCTACCTTAGTTCTGGCCTCCACTCTTGCCTTGGATTCATGTGTTGGTTCAGTTTTCAGACTTAGCCCCTGGAACCTGTATTCATGCAGATACCAAGTAAACTATATATATATAAAGGTTGGTTTGTTTTATTATATTAGTTTTGCTTTAAGGACAAAATTTAAACGTTAAGTTGAGCTGAAAGTTAAATTTGGGGAAGTTGATGATACTGTCCTTGCCCACCTCTCTACCCTTACCTCCTGCCCCCTCCTCACCCTTCATTCTGACCATCTCGTGTGTTTGCCACTTCCTGGACGTGTCGTGCCTGTCACATCTCTTTCCCTTCCTGTGTTCGACTTTTTCTTTCTTTTTTTTTTTTTTTGCCCTTTGTATTAAGTTGGAGTGTAGTCACAAATATTCTGCTTTTTCTGTACTTGTCTACCCAATATTCTGTTTCACTTGCTTCTGCTTGGAAGCCTGGTCTGCCTTTGTTCTCTGATCTAGATGTTGCATCTCCTCTCTGCCCCTTTAGCGTCCTCGTGGAGAGGCTAAATGCAGGGCTGGCTCCAGAGGCAGACTGTCCACGTTCAAAACAGCCCTGCTCTTTGCTGATTAGGTCTCCTTGGCCAATTGGCTAAATATCTCTCTATCATTCAGTTTTCTCTTATCAAATGGGAGTAATAATAGAACTTACCTCATAGGCTTGTTCTTGTGAGAGCAAATTAGTTAATAGGTCAAACATGTACAGTAGTACCTGGCACATGTTAACACTTAGTGAGCATTAACCCGTTATTATTTTATGCATACCTCATTCATAGCAGATACTGTCTGCTGACATGTTCCCTTTTCTACTGCATTGTGAACTTTTTTGAGAGAAGGAACTAAATTATACTCAACTTTAATTTCATCAAAAAATACTTATTGGGGAAGCCTGGGTGGCTCAGTTGGTTAAGCCCTCGACTCTTGATTTTAGCTCAGGTCATGATCTCACAGTTCACGAGATCAAGCCCTGCATCGGGCTCTGTGCTGACAGTGTGGAGCCTGCTTGGGGTTCTCTCTCTTGCTCTCTCTGTATGCCCCTCCCCCACTCACATTCACACACGTGCTCTCTCTCTCTCTCTCTCTCTCAAAAATAAATAATCTTTAAAAAATATATTTATTGGGCATCCACTAAGTCAGGGATAGTTGGCTAAGTACAAACTGTGGCCTGTTTTTGTCAGGCCCGTGAACTAGGAGAATGGTTTTTACATTTTAAAAGGGTTGTATAAAAAAAAAAAAAAAACCACAGGTAAAAGAGTATGTGAATAAAGATTATGGGCCCACAAAGCCTAAGATATTTACCACCTCTGATGTATTTATTCACAGAAAACATTTGCTCATGTCTGAGCTAGATGCCAGAGATACTGATGCTACACATGGGATGGTGGATAGATACATGAGCAGGTTAGAAAGATCAGAATTGTGGGTATTGGTGACTATTTGTGAGAAGTGGCAGCAATATTGTGAAAATATGAAAGTCAACAGAGAGTCCAAAATAGTTGCTCTCTCATCTGGTAATATGGGACTAGCCTGTCTGTTTGTTGTGTAGGGACATGATTTTCAGGGCCTGCATCTTTCTGTTGTGTTTGAAAAGTTGGGTACAAGAATGCTGTTCAAATCCCCAGGTATCAACATGTGATAGAAGACGAGAATTCACCAGCTCCTGTAGCTTGTAAGGATGAAAGTTAGAAGAAGTCTGTGTTTTCCATGAGGCATTCCTCAGCGTCCATGCTGGTAGTAAGCTAATAGTAAATACTGACTTTTGGATTTAACTGGCTTCATATATTTTGCCTGTGTAGATTGGTGGAAATAGAGCAGGCTGAGAAATACTAAGTTAAAACCAGATTCTTTAATATTTATTTTTCAACATTCGTAGGGACTTTGGCCAAAACAATTTACCCTCTATCTTGTTGAGGAAACAAAAAGGGAAAGAAATGGTTTCAGTGACATAAACAGAAAATAATTTATTTCTCTTAAAAAAATTTTTTTAAGCTTATTTATTTTGAGAGGGAGAGTGGAGGAGAGGCAGAGAGAGAGGGAGAGAATCCCAAGCAGGACTCAAACTCGCGAACCCGTGAGATCCTGACCTGAGCTGAAACCAAGAGTTGGACGCTTGATCAACTGAGCCCCCAGGCACCCCTCTTTTCCTTTTCATTTCCTTAATGATTCAATTTTCTGTTTGCTCTGCATAGTGTAGGTCTTAAAGCCAATGTCCAAATTATAATACTGACTTCTAAAAATTTGTTGTTGTTAATTGCAACCATTTGCATATTTCTTTTTTTTTTAATTTTTTGTTTAACATTTATTCATTTTTGACAGGCAGAGATTGACAGAGTGTGAGTGGGGGAGGGGGAGAGAGAGGGAGACACAGAATCGGAAGCAGGCTCCAGGCTCCGAGCTGTCAGCCCAGAGCCCGACGCGGGGCTCGAACTCGCGAACCGTGAGATTGTGACTTGGTCCGAAGTCAGACGCTTAACCGACTGAGCCACTCAGGCGCCCTAACCATTTGCGTGTTTCTAATCTGAAAGTTCCAGAGAGTATGCCACAGATTGGTCAATTACTTAAAATCACAGAGGTACTTAGTACAGTGAGAGGTAGAAGCCCAGCACTCTGGCATCTGCTGGTTTTGCTTTCTGGTAGACTGCACTGCATCTCCTGCCCCCCCTGGCTTAATGGGTGCCATTTGGTGGAACTGAGATAGATGCGTTTTAATATATACTTCTCACCTCCATATTCTGATTTGGAGGAAAAACCCTGCTCTAGAACACTGCCTTGTGGAAAAGATTTTATGTCAATATACGGTTACATTTCTCTCTTAAAAGGGATTTTTTAACCAAAACATGGGGAATAACTTGATGTTTAGTCTTTAGTGTTAAGCCATAAAATGTTCCTCCATGCTACCATGAGCTCTAATACTTACAATGGTAGACTCTCTGCTTTAATAGTTTTCTTGGATTTTTTCTTTTAGAATGCTAGCAATGCCTTTCACAGTAAATGTTGAATTGAACCTGCTGAGTAGATGAATCGCTTTGCTTTAGTGAAAAAAATTTCCGCCACAATGTAAAAGAATAACTTGGGGTTATTTGCTATCTATACAGGGTTCATGCTTGTCTATGATATTTTCAATGTTTTTTTTTCTTATTTGTCATGTAGAAATTAAATAATACTCTAAATCAGTTGTCAGCTGTGATGTTAGTATAAGAGCAGTAGGCTTGAAGTCGAAAGATCAAGTTTGTGCCTTGACTCTGGCACTTGAATAGCATTTGTATTAGGACAGTATGCATAGATTTCCTCACCTGTAAAAGAAAAAAAGAGTAACTGCTTCACAGAGTTTTGTTAGGATTAAATGGGATCACATTAAGCCTACCTAGCACAGTATCTGGTATGTGAAGAGTGTTTAATAAGTGTTTACCAGATTAAAAAACAAACGGTATATCTTAAGACTTTTACTAGAGGTTTTATGGAATCACAAAACCTTACAATTAGAGGGGATATCAGAGTTCAAGCCCAGTCTCCTCATAAGAACTTAATTCCTTCTCTAGTATCCCTATCAAGTGTTAATTTCTCAGTTTCTGTTAAGTTTCTTTGTCAGACAGGGCACTGTTGGTAGATTTTCAGGAAGCCGCAGAGTCGAATAAGGCAGAGACACTCTCCTGAAGGAGATTGCTCAGGACAGGCTCTGTTGAAGACCTGGTAGTGGAGCTAGATCTTGAGAGAGGAGTAGAATCTAACTATTTACAGGGGTTTCTGACTACAGGAGTAGGAGGAGCAGAGGAAAGGATAGAGGGCAGCCACAGAAAATCGTGAATCTGAGTCATTCCATTTAATCAGAGATTAGGGCGAGGTAAAGGAATAGTGTAAGGTAAGGTTGGAAAAGATTGCGGCCAGATCATAGAAGTCTGTAACTTGACCTCCTCATACCCATCGAATGAAATACAGAGAAATGTTACCTGGAAGTGATATACTCAGATTCATTCCATTTTTCAATAAATGTTCTGATTTTTTTTTTTTTAATTTACATCCAACTTAGCATATAGTGCAACAGTGATTTCAGGAGTAGATTCCTTAATGCCCCTGACACATTTAGCCCATCCCCCCTCCTGCAACCCCCCCCTAACAATCCTCTGTTTGTTCTCCATATTTAAGTCCCTTCTGTTTTGTCCCCCTCCTGTTCTTATATTATTTTTGCTTCCCTCCCTTTTGTTCATCTGTTTTGTATCTTAAGGTCCTGGTATGAGTGAAGTTATATGATTTTTGTCTTTTTCTGAGTGGCTAACTTCACTTAGCACAATACCCTCCAGTTCTATCCACATAGTTGCAAATGACAAGATTTCATTCTTTTTGATTGCCGAGTAATACTCCATTGGGTGTGTGTGTGTATGTTTATATATATATATATACACACACATCATCTTTATCCATTCATCCATTGATGGACATTTGGGCTCTTTTCATACTTTGGCTGTTGTTGATAGTGCTGCTATAAACATTGGGCACGTACCCCTTCGAAACAGCATACCTGTATCCCTTGGATAAATACCCAGTAGTGCAACTGCTGGGGCATAGGGTAGTTCTATTTTTAATTTTTTGAGGGACCTCCATATTGTTTTCCAGAGTGGCCGCACCAGTTTGCATTCCCACCAGCAGTGCAAAAGAGACCCTCTTTCTTCACATCTTTGCCAACATCTGTTGTTGCCTGAGTTGTTAATGTTAGCCATTCTGACGGAGGTGAGGTGGTATCTCATTGTGGTTTTGATTTGCGTTTCCCTGATGATGAATGATGTTGAGCATTTTTTCACGTGTCGGTTGGCCATCTGGATGTCTTTGGAGAAGTGTCTATTCTTGTCTTTTGCCCATTTCTTCACTGGATTATTTGTTTTTTGGGTGTTGAGTTTGATAAGTCCTTTATAGATTTTGGATCCTAACCCTTTATCTGATATGTCATTGGTAAATATCTTCTCCCATTCTGTCGGTTGCCTTTTAGTTTTGCTGATTGTTTCCTTCGCTGTGCAGAAGCTTTTTATTTTGATGAGGTCCCAATAGTTCATTTTTGCTTTTGTTTCCCTTGCCTCTGGAGATGTGTTGAGTATGAGGTTGCTGCGGTCAAGGTCAAAGAGGTTTTTGCCTGCTTTCTCCTCGAGGATTTTGATGGCTTCCTGTCTTACGTTTATTTAGGTCTTTCATCCATTTTGAGTTTATTTTTATGGGTAATGTAAGAAAGTGGTCCAGGTTCATTCTTCTGCATGTCGCTGTCCAGTTTTCCCAGCACCACTTACTGAAGAGACTGTCTTTATTCCACTGGATATTCTTTCCTGCTTTGTCAAAGATTAGTTGGCCATATGTTTGTGCATCCATTTCTGGGTTCTCTATTCTGTTCCATTGATCTGAGTGTCTGTTTTCGTGCCATAAATGTTCTGATTGTACACTCTGTCATTGCTCTTCTTTTATCCCACCTTGTCACTGCAGTTGACCATCTCCCTGCCCTGATTTCTTTTTTTTTTTTTTTTAATGTTTATTTATTTTTGTAAGAGAGAGACAGAGACAGAGAATCCGAAGCAGACTCTGCACTGTCAGAACAAAGCTGGACGTGGGGCTTGAACCCAGGAACTGTGAGGTCAGGACCTGAGTAGAAGTCTGACGCTGAACCTACTCAACCCAACCGAGCCACCCAGGCATCCCTCCCTGCCCTGATTTCAGCAAACATTCTGAATGTTCAGCAATCCAAGGAAACGCATGAGCACTGACATTGCTTTAGTGATTTCTGCTTTGGCTACAAGAAGATAAGAATTAGCAGATCATTTTGCGGGGGGGGGGGGCTCCACTGTGACTTTGGAGATAAGGATCAGGGCAGATGCAGTATTAGTGGTTACAGATGAAAGACTGGAATGGAAGGTAAGAGATCTGGAGGATAGGATGAGAAGGTTTAAAATGAATCTAATTTTGGAACTCAGAATAGAAGTAGTTCGCAGCTATTATCAATTCAAATACTACATACTGGCTGAGAATTTTCTAGAATTGATGAAAGGCATGATTTCTCAGCTTTAGGAAGCACAATGAAACCCCAAGCAGGATAGATAAAAATTCTATCCTTAGATATATTATAGTGTAACTGCCGAAAATTGAATACAAAGAGAAGATCTTTAATAGGGACAGGAAGAATAGATAATTGCTCATAAAAGGCCCAAATTTCACAGTACTCAATCGCAGGAGTGGAACCCTGAAGACAATGAAAGTATAAAATGCGGAGAGAAAATAACTACCAACCTTAAAATTTTTACCCAGCTAAACTTTTATTCAAGAATAAAGATGAAGTGGACAAATCAAAAACTGAATTCACTCCCATCATACTAAAGGAACTTTTTAGGATGTGCTTAAAGAAGGAAATTGAACTCAGATGGAAAGACCAAGAAGTTGGGAATGTGGGAAAATCTAAGTAAACTCTACACACCTGCTTTAAGAACTTGATACACAGTAAATGCTTGATTAACATAATTGGTTCATCAGTTTTCCTGAAATAGTGTGCTTTCTTGTTCAACCATGGCAAATAGAGGAATCGACTGCTTATTTCAGAATTTTCCAAAGAGAAGCTAGAATTTCAACAGGACTCCCAACACAAGTAGTCTTATTTTATAAAATCAGGAGGCACAGTCAGTCTCTGGGATGTGATCTGGAATGGCTAAGTTTCTTGAAAGATTTGTATCTGTTTATTGGCTGCTGAGCAAATTTTAATTTGCGTATTAACTAACTTTATCCCCTGTTCACCAAGATCCTAAATGTCAGTCTTGATTTACTCAAATGTTCTCAGATTTCACATCCATTAATTAGAAGACAGTTCTAAATTTATTGTCTCCGAGAACCCATGTCTGACAATCTAGGGAAAACATTATAAATGTAATAAATAAAATAAACTTGATACTCTTTAAATGGCCAAGAATATCACAAACCAGAAACTGCTGTTTCTCCTGACTTGAAAAAGGAAGTATTTCCTAGGGGCGCCTGGGTGGCTCAGTAAGTTAAGCGTCCGACTTCAGCTCAGGTCATGATCTCACGGTTCATGAGTTTGAGCCCCACGTCGGGCTCTGTGTTGACAGCTGAGAACCTGGTGCCTGCTTCAGATTCTGTGTCTCCCTCTCTGTCTGCCTCACTCCCACTCATGCTCTGTCTCTCAAATAAACATTAAAAGTATTTTTTAACAAAGAAGTATTTGCCAGACAGAATTTTTTCTGTTGAAATTCAGATACACTATCAGGAGTATACTTAGAGTAGGATTTTGTTAAGAGGGCCAAAATTAATAGATGAATTCTCTCAGCACATATTTTTTGTGGTTTTGAAATGGTTTCATTAGCGAGTTTTATGGATTTAAGTTGATATCCCTGATCTACTATTTATTAGACTTTCTGGGTGCTATTCATTTGCTTAACAAATACTTTTGAGCAGCTGTCAGGTTCTCTCCTGCACTAAGGTTGTGAACAAGATTCATAAGGTGCCTGTGCTCAAGAAGCTTGCCTTCTACTGAAGCAAGTAAACAAGTTTTAAAATTATCAAAAGAACATAGACTAAAATAGGGTGACATGATAGTAATGGGTGTGTGTGTGTGTTTTAGGTTGAATGGTCAGGGAAGGCCTCTTTGAGAGATGACCATCAGAACCTGTAATAGTAAGAAGCTACCTGAGCAGAGGTGTCCTAGGCTGAAGGAACAGAAATCACAAAGGCTGTAAGGCCCATGTGAGCTTGGCGTTTGTGGTATTTTAAGTGCTGAGAGAGGATATTCTTGTGATGGTTTAAAATGACCTTACATCTTGTAGAAATTAATTTTGATTTTATAATGGTATAAAAATCACACCAGATTGTCATAACTTAAATTCATATCCTTTTCTGACTCAAGGGTTGTAAGCTACCCTAATTTTTGCCCTATTCTGTATTCAGCCAGTGAACTCAGTAACATTTGGTTGGAGATGTTTGATTTATTTGCTGGCTTGTGGTCTGTCTCATTTGGACAGTTTTTAGTGACCTCACTGTAATATAAAAACATTAAAATATTTGCTAAAATTAGTTGAATTAGAAATCTAGTTTTTTACGTAGGGAGACGAGAGAATGGCCAAAGATCATAGCGTGTTAGATATGGAAGAAACTTTAAAGGCAGTATCTAAAAGCTGAAGATATGCCATAGAATTTAAGCATTAGTCTGTTTTCTTTAGAATAGACCTTATTTCATAAAATCTAGTTATTTATGATTTTTCTATGTAAGTAAGAAATCCTTAAAATCACATGAAAACATTTTCTCCTGTGTGTTGAATTATGCATATATTTGTACCCTTTTGTCAAAAAGTAAAACTTTTTTTTTTAAGTTTTTTTTAAAATTTATTTTTAGAGACAGCACAAGCTGGGGAGGGGCAGAGAAAAGGAGAGAGAGAATCCCAAGCACTCAGGGCTCTGTCCCACAAACCGTGAGATCATGACCTGAGCTGAAATCAAGAGTCAGACGCTTAACCGACTGAGCCACTCAGGCACAGTTTAAGTAAAAACTTTTTTTTAGTTATTACTCAAATTGGAGAGTTCTGATGTCTATTCTAGCTTTTCAGTCTATAGACTGAAGCTTTTCAAGATCAGAATCATGTCTGATTCATCTTTCTGGCCCCATGGAGCAGAGTACAGTTCCTTATACATACCAATCTCTTAAAACTATTTGAGTGCCTGAATGAACGAAGGAATGAATATGTGAAATCTATTATGAACCTATCTCTGGAGAATAGGTACCAGTAGTCAGTATGCTTAAAAAGATTGACATAACATGGATCACTGTTTAAGAAGTGCCTTTATGATATTGTTGGAAAATGTAAGCATTTCTGAAGGGGAGGTGGCCATTGTGTAGAGCGCTCGCTCATATGGACTAAGAATCAGAAAACGGATCTGAATTTTAGCTGAGGCATCACTCAGTTCGTTCTGAAATAAATCAGGCAATCTTGCACGTAATTTCCTTGTTTGTACCGTGAAGGGGTTGGATTGATTATTGCTGGCATCTCTCTCTGCTCTAAAACTCTATGCTTTTTATCCTTTGATATTTGCAAGAGCCAGGAGAGGTGAAGTTTGCCTTTTATGTTAGATTTGATTCTAAATCTAATGATACAGGACAGGGGTGCTCCAACTAGTCTTGTTAAAAGGTAAGGACACTGAAAAAGGTTCAGTGGTAGCGTGCATACTGTGTTCTATTATGATTAACTGTGCCACTTGTACTGCCTGTACTTTAATGGCCTGTACTCCTCATCTACCAGATTCTTCTCTTAGTACTGAAATTATTTTAGTACAAACAAGTGGTATGTTTGTAAGAAGGGGCTCCGTCAGTATGGTAAAATGTCTGGATCGTACAAAACAAAAAACAAAAAGATGTCTGGATAGTTGGTGATTTCTAAGTAGGGGCCGGTCTATAATACAGCACGTTTTTTTAAGGTTGTGTACTTTCAGTGTGGGAGGAGGTGTTAGGTACTTCTCTCTTTCATATCAAGCATAACATTCTCTCTTACACACGTCAGTATATTGTTGAGGAAGTTTTCTAAAGTGAAAATAAAATCTGTTTAACAGTATTTTCAAGCCTAGAGAATTTTTTTTAAGTCACCTGTATACCCAGCATGGGGCTCGAACTCACAACCCCAAGATCAGTAGTCACATACCCCACTGACAGAGCCAGCCAGGCGCCCCAGAATAGAGAATTTTAATAGCCTCATTTGGTCTCCCAAACAGTGTGAGGTACTGGATTCTTTGAGTGACATTACTAGAGGTGCTCGCGTTTCTTCCTTTGTAGTGGGCAGAGTGCAGTCTGGCTGCCCTATAGAAGTGCTGCTGGCCTGGAGCTGCTCAGATCCGGCCCGTCACACTGTCTCAACTTGGGTTTTTCTGTTGTTTGTTCCCAAATTCACGTCAGAAAACCGTGTGTCCAGGGCGCCTGGGTTGCTCAGTCGGTTAAGCGTCTGACTCTTGGTTTCCGCGTCGGTCATGGTCTGAGCTGTCAGCACAGAGCCCAATGTGGGGCTCGAACCTACAGCCTGTGAGATCATGACCTGAGCCGAAGTCAGATGCCCAACCAACCGAGCCACCCAGGTGCCCCAAGACAGGATCTTGATCTAAATTTAACTAAAATGTCCCCTATTTATTGATCCTGTTTCTAATAATCATTAACCATTCCCCGTTGCTTGGAATTTTTATCTTGACTTTCTATTTTGAAAGTTATTAGCAACTCAAAAGTATGGAAAGAGCCCAGATGTCCATCAACAGATGAATAGAACACACACACACACACACACACACACACACACACACACCACTGGAATATTACTCGGCAGTCAAAAAGAATGAAATCTTGCCATCGGCAACAATGTGGATGGAACTAGAGGGTATTATGCTAAGTGAAATTAGTCAGAGAAAGACATATCATATGACTTGACTTACGTGTAGAGTTTAAGATACAAAACAGATGAACATAGGGGAAGGGAAGCAAAAATAAAAACAGGGAGGGGTACAAAACATAAGAGACTCTTAAATATAGAGAACAGAGGATTGCTAGAGGGGTTCTGGGTGGGGGGGATGGCGAAATGGGCAAGGGAAATTAAGGAAGACACTTGGTAGATGAGCACTGGGTGTTATACACAGGAGGTGAATCCCTGGATTCTACCCCTGAAATCATTATATGCTAACTAACTTAACTAGAATGTAAATTAAAAAATAAAAATAAATTTTAAAAAAAGTTATTGGCAATTCTAACATATCTTGGCTTTATTGTCTGGAGGAAGCACTGAGTTAAACTGGGTTATAGAATCATCTGCTGATAGGTTAACGGGTTTAGGAGTTTCATCTAAGGCTTTAGAAATTCCTGTCATCATTTTTGTGGAGTATGAACATTACTTCAGAGGCCAAAATTGTAATAAAGTGTTTTTTAATGGCATTCTGTGGAATCAGTTGCTTGGGGTTACCATAACCAGTGTGATGTGTAGAAGGATTATAGGACGGATGGACTGTAGAAGGTCTTTCTACCATGTTGACCGGAAGGCCTGTCTGTCTGCCGCTTTGAACCCCTGAAGGGTCACTGTTAATTTTTGTTGTGATTTGCTAATGAGTGACTTTGTGAAGTAAGTAGAACCTATAATAGAGGTATGTTGTGGAGCTACTGCTGTCTACTAAAAATAGTACAGAAAGGGTCTGTAGGGGCTGCCATACTATTAAAAAGTTGTTAACATTTTTATTTTGTCTCAAACTGTACAAGTAGAAGATTGTGTTTACTTCTTGTATAGTTTAGTCATGAGTTGACAAAGAATTTACCCTACTGAAGGAAGTAGATTATTGTAGGAGATTCAGAGGTAGGACAGCATTGTGGAAGTTCCTTCAATTAGCTTTTTTGCATTTAGGTAAGTAAATTCAGGCCAAGTGTAGACATGGTCAGAAAGAATCCTTTTTATAGTTTTATATTATTATTTTTATATGATTTGTATTTTTATATTTTTGATATTATCTCTAGGCAACCTGAACTTTGTTTTGGAAGGTCTTCCTTGTATTTGCCTGTTCCCTCTTAATTACAGAGCTTTCTCATAACAAGTCTTTATATTTAAAACTAGTATTGTCAGATGCATTAAAAAAGTAATTTAGTTAAAAATTGTTTCATAATAAAAAAGAATTTTACAAAAACTCTATCAGTTGAAACCAAAAAACAGAGATACGCATGCTGAATATTAACCATTTGTTACAAACCTGAATAGTCCTTTTTCCATGTGCATATATATATGCCTCTAGGTATAGATAAAAGTGGAATCATGCGTAGAACTCATCTAACATTCCTGTTTATATGCAAAGCACTTTACTGTGAAATATGGAAACTCTTTGAACTTTACTGATTTCTGTCATGAAGGCTAATTTTTTGGAACATAACCTAGAAATGTCAATGCAAATATGCAAGTGTATGTCTAAATTGATCAAAATAGGAAAGAATAATTGAGACTGAAAAACCTATAACTTAATACTGATCGTGCACACTAACAAGACCAAATTTTGGAAATCCCAACTTGTATGTTATGTGCATGTACGTTAGGAATTTTACAGAGTTGTCTAACATTAGGTGGCAACCACATTTATTAGCAGACTCTAATAGCTAATTTTAATTTATGAGCACCAGATTAGTAACGCTTAATCACTTACAGATATGTTATTGGTAGGTTGCTTTCAGCTTCAGATAACAGAAACTGAGTCTGTTTTAAGCACCAAGGAGTTGGCTCGGCTTGCAGGACTGAGACCTGAAGCTTCCGGGACAACAGGACCGGGCTGTCCGTGTTGCTTTGCCCTCAGGTCCTTTCCCTGGTGGTTGCCAAAGAGCTGCTAGCAGCAGCCAGGAAGTGTGCTTCCTTGTTTGAGTCTAGAGATGGAGAGTAGCTCCTTACTGTTCTCTAAAGGTGAGAATAACTGTCCCGGAAAGGTCCGGGAGAGCTCTCCTGGATTTCACAGGCTAGAATTGAGGAATGTTCTGGGTTACAGTCTAGTCCTGAATAAGTCAATAGCTCGGGGGTTGAGATTAATCATTCAGCTCTTTCCCTTGAGCCAAGGTCATTTGCTAAATGGCACTGCCCTTATCCAAATGGGGAGACTTGGAGTGGCACCCCCTTGGACTATTAGTATGTAGTCAGAAGTGACACATCAAAGTGAATGGAATTAGCACCCACTGTGGAAAATAGTATAGAGGTTCCTCAAAAAATTAAAAATAGAAATAGTGCTTGAGATTCTCTCTCCCTCTCTCCATCCCCTCTCTGCCCACTCCCTCTCCCTCTCTAAAATAAAATGAAAAACAATTTAAATAATAATTAGCATTTTGGGATCGGTTCCGACCCACTAGTAGCACAAAGACAATACTTGGCCATCACTGGTGTATAGTGAGAGTGGACTGAGGACAGACCCTAAGAGAACGCAGAGCCTGTGAATCAGTCTTCTACTTAAATTTATTCTGTATTTATTTTTAATTATGAGCTTCAGAAGGCTATTCGTTTGCTCTTACTTCTTCAATTCTAACAGCCTATTTCATATTTGATTTACCCAGTGGTTTTTCTCCATCATATCTCTCTGTTAGTCTCTGGTCACTTTAATGTCACTACCATGGCTGTTTCTTTGGAGTGCTGCCCATTATCTTAAAGGAAATAGGGAAGGAATTATAAATGTATCCTGAAGTTAAAGGAAAAATGAAATGTGTGTTTTGTAGTACATGAATGATCGAATGTGTTAGATACTAAGGAGGAACTGCATCCGAGCATGCTTTCTTTTTTTTTAAGTTCTTACAAGGAGTGAGGAATGTTAAAATTCATGACTCAAACTTCAGACTTCTCCCTACCTGCATATTTGATGTCTCGGAAAAACTCTTATTCTTTTATTATAAAGGAATAAAGGGTAAAGTTTGCTAACCTGTGTCTGAAGACCTCAGTGATTAGAAATGAGTCATGATTGGTAATAGACTATGAATGGTAGTGACTTGAGTGTCTTAGGTACAAGGACCCTCCTCTCCTTGAGTAATCATGAACAGACCCTTGTAATTTTTACTTTGGCTTGACACGTATAGGAAGGATAGGCATGATGAACCACTGCTAGTCTCCGCATCTTTTTTATAGGCAGTGAGATACTAGCCAACGTACTCAGTTGAGGCCAGTGAGTTCTCCTTTATGTTTTATTACTAAGCTTCACTTAGTTCCAAGGAGAGAGATAAAGCATTGTGTTTTCTTTTCTTTCTTTTTTTTTTTTTTAAAGTTTATTTATTTATTTTTAGGGAGTCGGAGACAGCGCAAATGGTGGAGGGGCAGAGAGAGAGAGAGAAAATATCCCAAGCAGGCTCCACGCTGTCAGTGCAGAGCCTGATATGGGGCTTGAACCCATAAAGCTGTGAAATCATGACCTGAGCCAAAACCAAGAGTCGGATGCTCAACTGAATGAGCCACCCAGGTGCCCCAAACATTCCATTTCCTATTTCATACATCAGTCTCTTCTCAGGTTTGACACTGTAAATCAGTGGTTCTCGAGTTCTGGCATACATCAGAATCTTCTGGAGGGTTTGTGAAAGCACCAGTTGGTGGGCCTCTAATCCCCAAAGTTTCTGATTCAGTAGGTCTGGGATGGGGCCTGAGCATTTACATTTCTAACAATTTCCAGATGACATTGATGCTGATCCAGGTACTGCCCTTTGAGAATCACTGCTGTGAAAACATTTACTTTTTTTTTTTTTTAATATTTATTTTTGAGAGAGAGAGAGAGAGACAGAGATAGAGCATGTGCAGGAGAGGGGGCAGGGAAAGGGAGAGACAGAATCTGAACCAGGCTCTAGGCTCTGTTCTGTTAGCACAGAGCCCAGTGTGGGGCTTGAACTCACAGACCCAACCACAAGATCATGACCTGAGCCGAACTCAGACGCTCAACTGATTAAGCCACCCAGGCACCCTGAAAACACTTACTTTTAATACAGCAAGGAACAGTCATACTGAATTTATTTAAGGAAAAGATGCATGCTATTTATTACTGTTTAGATTAGACTTTGTATTGTTTTTCTCTCTCTGGTTGTCAGCTGTTACATTAAGTGACCCACAGGGAGTACTCTCTTGAATTATATTTCTTTAGTAAAAGCGTATTTACCATTTGGTAATTGGCATCTCTTAACTTTTCACAGATGACTATTGCTGCTGGGCCAAAAGCCACTTTTGGCCTAGATGAAAATACTTTGCATTATTTTGCTTGATGATCCCAAAGGTGGGAATTTTTTTTTTTTTTTTGTATTTGTTCTTTACTAAGATACGATAATTATTTCATTCAGTGAGCATTGAGACTTTTTTAACCAGTCTAAGGCCAGTACAACTCCTTTGCCATTGCCAGCTGTGCGTGTTTCCATGGAAACTCCATAGGGTCTAGCAGGATTACTGTTGTAAGGACCATACCTGGCTTATTTGCATCCAGTTTAAATTGGGGAGATTTCAAAGGAATAAAAGGTCTGTAGATGAGTCAATGGACAGCCAGAAAGAGCTTGTCAGTTTGTAACCATCATATTGGTCTAGCTAAAGAGGAAGACTTGGGTGGGTATCCCTTACTATAGTTCATGTTTCTGGAGGGCTTTGGTCGGCATGCTAACGTCTCTATTTGTTTTGTGGATTTATTTGTGTCATTGTGTTTTTGTTTTTGCTTTTGTTTTAGGAATATCTCTTTAAGTTAAATATCCTAATTTATGTCCTTATTTAAATACCCTAACCTAATGATTTAAAAATTCTCTTAAAGAAAGTACATGTAGATCACACTCTTAAAGAAAGTACATGTAGATCAGACTCTTTTTCAAGGAATTTTCATTGCTTTCCAGTTATAATGCAATAGAATGTCTTAGTTTTCTTTTTTTAATTTTTTTTTTTAACGTTTATTTATTTTTTGAGACAGAGAGAGAGAGACAGAGCATGAACGGGGGAGGGGCAGAGAGAGAGGGAGACACAGAATCGGAAGCAGGCTCCAGGCTCTGGGCCATCAGCCCAGAGCCCGACGCGGGGCTCGAACTCACGGACCGCAAGATCGTGACCTGAGCTGAAGTCGGACGCTTAACCGACTGAGCCACCCAGGCGCCCCTAGAATGTCTTAGTTTTTGACCACTGTTGCAGAATTATGACAGAAGTTTATGTTGATCTGTACTTTGCAAGTGTTATGAGCTACTGTGAACCCCTTCTCTCACAAACATAACTTTTTCTAAAAAGAAGGCAGTTTGAACTATTTACGTATTTGACTTTGTTTACACCATTGAGCTTAAGCCTTTGTTTCAGAGTTTCATAAATGGTTAGGACCAACAGTGAATGTATAGAAAACAACTATATGGACTAGTTACATGAGCACCGAGTACAGTTATATAAAACTTAGAGGTTATTATTAATAAGTTATGCTACTCAGTTGTACGAATTTATCCTAGTTGGAGTAATTAGGCTAATTCACAAATAGCTACATAGTACAGGTATAGGGCCAATAAGAGCACGCATACCAACTCCTCCTCCTTAGTTAAGGCTGCTTGGACTTTCTACTGATCAAGGTTCTAAGATATTCTGTCAGAGTGTGGTGGCCAGCCAGTGATGGTGAATTTCCATACTTGTGTGCGCCAAATATTGACATTTCTTATCTTCTAAATCAGAATGTAGTCTTGTATCTTTTTTCCAAATATTTTACGGTGATAGCGATATGTATCAGTTTATCATCTATGAACATCTATGTGTGTGTATATATATATATATATATATATATACATACATATATATATATATATATACACACATCTGTGTATATATATATTGAAGTAGATGCTTGTAAATTTGGAAGGAGGTAACAGGGAGTTGGGGATTTTTTAATATTAGTGAAATATACTCTTTAAAGAAAATACTAGGTAGGCTGTGTTATTCAGTTTCACGAAAGAGTAGCACCTTCTAATACATGTTCCAAGAATTCTCTGATTCACTTCCATGTTCCTAAAGTAAGGGCAGGTGCTAGTGTCCCTGTTTTGTAGATGAGGAAATAGGCACAAGAGAGGTGCCTGCCTTTATTAATCACTTTATGTTTACGCAGTTAAATACACCTGTAGTTCAGCGTTGCCCACTATGTGTAATTGTTCCCTCTTAAAGTGTTAGGTTATTTTATACGGCTTACTCAGTGTTGCCTTTCTCTCTTTTTGTATTCATAGACTGGAAAAGTAAGAAGAGCTTTCCTGCCTTTTTAATTACCAAACTACTCTCAGTTTTCAATGAATCAATTCAAAGAAAGAATGCAGTCTTTCTATACCTGGTAAATATTTTCTGCTCATAAAAGCTATTGACTTAGTAGCCTCTGATAAATCCAGGTGTTTATGATGATTACCTTTAATTTTGTGGGATGACTATAAAAAATGACTTATCATATATATGATATTAACTCTGAAATTATTTGATATTATTGTTATGGTGGAGTGATGCCTAGAATGCCTGTGCCCTAGCCAGCAACAGAAGCTAGTCTAGAATTGGCCGTGGTACTTAGATTAGGCTCTGTTGGGTTTATTGGGGGGAAAAGGTTGTGAAATTAATGCAAATAGGGTACATAAATATATTACTGAGTATCCTCTTTACTCAGATGATATAACATTAGCAATATTCCCTACGTGGTAGTTTAATAGAAGTACTTTGTCAATAATAGTTTTATAAAATTAATCTAGTAATCAGAATATTAAGCCTACCTTTTACCACTTGACACATGACCTAAGTGAAGATTAGAGAGATCAAATAACTTGCTGAAGAAAATTCAACTAGCCAGTGTAGACCTGAGGTCAGAATCTAGATCAGAGGCTACATATTTTGATTCCTACTCTAGGGCCTTTAAAAAATCCTAGTTTTTTAAGTACCTTAAATAAAATGAACATGCCCAAGAGAGTAAACAAACCATAGTGACATTTCATATGGATCTTTTGTATAGCTTAGAATGTTAATGTAGGATCAGAGAAGATAGAATGGATTTATTTATGCTACATAAAGTATTTTCTCTATTAACAGTATTAACTTAGCTACTAGGTACTATTAAATCTTTTAGATACACTTTATTTAAGCGTGAGGAGAATCCTTGGGCATATTTTGTACCTGTTTTGCAGAAGAGGAAAATGAGGCTTAGAATGAGAGTGCTATAGCTTAGGATATTAGAAGTGGAATTTAAACCCAGTTTTCTTGGACTTCAAAGCCCATGACTCAGCGGTGAAGCCTGAGGAATTAAAACTTAATCGTCCAGCCTATCACATGTTAACGGATACTGATTATGGAATAATTTCCTCTCCTAATTCACCCATTCAAAAATCTTATCATTTTAGGGACATATGGAGGTAGTTAGGGGAGAAACCATTTCGTCCTCTGTAATGATTTTAATTATAGGAATCATATTAGCTATTTTTATAATGTAATTGCAAGTTATAGGTCTCATACCCCCTTTAAAAAAGAAAGGCGTTTATAAAATATTTGTGTATTCTAAACATATGCTTAAAGTGAACTAATTTGAGCAGGTCCAAAGGTCTGTTTTTGTGTGACTGAACATTTGTCTCCCATGTTTTTACTTATTATAGTCGATCATCAAGGAATGATTATTTTTGTAAAGTATTTTTAAAACAGATTTTTCAAAATTAGTTAAGTGATGAAAGAAATTGGTGTTACATTCAAAAACTGATACAGTTCAAGTGTCTGGCTTGGGGATAAATAAAAAGTTACCATGTTAAATGGAATTGTAATGATGAAGATATAAAGAAAATTCCTTCTTCTTTATTTAGTAAAGTACCCAGAGTATCAGAGTTCGCCAAAACCAGGTGTATCTTTGCCTTAAAACCTGGCCCAGCCCCTGAAACTCCCCTTTCCCCCCCAGTCTTTGACTGATTTACCACCATCACCTGCCTGACCAAAAGAGGGTGGGGATGCATAGAATGTAGGTAGTGAGATACTGAAAATAACATTTTATTAGTAGCTCATGGGAAGTAACTTTTTTTTCTGGTAGCGTGAAATATAATTTACGTGCATTTTAATCTCTACCATTCAAAATGAGAAATGTACGTTAGATTGCCTGGTGTCTTTCTATTTTAGGCAGTCGTACGTTAGGACTTTGTAAAAGGTGAGATACGTTGACAGAGTTTATGATTTTTTAGTTAAGTTCTTTGTAACCGTAGCTTACAAAGATGGTGTGACTCGTATTGGTACTGTGACATTTTGAGAAGATTACGAAGCCGCTCACCTCCCTGAATATCACTCGCAGATACTCATCACCTGAGTAGCAAGGAGGGAGGGTCAGGCAGGGCTGGGGCAGCTAATGTGGATTGAATTCCTGCTCTGTAGGGCATCTGCTAGGCACATCCACATTTGTGCTCTCGTTTTTAGTAGGGGTGTCGAAGTACGAGAAGTAGAGCCAAGAGACGAAGAAAGCACGATGTGCAAAACTCGGCCTTGCTTTTTGTCTGGATGGTCGGCCTGTTCACCTACCATATTCTGTCATCATCTGCTTCCGGCAGCATCAAATGCTGGTGGTGATTTCCAGGGGGCTGAATCACAGTTACCTGGGATTGCTGTGGTCGTGCTTATGTGGCCAGAAGGGCGTCAGTTTTTTATTTTTTGCCGGGGAGGGCGTCAGATTTTGAATTTGCAGGAAACTATAGTTAACAATACTGTATTACACACTTAAAATTGTTCTTAGAGGGTGGATCTTACCTCAAGGGCTCTTGCCACACACACAAAGATTTTTTAATGAAAAAGAAGGAGGGGAGGAAACTTGGAGGTGATGGACAAGTTTATGGTCTTGTTTGTACTCTCACAGGTGTATACTTACCTCTAAATTTATCAAATTGTATACATTAAATATGTACAGCTTTATGTAGGTCAATCATAACTCAATAAAATTTTTTCAAAAAGAGTTCAAAAGAGAAAATCTGCGTTTAAATGTTATTTAAGGATTAAAACATGAGAAAAAGGAAGAAATCAGCCATGTTCCGATACTGGTAACATTATTAAGACTCTGTTCTTACATGTACAGCAAAGGTGATTTGGGGCCTGTGGATTAAAAATTAGTTAAGGTACATAGAAATGTTTGAGAGCATCGCTTAAGATTTTTTATTGTAACAGGAGAAAAATCTTGGCAGTGATATTTTTTAAATTATCAAGAGTATAATAATAATACCATTATCATTTTTATAATTCTTGATCATTTTAAAAACAATTTATGTTCTGATTTTAATTTTTAGAACAAACGTGAGAGATGGCATAAGCCCCATTTTTCAAATTTTTTTTTTTAACGTTTATTTATTTTTGAGACAGAGAGAGACAGAGCATGAATGGGGGAGGGTCAGAGAGAGGGAGACATAGAATCTGAAACAGGCTCCAGGCTCTGAGCTGTCAGCACAGAGCCCGACACGGGGCTTGAACTCACGGACCGTGAGATCATGACCTGAGCCGAAGTCGGACGCTCAACCGATCAAGCCACCCAGGCGCCCCTCTATAATACCAACTTAAAATTAATTTTCTAATACTGTCTTTTGTCTGCATAGATTTTACTTAAAATTAACCGAGTTTCTAAAGTTTAATTAGAGGAGCGCCTGGCCGGCTCATTCAGAATGGAACTCTTGATCTCGTGGAACTCTTGATCTCATGGTTGTGAGTTCATTCATGCCCCACATTGGGCATGGAACTTACTTGAAAAATAAATAAATAAAATAGTAAAATTTTGTGTTGTGATGGGTTTCAAGCTCTTTTACTTTGGATCATAAGTCAGTGATATACCAGCTGTGGAAGGGTGTTTGGTCCTCAGTGCTTTCGTCCGGATTCAGATCTGAACTTCATGATTTGTAAGGTAGAGCTTTAAAATGTGTGCCCCTCCATGTCTTGAGATGTCCATCAGAATACTGTTCAAATGGTTTCAAGTGCATTCTGACTGAACATAATTTCACGATTCTTTAAGAATTGTTGTGTTGTCAGTTTTACTGTGCACCTTGTGATCACAGATTGTTGTGGCATGAGGAGGGCAGGGGCCCACTAGAATAATCATAAAATACTGGCAGTTTGTTGAGCTGCTTCCCCCCCACACCCTTTTTTCTTTTCTTTCTTTGCTATTTTTTATTTTGACTTCAAAACACTCTCAGTACTTTAGTGAGTAATCCTACCAAATAGGGGCCCTCTGCTACATCACTACAATACAGACATAAGATGCAAGAAATTAACAGTATTACTTTCCTGTCAACTAATCCATAGACCTGATCCACATTTGGCTGGTTGTTGCCATAGTGCCTTTCATAACAAAAGAACCTAATCCAGGATCTTACGTAGCATGTAATTATTCTATCTCTTTAGTGTTCTTCAATCACAGTTCCTTAGCCTTTCCTTGAGTTTCAAGACTATGTATTGGAAAAATACATTTTGTAGAGTGTCTATGAACTCAGGTTTATCTGATAGTTCCTCATGATTAGATTCAGGTTATGCATCTATGGCAGGAATATCAGAGGGAAGTGATGCTGTGCTCTCAACTCCTCTTTTCTGGTAGTGCACAGTTTTGATTTGTTCCTTGACTAGTGATGTTATCTTTGAACATCTGATTAAGGTGATGTTCACCAAGCTTCTCCTCTGTAAAGTTACATCTTCCCTTTGTAATTGCTTAATATTTTGTAGAGAAACTGTACATTTTTCATCATCAAAGTTTTGCCCACTAGATTTAGCATTTCGACTGAACTTATTATAATGGTTTCCAAATACCGACTTTCTATATTTATTATTTGGCATTCTGTAAGGAAAATCTTTCTCTTCCCCCTGTTGATATATATCAAATGGACTCATAAGCTGTCATGAGTAAATGGTTACACTTTATTATTTTTTTAATTTATTTTCTTCATGTTACCCAAAATTTGATCAACGGGAGACCATTCAAACTTGCATCTGCGTCTTTTCCACATAGTCCCACGATTTTAAAAAAAAATGTTTATAAGTACAACATTTAAAAAGTGTTCAACACTTTAAATACGTTATTTCGTTTTTAAACTTTAATTATTGAGAGTGCGCGTGTGAGCGGGGAAGGGGCAGAGAGAGGGAAAGAGACTCCCAAGCAGACTCTGCACTGTTAGCACAGAGCCCGACGCAGGCTCGATCTCACAAACTGTGAGGTAATGACCTGAGCCAAAATCAAGAGTCTGACACATAACCGACTGAGCCACTGAGTCACCCAGGCGCCCCATATTCCCGTCATTTTTAAAGCACTTCCACTACTAATTTCTTCACCGAAACAGTAAAAGGAAAAATAAGATATAAAGTCTGAGCCTAGAAACCAAAGCCTCAGTAAAGAAGTAGAAAATGTAAAGAACTAAACAGAAATCTTAGAACTGAAAACTACAGTAACCAAAACCAAAGCTCACCGGATGGCCTCACAGCAGAGTAAAGGGGGACAGAGTGAACTGGAGGACAGAACATAGAAATTGCCCCATCTGAACAAGGAGAAAATAGAACGCATAAATGAACAGAGCTGTGGGACCTGTAGGACTATGACAGAAAGACCACAAGAGGAGGAGAGGAGAAAGGGGACTGAGCTAAAAAGTACTTGCAGAAAGACTGGCTGACGACTTCCAGAAGACTTGTCAGAAGACACAGGCCTACGGATTCAAGGAGCTGAGCAAGTTCCAAACAAGATAAACCCAAAGAAGTAATAGTAAAACATTGGTAAACTAAGAGCAAAGGAAGAACCTTGAAAATAACAAGAGAGAAATGACACCTTTTTCTATGGGGAAAAATAATTCCAGAGATAATGGATTTCTCCTCAGAAATCATGGAGGCCAGGAGGCAGCGGCATGACGTTTTTTAAGTATTCGGAAAGAGCTCAAAATCCCAACTTCTGTATTTAACAGAAGCCTTCTTCGGGAATGAAGGAGAAATCAAGACCTTTTTAGATGAAGGAAAACAAAGCAAATTCGTCTCCAGCAAAGGTGTCATAAAAGAATGGCTGAAGAAATGACTTATGTAGTTTTAAATCCAACACAACATATCCAGGACTTGTGTATACCAAAAACTACAAAATGCTGGTGGGAGAAATAGAGGACGACACAGAGAAACGGAGAGATACACTGCATTCATGGGTTAGAAGGCTCAACATAGGAAAGATCACTTCTCCCCAGATTGATATACAGGTTTAAATGTAATTCCTCTCAGATTCCCCCTGTGATTTTTTTAACAGACAAGATTATTCTAAAGTTAATGTGGGAATGCAAAGGAATTAGAATAGCTAGCAAAATTCTGAAAAAGAAGAGGGAAAAAAATCATTTTCTAGACATGTTGTATAGTTGCAGGAATCAAGCCTGAGGATATTGGTTGAGAAATTAACACATTGGTCTTTGAAATGGAATATAAAACCCAAAAATAGGCCTGCACAGGTGTAGCCAACTAATTTGTGACTAAGGTACAAAAGCAATTGGAGCAAACAGAGGAAGGATAATGTTTTGGACAAGTGATTAAAAAAGAAAAACATTTAATCCTCACACTAGTGAAAAACATAGAAAACCTTTAGGACATAGGACTTGATGAATAGTTCTTTAAAAAAAATTTTTTTTAATGTTTATTTCTTTTGAGAGAGAGAGAAAGAGAGGGAGGGGGATGGCCTGGGAAGGGGCAGAGAGAGAGACTCACAAGCAGGCTCCACACTGTCAGCGCAGAGCCTGACATGGGGCTCGATCTCACGAACCATGAGATCATGACCTGAGCCAAAATCAAGAGTCGGATGCTTAGCCGACGGAGCCCCCCAGGTGCCCCAACACTTGGTGAGTAGTTCTGAAACATGACACCAGAGGGGTGCCAGCCTGGCTCAGCCAGTAGAGCATGCAACTCTTTTTCTTGGGGTTTTAAGTTTGAGCCATGTTGGGTCTAGAGATGACTTAAAAATAAAATCTTTTAAAAAACAATAACACCAGAAACACAGCCTACAAAAGAAAAAAATTGGTAAATTAGATTTTATCAAAATTAAAGTTTTGCTGGGTGCTAAAACTTCTTTAAGAGGATGAAAAGGTGATTCTCTCTCTGCCCCTTTGTCGCTCATGTGCATGAGTGTGATAAGTAAATAAACTTTTTTTTTTTTTTTTTAAAGAGGGAGGCACCTGGCTCAGTCCATTAAGTGTCCAACTCTTGATTTCATCTCAGGTCATGATCTCACAGTTTGTGAGTTCGAGCCCCACAGGCTCCATGCTGAATAAGGAAACTGCTTGGGCTTCTCTCTCTCTTTCTCTCTGCCCCTACCCCACTCTCTTTTCTCTCTCTCTCTCAAAATAAAAAAACATTAAAAAAAAAAAAGAGGATGAAAAGGCAAGTTCCCAGTGGGAGAAAATATTTGCAAAGCACATATCTGATGAAGGACTATTATCTATGGTATGTAAAGAACTCTCAAAACTCAACCCTACGGAGAAAAAGGAACCCTTGTGCACTCTTGGTGGGAATGTAAATTGATGCAGCCACTGCAGCAGTTTGTAGGTTCCTGAAAAATTTAAAACATAATTACCATGATTCAGCAATTCGATTACTGTGTATTTACCCAAAGAAAACAAAAACACTAATTCAAAAAGATATATGCACCCCTATGTTTATTGCAGCATTATTTACAGTAGCCAAGATATGGAAGCAGCCCAAATGTCCGTTGATAATGGATTAAGAAGACGTGGTGTATATACGCACAATGAAATATTACTCAGCCTTAAAAAGGGGTGAGATCCTGCCACTAGTGAAAACATGGACGGACCAAGAAGGTCTTAATGCTAAATGAAATAAGTTAGAGAAAGACAAATACTGTATGATTTCACTTATACGTGCAATCTAAAACACGAAACAAACGAATAAACAAAAAGCAGACTCAGACCTATAAATACAGAGAACAAACTGATGGTTGCCAGAGCGGAGGGAGCGGGAGGATAGGCAAAGGGGTAAAGAGGAGCGAGAGAAACAGGCTTCCAGTTAGGGAGTAAGCAAGTCACAGGAATCAAAGACACAGCATAGCGAATATTGTCAATGGTATCGTAGTAGCGTTGAATGGTGACAGATGGTAGCTACACTTGTGAGCATAGCATAACATGAAAGCTGTTGAATCACTGTGTTATATACCTGAAACCAATGTAATGTGTGTCAAGTGTACTCAAAACACACACACACACACACACACACACACACACACACACACACTGAAACTCAATCCTAAGAATCCAAACAGTTCATTAGAAAAGGGAGATTTTTGTGGAGTTCTAGAAAAGTCCAAAAGAATGGAATAGACATGTCACTGAGGAGGATATACACATGGTTAATTGAGCATATGAAAATATGTTTTGTTATTAGTAGCCATTTGGGAAATGCAGATTGAGACCATCCTGAGATATCACTACACACCTGTTAGAACAGCTAAAATGAAAGGTAGTGAGAATATCAAGTGCTGGTGTAGATTTGAAGAAACTAGATCCCTCATACGTTGTGGGAATCTAAAATGGCATAGCCATTTTGAAAAATATTTCAAAATTTCTTTAAAAACTAAATATGCACTTAGCATGTGACCCAGCAATATCACTTTTTTTAAAGTTTTTACTTATTTATTTATTTTTTTTAATAATCTCTACACTCAACATGGGGCTCAAACTCCCAACCCCAAGATCAACAGTCCCATGTTCTTCCAACTGAGCCAGCCAGGTGCCCCCAGCAATATCAGTTCTATGCATTTATCCCAGAGAAATAAATAAAAATTTGCCCACATAAAAATATATACACAACTATGCTTTACATATTATAGATGAGAGTCATTTACCAGGCATGTCCTTTGCAAGTATTTTCTCCCAGTGTGAAGCTTGTGATTCAATGTACATCCCAAATATGAGTGTTTATAGCACCTTTTTTAGTAATAACTCCAAACTGGAAACAACCAAGTAATCTTGCAAGGTTATTATGTTGAGTAAAACATGCTACCCTCAAATGGTCATATAGTGTACAATTCCATTTGTACGGTATTCTCAGAATGACCAAATTATGAAGTTAGATGACAGATTAGTGGTTGTCAAGGATTCAGAATAGCCCCAGGGAGAGGAATGGATATGCCTATAACTGGGGTAGCAGGAAGGAGTTCTTTGTGATGAAATAGTTCTGTGTTTTGATTGCAGCGGTGGTTATGTGGCCCACCTACACATATGACAGTAAAATGACATAGAACTATACATGTCATTGAACTATACATACATTGACTTTTATGTCAATGTCATTTGCCTGGATTTGATAGCATATTGTAAGACGTAAACACAGTTAAGAACAAAAGAGAGAGATTATCATTGCTATAGGATTTCAGAGAACAAATAGTTCCTTGACGGGAATGGAAGATCTGAGGTCAGTTTTTGAACCTGTCTTTAGAGGATAGGTAGACTTCTCAAGAGTTGATACAGGGATGAGAGATATTTTAGACAGATTGAAAGTCAGTAAATGTTGATATTATTAAAACATACTAGGGGCACCTGGGTGGCTCAGTCGGTTGAGCGTCCGACTTCGGCTCAGGCCATGATCTCGCGGTCCGTGAGTTCGAGCCCCGTGTCGGGCTCTGTGCTGACAGCTCGGAGCCCGGAGCCTGTTTCAGATTCTGTGTCTCCCTCTCTCTCTGACCCTCCCCTGTTCATGCTCTGTCTCTCTCGGTCTCAAAAATAAACATTAAAAAAATAAATAAATAAAACATACTAATAACATCCAGTTAGTCGGAAGAACATTTTAGTTCAGTGGGAGAATGTGTCTTTAAATTGTATATCTCACATAGACTCTGGGATACTTGTTACCCTTGTGTTTTCACATAAATTTATGAAACCTGAGAGTGAGAGAGACATAAAAAGAGAGGACGAAATTACCAATACCATAAATGAGACATAATGGTTCAAAGGACAGATGGGAATAATAAAGCAGCATGTGATTTTGAGCAAAACAAAGCCTGTATCTCATGGATTTAAGAAATGGAATCAGAGAAAAAGTTACATTGCGGTTGTTAAAGTAGGAGAGCTCTAATATTAGCCAAAGATGTCAAGACAAATTATAGGCTTCTATTAAAGCTGCATAGCCACCTGTTCTTTTTATTCCATGGAATTTCCATACTTGGTGATTATGTTTTTGGATGATCGCTTCATATTTCTTTCCATTCAATTGTAAGCATTCTGTGGCTCAGCATTGTATCCCCAGTTCCTATCCCAGTGCCTGGCAGCACCTTGTAAATATTTGTTGAATGTGCTCATGCGTGAAATCAGTAACTTTGCAAAACTGTTGAAACTAGAACAAAGAAAAGACAGTTATAGAAGAAAAGAAACAGGATGATAAGGTAGACTAGACAGACACATTAAATTTTTTTTTAATGTTTTTATTTATTTTTGAGACAGAGAGAGAGCATGAGCAGGGGAGGGTCAGAGAGAGAGGGAGACACAGAATCGGAAGCAGGCTCCAGGCTCTGAGCTGTCAGCACAGAGCTCGACGCGGGGCTCGAGCTCACAGACTGCGAGATGGTGACCTGAGCCGAAGTCGGACGCTTAACCGACTGAGCCGCCCAGGCGCCCCTAGACAGACACATTGAGTATGACGGCACACCTTTATTAGAGCAACGTGACGATAAAGCTTTACAACCAAGAAATTCAGGATTGAATTCTGTGATGGTATGTTCCCTAAAGGATGCCAGGGTGTTAAATGGAGCACTAGATGAGCCGCGATGATGACCGTGGCAATGTATGTTGGCAGGGGTTAAGGAAGAGCACAGAAGCACCAGCCACTTAATACTAGCTGCTCTCTAGTGTGGTAGCTTTCTTAACAAGCCAGCACTTAAATGACTCATTAGATGAACTGATGCCTTGAGGATCCCTGCTTGAAACACACTGTCTGATGCCCTGCAGCATGCCGAATGCCCTTCAGTATGTCTGCATATCCGCTGCTACAGTCGAGTGGCGTGGTCATCAGGATCATTACGCACTTGTGCTCCCAAGCCTGTTCAGGCTGGTCGTGTTTCTTATTTTAGTTACACGGTTTGAATCATTATTATATAAACTAAGGAGAAGAACAGGAAGAGATGATGTTTCTATGAAAACTTAAGTCGAATGTTTTGAAAAGATTAGGTAAAGGGCAATTACTAAAAAATACTGCTAAATTGGATGTGAAAAAAAGAGCTGTAAAATATTAGGGATGAATTATTCTTTTTAAAAAAAGAAAAAGATTCTGTACTCAGAGTGCTTGGTGTTTCTTTTACGTTCCCGCCTTACGTTTAAAGAAGCTCTTCAATCTGTGGGTCATGAAGTCAATGTCGTAGGTTGAAATCAGCAGTTAAAAAAAAAAAAAAAGCCTATCAGATTGCATTACATCTGGGAAGGAGCATTGTCTTGTGAAATTTTTTTGAGTTTTTTATATTCTTAATATTTATGTAAAATGTGCAAAGCTTGAAAAACAAAGCGTAAGAAATTGAAACTGGAAATACTAGAGCAAGTATTAAGGACATGATTTACCCAAAAAGAAGAGAAAACCCAAATTAGTGGATTCTGATTTTAAAGCATCAGGCTTTGGTCCACCATCAAAAGATTGGTAAATGAATACATATTTAAGTACTTTCTGGTAGCATGAAATGTTTAAGGTATGTATATAATGGTTTCATGATATTTATTTTAAGTTGAGCCTTTTAATTAACCAACTACAAATCTCTGTATCATGGGTATGAGTTTCAGCATATTTTATTTTACTTCTTTTCCTCTCGTGCCTCCTTGTTATGTCTTTCTCCCCCCTGCTTTCTTTGCCACTTACTGGTGTGACCTAAGAGTCGTTCTCTAGGCCTCAGTTTGGTTTTTAGGAACTAAGATTATCCTTCAGATCTCTTGTTGTTTAGCAGTGCTTACTTGCCAAATTGATCAAATAAATTCTGTCTCGGTGTTTGTCCATCTAGAGTTTTAGGAAATAGCAGACGTGCCATTTTCTTAAATCTTTTTTTTCTTAAGCACTAAAATCTCCATATTGCAACCTTAGGGGGCACCATTCACATATACTGTGATATACAGCACATAAGAATAGTGGCAGTGCTCATACCCATCACTTGATTCTGGATCGAAGAAATTTTCAGATCCTCAGTGTTCTTTTGTATTTGGGCATTAGTAAATTATTTTAGGCTGTCTGTGGGTGATGGGTTTGGGGATGAGTTTTTTTTGATAAGGTAACAATTTATCATTCTTGAGATACTGAAGTATTTTTACTACCGAGCATCTGCTGAAGCAGTGTCCTTGCTTTCTGTAAACAAGCTAGTAAGGCGACTAAAGTAGCGGTGGATTTTGGAAAGAGGTGAAGACGAAAAAGGCTGTTGGTGTGCAACTGAGATTGCCTAGGAGTGAAAGCAGTGGAGCTAGGAAATGAAAAATCCCCCGGAGAGGCAGACACGAGGTGCGAGGGAACGGTTGCTGAGTTGGACATTCCCTCCCGCATTGGACTAGGTATACAGGTGTCGAGGACAACCTGTACAAGTAGCTGCTCCTCCGGAATGTCACCAGGTTGGAACTTGATGATTTTGGTAGGTAGAGTACAGGCCTACCTCAGTTCACTCATACACAAAGGATGTGTTTTAAAAAGCTAGTTTGTAATTGAGTTGTCATTGTCCTCAGTTGCCTTTCTAATAAGACCTAGACTAGCCCGTGAGATCATGAGTAAAAGATTACTCTAATACAGATAGTGTTAGCCATGACCTCTGGGTCCTGGAAGAGCATTTCTTCTCCTTTTTAAAGAAAGGGCTCCAGGGTGTCTGGCTGGCTCAGTTGGAGGAGCATGGGACTCTTGATCTTGGGATCATGAGTTTGAGCCCCATGAAGAGTGCAGAAATTACTAAAATGAGAAGGAGAATGAAAAATAAAGTCTCAGTTTTAAGCATAATTTTGAAACAGTGTGAATCTTAACTTTGCCCTTCCAGCTCCTTTCTATACTTCCACATACTGATGTTTTCTATTCTTTTCTACCTTTGTGAACCCTGTGTGCCCACCCCTGTCCCCTGGGGCCAGGTAGGCTAACCAGCATTTCTCTTATACGAGTATTTATTGGACTCTTTCCAGTGGGAACAATTATTACCACACTAATCAACTAAATGAGGTGTTAAAGGAAAGCAATTGAATTGGATTAATTTATGCTGAAGTGTGAATGACTGACAGCCCCACCGACTTCCCAGAAATTCTTTTCTTTTTTTTTTAAAGGGTATTCTTTTTAGTTTTAATTTGGTATTTCGGACAGAGGACCAAATAAAGTGAACATTTGAGCTTTGGGGGAAAAGCTGTCTTCTTTTGGATCTAACTGTGCCATGACTGGGGGACTGCAGGGGAGAGTTAGATGGTGGCCACCCTCCCCCACTCCATCTGTAGAGGCCTAGACAACCTTCTAGTATTTAAACCTGCCTTTTAGAAGGCGCAGAGTACCTATATCAAGAGTGGCAAGTAGGAGTTTTCTTGTCCTTCCCATTGTAACAAAGTCCACTGCGTGGGCGAGGCTTCGTGTCACTCTGGATAGCTGCATCTCAGTGCAGCCTTCTTTTGCCCCCCCCCCCCCTTCCTGTTCCTGGAGTGAAGACGGTGACCTTTGCAGTAGAGGGGAAAGGGGTCCCTCTCTGGGTAGCAGCCCATGTGAGTTGGTGAGCCTTATGCCCCCTGCTACACAGAGACCCTGTGGGACTCTCTTGGCTTGAGGGGGGTTGGTGCTTGGTTCGTGCACTACCAGGGTCCTGCCCCTGCAAGGGTACCTTCCAGGGAACACTTCTTAGTTGGAAGTGATTGTCTGGCTGTAGCTCCAAGTCCTGCTTAGCTGATTTATGAAAGGCCAAATTAGTATAAGAAAGGTAGTTTAGAGGTGTTAACCTCATACAGCACGAAAAGTAGATGGTGACCTGAAGAGATCTTCTATAGTAAGTACAGGCAGTAAATGTAAAATTTTATGGAGGCAGAAGAGGAGAGAAAGAAAGATATACTGCTATCTACTGTATTCCAATCACATTCATCATTGCTTCTAATATTTTCTCACCAAGTAGAACTTGTATAGAGCCCAATGCATTCACAACTCATTTGAATTTCATATTTTCTTGTATAATGTATTCTTGATTGTTTTACTACAAAGTGTTGCGAATTGTCCTCGAATGAAATTGGTGCTCTTGAAAGATGTAGCATGTTTATCCTGTGTTGCGATGTCCCACCCACCCCCCCCCACCCCCCAGTGGCACAGCTGCCTCGTGCTCCAGTCCATGATCTAGTCTAAGAGGCACAAGCATGTTCATCCGCACAGCAACCTCGTGAAAAAGACACTATCATTTTACAGGTGAGAAAATTAGGGCTCAAAAAGGGAACGAGCTTAATCTCACTGGTACTGAATGGCAGTGTTAAATTTCTCCCCTAAACTCTTTCCTCATGTGGATTTTGTGATTCTGTGAAACAGAAAAACTGGCAATAGAAACAGAGTGCATATCTAAAAGTTAAGAAAGTTTTTGGTTCTGGTCCTAGCTAATTTATTGGCTTTCAAAGAAATCCTTTTAAAGGTCCCTAATAGAAGTCTCGTCTTGCATTTCCACATATGCGGCTTGAGTTTAATTTCGACCTGAATGGTGGAAAAAGGGACATACAGATTTTTAAAAATCAGACACTTGGCATGCTTGAAGACTAGTTCTAAATAAAAAGTTATTAATGGGATAATACCCTGGAGAACTCTCCTCAGTTGTAGTGCACTCTTCTGTGTATCGGGACATACTTGACTTTTAAACACAAAATCTTTGCCACCAATTATTAGTTTCCTCACTACATTGAAAACAAGCCATTTTAATTTGCTGCCTTATTCAAGCCCCTTCCCCGGCTCCCCCCCTCCCCCATGCCTACCACCTCCATGAAGGTATAACTTGGCCACAATGTGTAATAACAGCCAAGATCTCAGCTTTTGGTGTCAGCGAAATCCGGTTTTAAAGTCTGACTCCAAATTATTAGTGTAAATAGTGTAAATTAGTGTAAAGTGCTTTAGCCCTCTGTGCCTCAGTTTCCATTCTCTCCTTTTTTTCCCCCCCAAAGAGGGTAGTAATACCTACTTCATGGGATTTTTTTTATAAATCTTCTGCTGAGTTGTCTATGGTGATTACAGTGGAATGTCATATTGTAATGCCTCAAAAGCTTGGGGCTGATGTTTGCCTTATAAATTCACTTTAAATTGAATAGATACATTCTTCAGCAAAGAGAATAAGTGTATATATTCATATACATTTGGTGAAATTTACTTAAATACTAATTAACTTCATAATTTATATGACCAATTTTTTTGATGATTGATACTGTAAATAACAAACCATCTTCTACTTTAGATGATTTTGATGGAGGAAGGACACCGCACAACGGGCGGCATTTGGCTAATCCATTCTGTGAATTTGATAGTTTGAAGAGATTTATAGATAGTGAATTTCCATACTCTTGAAAATAATTTTACAGCTCTTGCGCTGCTTCTGGATGTATATTGTTGCCTTGTTTTAAAGCAGGACTTTCCCCAGACAGCGTATGTTAATATTTGGAAAATTCCCTATCAGTGGGCTAGCACCATCGTGACAGCCCTATGTTCTGCTTCTACCTTGCTAATTGTTTCCTTGGGATTATTTGGATTGTGTAGAAAGCTTTTTGCAAATCCTCTTATTACTGAAGTCATTGTTGCCAGCAGGAATAAGATTAAAGGTGCTTAAGTCTGTAGAGTTGTTTCTAATTTGTACGTGTCATTTCAGTGCCATTTTAACAGAACTCTGTCTCTTGTCTCTCCCTTCTCCCCCGGTACTATCTCAAGTTAGGTCCGAGGAGCCAGGCCATTGGAAGAAATCTCATTTTATCCTCCTAATTATTATGCTGGCACTCAGGAGATAATTTTTCCCTTCATGCACTGCCAATTAATATGCAAATGGGCTGATAAATATTTATGCAATGATTTAAATTATGCAGGGAGTGCTTTCAGTGTGTTCTGTAAATGAATTGTTCGTGGACTTCAAAGTGCTGGCTGCTGTGCTAACGAGGAGAGATTTGCATAAGGCCCTAATCACACGCATACTGATTAAGCTTCATTATGGAAACTGCCAGCTGCAATCTTTGTTTCTATTTTATTACAAAAAGGGGAACTTTTCATGCTTCAGTTGCCTTGACAATGTCAGTCCTAGCTGGTAGGAGAGACTAAAACTCCTCTGAGCAACTGAAGTTTCCTTATTCAGTTGAAGATTGCTATGGTGTAACTGAAGTTGTATTTTCCTTCTCCCCCTAATCCACTTTCCACCTCCCACCCTTGTTCTCTGAAGAACATAGTGTAGATTTGTTAGAAATAGTAGTACCTTCTTTCACCCACCCCAAACTGCTACCTGTTTCTTCCTTGCTTTGGACTGTCTGAACCTCTAGAAGATTTCACAGCAATGCTGGACTGCAGTGACTATGTTCTAGGTGGGTACCAGCACAGTTCTTTCTTATAAGCTTTAATATGGAAATAGCGCGTGTGGGGTTGACTATGCATAAATGCTTAATCGCATATGCAACCACCTCGGGGGGGGGGGGGGGGGGAGGTGGATTGAGCAGAGAAGGAGGAAAGCATTTGCAGGGCAGGAGCATACTTGAATTTGCAGTAGGTCCCTCCCCACCACTAGCTCTCCTGGTTCAGAGGACATTTTCTGTAAATAGTGTGGATTTGGAATTCGTCTTGAACGGAGGACATTTTTGCTTTTTGGAAATATCTGTTGGGAGCATTTCACGTAGTTCTAAAAACACTCTAACTCAGAAACAAGGTATAAAGTATGCCTAAATAATATGTACATATTAATAAAAAATGTTTTACAACCTAAGGGCGAATGTCTTCTAGAAAAACCAAAGTGCATAGTGAAAAATAAGGTGGAGCCATAGTGCAGAATGGCTCCCATAAATACTGATGCAGAGGGTAATTGCGGTGGTTGCTGCAGTGGGACTGTTGATCAGTTTCCAGATTTGAGAAACTGTCAACTTTTCAAATTTTGGCAAATATCAGCCTTTCCTTATTTTTTAAAAAATCAACTTCTCTTCTTCAGAAAACAATGTTAAGTGCTGGAAAGCCTATTTTAAAGTTTTCTCTATAGAACAACAAGCCTTTTAGGGAGGGGGATGTGCGGCTTGATTATATAAACTGTCTTTGGTAACCGAGATTTAAAATAGATTGAGGCACTTTGGTTTTGAGACACGCTGTGGCTCACGGTGGCCCTATTTTGTGTTGAGTTTTGTCTGTGTGCACACAGTTGTTGAAACCTCTTCGGGTCACTCTGGTCACCTGGAGAGTCAGATGACATGAACTCCGGGACTTTGATAACTCACGGTTTAAAATCTTTGCAAGTGATTTTTTTTTTTCCTCTATGTCATTTTTCTCACTTAAAAAACTGAGCCTCACCCCCACCCCCTGCCCATCTCCTTCACAGTTGCTAAGGATAAAATCAAATGATAGTTCTGTCAATGTTTACACTTTCAGGCAGAAGGAATGGCCCAAACTCAAGGCAGTAGTAATATTTGTAAAGCACAATAAAAACCACAATTAAAACAAAAAACCAGTGTCAAGAATTCAGTCCAATCCCAGAGCAGTTTGTAAACTGTTATTAGGCTCATGCACAGCTCAGTGTGCCCAGAGAGAAAAAAAACTTCAGATATCAAGAAAAGAACTTGTATTTACTCTTTTACAAAATCTGCTAAATTGGGAACTCAAGGAAGGAAAGGAAAATACCTTTTTGAAATATTTTTAGCATTCTATTTTAGAATTAGAAATTGTACCTCTGTTATTTGTAATTAACAGTAACTGTCATTTGAAGAGTCTTCACATTGTTGTACAGCTAAGTCAGAATTTTATTTGTATATGTATGTGTGAAGTGGTTTTGTTAAATGTCTTTGAAGCTCTTTACAATTCAATAGAAGATGCTTCGAAGATTCACACAGAATACCTGTGACATAATCTTTAATTTAGATACGTGGAAATTAGGGTATGAATTGCACAGGGACAGGTTCCTGACTTGTTAAGAATTATGCCTACTTCTTTGTACAAAGATACGTGGAAACATTGTTACCCTCTTCTGAATGTTAACTGGTTCATATTTTTCCACTTTTTTTTTTAACATACATTCTAAAGGAAGCATTTTGGTTTGTTAACATTTGTTGTGATCTTTGCTGACTTTCATAAGATTTTGTTTAAGTCATTCAGAAAGCTGATTTTCACTAAGTTGTACACCTGTTCCTTTCAAACCCTAGTATGCCTTTGGTGACATTTAAATTTTTCTGGACAGTAGGGGTGAGGAAATTGTAGAACTAGTCTCATTTATGACCACAGAATGTGAATTTGAATCCTTCACACATCAGAGGGAAAAACCAAAGATGTGCTAGAACTGCCTAAAACCATAAGACCAGCATCTGTTTTAAAAACTTACTAGAAAAACTATTAGACGGCTTCCAGGCTGGAGATGAAATTTATGGCAGGAGGACTCTTGGTTCTTTCTCGTCACTTACGCATTTGGATAAAGCAACCGTGGACAGCATGGTTGGGACTTGTGATGATTGTTTGATTTCCTAGTTAAACATTGAAATGGATGACAAAATGTACTTTTCAGTAAAAAAAAAAAAAAAATCAAATATCACATTATTTATTTATTCTCACCTAATAATTAGAGTTAAGTGATTCTTAGCCCAGTAGGGGAAAAGGGGGAACTTGCTGGATAGTAAACTCAGTTAATTACAAATATGCAAAGTTTGGGTTTACAGTAGAAATAGAATAAGGTATATATTAAATGTATATTTGGTTTTTACTCTATTGAAAAGGCAGGAGAAAAGCAGACATGTTCTTGTGTCTTGCAGCTGTTCTGGGATACCTAATACTGCTTGCTGAAAACTTTCTACTGTGAAAACCTTCATTAAAGAGAAAACCCTTAGGGAAATAAACCCATGTCAGCAGGTTCATATGTGATATCAGATAGGTAGTATAATTTTTAGAGGGGTGTGGTTGTGATTCAATTTTGAAATCGTTAGATATATCTGTTACGCCTTGTGATACAGCTTCTTGTAGTGGTTTATGATTGAGGTATGAATTTGACATATTCTTACTTTAACACATGGTTAGTTTGTCTGGACGGGGAGTAAATATGGAGATATTTTTCTTAGACACCCTTTCCTTTTATTCTGCTAGGTTGAGTTACTGCCAGCCTGTTATGAAGATTACCAACAGATTGTTTTGGTTTGATTAACAAATACCTTTGCTTATGGAAAAAGAAAATTTTGAGAATAACGTGTTTTACTTTGTAAGGCACTTTGCCCCAGCTTTGTTTCTTTAACGTGTTTTATGCTTCGTATTATATTTACTTCTTTTACATGTCAAATTCTATTATAACTTTTTTCAAGTTAGATGTCTGTTGTCTTTGTTAAAAGAATGTTAAAATTCTTTAGAAAGACAGTTTATTTGTGGATTGCATCAGGGTTAAGGGAAGTCCAGAATTTCTCTCAGATAAACTTTCACGATAATTTCCAATGTTTTAGTGATGACACTGCCTGTCTTTGAACTGTAGGACTGTAACATCAGTCAGTATTCTTAAACCCTTCCTTTGCCACACTTTTGCCTCCCTAACCACATCCCCAATTTTCAAAAAACCTCATTCACCTCTGATTCATTGCAGACTCAAGAATGAATAATCCGTCAGAAACCAGTAAACCGTCTATGGAGAGTGGAGATGGCAACACAGGTAAGAGACCCTCCCCACACCCACCTTTTAACTAGATCTAATAGCGTTACCAGAAGAAACTTCCCACTTAACTGTGACTCCTATTTGGCAAATAAAAACCAATTTGAGTATTGAGTTGTCAAAGATCATTTAGTGCTTGCAGGAGCTGGTATTGTATTTGTTTAAGACTATTTAGTTTCTTCAGATTGCTTCATGTTTTTGTTGCTGTTTATCAGAGGAACTATAAAGCAGTTGAGAGAATAGTCCTTTAGGGTCAGGTGGTTCTGGGTATGAATTAGGGATTTGTCACTTACTAGCTTTGAAAATTTTTTTAATGCTTGTTTATTTTTGAGAGAGGGAGAGACAGGGTGTGAACAGGGGAGGGGCAGAGAGAGAGGGAGACACAGAATCCGAAGCAGGGTCAGCACAGAGCCCGACATGGGGCTCAAACTCGTCAACTGCAAGATCGTGACCTGAGCCGGAGTCAGACGCTCAACCAACTGAGCCACCCAGGCACCCCCTGTCACTCATTAGCTTTGGACCTTAAGGCAGTTTCCTAACTTTATTTAGTGGGGACAATATATTTCACAGGTCGTTGTGAGTAGTAAAGGAAATGGATTAAGCACAGAGCCGGCTACACAGTAACCGTTCAGTAAAAAGTTGCTCTTGCTACAGGTGTTAATCAAAACAGTAAATCTTACCCACCCACCCCCATTCAGTATAAATTATATTGAAGTTATGCTAGTGTCAGTAGACAGATAGTTAAAAACACATACCTGTTTCTAATACGTTCTTTTATTTGGTCATTTTAAAAAATTTATACTGTGCGGTAAATCCGTATAGAATGTCTCCACAGCCCAAACTCTTTAATTTATCACATTGCTGAAAGGACGTTGACCCGTGTGTTTTTATCATCTGCCAGAGATGGCACAGGGACTTCCCCAGTTTCTGGTAAAGGCATAAATTGAAATACTCAGCCATGTAAAGAAGGGAATTGTGGGCAGGAATACACAGAAAGTAATAGTTTTTAAGGTAAACTAGGTTTTCACTTGTGGAGAGGGTTGCCTCTTTGACCACCATTTAAAAAACGACCTACTATGGGAGATAGTGAGAATGTGAGTCCCTCCTAGAAACTGTCTTTGTTTCCCACCCCTGCTGGCCCCACCATCGTTTAATTTGAAGTAGATGAGTTGAACCAGTATGTAGTTCCTGCCTACATATCTTTCATTGTAAATTGTTCTATACCTGGAGATACTTGTTAGTCTTCTAATCTCTAAAGGATACCTGTCTCTTTATGTGAAACTGAGCCATGGGACTTCCTGTTATATTGAACACGTCATTCAAAATACTCTGAGGCTAGCCACGTGGACTGCTCTAGTACCTCCCGAGGAGGTACACCATTCTGTCTGGATTGTTGGCCAGTCTCATTTTTGCTGTTCCTCTGTCCTCTGGGCCCTGTCTTGCATTATTTTGTAGCACGGGTCCATCTGCGAGTGCTTTCTCCATTTAGTTTAAGTGTGGGACTTGTCTGCATAGAAACAAGGCAGTCGATCCCTTAGGACATTAGGAGAGAGTGTGCAAGGCACTCTAAAGAACAGCTTCAAGAGCGCCTGGGTGACTCATTGGGTTAAGCATCTGACTCTTGATTTCGGCTCAGGTCATGATTCCCGGGTCGTGAGATCGAGCCCCACGTCGGGCTCTACACTGAGCATGGAGCCTGTTTACGAGTGTCTCTCTCTCTCTCGCTCTATTTCTCTCTCTCTTTCTCTCTCTCTCTCTCTCTCTCTTTCTCTCTCTCTCTCCCTCTCTCTCCCTCTCCCTCTCTCCCCCTCTCCCTCCCTCTCTCTCTCTTCCTCTGTCCCTCCTCCACTCATGCTCTCTCTCTGTCTCAAAAAAAGCAAAGAACAGCTCCAAAGAAGCATGTATTTCTCAACGAAGAGAAACAGACTCAGAATGATCGGAGAACACTGAAAAGGTCTCTACGTCAGATTCCTTGCGAAACCACCACTAATAATAGACATTTCAGTAGCTACCATTTATTGAGCACCAACATTTAATAATCCCCTGATGACATGTTTTTAAAAATCTTAAGCACTGGACTTATTACCTGATTTCAATTTGAGTTCTTAATGACAACACTGTAAGTTAGGGAATAGGAAATTGAAGCACAAAATCAGTCAGGAAATAAAGGCAGGGTGAGGATTTACACCCTGTATTTGGTTTCTCCCATGAATTGCAATAAAATAAAACAGAAAATTTAAGCATTTCTTTGTATATATTCAGGATTAAAACTATTTTCAGAGCTATATATAAGATAAATTCTAGCTGTAGCAATTGCTAAAACAGTCTCATGAATTTCCTGCCTTGTATATTTGCAATGCATGGTGGGTAGACTCATAGAACTGAGTAGTATCAGTATAGAGTTTTACTTTTTAATGTCTCTAAAACTCGGCATTGTTGCCTTTGTAAAATTGCAACTTACTTCCATGTTAAGGACTTTTACATGCACTTAAAGATAACTAAAACCCCGAATGTCAATTTCTGAAATGTTAAGGGCCTATCACTACGTTCTTAGTATCTCCTACTGATGTCAGTTTGTTAGCTCAGGAATATAAAAATATATTTGAGTTCCAGTTTGCCTATTAAATTACCATGTTCACTATATTAGATACGGAATTATAATTTATTCAGACAATTACATGCTTACAAATTGAATTTTATTTAAAAGCAAAACAAACAGGGGTGCCTGGGTGGCTCAGTCGGTTAAGCGTCCGACTTTGGCTCAGGTCATGATCTCGCAGTCCGTGAGTTCGAGCCCCGCATCGGGCTCTGTGCTGACAGCTCAGAGCCTAGAGCCTGCTTCAGATTCTGTGTCTCCCTCTCTCTCTGCTCCTCACCTGCCCATGCTCTGTCTCTGTCTCAAAAATAAATAAACGTTAAAAAAAAATTTTTTTAAAGCAAACAGACCTGCAGATTGTTTCATTGTAAAGGGTGTATGCATTTTTAGTTTTTGCTAACTGAATAATAAGTAAAGTTTTCAGTGGAAAAAAACCACTGAAAATATAATAATAGCTAAATTAGCATTATAATAAATTATAATAAAACTAAAGTCTCACATTTTCTTGGATTTGGAATACTTTTTTCTTTTTAATGTTTATTTTTGAAAGAGCATGAGTGGGGGAGGGGCAGAGAGAGCGTGAGACACAGAATTCCAAGCAGGCTCCTGGCTCTGAGCTGTCAGCACAGAGCCCATTGCAGGGCTCGAAATCATGAACCATGACTATTTTTTTAAATTGAGGTCTAATTGACATATAACGTTACATTAGTTTCAGGTGTACAATATGATTCAATATTTGTATACACTGTGAAATGATGACCTCATAAGTCTAATTTTGCCTGTCACCATGTAAAGTTACATAATATGCAATACAGTATTGTTGAATATAGTCGTTGTGCTGTAATTACATCCCCATGACTTACTATTTTCTGACCGGAAGTTTGTACCTCTTGACCCTCTTCTCCCTGTTCACCCACCACCCAGTCACCCTCCCCTTTAGCAACCACCAGTCTGTTCTCTGCATCTATGAGGTTTGTTTTGTTTGTTTTCCTTTTTAGATTCCACCTATAAGTGAAATCATACGATATTTGTCATTCTCTGACTTACTTCACTTAGCATAATACCCTCCACGTCCATTCGTGTTAACACAAATGGCAAGACTTCATTCTTTGTTATGGCTGAAGAGTATTCCATTGTGTGAATATAACCACACTTTGTTTATCCATTCATCCACAGATGGACACTGGTTGTTTCCATATCTTAGCTATTGTGAATAGTGCTACAGTGAACATGAGCGTGCATATCTTTTCTAATTACTGTTTTTGTTTTGTTTTGTGTTTTCCGATAAATACCCAGAAGGGGAATTGCTGGTAGTTCTATTTTAGTCTTTTGAGGATCCTCCATGCTGTTTTCCATAGTGGCTGTACCAATTTACATTCCCACCAGCAGTGCACTAAGGTTCCCTTTTCTGTACATCCTCACGAGTACTTGTTATTTCTTGTCTTTTTGATAATAGCCATTCTGACAGGTATGGGGGGTATCTCATTGTGGTTTTGATTTGCATTTCCCTGATGATTAGTGATGTTGAGTATCTTTTCATGTACCTGTTGGCCATCCGTATGTCTTCTTTGGGAAAATTGCCCGTTTTTATCAGATTGATTTTTTTTCTTTATTGAGTTGCACAAGTCCTTTCTATATTTTGTCATAAATTGACCGTATGTGCCTGGGTTTATTTCTGGACTCTCTATGCAGTAGTACAGATCAACAGTATTAATCTCTGTGTCTGTTTTTACGCCAGTACCATACTGGTTTGATGATTATAGGTTTGTAATATAGTTTATAGTCAGGCAGTGTGATGCCTCTAGCTGTAGCCTTTCTCAAGATTGCTTTGGCTATTCAGGCTCTTTTGTGGTTCTATACACATTTTAGGATTATACACAGAAACAATTTCTGTGAAAAATATCATTGGGATTTTGATAGGGATTGCATGGAATCTGTAGATTAGTTTCAGTAATATTGGCATTTTAACACTATTCTTCCAATTCATAAGCACAGAAGATCTTTCCATCTATTTGTGTCCTCTACAGCGTCTTTCATCACCGTCTTGTGGTTTTCAGCGCATAGGTCTTTCATCTCCTTGGTTAAATTTACTTCTAGGTATTTTATTCTTTTTGATGCAGTTATAAATAGGATTATTTTCTTAATTTCTCTTTCTGATAGTTTGTTGTCAGTTATAAAGACAAAACAGATTTTTATATATTGATTTTTGTATTCTGCTACTTTACTGAATTCAGTTATTAGTTCTAACAGTTTTTGGAGGAGTCTTTAGGGTTTTCTAGATGTAGAATCGTGTCATCCCCAGACAGTGACAGTTTTACTTCTTTGTGTCCAATTTGGATGCCTTTTATTTCTTTTTCTTGCCTAATTCCTCAGGCTAGGACTTCCAATACTGTTCCTCCAATTGAGGAAATTTGAGTAGGTTTATGGGCCAGCTGGAAGGAACCACAAGAGAGAAAGAGGCTGAAGACAGAAAAAACAGTTGATGGGACTAAGGTAGGGGGAAGAGCTAGGCTCACAAGTACAGAGTGGAGGATACACTTTGAAACTGGAAAGAGATGTGTCCCTTTTTCTGCAACTGGGGAGAAGATAGGATTGAAGAATGACAGAACATCGAGGTGGCAGGAAAAAGGAAAATGAAGAATAATTCAAATTCAAATTATTTCATCCTTTTCATTTATCGTTAAAGTAGTTCAAGTGGGTATTTAAGAGAAAAGCAAGGATGGTAGTAAAAATACTGGCAGCAGTTAAAATGTGTTGAAATGTTACTAGGTATGCATGGCTCGTTGCTTTATTAGGTATGCTTTACATCACAATTGTTAAGATATTCCTATCAGGTAAGTAGTATGCCTGTTTTACAGATAAGGGAACTTAATTCAGAACTGTTCATTCATGATCATAAAGACCATGAGCCATTCATTCCTTTTCATTATCTTACACTGCCTCAAATTTGAGACTTTGAGTACAGTGAATGAGTTTTGACATAGTTACCTTTAAGGAACTGATATAAATAAACAAACAAACAAATAAGATTAATAAACTTTGGGGGGGGGTCAGGCTTAGTTTTTTGTTTTTTTTGTTTTTTTTTTAATTTTTTCCCACACTTATTTATTTTTGAGAGAGAGAGAGACAGCGTGAGTAGGGGAGGGGCAGAGAGAGGGGGACGCAGGATCTGAAGCAGGCTCCAGGCTCTGAGCTGTCAGTGCAGAGCCTGACACAGGGCTTGAACTCATGGATCACCAGCCACCCAGACACCCCCAGGCTTAGTTTAAAGAAAACAAATGTGTTGTTTATCTAGCCAATAGGTTCTGTAACCTTTTCATAGCCTCACTTAAAAAGTCCAAGATCATGAGTGAAGAAAATGGAAGATTGGATTATTTTGCCAGAATAATTTAGTTATATTATAGTACATTAATACTATACATTATAGTATAATTATAGTATAGTATATATTAGTACTATACATTATAGTAAATAATGATATTTCTTATATTGGACAAGGATACTGCCAAGGATATTTCCCCTAGGGGAAGCAATAGCTCTTCATTTCTTCCTCCGCCCAGCCCTTGGTAACCTCTAATCTATTTTCTGTCTTTCTAGATACTTTATAGAAGTGGAATCATACAATATTCTTGCTTCATTTAGCATATTTTCAAGGTTCGTTATGTTATAGCATGTGTAGCTTAATAATCTTCCATTGTGTGCATATTCCACATTTTATTTCTCTGTCTGTTGATAGACGGCTGGGTTGTTTTCGCCTTTTAGCTACAGCTGCAGTGAACGTTGGTGCACAAGTATCTTAGAGTCGCTGTTTTTCAGTTCTTTGGAGGATATAACTAGTAGTAAAATTGTTGAGTAAATCAACACAAATTTATTATCTTTACAGTTCTGGATGTTGGGAGTTCTAAAATTAGGGTGTTGTAAGGCCTGCATTCCTTCAGGAGGCTCTATAGAGAATCCACTTTCTTCCCTTTTCTAGCTTCTGTAGGCCCCCTACATTCCTCGATTTGTGGCATCGTCCTCTGTCTTCAACGCTGGAAGTGAGGTCTCTTCAGGTCTTTCAGTCTGTCCATCTGACTCCTGCTTCCATCATCACATCTTCTCTCTCACTGACCCCCTCTTCCTCTTTCCCCACCTCCGCCTCTAAGTAGGGTGTGCAGCCCAACATAGGGCTTGAACTCAAGACCCTGAGATCAAGAGTCAGACACTTTTAGCGGACTGAGCCATCTAGGCACCCCCTCCCTTTCCTCTTATAAGGAACGTTATGATTACCCACATACTTGAGCATAATCTTGCCATCTCAAGACCTTTAATCAGATCTGTAAAATCCTCTTGCTGTGTGAGGTAACTGTTCATAGCTTCTAGGAATTAGGTTGTAGACCTCTTTGGCCATTGTTCTGCCTCATACACTACTTTATTCTGAATTAAATCTGATCAACTGTGGTATAGATAGCAATTGAAAAAGTCAAAAAATTGTATTAAGTTTTATAAACATGAGTAGAAACAACCAAAGAATTTTTTTTTGATGTTAGAAATATTGGACAAATTTTAAAGTCTTGCTCAGTTTTGATCAGCAAACTTCTTTCATCAGTACTTCTAACAAATGGTCATCTACCCTGTGCCTGGGCTCATCCACTGACAGGGAATAGTAGTGTTTGTTTGTTTGTTTTCAGATGTTTATTTTTGAGAGAAAGAAAGCTTGTGCAGGCTAGGGGCAGAGAGAAAGGGAGACAGAATCCGAACCAGGTTCCTCACTGTCAGCACAAAGCCTGATGTGGAGCTTGAACCCACGAACTGTGAGATCATAACCTGAGATGAAGTTGGACACTCAACTGACTGAGCCACCCAAGGCCCCGGGAATAGTAATTTTTGATGCATCTTATTCTGTTGTATAGCCCTGTTACCTATATTCTTTTGAATTCTGCCCTTAGGAGTAATAAAGGTTGAAATGATTTTCCAAACCTTTTAAAACATGAAAACTCTTCTGGGACATCTGGGTGGCTTAGCCCATGAAGCCCCCACGTCTTGATTTCAGCTCAGGTCATGGTCTTACAATTGATGAGTTCGAGCCCCGTGTCAGGCTCTGCACTGACAGCGTGGAGCCAGCTTGGGATTCTGTCTCCCACTCTCTCTGCCCCTTCCCCACTTGTGCTCTTGCTCGCTCTCTCAAAATAAATAAATAAACTTAAAAAAAAAAAAAAGAAAGAAAGAAAGCTCTTCTGGAAGTCACTGCCATATTTTAAGTCTCCTCCATTTACTTGACGTTTGTTTTAAAGTGCTAATTTATTATAAAATATTATAATTTATTATAGCCTAATAATTTATACCGTAATATTACAATAAGGGCTATCAGTAAGTATTTACTAGGTGTGTTAAGCACTTTGTATAGATTGTGTCAGTTAATCCTTGTAACAGTGATATGAGGCACTATTTTTCTCTTTTTATGGATCAGGGAATGGAGACTCAGAGATGTTTGATCCCTTTACAAAGGTCACACGTATCTATAAACGTGAGCAGAGCCATTCTCTTATCCTTTTGAGCTGTGTTGTTCCTTATGTTTTGTCTTCCTTGTGCAAGACACTGTAAGAACACCAAAGCTAAATAAAATATTGATTTTGTTCTCAATAAACATCTCCAACCAGAAAATATGATGAAAATGTAATCGAAGATTCATAAGAAGTATGCCACGGTCCATGAGACATCAACGTGGGAGAATTTGTTTCTAGCTGGGGGCGGGTCACGAGGGCTTTGTAGAAAGTGGAGCTTCGACTGGATTTTGAGGCCTGGACAGGATTTAAATGTGATGGTAGTGATGGTGTATATGCTTGGCATGAGGAAGCAGTAAAATGAAGAGGAGATAGATTGGCCGGAAGTTCTCTGGTCCCTTCAGGTTTTCTTCCATCATGTCATATGACTTCTAGATCCTTTATCACTGGTCATCCTCGGAATTAGACAGTGTTCCAGTTCTTCAGACTTCCAGTGCAGCCATTACCGTCACCATTGGCTTATTGTTATCTTTGAAGACTTACCTTTGGCTTATTGTAATTATGTTTTATAATTAAGGTAAAAATGACATTAGATTTAAATTTTTTTTAATATAAGACGTTATTTTTTTGATAGTATTTAATTGCTTTGAACTATTAAAACTTATTTCAAAGCAACTGACTCACTTGTTGATTATGTGTTTGTGGTCAGTGAACTGTGTTATGATTGAGCTACAGCTCCCCAGCTCTGTCGTCATTTACCTGAATTTTCATTCAGGTGATTTTTTTTCCCAGGGTAATGTCAAGAGCTTTTCTCAACTAAAGAGACCAAATAATTTATTAATGCAGCCCAGTATACATCTGTGAAATTGCATTCCAAAAATATTTTATCAGAAGTTTCTAGCAACCAGGGATATATTTGTTCTGTGGGATTTATTAGTGCCAGAGCTGATATTAGCGAATTATATTCGTAAGAGAGCCTGAGCAGATATCGTTTTCTCCAAGATAAAGAGAAGGATCCTGAAAGACCAGCGCACCAGTAAATATACCTGCTGTTCTTCATAGTAATTGAAGAATTTTGGAATCTTCAACCAGCATGAGTTTTGGAAGACATTTCCAGAGGAAATACAGTTTTTTCAGAGAAGCCTCAGAAATCCGCTGAGGAACAGGCCTCCCATAAAGTTCTCATCAAAATGGTAGGGCAGTAGCAGATTTCAGACTCCAAAGGACTATTTTCCCTTTGAACTTACGTTTATCCAAGGGCCATTTCTGATATTCTTACTGTTTTTGTCATTATCATTTTAAATTTATTATGTGTTTTACTGTGTAGACTACATTCTGTACTGGCCAAAGTGGTCTTATCTAAGCCTGACGGTGGAAGTACCAATATGGGTTTTTCTTGGAGTTCCTCCTTGGAGTTCCTAAAGTTTTAAATAGTGGACAGTTCCTTGGGTCAGTCAAACTGGCTGCAGCACTTCTAGAGAGCCTCAGGTGGAGGGTATACAGTGTGCTTGTGGTCTAGAAGCAAAAAGCAAATACCTGTAGTAAAGATGGATCTTCCTCTGGTGTTTGGTTTGATAGATACCGGTTACAGGATATGGCTTCTAGAATATTCTGACCATTGCATTTTGAGAAACTTGACCTGGCCCTGCCCCATTGGTGCATGTTGGAATTTTGGGGTTTTTGTTTGTTTTTTGTTTCTGGTGTATGAAGCAGGGAGCTATAATTACTGAAGCTGTGAGAATGCTAAGTGGCATTTAATTCAAATCTTAATTCAAGACTATTTTTTTAAGTTTGTTTATTTTTTTATTTTGAGAGAGAGAGAGAGCACATGAACAGGGGAGGGTCACAGAGAGAGAGAAAGAATCCCAAGCAGGCTCTGCACTAGTAGCGGGGCTCAAACTCACAGACTGTGAGGTCGTAATCTGAGCCAAAACCCAGAGTCAGTCGGTTGAGCATCATCCAACTCGTGACTTTGGCTCAGGTCATGATCCCAGGGTCATGAGATTGAGCCCCATGTCGGGCTCCACGCTGAGCATGAAGCCTGCTTAAAGAGCCTGTCTCTCCCCCCTCGGCCACTCTCCCCAGCTCTCTTTCTCTCTCAAAAATAAAAATTAAATAAATGAAGGAAGGAAGGATCGATCCTTTTGCCAAGAGATAACCTAAGAATAAATACAGAATTTTAAAGATAGTATCCATTTCATTTTTATTCACTCCCAATAGAAATTTGGAACATTAATGAAAGAGGAATTATTGCTAAAAGGCCCCTTTAGGTAGAGATTATGGGATTGTTTATAATAATAATTTTCTCCTTCCTCCCTTAGAGGGCAGTTTTGTTTCCTGTCATGTTAATTTTTTGTGGGCTTTTTTTTTTTTTTCCCCCAACAAGTATAAAAGAATTTTCTAGCCCTGTTATACTTTACGTCTTTCTTGAAGCAAGAGAGCTAAAATCATTACTCCTTCAGTTAGATCCATTGTATGGAACTCAGGCGTAGCGCAGTGGCAGTGGAAACAAGGGGTGAGATTTAATGAGCATATGTGGGAGGAGGAGAGGAGATGGAGAGGGAGTGAAAGAAGCAGGAAGGAACTCGAGTGCCTATGTTTGGCCTGGGACCGGGATAGATGTAGTGCCATTCTCTAGAGCAGGGACCGCCTGAGCTGCGAGTAGACTTGACAATGAGGTGATGCGTTAAGTTCTGAAAGTGTTGCATGGGGGGTGCCTCATGGTGCCTGCAGGCCAACAAGCGCACAATTGACGCCGGGGCTAGGAAGGAAACCCGGCTGCTGACGTAGGAGTGGGAGTACTCAGCAGGAACACACTGCTGGGAAGAGAGTGGAGCGAGCCTGGAAAAGAACCAAGGACACACCTCTTCCACAGCGCTGAACGGGCTGGCAGAGGAAGAGGAGCCATGCAGGGGCCCTGCACCATCCGGGAGGACGGCCACGGTTGCGTACGGCTGTCAAGGTTACAATTAAATTAAGTTGCAGATTCCATCATGCCGGCCCCACTTCTAGCGCTCGGGAGCCACGTGTGGTGAGAGGCTGCCATACTGGGTAGCACATATAGGTGACATTTCCATCGTTACAGAAACAAACGTCTGCTGGACGGTGCTTAAGTAGACTGATGGGCAACCGTGGAGCTCAGCAGTGAAGCAGACAGCAGCGTGCAGGGAACTCGTGTCTGGTGTAGTCAGGTCCTGCGGAGAGGTCAAGACAGGGGGAAGCTTAAACTGTGACCTCTGCAGTTGACGGTTAGTCATTACTAGGGGGCCTGTTAAATGGTTTTGGGTAAGTGGTAGAGAAAGAAATCGCTGTGGCTAGAGAGGTGAATGACTGAAGAAGGGGAATGATGAATGTAGGCCACTCTGAACAGAAACTGTGAGAGGTTGTACAGCATAGTGGTTAGGAGCTCGGGCTCTGCAACCAGACCACCCGGAATCAGGTCCCTGGGTCTTTTCACTTACCAGTCATGTTACTTTGGGCAAATGGTTTCTTTCCGTGTCACAGTTTTCTTAGCTGTCAATAGTAATAAATCATTGTATAAAAGCGATGTATACATTGAAAGTAAATAGATGTATGACTCAGTAGGTGCTCAGTAACTGGCAGTATTTATTCTGAACATGACGATGATGATGGTGATTATATATTAAATGGAAGGAAAGAATAGGAGAGGAGGTCAAGTACATTTGTATGTTAAGGAGAGGAACCAGTAGGAGGGAGTGGTACAAAAAGAATGGATGATTCAGCAGTCAGAATTCCCAGGAAGGGAAGCTTTAGGTTTCTAAGCACTGATAACTGAAGTAGCTTAGAATAGAAGGCCCCCCGGCCCCCATTACTGGGTCTGTAGCACAGTGTCAGCAGCCCATTGGCTGGGTGAGACTGGTTGCTGTGGGCAACCTTTGAGCCCAAAGGGAAGCAAGATTTGTACGGTCAGATTTGTTTGCGTTTTTGTTTAATTGAGGTGAAATGTATATAACATAAAATTAACCATGTATGGTGAACAATTCATTGGCATTTAAGTACATTCACAGTTTGTGCAGCCACTGCCTCTATCCAGTTCTGGAATAGTTTCATCGCCCCAAAGGGAAACCTTTACTCAGGAAGCAGCTGTCTGTTTTCTTCTCCCCGCCCCACCGCCCCTGGCAACCATCCATCTGTATTCTGTCTCTACAGATTTACCTATTCTGGATATTTCCTATGAATGGAATCCTATGCTGTGTGACCTTTTGTGTGTCTGGCTTCCTTCACTTAGCATAATGCTTTCGAGGCTCATTCATGTTGTAGCATGTATGATATTCACTCCCTTTTATGGCTGAGTAATATTCCACTGTATGTAGACACCACAGTTTGTTTATCCAGTCATCTGTTGATGGACGTTTGGGTTGTTTCTACTTTTTGGCTGTTATGAGTAGTGCTGCTGTGAACATGCATGGACAGAGATTTGTTTGAGTACCTGTTTTCAGTTCTTTTGGGTATATTGCTAGCAGTGGAATTGATGGGTCACTATAATAATGCTGTGTTTAACTTTCTGAAGAACCACCAAACTCTTTTCCACAGCGGCTGAACCATTTTACATTTCCACAGTCAGCGTACAAAGATTCTAGTTTCTCCACATTCTTGCCAACACTTGTTTTCCGTGTTTTTTCCTCTTATGGGTATCCTAATGGGTTGAATAACGTACTTTTTTTTTTATGTACTTTTTTTTTAAGTTTATTTATTTTGAGAGAGAGAAAGAGGGAGCAAGGGAGGGGCAGAGAGAGAGGGAGAAGAGAGAATCCCAAGCAGGTTCTACATTGTCAGTGGAGGACCCGTCGTGGGGCTCGAACCCACAAAACTGCGAGGTGACCTGAGCTGAAACCAAGAGTTGGACGCTTAACCAACTGAGCTACCCATGTGTCCAAATAATGTACTTTTAAAGTAGCAAACTGCACTCATTTTCCTCAGGAAATAATATTAGAAACGGAATCCTTTCTCTTTTTTCCAACTGTGTCTTTGTGTATCTCCCTCGATATCGTGGTCAGAATGTCTTATAGTAATGAGATGAACAGTGGCTAATATAAACTGTGTTTACATCTGAACCATTAGGTTTTCACTTCTCTTACCTTGGTGGTTCAGGCCTCACTGTAACCCCAGCCCACCTTTATGTCTGAATCTCCCCTTCTTCTTAGCCACGCTAGAACTCTCAAAGCACTTTGTACCTTTCTTTGAGCAAATACCAGGTTCTGCCTTTCTTTGTTTGAGGATGGTGACTCTATTCTTGTTTGTGTTGTACCTTCTACCATCTTTCTGTAGATAACTTCTTTGTGGTGCTTGTCTTTCACATTATAATAATTTTTCTTATCTGTCACCCATACCTAACTGTGAGCCCCATGTCGTTTCGGTGTATAACTTGTTTATCTTTGTAACCCAAGGACCTAATAGAATACCTAAGATTGTTCATTTGGATTCCTAGATGGTAAACTTTCGTATTACAGTGTCTTCTGCTTCTGGTAGGGAAACGTTGGATGTTCTCCTCCATCACATAGCCATTTCAGGTTAATTTCATCTCTTCCACTTTAAGGTTCAACCAAAATGTTGCCTCCAGGAAGTTTTCCCCAGCATTGCCTGTTCTCTTCTCCCTTCAAGTCCCCTTTCTGTGTTCTGGTCATACATACCCTGGTGTTGACCACCCTATCTGTTGTGGCAGTTGCCACAGTGTGTGTATCTTTGTATGAAACTGAAAACACCGTGGTTACTGGTACACCCCCACCAGACTCCTTATGTCTTTTCCTCGTGATTTTTTCATTGCATTTATTCCTGTCTGATGGTCAGTATTTTTCACTTTTATTGTCTCTTCCCCACACTGGAATGTAAGCTCTATGAAACCGTGGTTTCTGTCTCTCTTCTTTACTATTCTATCTCTTGCATCAAGAACAGTGTCTGCCACATAGATACTCAGTGTACTCAGTGAGTATTTCTTTAATGAATGAATTAATAGGCCTGAGAACTAATTAAGAGCAAGGACTGTGTTGTTTTCATCTTTATCTAACCTTAGTACTTGACACACCAATGCACAGTAAATGTTTGTTGAATGTAGCGTTTATTCTTCCAGCAGGATCTTTCTTCTACATGATATTCTTGGTTCTCTTTAGTTTTTGTTTATGCCTAAATAATTATAGCAAAACAGAAAATGCACATAAACAAAAACAGTAGTCTCACTGCAAACGGGAGATGATTCAGTCATAACTCTCGTGTGTATTGCCATAATGATAGGTTTATCCTATAAAGGTAAAACCGTTCATTTGAAAGGAAAAATTTCAGGGCGCCTGGGTGGCTCAATCGGTTAAGCATCCAACTCTTGATTTCAGCTCAGGCCATGATCTCATGGTTGAGAAGATGAAACCCCTTGTTGGGCTCTGTGCTGGCAGTGGGATTCTCTTTTGCTCTTTCTCTGCCCCTCCTCCACTCATACTTTCTCTCAAAATAAATAAATAAACACTAAAAGAAAGAAAGAAAGAAAGAAAGAAAGAAAGAAAGAAAGAAAGAAAGAAAGAAAGAAAGAAAGAAAAAGAAAGGAAGGGGGAGAGAGAGAGAGAGAGAAAGAAAGAAAGGAAGGAAGGAAGGAAGAAAAAGAAGAGAAAAGAAAGAAAGAAATTTCTTTCAAATTGTAGAGATGGACAACCTGATTGGTTAAGACTTAGTTAACGATTTTGGAAACAGCCAAACAATCCCTATATCTATATTCCAAAGTAGTCACTATTAGAATAGGTTAAAAATAATGAAGGTAGTATAGAGTTCTCAGATGGGCCAGATTTTTTTTTTAATGTTTTATTTATTTTTGAGAGAGAGCATGAGCAGGGGAGGGACAGAGAGAGAGAAACAGAGACAGAGACAGAGAATCCCAAGCAGGCTCTGCGTTGCCAGTACGAAACCCCATGTGGGGCTCAAACTCATGAACCAGGAGACCATGACTTGAGCCGAAATCAAGAGTCAGACGCTTAACCAACTGAGTCACCCAGGGGCCCCACAGATGGACCACACTGTAAGAGGAGATCATGTACACTGCAAGTTAAATTAAGTTCCCCATGTAATTAGCCAATGTTACTGGAAGCAAAGTAGCCTCAGCACAGGTATAGTATATTTAATGTAGCTTCCCTCTGTCCCCAACATTCTTAATTGCAGGGATGGGGGAAGGCAGCTGCCTATGACACTCTGCTTACAAGGAGGATCTTAATAGATCTGAGAATAAAGAGCATACCTTGCCCTTTTATATATTCGGGGTTTAGGTCTCCACTCACAGTAAATAATTTTTGATCCTCCTTTGAAATTAGAGAATACCTAAATATTTTCCAGCATTCCAGAAATTTCAGTTCTCTGTAACCCACTTCTTTCCTCTGATTTAATTCTGTTTTGTGATGTGAATGATTCTGATACTTGGTCTGAGCACCACAGTAACAAGTCTATTTCCGTGCATTTAGCAAAAGAATCTGAGGCCATGGACATTAGAAAAAAGATTTTTTCTTTTTAAAGTATCATGGTTTCCTTTAGACATAGTTCTATCCTGGAGAGATTACAAAAATATCATATTCCTGTAAGTTTTAATTACTGGCCTTAAAGGGTTGATCTATTTGAATAATATTAATGTTATTTCTTCAGTAAGGATTAAGTGCCCTTAAGAAAAACTAGGTTGAATAGGCATTAAGTTTTGGGGAAATATTATAGCTAGATGGGCCCTTAAAGTCTTCCTAAAGAGTAGATTCCAGAAGCATGTTGAGGAATACCTGGCACTGTGCAGCATAGAGGAGATGTAGAGGACATCTGTGCTGGGGTCCTATTATGAGGGCGTCGCCTCACCTTTCTCTCTGACTCCTCCTTCCTCCCCCCCCCCCCCCCGTTCTTCTCCTCCTGTCACCGTTCTTTATTCTCTACTAGGTTGTGTTTCCTGTCCCATTTATGCATTTTAACATCAGTGTTCAGAGGGTGTAGATTTCCATGTTCATTTATGGAGAAACAACAATAGGAAGAGGGTAAATGAGTGAACTGTTCCCCTTACAAAAAAACAGATGTACTCTGCACAGGTTAAATAACGGAAGTCAGTCTCCTCTTAGAGATCACTTTGGAGATGACATTGAGGGAAAAATGGAAAGGAAGCCTGTTTTAGGAAAAGTGAAAGTTGTTATCACTAGTTGTAATACTCTTGATAGGTAATGTGAAAAATAAAGATTAATGTAACTACTCTTGGCATTTTGATTTGTTTCCTGTTTTGAGTCCCCCCCCCCCTTTTTGTTTCTGGCCAAAAGTTGTTTTTATTTAATGTGGTAATATTTTTCATAAGCTATAAAATTGGACTGATCCACTTAAAAATTTTATCTTATCCTAAAATAGGTATTACTGAAGCAACAAGCTGTGAAGTAGAAACCAAAGGCTTGCAGCACGTGGGTGGCTCAGTCGTTTAAGCCTCCAGCTCTTACGTTCGGCTCAGGTCATGATCTCATGGTTTATGAGTTTGAGCCCTGCCTTGGGCTCTGTGCTGACTGTGCAAAGCCAGTTTAGGATTCTCTCTCTCCCTCTCTCTGTGCCCCTCCCTCGCTCGCTCACTCTCTCTCTCTCTCTCTCTCTCTCTCTCAAAATAAACTTAAAAAAAAAAGAAAACCCAAAGGCTCAAATTTCTTATACCCTCATCATGTGCTATCTCCTTATGAACGTGACCTTACTGCAGTTACTTGTTGGCCACTTGGTTAATATTCTTTGCTAATTAGTGTTGAATTGGACTCCTTGGTCACAGGATGGTCTAGTAGAAGGAACAATGAGAAGAGAGTCAAGGGATTCCGAATTTCAGTCTTGGCCTCAGTTACTATCCAGCTCAGTTATTTCAGTGGGAATAGTTCTGTGTATTTTTCTGTTTTTCTCATGTGTAAATTAAGGCGGTTGATTGATTCCTTTTGATGGTCCCTTTCAGTGTTGTCTTTTCCCAAATGCCACATAAATGGAATCATACAAGGTAGCTATTGAGTCTGGCTTCTTTCACTTAGCATCGTATGTTTGAGATTCATCCACATTGTTGTGTGTGCCGTAGCTCAGTTTTCTCCCTTCTCCACCCCAGAAAATGCTGGAGAAGTACCAAATGTGTTGCAGTAGTATATAGAAGGTACAGATTTTCACTTTTGGGTTAGAGAGCTGGGAACCGTGAAAAGGTAGCGTTTGAGCTGCGCCCTCTTCTTAAAGGGCTTTGAAAGTCAGAAACCTGTGTGGAGCTGGGTAGCGTGAACTCTTCCTGAAGCAAGGAAGCCTTTGTTTTTGTATGTGATCCTTGAGTGCCGGTTGTGAAGAGAGAAACGAACTTCCGGGGAGATGAGGACTCCCGTTTCTTGAACTCCACGTGCATTCGGCGGGGCCTTCCCTGGAACCCGTGCTGGCCTTGGACTCACCTCTGATGGATTCCCTGCCGCATCCCTTAACATTCCCAAACCTCTTCTCTTATCTAGAACCTTTCTACCTTTTTTCTGTTTTCCTGTTTTTATTTTCTGAAAATGCCTACCTTTGGACTACTGAGAAAAGTGTAGCTGTCTGATTTGAGCCCCACCACCTCCCTCTGCGTTACATGTTTCTAGGTCCGTCTTCTCCTCTTCGTTCGCTTTTAAGAAATTCATTTCCATTATTGTGATCCTCCACTTTTCACTCTTAATTCTGTGTCTTCTCATTTCCTTCAAGTTCCTGCCTCATCTCTTCACCTCCTCTTGTTCTTGTATCTTCAGTGTATCCCTTCCCATAGAACCTTCCCTCAAAATCTCGAGGTATGTGTGGGTTTATCAGCCCACAGACTTCACCCTCCACCCCAGTCTCCACCCCTTTCAACTACTGTCCTCTCTCTCTCCCACCACTGCCAGACTTACTAAAGGAAGGACCCCTGCTCACCACTTTGGCTTCATTACCACCTGCTTTTTCCTTTGCTCCTTGCCATCTGGATGTGTCTCTGAAATTGCACTGCAACTATTTTGTCACTGTGGGTATTTTCCTGTTTTCATGTGAACGTAATACTCTTAGAATCCTGTATGTGAACATGTATGTATAAACACTCCTGTGTCTACCACTCTGGCCATGAATCAGACTGTTGCCATGTCCCAGGGGGCCAGCGTAGGTCCACCCTGGTCACAGTCGCTTCTTCTGTCACAGAGGGAACAATCATCCTGAATTCAGCATTATTGGTCACATTGCTTTTCTTTCCACACTTTTTGCATCTGTGTATTTACTTCCTCAAATAACACTTAGATTCACCTGTCCCCACTACATAAATCGAATCATACTATGTTCTGACTGGTTTCTTTTGTTCAACATTATGTTTTAGAGATTCATCCAAGTTAGTACATATGTCTATAATTCATTTTCACTGGATATAATATCCCATTATATGAGTACATCACCAGTTTTCTATCCGTTTTATTAGTGATGGACATTTGGGTTGTTTTAGGCTTTTGCTATTCCAGACATTACTGCCATAAGATAATTTTGTACTTATCTCTTGATGCATATGCATGAAAGTCACCAGAGTTTCCTTAGTAGTGTAATTGCTGAACTTATTCCAGTACTGAACTTATTCCAGAGCTTACTCAGTACTGCCAGCAGTGTTTTTTCCTTTTTTTTTTTTAATTCATTTATTTAAATTCACGTCAGTTAACATACAGTGTAGTATTGGTTTCAGGAGTAGAACCCAGCAGAGCACCCAGTGCTCATCCCAACAGTGCCCTCCATAATGCCCATCACCCATTTAGCCTGTCTCCCCTCCAGCAACCCGCAGTTTGTTCAGAGTCTCTTACGGTTTGCCGCCAGTTTTCCAAAGCATTTGTACTGGTTTATATTGCTGCCAACAGAGAATAAGAATTTGTCTCACCAAAACTTGACATTAACCACCTTTGTAATTTTAGCCAATTTAATGGGTGTAAAGTGGTATTGTATTTGGATTTTAATTTGCATTTACCTAGTTTCCAAGGAGGCCGAACACCTTTTCTAGTGTTTGTGCACCATTTATGTTTCTTCTTTTGTGAAATTCCTATTCATTTGGTTTTTGCCCATTTTTTTCTATTGGGTTGACTTTTTTAATTGATTCATATGAGTTCTTTGTGTGTTCTGAATACTAATCCTTTGTATGTATTACAGATATATTTTTCCTTGTCATTCTCTTTATGTAGTCCTTTGATGAACAGAGCTTTCAGTTTTGAAGTAAATGTATGTCTTCATTTTTGGAGTCTCGATAAACAAATCCTTCCTTTTCTCTAGGTTATGACGATATACTCTTAGTTCGTCTTCTGAAAAGGTACTAGTTTTGTACTTCACATTTAAGCCTTTAATCCTTCTGAAAATATCTTTTTCTTCTTGCTTGCTTGCTTTTTTTCTTCTTTATCTCTTTTGTATGGTGTGAATTGATCTAATTTCATTTTTTTCCCAAATGGATACCCAGTTACCCTTCTATTGAAAACTCCGTCCTTTACTCCATGACGAGCAGCACTCCCTGTCATGTATCAAGTGTCTAAAGATACATGTGGCTCTGTTTCCAGATTCTGCTCTGGCCTGCTCGTCCTGCACAACTGCTGCACTGTTCTAATTATTGTCATTCTGTGATAACTCGTAATGTCTCAAAGAATACAGGTCCTTCCACTTTTTTTTTTTTAAAGCATCTTGACCCTTTGCCCTTCTACTTAAATTTTAGAATCATGGAGCATCTGGATGGCTCAGTCAGAAGAGCATGGGATTCTTAATCTCCAGGTTGTGAGTTCAAGCCCCACGTTGGGTGTAGCAATGACTAAAAAAAATAAACATTAAAATTAATCAGTTAATTAATTAATTTTAGGATCAGTCTGTCAATCACACACACACACACACACACACACACACACACACACACACACACACACACACCCCAACCCCGAGAAGGAGAATGAAGGAAAAAGAGAAAGAAAATAACTTGTTGAGGGGCACCTGGGTGACTCAGTCGGTTAGGCATCCAACTCTTGATTTCAGCTCAGGTCATGATCTCAATGGTTCGTGAGTTTTAGCCTCATATCAGGCTTTGTAGTGACAGTGTGGCGCTTGCTTGGGATTCTCTGTCTCCTTCTCTGTCTCTCTGCTACCCCCCCACCCCCACTCACTCTCTCTAAAAAATAAGTAAACAAACAAACAAAAAAAAACTTGTTGAGATTTTCATATGAAATTGCTTTGATTCCATAGATCAGTTTGGAATGGACTAATATCTTTACTGTGTTGAGGCTTCTAGTAAATGAGCATTTATTTATGCCCTCTTTATAATTTTTAAATAAACTTTTACAGTTTTCTACTCATCAGGACTTGCTATAGTTTGATAGATTTACTCCCAGAATTGTATATTTTTGGAAGTGTTAAAATTAGTAAGAAATGTTTTCTTTTGGTGTATGAAAGCAGTTTTAAAATAGATTTTGTGTGCTGTAGCCTTATTAAACTGTCTTATTCTCGAAATAGATCATTAGATTCCTTAGGATACTCTATTTACATTATCAAATCATCCGAAAAGACCGTTTTATTTGTTTTTTCCAACTTCTGTATTTTCTTTTCTTGCCTTGTATTGTTGGCTGAGCCTTCCAGGAGCTGGCACACTTATCTTGTTCTTAATCTTAAAGGGAGTGCTTTTTACTCTTTATAAGGGTTAAGGAAGTTTCTTTCTATTCTTATGCGTAGAATTTTTATCATAAGTGGATGTTGAATTTTTCTAATTCAGTTAGAAAATTTCTAATTGAAAATTGAAAAGGCTTTTCTTTATTCTTTGAGATGATTATGTTTTCCCCTTTTAATGAATGTGGTGAATCCCATTAATTGATTTTTAAAAAGTGTTTATTTTATTCATTTATTTTTAAACTTCTTTTTAATTTTTTTTTAATGTTTATTTTTGAGAGAGAGAGAGAGAGACAGAGTGTGAATGGGTGAGGGGCAGAGAGAGAGGGAGACACAGAAATCAGAAGCAGGCTCTATGCTCCGAGCTGTCAGCACAGAGCCCGATGTGGGGCTCAAACTCACGAACTGTGAGATCATGACCTGAGCTGAAATCAAGAGTCAGACGCTTAACTGACCAAGCACCCCACATTTTTTTATTTTTTTAACCCCAAACTAACCATTCCTGGAATAAATCCACTGTAGTCTTTTTAAAATTTAATCTTTATTTGAAGCAGGCTCCACATACAATGTGGGGCTTGAACTCATGACCCTGAGATCAAGAGTCTCATGCTCTGCTGACTGAGCCAGCCAGGCACCCCCAGTCCATTGTAGTCTTAATATTTTACCTTATTAGATTATTTTTGCTAGTACTATTTAGGATACTTTTTTATATGTTTGTGAGTAAAACGGGCATGTATTTTTTTTTTTTCCTTTTTACACTCCTCTTTGTCAGGTTTTGGTATTGAGATTCTGCTGGCCTCATAAAGTGAGTTAGGAATTGTTTACTTTTTCCCCCTACTCTGAAAAAGTTGTGAAATACTGGAATTATTTTTCCTTTGGATTTCTGGAAGCAAGCAGAGTGAAATTGTTTTCATTTTTCCTTTGGGGAAGATTTTTACTGACAAATTAAATGTATTCAAATACTACGGGACCCTTTAGATTTTCTGTTTTCTTCTTGAGTCGGTTTTGGTAAGTTATATTTTCTAGAGAGTAATCCATTTTTAAGTTTTACTTTTATTGGCATGAATTTTATTGGTTCATGATAATCCTCTTTTATAGTATCTGCGGCATTTTTTTATTGTGTCCTTCTTTCTGTTATCCTTAAATCATTTGTTCCTTCTCTTTTATTTTTTTATTCCATCATACCAGAAGTTTATAATCTATACGGTTCTTTTGAAAGAACCAAGTTGGTGTTTCTATTATGTGGGGTTTTTTCCCTCTTTGATTATTGTTGGTCTTTCCTTTATTCCCTTTTATCTATTATCTTTGGTTTAATTTCTTAGTATTTGCTCTTTTTCTGTACCATTTGACAGCAGTAAACTACCCTGTCCTTGTAGCTTGCTTTGGCTACAAGGCTCCTGAGGCACCCTAGTCCTAAGGGATTTTTTTTCTGTATTCTAACTGCTTAATCTTTGTCTTTACATTTCCTAATGTAGGTGCCCTCTTCAGGCTTCTTTGCTCTACGTCCACTCTTAGTTGGTTGACACTTTTACTCTTCAGATTTCACCTATCACTTCCCTGTGAATGATATAAGCAGGGGACCCTGTCCTTGTCTGGGCTCTTCCACTAACTAGCTGTGACATTTTGAATAATTCACTTAAGATTCCTTAATCTGTTTGTTCCAGTAAAATAAGGAGGTTGGATTCAAGATCTCCAAGGTTCACCTCAGTAACACTGCTCCGGTGGCAACTTTATAGTCTTTACCTCTGGCCTCTGTCATTTCTAAATGCCTTCTGGGTCACTTTTCTTACATTGTTTTGGGGTTTCTCAAACTCTGTATATCTTATGTTAATCTTCTTACACAATTCACCTTCTCTTCCAAGCTGTTAATACCCCCAGTTCCTTATTTATGTTCCTGTTTTCTCTGGCACACATTTGGTTTGACTCCCAACATCCTGTCTCCCTGTACCGTCTTCATACTCAAGTCTGACGTGTGTGTGTGTGTGTGTGTGTGTGTGTGTGTGTGTGTGTGTGTGTGTTCTTTCTTCTTTCCTTTTAGCCCAGGTTAGGTCTTTATGTTTTACAAGAATGATTTCCCCGTGATACCTCCTTTCTTCCATCCCTTACCTTATAGGGGAGCCTCAGAGTTTTACTTAAAAAAATACCTGCTTTTGCATCTTAAATCTCTATTTATCTGAATTGAATTTATCTCTGTTTAATTGAATTGTCTAAGAATGTCCTTTCACTTTGCTGGCTTTAGATACCATGCCTTTATGCATCCCCCCCCAAGAGGTAGAGACAGGGCACCTAAATAGTATTACTTATTTGGTAATAAGTAATATGGCAGGCTCTGTACCAAGGATAGAAATCTGTCAATCGTGTGTTATAGTGCTTTGTGATTCACAAGCTTCTCATTTTTGTGGGAACTTGCAAGTGGAACCAGTGTATAGAATTTTTAGGATCTCCATGAGAGTGAAATATTTGGTTCTGGAAGACTTCCTGTATTGGCGATGTGTTAATTAACCGCTTGTCTCTGTTTTTCAAAATCTCATCTTCTTTCAGTCTAATGCATTTATGTAATCTATATTGAGCATTAATGATTTTCTGCATGGAGATGGAGACCAGTGGCTAATGACAAAATGTGCAACTTTCAAATCATGAAACTTCTGTACGTGGCTTATGAAGGTGACCCTAATTAATTACTTTAAGTTTTATTTCACACTAGTTTCTCACTACTTGACACAAGTATGTACCCTTTTAATTTGATTAAATGTTTGTGTCTAGGTAGTTCTTTAATTTACTATTTATGGGAAACTTTAGGAAAAAACCATAAAAGAACGATACACTATGAGGGTTTAAGCAGGTGGAAATATATGGACACTCCTTTTATAATTATCTCACGGAAACCTTAAATAGGTCTTTTGAGTCATGTGATCTACCTCATTATTCTTATTAAAGTGATTCGTGTGCTAGAAATGAGAGTATATAGAGGCAGAAGTTAGTAGCCGTTTAGAAATACTACTTTAATGTTCTGCCTCGTACTGTCCCAACAGGTGTCAACAGGTGTGCTCCATGTGTGCACACACAGGAGTGAGGACGGGCAGATGGGTTGTTTGAGTGGTAGGAAATGGCAAGTCAGTACCACCTTCATGTGCCTCAGTGATTCTTGCAGGTTCCTGGAGTCTGTTATATTTTGTTGAGTACAAAGAATTCTGGTTATTTCTAAATAATACCTGGATATTGTAGTTTGAAAACCATGTATTATATCCTTAAAAAATATTTGAGTATTAGGATGATATGTCTTTCCATAAATTAGTCCGTCCTCTTCTAACATCTGATTGCAGCATCGGTGGTTAAAAAGCACAGGATGACATTTAGAAGATGATAGTTACAGCAGAGGTCTTGCTAATTAAATATGTGCAGCAGTTTATACTTTCGAAATGAAGAAATTATTAAAAATGTTCTGCAAATGGTTGTTTTCGCCATGAGATTGTCATGTAGTAAAAGCATAAGTTAAGAATAAATCATCTTGCAAAGTCACCAGTGGGTTTCTTCTGTCCATGCCAAATATGGAGAATTGGGGACCAGAAGAGCACTTCAGTCCCTCTTTAGAAGTCTGTCTTCTACCATTCTTCCCAACAGTGATAGTGACAATAATCTCTTCCTTGTAAGTGCCGTGCTTATTCTGACCCCAAACACTGCATTCACTTCCAAATTCTCTAACACTGTCTTTATGGCTGGGATTCATTTTTTACATTTTAGTTTCTGTTTCTTATGCTTAGTGTTCATTTATTTGTCCCGCCGCCCTCCCTTTAGTAGAGAAATCATTTTACTGTATGTCCTTTTTCTTTTAAATCCCTCTCGTCCTTGGAGGTACTTAGGAAAGTGCTTCTACAAAACTGATGACTGATCAGTGCTGGTGACTGAAGGCTAGTGCTTTATTTCAGTTGAGTTTGTTTTTAATAGTTACATTATCGTGCTTGCTTTCCAGGCACACAAACCAATGGTCTGGACTTTCAGAAGCAGCCCGTGCCTGTTGGGGGAGCAATCTCAACGGCCCAGGCCCAGGCTTTTCTGGGACATCTCCATCAGGTAGGATGCTCTGCTCAACCATCAGGGAGGGTAACAAGTGGAGGCATGAAATGCGAGGGCCTGGGGAAGTTACTTCAGTGTGTGGGACTTTTTACATTGATTAAAGCCTGTGCTAATCGCACCTAATTGTGTCCTTCTGAATGGTTCGGCTGGAATCCTGTAGCTTAATTGACTATATAGCTATTGACCCCGCAGCTGTGTGAAAAAAAGGAATTCTTTGTTATGAATGGAATGTATATAACAACGGGGTTACTGTTTTTGTCCCTGTGGGTCTGTGATGGCTCACTGAAGGTAGTAAATTACAAAGTCATCCAAAAGGATGTAGTCACCATTGCCTGAGACCTGCTGAGTAAGGCTCTCAGTTCAGAATATGTCTTCATAAAATGTATCTTCATATGTCTTCTGAGCTCATAAAATATGTTTTTAGACTACCTACGCTTTATATAAAAGAAGCTCCTGTGATTGAAACAGGTGAAATTTTAGAAAGGTCCTCTAAAGCCTATTTATTCTATAAATTCAAAGGGATAGTGTGCAGGCAGCCATTAGCATCTTCTGTTAGAGGGAGGCCCTAGTTGACAGACTTTGGTCAGGTGCATAGGTTTGTGTTTCTGAAAGTAGAGAAACTTCTACATGAAGCTTCTGGATAAAATATTAAGATGATTTAGCATCTAAAATAATTTAAGAATATATTGTAGAAGAACAAAAATGTTATTTTCATGTTGATTTTTTTTTTCCCCTAAAAACATATTGTAGCCTCCAACAAGTTTTCTGGTTTCTTAGAGGGATAGCATTTTTGATAGTTTATGTGGCTTATATTAAGTGTCTATCTGGCATAAATTTGTGACGGTCCAAATGTATTTAAAAAAATCCCTGAAGGTACATAGATGATATGCAGTCTTTTCTCCATTGGATCCAAATTCCAAGATGAGTACAACTCCTGCATCAGCCACAAGGCCTCCAGCTCAGAATCCTTGAACCTTCAATATGCCCCATACCAAAGGACTTTAAATCAAGGAATTTTAGGGGCGCCCGGGTGGCTCAGTCATTTAAGCATCTGACTTCGGCTCAGGTCGTGATCTCATGGTTCGTGAGTTCGAGCCCCGTGTCGGGCTCTGTGCTGACAGCTCAGAGCCTGGAGCCTGCTTCGGATTCCGTGTCTCTCCCTCTCTGTCTGCCCCTTCCCCACTCATACTCTGTTTCTCTCTTTCTGTAAAATAAATAAACAGTTTTTAAAAAATTATAAACAAAGGGCAGCAATCCATTCATTTTAGCTCTGAACTCTATATGAGCTCCATACCAACACTTATACTTAACTTCAGGAAACCTTGAAGTTATATGATATATCGAAAGTGGAACTCATTGTCTTCCTGTCAGTGACACTACCATTTTTTCCGTCTCTCAGATTTGAACCCTGGAATAATTCGTGACTTCTTTCTTTATCTACATCCAGTCAGTTGCCAGGATACTATGTAGTAGCACTGTCTCTCGTGTTTCCTACTTTTTGTGCTGACTGCTGCCATTCTGATTTACACATCATTTATTCTACTCTAACTTCTATTCTTTTTCCCCATACATAGTCTTTCTTTATTTTCAGGACATGGACATTTTTGAAGAGTACAAACTAGTCATTCTATAGTGTTGCTCGGTTTGGGTTTGGGGAGGAGTACAACATAAGTAGTATTGTGTTCTTGGTGGATTATACCAGAAGGCACGTGTGTCCTTAGTGGTGACTTTTCCTTTTGTAATTAATAAGTATCAGCGGAGAGATGGTTGAGAATATGTAAATATCATGTTATTCCCCACCTCTCAGCCATTAGAGCATCCATTGATGACACTTGCCAGAATCAGGTATTAACGTGGCTGCCAAACAATGTCCCTTATTCTAATATAACCATGGTTTTTTAACTTTCTGAATGCATGAAATGTTGTGACAGACTTTCATGTGTGGATTATAGGACAGAGTCTTTATTTCAGCCAGCAGTTTTGAGTTATGACTATAAATGTTCTAAGGACTTGACTGTATAGGTGTTGTGTGTGTGTATATATACGCACGCACACACGCACACATATGTATATGTAAGGTTTTCGCTCTGGTATATACTTGAAAATTTTGAAATTAGAATGAGTAGGTAATTCTGATTGTTTATAATGATAAAAATAATGTATGTAAGTAGCTTGTTCTCATGTGTTCTTTATATAATGGATGAATTAAGCTTTTAGAATCTAAGCGTCCAATGATTACAAACAGGATAAGGAGTGTCTAATACAAGAGTGGCATGCCTGATGACACTTAGTGTGGGAAAACATGTTCAGAAAAGAACTGGTAACAGCATCTTCTGGTAGGAGGTGGAGGAACCGTGAGCTTGTCCATAAAGTTTTACCTCTGTAAGATAGACCTCTTTGTGTTCTTAGTTCTAACTCAGTGACGGGCACTTAGTAGAGATTCTTGAAATACTTGCTGATGTCAACTTCGAATGATGGATGTCAATAGTATCGTACTAGAACTTTACCTCACTACTTTACTTTCAGGTCCAGCTCGCTGGAACAAGTTTACAGGCTGCTGCTCAGTCTTTAAGTGTACAGGTAAGCTGGGTTTTGGGATTATGGATCAGTTTTACTATTTTTCCCATTTTTTTTCTGACTTTTTTGTAACGAGCATGCAATAATTTTATAATAGGAAACACTTAGGAGTATTACCTTTTTTTATTACCTAATGTCTTTAAGATGCAAATACTGATAATCATTGACAACACGTTCATAAAAATCCAGTTTATGTTATACTACTGTGAATGACAAAAGGTGAACAAGAGAAGTCTACTTGCAGAGATGGATGTGTAAGTTTATTTAATTTTTATCTGGGGGAGCATACGTGAGTGTAGGAAGCTGTTTCTGAGTTTTACAGTGATAACACATACCTAAACACAAAGCCAAATAATTTGTAAATCCCTTTTTGTTTCCAGATGCCTTTTTGTGGTTTTATAGTGTAGAGGAAAGAGCACTGGGCTGAGGTACAGAGGTTTTTAGTGTGCATTCTAGCTCTGCCACTAACTAGCTGTATGACCTTTGGCGAGTCACTTAACATCCTGGGGTTCCTTTTTTTTACACTTGTTTAAGTGGGGAAGTTTTTAGAAGCTTGCCAGGGTCCCTCTCTGCTCTAAAGTGCTGTGCTTCTAAGGTTCGTAACTAAGCCTGGTGTAGTTATTGACGGGCCGTGTCGGATCAAAATTTTAAAAACGAAGGTTAAGTCTGGCTACTTTGCTGATGCACAAATCATGTGGTAAAACGTGCAAAGTTCAGTTATTATATGTTACTCCGTAATTCAGTCAATCTGCTGCTTCCTTTCGTTATAGTGTTTGGGTAGCTGACAGTCAAGAGGGGAAAGCCATATTCTAAAAGATTGATTTCAGTGTTGCTAATGACTAAAGACCTTGGGTTGAGCGTTCCGGGAACCCAATGGAATATGGACCTGGTAACACATGGAAGCAAGAAGAGAAAAGAAAAGGAGATAATGTGACCTTCCTTTCTGAGGGAGAGGAGGCAGAAAATTGCCTCGGTTGCCATGGTAAACTTTCATCCCTTGGAGAGATGTTGGCAAACAGGCTGTATCTCCGGTGCGGCATGTTTACAGTCCTGCACTGTAATTATCTCCCAATGACTGGCAGAATTAATCAGAGCCTTTATGTTAATTAGCCTTGCTGTAGTCCCCAAAACAGGTGGTAGGAAATATGCAAATCTATGCAGAATTTTAATGCTCGCATAGCCAGTTTTAATTACCATAAAATTTCCTCTTAGTGTCCCTTTTAGGAGTGTGTTCTCTTTCCCTCTTGACTGTAGTGTTTCCCCCCCAAACTTGTGTGTTACTTGATGAGAGATGCTGAATTTGCAGTTATTTTAGATATTAGATCCAAAGCTCCGTGGGTCAAGTTGTCAGCTCCGAGATGGTACATGAGGGGGTTTCAGGCTGACCACCAAATACATCTCAGGATGCAGGGGTGGAGGGTCTAATGTAGAGATGGATTGAGAATGTGCTTTCCCTTAGTCCTTATTTCTGAAGTTGAGATCTGGGTTTCCGAAAAATTCTGTTGATTTGTGGAGGACCAAATTTTTTTTTTCTTAAAAGTTGTTAAGTGCAGCCTTGCTGGCATTGGAACGAGAAATCTATACCAGCAACTTGTATTGTGGGTAATTTTTACATTTTATTTTTCTACTTTCATGTGTTCCGTATTTGATCATTTCTTTCTTTTATAGTTAGGAAACGACAAATAAGAAATGTGATTTTTTTTTTTTAAAGGGAGAAAAAGTCTAAAAATGCCCTATGTTAAAATCAGGAAAATACAAAGATTAGTAAGAAAGGAAAAGAATGAAACCAGAAAACTCATGACTAGATAAATCCATGTTGTAAACAAGTCTTAAAATATGGAGTTATAAGTAGTATTTTTTAATCAGTTACTTGAAATCTCTTATCCCCCCTTCCCTCCCAGTCTAAATCTAATGAAGAATCGGGGGATTCACAGCCGCCAAGCCAGCCTTCCCAGCAGCCTTCGGTGCAGGCAGCCATCCCCCAGACCCAGCTGATGCTGGCTGGAGGACAGATAACTGGGGTAAGTTTCCACTGAGAGAATTACAATAAACTTTCTTTGTGTCAGAACTGCCACGGGCCAATATCTGATTAGAACCGTGTGCTGTAGCACACAAGTGACGTGGTTATGCCTGGCGCCGTTTTCTTCAAAGAGTTTGCTACGCTGTAGGCAGCTCCTTAAAAGGAATTATCTTTGTCATAAGTTTTCGGGGTATCCTTTCTTACTTTTGCAGATGCTCTCGATAAACTAGAGACTTTTTAAACCCACGTTTCACCTGTTGCTTCATCATGCAGTGGAGTCATCCTCTGATTGAGATCATTATATTGATGAGATTATAGTCGTCAGTTTAGAGTTACGATATCGCTGCAGAGTAGAAGTTAAAGAGTGGGTTAGTACCTACACAAGAAAAATATTTTCTTTAAATTACTGTGTCATGTTCTAAAATGAAACCTCTGGTCTCGTATCCTGGCTCTACAGTTTACTGTGTGAACTCATTACTTCATCTCCCTGTGCCTCAGTTTTCCTTCAGTTAAATGGAGATGTTGTCTATGTGAGATGCTCACAATATTGTTATATAGATAAAGAATAACAGTGTTTGTAAAAAAAAGAACAGTGCTTGGCATGTAAGTCAATAAATGTCTTTTATTTTTATTGGTAATAGGTCGGCCTTTGTGAATACATTAAACTTTTAATTTTTCAGCCGTCTGTGCTCTAAGACACCAGAAGTATTTTCCCAGTGCTGAACATTTGTCTGTTAAGTTATTCTGCGGGTAGAAAGGCTAGGAGACTGGTAAGGAAGAGTTGTTATTCAATTCACATCACATCAACTCACACAATTCTTTACTTCCTTTCTTTTAGTTAAGTATGTTTTAGAAGTTGCAGAATGGTCTTAAATATCTCCTCGATGGAGATCAATATGTTTATTACGTAAAATATTTGTAAACATATGTATCTTGGCAGCTGTTAAGTTTTTGAATGGTTTCATTTTGATTCTTATGTCTCTGATGTACAAATTGTATTGGACCCTTTTAGAAGGAGGGTTGTGCCACGAAGTGAATGTACACGCGCTTAATATATGTCAGGGTGGGATGCCTTGCTGGCTCAGTCGCTAGAGTATGCAACTCTTGATCTCGGGATTGTGAGTTGGAGCCCCATGATGGGTTTAGAGATTACAAAAATAAACTAAATACAATACATACATACATACATAAAAGCTTAAAAAAATAAAGTATATATTCCAGGCTTCCTTCTTGTCTGATCAGAACATGCCACCAAAAGGAAGGCTGAACACACTTATTACTTTGTGTCTGAACTAAGTTGCATTATGAAAGCAAGTTTTAATCTGCTCTAAATACATTTCCTGTTTTACTGTTTGGGTCTGTTTCGGGTGATTAGTGTCTATAATAGTAAGAGACCCTTGGGATTCCAGGTTCGTGTGGCTGGAGCTTCTATTAAACCTGGGCTTTAGGATTCATTTGCATGTAAAGAGAGCCGCTGTCCCCACTGTCACCACCTGTTTCACGGAGATAATGTGTTGGAAAGGGGATATAAAGTTGTAGAGACCCAGTGCTTTCAATAACAGAAAGGACTGTGTTGGGGAGGGGCTGTAGGGAGACTTGGACAAGAAACAAATGGAGCTCATATTCTTTAGTCATATCTTAGGACATAATGGAAATGATGGAATATGGCAGAGATTCATGCTAATGGGAAGCAGCTGGGCCTTATCAGTTCTTTCCGCGGTCAGATCCAGCATCCTTGTTCCTCATTCATCTGACTAATCACTTGCTGTTCTGTTGGGTGTAAATTTCTTTTCATATCCTGTCAGCGTGGATTCTTTTTCTTTTCTTCCTTACTAGTTAATTACTTTTTTTGCCTGAACCCTCGAGCCCTGGACACGTTTGAATGATTGTTTAAGTCCAGAGTGAGGACCACCATTCTAATTTAAATGTTCCGCCAGCAATGGCAGCTCGATTGCTGATCAGCGTTTCAGCTTCGAGCTGACCGTGCGGAGGCGGGTGGCTAAGGTCTCATAGCCCTTGAGTTACCTACCGCAAAGCAGTCGGCTTGCGTTAGGGGCCCTTCTCCCGCAGACCGTTCCAAACGTCTGTTCTCATTTTGTTCAGCTTACCTTGACGCCGGCCCAGCAACAGTTACTGCTACAGCAGGCGCAGGCGCAGGCACAGCTGCTGGCCGCCGCGGTCCAACAGCACTCCGCCAGCCAACAGCACAGCGCTGCCGGGGCCACCATCTCAGCCTCCGCCGCCACGCCCATGACGCAGATCCCCCTGTCGCAGCCCATCCAGATCTCCCAGGTGAGTCTCCCTTTGGGCAGGGGCGGGAAGTGAGGAATCAAGCGGCGGGTCTTCTTTAGTACGGAATCCACTTTCTGATCGTCGGCGTGGCTCCTCAAAAGGCCCGAGGAGCGCGAGAGCAGTGAAGTGCGCAGTCGCCTTCCTTACCGCTGAACTAGAAGTAATACGTTTGTTTGCTTATTTGAATTGATATTATAAACACGTAACTGATTATTTGAGTAACTGTTTACATTAAGTGACAATTCTCGAATAATTAGTTGGCATATTTCTGAAGCAGGGGATTACTGTATTTATTTTAATTAGCTAATTATGGCAGGCATGGGTTCTTTCATGTGCTCCGCAGTGAATATTGCCACTCATGTGTGAGAGAGACGGCCCGTCCTCTCCCTGCTACGGAGCGATTAACTCTGTGCAGAGCTGTATTCGGATGTGGTTTGGCTCCAGTGTTCACACTTCAGGGCAGAGTATCCAGAGATAATAAAAAGTTACTTGAGAGGCATAGACGGTACTGCCTGGGAAGAAAGGTAAATGAAGTCCTTCGTCCCCAGGAGAGGGAAAAAGTCCAAGTATTGTTATCAGTAAGTTCTGTGAAGAGTTCTTATGAGTCTAGCGCTAGACAATTATCTTTATCCCCCCAGAGAAGACTCAGAAGCAGACTTGCATTGTAGCTAGAGCTTGACTAGGACATTTAAAAGAGCCAGGTAACTATATAAAGCGAAGAATAGGTATCCGACTAATCTTTATGACTATAATATACAAGCTTTTTCAAGACAGTGTCTTAATTGTGGCCACTTTCTTCATCACCAAATACGTTTTTAACGTATAAGCTTTGAGACCCTATGTTGACATTATTCTACTAAGATAATGTGTGTGAAACCACGTTGAAAATTATAAAACACTAGACCGGTGTAATCAAGTTTGATATGTTATGGATTAGGTTTTTATATGGATAACTATTTTTAGGTATTTTTACACGTATTTCTCAGTCGAGTTAGACTGGTACCAAATTAAGGTGGGTTGTTTTGTTTTGTTTTGTTTTGTTTTTTTGAGAGCGAGAGAGAGTGCGAGCAGGGGAGGGGCAGAGAGAGGGGGAGACACAGAATCTGAGGCAGGCTCCAGGCTCTGAGTTGTCAGCATAGATCTCGACTCGGGGCTCAACTCATAAACTGCAAGGTCGTGACCTGAGCCAAAGTCGGACGATTAACCAACTGAGCCACCCAGGCGCCCCTAGACTGGTGCCAAATGTAATGAATCATTATAGATACTTTAATTTATCGATGCAGTTTCAGACACAGCACTCTCCATTTTTATGTAAGAGAAAGATGAGTTGAGTATTTAAAACCCCAACGTACTCTTTGCTCACTTGATTTTTAAAACCCATATTGATCCTTCCAGGCTAAAAACACTCAACTGTAACCATTTGTTCTGAAGGAATTTGAAGTAACTATCGAAAACTAGCTTTGACACGAGTCCTGACACGGTGGATACGGGCAGAGGTAGCAAGTCCTTACCGCGGCTCCAGGTTTCTTCGCACGCTCTGTGACCATACCCAGAGCACACCCTGTTTAAAAAGGACGGAAGAATGTAGAATATTGACTCTTCTTTATGTGGATGACACAGTTCATCTCCTGGGAACCTTATGATCCAGCGAGTTTTCGTTTCAGGATCTCCAATCCGTGTTTTCGTTCTGATTCTCTAGGATCTGCAGCAACTGCAGCAGCTTCAGCAGCAGAATCTCAACCTGCAGCAGTTTGTGTTGGTCCATCCGACCACCAACTTGCAGCCAGCGCAGTTTATCATCTCACAGACGCCCCAGGGCCAGCAGGGTAAGCTCCTCCTCGGCACCCGTCAGCAGCGCACGAGGCTGTCCGCTTCTGCGCCACACGCACCGACTGCTGTCATTTTAACGTTTGGATTAAATCTGACTGTAAACTCAGAATTCGTGTTAAGAAAAATATATTTTTTAGGGGCGCCTGGTGGCTCTGTCGGTTAAGCGTCTGACTTCGGCTCAGGTCACGATCTCACGGTTTGTGGGTTCGAGCCCCGCATCGGGCTCTCTGCTGTCAGTGCGGGCCCTGCTTGGGATTCTCTGTCCCCCTGTCTCTCTGCCTCTCTCTCTCAAAAATCAATTTAGAAAAAAAAGAAGAAGAAAAAGAAAGAGGGATGCCTGGGTGGCTCAGATCATGATCTCGTGGTCTGTGGGTTCGAGCCCCTCATGGGGCTCTGTGCTGACAGCTCAGAGCCTGGAGCCCGCTTCGGATTCTGTGTCCCCCTCTCTGCCCCTCCCTAGCTCATGCTCTGTCTCTCTCTCAAAAATAAACAAACATTAACCAAAAAATGGGGTTTTTTTATTTTGGGGTTTTTTTTAGCTAAGGGAAAAAAAAACTATTTTTGGTCATGCATGCCACATATTGAAGATCGTCCTTTACTGCCTTTCATCTGTTCAATCTCTCATGGTGAACCAAGAGTTTGGTCAAAAATCTAAGTGAAATCTTTCCAACATAAATTACTTCTAGTATTTTGATAGTTTTTCTTGGGAATGTATTTAAAAAATGTGGACTGAGCATTAAAAGCATATGCTTCTAACAATCTTTTGTTCTCTTTTAAAGTTTGAGAAGGAGAGAGTGTTATATTAGAAATTGCAAACTTTTGAGTTACAAAAAACACATTTAAGGCCTCTTAGTGGTAAATTTCTATATCAGATAAGTTCAATTCTTGTTTGTAAGGTTAGTGGAGGTTAGAGTAGAGAGATTCAGGGTATCAAGGCTTCACCCCAGCGAACGTTAGTGCATTGCTACCATTTCCTCATTATTTTTGTTCTTTAGCCTTTTTCTTCTTGATCATTCATTCCAAAATCTTTCTTTGCATAAATACCTGTTCCACTTAACAGATAGCTTGCTCCTGTCATGAATCAGACAATTCTCTGGCCCAATATATACTGGCAGTTTCTAATGGATGCTGGGTTAAGAAGGTGAGCTCTTTTGGGACACCTGGGTGGCAAAGTCGATTAAGCATCCGACCTCAGCTTGGGTCGTGATCTTGCGGTTCATGAGTTCGAGCCCCATGTCGGGCTCTGTGCTGACAGCTCAGAGCCTGGAGCCTGCTTCAGATTCTGTGTCTCCCTCTCTCTGCCCCTCCCCGACTCATGCTCTGTCTGTCTGTCTCTCTCTCTCTCTCTCTCTCTCTCTCAAAAGTAAATAAAAACATTTAAAAAAAAAAAAACAAGGTGAGCTCTTTTTAGAGTTTCAAGCTTGCTTCCATTTAGAATACTTCTTCATTTTCATCCATTCCTTACTAAAATAAAGGATTGGCCAATCAGAGAGATCATCAGACAGGTTATCAAAGACATATATCAGTTTTAGTTTTGTTTTGTTTTTTTTTTTAACGTTCGTTTATTTATTTATTTATTTATTTATTTAGAGAGAATCCCAAACTCCGCGCTGTCAGCGCAGACCCCAAAGCGAAGCTCAATCCCACGAACTGTGAGATCATGACCTGAGCTGAAATCAGGAGACAGCCGCTCAGCCACCTGAGCCACCCAGGTGCCCCTATATCGGTTTCAGTTTTATGTCCCATATCTTATTGCCCAAGTTGTAGTTAACAAGATTGAATTTTAGGAAAGTAAGACATTAAGAATTTTAAGACTGATAAGACTATCAAAAGATCAGTTGGAAATTTTCATTTCACTTTCTTATTCTTTATTTTGCCATATGTTCAGAGGAATCCTTAGTGTATCTGACAGGACATTTGTGTTTTCCAGGTCTCCTGCAAGCGCAAAATCTTTTAACGCAACTACCTCAGCAAAGCCAAGCCAACCTCCTACAGTCGCAGCCAAGCATCACCCTCACCTCCCAGGTCAGTTTTCTCCCACTGAGGATTACTTTCTCTTACCCGGATGTTTTGAGGGACTCTTGGACTTGGTTCAATTAAAAACACAACAGATCCCCACAGTACCCTAATAAAAATAATCCAAATAGTTTTCACACTGAGCAAAAATTCAAAGCAAGACTTATCAGCTTGATAAAGCAATACTATCGGATTGATGTAGTCTTTGAAAATGTCCAAGGAGTTCCTGTTTTCTTCTGTATTTATAAAAACTAACCGTGTTAGTGGCAAATGAGGACTGAGTTCTGGCTCGTCGACCATCCTCCCCTCCAGCCCTCCCCTCTCTGTAGTTGGCAGGAGAGCTTACCACTGGCACCAGAAACCCACTGCTTCAGTGAAAACACATCACGGTCCTCTGCCCTCTTGAAGAAACTGCAAAGAAGTTCCGATCCCCGTGTTTTCTTTCAACTTTGAGATGTTGCTTTAGCTCATTTCTACCAGAGTTTAGCTCTATCATAAAGTATAGGTCTAGACATCTTGAGATGTAAGCTTTAGACCTCTTTCACTTCTTAACCAGCTGTGACTTTGAGCACGTCATTTCATTTCTTCATCTGTAAATTAGGTAATTGAACTGGCTGATCCTGAATCACCCTTCAGCTCTGATTCGCTTTGTCTATACTCTTGCAAGTTCTCACTAACATATGGCCAGATTTGACAAAATTCCACATCTGTTTATGATAAAAAAGAAATAACAAAAAACAAAACTCTTGCAAACTAGGAATAGGTTTCCAACCTGGTAAAAGTCATCTACAAAAAAAAACCCTACATCATACCACCAAGATCAGGAATAAGGCAAAGATGTCCACTGTTACCACTCTTTTTTTTTTTTTTTAAACATACATTTATTTATTTATTTATTTATTTATTTATTTATTTATTTAGAGAGCATGTGTGCACGAGCAGGGGAGAAGCAGAGAGAGAGGGGGGGAGAGAGAGAATCCCAAGCAGGCTCTGACTTGATTTCACAAACTGTAAGATCACAGCCTGAGCTGAAATTAAGAGTTGAATGCTTAACCACTTGAGTCACCCAGGTGCCCCAACTGTTACCACTTCTATTCAGCATTTTACCAGAGGTCTTAGCAGTGCAGTAAGACAAGAAAAAGAAATAAAGGACATGTAGATTAGGAAGGAATATGTAAAACGTTTTAATTGGCAGAGGACATCATTGTCTATGTTAAAATCCTAAGGGATCTACAAAAAACTGCTGGAATTAATAAGCGAGTTTAGCAAGTATGTAGGATACAAAGTCGGTGTTAACAATGATCATTTGGAAGTTGAACTTAAGAGGAAAAATATTTACCCTACTTACAGATAAATTTCACAAAACATTTGCAAGACTTATATGTAATTTTCAATAGTGAAATTAATCAAGACCTAAATAAATAGAGGGCTATAATGTGTTCATGAATCAGAAGACTTCGGTTGTTAAAACGTGAATTCTTTTCCAAATTGATCTATATATTCAACATAATTCCTATCAGTACCCAGCAGCCTTTTTTAAATAGAAATTTGCATCATGTTTCTAACATTTATATGGAATTGTAGAGGACGTAGAAAAATCAAATAATTTTGAAAAGTAAGAAAGTTGAAAGACTGCCTCATGTCAAAATTAATATAAAGCCACAGTAATGAAGACAGCATGATAACAGCATATGAACAGAAATGAAATAGAATAGAAGATTAAGTAGACCCACACATCTATGGCCAAAGGATTTTCCACAAAGGTGCCAAAGATTTCAGTGAGAAAAGGAAAGTCTTTGGTTATGTGTAGGCAAAAACAAACAAGCAAACAATTTACAATGATTAATTTGAAAAGGGTAATAAGACCTAACCTTCCAGAAGAAAACTTAGGAAGAAAGTCTTTGTGTCCTTGGGTAAGATAATGGTTTCTTAAATAGGACACAAAAACACTATTCATAAAAGAAAAAAATTGACAAATTTAATTTTATAAAAATTAAAATCTTTTTGTTAAAAGCATAAAAGAAAAACCACAAACTGGAAGAAAATATTCTTCAAATTTATATCTGATAAAAGACTTGTGTCTAGAATTTATAACTAATTCACAAACTCAGTAATAAGCCTGACTTTTTAAAAAGGAGGGATGTGCAAAATATTTGAAAATACTTCACCAAAGAAGATACGTGAATGCCCAGTAACCATATAAAAAGATGCTGAAAATCATTGGTCATCGGGGAAACGCAAATGAAATATCACTACATACCCACTAGAATGGGCAAAATCAAAAAGACTATGGTAGTACCAAGTGTAAAGCAACTGGGCTCTTTGATATATTATTGATGGGGTTGCAAACACTTTGGAAAACAGTTTGGCAGTTTCTTATACAGGGTACCTTATGACCTAGCAATTCTACTTCTAGAAATGAATGTCCACACAAAGACCTATATATAAATGTTCAAAGCAGTTTTACCCGTCATCACACCAAACTGGAAATAACCTAAATGTCCATCGACTAATGAATAGGTAACATAACTTTTGGCATATCCATATGATAGAATGCTGTTCAGCAGTAGAAAGGAATTTACTTCTGAAACATTTACCAACACGTATGAAGTTTGGAAGCATTATGTTAAGTGAAAGAAGCCAAACATAAAAGACTGCATACTGTATGATTCAATGTGTATGGCATCTTAGAACAGACAAAACCATAGGGACAGAAATTGTATCAGTGCTTGCCGGGGGCTTGGGGGCTAGGGATGGGGCATGGAGGGCAAAGAGTATAAAGGAACTTCTGTGGGGGATAGAAATGTTTTATATCTTAAATGTGGTGGCAGTCACGTGACTACATACGGTTGTCAGAACATCAAACCGCATACTTTTAAATTGTGCATTTAATTGTGACTATGCCGCATATAAAAAATCAGGTTGGAGTCTTGCAAAAGCCTGTTCCAGCAGTTCCTCCCTGGCCTTCGTGCGCCGCACACAGTGGCAGGGCTGGTGTAGCGCCATCCTGACTCCTGCTCACTGAGTTCTACTCTGCCGTTTCTAGATCTGGCCCAGTCCAACCTGAGGTTTCTGGAGTTGGGGTGACTTATCTGTAACCACCCCACCTAAAGGTACCCAAGCCATTTTTAGTCCTTTACTGTTTGAGAACGGGGCTCCTTCAAGCCTGGAGATGAAATAACAAACAGTCTGGTGGCTGAGGCTCACGTCTACCTGTCAACCAGTCTCACCGCGAAGCGTGTAGCTGCATAGGATTCTCACGTGGTTGGTGCTGGTTTGGACTCCTCCAGACTGGTCAGGTTGAAAATTGCTCAGTGTCAACAACACATAACAGAGGTGAACTTGGCTGTCTTCATTGAAGCAGGATGATAGAGACTGGCTTACTCTGGTTGTAGGCCTGTGCAATGCCTATTGTGTAGTTTTCTGGCCCAGTTGGTTCTGTTGGAAAGAGCTTATTACTAACCAGGTCAGAGTTGGAGGTATTTGACGCATTTAAATTACAAGAATACTCCTAGCCGGAGACCTCATTTGTAACCCTGGCCTGTAATCTCTCATGTGGCCACTGTTCATAGGAAGGGTCAACAGAGCAATTACGCTGCAGCCAGGGTAGTACCTTCTGCTAATGAGGACCCACAAGGGCAGGCTCTCCTCGGGGCGTGTGAGTAAAACAGAGTAGCCTTGTGTTTGTGTAAGAAGGAAATGGAGTATTTTCTTTAAAAGGAAAAGAGATCATTCTTTCATGTCCCCAAATAAATTGTAGATAGATTTAAATAAATATTTTAAAACATATAGAGGAAGCAAGCAGACCATTAAAAAGGAATTTTTGAGTTCGAAATAAGTGAAAGCTCTCTTAGATTTGAAGCAAGAGAAGATACTAGAAAGGAGGAAAAAAAAGTTCACCCAAATGACAATTTAAGGCTTATGTACCCTGAAAAATAAAAGGAAAAAAGCAGATTGGAAAAATTATTCGCACTAATACAACAGACAGAGGCTTAATCTATAACAATTGATGAGCTCTTTAAGGATGAGGACAAGGAGATCATTAATACATGTATGGGTTATGGATATAAATCCAGTCGATAAAAGAAATACAGATAATAAATGACACGTGGGAAACTTTTACTTTGAGTAATAAGAGAAATTCAAATAAAGGTGATAGTGAAGTACCATGCACTCCTTCAGTTAGCAAAACGTTTTTGAAAACTGCCAACACAAACCATGTGGAGGAAACTAGCATCATGTAGTGAGAACCAACATTATGGTGTGTATCAAAAGCTATAGAATTGTTTATGGTGTACCCTTTATCCAGTTACAGAAAATGACTTCTGAATTTATCTCAACTTATTACAAGGGTGGGGAAAAGAATCATGTGCACAAAATTTTTCATTCTGGCGTTAACTGTGTTAGTGAAAACATAAATGAAGAAGCATCTGTTAACAAAAAAAGTGTTAAATAAATTATAATATTGCCTCAGTCAGCCTTTGAAAATGATAATTATGAAACGGAGTATAAAATTATATATACTATAATTACAGTTAAAGTTGAGAATGTAGATCCGAGGGAGGGAGGTAATGGATAAGTTTAGGGCATTGTGGGTGGTGACAGTACATATTCATGGAGGTAGGCTTATCTTCAAATTCATCAAGATGTACACATTAAATATATACAGCCTTTTTTTATATGTCAGTCATACCTGAGTATAAACAAAGTTTACTGCTTTGATTTTGTGCCTTATGGTCCCTTCCAATGTCTTGATCATATCATAAAGGTTACTCTGATCTGTGAGATGCGTGCCTTGTAATTGAAGATTTGAAAATTGTTTACGATTTGTAAGAGAAACATTTACAGATGCAATAAACTTTATGCAACAAATTAAAAATAGGATTAAAAAAAAGGAAAGGAATACAGGTCAACGGAAATTACAAAAGAAAACAAAAGCTATTAAGTTATTTAAACTGTAGATGATTTACTTTTCCCCCTTAAAATTGTTTTATTCTTATTATTTTTATCATACCGTGTCACAAGTTGGAGATAACAATAGTGGTAAACAAGATAGATATATGGTCCCTGCTGTTTTGAGACTCGTGGTTTAAGTGGCATATTTATGAAATAGAGTCTTTAAAATAAAGTCTGATTTATTATGTATACTCTGAATATGCATAAGATACATGCATTCAGAACACTTGAAAACCCACATATCATGGGTTTCATTTTGGTGTATTTGTTTCCATGGACTTCCACGGAAACCTGAACTGGAATTCTGGCAGGCACAATCTCGCGCGCTGCCCTTCGCACGGGACGTTATGTCATACCTCCCACGGTGTCACGTGGTCCTCATGGTTCTTCGTGAACGGAGCCGTTTCCTTAAGTTGTTCCCTTGTGACGCATTCCAGTTACAAACCGAGGTATCATTTTTGTGCGCTGGTTCTTATCCTCCTCTTCCTTGTCACAGCCAGCAACCCCAACGCGCACAATAGCGGCAACCCCGATTCAGACACTTCCACAGAGCCAGTCAACACCAAAGCGAATTGATACCCCCAGCTTGGAGGAGCCCAGTGACCTTGAGGAGCTTGAGCAGTTTGCCAAGACCTTCAAACAAAGACGAATCAAACTCGGATTCACTCAGGTAGGACGAACCCACCGTTAACCTAGATCTCCCTCCCCGACTAGGTCCCTCCCTTTACGTGTCCAGGGAAGCTTCGGAGGAACAGTATATTCCCTGGCCCTGTTTTTTGGTTTTAGACTGCGGCTTTTTCTTAGCCACTTCCTGCCCTCGTAAATTTAGACTGTTATCATACATTCAGTTATGAATGTATGATTTAATGTTAGATTAAAACCTTTACGATTTCTCTCAGAACACAGGCCTCTGAAATCATAATTCGGATGATACCGATAAACGGTGAGGGCTTAAAAGATATGTTTGGGGCTGCTGTAACTGTAGTGAGGGTTTTGTTATTTGTAGAACATCTGGTTCTAGGCCTTAGGGCTCTGTCTGCAAGAGTGAGAGAATAAAGATTTGCAGGGTCTCTTATAGTAGCTGAAAGGGGAAAAGTTTGAAAGACTTGTTTAAAAACAGATTTTTGGGAGAGAGAGAGAGAAGGAGACCAAATAGAGAGAGAGAGAGAGAGAGAGAGAGAGACACACACACACACACACAATAAGGCCAAATTGACACTAATTAAACAAATAGGAATCTGGTAAATCTGAAAAGTCCAAATGAATCAAAATCCAAATTAATTTTTTTTAATGTCCCCTAGCAGACAGCTTTTAATGTGGAATAAGTTTAATGGTTCAAACAGGCATCTGGGTATATAGCGTTTTTGTTCCAAGCACTACCACTGACTTACTCTTTGATTAATCTGTCACAGAGAATAGTTTTAAAGCAGGAAAAGAATTAAACGGGTAACAACGATATAAAATGATATAAGATCCTTAGATGAAAAAAAGTTACTGAAGTATAGATCGGGTTGAGTGTTTTTATGCAATCAGGGGAAACCTGATGTTTTCTTAGAATATAATTACTGTTTGAAGGTTAAGTCACGACTTAAACACTAAGTTGAAAGTAAAGTTACGCGCAGCAGTGGTAGGTCAAAACCCAGGGATCTATCCCTGTTTGTTTTCTGTGTGTTTTTAAGAGCAGACTTTTATTCCTTATGTTACTTTGGTAACTTGTTTTTGCTCAAAGAAATTAATTGTGTATTAGAAACATGAAATGATTTTTTTAAATAGGTGGAGTTTTAGAAAAAATGCAGTTATCTTTGTGAGGGGTTTCAGTTGTGAAGAAACACATTACAGTTCAGAAAGGTTTTAACGCTTTTGAAGCGCTTAAACGATCTGGCCTGTTTTTTCCAGAAGAAAGCTGAGGATACAACTAGATCGGTAGAGGTAGGTTAAGCTTGAACAAGTATGAGGTTGGCATATTTAGCAGTGCTGCAGCTTTTAGGCTATTAGCACGGCATACTCTTAGGTTCCCTAGGAGATTGTTGCCTCGGTGATACGCCAAGGATATTAAGGCTTTTAAAAATCTTTACCTTTGACCCACCTAGTGGTTTGCCTTTCTGTGGCATTTGACCCAACATATTGCCAGTGTTGCGTCTCCTGCTCTTTCTCTTTTAGATAAAGGAGCTTCCTTATGGTCTGGTGCTTTATGGTTTTATCCTATTATTTGGTATAATTGTTACTTGTTTTTCAGAATGACTTTGACTTGCCAGTGGCAGCATTTCGCAAAATTTAACTGCGTGGATTAAAGCATATATTTCTGGTGGAGGATGGGAAAGTCAACCTTTGTTTTTAAGTCACACACTCCAGTTGTAGTCCTTCAAAGGTTGCTTTGTATCCAGTTTGTTTATATATACACACAGGGGAACTTCCCTTCAACTTGCTGGTTTAAACAAAAACTCCCTATTCTCTGAGTAAATAGACATGTTATTAGAGGTTTTAAACAGTAATTTTCTAATTACTTAATTGGTTAAAGGATTGCTGTAGATGTCACTGTATACTTGGGAGGCATACCATAGTATAACACTTCTGTTGCGTGTAGCACATTCGTTATTTCCTAATCCCGATCTTTGTTCCTTTTTTTCCTTTTGCTCTTTTAAAAAATATCAAAGAGATACAACTTAGTTCAGATAATGTGTGAGGCAGCTGCTTAAAACGTTTACAATTGTGAGGAAGAACCCAGCGTGGTAATTACAAGAGCACTGAACTGAGCATCTATCAAATTAATGAGAATTAGTATATTAACTGAGAGACCTGTTGCTTTTTATTCATTTAACTAATTTAAATATGAAATAAAATTGTATTATAAATCTCAAGTGGATTTGTCATAGTTGTAGTGAGCTGATGGCGTAGCTTTATTTAGGCACAGCTACCATTTAGGGCGTTGTTTATTTTTATAACGATGTGATTTTTGATGGGTTATTTTTGTTTACTTACCAATTCTGTTACTTTTCATAGAAAGATATCATAGAGGTTTTTGAGAAATTCTTAGCAAATTACGTAGATACGGTGTCAGAAGACATTTATTTTCATCTGACCGCGACAACAGATCTTACACTCAAAGAATTGCAAGGTGTAGTTGGCCCCACCCAGCTTTCTAGAAAGCTGTCATCTAAACAAACAGAGTGGCCCAGAACATGAATATATGTGACAAACAAAGTATGTTTAGGGCCTGAAATACAGTAGGCACTTAGTGAATATTTGTTGATTGAATGAAGATTTAATACATATTTAGAGAGATCGATGCTGAACACCTGTATCTACAGATACACTTGTATATCAATATAATAGATAGCATTTACGCCCCGCTCGCTCTGTCCTGGTTCTTTCAGTTTTACTATAATTGGAAGGAGGTCAATGAGCAGTCCATTTCTGTTCTACTCGGAGATAGTATATTCAGAGTTGTCAATAAAACTTTCTGTGATGATGATGGAATGTTCTGTGCGGTACGATAGCCACTACCCACGTGTGGCTGTTGAGTCCTTGAAAGGCAGCTAGTGGTGCAGAGGAACCGAGTTTTTAATTTACTTGATTTTAATTGAATCTAAATAGCCCCATCAGTTGAAGTTCAGATAATCTCTGTACCTTATTGTATTTTGTCGTATAGTTTGAATATTTTTCCTCTGTTAAACTTCTTGTCAGAAGCTGTGCACCAGTAAGAAACTGGGAGTTTAAACAACAACAACAAAAAAAGGTTTTTTCCTTTCCTTAACTACCACCTAATGTAGGTGCTAATAGGCAGTGTAGTATCCAGAAGATGGATTGGTGGGGATAAGGGGGGAATCAAAGGACTGGGATAATCCCAATTCAAAATAAGTGTTGCCACAATGGTCGGGAGCTAAGTGTTTCATAGTGGTATTGGCCGTGTAGTGCTTAGAGCTAGAAATGTTGCCTTTCTGGCCTGCCACTAAACTAATTGAAATGAGAGCGTGAATCACTTAAACTCCATGAGTTTCTATCACCTGTATATAAAATAACTATTAAGATATGGCCTTTTCCAGCCTTAACAAGAGAGATTCAGCTGGAAGAAAAGTATTGTATACATTTCAAAGGTTATAGGCTTATAAAGAAAGTCATCTTTTGTAATATATTCAGGGGATCATTGTTCTATTGCTATAAGGTTACCAAGTTTCCAGGGCCCACGAAGGTTTAACTAAATGGGTCAAACCTCTCTACTGTGAATTTCTCTCTCTATAATGGTTACAAAAGTAGTCTTTTAGGATACCTGTTTTTGTAACCAACTTTGAAATCCAAACTAAGGGTGGAAAATAGATTTTTCCACTGCTTCCAGAAATACTTTATGGGCCTGGGGTTTGGGGTGGGGGGGGGGTGCTGAGGGGGATGGGGAATGAGGCATTATTTCTCAAATTTAAAATGATTTATAGGAACTTTGGTTAGTTCAGAAAGACTTGAAGTTATCTAGACAGTTACATCTGTTAACCCCGTAAGTGGTAACAGGGAACTGGTTTTAAAGATTATTTAAATCATTTTAAGTGTATCCATTAAGGGGCTTGTTAGATCACTATCTTTTGAGACTTGGAAATATTTGATAATCTTGATTATTACGTGAAGTAACAAGAAGAGACTCAAAATGAGAGAAAATGGGAGTTATGAATTTTGTCCCAAATCAAGGCCTGACACGCTTCATTGAATACTGTGCTCAACTTAAAGGTGGATGCTTTTGTGGGACCCTGGAAATGGAATGATTGTTGAGTCTTTGTCTAGATGAGTTACTGGGGCAGCAGCCTAGAGTGAAGACTTGGGACGTTAGTGAGACAAATCTCTCTCCCTCTCCCCCTCCTGCTCTGTGTTACCGTGCAGGGCGATGTTGGGCTCGCTATGGGTAAGCTGTATGGAAATGACTTCAGCCAAACCACCATTTCTCGCTTTGAAGCCTTGAACCTCAGCTTTAAGAACATGTGCAAGCTAAAGCCACTTTTGGAGAAGTGGCTCAATGATGCAGGTGAGTAAGTGTACGAATTTTACAGGGGAGTTGTTTACACCTGGGCTTATGTCTTCTAGTACCGCAGAACTTATTGGTACCGCAGAACATTGAAGCTCACTAACCTATGGAATACTACTTGACAATGAGAAAGAATGAAATCCTGCCATTTTGCAGCAACGTGGATGGAACTGGAGGGTATTATCCTAAGTGAAATAAGTCAGAGAAAGACAGATCCATCATATGTTTTCACTCATGTGGAACTTGAGAAACTTAACAGAAGACCATGGGGGAAGGGAAGGGGGAAAAAAAACAGTCACACACAGAGAGGGAGGGAGGGAAACCATAAGAGACTCTTGAATACAGAGAACAAACTGAAGGTTGATGGGGGGTGGGGGGGAGGGAGAGGGGAAAATGGGTGAGGGGCACTGAGGAGGGCACTTGTTGGGATGAACACTGGGTGTTGTATGTAAGCAATGGATCACGGGAATCTACGTCCCCAAACCAAGAGCACACTGTATACACTGTATGTTAACCAATTTGACAATAAATTATATTTTTCAAAAAATACTTCCTACATAAAAAGCTGAGCTTTTAAAACTAGCTGAGCTAGTTTTAACTTGTTTTATACTGAGTTGCCTTACGGAAAATTTGGATTGTGAGTCACAGAATCAGAGACTCTGAGAGCTATAAGGAACCACAGAGATCTCCTAGGCTTTGGTTGTCATCGTAAATGTGAACAAAAGTCAGGTCTTTGGAAAAGACAAACCTGTAATTCCCACCCTTCAGCAGTCTGATCCACGGCCGTGGGTGAGGCCTCAGCATCTGTAATCTTACTGAGTTCCACAGGTGAGAACCTTTCGTTTTCCATAGGGTGTAAAGAAACGCAGAGATGTCTGTGATGTGACCAGGGTCATCAAACTAGTAAATGACAGAACCTTGTTTAAACTTCAAAGAATTTAGAAAGATCTGTGGTAGTGAATGATGTTTTAATATGGGTTATGAAAACCCTCCTGTGCTGGCTTTTAGCTTAACATATTTTGGTCTGTTTTGTTGTTACTGTTAATATATGTATCATATGCATGAGTCATGCTCAGCTAACTTGATTTCTGTGTTTTCTTCTTTCTTACAGAGAACCTCTCATCTGATTCGGGTCTCTCCAGCCCAAGTGCCCTGAATTCTCCAGGGCTGGGAATGGAGGGCTTGAACCGTAGGAGGAAGAAACGCACCAGCATAGAGACCAACATCCGTGTGGCCTTAGAGAAGAGTTTCTTGGAAGTTAGTAAAGTTTTTACTTTTCATGTACATGTGATTGTCTGTATAATATTAATATTAGGTGCTGTAGATGATGTAATGATGGACTTGTCAGCCTCGGTCCTTACACATGTTTATAACGTAGCGGAGAACATAAGACAAAGGAAGTTACCGAACATTGGGAGCAGAACCAGAGGCCTTCAGGGCTCAGGAGAGTCCAGGCGCGTATCTGCGTGAGCACCAGTGTGACAGAAGAGACCACAGCTGCCGTGGGATACGCAGGAGCTGCACAGGCGGGGAGAAGTGGGAAGAAAGCACTTTAAGCACAGGAAGTGCACCAGCAGAGGCATCCAGGGAGGAAAAACCTCCCAGATTTGGCAAAGCACAAATAGTGCGATTTGACTAAATTCCATTGTCGTTTGGGACTAGGCCACCAAAGGCCGTGGATGTCAGGGGTTAAATAAAGTTAGTTCTGGGCGCCTGGGTGGCTCAGTCCGTTAAGCATCCAACTTGGGCTCGGGTCATGATTTCACGGTTCGTGGGTTCAAGCCCCACATGGGGCTCCGCACTGACAGTGTGGAGCCTGCTTGCCATTCTCTCTCCCTCTCTCTCTGCCCCTCCGCGACTTGCGCTTTCTCTCTCTCTCTCAAAATAAATAAACTTTAAAAAAGGAAAATAAAGTTAGTTCTAACAGGTATTTAGCCTCTTTTGTCTTTGTTTGTTTGTTTGTTTGTTTGTTTGTTATTGTACCAGGCAATGTCACAATCAGAGCTTCCAAAAAATTGTAACTTTTCTAATTTAGAAAAGGCTTGAGCACAGTGGAAGGAACATTGAATCAGGAGTCTCTCCACTCTACCGCTTTTATTAACTATATCAATAACTGTGACTTCACTGTGTCAAGTCACTTGATTTCTTGTGCTACAGTCCCTGTCTCTGAAATACCTGCCTTTCCTGCCCCGCAGGCTTATTGCCTACCTCGTGTGGTCCTAGTGAAATCATGTGCATGGAGCACTGACAACCTCTTAAATTCCTACTAACGTATAAAGTTGTATGGATTATGAATTTTATTCAAGATTAATAACCCTTAAGATGAAAAAATAAACATTCAAGAATACAACTTATTCGGGGCGCCTGGGTGTCTCAGTCGGTTAAGCGTCTGACTTTGGCTTAGGTCATGATCTCACGGTTTGTGAGTTCAAGCCCCGCGTCAGGCTCTGTGCTGACAGCTCAGAGCCTGGAGCCTGCTTCGGATTCTGTGTCTCCCTCTCTCTCTGCCCCTCCCCTGTTCACTCTCTGTCTCTGTCTCAAAAATAAATAAACATTAAAAAAAGAATACAACTTATTCTTATTTAATACGATTAAGTTTAACAACTATATGTTGATAAGAATGTTTATCTATAAAAGTTCTTTGTTAAAAATATGGCCAGGGGGCGCCTGGGTGGCGCAGTCGGTTAAGCGTCCGACTTCGGCTCAGGTCACGATCTCGCGGTTCGTGAGTTCGAGCCCCCCGTCGGGCTCTGGGCTGATGGCTCAGAGCCTGGAGCCTGCTTCCGATTCTGTGTCTCCCTCTCTCTCTGCCCCGCCCCCGTTCATGCTCTGTCTCTCTCTGTCTCAAAAATAAATAAACGTTAAAAAATTTTAAAAGAAAAAAAAAAAAGTATGGCCAGTACGGTTTTATATATATCCCAACTTCATCCTCTCATTTGTCCCTCTCCATTCGTTTATTTATGTCAGCAGTTTAAAAAAGTTATTCCAAAAGATGGGTTTTTTTCTCCTTTAGAATCAAAAGCCTACCTCGGAAGAGATCACCATGATTGCTGATCAGCTCAGTATGGAAAAAGAGGTGATTCGTGTTTGGTTTTGTAACCGCCGCCAGAAAGAAAAAAGAATCAACCCACCGAGCAGTGGTGGGACCAGCAGCTCACCTATCAAAGCGATCTTCCCCAGTCCAACCTCACTGGTAAGGATAAAAAATAGAGGACGCAAGCTCAGGGACTGATTTTTATAATTTTACAAATGATCTATGAAATCAGTTTATTTCATAATACTAATTTATTGTGTATATGTATTCATGCTAAGAACGTATAAACTTGTATTTTAAACGTCGCCAAGGTAATTCAGTCTCGTGTCGTCGTTAAGCCAAGAACTTCCTGATCTTTCTTTCTCAAAGTGAACAATTTTAATTCTTTCCTATTTCATGGTGGCTCCATTATTCTCTTCTCTAGTGTGGTTTATAGGTTACTCTGCAACTGTGGGAGCAAATTTGCTGCTGACTCCAGTTAGCTTAAAAAAAAAAAAAAAATCTTCAGTTGCTTCTTATTCACGTTGGGTTTTAAAGCCCGTATTATTAAAGTTACATGACTAAGTCACAGCAAATTCCGAGGTAATGATTAGCTCTGAACTTGTATTAAAACAACCGTCTCCTGTCTTCACCCTCAGACATGTAGGCCTTTCACTGATAAGCTCATTGAGTAACTTCCGCCGATTGCTCTAGAACAGTATTCTAGGCTGAGGGGGCGTTCCCTACTGCTGCAACTCCCTTGAGCTTAAGGACGACCGCAAATGTGAGTCCACACTTCCAACCAGAAATTCCAGAGCTGGAAAGATTGTGGAGTTTGCATTTCTGAGCTTTCCTTGTTAATGTGTCTTATATCATTTGAATGTCATTCTATCCGGGGATGCTTTTTAAACTAACTTCACCATTAAGAGTGCCCATGGAGCTGTGAAGTGAAGGTTGTGATTGTTGATTAGCAGGGCTTTCGTCATGAAGTTCATAAGACCGCAGTTAGGACAGCTTCTCAGGCACTAGATACAGTTCTGTTTTATGTAGGTGAGGATTTTGTGTTTGGGTTTTATTTGTACTAAAAGGAAGACAGACAGTATTTCTTACAAAACTGTGGAAATACTTTGTTATTTCAAAAAGAAACTGTCAGTTTTTAACATTTTTGCTTCACCTTCTTTCCATGCTATCATTTCATTAAGAAACAAAAACAAGACAGTCTTGTCCCCACAGGGTCAGAAAAGAAAAAGAAATCTCAGAACCCCTGATTCCCTGATCCCGTCGAATAGTTTTCCTGTGTAGATTAAGTTGATAAATAGCATAGTATTCCTTCCTTGCCTGTAGTGTATCTGACTCCACATTATTGGAATTAAGGAATTTTTTTATTATTTCTTTTAAAACCCTCGGCAGAGCCATTTCTAGTATCAGTGAAAAACCATCTTCTAATAGCCACCTTCATACGTAGGTCTGTTTTCTCAATTCTAAGATCAAAAAATGATTATAAAATTATTTCCTCTTAGGCCTTTTTAATTATGTTGTATCTGAAATTTGAACATTTTTATAGGCAAAATACATCTTTGATGTGGATTTAAAGTTTTGATTTTTTTAACTGCTTTTGCATATTTTCACTTCTGGCCTCTAGGTGGCAACCACGCCAAGCCTTGTGACTAGCAGTGCGGCCACGACCCTCACTGTCAACCCGGTCCTCCCACTAAGCAGCGCTGCGGTCACAAGCCTGTCTGTCACAGGTAAGCAGCCTGTCTGTCACAGGTAAGCAGCCGCCTGGCTGAGCAGCTGTTGGACACATGGTGGGCCCGTGACAGGTCTCTCTGAGAACTGTGAACTAAATTGTGAATTAGGGCTCTGACTGCAACTTTTTTTTGAAAGGCCCCGTACGAAAACCTGAACTCCAGAAAACAGGCATAATTAATTTCGTCAGAAAGAATTCTCTCACATAAAGATTTTCTTGTCTGTTCTGTTCTTTCCCACATTACTCTTATCTTCGACATTGCTCCCGGAGTTATCTTTCAAAACTCCCAACTTTTTTCCAAGTAACTCCTCTCCTTAAAAACTTTCTTGCAGTGGCTACAGCTTTTTGTATTCAGGAAAGCATCCAGATTGATCATCAGTTCATCGAAGGTTATTTCCAGTCGGGATCTTATCTTCCACTGGTCTTTTGTCCCTTTCATCCTCAACACACGGGAAGGTTCCATCCATCCTTTTGTAAATATCCCCACAGCCTACAACGCTACCCCAGCCTGCACTTCTTTCTGAAAGCAGTGAAACTGCTCCAGCTTAGGTATCAGTTCTTTCTGGAAATACTCTTTAGCCTGCCCAGGAAACTCTTCATTCCCACCTGATTGTATTTCTTGTACTTCTGTCTTTCTCAATAGATTTTGCACTTCCCAAAAGATCTGAATATTCTTTTTGCAATCTCAGTGCCTAGTTTGGTGCCTGATGCATTCGTTATAAAATGAATAAACTTTTTTCCTTTGGCCTCCTTTAAAAAACACATTTCCCAAGTACATTTAAAATAACTTAGGGGCGCCCGGGTGGCTCAGTGGGTTGGGCGTCCGACTTCAGCTCAGGTCATGATCTCACGGCTTGTGGGTCCGAGCCCCGCGTCGGGCTCTGTGCTGACGGCCCAGAGCCTGGAGCCTGCTTCAGGTTCTGTGTCTCCCTCTCTCTCTGCCCCTCCCCCGCTCATGCTCTCTCTCCTTCAAAAATAAACAAACATTAAAAAAAAAACTTTAAAAAAAGTTTGAAAAAAAAACTTTTTAACTTTTAAAAAAAGTTTTATTTTAAATAAATAAAATAAAATAACTTAGTGTTGGTGCACCTGAGTAGCTTAGTTGGGTAAGTGTCTGGCTCTTGATTTCAGCTCAGGTCATGATCTCACAGTTTGTGAGATCAAGCCCCGTGTTGGGCTCTGCACTGACAGCGTAGAGCCTGCTTGGGATTCTCTCTTTCCCTCTCTCTTCCCCTCCCCTGCCCTCACAGTCTCTGCCTCTCAAAATAAATAAGTAAAAACTTTAAAAAACAATAAAACAAAACAACTTAGTGTTGTCATCAGAAGTTTTTTAGGGGCACCTGGGTGGCTCAGTCGGTTAAGTGTCCAACTTCAGCTCGGGTCATGATTTCACAGTTTGTGGCTTCGAGCCCTGTGTCGGGCTGTGTGCTGACAGCTCAGAGCCTGGAGCCTGCTTCGGATTCTGTGTCTCCCTCTCTCTCTGCCCCTCCCCCACTTGCTCTCTGTCTCTGTCTCACTCAAAAAAATGAGTAAACACTAAAAAAATAATAAAATAAGTTTTTTAGTGATATATGATGCATAAGGCATCCTATAATTATTCACCAGGCTGACTATGTGCTAGTAAATCATCGAATGGATTTGTGATATTTCACAGTCAAGCTTGAATTTAACCTAGAGTTGGGGAATTTGATTTTCTTCACCCATGTTTTGAGTTTGTTATAACACTTCTTTGCCTCTATGATCTAACTGAATGGCTTCATATAGTTATTAAGTTTCTAAGTTACTAGGAAATCTCATAACTTTATTTATTTAGAGTAGTACTTCTGGACCTCTTTTGGGTCTTAGAGCTCTTTGAAAGTTTGATGAAAGCTTTAAACTTTTCCCCTCACAAAAGAGACCCACCCCCAAGTTTTAGTAAAATACTAAGGATGTTCATAAATGACAACCCCCATCAGTCCCCACCTCACAAAAGCCATTTTTGGATGCCGTAGGAGTAGAGATTGCAAGCTAAGAACCCATGTTTGAGAGTACATAGTATTCAGCACTTCGGCTTAAGCCAACTGGTGGTGATTGATTGCTGTTGTGTTGGGCATCAGGAACACGAAATTCCTGCATCTGAGGAACCCACCATCCACCCTGACTGCCGTCATCTGTTCACCTTCCCAACAAATTGTAAGTCCTGTTACGTTAGGTCTAAAGGTAACCATCTTTTGCAGAAAAATTCCTAATAGTTCAAGCACTAAGAGCAAGTAGCTTTGCAGATTTCCTAAAAATGTCGCAACAAATCTGAAACAGAAGGTAATTTTTAGGACATACACAGACTCAATCTAGCTAAAACTTTTCTGTCAGTTTTTGATGATCCTAGCAGGCCAGTCATATTTTCCTAAACTCGGTTACTCAGCCCATTTATGTGGATTTAATTATAACTATTTTCTGAAGTGTTGGTAACTCTTTTTGGAGTCAGTTTTTTTCTTCAGTTCTTAAAAAGTTGGAACGTTATAAGAAACTCAAATAGGCAAAACAGTCACAATGAACTATTTTTATCCTGCCTTTAAAACATTTTTTTATATATATGGGCAATTCTAATAGTGTTTAATGTGTCCTACTTTTTTTTTTTACTTCTCATCTTACAGTAAGTGTCATCCCTGTTACAGTTTTTTACATTTCTACCTTTTTTTATAATCTTTTTTTCTTTTTTTTCGATGTTTATTTATTTTGAGAGACAGAGACAGTGTAAGTGGGGGAGGGGCAGAGAGAGAGAGAGAGAGAGAGAGAGAGAGAGAGAGAGAGAGAGAATCCCAAGCAGGCTCCAGTGCAGAGCCTGATGTGGGGCTCAAACCCACGAACCGTGGGATCATGACCTGAGCCGAAATCAAGAGTTGGATGCTTAACTGACTGAGCCACCCAGGTGCCCCTACATTTCTACTTTTGATTTGCCCTTATTGTATTGAATGGTTGTACCAGAATTTCGTAAACATTTCCATGTAATGCTATGATGGTTAAGTTCTACCTACAATGACCAGCTTTTCCATTTGAGTCCCACAAATATTGCATCCCAAGAAACCCCTCAGTCTCCCAGCCACAGAACTTATATTTCTTGTTCGATATTATTGTATTCTTCCTATCTAGCATACCATCTAGAATGTAAGCTACCCAGTAATTATTAAAGGAATGAAGTTTTCACTTATAAGTAATGCTATAATGAGGACCTTTGTACAAAACAGTTTTCTTAAGTTCTTTATTTTTAGGTAATTTCAGATGTATGGAAAAGTTGCAAGAATAGTTCAGACAAATACCAAATCTCTTCCTTTAGATTCTCCAAATGTGAAAATCTTACTGTATTTGCTTTTTCTTTCCTTTTGCTGTTTCTCTTTCTGTGTATGTGTTTTTCTGAATTGCTTTAAGAGCAAGTGGTGGACATGCTGCTTTACCTGTAACTACTTCATTGTGTGTTACCTAAAAAAATAAATTACCATATATAACCAGAATACAGTTACCAAAAATCAGGAAATTAACAATGAGTCAGCACTACAATCTAGTAAACAACTCACATTCATATTTTGCCAGTTGTGCCAGTAATGTCTCTTAAAACGCAAGAAGATCTTTGTTTTTTCAATGTTTGTTTATTTTTTGAGAGAGAGAGACAGAGTGTGAGTGGGGAGGGGCGGAGAGAGAAAGAGACACAGAATCTGGAGCAGGCTCCAGGCTCTGAGCTGTCAGCACAGAGCCCGATGCGGGGCTCGAAGCCACAAACGGAGAGGTTATGACCCGAGATGAAGTCAGACACTTAACCGACTGAGCCACCCAGGTGCCCCTAGCACGAGAAAATCTTAAATCATGCATTGCATTCAGTTACTGTGTTTCTTTAGTCTTATTAAACTGGGGACAATATGCGTCCTTCGTAGTACTTTAGTACATTGATTGTTTTGAAGAGCGTAGCTGTTTACTTTGTAGATGTTTTGTCTCACATTTCCTCCTGATTAGATTCAGATTACGCGCTTTGGGCGAGAATACCACAGAAGTGATATTGAGTTCTCCTTTGTGCATGATATGAACACACATGTTGTTTATTGATCCTACTACTGCTGGTATTAACTTTGATAATTTTATTAAGGTGGTATAGGTCAGGATTCTCCATTGCATAGTTACTATTTTATTCCTCATAGTAAATGAGGGATTTGAGACTGTACAGATACCCTGTTTTTTTCTCAAACCTTTGTCCACTAGTGTCCATTGATGATTTTTGCACGGATCTGTTATGATTCTCAAATAACTGTGTGATTTCTTCTACATTTATTAGTTGCCTTCCTTACCTTTTTCCATATGTTAACTCCCTTATCAGTGACCATGAGAAACCTGGCTCTTGTTATTTAACAAGATCGTTAACTGCTCAAACCTGTAGTGAAAACACAGTGGTTTCAAAATTGCTAGCCCATGTTTCTGAACAGAAAAGGCCTACTAATTGGAGTTCCATGTTTGTTTAGAGTTCTTGTCTTTAACCTGAAGGTATGTAGTCCGAATACTGTGCTCAGAAGTTCTTTCGATTAGGTCTTTTTATATAGCCTCTTCAGTGTAGTTACATTATTCATTTGAAATTCCATTTGTTTCGCTTGTTTTCAACATTAGTGTTGTTCCTCTCATCCTTGTGGATTTTTTTTTTTAAGTACATGAGATAAGAGCATATCATCAATCATTGATTTCAAAAGTCAGGACTATACAGTAATTTCTCTTCAGAATAATGTCATTCCCTTCTATTGTAATTCTCTTTCTCTGACAAGTGAGCTTGGAATCTCAGGGCTCTGTTGAGGTGAATAATTCTCACCTCTGTCATAGTCTTCTACTGTGTCCTTCTGGACTCTAGTTGGTTTCCCTACCACCTAATCCCAACCTCTTTCTCATTTCTGCAAATCTCTCAAAATCTCAAGTTTTCTGATACCTGTCCCCAGAGTTCTTACTCCCTTTTCTTTAACCATCATCTGGGATAGGATTTTAGGAACGAAGCGAAAAAAACCATATCCTCACTCTACCGTCTTCTAAGAGAAATCTTGTCTGATTGACACATTCTCATTTTCCAGTATTTAGCATAGTGCTTGGCACATTGAAGCTCCCTGGTAAACGTTTCTAGAGTAGATCTAAGAATGATCATGACTGTGCTACTCCAGAAAGATTGTGTTCTGATGTGTATCAAAGCCTTGCAAAAATTCAACAGAACAACCTTTAATAATCTCAACTAAACACACTCTGCCCCAATTGTTTTTTTTCCAAAACAGGATTTCATAATGAACCATATGCTGCCCCACACCCATTAGCAGTCTGTCCTCATTTACCCCTCACCCTCCTTCTGGTTGCTCTACTCTGTCTGTGGTTGTGCCTGTTTGGGACATTTCATACAAATAGAATCACATAATATATGGCCTTCTGTGTCTGGCTTTTTCCATTTAATACAACATTCTTCAAGGTTCATCCATGTTGTAGATTGTATCGGGACTTCATTCCTTTCTATGGCCGTATGATATAGCATCATTTTGTTTATCATCTATGACTTGATGGACATTTGAGTTGCTTTCAGTTTGGGGCCATTTTGAATACCTGCTGCTGTGAGCATTTGTGTACAGGGTGTTATGTGGACTTGTTTCCAGTTCTCTTGTGTATGTGTTTAGGAATGGAATTGGTCTATTATGTGGCATACTAGAATATTATGAACAACCTTATGCCCCCAAAAAGGAAGGCAATTTAGATGAAATGGACAAATTCTGAGAAAGACACAAATTATCAAAACTGACTCAAAAAAAGGGAGAAAACTTAAATAGACTTAAGCCAGCAATGTAAATGAATCATTAATATAAAGATTTCCCCAGAAAAAAAGACTAGGCCCAGATGGCTTTAGCAGCGAATTCTATCGGATACTTAAAGAAGTTAATCTTCAGCCATCTCTTCCAGAAGATAGAGGAAATGTAACTCACTGTAAAGCTGGGCAGAGAGACCACACAAAATTATAAACCTATATATTCCTTATGAAAATATACACAAAAATACTCAGCAAATTTTGGCAAATCAAATCTAGTAACATACAGAAAAGATCATACACCACCATCAAGGGGGATTTAGCCTGGGAATGTAAGGTTGGTTTAATAATAAGTGCACATTAAATAATACAATATACCATAGCAACAGGAGAAAAGGCCAAATCCACACTGTCATCTCAGTGGATATGAAAAAAGCATTTGACAGAATCCAACAACCAGTTCATGATAAAAACCTGGAATAGAAAAGAACTTCCTCACCTGGAAAAGAACATTAAAATCCTACAGCTAACACCATACTTAATGGTGAAAGACTGAATGCTTTTCCCCCTAATATCAAGAACAAAGCAAGCTCTTGCCGACTTCCATTTAACATGATGCTAGACATCATAGCCAGCTTAACAAGGGGGAAAAATTAAAAACATTCAGTTTGAAAGGAGAGAAGTTAAACTGTCTTTATTTGCATTATTCTGTGTATGTAAAAATCCCAAGGGATTTGTATTTAGGACTAAGAAATGAATTGAGTGTTGTTGCAGAATACAAGATCAATCTACAAAAATCAGTTGCATTTGTATATTCTATCAGTGAATGGACCAAAAATGATATTACAGAAATAATTTTATTCATAGTAGCTTCGAGAAGAATAAAATACCTGGGAATAAATCTAACAAAAGAAGTGTAAGACTTATACAGTGAGAACTGCAATTTGCTGAGAGAAATTAAATAAAGTCTAAATAAACGGAGATGCTCCAGCTTCATGGTTTGGAAGATTGTTTTGTTTTTTGTTTTTCTGTGTGTGTGTGTGTGTGTGTGTGTGTGTGTGTGTGTGTGTGTGTGTGTGTGTTTTGGTTTTTTTTGGTTTTTGGTTTAGTTGGTTTTTTGGGGGGTTTTTTTTGGAGAGAGCGAGCATATGAGCTGGGAAGGAGCAGAGAGAGGGGGAGAGAGAATCCCAACATTGGGTTGGAGCTCATGAACTGTGAGGTCATGACCTGAGCTGAACTCAAGAGAAATCAAGAAATTTATTGAGCCACCTAGGTGCACCAAGACTCAGTATTTTTAAAATGACAGTATTCTCTAGGGTCACCTGGGTGGCTCAGTCAATTAAGCATCTGACTCTTGGCTTCGGCTCATGGTTTGTGAGTTCGAGCCCCAGATCGGGCTCTGTGCTGACAGCGCTGAGCCTGCTTGGGATCATCTCTCTTAGTGTCTCTCTGCCCCTACCCCGCTCACTCGTGCACGTGCTCGCTCACTCTCTCTAAATAAATAAATAAAGAACTTTAAAAAATTGACAGTATTAAAAAAAAAGATGACAGTATTCTCTAAATTGATCTGTAGATCCAATATAATTGTAGTCAGAATTCTAGTAATTTTTTTTGCAGTAATTGATAAACTCATTGTCTGAAGTATATATGGAAGGGACCCAGAATAGTCCAAATTTGAAAAAGAATGAAGTTGGAGGACTTAAATACCTGATTTCAGAGCTTACTGCAAAGCTGTGCAATAAAGCCTGGATGCTGCTAGCATAAGGGCAAACAGTAGATTAACGGAACAGAATTGAGGGGCCGGAAACAAACCTTTAAATTTATATTCTGTTGACTTTTGACAAAGGTACCAAAGCAGTTCAGTAGCGAAAAGATACTCTTCACCAAATGGTTCTGAGACAATTGGATATCCATATTCATGAAGATGAATTTAGATCCTTCCCAACACCATGCACAGAAATTAAGTAGAGGGGATCAAAGGCCTAAATGTAAGAAATAAAACTTCTAGAAAACAGGAGAAAATCTTTATGATTTTGGCGTAAGTTTGTAGATACAGGGCAAAGAGTTTGTAGATATAGCACCAAAAGCACAATTCATAGAAGAAAAGCAAATGATAAATTGGAATTTATCAAAAGCAAAATCTTCTGTACTTTGAGAGATGTTTTCAGAAAATGAAAAGTCAAGCCACAGACTTGGAGAAAACATTTGCAAATCCTGTATCTGATAAAGAAGCATCTAGAGCATATGAATAACTCTTACAATTAAGTATTAAAAATATAAACAACCTCATTTTGTAAAAGGGCAAAAGATGTTAATGTATATTATGCCAAAGAACATATAGAAATGACTAACGAGCACATGAAAAGGTGCTCAACATTTTTACTCATTAGAGAAATGCAAATTAAAACCATACTGTTTTGTACTCATTCAATGGCTATCATCAGAAAACCCCAAAATCACCAGTGCTCACAAGGATGTGGAGAAACTGGAAACCTCATCCATTGCTGGTGGGAATGTACAATCATACAGCCACTTTGGAAAACAGGGCGGCAGTGTCTTTATGAAGATTTTTAGATTTTTTTTTTTAAGTTTATTTCTTTATTTTGTAAGAGAGAGCAAGCCGGGTGGGGCAGAGAGGGAAGAGAGAGAATCCCAAGCAGGCCCTGCACTGTCTGGAGTCATCTTCCAGCCCAGGTTAACTTTGCTGCTGACATTGACTGGGACTTTCCGTGTATACACATGGGATTTCAGGAGAGTGACACTGAATGACCTGCCTGAAAGTGGCAGTGGAGAGTGAGGAAAAGCCTGTTTTAAGCCTTTGACCTCGAGATAAGGGGTCTTCTGGAAACGGAGGGTTTCAGCTTCTGAACTTTGAAAGGGAGGTAGTGTCCGTAGTTAAAATCAGGGTAGATAAGGTGAGACGTTGGGCAAGAAAAGATTGAAAGTACACTGAAATGTCTTAGTAGTAGAAGAGAAAGGAGAGAAGACATTTACCTTTCTAAATAGAATCTGTTACAGGTGTCAAAGTGTGACTCTGCCCAACGTAGGACCCAGCCCTGCATCAGAGGCTCAGTGATAGAGTGATCAGATAGACTTAGAACCGCGAAAATAACGGAACCATGATTATCCACGTAGACGTAGTTGTACTTAGGGACGGCAGCAATAAAGGAGGAATGGTATATATTTTTGAGAAGGGCAGAAAGAGGAGTAAATGCTCCCCTTTTGATTAGCAATGAGAAAGATATGTTTACCGGATTCACTGAGACCATGTAACACTTTTGTGCAGTAGTGTAGGGGGTGGGAAGAGTAGAGTCAGTACTGAAATAGAGAGGTCTAATTTCCTCCCAGTTCTGTGATGTGTGAAAGCAACATTTCCTTAGAGTTAAAATGAGAAAAGAGTTGAATTCTAGGTGTTCTTAGTATCAACCAGAAGAAGGCTTGAAAATAGTCTTTTAGAAGGGCCAAACTGAATTTTTTAAGAGTCTTCTTGAGCTTAATGATGTATTTTATCACCAAAAAGTTACCTTTTACATTAAGATCTTTGTTCCAATGGTTTGAAATATTTGTTTTGATTGGTCTGGTTCTTCTATAATGTATCAAGTCTTTTATACCTCACAGAAGTATTATCCTGAAAATTTATAGATGCTTTTTGAGTCCTCTATCCTGAGAAAATACCACTTAGGTCCTGCTTTATACATATATATGGTTGGTTATCTACTAGAACATAGTAAGTTTCAGTAAAATAAGTTCCGCCTAGTGTAGGCAGCCTGTGTTTGTGATATGTGGCATTGCTGATAACTGAAATAAAAGGGCCTGTTCTCTCTTGCCTCTCTAAATAGCATCAGAATTACAGCTCACTGGGGACGGCTGGCATCTTCCACTTTGTGGAAGGTTTTCTATCCTGTGACTGCCTTATGAGTCATTTCTACTTTAGGCAAAGAGACTTAACATTCTTTTCATCACACTTGCCTTTGTGACTCAACAAGCCTGACTTCTAGACGTATTTCAGACTTGTGCTACCCAATACAGCAGGCCCTAGCCACCTGTGGCTTTTAAGCACATAAAGTGTAGCTAGTTCAAATTGAGATGTGTTATAAGTATAAAATACACACCATTTTCAAAGACTTAGTATGAAGAAACATCAGTACTTTCTTGATACTGGTTTCATGTTAAAATGATAATATTTGTGGATATATTGGGTTAAATGGAATATAATATTGAAAATAATTTAACCTATTTCTTCCTGATATTTTCAGTTGGACCCCTAGAAAGTTTTAAATTACATATTTGTTGTGTTTCTGTTGGACAGCATTGATTAAGTAATTCCAGTGAGTGTGTTTCAGTGATGATATTTGTAACGTCAGTCATTCATTTGTATACAAATGTTTGTTGTTCTCCTTATAACAAAAAGAAATTTGGCATCTTGATTTTTTAAGGTCTCTCAACTAACAGTTTCCTAGAGCTTCATTTTTCATGCTTTTATGAGATTCATAATATATTTGTATGTTATTGTTTCATGAATAAGAAAATATTTACCACAATAGGCTTTTGGAGAGCTGGTTTTTGTTACAGAATAACTACTTAGATTTTTCGGTGCAAAGAAAGCATCTAGACATAGGCTCTTAGTTATTTTCATACTATTTTCACATGTTATTATTGACACTTAGAAGAATATGTAACTTTTAGTTCTTCTTGCCTTCATTGTGTTGTTTTGATTTTTCTTTTTTTCTTTTAATTGTTTAATGTTCATTTATTTTTGAGAGAGAGAGAGACAGAACACAAGTTGGAGAGGGGCAGAGAGAGGGGGACACAGAATCCGAAGCAAGCTCCAAGCTTTGAGCTGTCAGCATAGAGCCCAATGCGGGGCTCGAACCCACGAACCACGAGATCATGACCTGAGCCGAAGTCGGTTGCTTAACCGACCGAGCTACCCAGGTGCCACAGTTTTGATTTTTCTATAGAGACAACTCTATACAAGTAGCTTTTTTGCTCATATGTTTCTTCCCCAGACCAGTTGTATTCCATAGTCAGAGCTGCTGTGATTCTTTATGTTCTGAATAAGAAATTGGACATGGAAATCTGTGTTCTCCGTTTCTTTCATGGCCGCTTTATTGCTCTTGCCTCTTAAACCGGGGTCCGTGGTTTTGGTTCTAAAGTGTTTGTTTTTGTGGTTAGTTTCCATAGAGACGCAAAACGAGGTTAATAAAGAAGGACACAGAGGTTCCTGGATGGGAGATTAGCTTGTTCGCAGTTGCGTCCAGAGCACCGTTCTTCCAGAAGCAGCCACCGAAGGGCACTTTCTCCTCTGCTTCTCCCTGCAGGCACCACAGACAGCACCTCCAACAACACTGCCACCGTGATCTCCACCGCGCCGCCAGCTTCCTCCGCAGTCACGTCCCCCTCGCTGAGCCCCTCCCCGTCCGCCTCGGCCTCCGCCTCCGAGGCATCCGGCGCCAGCGAGACCAGCACAACGCAGACCACCTCCACTCTGTCCTCTCCTCTCGGCACCAGCCAGGTGATGGTGACGGCGTCAGGGTTGCAAACGGCGGCGGCCGCTGCCCTCCAAGGGGCCGCGCAGCTGCCGGCCAACGCCAGTCTCGCCGCCATGGCCGCCGCCGCGGGACTGAGCCCAGGCCTGATGGCGCCCTCGCAGTTCGCAGCTGGGTAAGGAGCGTTCGCACCTCGGTCACCCCCGGGAGACCGCTAGAAGTCAGTGCTCCCCGGAGTCGCTCGTAGGGGAGACCGTCTCCATCTGAAATGCATAAAGCAAGAGAAACCCTCTTTAGAGCCATCAGCTCTTTGGAATGGGAGGCTCTGGGGGGGTGCAAGGGCCTTCCTGCGGCCGGACTCCACTTTCTTAACGCTCGGGGAGGGCGGCCATCCTACCGTCATTTCCAGGTGAGGACGCGGAAACCAGGCCACTAGAGTTGATCTGCCCGAGCGGTGGGGCCCGGACGGAAGCCCACAATTCCTGGCTCACTCTTCTGCATTCTCCACCTAAGCTCTCTCAACTGTCTGCTTTCTGATTTTCAAACACAGACAAGATGCAGAGTCATAAGATCCCCAGTTTTTTATATTATCGAACAGGAAGGATTCCTTTTTCAATATGTGCCTTTCTCTGGCATCTTTTTGTTTTGTTTTGGGGGGGAGAAAAAGAATGAGGTAATTCATTTTTTGTTTTTAATTTTTTTTAATGTGTATTTATTTTTGAGAGAGAGAGACAGACAGGACGCGAGCAGGGGAGGGGCAGAGAGGGAGACACAGAATCTGAACCAGGCTCCAGGCCCTGAGCTGTCAGCACAGAGCCGGACGTGGGGCTCAAACTCACAAACCATGAGATCATGACCTGAGCCGAAGTCGGGCGCTTAACCGACTGAGCCACCCAGGTGCCCCAAGAATGAGGTAATTCGAAGAAAAGTCAGCATGACTCTGCAGGTTTTAGGTTTTGTGTGGATCATATCCTCGTTTCGCTTTGTACAAGTAAGCATCAAAGAAGGCAGTAACCAAAGCTTATTCTCAGAAGGAGAATAACAGATATTTCCATGTACTTCCCCAGCTGCATGTTCCTTTTTCTTATTCCTTTGGGTGTATTGTCAAAATGACAGATGTGCCTACATTGTAACAAAGTGACTGCTCTTTTGGACTTTCAGAGGTGCCTTACTCAGTCTCAATCCAGGGACCCTGGGCGGTGCTCTCAGCCCGGCTCTCATGAGCAACAGTACACTGGCAACTATTCAAGGTCAGTAGAATTTTTCCCCTTACTTAGACCTTTGGGTTTGTTTGTTTGTTTGTTTGTTTGTTTGTTTGTTTTTAATGAGGGACGTTTGCTTTGCTAGAGGTAAAGGTGATGGGGAAAGGTGGTTGAATTGATCATGCTAACTTGAGGACCAAGAAAATGTCCTTGTGAAAAAAAGGACTTCTACAAGTCCTTCTACTTTCTACAAGAAGTATTAGGTGTTAATTTGTAAGAACAGGAAATATGCTTAGTTTGGAATATTACAAAAAAACAAACAAAATAACAGGAATTGTTATGCTGATATTTATCTTATGTGAATAGACTTCGAGGCAGAATTTCCCCCTGATAAATTTATCTAAGTAGTCATCCAAGACCCATCCCCAAGTAAACACCACCAAGATAAATTCCCCAGTCCCCAGCCCCACCCCCACATATGAGAGCCACATAGGAGAAGGTCCTATAAGGATTAACCTTGGAGCACATTATATAGACTTCAAGAGTACTTTTAATTGTTAGGTTCTGCCCTTTGTATATCCCCATCAGTTCAGAATGTGTATTCTCTTGGATTGTCTCTTTTCCAAGCCCATTGGGTCTCTTTTGGCCTTCGCATGCTATCCAGTCTAAAATGGGTCTAAATCCATTCATTCCGTATGTGAAGGGTTTGCCTTATTTAGCTTCTGAGCTTTATATGCTAAGATGCTATGTTACGTGACTCAGGAAAACAATTTGAGACATCACTATATAAATCAGAGAGAGAGAGAGAGAGAGAGTGTGTGTGTGTGTGTGTGTGTGTGTCTTAAAATGTGAATGGTTCATACTTAAATGAGAGCTCTTGGGGCCAAAAATATGCTCTTAGCCAACCTCAGTTAAGATTAGTGTTTCATGGATGGTATCTCTGCAGTATACTATAGAGAATATGAGTTACAGACAAACCTAAGACATGACTTAGATTAGATTATACTTCTGGGTTTCCTGGACCCAGTTTCAACGTGCCCCGCAACACCAAGCAAGCCTTGCAGACCAGCAGGGTATCTGAGACTTTAACTTAACTCTGACACTGTCTACCTAGAGATAGCATCAGATTCCACAGGGTAAGGGTTCAGTCCAACAAAACCGTTCCTCCCTCCCCTTCAGACACCAGTGGTAAGCCCAGGCTATTATTACCTATGCTTCTGACCAGCTACAGATTGGCGGTTCCAACAACCTTTTCCTTAGATTGATTCTGTTACTTGGCTAGAGCGGCTCACAGAACTCAGGGAAACACATTTACCAGTTTGTTAAAGGATATGATAAAGTATGCAAATCAACAGCCAGATAAAGAGATACATAGGATGAGGTCCCAAACAGAGGAGTTTCTGTCCGCAGTGGAGTTTGAGGTCTGGCTCAGTGGCACATAGAAGTATTCTGGTTCTCCAAGAGTGGAGGCTCTCCAGACAAGACCCAAAAGCTGTCCCCCTGGGTTTTTACGGAAGCTTCATGACACAGTCATGATTGACTAAGAAGGCATTGGCCGTTGGCTGAATCAAACTCCATGTTCCCCTCCCATCATGTGAGGTTGGGGGTGGGACTAAAAGTTCCAACCCTCAGATCACATGGTTGGTCCTAGGGGCAACCCGTCCCCGCCCTTGGGTGGCATCCAAAAGTCCCCTTCACTGATATCAAGACCCGTTTCATGGTTTTGGCTCTGAAGTGTTTTCAGGAACTGTGGATGTAGACCAGATATATCTGAGAAATACCAATTTGGTCATTCAGATGACTGAATACATATTTCTTCTAAATATATATTTCTAAATACTCTTTCTATATATATTAGAATGATTTCTTCTAATATATCATTAGAATGATTACCTTACATTATATTGACTTTCTCCTTGATGAAATCATATGTAAAATTGATGGTTAGAGCTGTAAACCTTTTGGTATACAAGGATTTCTTTTTGGCATGAGATTTGTGATAAATCACTTTTGCTCTTACATGAGGAAACCCCTGGGCTTTAGTGATGCTACAAAGGCAAATGCCTTCCCCACGGCACAGCTGAGTATAGAACAAGTACTGTCTGGGAATATCTAGAACTCTTCTATGCCCCTGAACCTAGAATCTCAGAAAACTTAAAGCTGCACCAAATCTCACCGATCTGTGCTCTTTGTATGATCATGTCCAAGTCAGTCCCTCTAGCTTTCGTTGTATATGAAATCAGCCAAAAGTTTTTAATCTAGATTTATTGGAATTTTACTTTTTCTTATTTTTTTTTATTTTAGAGAGAGTGTGAGCAGGGGAGAGGGATAGAGGGAGACAGAGAGAATCTTAAGCAGGCTCTATGCCCAGCTCGGAGCCCGACGTTGGGGCTCTATCACGTGACCCTGGGATCATGACCTGAGCTGAAATCAAGAGTTGGGTGCTCAACCCACTGAGCCACTCAGGTGCCCCCCCCCCCACAACTGAAAAAATATTTATTAAGTAATGTCTACACCCAAAGTGGGGCTCTGACTCACAGCCCCAAGATCAAAAGTCATATGCTCTTCCGACTATGCCCACTGGGTGCCCCAGATATCAACCAAATAATGCCATTAGAAACCCCCTCAAACCTACATGTGAAAATGTAGTTATATGGGTGGGAGGATATTGGAAGGGTTGCCAGATAACAGAAAAAGATACTAAATGAGAGTGCCAGTTATTTAAAAGTAAAGTTCGTTAATGCCTTCTGTGGAAGAGTAATCCGGGTGCTATAATGGAACAGCATTAAAAGAGCAATTCTCATGCGTGAAAGCAAGTCCCAACCTTAGATAACCCCCTGAGGCCACCGCGTCCATACATCTCTACTGCCCTCCTCATTCTCCTTTGTAGAAGTCCTAGGAATCAAATGTGATGCCTCAGCAAGTGAAAAATTAACTTCACCTTACACCGTATTTGGTAATATGTAATTATTTTAGAACTAAGGTCATTTTAGAAAGGTGGTTTTTATCTTGTCCATCGTACCAAAATGCTCAAGTTTATCAGTAATGCCAGTTAGTTTGATAAAAGCTAATTATATTTTAATGCCCCCATCACCGTAGCTAGTTTGTCTTTTGAATGGAAGAGGGTTACAATCGGCAATCTTCATTAAAAACAAAACGACAGATTTAAAAATACTTGTAGGAAGATGGAATAGACTTGAGGTTCTGAGATGGCAGCGTAGCTCTGATTCACGAGACAGTTCTTAACTCTCCCCTCTCACCTGTCCTGCTTGTGCTCGTTAAATTAGTTAGAATTTCAGCCTATTTAGGTGCTTTCAAAATCATAAGGAAACTTCGTTTGGTGACAGGATGGCAGAATGTGAAGAACACAAGTCAATTAAGGGCTGCACCGTTCCCACCTGGGCTGTAGGAAGCCTCAGCACCCTTGGTGTGTTACTTGGCTTCTCTAGAATGGTGTTAACGTTCTCTTTTCTGCCCGTTTGGGGGGGGTTTTGTCTGTAGCTCTCGCTTCTGGTGGCTCTCTTCCAATAACGTCACTGGATGCGACTGGGAACCTGGTATTTGCCAATGCGGGAGGAGCCCCCAACATCGTGACTGCCCCCCTGTTCCTGAACCCTCAGAACCTCTCTCTGCTCACCAGCAACCCAGTGAGCTTGGTCTCCGCCGCCGCAGCCTCCGCAGGGAACTCTGGGCCTGTAGCCAGCCTCCACGCCACCTCCGCGTCCGCCGAGTCCATCCAGAACTCTCTCTTCACGGTGGCCTCTGCCAGCGGGGCCGCCTCCACCACCACCACCGCCTCCAAGGCACAGTGAGCGGGGCCGCGCGGGGCCTGCCACCAGCCTTTGCCACCTGCCGCGCGAGTGGCCTGCCAGCCAGGCTGAGACTGAACAATGTGATTGGCTTCCTCTTGCCATGTTTCAACAGCAAGCAAGGGAGAGAAGGGAGAAAAGGAGAAAAACGCCTACCAGAGGAAAAAAAAAAAAAAGGATGGAGACAGGACAACATTTGCCTAATTTTGTAATAAAACACTGTCTTTTCAGGATTGCTTCATGGATTGGAGAACTTTCTAACCAAAAATTAAAAAAAAAAAAAAAAAAGCAGAAACAAAAAATCAAAAACAAAAACATAAGTGAAAGGACTACTTATCATTTCCAGCAGTCATGATGACAAGTTAAGGTGGGTTACCAATTCCGATATAGGAAGGGGATTTCTTGTTTGTCTAAATTTCTTTTTTTCTTAAAAAAAAAAAAATCATTTTTATGGGTCTGTTGTACAGGCCAGTAAGTCATAACAAGGTGTTTATAATCGTATCAATTGTGTTGGGGGTTCCTTTCTTAACTGGTACAATTTAGGCAGGCCTGTATTACTGTATCTCTATTATTATTGTTGTTGTTGTTATTGTTTTTTATATATATATATATAGTTTGGACATGTTTATCTCTTGCTCCTGGATCCTACTTCAGTGAGCTCCCACACTGTGGGGAGGGAGGGTTTGGGGGTAAGGGGAGACTTACGTTCTTAACTGCGGGGAATGTTCTTGCTGGTTTCCTTATCCTTGATGACTCTTACAGAGGTGCTAGAAAATTATTTTCTTTTGCCACTTATGCAAGAGGCTTGGTGCAGAAGCTGATGGCAGTGTGTGCAAACACTCCCGCTCCACACACGCCCCCTCCCCCATCAGGTGGTGCCTTCGGAGCACTTTTGTGTAGGAAGCAATTCCTGCTGAACTGTAGCTCTCACTCACCCCGGATCATTGAATGACCCTGAGGCCCAGATCCTGCGGTGCACCGGGGCGGCGTCTGCTGTCCGTGGAGACGGCCGCGTGTGTCGCAGGGCAGGATCTGGTTCCGAAGAGCAAAGACTACTGCAGACACCTGACTTGGTGGTTCTCCTGATTCCCTGTCTCCTGAGAAATGCTCCTACTGTTGGTGTGTTTGTTTGTTTGTTTCCATTTTGTGAAAGTTTTTCATTCAAACTTCCTTTCATTTACTTGGCAAAGAGCGAATTGACTTCTTGAAATCGGGAAGCTCCTCCCTTCTGTTGTGTTCTGAAGGAACTCCCCTAGACTGTTGCCATCGAGTCTGTATCCCCCAAAGAGGTGTGATGGGAAGAGTCTGTGGCTCCCACCTTTTCCGGTGGCCGCAGACTTCCTTTTCACTGGACGACGTGTAAATTCCTCTAACCTTAAGACTCTCCTTGCTTCCCTGACTGGAGAATGCACTTACTAGCTGGGCACGGGGTCTTAGAACCTTTGAAGGACTTTGAGCAGGAACTTTGCACACACCTCAAGTGTCTCCTTGGTTTATTAGTGATGCTCCAGCTCGGTAGGTCAGAACGGCAATACACGTCTCGCTATACGCTGTAGAAAGTGATTAGCTTCCGGAATTGTTTTCAGGGTGTTTCTAGACGATGTAAATGAGCCCGTCGAAAGGAAGAGTTTATGGAAGTAGATGAAGAGGAATGAGGGTAACTTGGAAATTCAATTCCGCTTTGTGTCAGCGTACTATTACGATGTTTTGTCTGTACCAAAACATTTCCCGGACGACTGGATCACTGCGTTGCGGCTCGTCTGAGCCCCCTGCTCTTATTGGAGATCAGGTTCCCGTTTGGTATCTGTGGCTGCCTGCTTTTATCTCCAGTGGCCCAAGACTGCACTTTCCCCCCTTTCGAGCTAGGGTCTGAGAGAGAGTGGACAGGTCGTTTTCGTTCTGATTGCTCTGCTTATGTCCCCAAGAGAGCTTGGAGTCTGTGTGTTTGTCTCTTCACAGTGTTGGGAAAGGCAGTGATACAGATACAGCGTGTATTTTTGTGTGTGGTCGTCCAAGTGGGAGACAGGCACCTTAATATTAAATGGCCAGAAACGGATTTAGTCCCTTTGTTAATTTTTCTTTTGTTGCTTCTGTCTTCCCGTTTTATTTCATGGAGTATTTAATTATCAACCTAAATTTCCTCTTCTCACCGTTCACCTTCCCTAAAATCCCTCCAAAATCAGTGAACTGCAAGCAGGGAAACTAACAAATAATGTCCATCCACCTTTTTTTATGTGTGGTGTGTTTTTTTTATGTTGTCGTTTTTTTGTTTGTTTGTTTTCTTTTTTTAACTAAGCTTGAACCAAAGTCAATTTTTAGCAAGCTGCTGTACTAATGGACTAGTTTATAACGTGCATTTCAGACACATTGAGGAGATAGATGCTACTGACAATTTCTTTTTTCATTTGTCTTTATTTTATATAAAAGTTGCTGCTTGTTTTAATCTTTTATGTTGGTTAATTGTAATATCCTCTGGGCAGACATTAACTTGATTTTAACTAGTGTATTTAGTTCGGTGTGTAAATAGAATGGCAGTGTCGGTTACTAATTTTTCTCCTCTCCATCTTCTCTGATGTTGTTCAGTTTCATCTTGTATCCCAACTTGACATCTCTAACTTTAGTCTGTGCAAATGGTTTTAGGGCTGTCACTAATAGTAGCTGCCCATTATAATGAGTCCCTCCCCTGGGAGTGGTAAGTTAGGAGGAAGGATTCAGGGAGGGAAATGCTGATACCCACCGTCCCAGATTAGAGGTTATAGCATTAATTTCCCAAAACTGCTGCCAAAGGAAGTGTGGAGTCCTAAGAGACTCAAACCCAGTGGATTAAAAGGAAGGGCAAAGAAAGGCTGTGCTTGTGTGTGTGTTTTCCTGTGTGGTTCAAAAGATGCTCCCGCTCCTAAACAAGGTTCACCAACGGACTTTAATGTTTTAAAGATACTAAGCTTTAAATATCAGGACGATGGGCTTCTATTCTCTGCCCTGTCTGTGTTCTCTAGTCAGCCTGGGATAAGGGGATTCTGCCTTTTCGCGTGTGTGTGGATCACTTCATGAGGATAAACCTTAAACCAGCATAAAAATCCGTGCTTAAAAGAAAGAAATCCTTAGACAAAGGTAACATTTAAAAATTTTCTCGTTCTTTTCTTATTTAAAGACAAGTTGTAAAACAAAAGGTACATTTGTACATGTACACAGGAAACACTAAAACAGTTTGTTGATAGGTATTTAGCTTAAAATCACTCCCCACCACCATCCCTAGACATTTTGCTGATCATATGGCTTCATGACTCAACCTTGAGTCCTTTTTGACTTTATATTATAGTTATCATCTCAAGAAATGCTTTTTGAATTGAGTGAATCTCCTAAGCTAAGGTACTCAGACTTGACTTTGAACCACCTTATATGGGAAAGTCTGGAAATTAAGGGGGCCATTTGACCAAAAAGAGGTGTTTGGTAGTTTCTGCATTTCTAAGCGGTTGGGCCAGATCGGTCATCAGAACTCATTGTACATTCTTCTTCTCCCCTTCCCCCCCCCCCCCCCCCCGCCTCCATGTTTATGCAGATTTTATTTCCTCCCTGAATTTGGTGAATACATACTAAACCAAAGACTAATTCTGAATGCATTTATAGTGATACTATATTTCTGTATTTGCCCATGGTAATGGGCCCTCCCCAGGGAGTGGTGAATGTAATTGAATCCTGCTTATCACAAGCAGTGCAATTTGGTCATGAACTTTATTTATACCCTGTGTGAATCTGAAGGACAGAGCAGAAAGACCTAGAAAAGGGCTTCTTATTGGAACAATATTATTGTTCCTGATTTAAGAAATAAGTTGAGTGCTATATATTAGTTTAAATGTTTCTGAATTATATAAGCAGCTTTTTAGAATTAAAAAAATGTTCACCTCTATTACCTGACACAATACACGCTTCCTTTTATTTATCTGATAAGAAAGACCAATACCATCCCAATTCACTCAACTTATTACTCAAGCAACGGAACCAAAGGAATCCAACTTTCATTTTGTGTAGGACCATACCTATTTGTACTTCATGGTAGCATTATTAGAAGTTAACGATCCTTTTTTTTTTTTTTTAAGGGAAAATAAGGTTAATTAAAAGACTTTTTGTGAGATGATCATGCTGTTTTGTTCTACATAATTCATTCATTGTTGGGGGAAAAAAAAAAGCACAATTATACCTCTTTTTTATGTTATTTTGCCCTGTTATCCCTCATGTATTTGGGAAGATGGGGGAATCTTGTCTGTATTATCCAGAAGCACAGATATTTTCTTGACACAAGATTTAAGGTCAGCCCAATCTTTAACATTAACTTTTCTCTTTAAATTGCTGGGAAGGCTGGATACATTTGCATATATAGGAAATCATATTTGTAGATATTTGAAGCTCCAAACCCTGATAGTAAACATTGCAGTCAGTGTATATAATAAACGTACAGAAGAAACTCTTTGTAGTTCATAGTCTACAGTTGTTCCCAACCCACGTCATCCTCCCCAAACTTTCTTCACCGAGAAAAAAGTAAACCCGTTGAGATAGGAAGAAAAGGGAGAAGGGCCAGCCGGGAGACGTCCGCGTGCACCGAGCCCCAGGGCTGGTGGGTAGCGCTGGTGGGGAGCTGGTGGGGAGCTGGTGGGGAGTGGCGCCTGCCCAGACCTCCTGCTGGCAGTATCCGCCGGGTCAGACCCCCTAGGGGCACCCCAGAGGTCAGTCTACGGTTTGATAACCTTCAGTTGAAGAAGAGCCTCAACAACTCATGATGAGGTGTTGGCCAAATTCTTTTCCATGGATTCAGCATCTAAAATTGATGAATTTAAAGTTCATTCTCCAAACCATGTGCATTGCAGCTGAAAATATTAAAAGACCATCCATGCTACCAAGAAAATGGCTCTCAAGACCTGAAATTTAAAGTTACTCAAATGGGCAACAGTTGACGGATTCATTTGATCATAACCACTGATGAGTTCATTTTGTATGTGCGTATAAAAAGCATTTAATGTATGACACTGTTCATCTAATGATGGCCCTGGCCATTTTGAAGTCATTTTCAGTCTTAAAACATTTTGAAGATGACACTTTAAGATGGTAAATCTTTCTTAGCATTTACCTTCATTTTTGAGAAGGAAAAAGAATCTTTGCCATTCTTTTAAGAAAAATAACTAAGATCCGCTATTAGGCAGGTTGGCATAATGGCGCACACAGTATAAATAAATGTGAGCTTGAACAGGAGCAGGATAAATAAACCGCTTTTATCATTAAAAGCTGATACCAGCCCTGTTCTGCCTCACTCTTTCGTTAATCCAAAGAGATTAAATGGGACACCCCGGAGATTTCCAGTAAGATAATTTGAGAGGATTTCATCAGGAAGGCAAGGAATGTGGTGTTTCTCAGATTTGTCCAGTTTATACCCAGATTTCCATATGGTTTGTGAGCTGTTGCTTTCTTCTAATTGTCCTCATTCGTGAAGCACTTGGGTCCTTGTTTTGGCTCTTCTTTTCTCCGCCTTTTCTAATAGCAGTAATTGAGTGAATCCTACTTTGATTCTGTGATCTGGAGCTCCTTTCAGCCCCCTCCTCCTCTTCCTTTTCTTTTTGAATGGCGATACCTTAATCTGTGAGGGTAACGCTGGTGGGTAACAGCTAGCTTCTGGCACCTTCATAAAATACCTCAGCGTAGCTTAGCATTGTTACAGACCTGGTTTTAATCTAAAAACCAAAAAAAGAAAAAAGAAAAAAACCTTTATAAATAGTGGAAATAATTCTAGCTGTAGCATTTAGTTGAACTGATGTTTATTACGGTTGATAAACATGATTGATGCTGTATGTATTTGGGATCCTGTTTATAGGTTACAATTTATAGGGTTAGGGAGGGTTGGGGTGGGGAGAGGAGAAATTGATTATGTTAGAAGGAAAATGTTGCTCATGTGTGTTTGTTTTTCCTCGTATCTGTCTTGCCAAAGGAAACTTGATTATCTCTGCAGTGGGTTTGGGACTCGTCGGCCTCTCCGTGGTTTGACCTGCACTGCAGCGTGTGGGTTACACATGGGCGGTGCTTTAGCTTCAGGGTCCCCTAAGGCATGTGTGCCCCTTCCCGTGGCCACCCTTGCCCCCAGACCCTGCCAGTCCCTCCTAAGGATTCATTACCTCTCTGTGTGGCAAGAGCTTGGGCGAAGGACGCGTGTGTGGACATCCATCTGGGTGTGTGGTTGAGAAACGGAGGCCGAAGCAGGCATGCGCCATTTCGTTCGGAAAGGACAGACAAGTGCTGCATCCTCAACTAGGAAAACTAAAGTGGAACAGGTTCTTTTCGTCACCCTCTGTCATGTTGGCAACATTGCAAAGCCCTCCTTCCTTTTCTCATGCCAAGGCTAATTCCGTCTAGACCAAAAATTCGAACAGAAGCAAAACCGACCCGAGCAGTTGAAAGCCAGCCTGCTTGCCTCACGCGTGTGATGAGGCGTGGCCTCTGGGGACTGGCAGGTTGGTGAGACTGAGGTGAGGGGTGTTCCTGGTGGGAATGTGGATGAGAAATGCTGGCTTGGGAAATACCAAAGCACCCTTCTGCCCGTACTCTGGGACAGACTGCCGTGGCTCTCCACGTTCGGGTATGGACTCTGCCTCCAGAAAGGTTATTTTTAAATAAACCATCCGTCTCACCGAACCCGAGTGGGATTTGGTTTAGGTACCAAAGACACTGCTATGTCATTGTTGAGTCTTACGTTTTCAAAACAGGCAGAATAGGAGTGAAAGGCTGAGATTTGGAAAGGCTGTACCTATGTCTCTTTCCTTTTCCTCTCCCCTCTTTTCTCCCCTCCCTTACCCACATTTTGAAGGAAGTCTTGGTTGTCCTGGCTTCGGAAAAGAGATGAATTTTGTTTCGCTCTGCTGGCTCTGTAAAGACGGGTAGAGTTGCTCAGTGTAGCAGTGATGTTCTTAGAATTGCTGGCCAATCGGGGGGCGGGGGGGGGCGGCGTAAAATATGGGGGTAGAGGGGTTTTTTTTTCTTTATTTCCCTTTATCTAACACTTATAAATAGAACCAGTACAGCCTGTTTGAGTTCAGATGATCCCTAGATGTGCTATCTCTGTTCTGTCACTTAAAAAGGATAAGCATTTTCAAGAGTAGGATTACATGGAAAACCAAAACTCCTTTATCCTCCCAGGGAGCTGTATTGTTCCAGAACGGTTTTATACATGGGTTCTAGGGAGTTGAGAAGTTCATTGTCTTGGTGTATTACTGATGGGACACAGAAAGGGAGAGAGGGAAAAGACATTTATTACTCTCTTAATATTCCGTCAAAAATTGATCAGGTTGCAGAACTTCATGAAAGCTTTATTAATAATCTGTTCTGACATTATATAAAAGTGGTATTAATATTGTGTGACCTTTCAAAGCGCTAAATAGGTTTGTAAGTAGGTGATAGGGATATTGAAGATAAGAGCACTTGAAGCAGAAGTTATGGGAAACAAGGTGTGCGTGATGGAACACCACTTTGAGCACGGGTCGCGGAGGGCAGGCGCGGTGTCTGGTTCTTTCTGTGTCGCTGCATCTGCCCCCTCTCGGCACGGGGCTCCAGCCCCCCCCCCCCCCCCCCGGCACCACCTTCTAGTTCAGACCCAGGACACTGTCAAAAAGGTCAGACCCCGAAAGTTAATTTACTGTAAAAAAAACATTGAGGTCTGCTGCAAAGTTCCCCCGCGTTTTCTTTGTTTACTTGTTCATCCTTGTTTTAAGTCAGCCCCAACCTTACAAAAGCAGCTTTTAAGGCTTCTTTCATAACCTGGCAGCAGCATTGAGTTCTCTAACGTTATATCCCAAAGTCTGCAGGCAGACAGCCGGATACAGTGCCGTGTGAAAAATGAGACCTCCAAACGCTTCTTTAAAATTAGAATCTCCTGCCAATGAAACCGTGAAAAAGGACAGAGCCCCGTGGAGGGAAGGCCGTGCCCCCCCCCCACCCCGGCCCCGGCCCCCGGCCCCCTCCCGCCGTCCGTGAGTCTGACAACGCAGCAGGAAAGGAGATGTACTTTCAGAGGCTGAAACGGAGGGGGTTCTGTCAGGAAAGGCCGTAGCTGTAGGCGTGTGGGGATGCCACGTCTGTGGCGCTCGCCCTGCCCAGGTCTGCAGAAGGCACGGAACTTTTCTAAGAATCGAGTGGACCGATGCCAGCCCGGGTGTGTTTAAAACTGCAAATGTTGGGGGCGGGCGGGGGGAGCGGAAGACTTTGCAGGCGTGTCACAGCGTTGGGCTCTCTGTGGCATCGGTGGTGTGCCCCCCCCCCCCCCGGAGACGGAGGGAGAGGCAGACGGACTTCTCCCAGCTTCTCCCGTCTGCCTGAGCGCATTATTCAGTCCCGGGAGGGAGGCCTCCCGCGTTAGCCGCAGCAGACCACAGGTCGAGTTCCTCCCTCTATGGTAATAGCAAAGGCTGGGTGAGTAAGGGTGGCGCTTCCGCCCACCCCAAGTCCAGGACTGTCGTATACCTCATTTCTAACTCGTGATTGAGTAACTTGCTGTAGCTTTCTCAACCCTCCAGAGTTGCCAAGTCCGCCCCCCCTCCTCTAAGTAACGTTGAACTCTGGCCTATAGCACCACAGGACCTGCAGCCTAGGGTGGGACCTCCTAAAGCCTCTGAATGTCGCTGCTGAAAAGCTACTGCAAACCGAGGGCAAATTGCAATCTTCTGTTTCTTTTCGTTGCAAGGGGGTCTTCGCAGGTCTCTCAACATCCGCTCTCCCTGCCACCCTGTCTCCGGGGGCTGGCCAGCTCTCCCCGCCCCCGCCTGCTGGGGTGGGAGCGTCCTGTCCCCCTCTGCGGCCTCAGGGTTCTGCTCATTTTCAGGACTTTGGGTGGAAGGGAAAAAGACACCAAAGGCTCCTTTAAGCTGACTGCTGCATACACATTTCACTTTTTTTCCTTTGTCATGACCAAAAAAATAATAATAATAAATCCAAATATTTAAGTTTTTATTATTATTAATATTATTATTATTTGACAATCTTGTATCCGACGGGCTCTTTAGAAGCTGCATCCCCAGCCCTTTCACCTTTTCTTTGAATGTAGTTCCCAGCCTTCAATTCCCACCCCCAGTGTTGAAAGAAAGCTTTGCCAGGTCTTACTACTGCTGCTATAAGCCAGGGGAGGGTGGTTTCTTTGTTTTGTTTTGTTTTGTTTTTTAAATTTCCAGCCAAAACCAAAGATTCCTTAATGATTGTATAAACTCAAAACAAACAAAAAAACCAAAGAAAAGAGAAGTCTTCAGCATCAATCCAGTCTGTGGCGTCCTGGCATTTAGAGGAGTGAGGCTAGGGGTGGGGTTGGGGGGCTGTGACCCACAGGAAGGGCAGGCGGGGGTGGGGGGGGGCGTCTGTTTTCCATGTGCTCGGGTTTGCAGAGGTGCGTCCTCGGTAGTTTTGCTCTGGCCAACCTGTGAATGTGCCGTGGAACAAACTGGCATTTCAGATTTTCCAAAACAATAAAAAAGCCGCCATCGTCGTGATGAGCCACCCCCCCAGCAACCACGGTCACCACAGGGGCTTTTAGCACGGGGGAGCTGGGAGGCCAAGGCCTGCTGCCGGGCCGCCGGACCCACAGAGTGGGGGGACGTTGAAGACACTGGTGCAGGACTGGCTGCTCTGCTGGGTGCTTGGACCTCTGGGGTCATGACAGTGAGTACACGCCAAGGTGCCCTTCTAAGCCTTTTCTTCTCTCCTTTACTGGAACTGCTTGGAAGTGGCTCTGCCCTGTTTGTGAGAAAACGTGCAGAATGATTATCGAGCTTTTCGTTTCTCCTTACCGTAGTTGGTTTCCTTTCTGCAGCACCACTGTGCAACTATGCATTGTATTTCACAACCTTTGTGCTAGGTAGATGCCTGTGACTTTTTAACACAGGGGTGGGGGTGGGGGGGCTTGCAAATGAAGGAACTTTTTACATGGATCTTTTTAATCTCAGTTGATTGGGGGCGGGGCGGGTATTTGGTTCTAGGGTCATACAAGCTCTATCCCAAAGCAAAATCCAAATGTTAATAATATTAGCCTGATGCAGATACCAAAGATGATTTCTTTCCTGCAGAACCTTAGACTTGTGTATTAAGTACGATTACCCAGCACTTGCATTAGTGTAACCTCAGTAATTCCAAAGCTTAGATGTATATTTTGGTATATTTCTGGGATATTAAAAAAAAAAAATGTCGTTTAACTTCTTGTTTGTTTCAGTGTAATGCTCTTAAAGTCATAGCATGAAAATAACTGAACTGTCCTATTCTTAGTAGTTTGAAATAATAGTATTTTTGTATGTTTTGGGCGTGTCTATGTATGTATTAACATAACAGTTTTCACTGCCTAGGTGTTCATAATAAAAAAGAAAATGAAAAAGTTCTGAGTGTACATAATATTCAGTAATAAACTTCTACCGGGTTCAATTTGGATTGCATATTTGCTGATTACCGTTCCCGACAGGGATTTTGTTTTGTTTTAAGCAGACCGTGATCGTGTTTTCCTAAAGATGCTTTGGTTTTTTTTTTTTTTCTCTCTCTGTCTTTAAATATCTTAACTCCCCCCCACCACCACCACCACCACCTTTCTCTTTTATTCCTTTGACTTTTTTTTTCTTTCTTTCTTTCTTTTTTTTTTTTTTTTTTTTTTTTTTTTAATATTGATTCAGGGGTGTTTTTCCACTGTTGTCGAGGGAGGGTCATAAGGGGTATTGGCCCCTTGGCCTCCCAAAACTTTTGTTTTATGTACTTAAGTTTAAAATGTGAGTTTGAGTTCTCTTTTGTGGAAACTTATGATGTGGTGTAAATGATTCTTTCCAAAATTGTCCAGCAGCTTTAATGAGGCAGTGACAATTTCTAAGTAGTTGATTGGGAGTCCTTTTACATTTCTCCTTAGGTAACTTTGCAATCTGGGTGGCTCTTGTATAGCCTCACTGCCCCAGAGTGCCTGGTTAGCCATTTCCCCTCGGATAGGAATGTTTTGTAAGAATCTGCTGATAACCTGGATTTCGGGGGCCCTTGTTATCCGGGTCCCTGGGAAACACACGTTTTCTGGATTTTGAAAACCCAAAACGCAAGCAACTTCACATTTTGGGGAACTAGCTGATGTGCCTCCCGAGGCCTGAGGAGGTGGTGGGGAATATGAGCGGTGCTGTCTCTTTAAAAGTGCCCTTTATATGATTCCCCCTCCTGGGGCCTCCCACCGGGGCTGTAGGCTTGGGAGAGATTGCGTAGGTGACAGTGAATCAGAATGAAATGGTAGGTTTTGTGTAGATGCATTTGTCTGCTGTAATTTTTATATATATATTAAACTTACTGTAACTGTACAGTTCGTTTCTGTTGTAAAACATCATTAAACCATTTTCCAAGTGTTTTCACATTGTTGGAGTTTCCTTGCACTTGTCGTGTTGGTATTCTGGACGCTTCCCGCACACAGACCGTCGCATAAGCCTTCCCGTGGGTCTTTTCCAGGAGGGGCTCTCAGGGGTCCCAGGCACTGGAGGCACCTTGGTTCCTAGCCCACCCCCACCCTGGGTCCTACTGCCCACTTCCTCCTGTGTCCCCTGGAGTGCTGTGGCCGCCACACCTCTCTCGCTCCCCAGACCCTGAGGGTTCAGGGTCGTCTCCTCGCACCCCAGGGCTTTGTGTGACCAAAGAAAGCCACAGGCCCTTGACTGGTCCTGCAAGATCACCCTTCAGGGCTCCCATTTCTCTTGTGTCTTCGATGGCAGACCAGGTATTGAATTTGACTTTTCCACCCTTCGCTCTTTATACTCTTTGGTGCCCCTCCAACGTTTCCTGCCACATCCTGAACACCCATTCCCTGAGGGTTCTCTGAAAGAAGCTAGCCCCGGACTTGGCATCTGGTTCTCCTGTCGGAGGGCACACAACTCAACTTCACTCCCTCTAGCTTATACGAGTTCACATTTAGCGTCTGGAATGCAGTTTGTTGAATGAGAATTCGAGGCTTTTTCTTTTCGTTTAATGTTTATTTTTTGAGAGAGAAAGCAGGAGCCGGGGAGGGGCAGAGAGGGATGGGGACGAAGGATCTGAATGAAGCGGGCCCCAGGCTGACAGCAGAGAGCCCAACGCGGGGCTCGAACTTACAAAGCGGAGCCAAGGTCAGATGCTCCACCGACCGAGCCACCCAGGTGCCCCTGAAAATCTGAATCCTAAAGCGAGTTTCCCACAGAAAGCAAACATCAGCTTGTTGAAGAGCTTTGGGAGGCTAACTTCCCTGTCTCGCGACCATGTGCAACCCGGGTCTACCGGATGTGCTCCCTGAAGCAGGAGAGCGCTGTTGTCTCAAGACGTGCTTGCACCCTCTGAAGGGCCCGGAATGGGAAGGCCGATCTCGGTTCCTCTCGTCCCCTGATGTAACCCGACTAGGCTGCTATCCCACCCCTCGGGTTTGTAGCTTGCATGTAAGTTTGGGAAGTTTATCCCTTAAAGCAATTTGCGGAGTCCTTAACAAATCTTCTGTTTGGTAGAGACTGACCTGCTCGCTCGCCAGCATGAGAAAGACCTCAGAAGGCAAAAGCCATCCCTACAGAATGGGGATAAAGTACTGATTATCATCACCCTGTAGGCCTTGTTAAGAAGGGAGTTACGTTCTAACCCACTTCCGCTTGGCATCGGCCAAGCTGAGTTCCCCGCGAGAGGGTGTCCATGACATCTGCTCTGTTGCTGCCTTTCCTTTCTCCAAAAACGAGCGCTCGAAGATGCAGGACCTCTGTAGTTAGAACTCAGTCGTAGGGTCGCAGAAACGTCCGGTGCCAGGCTGCCAAAATGCATCATGAGTTCTTGTGGACAGGGACCAGGTCTACAGCTACGGCTGAACAGCCGACCGAATGGCCAGGCTTTGAGTCCCCTTGGAACCTCCTCTTAGCTTGAATTGATCACCTGCCCTTTTTGTCCCTGCCCAACCCGGCTTCGGTGACCGTTCTGTTCTTAGGGCATACTCCAGGAAGAAGAAAACTTGATCAGAAATATCCACATCCTACCTAACTTCAGTGACAACAAAGTGATGCAGGTTTTTAAAAATACCAAAAGCTTCCATTTTAATTTACATGCACACGCAAACGCGTCCGTGCTTCCTCAATGCAAGTGAGCGGCCTTCCTTTGTTCTAAAACCCATCTTCCTATTTTAACACTTACGAAACAGGGCTGCATCTTACAATGGATGTTTCTTTTAAGAGTTGGGTTTTTTTTTTTTTTTTTACGTAAAATAAGTTGGCGGCACATCTGAGCCGATCAGTAGCTTCTTGGGATGGAAGGAATCCACCTGTGCTTTGGAGGGGGGAGCCCCGGGCCCTAGGAAGCGGCACCTGGGCCGCCTCCCCTTGACCCTGGGCTCCTCCCCCCAGCACTTGTGGCTCTCACCCAGCTGGCTCTTCTGTGCGTGCGGGCGTCTTGCCTGTGGTCCGGTAAGTGCCCTTGCCCACCCAGGTCACCTGTGGCACCCACACCTCGCCGCTGGCTTTCCTCCCTGCCTCTTGAGCCAAATTGTTGACGGGACTGGGCCAAACTCTTGTTTTCAAGCCAGCCATACATACGGGTCACACGGCCTGCGTGTAACTCCGCGGACCCTGAAACTAGGTCTGACGTGTGAGGCTGACTCACTTTGACTGACAGATGAATCCAACTTCGGGTGCCCGGTGAGTAGAAGACAAAGGAGTGGCAACCCAAAAGGGGCCATCTGTTGTCTTAGACTCAAGGCCGCGAACGCCACACAACACCCATTTCCCGTCCCGTTGCCTCGTGACCAGGTTACATAATTAGGGCTGGCTGTCACCAGCCGTCCTACGTTCTGTCCCTCCTCCGAGGCCTTCCGCCCGGGAAACTTGCCCGCTTCTCCGGTAGCTTAGCGGGCTCTGTCCGCACCCCTTCGCTGGCAGCCACCCCTCCCCGCCTGGCGCCCTGTGTGTCGCGACACAGCCGCGGGATGCTGCTCTTTCTCTGTGATCCGCCTGGCATCCAGCGGCAAAATGTCAAGCCCCTAAGCCTGTGGTGGTACTTCTCTGTCCTCCCGGGTGGCTTGTAAAGTGCTGGGCACGGAAAATAGGTAGGTGCAGGGTAAATATTTGTTGAATGGAATTGAATTCCCCCTACGAGGCCGGATTACCGAGGCCGGATTACCAATTGAATGCCTTCTCTTCGGGAGTTGTTATGCGTCCCCCCCCCCCCCCCCCCCCGGCCTGGGATGCACAGCACTCCCGCCGGAATCCTAGGTGCTGGGGGGGGGGGGGGGGGCTTTTAACAGCCACGATCTTGGGTTCTGATCTCAAACACGACCCGATATTAACTGCTAGCTTGATGAGTTGGGGCCTCGCCTACAGCCCCTACATTTAGAGGGAACCTGACGGAAGAAGACCTCTGTCGTCCTCGGCCCTCCCCGAACCCCACAAGACTGAGGTTTGGGGCAGTGGCATGAGCGGCTGTTTGCAAGTCCCAGACTCTGCTGACTGGCTGCTCGCTGGCCTCCCTCTGCCACCAGCTGGGCACGGAGCCGGAAGCCCTGCACTCCTGCCCCCCCCCCCCCAGGCCTGGCCCAGCCTGACGCTGCCCACTGGTACTGCACTCAAGGCCTCCAGGCGCGGCCACCGACCCAGATGGAGGCACTCCACCTGTGCCCCCCAGGGAGCCACGCTGCTCTCCGGAGGTCAGTTTTGTCCCCTGACAAGGGCACCAGACGGACTGCCCGACGACTAAATTACCGTCAGCGGCCGGATTGCCAAAATAAAGCCCAGAGAACACGCATTTTCACCAAAGCGTTTATTATGCGAAAGAGTAAGGCTTCAGCAAACGAGTATAAATTAAAACTCAGCAGACAGAGAGGGTTGTCCACTCATAGTCGCGTGCCCCGTAATCACACGGCGATGTTCCCCAGAGTCCCCTTTGCCCCAGTTACAAGTCACCTTGACATGAAGGCACGGGTTGACAACAGACGCCGGATTTACAGCAGGAGCAAAGCCACTCAAATACAGACAGGACAATAGAGCCTATTAGGATATGTGCTAACATTTGAGTTTCTCTGGGGACTTGACAAAACATGGACCGAACATGGCTGTGAGGAGTGTGCACCCGTCTCCCAGGTGAGAGCCCAGAGCCTCCAGGACGGGGGCCTGTCCACAGTCCCGCCACGGCCCTCGGGGCGGGGGGGGGGGTGTCTCTGCGGGTCTGCGTGGGGCTGAGCCTCCTGCCGAGACCTTCCCGGTGACGTCCGTCTCTCACCTGGGGCACGACGTGAACGAGGGCCTGGACAGAGTGTGGTCCGGCCCCTTCCCTCGCCCCCACGCTTGCTTGCGTCACACCCGTAAGGGCACCTGCTATGTCCCCTTGGGCCGTTCTGGTCACAACTCGCTTCCCCTCGGAGAGTGTGAGCTCCGCGGGGGCAAGCACAGGCTCGTTGGGTCCCTGAGTGCCTGGGCCACAGATGCTGACCTCTCCGGAGGGAATGTACGCTTGACCGAGGAGGGCCCCCTCCTGTGTGCCCCGCACCCCACCCCGTGCCCCCCACGGAGGCTCCATGACCCCCTGCCCCTCCCCACCTCATCCACTGCGGACGTGCCCCGGCTCCCCTCCCATTGTCCCCTCTGCACAGACCTTTCACAGGGATGCACGACAGCCCCTTTGCCCCAGTTACAAGTCACCTTGACATGAAGGCACGGGTTGACAACAGACGCCGGATTTACAGCAGGAGCAAAGCCACTCAAATACAGACAGGACAATAGAGCCTATTAGGATATGTGCTAACATTTGAGTTTCTCTGGGGACTTGACAAAACATGGACCGAACATGGCTGTGAGGAGTGTGCACCCGTCTCCCAGGTGAGAGCCCAGAGCCTCCAGGACGGGGGCCTGTCCACAGTCCCCAACAAACCAGAAGACCCGAGAACCTGCGGGGTTCACCACGGGCTCCTCGAGGACGGGGCCTCAGCCCTGGGGGAACGCACTCCCCTGCAGAGTCCAGGGACGACGTTCCGTGCATGACGGTTTGGAAATGGACGTGACCAAATGTTACAACGCGAAGCGTCCTATTCTTGAAAAGGAATACTTGGGTGGTGAAGAAATACGAGTGAACTGGGTTATAAACGCTTTATCCTGTGTCTTTCACAATCTGGGTGTCTTCAGGTCTGGCCTGTGATTGGCGAAATGCCCGGTGCTCTTAGCGAGGGGGCAGGGTCTGCATGTGGAGGGCATCATAGGTGTCCTTGGTGGCCGTGCTGAGCCCCTAGTGAAAGCAAATCAGAAAAGAAAAGTGTGTCAAGAGCTCCGCGTGGGCTCTAGGCTACCTGGAGGCCAACAAGTGGCTTCCAGAGGCCTAGGAACGATCCCCTCGTACCCCAGGTAGGGGCCTGGCCCCAGAAGGCTACAGAAAAAATATGTTCTATGCCCTGCTAGGAATGATCTGGAAGCAACTCCTTTCCAGCTAAATTCTTACCTTCTTCCTAGCTTCCGGAGCACTGAGCCCTACAGTGTCTGGGGCCTAGAGAAACCTCCTGTTGGACCAAAGAGGAAGGAGAGCCCCCACCCTCCCCAAACACTGAGCTGGAATCGGGGTTCGCTCCAGAGTCTGCTGTCCCTGACACCTGGGCCTCCAGGAAGCCAGGACTTGTCACAAGGAGACAGTGGCTCCCTGACCTCAGCCGCCCCCCCGCCGAGCCTTGTTCCCGGGCCACCCCACTACAGTTATGTCCTCTGTCCTGGTCCCAGTCCCACTACGACGTCTCTCCCTGGTCCAGAAGACAGATCCAGGAAGCCACTCACAGGAAAATTCTAGGGGCCCTTTTGACGTCATTCTGAACTCAGGCAAGCTGGGTAGCCTGACACCTTGGAGCCCGTCAAGCAAACTGTGAACGGCCCAGGGGAGCCAGAAGTAGCCGAATAAAATCCCACTGGGGGAAATAGGTTGGCTCTCCTTCGTTTGCATAATCATTCACACTGATTTGCATAAACCAGACACCTGACTACGACACTTTCTTTTTAAAGTTGCTATTTCTCTCTTTTTTTTTGTCCTTCAATTCTCCCACCCATCCACCCGTCGTATTAGGTCTGAGGGTCCGGGGCACAGGCAAGGCTTCTTGCAAGGGTGTGGGGCAGCGCAGGAAGAGGCAGGAAATTGCTCGTGTGGCGTCCTCGGCCTACATCGACCCTTTGGCGAGACCGCACGGCCTCTGCACAGCTGCTGCTCCTCCGTAGCCAGTGCCCCGGGGGCTCCCGTGGGCACGACCGTGGGAGCCACGCTTCAATCGCTACATCCCAGCCCTGCCCCAGGGCCCGGCCGGTTCAGGGGCCTCGGGTTCGCCCTGCCCGGCTGATGGCGAGAGCTGGTGCCACCAGCAAGCAGAACGTGGGCGTCTAGCCTCGCCCCTGGTTAGACGGCACCCGGGGACCGAGGGCCCGCAGCGCAGACCGGATGCTCCGCATCCGTTTTTACCTGGTAGAGGCCATCATGTCCCTTCCCTCTCCGCCGCTGGTTCTGTGGGAGGGAGACAAAAGGGCAGAAAGGCAGAGTCAGCAGCGGCCTCCGGCTCAAGGCCTCTACTCCAGGGGCCCCCGGAGAATCAGAGGTGACAGTCTCCCAGCCGGTACCCCTGCTCCTGGGCTAGAAAGGTCCTGAGGCCCGAAGACTAAGGTGAGGATTGTCCCCGATGGGGCCCAGGTTTGCTGTGAGCCATGCAGGCCCTCCCGGACATCGGAGTCCTAGGATCCCGGGCTGCGTGGGGGGCTGGCCACGCTGCTTGTCACCTGGAACAAATGGGCCTCCCGGCCCCTCCCAGAATTCCTGGCTGCTATCCATGCTCACAGGGAATGGCAAGCAGATAGATAGTGCTCTGAGCTCTGGCTCAGAGCACACCATGGCAATTCCTGATGGTGACAAATTTGACTTGCTCGTACAAAGCGTAGTGCGTCTTAGAATCGGGACTCGGTCCCTGAAAGAACATCAGCCTTTCCTTAGCATCTTAAGTACGGCCAATGCTTCGCCCCTTGGCAACCATCACAGGGGCTTTTGCAGGTGATAAGGGGAGTGTAGGCGAACGGGTGGGAACAGAGGCCTACAGCAGGCACATCTGGAAGCGGAGGAGGAGCTCCTTGGGAGGAGCATCCCCATCCTGACCCAATTCTTGGGAATCAAGAAGCAGCACTCACGTCGCCTTTTATCCCAATCTCACTGTAGGCCTCCGCCATCTTGTCTTTTTGCAGCGCCTGGAAAAGAAGAGGGCACGGGACACTGATTTCACTACCTTATGCAGAAGACACTGGGCTCCCCTACAAGAGGATGCCTCTCGACTCCCTACTGGCGGGGAGCTCGCACAATCAAAGCCCCAGTCCTTATTCACATAAGCGTCTCCGTCCCCGACCAGCTCCAACCTCACCCTTCTCCTCAGCCCTTTGGACTCTTCTCTGAGCTGCCAGCCCTTTGCACGGAGCCGAGAAGCTCAGGTTAGGTTCAAAGATAAAATGTGGAATCCCAGCCAAAGAACGTGAATGTGGACAATGCGAGGGCCCCCTGGAGCCCCCAGAACCATTTATCTGAGCAAGCGGTCTCTTTACACAGCCAACACCACGGGCTGTGGATCAACCAATTGCAGGAAGGAAGGAGAGTCAGCTCTCTCTGGTCCGCTTCGTGGCAGACCCACGTCAACAGTCTGAAAACCACAATCAGGCGCACACCCAGAGGGGGAGGTTGACCTTTGAGCAAGAGGCAACACTCAGGAAGACTCCAGCTTCTAGAAGCAGGAGCCCCTCAGAGGGGCCTGCCACCCTATACTGGTCCAGCCTGACCTGGCCATTCTCCGGGGCCATCTACAGGGAAACTCCAACGGCAGACTCAGGGGCTGAGGGAGGGAAGGCAAGAGAAGGGTGTTCTATACACAGCCAGCTGCCACAGGCAGCGAGCAGGTGGGGCATCTGGCACAGGAAGGTCAAGCGGGGCAAAGGCACAGGGCAGGGAGTGATGCCGTCACCAGGAGCCCCCCTCCAGCCTGCCCTCCTGTACTCACATTGTACACGACTTCCGGAGGATTCCTCCTCCTCTGCTGGGGAAGACAAGGGGAAGGTTAGAGGTGGAGAAGCAGGGACCCAAGGCAGGAGGGTTGTAGCGGCCTCCTTGTACCTCCCCTGCGCACACCCGGGGCCACCTGCCTGCCCGCCCCCCACCAGCTCCCTCCTGCAGCCCTGCCCCCATCTCCCCCACCCTCACAGCTCTACCTCAGCCTCTGCTTCTTAGTGCACACTGCACGCTCCCTTGCACACAGGGTTCACTTCCCCACATGGCCTCCTTGGCCCAGCCCTGCCCAGGGCAGGCCGCGGGGTCTCGGCTGAGAGCCAGTCTGCGTGTCCCCTTGCAGACACAGTGCCATACGTACCACAAACTTATAAGTGGGATTTCTGGCTGAAAAGGAAAGGTACTGAGTACCTTCATTTGGAGCAGGCCAGCCACTGCTCGGTGAGGGAGCACTGCTCACCCCTCCGTCCCCACCCCTCCTCACCCCTCCTAGTCCAGGGAAGAGGAGAGCTGAGGCTGGAAGGCAGGGGCCAAGGAAACTGCCAGGGTCTCCTCTCCTCCCCGCCCGTCCGCTCTAGCAACGGCAGGCCCAGCACAGGGCTCAGACACAGGGGGCTGGGTAGACAGGTGTGGCCAGAAACAACAAGGGAGGGCCACCCTAAAACCTGGGCAGCGGGCCTTTGGGCTGAGCCCTGCTTTTAAAGCCTCCAGTCCCCACAGATTGTGGAGCTCACAGCCAAGAGAACAGAGCCACTAGGAGCCTGGAGCCCCACCACGCTCCAAGGGGTACCTGGGACCCAGAATTCCTTGTCCAGTGGCCTCGGGCCCTTCCCGTATGGCCCTCTTCACCAGATCTGTTCCTTTGGGGGGCAGATGGCCCCACTGTGTGTGCATCTCAGGGTGGACAAGAAGTTTGAGGGCAAGCGGGTGGACCTTGGATACAAGGGTGTCACATTCACGTACAGGAGGTCCCTTGCGATGCAGAACGGAGCCCGGGGGGGTTGGGGGGAGGAAGAGAAGGGCATGGAAGCAATGGCTCCACCTGTGCTAGGGCCCTAGGGCCCTTGAGGGATAGGATGGAGTCGGGGGGAGGGGGCAAGAGCGCGCAGGCACCGAGGGGCTCTCTCCTTGCGGCCGCTGAGCACACCCACACTGGCACACACAGGCAGAGACAGGAATGCCTACCTGCTTTCCTCCCATCTCAGGGTCCAGGCCTCGTCTCTTGTCCAAAACTTCATACTCCTGTCTTCCTCCCAGATTGAGCTCCTAGAACCGACGGGAAAGGCTCAGGGACTGGAAAGACACCCTCTTGAGGGCTGGGCCGGCGGGACTGGGAGTTCCCTCTGGGCGTGGCTCTCAAGGAAAGGAGCAGGCCTGGGGCTGGGGTGGAAGCTGGTCCGGCCGGGTACCCGCATCTCAGAGAACGAACATGCGTTCCCCGTGACTCTGTGTGCGTGTGCGTGTGTGTGTGTGTGTGTGTGTGTGTGTGTGTGTAAATAGATTCAACCCAAGTCCCGTTGCCCCAGGAGAGTGAAACCTCCTCCCTGCGGCTCCGAAGACCCACTGACGTCCCCGCCCACCCGCCTCGGGCCCCTGCAACCTGCGGGTGGGAGGGGCTCACCGGCCAGCGCGCCCTAAGCAGGACCGTGTGGACGCGGCGGGTACGATTACGGTCCCCGTGTTCCCGGGCCCTAGGGAGGCTCGACAACCCGCCAGCCTGCAGCCCGGGCCCGGCCGCGGTCCCCTGGGGGGAGGGGGAGGGCGGGGAGGGGCGACGGGAGGGCAGACTTACGTTGTAGAGCTGGTTGGCGCCCTGCTGGCTCGCGGGGGCGGCCGCGCTCCTGCCGAACTGGAAGAGGGGGCGGGGAGGTTAGAGCGCTGGGTCCGCCGGGGACGCGTGCGGCCACCGCGCTGGTCCCCCCACCCGGGCGGCGGCGCTGCCCTCGCCGCCGCCACCCCCCCCCTCCCCCCCCCCCCCGGGGCCTCGGAGAGCAACTCCAAGGTGGACGGAGGCTGCGCACGGTCGCGACTCCCATCGTGACCTCAGGCGTCCCTGCTTGGCGCTAGCTTAGGGTCCTTGCGGGCCTGCCCCGAGGCACACACGACCTCGCTCTCGGCTCAGTTCTCTCCGCTGAGGCGGAGATCTCAACAGATCTCACAGATCCTACAGACTGACAGCATTGGAAACCACCCGAGAGATCATCTAGGACAGCGCTGTTCCAACTTTCAAACCGAAAATTAATAAGACTGTTTCTCAAATAGCATCTTTCGCCCAAACCGACAGTCCAAAAGAGCAGAAGGCTGGGGGGACCCAAGTGATAACAAGGACCCAGCCTCCTTCCACCCTCTGCTGGCACCGCGGCGTCCCCCCAGCCCCAGCTCCAGCCCTTCCAAGAAATCCAGACTCTGCAAGGCACCCGCTGAAACCCGAGCTCTGGGCTCACCCTCGCACTTCCTGACACGGAACCTGAGGTTTCCAGAGACACGCTGGCGGGGCCTCAGTCAGCAGCAGGACAACAGGACCTGGGGAGGGACCGTAGGTCCCCACCTCCCGCTCTTAGTTCCCTAAAGCCCCTTTTCTGCCGTCAGTACCGCTGCCCTGGGACGCTGGGATGTTTACACGTTTGTATGGTTCCTCGCGAAGACCCCGGCATCAGGCTGCCCCTTCCACTCTGTCAGGCTCAGTGAGACACCAGCCCACCCAAGGGGCACGCTTGGCTGGTCCCTGCTTTGCCGGGGACGCCATGCTCCGGGCACTGCCCATGCTTGAGACTTTGCAAGTAGGGGAGCCCACACCTGCTCCCCAGAGTCCGCGGTACCCACCTTTGCTCGCAGGAACAGGGCAGTGATAATGACGCCATAGATGAAAAGGATTCCGTCCACCAGGTAGCACAGTTTGGGATCCAGCAGGCCAAAACTCTGCGCCTCTGTGCCAAGAGATGAGACTGATCAGCCAGGCCCAGGGTGACAGGACACGTCCCCACCGTCCTAGGGTGGCCCCATAACTGACTGGCCAGGGAAACCATGACAAGGGGGGCTGAATCCATTCCCCACACCCCATCTGACCACAGCTTCTCTCCCATACCCTTGGACCAGCACCAAGGGAAAAACCCAGGCTCCCCCAACAGCCAGACATGACACCTGGTGGGGTCACAGATCCTGGGGAAGACCGAAGGGAAGCAGAAACTAGGCGGGGGAGCGAAGCTGTCCAGTGGACGCAGCACTGCTGCCTTAGGCCCGCTGCAGCCCAGCCGTGTGTGAGCGCCCAAATGAACCATGCACTCTGGAAGCCTCTGCGATAAGATGCCCACGTCTGGATGAATGGCACCACCCGAGTCAGGTATGTGGCTCCCTAAGGCCTACCCACAGGGAGAGAACGGGACTGACGTTCGGATGAGATCATTCATCAGGACTGTGGGAACCGGGGTTAACTCCCCCTTCCTGACTCTGCTTCCTCGGTGCGGGGCACTGAGCAGTCTCCCCCTCAGGGCAGTGGGGTCTGGGGCTGGGCCTCCCTCCCCTGGGCCCCAAGGAGTCTCATAAGCAGTAGACGAAGGTACATTTGGTGAGCCCCCCCCCCCCCAGCCTGAACCCGGCAGTCTCACTACTCACCAGTCCCAGCCCCATGGCCTCAGCTTTGTCTGTCCCTGTCCCTGAACCCCTTCCCTTCCCCACACACTTATAGTTCCGGGGTCACACCTTGCGCCTCCGGACCATTTGCCTCTGTGCCTTTGCATGCACTGTTCCCTCTACATATCCTCTCCCTCTGTCTCCCTGCAGTTCTGCCATCTGGTAGAATCGGATGCACCCTACAAAAGGTAGCTCAGAAATCCATCTAGCCTGTCCTATCCCCAAACTGCCTGTGAGCCGCTAATCCCCGCTGCCATATTAACCTTTGTCCATTTAGTTGGCGCTGGTATTTTAATTTTTTTAGTGTTTATTTATTTTGAGAGAGAGAGGCAGAGTGCGAGTGGGGGAGGGGCAGAGAGAGAGGGAGCCACAGAATCCGAAGCAGGTTCCAGGCTCTGAGCTGTCGGCACAGAACCCGGTGCAGGGCTCAAACGCACCAGCCAGGAGCTCATTGCCCTGAGTCGAAAGTCGGACGCTCGACCGACTAAGCCACCCAGGCGCCCCTTACGCTGCCATGTTAGGGCAACGGGGTTGGAGAAGGAGCTATAATAAATGTCTTGGCTAAATAAAAGCAATTTTATTTCAAAGCTCGCTGCACCGTGAGACCTGGGTTTCAGACCGTACTTCCTGCCAGGTATTTGCAGCGACTCCGCCCCGTGTACCGGGCCCGCTACTTGTCTCCGCCCCTGCCAGCTAAGCTCCGCCCACAGTGGCGGCTTCTCCCAAGGTCAGAGTGCCCTCTGGTGGCCGCCTGCAGCCCCGCTGTGGGAGTGGATACCCTGCCCTTGAGCGCTGGCTTGCCCTTACCCGTGGGGTGACTTGCGGCACGTTAGTCACCCTTTCAGCCGCCTCTTCTGTTAAACAGGGTGAAAATGCTAACATTTCTTTAATGTTTACTATGTGCCAGGCACCCCTTTAACGGAATAACTTGTCAGAACCTCCCAACAGCACGACGCAGAAACACACACAGAACTTCAGGTTTCCCCAGCAGCACACACACACAGCGCGAGAGGCGGCCGGGACTGTGCTTCTCTGAGCCCTCCTCCCCTGGGTCCGGCCCTGCCCGCCTTTCTCCTGGAGCGATGTTTGGGCTTCTCCCGCGTGCTGTGTGACTCAGGGCGGCGGCAGGGTTCCTCCCCTCCCCTCCCCTCCCCTCCCCGAATCCTCAAGCCTGCGACTCCCGCCCGAATTCAAGACCCCCTCTGGGCCCCAGGCAGCTGATCTCTTTGTAAACGTCCCTTCCCACAGCCCCTGCTCAGAAACTACTGATGACCCGGTCACTCAGAACTAAGTCCAAACTCCTCATCAGGCCGGGCTCAGGCCCGATCCAGGCCCAGCTCCCCGACACCCTCCCCACGCTGCCTCTCCTGCTCCGGTGGGAAACATACTGCTCTTCCTTGGGCTCACCAGTCCTTTCCTACCCACCTGCCTTTCCTCTTCCCGCCTGCCGGGCCCAACACGCCCCCTCCACTCGGTGTGAAATGGGGCTCCTATCCCCCCACCTTCGCCCCTGGCCACTCAATGGCTGATTCTGCACCCGAAATTCTGCACCGGATGGAGGTGCAAGAGCCTGCCTCCCACAAAGCGCTCCCCCCCCCTCCCCCGCCCCACGTAACTTGTCCGGTTCTGAGAGTCCCCTCCACCAAGCCTCTACCCTGGACATTGGAGCACAGAGTAGACGTTCCTTAGATAGCGTGGGCTTTTCAGGGAAGATGAGGGGGTCCACCCACGGTTGGCCTGCCCGCTGGCCCCCGGGGCAGGGCCAGAAGTCCCCTGCTGACCACAGGTAGGCGGCTGAAACCCTCTAGGAGGTAAGCCAGCCCCCAGCAAAGACCGCCAACGCCGGGGGTGATTTTTTTCTTTGGGGACTGGAGACGAGGTGTCGGCGGCAATTTATGGGGGTGGCCGAGACTCAGAAAAAGGGCTGGGAGAAAAATCGCTCAGCTGCCTGACACATAAAATGAGGACAGAAAAATGACTGGACAGTAAATTTAGAACAAATGAGAAGAAATATTTCTTCCTGTTGGGCAGAGCCAGCGCAGTGGGGGAGGGGACTTGGTTGCCTCCCCCAGAGATAAGTAACAGGGACAGGTTTTCTCTCTGTCTTCCTTTCTTTCTAAAGAGCAGCGTGATTTTATGGCCGATGACAGGTATGCTGTGTGTGGTTTGGTCAAGGAGAGGATATTAACCGCAACACGTTTCCCGGGGAAGGATCTTCCTCCACCGGGTCCAGCTGTGCCTGTGCTGGGAGCAGCGGGCCTGAGGCAGGCGGTGATAGCCTGGAAACTTCCCCAAAGGGACCCAGGACCTAACTCGATTATGTAACTGATCAAATATTTCTTGGGCATCTGCTCAATGCCAGGCGATGCTGAAATAGAAGGGGCCCCGGGTGGGGTGTCAGGCAGATTCTCGCCCTCCCCTTGCCACAAAGCCGCTGTGTGGTCTTGGGCAAGCCGCGTCACCTCTCTGGGCCTCAGCTTCTTCATCTGCAAAATGGTGGGTAATCACCTCTACCCTCAGGGTGTGGCGAAAACAAAGGGAAAAAAACGTGTTGGGAGGTGTTCTTGTAAATCTCCTCCATAAGGACAATGATGTCTGACCTCGGGATGAGGCCTTCTGAGTCCCTGCCCTCATGGGGCTCATGGCTACAGCTTAGAGGGGCTTCCCTCGAACAGCACGTAGTTTTCCGGGATGCCAACCCAAAAGCATGAAGCAGAGATACTTCCTGCTTCCTGCTTCCGGTTTCTTCCCTGCACCCTCACCCCCAAGGCAGAGCTCCGGCGGCCTCCTTTCCTGATCCATTAGCACACATTCTGCAACCTGCATCCCATTCAGTCCCAGAGGGAGGGAGGTGTTTAACAAGCTGTATAAGGCGGCAGCTTTCCTGTACGACAGGAATTGTTTTATCGCAGTTCCTGCCCTCTGCCCCAGTAACACGACCTGTCTCATCAGGTGATAGTGAGGATTAAATAAGATATTTATTACAGGGTGCTGGGCCCAGCAGGTAATAATAACGTGTCTGCTATTATTGTCGCTGACTTTTTCCCCCCCAAATCACCACCAACACATTTTTTTTTTTTTGGAGAGAGAGAAAGGGTCAAATAGTATCAGGAACGTTTAACCCGGGTGGGATGAGAGGGGCTCCTGGGTGGCTCAGTTGGTTGAGCGTCTGACTCTTGATTTCGGCTCAGGTCCTGATCTCAGGGTGGTGAGATCTGCCCCCAATATGGAGATGGCTTAAGATTCTCTCTCTCTCTCTCCCTCTCCCTCTGCCCTTCCCCAACCCCTCTCGAAAAAAAACAAAAAACAAAAACTTTTTTTTTAAATAAATAAATTAGTTGCATAAAATTGTTTCAACTGGGTAGGACGAGAGACACTGGCGCCCCTAACTTCCGGGTGTTCATAGCCACACAGCGAACCAGATCCTGCACAGGGGCCGTCACCATTGAACCAGTGGGCATTTGATGAGGGGGCTGCCTTCTGAGCAGTCACGTGATTTCCCATTCAGAAAATGCTGCCTTCCCATCAGAGGAGTAGGGTTGAAGAAAACAAAGGCAAGCTAACAATAGCCTCCCAGCACAGGCCTAGGGGTGACGGTGGCCAGCTAGGGAAAGGGGACAAGCCCTATTTGCAAAGTGGGAGAACACGGCCTCTGGCCGGGCTGCAGGACGAGAGCTGGGGATGGGCTCTGACCCCATGAGCCTTCATCTGTCCAACCTGGACCCCCACGGGCCATTCCGTGCACAGGGCACACTCAGCTAATCTGGAAAAGAAGGGGGTTCGGCCCCAATTCCCATGCCCGCTCCACCTTCCCCAGGCCTAGCAGGTGACCCCATCCACACGTCCCCACCACGCCAGAGCCCTGCATCTGGACACAGAGCAAACATGGAGACTGAAGTCCAGGTGGGCCGGAGCACATCCAGGTGTCGTAGGGCTGGAGGCGTCAGGCAGGTGCTCCCAGATGGAGGCCAGGCCGAGACGGGGGTATTTTAAGTGGTTCTATTTACTCCAGGACAGAGCATAACCTGATGACCCCTGCCCAGCAGAGCAAGCTGGAGCCTGGGAAGAGCTGGCCCTCCGCACTCAGGCACGTCCAGTACTGAATACGGGATTGGAACATGGGGGAAAAGAGGAGCCTGGCGCCCAGCCTGCCCTTGTCCGTGGTCGTGAGGTCACTGCCCGGCCTGCTCACCGCAATCCCCATCACAGACTTGATACAGCTCAGGATGGCCAGGGCCTGGCTGAACTGGGACCCTGGCCTCTGGTCACTTCCCAGCCCCCTGCCATCACACTGTCAGCCACCAGGCAGGCATCGATGAGGTGGGCCAGCAGGTTACTGTCCCGTACGAGAACCCTATCTCCCAGCAAGTGAGGGAGCGAGCAGAGAATCCCAGCAGCCCCTCCTCTTTGAAAATCTCAGTGGTGCTCAGCTGGACCTGGCCTCCTGGCCCACAGACCAGACCATGGACGCATGGAGAGGACCCGTAGCGGGCGGCCAATACGTGGGACAGCGCCCGATCATCATCCCTAGGAGTTCTCCTTCTCTTCGGACAGGCCTTGTCGGAAACCTGCCTGATCTCGTGTGCGCACAGACGATGCACCCTGAGCCCTGGCCTCAGGCCCCGGCCCTCCCCCCTCCCGCCCCCTCCCCCCACTGCAACATCCTGCTCTGAAGCCCCCCATGGTGCCACCCTGATTACTCTGATTTTGATTTTAAGCATAATAAACTGAAGCTTTCCGGCCTGGGCCTGCCATGTGGCCCAGGACCTGGAACAGGTGAGACGCCCAGAGGAGACGCCATGACAACCAGTGACGGATCCCAGCGTATCTACGCCTACGGTTCACTGCATCTAAAAGTGTCATGAGTCTCAGTGAGAGTGAGCCTAGCCCTCTCCATACACCTTTTTGTCTCTATAGAAGTCCCGAGTTCGAGAAGTTTCTCGACACGGACCATTAACAGAAGACCCCGGGGCCCCAGAGGGCAGCCGAGGGAGGCACCTGCCCTTACAGAGTCTAATTGCTTTGGGTGAGGTGTATTGAACTGTACTGTTTGTCTCCCAGACGGACTGGGAGCTGCTGAGAACAAGGAACACAGGTCTCCATCTACCCGGGCCTGCCGTTCCTGGAAGCTAGTTTAACACACTAGCCCGTCTCCACCTCCAGCCAGGCTCCTCCCCCAACACACCCTGTTGGGGGAGCAGGGCGACCCCCCCCCCCCCCGGCTCCCTCAAAGCCAACTGGTAAGATGCCTTGCATCTGAACCCTGATTTGTACTTCTAAAGTTACTTCCTGTGCCTGATCGAGCTCGAGTCTATGAGAGCCCAGAAGGTGGGCGGGGGTGTATTATTGGGCCCAATGCAACGTGGGGCAATAAGCTGAGACCAGAGGCGTAAAGTAACTTCCTCAAGGACACCAGCAGGCTAGTGGCAGAGCTGGACGAGACCACTGCGTCTCCTGACGCCAGGCGCTTTTCTCGCCTCTCTGCCTCGGGTGCGCCTCACCGGTGGGTGCAGGACCGAGTGTTCACCCAGCTCTGAATTCACCGCCCTTACTGTTCGCCGGGTTCTGACGTGCCGTCCCAGCAGCGTGGGGGCCTTTCCTGTGTCCCCCGTCCAACAAGCCCTGGAAAGCACAGGTGATACCTTTTGGTTTCACTTGCCCATTTTCCCTCCTCACCTGGCACAGCATAGGCTGTAGAGCCAGAAAGACTATTATTCAGTCTTAGTCTTTCAATCTGCCTCTTACTGGCTTTGTGTTTGGGGGAACGGCTTTCTTAACCTCTCTTGAGTTTCGCTTACCCCGTCTGCCAAAGGGGTTTAACAAGACCGACCTCACAGGGCAGTTATGCAGATGCGCTGAGCTAACAGGGCCCGGGGAAGTACCCCGCCCAGTGCCACGCGCTCAGCTACGGGCTCAGGTGGCCCTTCTTCGCCACCACGGCAGCAGCGGGCGTCCCACTTCTCGCTCTCGCGTGCCAAGGTTGGGGACAGAACCTGGTCCGCTCCCCAGCTCGGGATGGAGATGCCCACCTTCCGCGGGTCTGAGGATAAGATCGGACGACGCACAGGCATCGGTGTGACGTGCCTGGGACACTGGGAGCTCCGGTGCGGATGCTCTGATCGCTCCTGGCTTCACGAAAGGGTACCAAGGGAGCTTGCGTTTGCACTCAGCGTACCACTTAGAGAACTCTTTGCCCTCGCATGATCTGATTTGATCCTCAGACCAACTCTTCATGAGATGGGCAGAATTACCGCCGACTCTGTTTTGCGGACAAGGAGATTAAAGCCCAGAAAGTTCACTCGGCACAGAAGTTCCCAAGAGCATCTGCTGCTCGTTCCCTGGTCTTTCCCCTTTCTCCCGGAGTTCCCGCTCTCCAGAGAGCCTCCCACCTTTTGTAGGCATTTCTTCGCTGACACCTTCAGCCTCTGCTTGGATACCCTGGGTGACAGGGAGCTCACCACTCATCAATCGCTGGTGGAGAGCTCTGATTTTCAGAGTTGTTAAAAAACAGCCTTGGGCCTAGTTCTGCCCTCAGAGGCACAAAGAACACAAAGTCTCCCCGTTCTATAACGCGGCCTTTAAAATCTCTCCCGTGTCTAGCTGGTCTCCCCCTTAATAGGAAGCACTTAGGTATCACAGCAAGAATAAATCCTTTGAAGGTGGAGAACTTAGTCCGGGTGGTGGCTCTGGCACTTAAGCACCTATGTGACTATGGAATAATTGCATAGCTCTCTCACAGGGTATGTGACATTTAAATGCATTTAAATACATTTAAGCTCCCGGGATACAGGCGCTAACAGCATCGATGTGCATCATAAAGCCCACAGTTCCGGGAGGACCAGCCAGATCCCAAGCCCCCTGACCACGTTTTGCAGCCCCAAACCTGAGCCCAGGGTCGGGCTGCTGCCCAGCCCCACCCCCAGGCAAAGACACAACTGGTGATGACATTGCAGGCTAAAAATTTAGAAAACAGGAAGTCATGTGTTTTCAGGAAGGCAGAGTGGCAGCAGTCCTGGGGTGCCTGTGCGGGGTGTGATGCCCGGCTCGCGGACCCAGACCTCCCCTGCCAGGGGGTTTGCTCCCTTTCACCGAACAACTTTCACTGCCGCAGGAAAGATAGACACCTGGGTCATGACGATAAACATCAGGTGAAGCATATGTGGGTTTTCTCATTCGGTCCTTACAGTGACTGTGAGAGTACAGCTGGGGGAACTGAGGCTCAGAGAGGTTCATAATGTGCCAAAGGTCTAGATCCAGGGTTGAGCTCAGGCCCGTCTAGAGCTGCAGATACTATCTGGTCCAGAATCCTAACCACCCTTTGGCTCTAAGCTTGGACAACTCACTGGCCCTCGGGGCTGGGGAGAGGCGTTCCTCTCCAGGCTGAGAATGGACAGACTCCTCGGAGGATCACGCCACATTAGCAGATGTGTTTCTAAGTCTACCCTTGGCCTTCGTTTGAGGGGGCAGGAGGCTGGGAGGCCTAGAGGATTAACAGGGACGGAAGGCTTGCTACCAAAGTGAGGCTACTCTGGGCCTCTAGAGGCTGACGCACCTGGAGACAGCCGTGACCCAGAGAACGAGTCTACGAAACGTGGTACCGTATAATTTCTTGCTACTCTGACTTGCCACGGCCTCCTCGACCTCCCCTCCTCAAATGTTGGATTTCAAACGCTCGTGTTTCATTGTAAAGCTAAATGTCTGGTCATAGCTACGCACAAATCATATATTCCCTAGACACGGATTCCACAGCAAAGGGGAAGAAAGTTGTTGGGTTTCTTAAAGGTAACAGGATTATGGAAGAATACTTGCTTTCGCGTATCATTGTTTCCACGAAGTTTGTTCTGATTCTGTGCAATCATTTTTAAAAATTTTCCTGTGATCACTTTTCTTTTTATTTTCAAGTAAATCGACTCGTTATAAAAGTGCAGGAAAGTACAAAATAATCAAAATCACCCATAATACCACATTCAAACACAGCCACTATTAACGTGACAGCAGATTGCCTTCCAAAGTGTTTGTTATTTTTAAGTTATAATCATTCTATGTGAAATTTTTTTCCCTGAAAAAAAAAGTCTGTCGTTTCCTGTTAGCATTATAATTTAACATTATATTTTCATGTTATGTCAGTTATTTATATCCCATGTTTCATGTTATTTCATAGGCTTACTGGATATCCTTTCTAATGGTTGTGTAATAATTCTTCTGCTATTTATTTACCATTTCCCCATTGAAGGTGGTTTAGTTTCCAATTTTTCACCATTGTAAATAACTCTGTGATGAACAGCTTCATTCCTCAAGCTTTCCACAGGCTTAGAATTCAATCAATAATACTTTGAAAAATGAAAGCTAAGACAACTAGTCCGAAAGAAATATCAGCAACGGATATAAATAGGCGATTCTCAGAGGAGGAAAAACAAGTTGCTTATAAACATTATAAAGAGACTCTTAATCTCACTGCTGGTTAGTACTGAAAGTACAAAATGAGAGAGAGACACGGATCCTATTTTTCATGGATAGTCAGAAGGCCTCAGCTGTGAAGATATGTGAAGGAAGGGCACCCCTGACGAGGGAGAGCAGAAGCAAAGGTCCTGTGGTGGGTCCAGGCCTGGTGTATCTGAACAGCAAGGAGGTAGATGTGGCCAGGGTGGCATGAGAGAGGGAGAGTGCTAGAAGATGAAGGTTAGAGGGTAAGAGGGTGGGGCGGGGGTGGGGGGTGGGGGTGGGGATTAGTTAGAAACTTCTCAGCCAGTAGATTTTTCTCTGAACGAGAGTGGGAGCAATTGTAGGACTTTCTCTCTTTTTATAACAAATACACATTATTTTTGGAATTTCAAGAATGTGAATACAATTTAACAGACAAAAGCAGTCAATTGGAATAAACTTTGTTCATGGTTGCCTGGCGGTGGGGGGGGGGGGGGGGGGGGAGGTTGCCTGGAGATGCCCAGGCAAGCTGCAGGCCAGGCCTAAAATCCAGGCTAGGCCGCCAGGATGCCGACTGCCCTGTAAAGATCATCCACAAGTTGTGCAAGTTCATCTGAATGTAGTAATCTTTATCTCTCCCTGCCCTTGCCCCATAAACCAAGCTATGGTTTCCACACAGAAAGGGGTGTCTTTCTACCGAGAGGATGCAAATCCCTTCATTCTTGTGCTTTTTCATCATTCGGTAACATGCCTTCAGCACCCAGCTCTTTGTTATGGGCTGAATTGTGTCCCCGCCAAAATTCCTGTGTTGAAGGCCTTGGGACCTCAGGATGTGACTGTGTTTGGAGAAAGGCCTTAACAGAGGTGATTCGGCTAAAATGATGACCTCGGGTGGACCCTAAGCCCACGTGACTGGTTGATCTGGGCACGTCTTATTTGCTCCACTTTGCAGATGAAGCCACTGAAGGTCAGGGAGGTGAAGGGACTCTCCCGAGGTCCCGAGGCGCATATCAGCAGAGCCTGGATGAGAGGCCAGGCCTTTGTTCGTCCGCCCGCGGCACACAGCCCTCACATTATGCTCTCGAACATTAACACGATTTAAAAGAAATCCACTCTATCAAATCCCCTCATGTCAAAATTCCAAGGCATGATTTTGCCATTTCTCCGAGACTTGAATTTATTCTGCAGATCAGCCCTCATAGTATGCGCGCACACGTAGACACACACGGATGTTTGTTACATAGTTATTTGCAGGAGCAAAACCAGAAAAACAGAAACAACGGAAACATCCACCAGCTAGGAACCTAATTAGCAAATTTTGGTATATTCCTATGTAGCAGTTTAAGAAACCCGAAACACAACAGATAGCTCTGTATGTGCTGCTGTGGAAAGAGCTCCAAGATAATTAGGCGAAAAAAGCAAGCTCTGGAATGCATTTGTGTATGAAAAAAAGAAAGACATATTATGTAGGCTGCGTATGTATAATTATACATAAAGAAAGACATATTATGTAGGCTGCGTATGTATAATTATACATACAGAAATCTATACCTGCTTAGAGTTTTTGTTTGGGATGATGAGAAAGTTCTGGAAACAGTCGGTAGTGATTGCAAACAACTTTATCCACTGAATTGTACACTTAAAAATGGCTAAAACGGTAAAATTCTGTTTTGTACACTTCACCACCATAAAAATGCTTCTACATCTATGCCTATATCGACATTGATATTGATAACATCTTTATACACAAAAAATGTTCTCCACACCTTAATTCAGGAGGAGCCAGGAAAGGAGGAGGGGAGGAGTTTACTTATTTCCCATGAATGTCGTGAGCCCTTAAATCACACGAAATGTGGGCGGCACAGTGCTAGGCTGGGCAAGAGTGGACGCACAGGGACTCATCCTCGAACTAGGTTGCGGCTCGGTGCCTTTCTAGTGATCACTCACTGGGGTCTGGAAGAATCTCCAATATACAGACATTTTCGCTATAACGCCGTTTTGGGAATACGGTTACATTCACGTAGGAACAGGACAACCCTAATGCCGGCAACCGGCAGGCATGATTAGTATCGATGCTATTATTATCCAGTGCTGCCAGAATGAGAGGCAAGGTCTGTCCCTTCCCCAAGGCCGACAGGAGCACCAGCCCGTCTGCCAGGAAGCGGGAGATGAGAGGAGCTCTGGCCACAGCCTGGGCCACCAGAGCCGCAGCCCTCAGCGAGGCGGGCACCCAAGAGGCCGATCAGGCTTCTGGGCATCTGCAGCTGAGCAGCCTGGGCAGCTGAAGGCAGACCCGGGCGGGGGGGCTGGGACTGCAGCCCGTTCCGCGTGCTCTCGGAGCTGCCCTGCAGGCCCCAGGCCATTGAAGTCACCCACCTCCTCAGGGCTCCCCTGGCACCCATAGCAGACACCTGCTGACCCCACGCCCCCTCCAGCCTGGGGCTTCCTTGTCCACCTCTGTAGGCCCTCGCACTGTGCAGGACATGGTGGCAGGCTTGGGGCAAGGCACAGGCACAGGATGAGGCCTCGAGGAGCACTTCCCACTGCACCAAGTTTCTCAGAGGTTGGGGAGGAAACACTGTTTTGGTTCTAAATCAGACCTGGGCCTGAGTTTACTCCTGGGCCAGAGTAAACTGCTACTATGCGCCCCAGGATTTGAAGAGGCCACGCGCTCCGGGCCTGTGGGGTTGGGCCGCCTCCTGGAAAGGGGAAGGAGAAGAACGACTGGCTCCAGAGGCTTCTCCAGAGATGGCCATCCCCACACTCACTCCTCGGGCCCCCCCACCCGCGGCCTGACCCGGGGGCGCCCCCCGCCCGGGCTGTCAGAGCCCACCCAGGCGCTCTCGGGCGCGGGGCTCCTCACTCCGACGACGCCTAAAGCCCGGCCCTGCCCGACCCCAGCCCCGGAGTCACCGGCCGAATCCATAAAGGGCAACCTTGGCCAAGAGGGAGAGGAAACCCGGGCCCAGGGAAGGGGGCCGAGGCCCCGCCCGCGCGGGCGGCCTGGGCGGGCTCCCGGCCGCGCCCCCCAACCCCCCCCAGGGCGGTCGCCGGCGGTGCGGTTACGGGAGCAGCGGCCCCGCCCCCCCTGCCCGCAGCCGTCTCCTCCTCGAGGTTTCCTGTTGAGCTGCCATCCAGGGCCCGGGTTATCGCCCGTGATCTCCCATCTAAACTGCTCACACACTCAGGCGCCCGCCCCCACTTGCGGTCCCTTTCCCCCGAACCGCACCGCCCCAGCCCTCTCGGCGCTCACAGGTCGCCCGGCCCCCGAGCCGTCGGGGGCGGCGGGACGCCGGGGTGGGCGGGGCTGTTTCCCAGGCGTCGGGCGGGGGCGGGGGCGGGGGGGGGGGCATCCGAGGGTCCCTCCTGAGAGCCAGGGGTCCGCCTGGGGTGGGGACGGCGACCGGGCGAGGGCTCGCCCAGGGAATGCCCACCCGTGTCCACCGGCGCGCGGGGTCTGGAGGAGCGAGACGCAGAACCCCGCCGGCTGGGCCTCCGCCCCCAGCGCGCTTCCCGCGGGAGCAAGCACAGGGGTCTCTCTGTTCTCACACAGGGGGACTCCACATGTCGTCAAAGCTGCCGCTCTCACAATCGGCAGCTGCTTTCATTTTGGAGCCCCGCTTGAGCGCTGTTTCCGGGCTTTCCTGGGGCACACGCCCCGCCAGGGCAGAGCCCTGGATCTGAGCTCGCCCTCTGATGGGGCACTGCTCTGGGGACTCCAACAGCAGGCGCCGGGACCGCCGCTGTGCGGTGGGGGGAGGGGGTGCTCCCCCACCCCGGGACAGCAGTGAGGAGCCATTGCTGGGGAGGCCAGTGGCCCAGGAGGTGGCGACTTTCTGGTTTTCTCTGACTTGAGCTGACCAGGTCCCGTTGAGAAGGTATTTACGAAAAATACAGATGCAGAGAATTTTGACTTGGCAAGACAGCAAAAAGTCAGTTGAGCTCGTTCCTGGGCACAGAAGGGTTTCTTTGCTCCTCTTGGCCTGGAGCCCCCGGTTTGGTGTGGGGCTTTGTGTCAGAATCGCCCCCAAGCTGCTGAATTAGAGTCTCTGGAGCTGGGTCCAGGGATCTGTGATTTAACATGCGCCCCCATAGTCTCATGTACACCCTGCTTCCGGGACCAGTGCCTTCTGGGTTGGTTGGCTCTGGAAGATTCTCTGAGTGCCTCCGCCCCACCTGAGCATTTGTGGACAGGCCGCTCCCTGAGGGAGGACAGCCCCGAGGCTCTCCGTCATAGACACAGAGCACCCTGATGGGGACTAATACACACTCCATCTCCTTTGTCAGAGAGACCCCCGGGGGAGCCACGACTGTGACGTTGCAGATCCGTCTCGTGTCCATTCCCCACGTTTATTCGTGCCGATGTGTGATCGCAGGTGGACATCATGTCGTACCTAGCAGGGCTGACTTTGCTGGAAATATCCTGACAGGGATGGTCCTGCCCTGCCTTCTTCACATCCAGTCACATGCTAAGGACCGGCTTCCGGGGGGCCCTGCCCAGGAAGACCTCACAGCCACCTGGGTCTTGGGAGATTCTGAGCAGCTGGTGTGAGATGCCAGCCCGGGGAGGGCCGGGAGCCGGGGTGGGCGTCTCACGCTGCATCAGCACTGTCTCGGAGGCGTCCTTTGCTCCTGGTAGGGGAGCCACAGCTGCTCTGGGCAATTCGGGGACTCGGAGTGTCTTCCTCAGGGCTGTGTGGAAATGGGATGGGGGTGACCGGGTGGTCCACTGCACGCTTTAGTCCCCCTTGCAGGGTTAGCTGGTCACAGACAACAAGCCCGGTTTCCAAACAGAGCAGAATGACCACCAAAGGAGGGAAAAAACAAAGAAATGTCGCAGCCAAATCCGAGCTGGCATCCTGCCCCCATATCCCCTTCCCTGATGTATCCTGGGTGGAGAAGGAACCAAATCACCCGCCCACCCTGTTAGAAGAGAACAGCTGAAGTGAAGCCAGCCAGCGGGGAGCACAGGCCAGCGCAGCCGTGGCCAGAAACGAGCGCACTTCGTTTTCCCAGGTGCTGCCTATGGCCCTCCGTCCAGTTCTGGCTCCCCCTGCCCCTCCAGGGATCTGCTGCACGCCTTTCTCCGCCCTAGTCTTGCCCCAGCGGCTTCCAGAGCCCCCTCCCACCGCACCTGCCAAGCATCAGTTATTTTTAGTGCAAAGAGCACTTTATTTGTTGCTCTCATTGTGTGGAAGGGGCTCCTTCCTACTCAAGTAGATTGCAGGTTGCTAAAGGGCGAAGACCACGGCTCCTCGCTCTTCTGTTCCTACTGCTGTCGGTAGGAAGCCCAGTGGTAGGAATTTCGGGACTCAGTAATTCCATAATTGCTTGGATAACGGAGGCACGGATTCGTTGACTGGCTGCGTAGTGGTCATCAATGCCATAAGATGAATTTTGCCCCGGACCCATCGAAGAACCTCCGAGTTGGAAGAGAGACCATTTGTATGGGAGCCTTGGCTAATGCTGTCATGCAATGTGTATGTCCTTGGGGAAGCTGCTTCCCTCCGGTTTCTTTGCCTCCACAACGAGGGCCTTCATATGACAGTCTCTATGGTTCCTTGCAGCTGTGATCAGTGTTCAAGCCGGCCATCAGAAAGAAAAATACTTAAGATCTCGTAATGAGGAGACATCACAAAGTGTCGGTTCCCAAGCGTGCGCTCCACCGTCCCCGCTGTCCCGGTGGACGCTGTCACTCACATGGGACGTGAGTGAGTGGGCGGGGGACGTGGCAGCTTCCGAGGCCTGGAGGGAGGAAGGTGGGCAGGGCCTTTGCTCATGGGTGGACCCCCGGGGTGAGCAGGCCCCTGGCCCCACCAGGATGACACCTGGACAGAGAACAGGCTGAGGGGCTGACCAGCCCACTGCTTCCAGTAGGCCTGCGCTTACCCCAACCTTCCGTTAGACTCTCCAGCTCGGCAAACTTTCACTCACCTCTCAAGGCTCTGCTCAAATGTTACCTCCTCTGGAAAACTGTTGTGCTTCCTTCAGGCAGAGCTAAGCTCCCTTCAGTGGGCACCTGTTTCTAGTCTATGAATCATGGGTTACATGTATTGGTTTTTTAAAAAAAGGTGTATTTATTTATTTTGAGAGAAACAGAGGGCCTGCGAGTGCATGAGCCTGTGGGGGAGGGGCGGAAAGAGAGGGAGAGAGAGAATCCCAAGCAGGCTCCACGCCGTCAGCACAGAGCCCAGTGCGGGCTCCCACGAACTGCGAGATCGTGACCTGAGCCGAAATCAAGAGTCAGACGCTTAACCAACTGAGCCACTCAGGCGCCCCTAAATCTATGGGTACACAGAATATTAGTGACATGTTCAAATAACACATTCAATATATTTTCCTTCAACCTTCAGATACCTGTTCAGATGAAGTACCTCTAAATTACAGGGATCCAAATGTGAACCTTGTAAAAAAGGAAAGAAAAGAAAAGAAAAAAGGGTACAAGAAGTCCAGTACTTTCTTTGTATTTCCAGGCTGTAGCGTGTGGCTTGTATTTTTTTCACATCAACAATTGGACACATCGCTTTAAATTTAGAAAAACTTCCTGATAATGAATCTGGGGGTAGAAGAAAACCATACTGAGCATATCGCTTGAGAATGTAGTTCACATTCCGTTTAAAGATAAGCAGTATTTAACATGATAATATTTCTGACCTTTCAGACACAGCAGTTCTTGACACATTTTTGCTAATTATTCGATGATGGGTCTGTTCCCATTAAAAATTAAACTCCACTAGGGGTGCCCGGGTGGCTCAGTCGGTTGAGCATTCGACTTCGGCTCAGGTCACGATCTCGCGGTCCATGAGTTGGAGCCCCGCGTCCGGCTCTGGGCTGACCGCTCGGAGCCTGGAGCCTGTCTCGGATTCTGTGTCTCCCTCTCTCTCTGCCCCTCCCCCGTTCATGCTGTGTCTCTCTCTGTCTCAAAAATAAATAAACGTTAAAAGAATTTAAAAATAATTAAACGCCACGACATCTGGAATATATTTTATTCTTCTTTGACTCTCCAGTCCCTAGCTAGCTCCAGCATGAAGCAGGTAGTCATCAGGGTTTGATGAGTGAATAGCTGATCAAGTCTGGTAGGTTTTGCTTGAACCCTTACTCTGAGGCTGAGCCCGGAGAGGGCTGCCTCCCTCATTTCTGTGTTTCCAGCTCTCTCCCCCTAATCCCTTCAAAAGTTTGACAAGAAGAAATAAGATTAAGACTAAGAGCTTTACGTCTTCGACGTTGAGGCACAGAAGTAAGCGTCAGAGAAATCTGCCCCCTGTGTGCAGGAAGATGCCAGAGACAGACCCCGTTTCCCACCCTCCCACCCGGCCAGGCAAGGCTGTTTCTGAGCTCCTCTGAGTCTGAGCAGGGGGGAGAGGGGGAGGGCCGGCGGGGGCGGAGGATGCCAGGAGGGAGGAGGGCCTTGCGCGTTTCCAAGTCTCCCGTGCAGGTCGGTTGTGAGGTCGTGGGGCTGCTGGTGGGCCTGAAGCCCAGCTAGAGGGGGAAGGCTTTCCTGGAGTGTGTTTGTCAGTTTGGCAACCCTCGGCGTGCCCAGCAGCCCACGCCCGGCCAGCGCTCGCCTGTGACGTACTTCGTTTGCATGGATCAAAGGCCCCACAAAGCCTGCGTGCGCCCCTGCAGCTGGGGACGTGCTGGGGGACGTGGGCGGTGGTGGGCTGAGGGCTTGTTGGGCTATCACCTGTCTCCCAGGGACGTGGTTCACCCTGTGGCCTCGGGCCCCAGCATGGGGCCTCCCCCTTCTGGCGAGCCTTGGGCCCGTCACCTCCCCTCTCGCCGGCCCCAGTTATCTCAGTTTGGTCAGCAGGGCGCCTCCCCAGGACCACCAGGATCAGTGAGGTCCGCTCCCAGAGCCGAAGGTGGCAGGTGCAGCACCCTCCCGCCATTCTCGTTTCCCTGTGTGATTCCACCTCTAGATTTGTAAGTAGAGACAGATTCCGGTATCCCTGTAGAAAAGCAACTAGAAGACCATACAGCAAAGCATTCCATCTCGGTTTCTGAAATGGTGGGTGCTTTACATCTTTCTTATGCCTTTCCCTGTTCTCATATAAGAATATGACGCTTTGAATTAAGAGAGAGTGGTAACGGTACATTTTTGATGCCTTGTATTAACCACCCCTGTCCTCATCCTGAGCCCACTGTAGGTCACTGAGCATCTAACTCACTCTGCATTCTTCAGGCATACACCAGCAGGATGTGGGTAGCTGATGGCACGCTGGCGTTAAAGACTGGTGCAACCGACTCACGGCACAGCAGAAGCTGCAGGGGGCCAGCGGGACACTCAGCGCGGTACAAGTCGCAGAGGCCTCGGCCTCCGTCACCGGCCAAGCAGCGCGGAGCCCGTGTGGAGCCCAGGAAGCTGATGGGAGCACACCTACCTCCTCATCCCACTCGGGGCCCCACCTCCCCGCTCACATCCCAGGGCCAGGACCACGCTGGACCACTGGCCAGGTCACAGGCCAGTGTTTCCGGAAGCGGTCCCAAAACGCAGCTTGGTCTCCGGGCTGGCAGAGGAGGCCTGTGCCTGCCGGGCACCAAGCGTGGCCCTGCAGCTAGACCCGCGTGGCGGAGGGAAGGGAGCCCATCCCTGTGACGGGCAGGGATGCTGGCAAAGTGGCTGTTCTGGGACCCGGGAATCTCTGCGTGTGTATATGAGCGGATCTGAATGCATGAATGCCCGGGGAAGATCGCCCAGGGGAGAGGTGCGCCTGGGGCCTGCAGAGGGCAGTCAGCTCCAGCCCCATTTACAGAGGAGAGGCACCTGGGCCACTTCCTGGCCTCCTTCTGTCTGTAATGTCAGAGAATGTGAGCGGTCGATCGGCAGAAGGGGCAGACTCCCAGCCTGGTAGATCTGCCCTCCGGCCTTTGCGGCTGCGCCCCGTCCAGTCCTCCTCCAGCTTGCCTCCCGCCCCGTCCTGTCTTGTTCCCTCTAGTTTTCTCTTGTTTGTCTCCTCCCCACATTTCCTCCGATTCTCCCCTCCCAGCCTTTTCTTCCTCTGTCATTCTCGCCTCCTCTACCTCTCCTCGTACACAAACGGTCCCTTCTGGAGGCAGCATCACAGCCTGGCACCTCGGGTAGCCTGGGGTGACATGTTGCCCAGCAGCCCCGGCCCTAAGGGCTTGGGGACTGTTCCTTTGGCTAGACCCGGCGCTCCGAGGGCGGTCAGCAGGTCACCCTTCCCAGCATCTGCACAGCTTTTCTGTGTGTCCCCCGAGCAGGGCAGGAACTGCCCTGGACTACTTAGAATATAGGTCACCCTGTCCACTCTAGAATAGGAGTCCCCCAGGGAATTGCAGGCAGGTCTGCGACATGACCTATGACCTGGGCCAGCAAGCCTTTCTTACTCCCCAGACAGGCCAGGTACAGACAGCAAACTCACATTGCCATCGGCTGCCCTTTGCAGCAGCACCCAATTAGCGCTGCTCATTCCTGCCTCCCATCTGACTTCAAATACCCAAAGCCTCTGTAGCTGGAAGCAGAGACCTTTTCTTTCCTTTCTTTTTTAAAATTTTTAAATATTTGTTCATTTTTGAGAGAGAGTGCGGGTGGGAGTGGGGGAGAGGCAAAGAGGAGACACAGAATCCGAAGCAGGCTCCAGGCTCCGAGCCGTCAGCACAGAGCCCGACGCGGGGCCCGAACCCACAAACTCTGAGATCATGACCTGAGCTGAAGTCAGACGCCCAAACCAACAGAGCCACCCAGGCGCCCCAATCATTTCTTGGTTTCTAAAGGAGAAGTGGGGGGAAGGGGTGGGTAACACACACACACACACACACACACACGCACTAATTCACACAAAAAAATGAAAGTCGTCTTCACGGAGGCAGCCTGCTGGGATATTCAGAACCTGGGTTTGTAATTTGCGTCTCTCTTCTCTTGATCCTGCACATTGGCCTCCAATTTAGTGCAAACTTGAACTAAACCTGGGCTAACTTATTAGCTGAACCCCAAATTCAAAGAGTCATTAGGTTTTCAAACAAAATCTAACTTTTAAGCTTAACAAGAGTAGACCTCCTTGAAATGAATGGTTGGAATTTGATCTGAGTCTACATAAATTTATATCCTAAGGTTATTAAACTAAGGAGAATGCCAACCTACTGCCTGAATTAAAACTAGTGATTCATTTCAGCTAAATACATTTTCTTTTTCTGTGAAGACCACGCCCAATTTAAAGGGGCGTGGTCGGGGGAAACAGGACAGAAAAGGTTTGTTTGTTTGTAATGTTTTGTTTGCTGGCTTAGTAGCACACAGCCCTGGAGGGGCGTCAGGGTGGCTCGGTCGGTTCAGCATCCGACTTCGGCTCAGGTCAGGATCTCACAGTTCGGGTTCGGTACTGACAGCTCAGAACCTGGAGCCTTCTCGGATTCTGTGTCTCCCTCTCTCTCTGCCCTGCCCCGCTCGTGCTCTGTCTCTCTCTTAAAATTAAATAGACATAAAAATATAAAAGAAGCACACAGCCCTGGAGATGCCCTTCTCATTCCACAAGACCACAGAACACCCCAGGAATTCTGACTCTGGCTAAGAAGACACACGTCTTTAATAACTGCCCCCCAAAATAGAAACCCCTGCAGTTGAATGTTTGGCTGTACATTGTTTTTCTCCAGAACGTGCCAATTGTGGCACGTAGCAATTGCCTTTTTATTGGGCATTAATAAAGCTGTTGTTAAGTGCCCTTCCTTTGATAAGCTTAAATTACAACCGGAAATAATAAGCTTACAATCTCCCCCCCCAGCCAGATGCCACTCTTCTGAAACAAAATCACCCCGGGATTGCAACCGAGCTCAGCATGAAGCCACAGTGTTCTGCATCCCAATTTGTGATGTATTGAAGGCAGCTTATTTATTTGCCTAGCCTGCATTTCTTCCTGGGTTTTTACAAACACTTAGCTCCAAATACAGAGGCTGCCTGCCTGCTGTGAGTTGTGTGTTGGGTTCCTAAACAACCCCTGTTTTTCTTCTGGGGAGGAGGAATTTAGTTTCAGCACCGGACATCTCTAGGGGTTGCATGAGCCAGTAGTGGCTCTGAAATAGTCTCCTTTAGCAAACTCCCGGAGTGAAGCTGCCTCGGGCTCAGGACTGGCTGCCTCCTGGGTGCTTTGGGCACCGGCGCTGATCCCAAAAGCAGTTAGGGGCCCCAATACCTTGAACTCCCCAAAACTGTTTTTCTCAGTACCCCACTCCATCCCCCCTTCTGAAAGCAGAAGGCCACTGCAAGCAGGGTGAGTGAAGATGGGGAAAAGGGAAGAATTCTGCCTGTAGTTTTTCTGGCTCCAAAACACCTGACAACCCGTGACAGCACTAACCTGAAACTTCACTCATCTCTGTTTTAAAGGCAAAAATTGTCAAGTTGATGTAAAAAAAAAAAAAGCAAGGACAAAGAACAAGGGAAGCACGATTACTGACTGCAATATTCACCTGCCATGAACCTCTGTCCTCTTTCCTTCTCTCCCCCTTTCCCTCCTTCTTTTCCTGTCTCCTTCCTTCCCTTCCAAAGACCTGTCCAGACATGGAAAAGGTTTACAAGCCTCGTGTTCAGAGTTCTGGAAGCACTCCCACTGCCCCACCCCGACCTCGTCAGCCTCCCCGGGGCCACCAACTTCTCCCCAGCCAGAGGGCAGCGAGACAGAACGCAGAAAGCCGCAGATAGGCTCCCCACCTTCCTTGGCTCTGCACCTGTAGTGTTTCCTCAGCTCCTTGTAGCCGAGGGAACAAGAAGTAAAAGTGTTGGTTTCCCTGAAATATTGCGGCGAGTTTATTTATTTCACAGCAGGAATTATTTATCTAGCCCGGGCTGCCAGAAAATTCTGAGCATCTAGTCATTTGGAGGTCATCGATGACTGGCCATGCCCTCTCCATATTTCTCTGGCTACAGTTAAAGCAGTTCTTGGAGTAGTCAGCTGGGTGATATTAACTCCCTATCTTTCTTCTTTGCTAATTTGAGTGCTCAGATGATACATGGCCAGGCACAAACACACTCCTGACAGCAGTTGCCAAGGAATATTGCTTTTTTGGACTTTGACACCCGCTCCAACTTTGAGAGGAATTTAAGTGATATTTACTGCACAGAAATTCCTCACTGGAGCTCTGCTCTTCTGGCTGAGCCCGCTGACAACACATTAGATTTATTCTGGCATCTACTAGCCCGAGACTCAAACTTAATTAACTTCACTGGGGGTCTTGGTTGATGCTTTGAGCTGCGGGCGCAGTTCGGTGCAGACCTCATGATTGGGACCAATCACCATGTTTAGGAGTACCTCAAATGAGACAAACGAACAAAGAAAAGAACCCTCTCCCTCGCACACTTGTCTGACCATTTGCCGGGGTACCTCGGACCTCCTTCAGGGAAAAAAAGAAATCAGTTCGTCTTTGGACTGACAGAGCCGGACGGTTCTGTGTTTGACATTTGAGTCCATCTTGACATTGTATCACTTTGGATTTTTTTTTTTTTTTAACGTTAGGCCTGGGGACTAATGATGTTGGGGAAATTGACACTTCGCGATAATCCGAAGCCTAATGATTTCCCTGCCCTGCCTTTTTAACCCCAACTTTTTAAAAGTCACTCAAATGCTGAAAATAAACGTGAACTCAATTTCATTCATGAGGGAAAACGTGTGTTTATATGTGTATATATAAGCATGTGTATACACATGCATGTACTCATATCTATGTGTATGTGAGTACGTGTGTAATGTACATGGGGGTGCTCAGGGGTGGGGACTGTTGAGAAGTCCGGGGAGTGATAACCCGGTAGCACAGCCCCACTGGCCGGAGCACCTTGGTTAGTTAGTAAGTGTGAAAAGGCATCAGAAGGCCTGGCTCTTGTTCCAAAAGTACTTCATCCTTTTTAACCACCTGAAAACTCTCATCTCCCATTTGGGATGTTCAAAGACACGAATTCTAGGGGGGGATGTTTTCCGTTCGACAAATAATTCTTCCGTGTTGGGTCATTACCAGTCTCCCGCCTGCTTCTCTCCCTTGGCGACTCAGAACACGGCACTTTGCAGATAAACGGGAAACGCAGTAAAGGTTTATGTCCCTCGCCACCCCCCCCCCAACCCCACTGGGGGACCCTGGCGGAGGTTGGCCCTGGCTCTAATTGTTGCTAGGGTTGTGCAGCGCAGACCAGAGTGCTGGGGGCTGTTCTTCTCGGGCTTGCCTGGTTTTCGATCACTGTTTTGGCCAGTCCTGGGGTTCTGCTTTATTCTCAGATTGATGTGTCTGCTTATACCTCCAGCGGCACCGTGTGCCCCCACCCCTAACCCACTCAGATGAAACGCGGCAGACTTGCTCACATCCCAGTGACCTAGGGCCTCTGTCTGGTTGCTTTAATATCCATATGGTACGTCTGTGGGCTATTTCCCACCCTGGACACTTTCTCATTCCAGACATGTGGTAACAAATCGAAATCGCAGAGCCATATTACGTGCAGAGTTCTCCAATCCCCTCAGCCAATTCATAATTGACTTTTAAATCATTTAGGTGCGAAAGCAAATAATAATAGCCCTACTGTTCAGCAGCTAATAAATTCTAGCTCATGAAAACTGAGGGAGAAGGTTTAGACCATAAAAATTAAATATTTATATAGATACTATATCCGCATAGACATATAAATGCACATACACACGCATTTTAGGCATCACTATTCATTTTTAATTTCTGACGTGGTGTTCAGTAAAAAGAGATTTCCAGCGGAAAAAAAAAAAAAGAAAGGAAGACTTATTGCTTCCAAATTAACGTAAGAAAACACCCCTGTGATAGCATCCTCCTCCCTCGATAAAAGAAAAAAAAAAAGGGACACAAAAATATTGAATTGACAAAATTATTATCTTTTCTCTGTGGTGAGAAAGGTGACTTAATATCCATAAAGAACTTAGAGCTCCCTCAGTTGAAGGATGCTCTATAAATACCAATCATCATTATAATTTATTATTGAACAGACTCAATTTTTTCATCCAAGCCATTTTTCAAACCTCTCATAGCACAGGCCTGTCTGATGGGGGCTCCGACACAGAGCCAAAACACCTCTCCCAGACACGGAGAAGCCATCAATCAGTTTAATGTGAAGGTTCCTCCAAGTCAGCCTCTGCTAGACCGACGGGACCACTTGAGCCACCTGCCTTCGCTTCAGCCCGGCGACTTACACTGGGCCCACATCACAGGGCTCAGTCCTGGGGAAGGGCCGGTCTTTCCACCCCGGCCACCTTGCTCCCAAGAAGGGGACACCGAGGCTAGGGAACCCTCATTTTTCTCTGCCCACCACCACTGCCAGCCCTGCCTTCTGCTAACTTGTAACCCACAAATCTACAGGGGTTAACACTTCTGCTCCCCACGAACTGGTCACTCTTAGAAGTCCTGCACCTACTGGTCGGTTGTGAACCGAGGGGATGAGAAAAAAACAACGCGCTCTTTCCTTCCAGGCAGTGGAAGGAAGCTAGGCTCCCAAGCATAGAAAAGACGCAAACTGCCCGCAAAAACAGAAGTTGCTGAAACTGAAAAAGAAAAAAAAAAGTGATCAGGTTTCAAAATAAATCTTTCAAAAACTTTGGCAAGCGAGAATGACACATTTGTGGCACTGAGTTCACTGAACGTGCTGGACCCAAACCTGAGGCCCGTAGGACTGATCCGTCGAATTGGAAGACGGAGACCCATTTGATTTTCAGGAAGGCCCAGCCACACAATCAAGGGATTCACTGGAGAAGGGAGTCAAGTCTCTGCCCGTCCTTCAGGACTGGATCGCTTCCCAGTCCACTTAAGAGCTTATTGTTGATGTGGATACCCTGACACGCTAAGATGGTCACATGCACTGAGTCAGCACTTTTAAAAGATTTAATTAAAATTTTTAAGTAGACTCTACACCCAATGTCAAACTCAAACTTACGACCCGGAGATCCAGAGTCGCGCGCTCCAGGGACTGAGCCCGCCAGGCGCCCCAGAATCAGCACTTTTTTCATCTGATGGTTTTGTTATCCAGACATGATTTTTTTCTCAAGAACAATATTGTTAAAAATTAAAAAAAAAAAAAGAACAATGCATGATTCCTCCCCCCCCCCCTTTTTTTTAAGAACTGGGTCTGAAAGGAGAAAGAGAGATAAAGGAAAATGTGCAGGCGAACGACATCAAGTTTGAGAATAAATCAATGCCAAGTGTTCCTTCAGTCACTGAAGACCTGTAACAAAGGGCCAGAGTGGGTCCCTGGGCCCCTGCCAATGCCCCTGCCTCCCCCGGTGTCTCGAAGGGACTCGAGAGTCAGGCTTTGGATCTCTTTTCTCATCTTGAACTCGCTGCCTTTGTGACCTCATCCCTTCCTTCTTGGGGCTTCGAAATACCTGCATATGCTGTTGACCCCAACAGTCAGACCTGCAGCTCCAGCCACCCCCCCCTGAAATCCACACTCGGACCTCCACTCCGTGTCTGATGGGCCATGGGGCTTGCTTCTGCTCCTCCCACATTTCTGGAGACCTGCATTTCCGGAGACCACGGGGTAATGTTAGGATGAATTTGATTTCTCAATTCAAAAGTGAGGGGAGGATAATTTTATATTCTATATAGCCTTTCTGATTATAGAGGTAAAAATGTTAATTATAGAAATGTTGGAAACTATAGAAGAGCGTGAACGAGAAAATAAAAATTTCCCACAACGCCCCCACCCAAACATAATCACTACTAACATTTTGCTGTATTGTCTTCCAATGTTTATTCTAATGCTTTTTTTTTTTTTTTCCAAAACTGGGGTCATAGCCCCGTTTTTGTTACTTTTTACTTAGGAATGCCTATTCTTGACTGTCCTTAAGTATTGTTATGTATAGTTATTTGGCAACCCCCCATATTGCCAGAAGTATAGGTTTTTGTAGATTTTTGAGTATTCTAGGGTTGCAATAGGTATCTTTGAACACAGATATTTTTATTCCTATGATTATTTCTCAAGAAATAAATTAAGACACATGGAAATACATAACTGAAGGGAATAAATATTTTTGAGACTCTTTAAGCTTAGGGCTGATTACTTTCCAGAAAGACGGTGCCAATTTACACAGGGCAAATGTTTTTTGTTTTGTTTTTAAGTTATTTATTTATTTATTTAATTATTATTTTTAGTAAACTGTAAACCCCCTATGATGCTTGAACTCACGACCCCAAGATCAAGAGTCACATGCTCAGGGCACGTGGGTGGCTCAGCAGGTTGAGTGTCCAACTTTGGCTCGGGTCGTGATCTCGTGGTTTGTGGGTTCAAGCCCCGCATCGGGTTCCACAACTGATGGTGTGGAGCCTACTTGAGATTCTCTCTCTCTTGCCCTCACTTTGCTCCTTTCTCTCTCTCTCAAAATAAATACATAAACTTAAAAAAAAAAAAGAGAGAGAGAGTCACATGATCTTCCCACTGAGCCAGCCAGATTCCTCTACATTAGCCATTTTTTGAGAGACTCTAATTCATTGTATTCTTGGCAATGCTATGTATTTTCATTAAACAAACAAGCCCCCAAATGACCTACCCAATAGACATAAAACAGAATCTAATTTTAAAATTTGCATTTCTTTGATTATTAGTGATGCTGGACATTTTGCGTGTGCATTTTCTTCATCGTGTGTGTTCCTTGTCATATGAATTGTGCACCAATGACTTTTGCTTATTACTATTTTTTTGGATGTGTCTTAAGAACTGATTTCTAGGGGCGCCTGGGTGGCTCAGTCAGTTAAGCGTCTGACTCTTGATTTTGGCTCAGGTCATGATCTCACGGTTCATGAGTTTGAGCCCCGCGTCGGGCTCTGTGCTGACAGCTCCCCGTCTCTCTGCCCCTCTCCCACACATGTGCTGGTGTGCGTGCTCTCTCTCTCTCTCTCTCTCTCTCTCTTAAAATAAATAAATAAACTTAAAAAAAAAGAAGTGATTTCTAAGAGCATATTACTGGAGATATTCAGCCTTTCACGTCGCATATATTGTGAATATTTTCCCACTTTGTCATCTACCTCTCACCTGGTGTTTTTGACATCTAGAAATGGAAATTTAAGTAGTCAAATACTTTGCTTTTACTTATATGCTTAGAAAGTATTTCCTCATTTTGAGATCAAATATACATTCACTTATATTTTCTGGAAGGCACTATTTTCAATGATGTTCTGGAAAACAATCACAATGAAAAATTAAGAGACGGACGGCAGTAACCCAGGTTGGTGAATTTTATCTATTGCTAAATGTGTTTGTATACTCACACGTAGTATGTGTGCATCGGGAAAGCGAGTCTAGCAAAATTGACTTTTTCTATCTAAACGTGGCAAAATTAAGAAGGCACAGGTGTGGATTGTTTTCAAGGGGACAAATACACACAGCCACGATCACTTTTTGGTGTCATGACACTTCTGTTAGGATTTGCCAACACTACATTGGGTCCCTCTGCAGCTTATTTAACTTATCATGGTTTCTTTAAAGAAATAAAAATCAGGGGCGCCTGGGTGGCTCAGCCGGTTGAGCGTCCGACTTCGGCTCAGGTCATGGTCTCGCGGTTTGTGAGTTCGAGCCCCGTGTCAGGTTCTGTGCTGACAGCTTAGAGCCTGGAGCCTGCTTCGGATTCTGTGTCTGCCTCTCTCTCCGCCCCTCCCCTGCTCACGCTCTGTCTCTCTCTGTCTTTCGATAATAAATAAACGTTAAAAAAACTTTTTTTAAATAAAAATTTTAAAAAAATCAAAAGGACAGAAGCATCCGTAGGAAATGCTGTCAATGTGTGTATATGGTGTGGCTGCCTATCTCGTGTCTGATCAAGCCTCAGCTCCTGTCGGGCGTGGTGGTCCCACAGCCCAGTGACTTCACGTCCTGGAGAAGCTAGCTTCCTTTTGGCCTGGGCAATGCCCTGTGCAGCCTGCGTCTGTGAGTTCCTGTGCTTTTGCTCAATTTATCCCGTGCACCCATTAGCAGGCTGTGCCCTCAGGTATGAGAAAGGCCAAAGAGAGGTTATTTTTTGAGCTTGGGAACGCTAAAAAATGTTTCCACGTACGCTACTGGTAATTGCATTTTTTTTTTTGCTTTATGCCACTTTGACTTACGAAAGTTTTCGTGGGACCCTTCTTTCAGATGGCGGGGAAGCCTGTTTTCGAGTGCTCGGGCCTGGAAGGATGTCAGGTATTGACCCCTCAGGTGTCTGTCACCATTTGCTTCTTACACACACACACACACACACCCCTATGGTCTTAGGTCCTCTAAGGCCTCGCATTGAAAAGCGGTAGATCTATATTCAGCCTCCTTATCAGGGCCTCTGGGTGATTCTTTCCCCTGAAATGACCAGCTGTCCCCCAGAGTCTCCACCCGGTGCCCAGGGGCAAGCTTGGCTTCTCCCTCCCTCTGCTCACCACATCCTCCCTTCTGGGCCTTTCCGTCGCCCCACCTCCATCCGAGAGCAGCTTCCACCTGGACACTGTCGTGAAAACAGCTGTGGTTGTTTCTAACCCGCGTGCGGACCCTGTGCTCACAGGTCATAGCAGAGATGTGAGGCTCGCTTAGTCATACGCACATCTGGTGACTCACGGGCCTTCCCGGCTCACCTACTCCTTCACCCCCCTCAACAGCCTTGAGGACGAGGGGTCGTTATTATCCCCATTGTTAAAAAACAAACACGCAAAATGAAGGACCTGACCAGACCGAGCTCACACCGTTGGTATGTCCAGCTGGGAGCCCTGGGCCTCCTTTCCTCTGCCACGTGGAATTTGCGTGAGCGTGTGGCCCGCTGGCCACAGTGGAACACAGTGGAACGCCCGGCCCAGACATTCCTGACCAGAGATCTTCCAGGCTTGTGCAACTCTCCCTGGGAAGGGGGTCTCCCTGCTTCGTGCTGCAGCCCCTCACCCCATCACCGGGTGGTTTCACCTCTCACCGGCCTCCTGGTCACACGGACAGGTAGAGTCTAGCTGTGTGCTTGGCAGTTGACGAATTCGCTCCTTCCTCTACGCGGTGGTGCCTCACACAGCGGAAGGCTGTGCTTGGCCTGCACCCATTTGGTCCTTCTATGCCTTTTTTGTCTTACACTCGTCTCTGGGGGAGCTCTGCCTGCTCTGTAACCCCCCCAATCCCCAACCCCCCCACCCCCGGCAAATTAGATCAAGCTATGTGAACCCAACGTACCCCACTACCCCCTCCTTAAATGTTTCTCTCTGATTTCACTTGCGAGATAAATCTGCCTAAATATAGATAGATGGAGATACTGAATATTCTCACTGCCCTGCTTTCCTTCTACCTGGTTCTGAGTCTGGGGGGTGGGGCTGGCACTGGGGAGGGGGAGCCAACCTCAAGCAAGTTACTGCCTGAGCCTTTAAAGTCAGATTTTAATCTCCTTTCCCCTCCACCCACCCACCCACCAGCACAGTCAACGTCCTGAGACACCTGCTTGGCTGGGGGTGTGAGGGTAGCGGTAGTGGGGTGGGGGTTGGCTGGGGTACACTTGCTTGGTATGCGGGAAGGAAAATTCTGCCCCTGTCCGTAGAGTCTAAACCAGAGCCTCCAAGAGATCTTTTTAGGTAACAGCGGCCAGGCACAAAAGACCCTTAGCAAAAGACAGCAGCCCTACCCTGGAAAAGTGCCCCCGGTCTGGGTAGGAAATGTACAACACAAATGGGACTCTGGTCACACTGTAAGCAAGGATGCTGTCAAAGACCACTGGACTTATGTCAAAAGGAGCCAACTGGAAGAGGGTCCCACTGGCCAATGATAAAATCAGTTCGACATCAGTAAGAAAAACAAGTACAACGAATCAAAACACTTAAGTATGTTTCAAGCCAGGGCAGATATCATGACACTACAACCAACAAACAGGGGCGCCTGGGTGGCTCAGTCGGTTAAGTGTCCGACTTCGGCCCAGGTCACGATCTCACGGTCCATGGGTTCGAGCCCCACGTCAGGCTCTGCGCTAACGGCTCAGAGCCTGGAGCCTGCTTCGGATTCTGTGTCTCCCCTCTCTGCCCCTCCCCTGCTCACGCTCTGTCTCTCAAAAATAAATAAACATTAAAAAAAATGTTTTTTAAATAAAAAAAACCAACGAACACATTTATTGCTCATCTTTGGAGGATGCCAGGGAACTCAACCATTACTGAATTTTTTACTGAGAAAAAAAAAAAAAACCAACCCACACACTGCTTTTTGTAATAAAGTGTATCAAACATACGTACAAGTAGAGTAGTAGAAGGAACCTCTGTGCACCTGTTACAGCAGCCACAGATCTTCTGGACCCCTGCCCATGCCCCGCTCCCAGAATTATTTGGAACCAAAGCACACACATTGTCCCTGTCATTTCATCTAAAAATAACAAATTATTGTAACTAAGGGGAAGGAATCAAGCATTTATCCTGAGTATTTATCAGGATAACCAAATAGTTCATGAAGGGAAGCTTTTCTTTTTTCTTTTCTTTTTTTTTTTAATGTTTATTTATTTTGAGAGAGAGAGAGAGAGACAGAGTGCAAGTGGGGGAAAGGCAGAGAGAGAGGGAGACACAGAATCTGAAGCAGGCTCCAGGCTCCGAGCTGTCAGCACAGAGCTCGAACCCACGAACCGTGTGATCATGGCCTGAGCCAAAGTCAGATGTTCAACCAACTGAGCGACCCAGGTGCCCCCGGGAAGCTTTTCTTTATAGAAATATTCCACCAAATAAACAAAAGAAGAGCTAACCCCCAACAAAACAGCAGCTCGGGGCATGATCATCAGTGACATCTCACTACATTATCAGACTTGAATCTGATGAAGCCTCCAGATCCAACTTTCAGTTTAGAAACAGACGGCAGGCAGAGGAACAAGTCCCAAGACGCCACGGGGAAGCCATCAGTGAGATTCAGACCGTGGGAAATCCTATGGGACAAACACCCCGGCTTCCTCAGCAAACACAGTTCGAGGAAATAAAGGGGGTGGGGGTGGGGGGGTAGGAAGCTTTAAGTACAAAAGACACGAAATGACATAAGCCAGTTAGCTCCTAATGCAAACAAACGGAAAAGTGAAAAAAAAAACAGAAAAATGAGGAGAGGTTGAAATGCACAGTAGATATTTGATGATACTAAGGAATTATTGTAAATTGTCTAAGTAGGATACCGGAATTGTGGTTACGTTAAAAAAAAAAAAGGGGGGGGGCGCCTGGCTGGCTCAGTCGGTTAAGCAACTGACTTCGCCTCAGGCCACGATCTTGTGGTTTGTGGGTTCGAGCCCCGCGTCGGGCTCTGTGCTGACCGCTCGGAGCCTGGAAGCCTGCTTTGGATTCGGTGTCTCCCTCTTTTTCTGCCCCTCCCCCACTCGTGCGCGCTCTCTCTCTCTCAAAAATAAGTAAAATGTAAAAAAAAAGATTAAAAAAAAGGTCCCCATCGTTTAGAGATACTTACTGAAATGTGTACGTGAGGTTCCTCTTGTCATTTTCTCTGCTTTTATACGTGTTTGAAACTGAGACAGCCACCCCGCTCTCCCCTTCAGAAGTCAGAGCATTGGTTAGGGGTGACCCTACCCCTGTCACTACAACACCGTGTGTCGACATAGCAATTTCCCCAGGCTGCTGACACTTTCTCTGAGCTCTGGTGAGCTTGGGTTGCGAGTCCTCCGGGGCCCCAGGCCCAGGGCCAAGCCCTGCCCCAGCGGAGGGAACGCCCCTTTCAGGCAGCTGGCTCTTTATCTATAAAGTGGGAGCAAATAAAACTCTGAATTCCCAGGGTTGTCACGAGGATAAAGTGGCATAATGTATGTGAATCGGCTTTCCAACCCAAAGTAGCAACCCGCAGAGCGACAGTAATAGCTCACACGTATTGAAGGCTGACTGCGGTCCAGAGTCGATTCTCTGAGCTTTGGATGCGTCGTGTGGCTCATTTACTTCTCATAAAAACCAACAGGTATATGCTGTCATTCTCCTCCTCTCCCCAACGGGGACGGTGAGGCACAAAGATGTCAAAGGGGCACCGTCAGGTTTCCAGTCTTTGCTCTTGTGGATGGAAGACAGGGTTGGCCACCCTGTTGCAAGCTGAGGGTAGGGGTGGGGGGGGGGAGGGAGCTACAAGGAGCTCCCTCTCTGAAAATATCTTTAGACAGAGGCGTTTGGGTGTCTGAGAGGTCTCTGTTAAAGTAGAAATTACCCTGAGATGATGACGCCTTAAGCACCACTAAAGCCTTAACGTGAAATAGTTTAACTGGATTCCTCGCCCTCCTTTATCAGGAGCCTGAGAGAAAATAGGACTGGTAAGGCCAGGAGACACCTGGGCAGAAGGTACTGGGGATTAAATCTCGTGACCTTGGCAATTCTACCTGGAGGCTGCCTTGACCCCAGTCTCCACTGATCAGTGCTGGGGAAGGGAGAGGTCCCCGCGGACGTGCCGTCTGCACGGTTCCAACACTCTCCCGGAAGATGCCTCCCTTCCTGACCGGTTCTACCCACTCGGACTCTTCCGGACCCGCTCTTGTGACTGCTGGTGACTTCTTGGCTAAAAGACCAACTGTACAACTTGGAAGCCCTCTGGAGAACCACAGGTGCTCGTGGGGCAGCCTCGGCCTCCTTCCAGGTTCTGGGTCTCCCCTCCTGCCCGGACGCCCCCAGGCAAGGTGAGATGCCGCCATTTTGATCCCCACCAAGGTGTCATGAAAGTCCTCAGCCAGCCACGCTAAGGCCCCTGGAAACTCTGACCCTCCCTTTTTCTGGGCTGTGCTCTGCAGAACCAGGCAAAGAATCAAAAGGCTGGAAGAACCAGGCTGCGGAGCCGTGAGGAACCGAGGGAGTTGGAAGAAGTACTTTTTGCTCATCACGGTTTGACTGTTATTCATAAAAGCCAATGCACTTCCGGCTACAATGACGGAGTCTACGTCCAGCACACGCAGGTGGAGAGGCTGGCTGCAACCTGCCTCGGGCAGAAGTCCCCGCAACCATGTTTTTGTGTCTAGTTGCCCAGTTAAAGGGACCCAGAAACGCCAGGCCTGCCTGAGTGAAGGCTGGCATGGTGAAGGGCCTCCCAGCCTTGAACGATGGCTGAGATGAGGCTGTTAAGCCTGAGAAAGGTAAGGCTTGGGCCTCAGAGATGCTTTCAATATTTGAAAGGCTGTTTCCTGGAAGAAAGCATAGATGTGCTGTGCCTGTGTGTGTGTGCTGGGGAGTTTGGTGGCTAGGAGTGCAGGCTCTGGCATATGAATGTCTATTTTTTTTTTTAATTTTTTTTTAATGTTTATTTATTTTTGAGACAGAGAGAGACAGAGCATGAACGGGGGAGGGGCAGAGAGAGAGGGAGACACAGAATCGGAAGCAGGCTCCAGGCTCCGAGCCATCAGCCCAGAGCCTGACACGGGGCTCGAACTCACGGACCGCGAGATCGTGACCTGAGCTGAAGTCGGACGCTTAACCGACTGCGCCACCCAGGCGCCCCGTGAACGTCTAGTTTAAATCCCACCTTCTGTGCCTTAGTTTATCTTGTCCCTGAGGTGGGAATGAAAAAGTAGTACTTATCTCCAAGGGTTGTTGTGAGATAATATGGGTTAATATACGTAAACTGCTTTGTATGGCCTGACTCATGCTAAGTAATGAACGCTATGTTAGTAGAACGTTCACAACTGTCAGAAGATGGAAACTTCTATGATATGATAAATGAAGACTGCACGATCCAAATTGCACGTGGTGTGATTCCAGTTTTGTTTTGAAAGCACACATGGTTTTGGAAGAACTCTAGAAGGAAATGTCACAAAAGAGGAGATGATTTCTGGACAATAGAGTTATGGGTGATTTAAGTGTTTACATTTTGGAGTGTTGCACACTTTCAAGGTAAGCACGTATTACTTTATAAATGAAAAAAGCCCCATTCTTAATACTCTATTTTTTTTCTTTTTTTATTATTAAGTAGGGTCCGCACCCAGCATGTAGCCCAATATGGGGCTTGAGCTGATGACTTCTTGGTCAAAAGACCAACTGCAAAACTTGGAAGCCATGAGCCTGAGATCAACACCTGAGCTGAGAGCAAGAATCAGATGCATAATCGGCTGAGCCACGCAGGTGCCCCACTGTTGTGTTCTAAAAAGGCACAAGAGGGGCGATGGGGTGGCTCAGTTGGGTGAGTGTGTGACTCTTGATTTCAGCTCAGGTCATGATCCCAGGGTTGTGGGAGGGTGCCCTGCGTTGGGTTCCATACTGAGCGTGGAGCCTGCTTGAGATTCTCTCTCTCTCTCTCTCTCTCTCTCTCTCTCTCTCTCTCTCAAAAATAAAAATAAAACAAATAGGCATAATATGCTTTAAAAGGTAGTGAGATCCTGATCATTAAACCACATGATTAACTAGAAGTATTCTAGCCCAGGGGTGCCTGGGTGGCTCAGTCGGTTAAGCGTCCGACTTCGGCTCAGGTCATGATCTCGCGGTCCATGAGTTCGAGCCTCACGTCGGGCTCTGTGCTGGCCGCTCAGAGCCTGGAGCCTGTTTCGGATTCTGTGTCTCCCTCTCTCTCTGCCCCCCATGGCTCGCACTCTCAAAAATAAATAAACGTTAAAAAAAAAAAAAAGGATTTAAGCCCATATGGCTCATGGACAGTTCACTGTTTAATCCCAACCATGTAAGAAGCCAGAGCATTAACAGAAAGACTGGAAGGAAATAGGCGACCCCAGTGGCAGTAGCCGCCCCGCGGTGATGGGTGACAGCGTAGGGCCTTGTTTGAGTCTTCCCTCTTTCCTATACTTTTAAAATTCTCCAAATTCAATGTGCATTACTTTGAAAATGGCGGAGAATATGAAACGGAATGAAAACTAAAAAAAAAAAGAATTGTTTTTAAATGTCAGTCTAGATTAGCTCAAAGGCTCCAGTAGGCCTGCCGATCGAGTTACCTTGACCATGATTCTGTGACCACAAGATGGTGGCAATTACGTCACATGACACATCCGATTCCATCCACCACACACTGCAGCCTGATGGCGGTCACGGCCCCCACCTTCAGATAGACCGCCGGGCAGTTCTGGTTTGTTTTTACGTCACATAGCAACCCCCCCGCCTTCACCACGCGGCTTCAGCGTCTCGTATTCTGGTCACCCAACTTTCCACTTACGTTCCCGGTCTACATGTCTTCACTCTGCCGGGTCTCCCCTCCGTGGGGCCTCACTAGCTCCTGCCCTGTCTGTGCCTCCACTGCCCCTGGGACCCCCTCCTCTCTCCTGTCGACCCAGGTCCTATGCATCAGTCAAGGTCACTTCTTCCTCGCCAGGTGCCCTGAGCTCCTCCTTCCCTAACCGGACCGTCACAGCCACCTTTTTACTTGCTTGCTGACCTTGAATCTTGCCTCTCCCAGGTGGGTGTGAGCTGCCCAACTGTACTTTTTGTCTCCCGTGCCCCAAACCAAAACATCCTGCTCGGTGCAGAGGGGGTCCTAAGAATCCAAAAATGTGCCTTGGCTGGACCTTGTTACCCAATAGCCACCGGCCCTGGGCCTGACGCCCCAGGGTCGACAGAGGCCAGACCCCGTCGGGCAGACGCCCCGGGGAGCTGAAAAGGCAGCAGGCCTGCAGGTTAGAGGCGATTTGTCAGGACAGCCCTATGGTTCAGGCAGTCCTGCTCTCCTCTAACAGGGGGTTTCTGATTTAGAGTTGCTCAACACGTGCCGAATAGAGAGGAACCGGAAAGGTCTCAGTGGGTTCCTGAAAATGGGAAGCAGCTTGGGAAGGAATACAGAGCAAACAGAGTATTCATTCCGCTGGAGAAAGCACCGACACGACACTCGTGTTTACCATGCCAAGAACGCTGTGGCAACAGCTAGCAACCTGGGGCTTCCTCACCTCCCAGAGGCCACCCCTGTCCCCAGTCCTGCCCCCCACCTCCTGCGGTGTCTTCCTGCTCAACCAGCCAATGAGCCAATGCGAGACCTCTCCGGCTCCCAAAGCCTAGTTTACAGTCCCCTAAACTTCACACTGCTGGCTCTGGGGCACGCCAACAAGCGTGACTCCAGAATACCCTTTCGGGTGGCAGTAAGGGAAATAGAGACTTATTTTAAAGGACGGTTTAAAGAGGCCCCTTTTAAACCTTTTAACTCTTCGACCCACCCTGCTTTAAATCAAGCGTGAAGGTGCACGCGTAGGCCACATAACATATATAGTGCCTTTCCTATAAAAAGATACGATAATCTTTCTTGTAATTTTGATTTGGAAAGGATTTGGCTACGAAGAATTCACTTAATTTGTAACCGGCTAGGATTTCTTGGCTTTTTATCATACTTGGGAATTTTTGTAACGTGAATCTAACTAGCGCTTGTTTTCACACGTAAGATTCATGGGGCTGTTCAAGTCAACAATCAGGCCGACAGAGAGCACAATTACGGTATGGCTCAACACTCGGAGTCTAGCCTATTGGTTCGCAACCACGACCCGCTAGGAGGTATCGCAAGAAAATTGTTACTTAGAATAGAATACAGAAACTGGGAAATAACTTACTGTATAAAAAATGTTAAATGGAGGGGGCGCCTGGGAGGCTCAGCTGGTTGGGCGTCCAGCTCTTGGTTTTGGCTCAGGTCATGATCTCACGGTTTGTGAGATCGAGCCCTGGGTCGTGACAGTGCAGAACCTGCTTGGGATTCCCTCTCACCCCTCTCTCTGCCCCTCCCCCCGCTTGTGTGCATGCTTTTTCATGCATGCTCTCTCTCTCTCTCTCAAAATAAACAACTAAACATTTTAAAAGACATAAAATGGAGTCAAAGCCTAAATTCATGGTCACTCATTTGCTTTCCAAAAGCTTCCTTGACTCCGAGAGAGATTTGGAAGTAGGGTAAGGGGGGAATTTTGTAAGCACGCGGGGAAGCACGCAATTTGGGGCCCTCCGTAATGTTGGGGGGAGGCTGAAAGAACAATTCAGAATTACTGCTCTGATCCTTTCGTGTGAAATGTCCTCTTTCTTCTCGAAACTGTTAAGTTTCTCGAGGATAGATGCGCTAAGTTCACGACGCAATCTGGTACCGGGCACCAGGGGCTTGAGAAATGGCTTCTTGGGCCGACGGATGCGTAATACTCCGGGTGCACCCATGTTCCAGATGGGACCCTTGTCCCAACTGTCTCCTGGAAAAGCAGTGGGATCACAGGATCCTCGCTTCATTAGTCCCGGGAGACTGGTCAGGGGTCCCTGCTTGCCCTCGTCACTGGGGACACACTGAGGCTCAGGGCAGGTGGGGCCGAAGCCCAGTGCTGGTGCCCAGCTGCAGCAGCTGTCTGTACCTCTCTCACTGGGGGGTGATCCCTGCCTGGGTGGCCTGCCCCCTCCCTTCCCGGCCTCCCCACCCTCACCCACTGGACGACCCTTAGAAGGGTCCATCCGATCGGTCTCAGCGGGAATCAGAGGACTTCCCTCCGTCTGGCCAAAAGTCCCCCAGGACTTCAGCCCCCCTGCCCGCCCTCCTGGGGCCACTCTGATCTCTGCCATCCTGGGACGAAGGGGTCAAGAGGACACGTCCTTCCCTCCTCTGGGTCCTTTCAGAACCCTTACACCCTTCCCAGCGCTCACAAAATGTTGAGCTCCTGCAGGTGCTAAAGGTAAAGAAGGAAGGCTGGGGACCTGCCCCCAACAGCCACGAGGCTGCTCCACGGTCAAGCACTGGCTTCACGGTCACGTGGGCTTTGTTTCGAATCTCATCCTACCTCTGCGGGGCTGGGGTTGAGTGAGCCTTCCTCCTCTCCCGGCGTCCCTCAACAACATCTCGATTGGCCACCCCTGCCAGCGTCCCCCTCCTGTCTCGCGCCCTCGCCAGAAGCAAGGCCTCCAGAGGCCAGGCCGGGTGGTGGCCTTGAAGAGGGTGCGACTGACCCCAGACGGGAGAGGAAATGCAGCTGCCATGGAGGCAGCAGCCCACGGAGGCCCAGGCCCTGGGCCTCCAGGCACGGTGGAGGATGGGAGTGACTTTCAGGAATCCTTCTGGACTCATGGCCACAGGGCCTTATGTCTCTTCTCTGGAACAGAGCCTGGAGCTGCCCCACCTTGAGCAGGGGAGGTGGGATGGGCACACGCTGCCCGAGTTTGCTCGAGGGGGTGAGGTACAAAACCGGAGGGCGGGAGAGGCCGCTGTTCAGCTCCCAGCATGGGCCCTTTATGAGCTGCCCAGTCCGATCCAGTGACCCCACAGCTCTGCCCACAGAGCAGCTAACCAATACCTTCAGGTTATAAATTATAGTGCCCAGGGGAGGAAATCAAGCCTCTCTCGATTCGGTGCTTAGACCCTAAAAATGGCCACCCTCTGGCTCTTACTCTGCTTTGTCACCAATCTTGGACGTCCTCGTGCCCTTTAAAACGTTCATGCTGCTTTTTCTCCACAGGGGAGCTGGTATTTATTACTCTCTCCTGTGTTCCCAGCACCGGTTATAAATGTTTATTTCCTTGACCCCTCAGAATCTGCTCAGGGAGATGGGTCATAGTCTTGCCGTCTTACGACAGGCAGAGGCTCAGAGAGGTTAAGTTCCTTGCCCAAGGTCACACGGCCAGTAGGTAAAGGGGCTGTTCTGTGAGGCGGCAAGGCCCACATCACTTGCAGAGATCATAGCGGCTGCTTCTGGAGGCCGGCTTGGGGGTGGGGGTAGGGCATGACGGGCCCCGTCAGGACGATGACAATGACAGTGACCATGTAAGTATTTCACATTTGCACGGCCCTTTACAGCGGTGCTCCTCGGCTCAGAGTTCGGGATGTGAGCCCAGTTCTCCCGGCACAGAATTGCCTCAGCCTCAGCCTCTTCCTGAGGGACCCAAGACACGGCTTGCCCACTGAGCTGGCCCCAGTGACCGCAGGAGGGTCCCGAGCAGAGGCCTCCCAGATCGTGCCAGCAGGTGTCCCATGGTCCTACCACGTGTGAGGCGGGGCCCGGGGCCTTCAGACCCAGCCCTGCTGAGCGGTGGCCGGCCCAGCAGCTGATGGGGGGGGGGGGGGTGGGGGGGAAGGCAGAGTGGCCCTGGGGGTGGAAGCTACACCGGGCGGGGTGCCGGCTGCAGCCGCGGCTCTTCCAGATCATTCCTCATGCTCTGGCACAGAGGCCAGTGGCCCCCTTTTGTTTTCTTCGTGTTTCTCTGAGAGCAGGTTGTCCTTCGGGGGACTGACTCCTTTACCTCCAGTCATCAGATGGATGCAGCCGGCCCACCCTGCCCCTCTCCGCGCCTGTTTTCTCTCCTTCCTCACCTGCCATTGGTCATAGAGGATCCCAAACCTCCATCTCAACCACTGGCCTGCCTCCCGGCCCCCCACAGCCCCCTCCCTGCTCCTTCCCCTCCAGGGGCCCAGAGGCGACTGCGGAGTTCCCCACGGGGGGGCGGGGGGGGGGAGGCCTGGAGCCCTCTGGCCAGAACATCCTGAGAACGTGGCCTACGTATAGCCCCCACCTTTGCCACTGCAGGGAAACAGAGGCAGGCCAGGGGCTGGAGGTGGCAGGGGCGACACCTGCCTGAGCAGACCTGTGGGTGGCCGGCATTATGAGGGTGGGGTGGCCCTGCCCCTCAGCTGACCTTGCAGGGTGCCAGCCCTAAGGGGCCGCAGGAGCATTTATGGTGCAATAGCAGCCAGCCGAAGGATCTCGGGCCCTGGGGCACACTGCTGGAGGCTGAAGGAGGTGACCTGGTGTGTACCTGCCTCTCTTGAATCCCCAAGATCTCCTTAGGACCGGTGCCCTGTCTGTCTGTCTCTTTGCAGCCGCATTGCTGGCAGGCACAGGGAAGGAGTGGCCCGCTGGTCAGGGCTTCCTTGACGGGTGACACCGGGGCAGGGGCGGGGGACATGGAGGGCAGAGCTCGGGAAGCCCTCCTTTCAAGGCTGTCTCCAGCCTAAGTCCCCACATGCCCTCTGGCTGGGTCCGGCTCATCTCAGCTATTCCCCATCAAGGACAAGATGAATTTTGCTCCCTGCTTCCCTCTGGCTGAGCCCAGTAGACCAGATGGCCATGGGATGGGGGTGGGGAAAGAAGCCATGGGGCTGCCCAGAAGGTCAAACAACAAGGTCATTAACCAAAAAGAAAATGACCTGAGGGCTGGGGCGGAGAGGGGGCCAATTTGTCGTTGGGCCTCCTCCCCTCCCCCTCCCTCCCTGTCCACACACTGCCCCTCGGACCCCTTCAAGGACACACCCTCCGCTCAGAGGGGCAGGTGGCAGCAGCTCGGCCGCTCCTGAGAGGCGACGAGAGAAGAGGTATTGCCAGGCCGAAGAAATGAGCAACGTGGAAAAGTCAGCGGAAAGAAAACATGTTTTCATCGCAGCAAAACCAAGAAACTGGTTCTTGCACCAACCCCCTCATTTTTCATATGAGAAACCAAATTCAGAGGGGACGCGGGACACCACAGCTCACGAGTGACGTCTCGGGGAGGTGGAAAGAGTCCCGGCCTTGGAGGCAGGAGGGCTGTGGACCACAGGCGGGTCACTTGACCTCTCTGAGCACCGGAGCGAAACGGGGATGCAGCACGCCTCGAGGCCCGTGGCGGGGGATCAGCGGGGAGCGCCACTGTGAAAATACTTTGCAGACCGAAGAACGGGAATGCAACAGACGGGGTGGGCGGCAGGGCTGGGTCTAGGGCGCAGACCCCCACTGGCCCCGCCCCGCGTCCCGCACTGCACCTGCCCGGTGGCGCAGCACCTGTCGCCGCTGGCACGCCGCTGGTTCCCACGCTACAGAGGCCAGTCTCCGCTACCACATCCTTTCTCTCTGGCTTGTGGGCCCGGCTGCCTGCCGAGAGGGTCAGCACAGAATCGTCCCCCCCCCCCCCCGCCCCCGTGAGACACTCCGACCACTTCACGCAGGGCCACCACAAGTCGCTCCTGCGCCTCTGCGTGAAGTAGAAAAAGGTAGCTCAGTGGAGGACGGGCCCGGGTGACAAAGCCCCTCCTCCAGGTGGCTGCTCCTGGACCCACGCTGTGAGGGGCACGGGCAGCTCGCGGGACCCACTGGCGGTCTCCACCCGGCGCCTTGGTCCGGCGCTCAAGCGGATGGCCACGCCTGTCCAGCTGGTCCCCGACCTCCTACTCGGAGGGTGCCACCTACCATTCTTCCAACGGTGCCGTATGGAGTGTGTTTTTGTGACAAGGCAGCATGGCTGAATAGAGCAATCTGGGGGTTAGAGGATGTGGGTCCCGGTCCCACAATAATACTTGCTAGCTGTGATCCATTCAGCCTCCCCAAACCTCAGCTTCCCCATCTGCCAAATGGGAATGACCATCACCTCTTTCAAAGGGTCTATGATTCGGCACAAAGGAGATGAAATGATGAGAAAGCTTTGTAAAGTGGAAACCAGAGTATGGCCACATTATTATCACGTGTTCTAACGAAAGCTAAAAAAAATAATTCGAGTGCTAAGATGGCATCATGTTAAGACTTTCCTTGAATTTGGGGGGGGGGGAACCTTATCTGAAGGGGCCAATAAATATTTCCCTTTCTGCGTGTGCACGCGTGCTTTTATGCCGCACGTGGGAGCATATTCTTGAAGTTCAAGTGGCTCTTAATAAAAGCTCAGGAAAGTGAGAGTCTGGTGGACACCAGGGAGGATGTCGGCCCCGAGGGTCTCCTGCAGGACCGGCTGGCTGTCTTTGGGGTGAGGGCAGCTCCGTTCCTGCTTCCGGAATCCACACCTGAGGCGACTTGGAAAGCAGGGCCGAGAAGCACAGAATGGATTTGTGAGGTTTTCATACCCAACAGCCTGCAAAAGACCAGTCCAGATCCAGGGCAGGATTTTCCCAAGAGGGATGTGTCACTACGGAATACCCAAATGGGGGACAACCAATAGGTTCTTCGGATTGTGCCCCCCTCCATACTCCGTGTTTACAGGGACAGATTTTGTGTTCTCGGATGAGAGTTTCAAATCTCCGCGAGGTTCCCTTGGCACGCCAATAGCAACAGTAAAAGCACCCACATTTCACGCTCTTTGAAAATATGTATTCAGACAGGATGAAATGTTACCACGGGCTTTTGGGTCTGGAAACAGGGTCAGTTAAAGATGGCCTGCCTGCCTGGTGAATCGGTGATACTCCCTTGGACACACCAGCAATGCCGTCTACTCAGTCAACTCCGTTCGTTTTCTTTCTATCCGTGTGGTTTGGCCGTGGTGTTCCGCGCGAGGGTAACCCCTTATCCCCCCCACCCCCACCCCCGTCCAGGGATGAGAGGAGCAAAATTGGGCTGCTCACCTAGAGGTTCTGTTTGCCCAGAAAAATGGTACAGCAGCGACGCAGGGACGCAAACCCAGAGTGACAGCAGACAGGGACTTGGGCCCTCTTTACTGAGATCTATAAAATGTGATGTGACTGGCCCACAGGAGAGGCCGACCGGTTCCTGGCCCACTGGTTTTTAAAGAGCAGGAGCCTAGCGGTGGAGGAGGAGGAGGAGGGAGGAGAGGAGGAGGAGGAAGAAGAGGTTGGGGAGGGGGAGGGGGGCTTTTGTTTGCCTGAAGGCCAGGGGACCCCTCCAGGCTCCAACTGGGATGCATTTGTTCCTTCAAGAGGCTTTTGAAATGCGGGAAACACAAGACCCAATGCCACCCAGCCCTGCCTCTGACCTGTGGCCGCCCCCAGGTACCGGGACAGCCAGGCCCGGTGAGGAAACTGGCCTTGTGCACAGGAGGGTCCGCTGCCTATGGCCCCATCCGGACCCGTTTCGGGCCTTCTGGGCCCACTGGAAAGTGACTTGCCCTTCTTAGCGTCCCTCCCAGCACAGAGCTACACTGTAGAAAGCAATCAACGTCCCTCGGGCAAATACGTGCATACAGGACCCGTGTGCCGCACAGGCCCCACGGCCTCAAATTCCGAGAACAATCCAGGTGCCCGCCCTCGGACCTCTGCTGCCTTTTCCCTCCATCCTGCCCCCATTCCACTCACTTTTTCTCTCCCATTCTTTCTATTTTCCCCTCTCCCTTTCCCTTTCCTCCTTTTGACAGCTCTGAAGGAACTTACATAAGCAGTTATTATATTTCTGTGCGTGTGTTAAAATCATTAATTTGTGAAATTACTTTGCCACATCTAAAAGAGTACGTTTTACTCTATACAAGTTTGGAAATCCTAGTTTGGGCATTTCTTCCGTTTAAAAAAAAAACTTTAGACCGCTTCACGTCCGTTACAATGGTTATCATCAAGAAACAAAATAACGGGACACCTGGGTGGCTCAGTCGGACTTCAGCTCAGGTCATGATCTCACCGTTCATGGGTTCGAGCCCCGCGTCGGGCTCTGTGCTGACAGCTCGGAGCCTGGAGCCTGCTTCGGATTCTGTCTCTGTCTCTCTGCCCCTCCCCTGCTTGCACTCTCTCTCTCTGTCTCTCTCTCAAATAGAAAATAAAACATTAAAAAAAAAAAAAAACCAGAAACAGAAAATAACAAGTGTTGGCGAGGATGTGGAGAAAATGGAACCCTCGTGCCCTGCTGGTGGGAATGTAAATGGTGCAGCCACTGTGGGAAACTGCATGGAGATTCCTCAGAAAATTAAAAGCAGATCGACCATGTGATCCAGCAATCCCACGTCTAGCGCTATGCCCAGAAGAACTGAAGGCAGAGTCTTGAAGACGTATTTGTACGCCCATGTGTCTAACAGCATTATTCACACTGGCCAAAAGGTGGAGGCAAACCCTGACCAATAAATACAGGGCTAAGCAAAGCGCGCACCCCCCCAGGCAGTGGGGTATCACCCAGCCTTAAGGAAGGGAATTCTGACCAATCCACAACACGGATGAACCTTGAGGACGTAATGCTAAGTGAAATAAACCAGGTACAAAAGGACCAGTATCTTATATGGCCACCCGTCGGAGGTACCTAGGGTCGTCAAATTCACGGAGGCAGAAGTCGAAACGGTGGTCGCGGGGGCTGGGGGGGGAATGGGACGGGGGCGCTGGTGTTTCACCAGTACAGGGTTTCAGTTTTGCAAGATGAAAAGGGACATTTCGACATTAGCGGGGGTTGCACAACCATATAATGTGCTTAATGTCACTAAGCGTGCACTTAGAAGTTATTAAGATGGTAAATGTTATGTGCTTTTTTCCCCACAATAAAAACATCGGTGGTGGCGCGGCGGGGGGGAGGGGGGAGGATTAAAATTGTAATTTGCTATCTCACAATTGTCTGAGGCAGGGGCGCCTGGGTGGCTCAGTCGGTTAAGCGTCCGACTTCGGCTTGGGTCATGATCTCCCGGTTGGTGCTCTGTCTCTCTCTTTCTCAAAAAAATGAATAAACGTTAAAAAAGGGTTTTTTTTTTTTTTGATAAATAAACCAATCGACGCATGAAGGCTGTCTGGTCACTATTCTGAATATGTTCACGATGGCATTTGTGAGGGAGGGGGACGGACGGAAGAGGTGAGCGAGGTCATGGCTGGGGCAGGCTGCTTGAGGACAGGAGGGTTTAACCCTGGCGGCACCAAAGCAAAGCGGAGACCTCACCGCTGTCACTTGATTATTCCCAGTTGGCCATTACTGACTTTTGCTGAGTCCAACATTGTCCACCGCCTTCAGAGATAAAAGTAAGCCGTGGCTTATAAAATTTAGAAGCTTAGGTGTGCACGAAGAAAAATAAAGCGAAAGCAACAGGCTGGCGAGGTCTGTGAAGCCTCTTACCTAGCAAGGAGGGGAAATTTCCTCTCCACGCGTGGGCTGTCTTCAGCTTGAAATCATAAACAACCTCCCCAGCCAGGGTTAGCCCCAGCTGGGGGACACCCTGCTCCCCTAAACCTCCTTCTTGAACGAACAGGTCCCCCTAGTAGGAGGTGAGAAACCACTCAGATCCATCTCAAAGGGACCCCTCCGGTGTGTGTGGGTGTGTGTGTGTGTGTGTGTGGGAAGGAGGCCTTGTCCAGGGGCACCCAGGAGGGTGTCAGCCAAGAGGAGAAGGCCTCACAGTCACGGAAGTGAGGGGCGGGGGGTGGGGGGGCGGGCGGTGCACGGGTCTGCTGGGGGCACAGAGGAAGGCATTGTGGGGGGGATGTTTGGGGGTCCATCTCACTCCACTTCTGGGCAGGTGAAAATGATTCCACGGTACCCTCAAACCTTTCCCGCCTCCTCCCCCACCCTCCATTTTCTTCATTTGTTGTCTGTTTTCTGTCCGTCTTCCCCTGTCTGCCTCACAGAGCAAAGCATCGGCATATAAGAAACAGCTGTTTGTAGGGGAGCCCTCTCTCAGTGTCAAGGGCACCATGGGTCATATCACAGCAGCCATGTGAGATAGGTATTATGGTGCCCATTTTACAGACGAGAAGGCTGAGGCTTATAGAGGTTAAGTAACTTGTCCAAGGCCACACAGCTAGAATGCGGTAGAGCAGAGATTTGAATGCTGACAGTCTGCCTTCAGAGCTCAGGCTTGTCATTGTGTTGCTGTATTTTTTTTAATTTTTAAAAAAATGTTTATTTATTTTTGAGAGAGAGAGAGAGAGTGCAAGCAGGGGAGGGTCAGAGAGAGAGAGGGAGACACAGAATCCCAAGCAGGCTCCAGGCTCTGAGCTGTCAGCACAGAGCCCGACACGGGGCTCAAACTCACGAACCGTGAGATCATGATCATGATCTGAGCTGAAGTCGGACACTTAGCCGACTGAGCCACCCAGGCGCCCCAGTGTTGTTGCCATATTTTTTTTTTTTACAAATTCTCTTCCCTCCTCTTATCATTCCCCTTCCACAGATGCCTTTTTTCATTTTTCTTCCTGAAGGCAGTAAGTCTGGTAATAATGGTGTCATCAGAAAACGGGGAAGTTTGATAAGCACAGAAGGCAACCAGGCTCCTGCTCATGACGTGAATGTAGATGTATTTCATGCCTGCCTTTTCCAGAACAGCCGAGTTCCGGTGCTGGAAGGAAACTTACTAATTATCTCTGTCCAAACCTTCCATAGCATACAGAAGAAAATAGGATCAGAGACATCAAGTGAAATGCTTAAGGTTGCACAGCGGGGTAGTGGCAGAGCCCAGCCCCAGAAGGTGGCCGCCTAAGGCCGAGACTCTTTCTGTTCTAGAGGCTTTCTTCATACGTGGGTGTCTGCTAGGTGGAATCATTATATGGAATCATTAACTCATCCGGCGTTTACGAAGCACTCATCCTGCTCAGGCCTAGAAGCGGTAAAGCCTACGGGTATGCTCTTACTTTCGCCGAATCTGTGTCTGCAGGTACCGCCTCGGGGACCTTGGACATTCTTTCTGGGGCTCAGCTGTGAGGGCACTAAGGGCTGAAAAATGAGGACATGGCTTAGGGCTATCATAGGGTGATGCGGGCTGAGTCTCCCCAGGGTCATAGGGGAGCAGGACAAACAGGAAGATGCAGGTGGGTCAGGAGTAGCTTGTGGAGGATGGAAGGGGTCCGGGTAGTGTGGCTGGCAAATAAAACCCGCTTTCTAGAGAGCCATTTGCTCTCTGTTTCTTGTATCACACCAACCATTAAGTCGGGATCCCTGGGGCCACTGCAGCAAAGCCTCTGCCAACAATTTAGGGACTGGTTCCATCTTTTCTGGAAAGGACCAGATGTTCTCCTTCTGCGTGGGCAATGGCCAGGTACTTGGAACATTCTAGAGACTGTTGGGTTGGCTGAAGGGTTTGGAGTGGCTCCTCCACACCAGTGTGAGCAGGAACTTGGAGAAATCGTGTAGCCCACCGGGCCCCAGCTTGCCCACCTATGACACGGGGATGAGTTTTTCACCTGTTACCTTCTCAGGTCTGCTGTGAGGGTCAGATGAGCAGATGGGGGGTGGGGGGTGGGGTGGGGGGAGAATATTCAAGCAATGGGTGCTGAGTGTGAAGGTCTCGTCAGTAATTAAATATGAGGAGGGGCACCTGCGTGGCTCAGTTGGTTGAGCGTCCAATTTCGGCTCAGGTCACGATCTCACGGCCCCTGAGTTTGAGCCCCGCGTCGGGCTCTGTGCTGACAGCTCGGAGCCTGGAGCCTGCTTCCGGATTCTGTGCCTCCCTCTCTCTCTGCCCCTCCCCTGCTCATGCTCTGTCTCTTTCTCAAATAAATAAATAAATAAATAAATAAACATTTTTAAAAAATCAAATACAAGGGGTAAGGTGACGATCACATCAGATCTTGTACTCATTGGACGCTAAAGCTGGAGGGAGGATTAGAGACCTATTCCAAGGCCTTATCCTAGAGCAAAGAAGTCCGGGGTCCAGGGAGGGGGAGTGGCTTGCCCCAGTGGGGCTGGAACTCAGCTCTCGCCTGCTTGGGTCTTCTGTCCCTGCCTAGTGTGGGGGGGCGCCCTCTACAGACACAGGGGAGGAGAGGACAGGGGGCCCAGGTGACCACCTGGAAGTGGACTTCTCATGCTGTCGTAGAGAGACTTGCAAAGTCCAGTGTGAGAAAAAGTTCCCAGCAATGACACAGTGGTCAGGATCGCAGGCTTTGCAGTGGGACAGTCCCTGGGCTACATCCAGGCTGGCTATTTGCTAGCTGTGCGGTCTCCCTGAGCCTACGTTTCTTCATCTGTAAAACGGGGAGACAGACACAATTGCCATTATGGATGGGTCGGGCCTGGCCTCGAGCCCAGCACTGGCTAAGCGCTCATTAGATGCCGGAAGTCATCTAGCTCGGTGTTTGGCACACAAGAGCTCAATAATTACTTGTTGAACAAATGACACTAAGTAATACTTCCGTTCTTATTCCCCCTCAGTAAACTCCAGCCCAGCTGCTAGAGTGTTGGTGCTAAAACACAAAATTGCATCTGTTTGCCCGTCCAAGTCCTTAACTTCCATCTCATTGGGTATAAAGCGTCCTTCAAACCCGTAAGCAATTGCCACTCTCGTTGGAGTCCCGGCTGGCACCCAGTATCTCTGACCCCACGTCCTACCGGCCTTCCCTTCACTTGGCCCACCTCTCCCCAGTTCCAGGAACATGCCAGGCTTTCCCCAGATGTCCACTCACTTCCTCCTGGGGTGGACTCTCGTGTCCCCTTCTGAGCAAGGACATCCCTGCACACCCTCCGTATGCCCATCCCCTCCACCTGACCTTCTCTGTGCACCTTCCCTGTGTTATCTTTCTTCTTAGCACTTCTCACGACCATTGCATACGTCACCCACTTACCTCGGTTATTGTCTGTCTCCATCTTTAAAATACTTCTAAACTATTTTTAAATATTTAATGAGCTCTGTGAGGTCTAGGATTTTTTTTTTTTTGATCTGCATGTTCACGGCTGTTCCCAAAGCACCTAGGATGGTTCTTGACACATACTAGAGACCCAATAGATATTTGTTGAATAAATCAATGAACGAATAACATTAATGGTGGGTTCCGTTTCTGTTTCACGCGGCAAGAATCGTGGAACAAAGCAGCAAGTAAGCAGGTAGTGAGTTGTTCCTCACATAAGTGTTTCCAACCATCTGGATTTCCACCCACCCGAGACTCTGTTGAGCGATAGCCATGTTGGAAAAGAGTTTGGCCTTAATGACCTTGAAGTCACTTCTGACTCTGACCGCTGTGCCTAGCTGGGCCTGCCTGTGCGGAAACAGGACCACGGGAGCCCTGTGTGCCATCCCAACCCCCAACTCCCCCCTCCCCCCGTGGTTAGCACCTGGCCATGGGTCTGCTCTAAAGCAATAGCTCACCACCGAACACTGAAATGACGAGATTTTGCACCACCTTGGCCTTGAAGCCAGAAAGAACCTGAGGGGGCGCTGGGCTGAGAGAGAAACGAACCAGACCGGCTGACACGCACGACCCCCTGAGTGGGGTCACAGGGCGGGAGGCCGAAAATCACAACCAGGGATACTGCCCATCCAAACGGGGACCGAGCTGGTTGGAAGGTCGAGCTATGGGGACCGTTTCTAGACCGTCTGCCAGCATTCCCTGAGAGACGTCTTTGCAGGAGAACGCTGTGTCCACTGCGGTCCTCGGTCACCGTCATGAATGCCTGGGAGGAACGACACGGGTCTCGGACTTGACCATCATGACCACAAATGGTCACCAGCTCCGTGCTTTGGGAGCAGCCGGGAGGGGTGTGGTAGGTACCTTGTCCCACGTGAGACCATCAGAGGGAAGTCAGGACTCTAACATCGCCGTCAACGATGACACCAGAGATCGGCCCCAAGGAGAAGGGACGTGGGCGAGGGGAGACTTAGCAATTCCACCACCAGGAATTTATTCCGAGGAAATAACTCCAACTGTGGACACGGATTAATGCAGAGGAATGTCCACAGCAGCACCATCATCATGTGTCAAAATGTGAAGCCATCTAAATGTCCAACGACAGGCAGTGGCAGAATAAAATGTGGCACTCTCTAGGCACGAAAATTGATGTGGAGAAACGTTTGACCACAGGGAAAGATGGCCAGGATTTATTGTTCCGTGAAAAACACAGCTGCAAAACTAAACGCACCTATTCGAACCTCGAAGGACAGTCACCAACATGCTAACGAGTCGTGGTGGCAAACTTTTACAAAATGATTTTTGTTTTTGCTTTGTCCTTTTCCGTATTTTCCAAGTTTTCCGCGGTAAGTGTGCTTTGACCCTGTCATCATTAAAATATGAAAAACATTTTCTTTTAAACCGTGCGGGTTTTAGGATCTGAAAGCAAAAAATAAAATCCATCCCAGTTTTAAATAGAATGGGCGGTGAAATGGCTGACTTCCAGGTCATGTTGTTTTCTTTTTTTTCCTTTTTATTTATTCTATGTATTTTTTATTGTTTTTTAAATTTACATCCAAATGAGTCAGCATATAGTACAATAATGATTTCATTCCAGGTCATGTTTTGCTTGTTTCTCATTGTCTACAGGGCGGGGAACGTTCTTGGTGGTAAATTACTACTTTTAGGAGGAACATTAAATAAACAAAGACAAAAAGATTGTAAGTGCTGCTGGTATTTGTTTTGGAAACAAATCTCTTTGAATACCTGTTATCCTGGAACTTAGAATTAAATTAAGACACAGAAGGGGGGCACCCGGGTGGCTCAGTCATTAAGCACGACTCTGGATTTCGACTCAGGTCAGGATCTCATGGTTCGTGAGTTCAAGCCCCGCGTCGGGCTCTGTGCTGACAACTCAGAGCCTGGAGCCTGCTTCGGATTCTGTCTGTCTGTCTCTCTCTCTGCCCCTCCCTGACTCGTGTTCACTCTCTCTCTCAAAAATAAATAAACATAAAAAAATAAAAAAGACGCGAGGATGAGGGGAATAGCCTGGCATAGCAGGAGCACTGGACTGAGCGTAGGTCCTGGGTTGCAGATCTAGAATCACAAACTCTCACCGGGAACAAGCTCAGACCCTCATTTAAGGGGCACCTCCCCCCCATCCATGACCTGACTTGCACCTGCAGCGCCTTTCTGGTCCGCCACCAGCCTCATGACGGCCACCTCCTTTCTCAGGGCTCCTTTCTTGGTGAAATAGTGATTGGGACGTAGGAGATCCTTTACCAAGCAGAGACTCCGTGACGCAGAAGGGGAAGAGAGATGGTTCCAGAAAAGCCTCCTTCATCGTTTACCTAGGGCTGGCCTGGCCTGTGCGGCTCTCCGCCATCACTTCCTGCCCTCTAGCCCCTCCTCCAGCCCCCGGCCAAAGGCAGCAGCTTCTAAGCTGCCCTCAGAGAGCTGCCTTCCCGTCGCCCATCTGGTCACACTTCTGTCACTCTGTGGCTCCTAACTGGGGTTGGTTACGCCCCGGGACAGATGAGCTGCAAAACTAACAATGCTTTCGCTCTGTCTACATGAGTCCACACCTTCCAATCCTCCATTTTGGAATGCTCAGGTCCCCCAAGAGTCAGAGGAGCAGGGACGTCGGGGTGAGGTCAGGTGCAGAGGGCCTTGAGGGGCTGGGGGAGAAGAGCACATGCTTCAGGGGTCAACCGAAGACCCTTGAGGTCAGGAGCAGACAGACATGGCCTCTGGCGTTTCCATGGGGGTGCCTCAGGCACTCCGTTTGGCAGTTCTACTCATCTGTTCAGGCATTTGCTTTTTTTAATTTATGGTAACAGAAAACATTTATTGTAGGGCTACAGTGTGCCCTCTGGGCTGGATAACGCATTATCTGCAACCTTCAAGGCACGCAGAGTTGTCTTCATTTTATAGAAGAGAAGGCAGTTTCATAGAGGTCAAGCACCTTGCCTAACGTCACATAGCTAGGTAGTACTAACGCCAGAATTTCAGTTTAGGTTGGTTGCCTCATAAGTCTATCCTGCTTCCACTTTCTACTGAAACCGACCTCCCTCCATCTCGCCACCTAGATGGAAATGCAGATGAAAGACGAAGGAGTCACTTGCCAACTGTGGATGCCCAATGTCAAGTGAGGGCTTTGCACGGCTTACGGCTGTCCCCCTTGGGAAGAGCCATTCCAAAAGCCATGCTCACAGGGCGTCCCCGAAGCCGTCATTTCAACCGCTGTTGGGGAAGTGACTAGCAATGGAGTAATTGGCCGCCTCCTGTGCTGGTCAACTTAACGGCCAAAATGAAGTCAGATCGGATGGCCCATCACAGCTTAACCCATCACCAAGTGATCACATACAAAAATTATGACCCCAGTCACTGGCTCTCAACCAGGGGCAGATTTTGCCCCCTGAGATATTGACAATATCAGAAGACGTTTTGGGTTGTCACAACTTGAAGGTGCTAATGGGAATCTAGTTAGAGGTCAGGGATGCTCCCAGACATCCTACAGTGCACAGGACAACCCCCCCACGCCGGGCAAAGACCCATCTGACCCCAGATGTGCAGAGGTTGAGAAACCCTGCTGCAAGCACTCAATCCAAAGGGATTTGACACAAGTGGACACTAATTAAATATCAGAAAGAGAAATTGGGAAATCGTCGGTTGGGTTAGCTGTGACTAAGAGAGTCCACATCCTATTAGGTCAGTCAGTGGGCATTGTGTATTTTTTCCAGTTTGTCTTAGTCAAGAGTGGTCTATGGAATTTACTTAGCTTTTCTTTGGGTTAAAACCAGGAATAGAACATTTAGCCTCTAGGAGGAGAAGAAACAGAGAATGAAAAATAATGTGTAATAATGGAAGCTCGTGTGCAAATTTTAGTAGCATGTACTCTCTCTATATAAGGTTATATAGAGACCTTATATAAGGTCTCTTTTAGAAGAGACCATGCCACCCTTCCGGGCCACAGGTATATGCGTACATCACCCACCCACATGAACTCGTAGGAGGAGAGCTTGGGTTTGGATCCAGAAGAATGGAATTCAAAGTCCAAATCTACCAATAACCAATCTTGAACAAATCACCTTCTTTAAGCTTCAGCTTCTCTACCAGTAAGAGGGAGCTCTGCTGGAACATCCCAGAGGGCTGTAGACTTTTCACGAAGTAATTTACATAAAAGCATTTGGCAAAACGGCCAAGTATGATTTAATCGTCCACATGATCACACACCCAGAGAGGGCTTCTCCTTCAAGGGCTGCATGGATTCTTTATACCCCATTTCCCCCCATGATCACCGCCTATGTTAGTTTCCCCTGGGTCACTTTCAATCTCCTATGCCACACTGGAGGAATACTCTCCGTAGCATGAAATGAAAGATTGGATTTGACTTATTTTACTCATGGCCCAAAGGAGAGTATTGCTTCCGAGAGGACGGTGCCTCCCGTTACCACGAGAAGGCGAGGACAATCAGGCAGACAGCATTTATGATACAGCTTTCTGGTTTCCAAGGGACAAAAGCTGGACATCACACAATGCTTTATTGTCCTCCAATAATTCTTCCCACTTGGAGCCGAACTCTGTTGGTCTTTAATTCTTGTCTGCTTCTGTCTTTCCTTAAGTAACAGGACGCTGGATTTTCACTTCCAAACTCAACCCAATTTCGAGGGCGATAGAAGGTTTAAAACGGCATCTGCCACCCTTTCGTTATGACCCGAGCTTCTGGCGTGAATTAGAGAAGTGGCCTCCACGTGTCCATGTGCTGCTAATGAACTTGTATCTACTGATCTCGAAGCACTTTGGGCGATTCAGACACACATGCTTTCGCATAACCGCTCGCCTTTCTTGCCCGTAAAGGCTTGTTGCGCAGAGCTGAACTGTTTTGAGCACGGCTGAGCCACATGTTGTGATGTGCTGAGTTCCTGAGAATAGAGACTCCGGGTGGGGGGGTGCAGACCTTTACTGTTGGGGTCTCCTTTCAAACCCAGAGATGGAAAACCGGGCCTAAGATGTAGTGAAGGTGAGTCTGGGCCCAAGCATCTGACTTCTGATCATTGCTCTTAACCAGGGGTTGGCAAAGTGTGGCCTGTGGCCAGATCTGAGTGGCTGTGGGTTCTGTAAGTAAAGTTTGGTTGGCACATCACCACGCTCGTGGGTTTACATATTGTCTGAGGCCGCTCTTGTGCTCTGCCAGCCAAGTTGAGTAGTTGTGAAAAAGACCACGTGGCCCGTAAAGCCCAGGATGTTTACTATCTGGTCCTTTCGAGAAAAAGTTTGCTGAGCACTGCTTGACGCTGGGTGTCATCGGAGGGACCCCAGTGGTTCACACCTCAGGCGTACAGGGAGCACAAAGAAACAAATGCCCGAATCCCTGTGTCAAGAATCCTTCCGTTGGAAAAGCGACGTGTCACTACACGAACAGTTCATTAATAATACAAGAGTCAGATGACGACATGGGCCAGCAATCAAGGAGAGCACAGTGCAGCGACCTTAGGAGCTGGCATGTATCGGGCACTTAGGTCCTGGGCACCAAGCCCAGTCCTTCTCACGCATTACAGGGCCGCTTCCTCACAAAAAGAGACAGTGGCCCCTACCTGAAGGAAGACCATGTTCCAGATTAATGGTTGCTAACAAAAAGAAAAGGAATCGTGAGATTGTATTTTTTTTCTCTCATGGATACCCTTTCATTTATTTGTTTAGGCTTTTTTTTTTTTAATATTTTACTTTGAGAGAGAGAGAGAGAATGCATGAAAGCAGGGAAGGAGCAGAGAGAGAGGGAGGGAGAGAATTTTCAGCAGGCTCCACCCTGAGCACGGAGCCTGATGCGGGGCTTGATCCCACGACCCTGGGATCGGGAACTAAGCTGAAATCAAGAGTCAGATGCTTAACCACCTGAGCCACCCAGGTGCCCCTCATGAGTACCCTTTGGGTACATCTTCCTGTACCTCCCCTGACTCCTAATTCCCACCCCTGCCCCCCCTCTTTCTCTCACATGTATGTGTACACGTGCACACCCACACACACACACTTTTTTTGCAACAACAGAGAAAATCAAGGTCATCCCTAGTCCCCTATCCACCTGTGTGTAAACAAACAGGTCTCACTAGAATGAGAATGTATTCTTGACTGAAACACACTTTCCTGGCAAGTCAGGGCGGACCTTAATCCAGTTTCTCAAACGCTCATTGACTGCAGAAAGCTACCGAGAGAAGTGGCCAATTTCTAGTGACTCTTCCCGAAGAGACCATGCTTGAAGCATTTCTTTACTCAGAACAAAACCAGAACCGCCCTGCCTCACAGCTGGGGCCCCTGGCAGCTGTGACCTGGAAACATAACTCTTTCTTCTTCCCACCCCAGCCAAGGAGACCACGCGGAGGGCAGGAGGGGCCAGCCCCAGCTGCCACCGTGGCCTCTCCTCCTGCCAAAGTCCCTCTGCCAGTGGAGGCCACTGCTATGGTGGAGCCAAGATGTCAGAGTTGGAGCAGGAGAAAGGAGGCTCTGGAGCAGACAGAGACACTGTCTAAACTCCAGAACAAGCCCCGAAGCTTGAATTACCATTCAGATTCATTTCGAAATCGCAGAATGTGCTGGCGATGTTTTTCTAAAGGGCAACCCCGGTGCTCCCGAGATGGGAGGTACCCTCCCTTCTGACAGACTTCTTCCATTTTCCGGAGGGAGGGAGGAGACAGAGCTGGCTCAGCAACCCCCCAATCGGCATCTCTGCCGGCCGTTTCAGCAGGGGCTCAACGGTCACCCAGGTAGGAAATGAATGTCTTAAGCTGCAAGTGTCCTTCCCTTAATGATGCCTGATGGCAAAGACCCGTGTCTTTATTGCATGTTAACATGCCTCTTCCCTTTCCTCATTGAGCCGCATCATGGCGAATGGCAATTAGCGTTCAAAACAAATAAACTGAGCCATCGTAGAGAGAACCTTGTCAGATAGTCTTAGGAGAAGTTGAGAAGCGTCGTCAGGACCAGACCAGGCCAGCAGGGCGTGGGGGCAGGCTGTGCGTCAGGGTCCCGAGGGCCCTGAGTGGAAGATGCCCCCAGGCTCTCTACCCCAGGACCCACCCTGAGAGTGGGGAAGGAGGGTCCAGGGATCGGGGTGGGGGACTACCGAGAACATTCGCAGGTGTTTGCTGGTTTCCTCAGGTGGGGACGTTGTGTTGCCTCCACCGGACCTGCCCTTTGCAACTCCCTTGTCCATGTGGCAAGCAGCCCTCAGCTCCTCGCTTGAAGTTCGTGACAAATGTCAGGCTCTTATCCCCCACCCAGAAGCAATACGGTTCGTGGGGGAAGGGGAGGGGCAGGCTGCCTGGGGTCAAAGCCCAGCTCCGGTTTGTGCTAGCCACACGCCGCCGAGCCTCCGTCCCCCACCTGCAAAACGAAGACCAATAAAAGTACCACAAGATTGGTTGACCTAAAACATGTGAAAAACACACACCGAGCGAGTTCCTCTCAACAGGTGTTAGCTGTTCTTGCCGCTTGTCACTTCACTAAACCAGCCAGACATCCATGAGCCCTTGTGAGTTCTCGGAGCTCGGCGGCTGGGACTTGTTACAAGCAGCATCGTCCTGCTTGCGCAGAAAACACATTCAGGATGAAGTAAGGCGTGTGACTCTGCTCTGAATTTTCTTTCAACCTCTGATAATGTTTCTGACAATGAAACGTATTGTTAAAACACACTCTCTTCACTAAACAGGAAAATTACTTGAATGTCTCTCATTAGCTTTAATCTTCTCTCCCCAACCACGTTAACCTAACAGATGCCCTGTCACTATAAGAGGCAAGTTTGGCTGCCAGAATCTTCTATCAGTGGGTCACTGTCCCTGTGGTCACCGCAGGCCCTGGACAACCTCAGCGGAGAAGTCAGAGATGCCACTGATTCAGCCACACAAAGGCATTTTCTTTTCCCTCCCGAGGGGGGGGGTGCCCGGCAGGAGGGTGGGAATCCCGGGTGAAATGGCATTAACAGAAAACCCTTGAAGGGAAATCCTCCCAAGTCCTAAGAATCCATCCTGCCCACACTAGGTTGGGGAACAACCGAAAGGAAAATCTGGGCATGTCCCTCTTTAAGAAAATTAAACGTGGGCGCCTGGGTGCCTCAGTCGTCCAAGCATCCAACTTGATGTTAACTCAGGTCGTGATCTCACGGTTCGCGACACGGAGCCCCTCTGTGCTGACAGCGTGGAGCCCGCTTAGGATTCTCTCTCTCCCTCTCTCTCTCCCTGCTCCTCTCCACCTGTGCTCTCTCTCCCTCTCAAAATAAGTAAACGTTTTTTAAAAAGAAAATTAAATAGGTATGTTCGTTCTATGAAAATCCGATACGTGAAAACGTACACTAATGAAAATTGCTAAATTAGAAAGCAAATCCCTCCATTCCTAAATGATTTGATAACATGCTTCTAAGCATGTTTTCTGCTCATGGAGGTGGCCGGTCAGCCACCATCAGGGCCTCATGGGCAGGCTGAGCTAACACCACCCAGTCACCTGAGCTCCTGGTGGTCGCCATTCCAACGTGCCATGCATCTTCATGGGCACCTAAGACCCAAGCGGCCAGTTCAGGAAGCTCCATTTACTTACAACATGGCAACCTGGCAGCCCAGAGGACTGACGGCTGGAGCAAGAATCCAAACATCCTGGGTTCAAGTGCTGACTCTGCCCCGTACTTTCTACGTGACATTCGGCTGGTTTATTGATTTCTTGGGCAAGCGTTTCTTCCCTGGTAAAATCTCCAAGTGGAACTTGGAGATATCTATCCTCCCCAGCTCAAATATTCTGTGATTCTGTCACATCAGGCCAGCTGCACATAGAAAGACTTCCCAGAGAGGTTCCATCTACTCTTCCTGTCACTGAAGGTAAAATTCACTGGCAGCGTCAGACCGCCCCCCTACCCCAACCTAATCATGATATTACCACAAGCCACTTCTGATTACAAGGCAGTTAAACAACACGCGAGGCGCATGCTTGACGACTTTGCGAAATTAATTTCTCATAAGAATAAGTGTAAACTTAAAGTCACATTATTTTTAACAGTGCACTTAAATTGAGGCATTAATTTTTTGAATTGCATTATTTTGAATTTGCATAATTCAGAATCCAATTACATGTGACTTGTGTATTCTCTCTAAAAGGGTTTTTTAAACCTTCAAGAGAGGGAACGGAGGTAGTAAAAGAGATTGGCGATGACGCTGGGTCAGACTTGATGGAGAAAGACCATGGGTTTGAGCGAACCCACAGGACGACTATCCAAGACCATAGAGAGGATGCCCTAGAGAGGACCCAGGACCCAGAAGCACAATACAGGTTTCCTTGGGTCACCACTCTGTACTGAGTTTGAGATGACTGGCCAATTTGGAAGTTAGATTTCTCCTTCTCCTCCTCCTTCTTTCTTTTACAAAGAGAGAGAGCATGAGTGGGGGAAAGGGGACAGAGGGAAAAAGAGAGAGAATCTTAAGCAGACTCCATGCTCAGTGCAAAGCCTGATGCAGAGCTGGATCCCATGACCCTGGGATCATGACCTGAGCTGACATCAAGAGTTGGATGCTCAACTAACTGAGCCACCCAGGCACCCCTTCTTCTTCTTCTTCTTCTTCTTTTTTTAATTGAAATCACTCCCGGCTTGAATGCTGCTAGAAGATGTTCAACCCCCAAATTAAAAATCCCTAAAGAGCCAAATCCTCTCTTTATTCTTTGGCGCAGAGGAGCCATTTTGTGCTCTTCAAAATGGCTGACAGGAATCTTCTGAGGAAGCTATGGTCTGAGAACAAACTAGGGATTCGATCAACTTCAAGGCTGAGACTTTGTGTCTAGAGCCATAGCTAGAAACTAACGGATGTTGTTTTTTCCAAACCAAAGAAATCAAGAAATTGAAGATAAAAACTGCTCTCTAAATCTTCCCTTCCACATTCTCCCCGCTGCTGGGCCCTTTAGATTGCAAGAGTTCGTGATTATAACTTTATTCACAACCCATTTGAGGTTTCCAAGCAGCTCCCTCCCCAAGATGAGATGACAAAGCTTTGAAAATTAGAGGCACCCCTCCCCTCACCCCAAAGAGCTATCCTTGACGAGGCGCGCTCTGTTGAAACGGAAGGAGTTTGCTTTGTAGCAGCCTCCCTTGTGGAATTATGTATGGGAGCATTTAACAATACAGCATTTGCAATGGGCGGGTGAGAGCTGGCCAACTTTTTAAAGGGGATTTCACACACCAGGTCAGCAGGGAAATGGATAGGTGAGCTGCAGTGGATACAATTATTTGACTTTCTGAGCCGTTCTTTTTGAAGCCTCTACCCTTAATAGAAAGAAAAAGAATAATCCTCTTTGCCAACCTTTTGTAGCTCAATCTTTATTGTTCCCACTAAAATCCAAAGAAAACAGACAAGATTCATTTTGTCCAGAAAGCACGTGTGTATTTTATATAGGTCTGAGCTTTGAAGCATTGATAGTTAAGTGGGAGAAAAGACAAACATTTCTCTCTAATCTGAGGACATCAAAGGGGGAATTTCTGAAGCGCTCTGGCCTAACTCAAAATGGCCCTGGGTGGTATCTCCCGATATACCCCTCCTTTGCTACTAAACTCAGCGTGGAAATTAGCACAGGCTCGCAAAATGACGACAATTAGGCCAGACCGTACAGAAGCAGGCCTGTGGGTAAATTAAGACTTTGAGAGAACGTGACCCACTGGGCCAGGGAAGCTTTTCTTTTACTTACGGGCTCTCAGTGACTCAGTGGGCACCTCTAAGACACTGGCCTGGTCACTGGGCTGCTTGGCCAACCATCTGTAGGACTGGTTGTTTGACTTTGGGTGCAGGAGATGTGCTTGGTTACTATTTACTCATTGCTAAGTCCGGTAGCTGACCTGGACTTTTAAACAATCAAAAGTTTGAACCATCAGATTGTTCAAGTATCTGTTTGAACAATCAGATGTTAAAAATAATTGCCGGTCTGGTGCCACCAACTCTCGATGGCCAAAGTAGGCCACACCCACCTCGCTGGATTGCTTGCCATTCTATTCTGAGGGCAGAAATAAACAAAGAAAAGCACCACACGCATTTGGACGACTTTAGTCAAAACACAGAAGATGGCCACTGTGGAAAGAACTGGTGAGAACTGGGGGAGCTGGCGACGCTTTCTGCTGACGGGGAAGTTCCTGAAACTGTTTTCGTACTGGGCTTCCACTGCGCGAAAGACTCACCATCGGGAACTCTCTGGGTTGGGTTTTTAATTCTGAGTTCTGAGAACAGTACATTTTCCACCCTCTTTTGTCACCTGACTGCTGGTAACAAAGGGTAAGAGCGGGCCCAGGAGAGTCACGCATATCTGGGCTTGATTGTAAGGGGGCCTACGGGTTTCTACAGGAGGCAGTCAGCGTCTTAGTGGAGGGAGCTGGGAGGAGGAAGGACAGGACGGCGTGAAGGAAAGACAGCAGGCTCACGTCGGGAGGTGGGGACGTTCTGAGGGGAGTTGGGGGACCTGGAGACTCTGCATCTATAAGGAGGCCACCCCTCCTCTCCAGGATCCTAGCGATTCTAGTCTGGACTTCTCGCCCCCCTCCGGCACAGAATCTCTGGAAGGTGCACAGAGACGTCTCAGCTGTAGTGTGCACCTCCCCAGATTGCCGGCTGTGAGTCCAACCGACGTGCCAGGCACACCAAACCAGTCCCTGGTGCACACGGAAACACATAGGACGTGCCCGGGACATGTCCGTCAGTGCACAGATGGGCACATACGCACGCCAGGCAAAGCAGTGCGTGAACGCTGGACATCAGTGCATGCACACACACACTGGAACACACCAGAACACACACACACACACACACACACACTCGCACATGGCATCCCACACCAGCACATGCACAGTAGGGCATGGGCGCCTGCACCCCCACCACAGCACTTGGGTCAGCACGCACTGGCACACACGTTTGCTAGGACCGGACTTGGGCACAGGCTACTCCCATGGTGGAGTCACCTGGTAACAGCTGCCTTCTCCCCAGAGCAGGTCGCTCTGGCGATTCCGCCCCCTGTGGCAACAGGGGGCAACCTTCACCCCCACCCCCACCCCCAGGTTGTCTTTTTTTTTTCAATTTTTTTTAATGTTTATTTTTGAGACAGAGAGAGACAGAGCATGAGCAGGGGAGGGGCAGAGAGAGAGGGAGACACAGAATCCGAAGCAGGCTCCAGGTTCCGAGCTGTCGGCACAGAGCCCAACGCGGGGCTCGAACTCACAGACCGCGAGATCGCGACCTGAGCCGAAGTCGGAGGCTCACCCGACTGAGCCACCCAGGCGCCCCAGGTTGTCTTTTTCTATTCTTTCCCCCCTAACACCTCTTCTCTCCAATTCTCCATCACCACCCTCAGCCCGCATGATGAAAGGGCAGTTCTAACTCAGGGGCCGTCACATTATGTCTTAGACCCAGGCGGGGGTATCGCATGGAGGGGAACTGGCGAAACACAGAAACGCAGCGCTGAGTTTCTAGTATCTACAGCGACAGAGAGAAGTAGGCATTTGTTATATCCTAAATGGTGGCGTCGGCTTACGTTCTGGGCTGTCCTCCCCAAACCCCAAGGCTTGCAAAGGCAATGCACTCTTAGCCCAGCGCCCTGCAAATGTCCTGTGGAAGCTCTTGAACACTCCTGTCCCAGCCGTCCTGCCGGCCAGCTTTGGGAAGGTACCAGAAATTCACGTACGTGGTTCTTCAATGCTTCACGTACTTTTCTCTGCAGCGGATTTCTTAACTTGATTTGTTTTGCTCCAGTCACCAGCAAAAGGGTTTGCCCTCCCTGAGCTCAGCTCAAGCAAATGCAAGGGGACTCAGGGCATAAATCATTGAAGACTGCTCACAGACGTTTGTCATTCAAAGGCAATTGCCGCACTCCTTGAGGATTTTCACAAAAACAAACAAACAAGCCAAAAAACCAATCTCCACTCAGTCTGTGTGTAACACTCTACTGTTCTTTAAAATCTCACACATAAAACCTTACACACTGTATGAAGACACGTTTTTATCCAACAGATCAATTACAGGCTATTACTTAGACTCTAAACCTCTCAAATACGATTTAACCTCATTTAGCTTTACACGTTTGGTTTTCACATACACGTAGGGCAGTGGGGCTGCGGAAGGCGAACACACAGACCTGTGTCGGTTGCAAACTGAGGGCCATCCCTCCCAAGACAAGCTCCCAAACAGCTCTATTTCTCAACAGTGAAACAGAGAAGAAGGATTTTACCAAATTTGTGGGAAGCACGAGCTCAGAATTGTAGTAATGTGCCAGAGAGAAACATAATTCCGTATTAACTACCGAATATTTCATCTACTCGGCAGAAAAAAAAAAAAGCCTATTACACGAGGACACACAGCGTCAAAATTATTATTTCTTCCAAAATGGAGAGGAAAACAGTAAAGGATGCTTGCTAAAAGGAACGCCTTCACAGGTCGGCCTCAGAGTTCAGTCACCAGGGGTATGACATTGTCAAATGACGAGCGAGCACCCGGGAAAGAGGCTGCAGAGAACCCTCGAGAATGTATACACCGGACAAGGTTGTCAGAGAAACCGGCTTTGGGGCCTCGCTCTACTCTTAGGCCAGGTCATCAAAGCTCGGAGCCTCGTTGTCTGTGTTCACAAAGAGAGAACCCTACTGCTTCATCTGCTACCCGCATAGGATGGCAATGAGGACCCCGTAAGTAAGGGTGTAGGAAGTCACTTCGTAACCATAAAGGGATGACTGCGTTCAGAGAGCGGCGGTCTGGACGGGGCAGGGATCCTGCCTGTCCTTGTTTTCTAATGCTTTCTATTTATTTATTTTTCCCCCCCTTGAGCTGAAAATCAGTTGCTGAGTAGCACAAATCATAGCAGGCAAGCAAGGTGGTTGGTGGAAACTCCTGACACCTGCCCCACTGCAGTCCCGCTGCTTCAGACGGCAATCTGCTCTCTCTTCAAGTCACTTCTTACCAACCAAGTCCTTGGGTGCCCCCCCCTCCCCCGCCCCCGATACATCTGCAGTCAGGGCACGAGCATAAGGGTTAATAAGCCAGAAAACGCTGGGCCTCGTCCTTGGATTTTTCACGCCAGAGGCTCCCGCGAGAGAGTTAAAGATATTGTGATAAAGGTGGAAGTCCAGACCTAAAAAGTATTTGGCGCCGCACGGAGTCGAAGTTTAGTTTCCGAATCCTGGGAGCCAATGCCAGCGCGGTGGGGGCCGATAAGTAAATGTTCTCAAAAAGTGCCATTTCAAGACCACATGCAATTCCTTTGCTAGGTGCAAGGCACGTCCGACTCTCTCCTTTCTCATCTCACAGATGAGAAACCAAAGCCCGGAGAGAGCTGTCTGCCCAAGTTCACCCCGCGATTTAGCGACAGAGAAGAAGAAAGATGTTATCCAGCTGTCGCCCTGGGAAAAATGACGCTTGTTGTCTTTTGCAGGTTGGGAGGCTCGGGCCCACATGCTGACTGGCTACGACTTTTCGGGGAACCTTTCGTGAGCGGCACTTCTGAGTGGCGTCTCTGCTCCCCAGTACCCTGCGGGAGGCAGACATGACTGCCGCCATCTTATAGAGGAAGGACAGGCTCTGAGGGCGGCAGCTCAGAATCCAGATCTTTCTAGCTCCACGGCCCGCTCTCTCCCTCCACTGTGTAGCTGCCCCAGAGAAGACAGGACACTTGCAGATGGTCAGAGTTAGGAAACAACTCTCTTTCCTCCACTGGATCGTTTTCAACAGAAGCCTAAAGTATCCTGCGAAATGTTCTTTAATTTATTCTTTTAACTGTCAACCCGGGAGAAATTAGCCCAAGGACATAATTCAAAAGACAGTTTTAAAGCTACGTATGTAAAGATTTTTCTTGCAGGCTTAGCTATAATAACAAAAATTAGAAACAGCCCAATGTCCAACAGTAAAGAAGTAGGAAACTACGTTACATAAACTCTGGAAGTTTACATAGCAATTAAAAACCATCGTGAAGGCTAGGCATAAAAAAAAAATGCTCACGATAGATTATTAAGAAAAATAAGCACACGGAAATGCTTTTATGATGGCAACCATAAAAAGATTTGTGTACACTCTTTTTAAAATATTGGAATGGAACATAAAGAAGGAAAATTGAAGTTATTGGGCTAGCTTGTAAGATTTTGGATTTAAAAAATGCGTAACTTGCTCCGATGAGTTTGTGATATTTTTGTTAAAACACCTCAAATTAAGAGAAGGGAAAAAAGCGGTAGTTACTTGGAACATTTAGTTGGTAACTCAGACCAAATGAGACTACACCGGCTAAACTGCTTTTTTCTTCTTTCCATATTTTGAGGCAATTGTATACTGTGATTTTTGCCATCATCCACAAACTCTTATTTTTCTCCTGGTGCCTCTCATTAATGAGGTTTTTTTCTTTTTTAAGTTTATTACTTAACATTCTCCCACAGTGGATAGCCTTGTTTATTTTCTGCTTTTTCCTTAGGGTTTAAGCCAAGTCAGAAAAACGAACGTCTTTCTTCATTCGTTTATGTTTGAGATATAATATTATTTGAATCATACGAAATTATCTTGTTTGTAGGTCCAAAAACAAACAGCGGAAGTTTTATATCAAAAATTTTAATAACAGCAGATTGTATCTTAAACCATCCCAGCAACTCATTTTGAATCATTCTGTTCCCTCAAACTGTCCTGTCCCCTCCACCAGCTAAATTTTGATTGGTTGGTTGGTGGGTGGGTTTAGATTTAAATGCTAAATTCTCTAGAAGGGAAGTCCAAATAACACCATTCCAGTATATTCCTCGTAAACCATTAAAGTTACTATAACTACGTGGAAACATCTAGAATTCTTTCGTTCACCCACTTTAATTCATTTGACACGTATTTATTGTGTGTGGGCTCAACTCATGGCAGTGTGCTAAGAGCTAGGCACCTCTCTAAACAAGACTGAGGTGTCTTTTCCCTTGGGGAACATAGACTCCTTTTTGCAGGCTGGGAGGGATGGCTAAGAAAGGTGGTGACTCACCAGATCAGTTTGTTTCAACTAACGTGCCAAGTGACTGACTGGTTTGGATTCTTTTTTAAGCAGATTGACTGAATGTTTGCTCAAATTGATTCAATCTACCATCAGGTCATTGTTAATAAGAACTCGCCTTGGCCCGATAAGAGAAGAAGTCTATATTGAGCTGTCCCCGCTGTTTATTTAATCCATTAGCTGACCACAGGTACACATGACTCAGGAGAAAAAGACTCCCGAAGGGTGTCTTTGGACAGCTCTAATGCAAAACAGTTCCCGAAGAAGTGCCTTAACTGTTCTAAATAAAACACAAGACACGATGCCTGGGGGACTCTCGAAAGTAAGAGTGGACATCCAGTAAAAGTTAAATCTAATTTTTTAAAGACAAAGGCAAAAATAAAAAAACATTTTTCAAAACCTACAGCAGTGGTCAGTTACCTAAGGGACAGCTTCCCAGAACTGTTTCTGGGGGACATTTCACAGCAGTGGGGTCTCTAAGCCAGCGAGTGGGAGAAACGCCAAAGGAGAGAACTTAAGTAGCTCATCTGGATGAGCAGTGCCAGTGACAGGACGTCGAAATATTGGTGAAAATGCCATTGTCCTGTACCACCTAGGAGTTCCCCTCGTCCAGCTCTGAGCAGCTTAAGCAGAGATCTGGCATTCGAGACGTTTGCATTTAAATACCCAGTCACTGGACACCCATGCCAAGCATTCAGCTTCGAGATCTGTGTGGCCACCCCAACCAGTGACGAGCTGGTGGACTTTGTCCTCTAATTTCCTCCCCCTAACTATTTAGATTATACACTTGGGAGCATGTTTTCACTTTGGGGGAGTATCCCCTACAGAATAAGTGTCTTAAAAAAAGGAAAATGGCGGTTCTAACGCTCATCCGGTGACCTGCCCAAGCTTTGATCCTTGTTCACAGTTGCCCCCCCCCCCCCCCCCCGCTCACATGTTCCTGTGCTGTAGGCTCAGAAATCAAAAGGAGGATGAGTGGGGCTTCGACGGATGGAGAAAATGTCCAGTGCTGTTTACAACCCAGCTGAGAGCAAATTAAGAATTCTAACCATGGGTTTCCACTTCCTGTTGCTAGATGTTGAGAACAAGAAAACAGACCGTGATGTAATAATAGTAATAATTAATACAGCTTCCATGTATTGGCTGTCTGCTATGTATCGAGCATATTACATTCATTTCTCACCTTCACAGTTCTGCAAGGAAAGTTATCCTTACTTTAGAGGGGAGAAAACTAAGGCCCAGAGAGGTTAAGTAACCTGCCTACCGTTGCACAGCTAGGAAAGTGGCAACGCCGGGATTCCATCTATGATTGGCCTGACTTTTGCCACCACATCCAGCCATCTCCTTGAAAGTAGAGCGGCAAACCAGCCTGGGGGGCCTGCTTTTCCTGAGGGTTTGTGGCCGCGCTGCATCTCTTGTCTGGAGAAAGGACAACGGCCACACTGACCAGCTGGAAGCATTCTTGGCCCCAGTGGGGTAGGGAGGTAGGGGTACTGAGTAGCTGAGGGCCCTGCAGGCAAAAGCATGCCCCTGCCGCTAGGCACACCCCCTTTGTCGCGACTAGCCTCAGACCCCGGCGACCGGCTTGGCAGACTCTCACCCAGGGAGACCTCCTCCCGTGGAGACGCTAGGTCATTATTTGCTTTGAGCCTCATGATCTGGGCATTTCCATAAAAGGCACATGGAAAGATCTCTAAAAGGCAGGCTTTTAAAAAGTTTGGAGGGGCGCCCGGGTGGCTCAGTCGGTGGAGCGTCCGACCTCGGCTCAGGTCATGACCTCGCAGTTGGTGAGTTCGAGCCCCGCGTCGGGCTCTGTGCTCAGAGCCTGGAGCCTGCTTCGGATTCTGTGTCTCCCCCTCTCTCGCCCCCTCCCCCGCTCACGCTCGGTCTCTCTGTCAAAAATAAATAAACATTAAAAAAAAAATTTTTTTTTAAAGAGTTTGGAGATAGGTAACTTCATTGAGCAAGAAAAGAGAGACCTCAGCTCACATTCTGTCAGCGGCCTTTCCGCGGAGCAAAGTTGTAAAGGCAACACGATGCCATTCGCAGCCCTGGGGGTTACAGGCCCAAGTCTCTCCTCACCTCACCTCAACTGGGCTGAACGCTTGGAAGAACCTTCTCGGGGAGTAGCTGAAAGGGCCGTCCCCACACCAGCACAGCAAGGGGCCTCGCACGATGGCAAATCCCGTCCATCCTGTTTCTTCCTCCTGGGCGCTGTGCGTGGAACTGGGCACGGCCCGCATCTCGTCTGCTGGGTGGGGTCTTGTTTGTCACGCGTGGCAGCCACCGCCACCCAAGCAGCTTTTTTTTTTTTTTTTTCCCCTCATCTAACTCTAGTTTGCTGCTACCTTGGCCCCGAGGCCAACACAAACGGACCGGTGAGGAAACCGTGTAGCAGAAGTACCTCGCGGCCTGAAGCCCAGGGTCTGAAGCCACTGCTGTCAGCTGTTCCCCTGAAATCACTGAATTCACTGGCTACTGTGGCATCAGGGACCCTCTTGTCCCCCGCATGCAGGACGGGCCCGGGACTTGCTCTGGGGCCCTCACCTCACAGGGCCGTGTGACTCACACCCAACAAGGCTCTTCCGAGAAGAACGCTGCGACCTTACAGAGTTTTCAGAACCCCTGAGGTGTCAGGCTGGGACTGTGCCATGTTCCCTGTCAGGAACAGAAGCACCAGGGGCCTCCCCTGCCCTCTCAGCACTGTCGCCAAATGCTCTCCCGCACTGAGGTGACCCGTGACGTGGAGAAGGGACATGTGTTTGTGACCTGTCTTCCTGTGTCTTTAGGTTCAAATACAGCTGGTCCTGTTTCTGGTAAAAATGCCATGATACCAATCTCCTGAGACAGTCTATTTTGTCTTTCTTTTCACATGTGGTCTTCATAATGTGGCCTAGACAACACAGTGGCAGTGAAAGGATTCTAGAAAAGCCCTGCTCCCGCGAGCTAAAATGAGGTGAGGAGTAAGTTCTCTCGCTGGTCGGTTGTTACTCACGATGGCGACTTAACAGGTCACATCCTCTCATCCGTCCCTACGTTCCGTCAGCGTCTCTAGCTTTTTGGCCTCAGATAGAGGGCTGCTTGCAGTGAGGGTGGTGGCTGAGTCACTGAGCCACGATGGGTGTGTCCCAGGGCAGCCTCTGGCCGTGGGGGGGGAGGGGGAGGGCAGGGGCAGCCATGACAGAGCTGAGTGGAGACACGGGCCCGGAGGAAGGCCCCTTCTGTCCTTCATGGACATCGCTGCTCAGTCCCTGCCCCGTCCAGGTGCTTCAAGTCAGCCAGAGTCACAGCCGTGACCCTGTCTGACCGAGAGAAGTGTTTTTTGTTGGCAAAGGACAAAGGAAAGAGGCCAAGTGACGGAGCCAGCCAGGGGGTACGAGGAGAAGACGCAGAGACGAGACGAGCGTCGCAGTATGAAAAGTGGCCTGGCTGACGTGTTCTCATCCCATCCAGCGTCTGTTAAATACTCCCTCTCTTTTTCTCTGCACTGGGCCTGCCTCAGTCGCTCCTCTGCCCCCTTCCTCCCTGTCCTTTCCCCTCCATGGACTGTCCTCTCTTCTGTTAGCACTAGAAACACCTGTATTGGGGGCAGGTGTGCGTTGAAGCAGCTGGGTCTGAGCCGATGCCCAGCTCGGCTGCAAGGGAGCAGATCCAACCTGCTCAGCTTCGAAAGAGACGCCAGCTCCTCGCTACCCCTCCGCTGCGTACCCCCCCCCCCCCCCCCCCCCGCACACACGCAAGAAGAGTTTCTGGAAGTTCCTTGCCATCCATCTGTCCGGCCTTACCTGTTCCTGGGAGCTGTGCCTGCAGCAGGGCCATGATGACAAGCACCTTCCACATCACCTTGTCCTTTCCCCCAGGGTGGCACCAGGAGGCCGAGGCTGTGGCAGCCATGGCTGGGACCCAGAAGAGAGACGGTGTCTCTGCTTTGTGCTGCTGCCTCCTCAGGAAGTAGAGGACTGTGGGGCCTTTGAGAAGGCAGACACCTGCCAGCAAGGCCAAGAAACGCACTCCCCCTTTCGGTTCATAGGCAGGAAGCTCTGGAGGTTTGAGGGTTTGAGGGGTGTGTGTGTGTGTGTGTGTGTCTACATCTTGCTTTTTCTCTCATTTAACCATTGCTTTACTCTCCTTCTCTCCTAATTTTTGTCTAATTTTTATCTAACTCCTCTCTTGATGGGTAAAGCCAGTCCCTAGGCGAACAGGAGTTCCCAATGCGTGCAAGGACATTTTCTTGGACTTACATATTTTATAGATGTTGGTGAGATGGCAGAGCTCTGGATCCAGGAGAAATGCAGAGACAGAATACCTGGGCTTTGGTGCCTATCTCTGCTACCCAGGTGCTGTGTGGCCTTCAGTAACTCACTCAGCGTCTCTAGACATCAGCATCCTTGCCTGTAAAGCAAATGGCTGGAGTAGATCTGAGGCTACAGACCCAAACTTGGCCTTGAGTTGGAACCACATAGTATTTCAAATGCTTTTGCTGGTCGTCAACATTGAAACGCTGGCATAATTTACAATAATAAAAAGATAAATACCTACAAACAAAGGTAATGAAAAGTGTTAGTTAGATCTATATGAAATACATTTTAAAACATTACTGAAGGATGCAGAAGGGACCTGGGTATATGGAAAAGTCTATGGTCTTTGATAATCTTTTTTTTTTTTTTAATTTTTTTTTTAGTGTTTATTTATTTTTGAGACAGAGAGAGAGAGCATGAACGGGGAGGGTCAGAGAGAGCTGGAGACACAGGATCGGAAGCAGGCTCCAGGCTCTGAGCCGTCAGCCCAGAGCCCGACTCGGGGCTTGAACTCACAGACCGTGAGATCATGACCTGAGCCGAAGTCGGAAGCTCAACTGACTGAGCCACCCAGGCGCCCCAATGGTCTTTGATAATCTTAAGAAGACTACAATTCTTTGTAAACGAATCAACCCATTCCACTAAAAGTATCAACACACAAATAAAACTCCTACAATTCAACAATAAGAAAACATAACCCAATTAAAAATTGGCCAAAGATGAGGCGCCTGGGTGGCTCAGTCAGTTAAGCGGCCGACTTCAGCTCAGGCCATTATCTCGCGGTTCACGAATTCAAGCCCTGCGTTGGGCTCTGTGCTGACAGCTCAGAGCCTGGAGCCTGCTTCAGATTCTGGGTCTCCCTCTCTCTCTCTGCCCCTACCCCGCTCAAGCTCTGTCTCTCTCTGTCTAAAAAATAAATAAACATTAAAAAAAGAATTGGCCAAAGATCAAAATAGATACTTCTCCAAAGAAGATAAGCACACAAGAAGGATCTCAACATCGTTAGTTATTAGATAAATGCAAAGCAAAACTGCAGTGACATTGGCCATGGAAACATTGTTCTCAAGATGTCTCCTCAGGCAAGGGAAACAGGAACAAAATTGGGACTATTTTTAAAAACTATTGGGAATACACCAAAATAAAAATTTTTTGCATAGTGAAGGAAATTATCAACAAAATGACAGGGCAACCTATTGAATGGGAGAAGATATTTGCAAATGACATATGCAATAAGGGGTTAATATCTAAAATACATGAAGAACTTAAACAACTCAACACCCAAAACTGATTAAAAATGGGCAAAAGACCTGAATAGACATTTTTCCAAAGAAGACATCCAGATGACCAAGTGACATGAAAAGGTGCTCAACATCACTCATCATCAGGAAATTGCAAATTAAAACCACAATGAGGGGAGCCTGGGTGGCTCAGTCAGTTGAGCATCCGACTCTTTTTTTTTTTTAATTTTTTTTAACGTTTTATTTATTTTTGAGACAGAGAGAGACAGAGCATGAACAGGGGAGGGGCAGAGAGAGAGGGAGACAGAATCGGAAGCAGGCTCCAGGCTCTGAGCCATCAGCCCAGAGCCCGACGCGGGGCTCGAACCCACGAACCGCAAGATCGTGACCTGAGCCGAAGTCGGACGCTCAACCGACTGAGCCACCCAGGCGCCCCTGCAGCATTATATTTAAAATAGCCAGGATACAGAAGCAACCCAAGTATTCATCCACAAGTGAACGGATAAAGAAGATATGGTATACATAAACTACGGAATATTACTCAGCCACAGAAAAGAGTGACATCTTGCCGTTTGCAACAACATGGGTGGATGTAGAGGGTATAACGCTAAGTGAAAGAAGTCAACCAGAGAAAGACAAATACCATATGATTTCACTCGTATGCGGGAATTTAAGAACCAAAACAAATGAACAAAGAGAAAAAGAGACCAAAAAAAAAAAAAAACCAGACTCTTTGATACAGAGAACAAACTGGCGGTTGCCAGAGGGGAGGGGAATTGGGGGCTGGGTAAAAGAAAAGAAGAAGAAGAAGAAGAAGAAGAAGGAGGAGGAGGAGGAGGAGGAGGAGGAGGAGAAGAAAAACCCATAGTGAGATCCTACTTCACACCCCCTAGGGTGGCTAAAATAAAAAAGACAATTAGTGTTGGGGAGGGTATACAGAAATTGGGACCCTCAGGGACACCTGGATGGCTCAGTTAAGCAACAGACTTTGGCTCAGGTCATGATCTCTCAGCTTGTGAGTTCGAGCCCCGCGTCGGGCTCCATGCTGACAGCTCAGAGCCTGGAGCCTGCTTTGGATTCTGTGTCTCCCTCTCTCTGCTGCTCCCCCGCTCATGCTCAGTCTCTCTCTCTCTCTCTCAAAAATAAATGAACATTAGAAAAAAATTTAAAAAAAACAAAGAAATTGGAATCGCATACATTGCTGGTGAAAATGTAAAATGATAAAGCCTTTGTAGAAACTAATTTGGCAGTTCCCCAAAGAAGTCAAACAGAGTTGTCATAGGACACAAAAATTATGCCTCTAGGCATAGACCCAAGAGAATTGAAAACACATGTCCACACAGTATTATCATAATAGGCCCAAATTGGAAACAAGCCAACTAGGGAATGGTAAACAAATGTGGTATATCCCCCAAATGGAATGTGATTCAGGCATAAAAAGGGATGAAGAGGTAAGAGGTCTCTTTTTGGGGTGGCAGAAACTTCTAGAATTAGATGGTGGGATAGTGTACAACACAGTGAACATAGTAAAAGTCATTCAGATTACATTTTAAAATGGTAAGTGCGATGTTACGTGAATTATATCTCAATGCAAAAAAAAAAAAACGTTAAAACAAGCAATATTAGTTCTGTTTTTGTAAGTAATTTCTCATGGTCTATGGTTTGCTTTTTCATTCTCTTAATGGTATTTTTTGATGGAAATGTTTTAATTCTGATGATACCCAATTTATCAATTTTTTTCTCTTATGGTTTGTGCTTATGTTCTATACCCAATTTGTTGGGAGCTTTTAGCATGAAAAGAGGTTGTGTTTTGTCAAAAGCTTTTTCTGCACCTATCAGGATAATCCTATGACCTTCATCCTTCATTCTATTCACGTGGTGTATCATGTTTATGGATTTGCATGTGTGAAGCCATCCTGGAGTCTCCAGGCTAAGTCCACGTGATTAGGGTGTACAATTCTTTTTTTTTTTTTAATTTTTTTTAACGTTTATTCATTTTTGAGAGACAGAGAGCATGAGCGGGGAAGGGGCAGAGAGAGAGGGAGACACAGAATCTGAAGCAGGCTCCAGGCTCTGAGCTGTCAGCCCAGAGCCCAACGCCAGGTTCAAACTCATGAACTGCAAGATCATAACCTGAGCCGAAGTCAGATGTTTAACCAACTGAGCCACCCAGCCATCCTGAGAAAATTTTGATTACTGACCCATTAGTAGTGCAGGATTATGTGGTTAAATTTCTACATATTTGTGAATTTTCCAGTTTTCTTCTTCTAATTGATTTCTGGTTTTATACTCTTGTGGTCAGAAAAGACACTTGGTATGATTTTGACCTTCTTAGGTTTGCTAAGATTTGTTTTGTGATCTATCGTACGATCTATCATGGAGAATGTTCCATGTGCACTTGAGAAGAATGTGTTCTCTGCTGCTGGATGGAATGTTCTGCATATGTGTAATAAGTTTATTTGGTCTAAAGTGTGGCTCCAGTCCAACGTTTCCATATTGATTTTCTGTCTGGATGATCTGTCTGTTGTTGAAAGCAGGGTATTGAACTCTATTATTATTGTACTGTTGCCTAATTCTCCCATTAGATCCGTTAGTATCTACTTAATTACATTTAGGTGCTCTGACATTGGATGTGTATACATTTATGACTGTTATGTCCTCTTGAAGAAATGACCTCTTTATTATTAGGTAATGATCTTCTTTACCTTTGTTACATTTTTTTTGAATTAAAGTCTATTTTGTCAGATATAAGTGTAACTACCCCTGCTCTCTTTAGGTTTTGACTTGCCTGTTAGGAACATCTTTTTCTGTCCCTTCACTTTAAGCCCTTAAAACTGAAGTGAGTCTCTTACAGGCAGCATATAGTTGGGTCTTGCCTTTTTTTTTTTTTTTTTAAAATTCATCCAGTCATTCTCTGTTTTCTAATTGAAGAATTTAATTCATTTACATTTAGTAGAGTTAATTATTGATACTAACGTCATCTTATTACTTGTTTTCTGGCTGGTTTGTAGTTCCCTTGATTCTTCCTCCCTCTCTTGCTTCCTTCCTTTGTGAACTGATGCTTTTCTGTAGTGGTAAGCTTTGACTCCCTTCTCCTTATCTTTCGTGACTCTACTATAGATTTTTGCTTTGTATTTACGATGACACTTACTTAAAACATCTTTTAGATATAACAATCTAATTTACACTAGTAACAACTTAACTTCAATCACATACAAAAACTCTACCCTTTTGCTCTCCCCTTTTATGTTTTTTTTTTATTATTATTTTATTTTGAGAGAGAGTGAGGGACAGCACACGCAGGAGCAGGGGAAGGAGCAGAGAGAGAAGGAGAGAGAATCCCAAGCAGGCTCTGCGCTCTCAGTGCAGAGCCTGACACAGGGCTTGGTCCCACAAACCATGAGATCGTGACCTGAGCTGAAATCAAGAGTCAGATGCTTAACTGACTGAGCCACTCAGGCTCTCCTTCTTTTATGTGTTTGATGTCACAATTCACCCATTTTTATTTATTAAATGTGTATTTATTAAAATTATTATAGCTATAGTTATTTTTAATACTCCTGACCTTTAACCTTTATACTAGAATTAAATGGTTAACACAGCACCATAATACAGTCTTAGGGTATTCTGAATTCGACTATATACACTTACCTTAACTAGTGTGTTGTACGTTTTTATATGTTTCACATTACTAATTTCAGCTTGAAGGACCCCTTTAAGCATCTCTCCTGAGGCAGGTCTCCTGGTGGTGAACTCCCTCGGCTTTTGTTTGTCTGGGGAAATCTTTATTTCTCCTTCATTTCTGAAGGTTAACTTTGTTGGGTAGAGTATTGTCGGTTGGCAGTTTTTTCTTTCAGCACTTTGAATATATCGTCCTACTCTCTCCCTGCCTGTAAGTTCTCTGCTAATGAACTTATAAGGGTTCCTTTATAAGGTACCAGCTTCTTTTTTCTTGTTGTTTTTGAGATTCTCTTTATGTTTTCTTTTTCACAGTTTTATTGGGATGTGTCTCAAAGAAGATCTCTTTAATTTGAGTTTGTCGTATGACCTATGAGCTTCATAAACTTGGATATCCCAATCTCTCTCCAGGTTTGGAAAATTCTTGGCCACTGTTTCTTTCAGTAATCTTTCTGTCTCCTTCTCCTTCTCTTCTTCTGGGACTCCAATAATTCACAAACTGTTTTTTTGTTTTTGTTTGTGTTTGATTTTGTTTGTTTTTGCTGGTATCCCGTGGATCACGTAGACTTTCTTCACTTTTTTTCATTTTTTCTCTTTGTTCTCTGACTGGATAATTTCAAAGTTCCAGTCTTCCAACACACAGATTCTTTTTTCTGCTTGATCTATTTTGCTGTTGACGGTCTTTACTGTATTTTTCACTCATTGTCTTCTTCAGCTCCAGAGTTTGTTTATTTTTTTAATTTCTCTTTGTTAAAATTCCCATTTTGTTCATGTCTCATTTTATTGACTTCCTGAATCATCTTTCTGTGTTTTCCTGTAGCTCAGTGACTTCCTTAAAACATCTATTTTGAATCCTTTGGTAAAACACAGCTCTCCACGCCTTTGGAATCAGTTACTGGAAGATTACTGTGGTCCTTTGGTGGTGTCATGTTTCACTACTTTTTCATGTTCCCCGGAGTTTTGTGTTGCTGTCTTCACATCTGAAGTAGCAGTGACCTCCTCCAGTCTTTACTGATTGCCTTTGGGGGAAAATATCTTCCATCAGCCGTGCTAGGGATTCTGGGACTTTCCCAAACCTTCTGTAGACATGTCTGCTCCACACTCTTTGCTCCCTCCTGTGGCAGAATTCATAAACTTGTACGCCCTTTCTCGGTCTTGTGACGTGCCAGGCCACCTGCTGAGAGCCTCCTTTTCGCTTTCCCAAGGGTGGTGCTAAAGCTAAGTTTGTGGTCACTCCCTGGTCCACGGATTCAGGTTGGCCTTCTGTGCACACTCCTGGTAATCTGCCAACACTTGCCCGCACTGGCGCCATCAGGAACACACCCGGGGAGCCAGGTGTGTAGCGAGGCACCCAGAGCACTGGGGTGTCTGTGAGCCAGCTGGGGGGGACCGACAGGCAAGGCATCCCCAGCAGCTCGTGGGCTGGCTTCTTGATGGGATCCACAAGGCAGTTAGTAAGATTCACATCCCTTTAACATGCTCCAAGTGTCCTATCTTCCCAGTCTCTTCCTGCCCAGTCAACATGCCCAGTCTCTTCCCAAGTCATGTAGCTGGTGATTCAGTAGCCTGGATGGAACGAGAGAGAAGCGAGACTCCGTATCCCTCACAACTGGGAAAGCCAAGCACTCACTCCTATGCTCTCACTTTCCCCCGCAGGAGAAATCACGGGGGCCAAGAGATCTTAGCCCCCGAGCTGTACCACCTCAGGGGCGGGGTGACGCATACAAATTCAAGTTGTTCCTCTTAACCACCTTGATGTACCCAAACTCGTATTTTTTTCTTGTTTTTCCAACAGTGTTGCAACTTCCTCTCTGGTCTCTGGACTTCCGCAAAGATTCTCTTTGTGGGTGACTGAGGCAGTGTTTTCCAGGAGCGCCCAGACGGCGGCTGAGAGGAGCTAGTTCATGGGTCCCTGTAGGGTCCACAGCAGGGACTGAGACCTGTCTGCCTGTTACCTGATGCACAGGTGGGCAAGACTCCTCTCAGATCCCTTGGCATATGGTGCTGGATCCCAGGGCTCCCACAAGGGCACTTTTGTCCATGGACCGATGCCAAATTGTTATTAAGGGTGGGACATGAACAAGGGATGTCTTATTCAGACATGTTGCTGATGTCACTCCAATTTTGCTCTGAAGCATCGGTTACCGTCTTGGTGAGGCTGCCAAATCAAGGAGAGCAAATCAGCCGCATTCTCCCTGGAACTCATACCCCGAAAGAGTGAAACAGGACCTGGAAACACCCCCTGTTCACTTCCCCTGTTTGGACCCATCCCAGGAGCGGCTCGCGGTCTGTGGCTCCACGAACACTGTTCCAGTAAATTTCCTTTTCGCTGAGATTACTCAGAGCAAGTTCCTGTTGCTTGCCACCAAATGATCCTAACTTACACACTGAGACTTTTGGAAGCTGCATTAGCTTTCTATCGCTGCATAACAGATTATCACAAACTTCGTGGCTTAAACCAACGCAAACTTCTTATTTCACAGTAACGTAGATCAGAAGTGCAGGCACAGCATGACTGGATTCTCTGCTCAGCTTCCTGTGAGGCTCAAATAAAGGTAGGTTGACTGGGGTGGCAGTTCCCATCCGAGGCTCAGGAACGTGTTCTAAGGTCTGTGGTTGTTGGCAAAATCTACTCCCTTACAAATATGGAACCGAGGTCCCAACTTTCTTGCAAACTATTAGGCAGGACTGCTTTCAGAAGCCAGAGAAAACCTGCCGTTCCTTGAATGTGGCCCCACAGGCAGTCCATGGCATGATGTTTGCCTTCCCCCCGGGCCAACCAGAGCCCATCTCTCACTTCTGCAACCAGCTTGAAAAACTGCTTTTAAAGGGTTTACCTGATTAGGTCAGGCCCACCCAGGATAACATCACATAATCGCAGGAGTGATATCTCATCGTATTCACAGGCCCTTCCCATAAACAAGGAGATTGTACAGGGTGTATATACACCAACGTATGGAAATTCTGGAGGCCATCTCACAGTCCTGTCTCCCAAAGAGAAGCTGTAAGAAGCTCCTTCCTTCTTCCTCTGTGAAGATTAGATGCGCCTGGTATCTATCTTTTTTAAAAATTTTTTTAATGTTTATTTATTTTTGAGAGAGAGACAGAGTGCAAGCAGGGAGGGGCAGAGAGAGAGGGAGTCACAGAATCCAAAGCAGGCTCCAGGCTCTAAGCTGTCAGCACAGAGCCCGATGCGGGGCTCGAACCCACGAACTGTGAGATGATGACCCGAGCCGAAGTCGGACGCTTAATTGACTGAGCCACCCAGGTGCCCCTAAAAGATTTTCAAAGGTGGCAAGAGGTGGCAGAAACAAGCTGGGAAGTGGGTAAAATTAAAGAGATGCTGTCAGGGGAAGAGAAGAATTCTAACCGACTGCGAATTGCCATCGGTAGTCAAGGGGCTTCCACGGGAAAGAGCTGCTTCTGCTTCAATGGGGACCTTGTGTCCCCGGTCACTCTAGTGTATACGTCATATTTACTCTTCGTACTGACTCAGCAAGGTAGTCAATATTGCTTGTACAGTTCCCTTTTGATAGTTACAGAAGCCGAGACTCAGAAAGATGAAGTAATTTGCTCAAGGTCACAAGGCTGCTAAGTGGCCGGAGCAGGACTGGAACTCAGGTTTTCCCAGTGCTGGTCCGCAGTGGTGGAAAGACACGAGCCCGGGTTCGAATCCCAGCCCTACCATGTGCTGGCTGACGGTGTGCTCCTCGGCGGACGATTGGAGGAATGAGTAAAATACGTTATGTGCCCAGAATAGGTGTTGGGAAGAATCGGTTCCATGTACACCATTCAGGGGAGGTGACATTCCTCATCGTGGCCTGGGGAAAGGACTCCAGGGGTGAGATGCTGTGCGCAAAGTCCTTCTGGGAATGACAGGTGCCCCAAGGGAGTGAGGAGGGTTGCTGATGGGGCGGGTGGCATGGACAAGTCCTCTGGAGGGAGGGAGGTCTCCGACCCTGGGCAGGGCCCCCGTGTGCTTCCTCGTCTTGAACCTCACAGCTCTTGGGCACCACGTTGGAACGCACTGTCTCTGCCCCGTGTTGATCCGGCCCCTGGGCTGGTGGAGGCGATAAGTGTAGCCACAGAAGCCTATCAAGTCCATTCCTGGGCATCTGAGCAAACCCAAAATCATCATCTGCAATGAGCGAGCTTCAAACCGGGAGATGCCAGGGCATCTGAGAGCCCGGATATTCTCCACCATTCCTATGGCTTATCCCCTCCTCCGACTCTCCCAGACGGCCTTCCCCTCAGTGCAGTGTGGCAGAGAGCTACTGCTGGGGGAATGCACAAACCCAGGAGAGGGTCCCAGCTTCGCCCTTACCTGGCTGGGTGGCCTTGACCAAATCACTTTACCTCTCTGAGCCTTGATGTCTGCAGCTCAAAGACGAAGGGGCCGAACTTTGAGGTGGATTTTTTTTTATTACTTGAGACTGGAAAACATCCTGAGAAATCAATAATGGTGTGGGCTCCTCTACCAGAAAAGCGGCTCCCGAGGGCTGCCTGGTGCCATGCCTTGTACATGCTTGAAGTTGGGTGAGTATTTGTCAGATAAAAAATGTCTTTGTGTTTGCCATCGAAGCATTAAAAAAGTAAAGTACTTTCTTCTTCTTGTCTTTAAAAAGAAAAGACAGAAGGGCCAAACTAGATGGCCCCTGCGTGTTGCCTTCTAGCTGGAAATTATATTTACGTATAACAACTCCTGCCTGTCCAGCACCCTCCCTTTTCAGCCCTGCCAGCTTACCTAGCCCTGCGGCACTTAGACTGAGGGTGCAGGCCAGACGATGGCCTTGTGTCCAGGCTTCCACATAAGGGACACACACACATACACACACACACACAAACACACACAACAGACCCAAAATGGAGTCCCTTGTGCTAAGCCCACATCACCAAACTGAGGCTTCATGCCTAACCTAATTGCAGTTTCAGCCTTCTCCACGAACATAGTCTTAACTGGTCAGTCTGGAATTTTCTGGTCAGCACCAGTGAGGGTATCTACCCCAAAGGCCCTTTTGTTCCCCCAAAGAAAGATGAGGCAATCCACTCTTTCCCTGTCCCTGCCCCTTCCTGCCTATAAGAAGCCCCCCTTTTTGTGTAGCTCCTGGGAGCTCCCCTCCACTTGCTGGATGAGACGCTGCCTGATTCAGGAATCATTCAATAAAGCCAATTAGACCTTCACAGGTTGCCGCTGGTTTGCAGGGCTCCACCCCGTCCGATTGCACCGGAGAGGCTCTGACTTCATGCAGCCTGTATTTTGGTCATTTGCAAAGGGGAAGGACCAACTGAGTTTGCATGGGATGGGGGCAGCTGGTGGCTCGGAAGTCCTCTCTCAGCCCAGCCTGGACCTTGGGGATCCCCCCCCTCTGCCATACAGGCCTGTGTCCCGTTCGAGGAGTAAGTCTGAAGGGAGCCCACCTCTGGGGGCTGCTGGGCAGGGACAGATGGGTCCCCAACTAGACCTTTATGGCTCCTTAGGATGGTCACCAGCTTAAGGGAAAGGTAAGGAAGTTAAAATAGGCAAACAGGGGCCCTGAACTCCAGCAGGGCAGCTGGTCTGGCCCTGGGTTGAGAGGACTGAACAGGATTTCCCTGCTCTGGGCGACCTTCCTTGGACAGTTCAGTGCAGCTCCACGGGGACCTCTAGCCACCGCTGTTCACACTGCAGTCCCCAGGCTCTTCTAGCTCCTGGCCTGGGGGGCCTGACCTCTCACCAGGTTTCACCACAGGGTCCCAGAGCTGCCCCCCTCTCCTGTCCTTGGACATAGCACACACCCAGCACATGGAGGGGGCCGGGGGGTCTGCTCCCAGTGCACAGTGGAGGCCAGTGACTAACACATGACAGGCGTGACCTTCTGGCAGTGTTATTACCCAGAAAATGGCCAGGTCTTTGCACCTCTACAGGCTGACCAGCTCATCGATGCAATGGGTGGCCTCGGGCCATCCCGCACAATAATACGGTGACAGAGACTAACCAATGCCAATCGCCCACCTACAGAAGGGACCTCCAGCAGAGCACCTGCCAAAGCCACTCGGCCAAGTGGTTGAATCGGGATTGGAACACAGCCCTTTGGCTCCTGAGCTCACACCCTTTCCTGTACTTGGCACTGTCTGCCCCCAAAATGTCAGTGCGCTACCTGTGAAACGTGCATTCTTCTGACATGTGACCCTTGCCATTTCTATGCCAACATTTCTTCAAAGGACCCATATGAACCAGCTGCTTGAGGGGTCACTGGATTCTTAGGGACAGAGCTAAGGAGACAGCCTAAGGTGCAATGGCGTGAACACCCCCAAACTAACCATCTGGGGACTCCAACTCCCTCCCTATAGAAGGGAAAGTAATGTGTGTCCCAAGCAAGGATGAGATAAAATGCTGTGGATGAACTTATTTGTAAAATCAAGTCCTATGACAATCATAACCTTTAGTTTTGAGAAAACTCAGCCTACGGGTTGCCACTTGATATTTGAAGCAAAGGAAAGCAACTAGTATTTGAGTTTTTAAATGTCCAATGTTACTAGTAACCTAAGAGTCGTCAATTAAAAGCATGTTATTTTTACCTATCAAATTCAGCGCCCTAGGTGCGCACTATCCCATGTCGATTGCAGGACTGATTGATAATCGATATAAATTCTTAGGAGCAATTTGGACCAAGTACTGACAGCTTTTGGCGTGGGAATTCCGCTGCTGGGAATCTCTCTAAGGAAATAAACAGAGATGTGGAAAACACTCTATGCAGAAAGAGCTTCCTCTTATACCAGGGAGGAGTTGGAACTCACTCAAATGTTCAAAAACTGGAGAGTGAGGGGCACCTGGGTGGCTCAGTTGGTTAAGCATCCGACTCTTGACTTCGGCTCCGGTCATGATCTTGTGGTTCATGAGTTCGAGCCCCACACGGTCCCTGTGCGGACAGTGCAGAGCCTGCCTGGGATTCTCTTTCCCTCTCTCTCTGCCCCTCCCCTGCTTGTGTTAAACATTAAAAAAAAAAAAAACAACTGGAGAAAGTGACAACAGTCCTTAGCTTCTGTCCGTCCAGTGTCCCTTTCATTAGCCTAACTTTTCCTTTTCTTTCAGGAGCCCTGCTTCAAAATTCTCCCAGTCCCTGTCGTTCTGAACCCCCAGCTGCAGGGAAGGACACAGGACCCAACTCAGCCAATGGGGGAAGCCCACTCCTGGACACAGGAATTATTCAGGAACGATTCTCTCACTGGGAAAGATGTATCCCCTTTGCCGTAAGATTAAATTGGCGGCAATTAAAACCAAAACAGTGGAAAGAGGAGCCAGGAGAGGAAGACTGAGTTCGAAAGGAATATTTTAAGATCAGTGAACTCTTTTTGCTTCAACTACTTTGACGAGGTTTCCTGCAACAGAGCGCTAATACAGACCATTATTTGGTACCCGGAGGACCCCAATCTAACAAAATATCCTGCAGCCATTCTAAGCTGTCCTCATGAATGGTTTCTGGTAACATAACAAGCTTATGATTAAGTGAAAGTGTGATATATGATCACTAAACAGCATGATCTTGATCTCATTTAAATATTTCATGGAGGGGTGCCTGGGTGGCGTAGTGGGTTAAGCGTCCGACTTCAGCCAGGTCGCGATCTCGCCGTCCGGGAGTTCGAGCCCCGCGTCAGGCTCTGGGCTGATGGCTCAGAGCCTGGAGCCTGCTTCCGATTCTGTGTCTCCCTCTCTCTCTGCCCCTCCCCCGTTCATGCTCTCTCTCTGTCCCCAAAAAAATAAATAAACGTTGAAAAAAAAATTTTTTAAATATTTCATGGACACAAAAATTGGAAGAAAACACATCAAAATATTCGCAGCCATGCTGGCTGGTGAGATTATGAATTTTTAAACTTAAAAAAATGTTTCCACACAGATACAGATATGTATACACACACACACACACACACACACACACATATATATATACATACACACATATATATACGAAAAGGATAAAGTTTTATTCATTGATTTACACCTCCTTTGATTCCAAAAAGGACTTACATTATAATGGTCCTGTCAGATGAAAATTTATAAAGCAGTTGCTCTGAAGTGACAGTTTGGAATTCCCCTAAAAAACATTGACCTACCAGCTTTGCACAAAGGAGAATGGTTTTTTTTTTTCATTACTAAAACTGAAAACATGCCCCACTACAGGAAAGTAGGCTCTGCTCTTCGATTACTTTGTGACCTTCAGTCTGAATATTACTAAGAAGGGAACCATGACATTAACAACCTCAAGCCAGATTATTTGTGCATTGATTTCATTGGGCCCTGCCGCATTTCATAAAGGATTGCCACCACCCCATTTCATGCCTCCAAGGAATCTGAGCCTGGACTAGAAGACAGAGTAAATGCCAATTATCAGCCATGGCCTGGTAAAGACAAACAGCCTTGACCTGCTAAGCACAGACCCAAAGCCAAGACAACATCCGCCAAATGCAGCCATCTGGGCTCAGTCTTCGCTCCCACTCCGTTTCTACTTTTATTCTTTTTTTTTTTTGTTGAAGTTTATTAATTTTTGAGAGGGACAGAGCACGCGCGGGGAGGGGCAGAGAGAGCGGGAGACACAGAATCTGTAGCAGGTTCCAGGCTCTGAGCTGTCAGCACAGAGCCCAACATGGGGCTCAAACTCACAGACCGCAAGATCATGACCTGAGCCGAAGTCAGACGTTTAACCGACTGAGCTGCCCAGGCGCCCGTATTCTCTTGTCTTTGTTTTTAATTTTTTTTAATGTTTATTATTTTTGAGAGAGAGACAGTGTATGAGCAGGGAGGGGCAGAGAGAGAGGGAGACACCGAATCCAAAGCAGGCTCTAGGATCTGAGCTGTCAGCACAGAGCCCCATGTGGGCCTCGAAATCACTGACCGTGAGATCACGTCCTGAGCGGAAGTCGGACACTTAACCGACTGAGCCAGCCAGGTGCCCAGTTATTCTCTCTTTTCTTGATCATGGCCTGCCTTGCTCTCTGCCAAAAAGCCAGTCACCATTTGATACACTCACCCCTTATCTGGTTAAGGGGGCGATGCTGTCCCTCTTTTGCTGTAGGTGGAATAAAAAGGGACCCTAAGCAAATGACACAGAGGGAGTGATAAATTCCTAGCAGCAACAGCATGAGACCAAGCCTCTGCTTTTCCCCTTGCCCCTACGAGGCTGCCTTTGCCCCAGTGTCCTCTCATCAAGGCCGTCCACCCACACCCCGGCCCAGGGTGTCATTCTTAAGGATCTGATCCCCATCTCCAAGAAACCAGAAACAAGAAACCAGCGTTTCCAGAAAAGTGGTCTACAGCGCCCTCTGGTGGTCAGTCAGAACATAACAGAGACTTCGGCTTCACACCGAATTGTAAAGGGATCTCCGGCACCTGCTATGAAAAAGCGGTTGACTTTCCTATGTGATAACTGGATCTTACCTGAATACAGGTATGTTTTTATATAAGATGATGGAGACAAAACTCACAACAGTGCGGTAAAGGTAGAAAAGCAGATACCCATCATCAACTTCATTCTATCACAAGGAAAGCCCCCTGACAAAGGTTGCATTCTGGCCACCCCCCAAGTTTTAGGACGCGATAAGCTGTTTACCAACGGGAAAAAGATTATTCACCGTAAGCTCTGAAACAGCCAAGGGCTGATTTAACAGCATGCTAAAATAAAAACGCAAAAGGGTTTCACCAGCAATGAAACAAAGCGTCACAAATATTAACATCTACGGTTAAGAAAATAAATCCAACACATTTCAGGAAAATAACGCTTTTAATTACTTTGAGGAATAAACCTATTTTACCAAGTTTAAGATAAGTCATTTTTCTTAATCAGAAGCCGTTTGCTGAATTTTAGGTAGGTTCGTTCTGTAGTTTTCAAACACAATGACTCCCATTCAACTTCCTTCCTCTTAGCTAGCGATTCAGTGGCTTGATCCCTGACACACTTCTTTACAAGGCACCTTCCCTCATCTTCAGAAATCACGTATCTAGGCAACAAAAGCAAACAGTTTCTTCTTTTCTGGAGAAATGTGGTTGGTTTTTAAAGTCGTGTTATCTTCTCCCCGACGACCCGTTAGGTGGTAACAACATGGGAGCCATTTGAAGGTTCAGAACAGCTGAGGAAGCCTTAGGCCACTGTTGAGAGCGCCGTTAGTTAACAAGCTACAGAGTGCACTGGGCAGCCGCGGGCTTTGGACCTGGCTCAAGCTGGTCTACGTCCAGGAAACTTAACTTACAAAACAGGGAAATGATTTCCACAAGATCCCCTTCACCCCTCTTTTTTCTTTTGCAAGCCATGTGGGGGCAAAAAGTAAGACAGCGTGTACATGTGCGTAGGTGTGTTTTGAGTGGAGGACGAGGATTATACGGTGTCCGCACAGGGGGGCAAATGAAATTCAGAAGCTTTTATGGACTTCTCTCGTTCTAGGTAATTATCACTTCGGATTTGGAAAGTGGAAAAAGAAGTTCTTTTGTAAGAAAGAGTATCGCCCTACGTTGGATCAACACCACCCAGGACTGTCAGACACAAATGGACCACGGGGAGGAAGGTCCACCAGTGGCCCACCACAGTCTGGCTCGGCCACATACCTGCGGGCGCGCGGTGACACAGGCCAGCCCTGCCGAGCAGGCTTGGGCAGTGCTGGTGCAGCCGTGGGTGAGCGACGCCCTCTCCCCAGCCCGGCGGGGTGCTTCCGGAAAGCACCCACGCGTCTTCAAGTACCTTCAAATGCCAATGGGCAATCTAAATCTGGCACCCACCCCTCTTCCAGGAGCCCCGTTAGAAAACCATTTGGAATTGACAGACCAAAGCTTCTTGGGTCATAATGAAGGCATAACTCTATGAAAATGGCTTCAAAATTTGAAAAAAATAAAAGATCTAGCAACCACGTCTTCCGAGAAATCCAGGATCAGTCCGGCGCTATCTTGTAAGCGAGCGAGCAAGCGAACGAGCAAGCAAGCAAATCAGCACGTGCATCTGGGAAACATTCCACAGAGACGCATTAAGCCCTTCCAGTCTGTGGGAGCATCCCAAGCAACCCGCCGGGTGCTGTCAACTCGCTGTATTCTGCTTCACCTAGAGATGGCAAGAGAGAGGAACAATGATTTCATTAAACCGAGCTGACAAATAATCACTGACGAGAGAAACTCCTGATCCAGAAGCTTAAAATTTGGAGCTAATTTCAGCCGCTTCAGGTACCCAAGAGTCGCCTGGGCTTGCTCTGGAGTGCTGGTATCAGCACGTGTAGGGTCGGGCCCTGGAATCTTCGTTTTAGCCAGCACCCCTCGCCTCCGAGTGCGGTGCCGCACGCTCCAGGAAGCGCCGCCGGGATGAAGCACAGATGAGCACCGAGAACACCTGACAGCTCACTTAAAAGACAACAGCGTTTGAGGACAGGAGGGAATCAGCCAAGTTTCCCACGACACTGAGTTTAGCCGGGGAGGCGACCTGGACCCCCCTTTCCTGCCGCAGTCTGGCCACAGCTACCAGGAAACCACGTCCAGGTGAGGGAGACCGGGCCAGACGGTGGCTTACAGCCTCCTACTCCCTGTGCCTGTGCTGGGGAACCTTCGGGAGCACCGGGGGGGGGGGGGGGGGGGGCCTGGGGTGAGCACCCTGCAGTTCAGGCTCAACGGTGACAGGAGGCGACTGCTGAGACCCCTGAGAACCGCCCACTCAGGGACGCCCGCAGATGCGCCGTGTGGCAGCAGAACCTTCCGGTCCACGTGCAAATATGTTCGTGGTCTGGACCCAACAGTCCAATGAGCCACACCAGATTCAGTCAATCCCCACGTGAGCCCTACTAAGTGGCACTTGTACTGAAGCTCTCTTAAGACTCCACCAGAATGCAACGGACTTCAAATGCTGAGGCTTTATGGCATCTGGAGAAGTAACATCTTCCAAAACTGAGCTGCGCAAGCCGGCCATTCTGCAAAGTTCCAGAAAGCCACGAGGCCCCTGGGAGCGGTTCCCTCGGAGCGTGCAGGCTCTTGGCCCTCACAGACATTACCCTCTCCTGGGCTACGGGCAAACGAGGTGGGTAGGATGATGAGGGGCCCACTCCCGGACTCTGAAATGGACAACTAGTGGTCAGACGTGTCTATCTCTAGGATTTCGGGTGTCCTGCCTTAGAAGGGGTCCGACTCTGGTCTAGCCTTTGGTCCTCCTCGCCAAAGGACAGGATAATGCTCCGTCTTTTCTCTGAGCTGCAGACAAAGCTCACTCGTCTGTGAAATAAAATGGGAACCTCAAATTTATCTATTTTCCTCACTTATTCAACAGGGGCAAGCTCATTTTTGTTATTAAAGCAAGCACCGCCCTCGGGCACGTCATTTATGCAAAAACGACTGTACATGAGAGATGGTCACGTCTTACAGAAGTAAACTTTAACCAGCTTACTGGATAATTCACTGCCTGGTCGTGATGCTGGAATAGCTGTGTCTGTATTCCTATAAAGTCAGGTGGTTTTGTGGGTCCGGAAGAGAATCACTGGCCTGTGCCTCTTCTCCTGCATATACAGAAGCAACATAAACACCACTGCTGGATTCTTTACTCAAAGGAGCTGAGGATCTTTGTCTCGAATCATCAGCCTGACAAGTAGCCAGTGTTCACTACACAACTATTCTGGGCCATGCGCTGTCCTAGGCCCTGTCTGGGATTGATTGACGAAATAAATAAAGCCCGAGCTTTGCCGTAAAGAAATTTACAAGGGTGACGGGAAGTCAGCGCTCCAATGTGGAACTGTTCTACAACAGAGGAAGAGACAAAATAAAGAAACACTGAGAATGCAGCCCCCAAATGACCATGACCTACGGGTCTAACTTAGCATCGTCACCCTAATCTCTGCAAACAGCAGCCAGTCATTACAGCAGAAGTGCGTCACATGGCTGACACCGGGCGAGGAGCCCAGCCAGCCAGCAGTGAGGTGACCAGAGGCACAGTCGATCTTCGTGGGCAGAAGCAAGGTGGGGGCCCCGGGGCTAGAATGCCAGGGTCTCGGTCCAGGCACCAGCACATACTGGCCATCAGACTTACTCTTCGGGGCTCCAGCTCTCCACCTTCCAGACGAGGAGAAACACTACCGAACGTCTGGTGGGGAGAAAGCAGGCGGTTCACGGCAGCCCGAACAGCGCCCACCGAGCCCCAGCTGCTATCACTGCTGCCATGATCACTGGCTGTTGGGCCTTGAGGATGTCAGCTATGCCAGTGACCCGTGTCACCCGGGAAAAGTCCCAGTCCTCTGTATTCCTTCATTTGAACCCTGACCTAATGTCAGAGGATCTGATCACACTCCTTTTTCCTGTTCTTTTCCCATTTCCAGGCTATTTTCTTGTTCTTTCCCAGGGCCCCTTGGGTGGCAACCTCCTCACCCCCAAGTGTCCACTTCCTGGTGGGTGTCCCACACGGCCCCCCAGCATTCACAGCACTGAGGTCTATGGGTGCAGGACTGCATGCTCAGACTCAGATGTGTACCATTCGTAGTTCAGAAGTGCCGAAGTCTGGTGCTCATGGGAAAATGCCATCAGGGGCCAGAACTGGGCTCCATCCAGGGCCCCAAAGCATAGCCTTAAAACAAGGTCCCAGGGGCGCCTGGGTGGCTCAGTCGATTGAGCGTCCGACTTCAACTCAGGTCATGATCTCACAGTTTGTGGGTTCAAGCCCCACATCAGGCTCTGCACTGACACCTCAGAGCCTGGAGCCTGCTTCAGATTCTGGGTCTCCCTCTCTCTCTGCCCCTCCCCCGCTTGTGACCTCTGTCTCTCTCTCTCTCAAAAATAAATAAAAACATTAAAAAAACAACAACAAAACAGACAAACACGTTCTCAACCTGGTGTCCAAGCCTATAGGCAGAGTTCAGGGCTCTGTGAACTTGGATGGAAAAGAGAGGTTTTCATTAAGCTCTACCTGAAATTTATCATTTCCTTCAATGATGAATGTGGGCAATAAACCCCAGTGGTGACAGCGTATCTGTGACTGTCATCAACAGAAATAAAGAACCCACAGATACTTTCACATCATGTTAGAGCTGTTGCAGATGTCTTAAATTAATTCAGCCCTCACTACTCAGAAAGGACAGTAATATTATAGACTTGCTACTAAATCTTATTTAATATGTTCACTAAAAAGTCAACATGTTTTTTAAAAGTCAACATGTTACTATACCACACGTTTAAAAAATATTTTTATAAATGTATTTCAATCCATTTCAATACATTACATTATATTCATATAATGTATGAATTAACTTGTTTTATAAATGTATTTTAATACATTCAATACATTACATTCAATACAATATAGTTGGTTTCCATTGTATTTCCAATGTATATTATACTCCTAAAAAATATTCTGAGGGGGGGATCAGAGGCTTTCCCAGCTTGCCAAAGGGTCCCCTGGTGGAAGAAAGAGTTAAGAGCCCCCTGGCTTTAAAAGATTGAGGACCGCAAGTAAAAGCGGCAACATTAGAAAGAAGAAAGCTGTGTAAATACTTACTGAAATGTGACATTATAATATTCTTCGGGTGTCACTATTTTGGGTCCACCGAAGTAGTCCAGGACCCAGATGTTGGTTATATTCAACTTCGCAAAGAACCAATTGTGGCTGGAGGGCCACGTTTTCATCTCAGGGTGTCGGACAAACAGCGACTGCTTGGCAAAGTCCATTTCTGATTCATTCACCTAAAGGACACACGTGATGTAAACGACTCATGGCCGCAACCCCGTTAAGGATGTGTGATTCTTCTACAAATCCTAAAGCGCTCATTTAGTTATAAATCCTGATCTTCGACTTAAGGAATCAAGAGAAAACGAAGGAAGCACGCAGAAAAGCAGAAAACAACAGAGTCCAGGTGTTGGCGGTAAGAGAGAGATTTACTGAAGTGGGAACCCATCACCAGCACCAGCTTTCGCGGTCGAGTGGTCATTTGGAGCTGTCAGAGTACCCGGCACGGGGCACGTGATAAAACGTCAGCACACGTACCCCAGGGCAAGCCATCTTAAACACGGAGACGCAAGTTCACAAAAGATAAAAGTCTTTCAAAGAAGCACCGTGGAACTCAAGAGTGTTTGCCGCCCCTCCTTTCTCTGGTGAAATGCAGCCACAGAGATGCGCCCACACGGAACGTCCAGACCATAAATCAAACTTGTCTGAGGTCAGCGTGGCTGACAACGTCGAAAAGCAAATGTGCGGGTTCGGCAATCAGATCAGCGCTAGGACACCTTGTCCTCTGCCCTGCAGCAATCACCCCACTGTCTAAACCCGCGTCAGGCCTCCAGTAATGGGTACCCCTCTCCTTGCTCACTTGGTAGGCTCTCTGCCGTAAGCCACTGTGAAAATATGGAGACAAGGAACCCACACGTGGGAAATATTGTGCAGTGAACAGCATGGCCAGGAGCAGAGACCTCTGGTTGAGCAGATGCACCTTACAGAGCTACATCCATTCAGCTTCAAACAATAGTTCACTTTCTGCGTAAATACCTTATCGAACACCTATACGAAATGAACTGATTTAAGTCTTTAGTTTTCATGAAATTGCATATTATCTCAATCACAAATCATTTTCATTTTATTCTTAAAATATCTCCTTTCATTGTTAATAGATGATGCTTTTTTTAAATTTATTTACTTATTTTGAGAGAGAGAGGGAGCACGAGCAGGGGAGGGGCAGAGAGAGAGGGAGAGAGAGAATCCCAAGCAGACTCCACCCTGTGCGTAGAGCTCGACTCGGGGCTCGATCTCATGACTGCAATCTCGCGATCATGACCCAAGCCGATATCAAGAATTGGACGTTTAACCGACTGAGCACCCCCAGGCCCCTCAGGTGATACTCTTCTAAAACCTGTCTGTGTTCTGGTGGGATAACCACTCACCTTGGTAACAGTTCCGGACAGCATTATGTGAGCACAGAGGGGACTTTGGGGATCAAATCCCTGTTTCCTGCAGAAGTTGGTCTGTGCCAAAGACATGGTCAGGGTAGCATGTGGATTCTCCTGCAGAGAGAAAATAAAGATACTCCCACATGAAATATTGTCTCTGGAGAGGTAATAAATGTCACAAGTTATATACACACTGTCCCTAGAGCTGAGCATTCTTCCATGAAACAATGAAGTGTAAAACACCACTGACCACTTGAGAAAATCACCTGTTGGATAGAGACTGATCTTGACCTTTCCTCCCAAAAAGCAGGGGGTAGGGTTTCAGATTTAAAATTAACTCAGTAAGAATTATTTTAACACTCTTTTTTCTTAAGCCTTTAAGCTGTTTCATATTAACCAGAGAAATTACAATTACAGGATCACCCAAATACAAGGCTGGTCTAGAGTTTTCACTGAAAGGTCTAAAGGCTTAGACTCTAATACGAAACTAGTGCATAAAAATAGCACAGTTGTCCAACTAGCTAATTGTATGGTTTAAGCAAGAAAGTAGCTGAATCATGTTTTTTGGTTATCTTATGCTAGCAGAAATTGTCATGTGATTTCAAAACTGGAGAAGTTGTTCATTCCTGTTTTAGCAGTACAAGAAGAACACTTAGACTCAAAAAGCGAAGCAGGCAAAATTCTCAATTCTTTCTTATTCAGAAATCAGCTTCGTGAAAGACACTGCTGACAGATTACAGCAAAATTCACACGTGCATTTAGCGCTTTCAACGGCTTGTGTGGAAAATTCTGCCATCTCATGGTGACCCATCACAACACTGGTTATAAAGGGAACTCCTTGAAATCATTTCGCCAAACATTTACTGTCTATACACTATTAGGCAAGGCGCCATAGGAGGAAAAAAAAAAAAAGTCCTTTCTCTGTGACTTTATAATCTGGTTGTAAAGTCAGACATAAACAAAACTTAAATAATGCAAAATGACACAGAAGAGATCAGAAGGCAGCGTATAACTAATCGCCAAGTGAACAGTACAGTTTAGGGTAAGGAGATGTCAACATAGCCTGGAATGATATGGACAGTACAGGGAGCCTCAGAAGATTTTCAAAATCGGGACAGAAGTGGGATGACGTATTAAAGGTAAAGGGCATTGCAGAAACAGAACCGGGAAAATGTGGGACATGACTGTAATGAGAAACCCAATCTACCTGAAAGAGAGGCTTTGGTGGGATGGGGGTGGGGTGGGGGGCTCAACTCCAAGCTAAAGAGTCAGAATTGTATTCTGTAGGGCCAATGCCTGTCTGTGCTTTACAAGAATGACCTGCCTGGAGAGCTTGTTAAAATGCTGACTTCTGGGCTCGAGTCCCAGCCCTGGTGTTCGTATTTTTAACAAATATCCCAAGTGAATCTTACGCAGCTCTAGGCAGCCGGTTGTTGTTGAAGGCTTCTGGGCAGAGGGAAATGCTGAGTGGCATTGTGTGCATGTAATCGGGTGGGTTGGGTGACAGGGAGAAGACAGGAGGCAGAGGCGGGAGGAAAAGCAGAAACTATAAACCAATCTGACTGGTTAACTGATTGAATACGAGTCAGACTCATTCTGATGTGGCCACACCTTTCCACTGCCATCATGGATACCTGAAATCCTGGATAGGTTCCTTACACTGTGTCCCTAGATCTGTCAAAGACCTGAGCTGGAGTTCTACCTGGAAGTCATCAGTGGCTGGCCACTCACCAGTGACGTCTGTCACTGACATCTGTCCAGTCCCTGTACATCTTACTTTTCCTCCTTCCTGCAACGCAGATGACCATATCCGCACGAGTTTAAATAGGGTCGTGGGCAGTAGTTGCTCTCCATCCCCTCTCCCTCATGAGAAGCATCAGGGAGGGAATGGGGAGTTGTTTTTTTTTTAATAAAATCCCTCGGCACTATATTTTTAAAAGTCTTCCCAGGTGACTGTGTTTGCAGCCAAGGTGGAGCGTCACTGATTGAACAGAATGAGCTTCCTTTGGGCAAATGCCTAAGAGGGTGGAGGGGGCTGGGAGTAAGGGAAGGGTGAACAGAGGTGTCTGTGTCTTCAAAGGAGGCAGCTGCTTCTGGTTTTGCTCAAAGAATTCAAGCCCCCAGGGCCACGGATCTTCCAAGAAGTTAAACATTTAGATCTGTAATTGAAATCTCAATTTTTGAATGGTGGTAGCTACAATAGTCCCCCCCCCCACCCGTTACCCACGGGGGGATACAACCCAAGACCCCCAGTGGATGCCTGCCTGAAACCCTGGACAGTACCGAACCTCATATGTCTTTTTCTACACACACACACACACACACACACACACACCCACACACCTGTGACAAAGTTCGATTTATAAATTAGTCATAGTAAGAGATTAGCAACAATAACAAATAGAACGGTACAATTATACCGTAATAAAGGTTATGTGGATGTGCTCTCTCCAAATATCTTCTTGTCCTATACTCACTCCTCCTCGGAGGATGATGAGAGATGATCAAATGCCCACATGACGAGATGACATGGGGCGGCTTTTGCAACCTAGCACTAGGCTACTAGACTGTAAGACAACCCCTCAGAAGGATCTTCTGCTTCTGGAATGCAGTTGACTTCAGGTAGCTGAAATGCTGAAATGGAACCAGGGATAAGGGCCGGGGGGGGGGGTCGGGGGGGGGACTACTGTTACTCAAATTTGTTAAAAACCAAACAGAACTCCGTGGACCAAAGACAACTGGCCCGAGGGACACGGGCAGCTCGTGCGCCACCATTCTGTGTCCTGTATTTTGACGGCAGACAGACCTCGCTTAAGATTCCAGTTTGGCTACTGGCTCTGGGCAGGTTATTTAACCGGTCTCATGCCTCCAGTTCTTCATCCGAAGCCCACTGCTGGACTCAGTGCGCTGCGCAGCGGTCACCCCACTCTCGGGACAGCAGAGGTCCACCAGAGTTGTAAACCTGGCCCTGCCACAAAAGGTGGGCACAGGATGAGCACCCAGACCCAACTCCGTGCTGCTCCTAACCAGGGAAGGTCATGCGCACGGGGGGCCTAAAGGCTGCATTAATCACTCACGATGTTGTATGTTAGCTTCCTGCTGCTGACAGGAAAATTCCTAGGAAGGGCAAGCCCTGTAAGACTTAATAACACGCGCAGCCGTGCCCCAGGACGAGTCAGGGATGCGAAGTCCTCCAAGTAGACACGGGCAAAGAATTCAACCCGGAGGCGGGGGCGTGCGTGAAATTCCCGGCACTGAGTTGCCCAACAGTCAGAAGGCTGCAAAGCCCGCCCGGCCAGCGCGGGAGAGAAGAGACAGGGCTGTGGGCCGCGAGCAAAGTCTTCCCTCTGGTTGCCCCGCCCTCCGTCCCCGAGCAGAATTTCGGCGACCGAAAGAAAGGCTGGCCCTGTCGCCGCCCGCTCACCTGCAGGTTGCCCACGGACTGCTGCAGCGGACTCAGGTAGAAGTAGGGCACGCCGCTGCCCGCGCCGGGGGGCCCATCGCTGAGCGAGAGGACGTCGGCGAAGGCCCAGCCGCGCACCGCCTGGTCCGTGGAGAGGGTGGCCAGTGCGCCCCAGTCGCAGACGTGCGTCACGAAGCGGGCCACGCGCGCCGCGTCCTCGCGGGGCGGCAGCGGCGGCAGCGCCGCAGCGGCGTCCCAGTCCCCGTGACCCCGGCCGCCCCGGCCCCGCGCCGGCGCCACCAGCAGCGCCACCAGCGCCGGCGCCAGCAGGGCGGCGAGCAGCGCGCGCGCGGACCCGCGGGCTCGGCCGGCCATGGCGGTGACTGCTGCGAGAGGCCGCAGCCCCGCGACCCGCAGGCGCCCGGGGTTAGCCGAGCGCGCCCGGCCCCGCCCACCGCGGCGCAGGCAGGCCCCGCCCCCTCCGCGGGGGCCAATCGGAGCCGGGGGGAGCAGGGGGCGGGTCCCTTGCGTGAGGGGCTACCTACTGGGGCGGGGACTTGTTTAGCACCTCCCACCGCACCTGTCCGCCGCCTCTTTCAGGGCCGGGAAACTGTCCCCAGTGCGAGGTTTGCTGAGGCTTAGAGAAATTAGGGAAGTCGCCTAAATCATCCTGCTAGGAGAAGGCGGGCGTCTTCACACACACACACACACACACACACACACACACACACACACACACACACACGCCTTTTGAGAATACCTTTGGATACGGATATCCGACAGGCACGTGAGAAGAAATGCTGCATTTTCTATCTATGCTCCTCTTTTCTGTTTACTTCACTCTCCGTACCAAAGTGGGAAAGACAGAAGGCCCCAAGTTTAGCACCTTACAAGCTGCTCCTGGCCCATGAGTCTCTCAGAGACACTAAGGGATTGTTGGTGGACTCTCGGTGTTCATGCACAAATTTGAACTTCTCGAAACCACTTTTGGACCTGTTAAGTCATCTGGGGGGTCAGTGCTTTCATAAATCTCTCACCCTTACTGTCCCTCTCAGGCCATGCTCCTAAGAATCTTCTTCCAGGAAGAGCATTGTGAGCTCTGTTCGCTGTGCCCCGTGTGCTGTTCGCTCAGCGGTGGGCACGGCTACCTCAGTCCCATCCGGAGACCTTCTCATGATGATATTCTACGAATCAGTAAATAAGTTCATACCACCTGACCTACTTTCTTTGTACCCATAAGCTTTGGTCACAGCTCCTGGAGTGAATCCTACTCTTTGTGGCCTGGCTTTAAACCCCCATCTTAATTGTTATAAGTGCTGCGTGGTGATGCTTGTGCAAGAGTTCGTCAGCTTTGTAAATCCGGCTCTGGCAGATACCTGGCCCTCTGAGGCTGAGCTGTTCAACACGGGTGAAGTAATTTCATTCAGCCGCTTTGGGCCAGTCATGTGAGCAGGTGTAGGCAACAGGTATGTGAGCCAAAGTCTGGCCTCTGCTTTCAAACTCACCCTCCCCTTATTCAGCCGAGCAGATTCTCAGGCTACTCAGTGAGAACTTCTGTATAGAAAGAAGACTGTTTACTGTGAACGGGAGTTTTCAGTTCCCTCTCGTAGACAAAGAACGCCGTTGCACACACTGCGTTCACCTTGGGGTGAGAGGAGTGTGAACAACCCTTCATCAAAGTCGGTTTCCTTTTGAACAACTGAATTGGAAAGAGTTTCAAGCTAGATGGGAAACTAGGTAGGGAGAAATTTAAGAGGAGGAAGATCGGGTTTACAATTTTCAAAACAAATACAAGTAACTTGAGTAGCTGCCTTAACCTGTTAAGGGAAGAGTGTACATAATTGCACATTTGGAGTTCTCATCTCACCACTGCCGCAGTCAAGTCGTGGCCCACGGGATTTCCATTTTACCTTGTTGGACCTCAGTTTTCTCATCTGAAAGGAGGTTGGATTAGATGGTATCTGACAGCTGTTTTGGCTGTATAGTCTGTTAGCATGCAAAATATGGGCCTTTGGTGAGTTTCACAATGATGTTTTTACAAGAGGACAAAAAAAATGCTTTTTATGTATTGCTATGCCCCTTACTGCCAGTATTCAGAATAACACCAGGCCCTAGTATAGCTCCATAGCAAAACAGGTGCCTGGAACTTGGTCTTCGTGCACTGGAGCTTTAACATGAGGTCTACGGGGGCGCCTGGGTGGCTCAGTCGGTTAAGCGTCCAAGGCCGTGATCTCATAGTTTGTGGGTTCAAGCCTGGCATCAGCCTCTGCACGGACAGCTCAGAGCCTGGAACCTGCTTCAGATTCTGTGTCTGCTCCTCCCCTGCTTGTGCTCTCTCTCTCTCTCAATAATAAATAAATAAACATTTTTTTAAAAGAACGAGGTCTACACAACCCCCCAACTTCAAGCACCTCTCCTCAGTGTCTGTCTTTGCACTACTGCTGGTGCCCGGGTGCCCCACATTCTCCTCCTCATCTATGGGCATGGCCACCTCACTGCCTTCCAGATCTCCACTCAGATGCGCTTCCCAGAGGTGCCTTCTTGACCGCTGTTTCTAAGAGGCCCTCCTCTCTTACTCTTCAGTGGAGAGCACTGTCCATTTCTTTCATAGCGATTACCACACTCTAATAACTATATTTATTTATATAGCTACTCGTTCTTGTGTCCCCTGCTGGAACCCAAGCTCCAGGAGAGCTGGAGTGTTGTCTGTCTTATCCACCCCTGCATTCCAATGCATGAAGTAGGCACTCAATTAATGCTTATCGAATGGCTGCCTGGCTAATAATATCTGATGGAATTCTTTGCCCATAAGGCCTAAAATCAACAGTAGGAAGCGAGGTTGACCAAGCGGAGATGCTCGAGAATAACACTGAGGTACTTGAGCTCTTAATTGGCAAACGCTCCTCGTTGGAATATTGGGGAAAACCCTTAGCTAGGAGTGGCTGGACCAACCATCCAGACCCTGCTGCTTCTCATCTGGACTTTCCATCTCTATTTGAACAGGCTGAGCTGCTCTTCATCCCCCGTGGACCCACCAGGAGATAGTTCTTTTCTCTTTATGTCTGGGTTTGACCCTGGTCAAGAACCCACCCTGCATGCTCGCCTTTTCACACAGTGCTGCCCTGGTCATCTGACTGGGTCAGATCCACACTAGTGCTGTGTGGACGAGTTCACAAGGGGTAGAGGAAACGTGGAGGAAGGAACCTAGAGAAGGCTCCATATCAGGGGCAATTGTTGAGTTGAACCTCGAAGGATAAATGGAAGCTTCGTAGACAGCGAGAAAGTGGGCGGGGAGAAGGAAGGGAAGAGTTCTACACTGAGGAAGTAGAACATACACAGGCAGGGAGACACGGGGTGTTGGGGAAAAGGAGCTGTAGGACAAAGGGAGTATAAAGAGCCAACGGTGGGTGGTGGGCCTGTTGACGCCAGGGACTGTGGTCACCTCCAGGCTCCTCTGGGAGCGGGTCTGCTTCTAGGCTCATTCACAGGTAGGATGCAGTCCCTAGTGTGTTTTCGAGTGAGGGTCTCCATTTCTTGCTGGCTGCTGGTTGGAGGCCTCCCTCCAGTCCTTGTCACATGGCCTCTACATAGGGCCATTCACCTCTTGGCAGCTGGCTTTGAAGCAAGTGGTTGAGGGAGAAGGAGAGAGGGCCGGCAAGATGGAAGTCAGAGTCTTTCCATGACTTCTTTACAATGTCAGAGTGACATCCTGATGGGATGGGTGATGGGAAGGCTGAGGGATAGGGGCCAGGTCCCGCTGCCGTGAGTGGAGGTGGGGACCATAAACCCAGAGCGTTACTGTTAACGTGACCCGCTTTGTCTCCGGGCAAACAGAAGCTACTTAGGTAAGTAAAGCTGTCGTTGGGAAAAGGGGGAAACCATTAGCTAGTCAGCTGGCTAGAGACTGTGTCTGAGGCGGATGAGAAGCTGGCTCTGGTCAAGGTCTTCAGGTGACAGGCGGCAGACTGAATCCCCCTGTTGCTTCTCTACAACCTCCGAGATGCTTAGGTCCAGTGTCAAAATCTTCACTTCCCCAGAAAGCGGATGAGTGGTGTGGGGAGGGGTGGGGGAGTTAGGGAATGTGGGGCCATTAATAATTTTTCCTAAAAAGGAAGAAGGACAATGAAAGCTAAGTAGCGACAGACAGAATTGAATCGTCAAGACGCTGCGTGGCTCGCATATGAGGCCCCTGCGTCATTTAGATCTTAACGCACCATTCCTTAAACCACTGTTTGAAAAATATTTCTAAGTTTTCATGTTTATTTATTTATTTTGAGAGAGAGGGAGAGGGAGAGAGAGAATCCCACGCAGGCTCCATGCCGTCAGCACGGAGCCCGAGGAGGGGCTTTGATCTCAAGAACCGTGAGATCATGACCTGAGCCCAAATCAAGAGTCAGACACCTAACCGACTGAGCCACCCAGGTGCCCCAATATTTCTATTTTTCATGTAAGGAGCTTTTGCACGTTAGAAAAAGCTACACGTATTAAGCATGGGCTTTATTTTGGACAATCACAGGTTTTGATACAGACAAGGATGACTTTACTTTGGAGGTTAAATTGTGACAGAAGGTACTGTTAGCCACCGGGTGACTACTAGAATACCAGCTGTGGTAACTAGAATGAACTAGAAATCTTTTACAGGCTTCGCCGTATAGATTCCACAAAGACGTGTGAAAAATCATAGACCAGAACAACCAGTAAAAAAAACACAACTCTCAGGGGCACCTGGCTGGCTCAGTCTGTAGAGCATGCGGCTCTTGATCTCAGGGTTGTAAGTTCGAGCCCCACGTTGCTGTAGACATGACTTTAAAAAAAATTCCCATGCTCCTTAAGTAATTATAAGCAGAGCATGTTCCTTCTTTCCAGACACCCTCCAGCAGCTACTCGTTCCACTGAATGTCCGTACTCCTTTGCATGCCCATGAGGTCCTACCTGGGCTGCACCCGGCTGACCTCTCAAGCCACAGCCCCTCCGCTCACCCCCTGCCCCAGCCACGTGTCTCCTTGCCGTCTGCCAACACCTCAGACCTTTCCACCTGAGGGACTTTACCCGGGTCTTCCTGACTCCGGGAACTCACTTCTCTGAGCTCTTCTCAGCCTCCTCCACTGTTTAAGGACAACTTCAGGAAGAGAGACTCTCCCCGGCCACGCCTTCCCCACACACAACTTGCAGTCACTCCGGGCTCTGTGACCCCGCTTTATTTTCTTCCTAGCACTCACCACCACGAATAATTATGTTTGTCCGCCCTCTCCGCTAGAATGGAAACTCCATGAGCAGGAGACTAAGTTGGTCGGTTCAGGCTGCTGTAACAAGATACTACAGACTGAGTGGTTTGAAAACAACACAAGTTCTGGAATCCGGGAGTCCGAGATCAGGTGCCGGCATGGTCGGGTAAGGGCCCTGTGCTGGGTCAGCGGCTTCTCCTGGTATCCTCACGTGGTGGAAGTGACAAGGGAGCTCTGGGGATTTCTTTTCAGAAAAGCACCAGTCCCGGCCTAATCGCCTCCCAGAGGCTCGGTCTTCTAACACATCACACCGGGCGTTAGGCTTCCCAGCTGTGGATTTGGGCAGGACGTGAATGTTCAGACCAGAGCAAGGACCCTGTGTGTGTTCAGTCTGGAATCACCCTGGGCACAGACAGTGTTCAAGCACTGACGGGTGGACGAATTAGTAAATGGGTGATTAAATCACGGGCAATAGTTAAACATTTTGGGGGCTGGGTTTTCTTCTATAGCCTGTAGAGCTTAGAGCACAACTTAAGATGCCATCTTTTTTTTTTTTTTTTCAACGTTTATTTATTTTTGGGACAGAGAGAGACAGAGCATGAACGGGGGAGGGGCAGAGAGAGAGGGAGACACAGAATCGGAAACAGGCTCCAGGCTCTGAGCCATCAGCCCAGAGCCTGACGCGGGGCTCGAACTCACGGACCGCGAGATCGTGACCTGGCTGAAGTCGGACGCTTAACCGACTGCGCCACCCAGGCGCCCCTAAGATCCCATCTTAATGCCTGTCACCGGAGCATACTCCTTCGGTCTTTGCATCCATCTGTTCCCCCCAGCGAAAAGCCCCAAGGATTCTGGACACTCTTCAGACTGGGGAGCTGATCCTGTCACTATTGCCGTGTGCAAAAAGAATTTAACCCCTGGGAAACCACAGCCCTCTATGGACAGGCTGCATTCGGAACCTTGATCTGAGCTGTTGCGGACACCCTGCTTTCTACAGACAGGAAAGCTTGAACCCAGAAGGCCAGGAAGCATCAAAAAGCAGCATCAGTCGCTGAGGAGGCAGAAGGGAAGTACCCTGTCGTTGCAGGCAAGATCTCCGGCAGTGGCGCCGCCTAGAGGCCACTTCACACAGATTCTTGGCAACGGTGGTGTGAGACTGGGTACTGAGATGAGTTAGGACAGCAGAAGCTAGAACAGCCCTACAAGGCGCTAGAAGTCAGGAGAGTGAAGAAATCAAATCCCCACTCTCTGAATGCTTTCCGCTTTCACCCCACCCCTCCACGGAAAGGTTGACAATGAGGAGTTCATCTGTCTCTCCAGTATAATAGCAGATTCGCCTCCTCCTAATGATCAGGGTCTTTTCATGCTGATCTCTCAGCATGAGAAAGCCAAGGTGATGGGTGGATGCATGCCACCCCTGGGAGCCAAGACCTCTGGACCTGCAGAGCCCAGCATTGTGGAGCAGGAAGAGCACATTTCCAAAATAGACCACTTGGAGCCATGATAAGTAGGACCTCTCTCTTGGAAACTTTTACCCCGTTTCCAAGCCCGAGTAGTCTACCTACTGGGGACACGACACCGTACGATGATTGGTGGCCAGGAATGCATGCTTGGTCCAGGAGGATGACACCAGTCCTCACATGGTGTCAACTCCAGCCCAGCACCTCCGCTGTGCCTTCCAGAGGGCGTTCCGTGGCTCTCTCAGGATGGCATTTTCTGAGTGTTCTGGTAGGTGAAGGACCAGTGAATCTCAGGGTCATGGGCCCACTTCTGCTTCCCCTGTGCAAGTAGATCTCTTGATCCGATGTTAGGTTGTGAGAGATCTCATTTCTGTGGATCAAACACTTCTGGACTTCCACTTTCCAGAAGACGGAATGAATATTCCTCTTCTCTATTCCTCCCACTAAGTACAACTGGAAACTCTGGAAATTATACACATATTAAAAAAAAAACATAAGGGGGCGCCTGGGTGGCGCAGTCGGTTAGGCGTCCGACTTCGGCCAGGTTACGATCTCGCGGTCCGTGAGTTCGAGCCCCGCGTCAGGCTCTGGGCTGATGGCTCAGAGCCTGGAGCCTGGAGCCTATTTCCGATTCTGTGTCTCCCTCTCTCTCTGCCCCTCCCCTGTTCATGCTCTGTCTCTCTCTGTCCCAAAAATAAATAAACGTTGAAAAAAAAAAACAAAAACATAAGACTCTGAAAGGTGGGGAACAAGTGGGTGACCGGCTAGAGGCCACGGGACCTGAGGAACGACACAGTGGTGGTTTCTCTGGATTTTCTTCTGTCTCATATGTCCCAGACTTGCAGTAAAGAAACTGGCAACCTGGAAACACCAATGGGCATAGATGGGGGAGGAGGGAGTCCCAACAAAAGTCTGTTCTCTTTAGCCAAAGACCATGAATGGATCATTCTAGCAAGGCAGAAACTTCCACACAGTAATCTCTCTACTCCAGCCAAATACCATAGAAAAAAGCCAAGACTCCACCTATGCCCAGCAAAAGCAGGTGGAGAGACTTTCCACCACCACCAGGCCATAACCACTCCCCACCCCCACACTGGGGTAGGGTCAGAAAGTAGGGCTCATGTGTCTCAACGGTTCTTCCAATGTGTTAGCCATTGTTTGGTCATATGGTCCGAAAGCACTATGTCAGCAATAAGATGGACCAATGTGATGACCACGTCCCATGGCCCAAATGCCCAGGTCCCTCTACTGTATTATTACGGAAGGAGGGAAGGTTCTAGAGGAGCAAGAATGTATACTTTGGACTCCCACATGAATAAGAACTGTTTCAGATTCTCCTTCCTGACAGGGCAAGAAAGGGATGTGGATCCAAACTGACGGCCACATACCACGGACACATTAGTGTTAATTCACTAGCAAAGAGCACGTGTCACCGCAGCTGCTGTCGACGCTGTGACTCGGTAGAGTTTGCCACAGTCTCCTGTCATCCTCCACGGTCCCTGTCAGGCCGGGGTGATAAATTAAATGGAGACACACCGGAGGCCACCAACGCACGTCCTTTGTGTTCTCAAGGGTGGCACGAGTCACCACTATTCTCCCCTATGACACGGATGGCGTAAGGGGACACCCCAGAGGATGGCAGCAGGCCTTCCCCGCAATGATACCTCACTGTTCAGGCCAATACAGGGTTTCTGCTGACCCTCAAGTTTGTCCCCTTCAAATTATACATTGGGGACAGGGAAAATGACCCCCGGGAGAGCCTGTGGACCCCAGGAGGGCAGCTGTGAGCCAGACCAAGGCCAGCTGTTACCTGGTCCCCACCCGCTCCTGCTGGGACGAGGGGCTGAAGTGATGCTTTGGGTTTCCAGGCATCGTACCCCCTTGAGCCTGTGTCCTCAGAATACACCCTTTTCTCAGCGTACAGTGACCTAACTACATAGCTCTTACTTTTCGTGGGAGGGAACTACTGGGGACATCGTTGTCATTTACACCCGCCATGGTGTTACAAGGCCTTCTTCCAAGGGATGCAGCCTCTTCTCCGTTCATGGGTTCTAGGTCTGAAAACTGACCCAGCTCTTAAAAAACTGAAAAAGGGATTTTTAACTCTTTATTGTGGTGGCTGCTCCCAGTCTCCGAATGACTCACTGTGTGTGTGTGTGTGTGTGTGTGTGTGTGTGTGCGTGTGCGTGTGTGTGTGTGTGTGGATGCCCCCAAACAAGCTCTCAAGGTCTATTTGTAGGAGAACGTAGAGGACTCGAGCTTTCAAGAGTCCAGACACATCCAAATGACGTGCTGCACTTTCAAAAAAAAAAAAAAAAGGTGGTGGTCTGCCTTTCAAAAAAAAAAATGAATTTTTTTAAAGAGCAATTCTAGGTTCACAGCAAGAATGAGGGGAACAGAGGTTTCCCATATGCTCCCCACCCCACACATGCACAGCCTCCTCCGTTCTCAACAGCGCCACCCCCCCCCCCACCAGAGTGCCACATATGTCACAACCCATGAACCTACTGTCGCATCAGGATCAACCAAAGGCCACAATTTACACTAGGGTTCACTCATGGTGTTATACACTCTGTGGGTTCGGACAGATGTGTAATGACACGCACACAGCATTACGATGTTATACAGAGTACTTTCGCTGCCTCGGGATCCACTGGGCTCCACCTGTCCGTCCCTCCCTCACCCCCACCCCACCCCCGAACCACTCATCTCTTTACTGTCTCTATAGCTTTGCCTTTTTCACAGTGTCATACAGTTTGGATCATAGAGTATGGAGGTTTTTCAGATGGGCTTCTTTCACTTAATAATACGCATGTAAAGTTCTTCCGCGTCTTTTCAAGGCTTGATAGCGCGTTTGTTTTTAGTACCGGACAATCTTCCGTTATCTGCATGTCCCACAGTTGATTTGCTCATTTCCCTACTGAGGAACGTACTGGTTGCTTCCAAGTCTTGGCAATTGTCAGTAAGGCTGCTGTAAACATCTGTGTGCAGGTTATTTGTATGGACATAAGTTTTCAGCTCCTCTGGGTGAATGCCAAGGAGTGCGATTGCTGGATTGTTCGACGAGTACACAGAGAATCCTCATTCCTCCCTCCCTAGCTTATGTCACTTATCTATAAGTACGCGCCAGCATGCATATGTATCGTATGCACACATGAGAGCTTGCGTAATCAAATGCATTGTTAGTATTATTCATTTGTCTTCCAGACAAATGGAGGGAGAGAGGCCGACTTCCTTTCTGCCACATAAGGGAAGACCATAGAAGAAGATGGCCTCTCTCCCTCCATTTGTCTTTCAGATGCTCTCAAATGGTTACCTGGGAGGACAGTGTCTGGGTAAGTGTCAGCAAAGTGGCCCTCAAACTGACGAAAGCACGACCGTGAGCCTGGATGAGTTCTTGTTACTACAGAGCCCAAGAGAAGGTCTACGTGCAGACGTGGCTGTGGTTGGGGTTCAAGTGATGACCTCCAGGTCTGTCTCTTCCTACCTCCTTGCTCTGCTCTCCCCTGTGTTAGCTCCTTTCTTAGGCTCCAGGTGGGAGCAACGCATCATAACCTCACACATCCAGGGCCAGACAAGAGCCTCTGTGCTGGTAGTTCTCCAAGAAGTCTTGAATTTCTTCCCATTAGACCAAGTCCCATTGGTGGAATGTTATACAGCAATGAAAATAAATTCTTTCTGCCCACGTCAATGTCAACGCACCTTAGAAATACGAAGTTGAGTGGGAAAGGTCAAGTTGCCGAAGGTGGCCCATCCTATAATGCCTTTTTTTAAGCGCAAAAAGAAGCAAAATTTAGCTTATATAGCTTATAAATAGATACATGTGTGGTAAAACTATTTTTTAAAAAGTCTTAAGGAATTTAGGGCACCTGGGTGGCTCAGTCATTAAGCATGTGACTTCGGTTCAGGTCATGATCTCACGGTTCGTGAGTTCGAGTCCCACATCGGGTGAGCATGAGTCCCGCTTCAGGTGAACACGAGCCCCACTCCGGATGAGCCCCACTTCTCTCTCTCTCTCTCTCTCTCTCTCTCTCTCTCTCTCTCTCTCTCTCCCTCTTGCCCACTTGTGCCTTCTCTAACTAGATAGATAGATGATAGATAGATAGATAGATAGATAGATAGATAGACAGACAAAGCCAAGGAATTTAAAACACAAAATTCAGGATAACAGACCTCTACTGGGGAAGCAGAGGGCTGAGAGGAAGACACATCGGCAGTTTGGGGGGTATTGGTAATAATCTAATTTAGGTATTATATATGTATATATAATATCTCTCTATATATACATATATATGAACATATTTACTTTCGCATGAGAAAGAAATTTCTTCTCCCAGTCCGGCAAGGCAAAACTCCTAAAATAAGCCTGAGACGAAAAAATAAAAACTCTTTCACCCGGTGACAAAAACCACACAGAAAATGTGTTGTCAGTCTTGTGTGCCCGAGAAGGCTTTTTCGGGTATTCGTTGATCTGTTTTCTGTCCTTGGCCTGACATACCATATAAATGACTATATATTTTTTTACTTCCCATTTTTCTTTGGCTGCTGGGAAGCTCCAAAGTGGATTTCTGACTTCCTGTTCATCACTCTTGGACCCTGGGACCGGCCCTTCCATATCGACAACCCCACTTCCTCTGTGGTCTTATTTCAACAGTTAAAATGGTGTCCGCCTCTGCAGTCCAGGCTAGAGATGTACTTTAGCCAGACTGCAGATGCTTCGACACGAATTTACCTTTTACCTTTTCATCTGAGGGGAAAGGCACAAATCCTAAGCGTGTGGTCCCCCCTTACACGTTCACGAACTGCACACACCCATAGAACCAGCCCAGAGGAAGACTCAGAATGTTCCAGGCAATCGTGCTCACGTCTCCTCCCGGCGGTCCCCGCCTCTCCGAGGAAAACTACCAGTTGGCCTCTAACCTCAGAGATTCCAATTTGAAATTTTGTTTTTGTTTTTGTTTTTTTAAATGGCGTTTCTGAAAGTTGTATCAGGAAATCTGCGTTTCTGCCATCTTCTGAGGAAACCCAGTCAGGTGGCCTGGGCCATTTTAAGGCAGCTGTCCCTTAGAAAGGTATGGTTTCTCCAGCCCCACCTGGCTCACCTCCTCATTTGTCACCTACGCGGCCACTGACATAAGTCTTACCACACCTGCCTTTTTCCATCACTTGACTCCAATGTCAACGTGTTTGTACTGTGACCACCCTGAGTCTTTCGTACAACAAGACAGCATTGGATAAACAAATAAGTAAATCAAAAAGGAGGGACAAGAGCTCCTCTCCAGCCATCAGATATTCCAAATAAAGAAACTTCCTTAAGGCAAGTGGAAAACAAAACAAAACAAGACAAAACGAAACAAAACAACAGAGCAAACCTAGTCCCGTTTACATTTCCTGGTTTGCGTACCAAGGAATAACCTGTAAGAACACATTGCGATTTCTTGAGCCCCTTTACCTTTCTAACATCTCTAATCTTTGACGCCCCCTGCCTCCCTCTTCGTGACAAATAACAGTAAAACTCCACACGGATACAGAACAAAACAAAATACAAGTCAGGGGAAGCATGAGAAATCAGGTAACGAGTTTGAGTGGGAGACGTAATCTTGTCTGACGAGAAACACCCAAAACGTTCCCAGGACGGCCCGTGAGGCGGGACTGGGGGGTGGGCTGTGGCAGGAGAGAACCTGGGCCTCTGGGCTTGTCACAGCCGTATTACACGTGTGCGGTTTTCAAAACGCTAAGGATGGAAAGAAGCAGAGGGATTTCGACCCATCGCCTTTTCAGGGTGTATCTTGTGAACTGCTTTTGCTCTGAGGTAAGAAGGAAGCATGAGTGTCTGCTCCTGAGATCAGAAAGGTTTTTTTTTCTGGGGCACCTGGGCGGCTCAACCGGTTAAGCCTCTGACTTCAGCTCAGGTCATGATCTCGCGGTCCGTGAGTTTGAGCCCCGTGTCGGGCTCCGTGCTGACAGCTCAGAGCCTGGAGCCTGCTTCAGATTCTGTCTCTCTCTGCCCCTCCTCGGCTTGCGTACTGTCTCCCTCTCTCAAATATAAATAAACATCAAAAACTAAGTGAAAGTAAAAACCATAATAACATGAACATTATCTTAATAGAAACAAAACAGAAAGACTTTTTCTAAAAAAGGTGACATGACTTTAATGTTGTCCCCTCGGAATGGCTTCTACCATTGACTGACCTTGTCGCCTGATCTACGTCTGCACGACGACGGCAGAGACTGGTAGAGTCCCCCAATGCCCATCTCCCCCTTCTTCCTCTTGCGACCAACCCCCAAATGTAGCCCGGCACGTGGCCGTCTAAAACGAAGAGTACATTTCCCAGACCTCTAAATCCCTGCCCGCCGGATATGGCCATGAAACACGAACTTGGAAAATGTCCTTAAAGGGAAGGAGTGCATCTGTCTTCACACTTCCTCTTTCCTGCTAGCTGTAATACAGAACGATGACAGGAGCCCCAGCAAATGGTCTTCAGCCACATGCTGGAGGTCAGGGCGGTGGAAGGAGCCTGGGTCCCGACATTGCAGAGAGCTGTACGAGACTCATTCCTGTGCGACAGAAGTAAGCTCCCATGTTCGTTAAGCCACTGTGATTTTTCTGTTACGTGCAGCCACACCTAATTCTGATTGATCTACTCACTGGAGTTTCTCTATTCTAAAATCAAAACAATTTTGGCAAACATCTTCCGACATAAACGTGGCTTAGAGCAGCAAATCTTTCCCTCAGGTTAGAACATTTAGTTCCTGGGGGGAAGGGGCACGAGTCTAAACTAATTCGTCCTGCAGGGCTGACCAGGAAACTACAGTTTAAAGTTCACGTCAGTCCAGGGCGTGTTAGTCAGAGATTTTTGTCCCAGTGAGCGATCGCCGGCATCGGCTTGGAATTCTTTTTCCCCCATCTAGAATTCTCACGGCCCCATTTTAAGGCAGTGACTTGCCCCAGTTGTTTCTGAGTTTAAAATGCAGATTCATGGATCCACTCTAGAACAATGACATCAAGATCTTTGGTAGGGGGTCCCAGGGCTCTGCATTTTAAACAAGTATCTTAGTAGGTCCTGAGTCCACGAAAATTTGAGATTTTTTTTGACGCCTCTTTCTTTCTTTCATTAGCTGGAGTAGACCCCAAAAAGTTTTCTGAGAGACATTTTGGCTCTAGCGTCTAGGCACCTGTATTTCACCCTCCGCTGAGATGGGCTAGGGCACCGGCCCGCCACGTGCCTGGATGGAATCCTAGTTCTCTTTTCCCTTTTAGTTCTTAAAAGCACAATGATCTTCTTTTTATCAATAACACAGGTCCTCGAAGAGATTACAGCCTCATAGTCTGCCTTGTTCAGTTTGGTCAAAATCCTAGTCAGGACAAATAACGTGGGTGGCAGATTTCCCGAGAACAAGGGTCCACTCACTTTTGTAGCTCTTCTAAAATGTACCCTTGAAATGTACCAGAGTAGCAGCGACTGGCCTGATTGGATTACATTGTTTTCTCCCCTTGTTTGGTTTTATTTTTGCTGCACTGCACCTTGGAGTTACACTATCAGCCTTACTTTGAACACTGTTACAAGGAACGACTGTAGGAGATTTCTTACTATGACTATGGCAAGGGCCTTGGTGAGGACGTTTCCCATCGACTCAGCCCTCCCATCACTAGAACCCAAGGGAGAATTGCTCAGGTCCCAATAGCGGACAGCACCGTCCTTCCAAAGAATAATTGTTTGTTTGCACCTAATGGACGTGATAAATACAATTACTGATTGTTTGTCCCTCTTTGCCTTGGTTTCTCTGAGAGATTTCACAATGAAATATCTTGTGACCTGCTTTGAGCAAATGAACAGATATGCATTACTTTGTGCTGGTCTTAGCCCTGAACTTTACATTATTACATGTTTTCCTACATCATACCTCCCGAACTACATATTGCGTCATTTGTATGGTATGTTTTTGTTTGTTTTTAAAATTTTTGTTTGTTTGTTTATTTAGTTTTGAGACAGAGAGAGAGACAGAGCATGAACGGGGGAGGGTCAGAGAGAGGGAGACACAGAATCTGAAGCAGGCTCCAGGCTCTGAGCTGTCGGCACAGAGCCCGACCCGGGGCTCGAACTCACGGACCGCGAGATCATGACCTGAGCCGAAGATGGCTTAACCGACTGAGCCACTCAGGCGCCCCGGTATGGTATGTTTTTTAATAAGCAACGGCTAATCCTTTGTAAAGGGATTAGCCTTGTAGAGGGAGGGATAGATGGAGAGAAATCCGGATCTTCTCGATCCACATCTGATTTTCTCTTTCTATCAGTTTCCCTCTTTGCATCCCCTCCCCACCGAAACACACACTCAAAAAGGAAAAGGTCTATTTTTTGAGTAACATAAAAGAGAGAAATAAAAATGCTATGATTTATAAGGAAATACAACTGTTTCTAAGAGTAGTTGGGGAGAGTAGCGGGGGAGGGGGAGAGGGGGGAGGCAAATGAATGGAAAACGAGACAAAGATAAAAGAAATGAAAAAGAAAGTATAAAGGAAGAAAAGGAGCGTGTAAAGAAGTAAGGATCGTTGTCAGATTGGAACAACAGAAGTTCTGATTCTCCAGGCTGGCACAGAACATCAAATCTCTCAGCGAGGAAGCCTTTCAAGATTACCGCCCTTCCCCCTCTCCCGCGCTGGTCTTACCACGTCGTAATTTGCTTCTGGGTAAATTTCGGCAGGTTTGGTGCGTTGTCACCATTTCGCCCCAGCAGGTTTCAAAGACATAAGAAGGAAAGAAGTAGAAGAAAAAAAAAAAAAACAGTGAAAACTAAAGTGCTTCATGGTAATTTGCCAATCAATTTCACGTTAAAAAAAAAAAAATCTGTCCTCCTCTTGGGTTCAAACGTGTGTTGTCATTCTCACACATGAGGGCACTGTTTCTACAGTTTACATTCCTGTGGGGCCCCGATCCTGGAACTCCCAGCTGGGGGCGTGGAGAGAAAAGGGGTTGCCTGTGTGTTCTAGGCTCACCAGGTTTTCCAGGATGGGTGGGACACGTTCCAATGCAGGAATGAACAGTGTCAAGGGCTCCAGGGCCCGCAGGCCAGCCTTCTGCTGCTGGCTGGAACCTCCTGAAGATCAGAACCAATGAACTGCGTGTCATTTTTCTGTGCAGCAACAGAATTAGGGTATCAAAACACCGCCTTTGGAGTCTGACCTAGAATCGAAGATGTACGGGGCAAATTAAACTCTTCGTAGCCTAAAACGGAAGTATTATCTCATAGCACCGTGGGGAGGACGAAACGCGATGGCTGATCTACCAAGAGCGTGCAAAAGAGCACGTGACACATTAGAGGGACTTCTACTTAAGTAGAAGCCAGCACCATTTGTCCCTTAGCAGTACGGACATATAGTGGTGCTCAGTATGCGTTTGAGTGAACGAGTGAATAACCCGAGTGTGTAGAATTAAAAAGATTTTACTGGATGACGAAAACTAGCACTTTCAGGCTTTTCCAGCGTGGAGTCGGCTTGCCGACTCACCCGAGGACAAAGTAACCAGTCCAGTAAGTGGTGAGCACTCTATAGCTGTCATCTTTCCTACTCCTCGTTTGACTGGCAAGAAAAACGGGGATCCGAGCGGGGAGAGATGATGTGCCCAAGGTTTCAGAGCTGATTAGTGAATCCAGACAGGACCCCAGGACTCCCGAGTCCTAGCACAAAGCTTAACCCTTAGGGAGCCACCCCACAAGCTGGGACCTGAAGGGTGGGAGGAATGAGGGGGCCAGGAGCATCTTTTTAAATATATATATATATTGACGTTTATTTATTTTTGAGAGACAGAGCGTGAGCGGGGGAGGGGCAGAGAGAGAGGGGGACACAGAATCTGAAGCAGGCTCCAGGCTCTGAGCTGTCAGCACAGAGCCGGACGTGGGGCTCGAACTCACAAACCGTGAGATCGTGACCTGAGCCGAAGTCGGGCGCTTGGACACTCAACCGACTGAGCCACCCAGGCGCCCCAAGGTGCTGGGAGCATCTTAATGGACTGATCCTAGAAAACAAAAGACTTTTGGTTTGACAGTGCTGGGGAGAGGCACCCTTACCCAGCAGTGACCCCACCCGGGTGTGGAAAGAGCTAGAACCACAAGAGAGCCTCTCACTTGCTCTGGGGCCACCCATGGTTGGCCTCTAATCTGAGGGATCTGCAGGGAGAGCTCTCACTTCCTCAAATGTGTTTCTTCCTGTGTCACAAGGAGCCTTGGGTCACCTCCTTCCTTTGTGCAATGAGGTCCAAAGAGCAGTTTCTGCCTCTGCTTCTCTTCTTTCCTGTTACCACTTTCTGTAGTTTTCCAGACCCGGCTCTCAGGCTGCAGCCTTGCTCCAGCCCCAGTTGACTTTCTCTATGAGAAGCTTCCCCCCCCCCACCCCCCCACCACCCCCAGCTTCCTGACCTCAACAGAATAACAGAATGACTCATGACATGAGCCCTGAGGTCCCTCCCTTCGCCTAGGTACAGCGGGCTGTCCTGAGCAGTCCCAGCCCTGTACTTTTGATTCACCAGCAGGAAGCAATAAAAGGAACTTTCCACGTGCCTGCTGTAACCATACTTCCCAAATTCAAGAGCAGGACTCATTACCCGACCGGGCACGTGCCTTTCTAAGGACTTCCAAGCAAAAGACGTGGAATTGGGCCATGCCATAAAATCCGGGATGGATGGCTGCCGTGCCCGTACCTCATGGGAAATTCTCTCCCAGGGGGATGTCTGCCGGAAGTGCCATCTGCTTTTGCCACAGATTCAAGACTGAGTGCGGCTCAGACACCAGACACGGTGGGCCATTGGTGAACTCCTGCTCGGGTCCTGCCAGGAATCCAGGAATCTGAACAACTGTGTCCCGAAAACTTCTCTCCTTGATTTCACGTGCTGGTCGTAGCTACATAAAAACCTTAGTCCCATGAAGACTTTGCAAGTCTTGCAAGACTTTGCAAGACTTTCACCTTCAACTCTTGGAATGCAGCTATGATTTCTTTTTTTTTTTTTTTTCCTGAGAGAGAGAGAGAGAGAGCTGGGGAGAAGGGCAGTGGGAGAGAGAGAGAATCCTTAAACGGGCTCTATGCCCCAACTGTGATTCTTTAAAAATATCAATCCAACAACCTAAGCGTATCCAGGAAATACTCTAATGACCCGTTTCACGTGTAAGGTACTGTGCTGTGCACTGTCAGAGATAAAATGGTGGAAAATGCCATTAACTCGGACTCTCTCGGGTCCCTGCAGTTGAGCATCTGACTCGTGATTTCAGCTCAGGTCATGATCTCACGGTTTGTGAGTTCGCGCTCCGCGTTGGGCTCTGTGCTGACAGCTCAGAGCCTGGAGCCTGCCTCGGATTCTGCGTCTCCCTGTCTCTCTGCCCCTCCCCTGCTTGCACTCTCTCTCTCTCTCTCTCTCTCTCTCTCTCAAAAATAAATAAACATTTTTTTTAATTAAGAAAAAAAAAGGCCACGACAACAGAAAACAACCTCTGGGTGTCCCAGGGCAATAGCTTCTGCTTTTCAGGTGACCGTCACCTGCTCTAGGCTCTCGGAGACATTAGTTTGAGTCTCCCAACATCCCAGTGAGATGGGCAGGAACTAATTGCACAGAGGGGAGGACTGAGGCTCAGAGAGGTTCCAAAACTTGCCAAGATCACGCTGAAGGGGCAGAGCTTTGGCTCCGAACGAGACAATCTGTCTCTGAATCCAGACCTTTTAAAGAAAACGTAAATGGCCTCTTCAATCCACGCCAGGGCTTCCTAGAGTCGTTGTGGTAGCAGTTGTCTGTTCTCCCCAATATCTATCCTCTTTTTCTACAGCAATAGAGGTCCTTACTGCACAGTAGCAACTCAGCTAAAGACTGGAGTTCCCCATTTTCCTTGCGGCTACAATAGCCCGTGTCATTCTGTTTGGGCCAACGTGAAAGAGAAGTAGAAGCGAGACGTTCACTCTTCCCGGTCGGCCCCTTAAAACACAAGCCTGTGGTCTCCTTCCTGGCGGCGGGGATATGGAATGTGATGGAATGTGATGGAAGGTCTGAGGAAGCCGAGTCTGAACTAGTCACCTGAAATTTTGTGTGAGCGGGAAATAACTTAGTCTGAGTCCCTGCATTTCGTTATGTCTGTTACAGCAGCCTATCATTTACTCTAACTAATCCCCCACATCCCTACTGTCTTCTGTCTCACTGGCCCACCTCGGAAATGTATGCAGGCATCCGTCAGCCCACACCAAGGGGTTCTAGACTTTGATAAGCAGAGAGAGGGCCCAGAGTGATGCTGCCACAGTCCAGAGGTCTTTTTACGAGCAGGGTGGATCTGGGATACCTGGAGGGAAGAGAGCCTTGTGGCATTCGGGAAACACAACCATGAGGGCCATTATTTGGCTGATGTGCGGAACCCACGATTAGAGCCTCTGGGCTCTTGGGGCCAGAGGGGCCTGGGCAAGAACGGCTGCTTGGTTTGAGTTCAGGCGCCCCAGTTCCAATGGCTCCAATCTCCACCAAGAAACCTGTGAAAGGCCTCTCTCTGTGTTGGACTGACACCAGCCCGAACCACTACCAAGTATCAGGAGAAGCTTTCTAAACAAATCAGGAACAATTCGACGTTGTGCAAGTGGGTAGATCGCCGTCTGTGTCCGAATCCCACAGTGAGCCTTCTTGGATGTCTGCTGACAGTCCCTGGGGAGAGGAGTTGCTCCCCTGGGAGATCAGTGCTTTAACCCCACCTCCAGCCAAGTTCTCGGCCCTCACCTGCCCCCATGTCGCTCTTCTTGGGCAGTGGGGCCAGGAGAACCTTGGAAGATGAGCTCCAGTCCCACTTGCCCATCCCTTATCAGGGGCTTGTCTGTCTTCTGTCTAGTACAGTCAAGCGAAGGTTCATAAGCACCCCAGGACATCTTCTTCCCCTTCCAGGCCCATAGGGCATGAGTCCGACCAGCCCACCCCAGCCCAGCTCTCCCTACTCTCCTGGAATGTCCCAGAGTATGTGTGCAAGTTTTATGTAGTATGGGGATAAAAAAATTATTTGACAGCCATGTGTTTATTTTAAATGGTACAGAAAAGGGGCGCCTGGGCGGCTCAGTCGGTTAAGCGTCCGACTTTGGCTCAGGTCACGATCTCGCGGTCCGTGAGTTCGAGCCCCGCGTTGGGCTCTGGGCTGACAGCTCAGAGCCTCGAGCCTGCTTCCGATTCTCTGTCTCCCTCTCTCTCTCTGCCCCACCCCTGCTCGTGTTCTCTCTCCCAAAAGTAAATAAACATTTTAAAAATGGTACAGAAAAAAACCACCTAGCATGCTAAACTTAGGCTTTCATGGGTATGATCGCTTAGGACAACGCTAATTTAGAAGTGAGCAAATTTAACATAGATCTAATAACGCACCAGATAAATGATGGTACAGGTGGCTCGTGCCCCTGAAATAAACACAATGCTGGAAAAGTGCTCTTCGCTAGGCTCGGCCTCCATCTGACAAGGAAAACTATGATGGCTCAGTGGCCCCAAACACTCTTTCTAGCTAACAAGTGCAGTCTCTGTCCAGGAGGATTATCTACCTGGGAAATCGAATCAAGATTGCAGTGGTTTAAGCAAATCAGATTTGCATTTGAGGGAAATGATTCCGAAGTAGACTCGTCAGATAAAATCCAGGACACCCGGCGCAATCTGAACGTTAGATGAATTATTGCACAGGACACGTTTACACTAAAAATCACTCATCGATGACCTGCAATTCGAATTTATCCGGACATCGGCCCTGTATTTTTGGCCAGTAAGTCCGGCAACGCTGATCTGAAAGTTGAAGTTCTTCCCAGCAGCTCCGGCGTCCCCCCTGCATGCCAGTCCTCGCTAATCAGTAAGATATCTGTCACGTCTCTCAAATCCTCCCCTCGGTTCCACTTTAGGTCTTTATGCTGTCTCAGCTGGCGTGGCCAGGGCCTCCTGATTTGTTTCCCTGTCTGCAAACACATTGCCTCGAACTCTATCTGCGGCCGGAATATCGTCCCCAAATGCAGTTCTGAGCCCTGCAGAACAGCCTGAGAGGAGGGGCCGGAGTGGGGTCTTGACGACAGCAGGCGCCGCCTGGGGACCCTCAAGGCACTAGGAGGTTAGGAGGAGGGAAAAGGGACAAGAGAAAGAGGAGAAGAAGCGTAGGCACGTTGCTTCTCCCTCCTCCTCTTCTATCAGAGTCACAACAGGGCCTGCACACAACTGTGTGCACACGATCTTAGTGAATCCACAGGCTCCCTACAGCCTCACGCCCCCAGTTCTCAGATGCGGAACAGGAGACAAGACACGTTGCATGATTGGCCCCCCAAACACATAACTAGTCAGAGAAATAGCTAGACTTAGAGCCCAAGTCTTCTTTCCATAGGTCGGTAGTGAGTACTACTTACCCAACTCTGCCACCCAGTCCCCTGCCCCAGCCCCCCCTCCCCCAACCCCTCACTGTCCCAGAAGGAGGGCCGGGACAACAAATCATTTCTTCTTTGAAGGCCGCGTGCTCATTAGTCTGTACATGACATCTTCATTTGGCTTGGGGTATTGAATTGGCGATGATTGGGGATTTGCCATGAATGTTTTCGGGAAAAAAAAGAAAAAGAAAAAACAGAGGATTCTTTAATTGCTACTGAGGCAAACAGCTGGGAAAGCAGGGCTGACGTATTTTGCAAGAGGGAAAAAGCAGGATGGAAGTCTGGGGTAGAACTGGAACCCTTTCCCTGACCCTGGACTCCAGAACATTCCAGGCAGCATTTTCACTCAGAAGGGACTTGATTGCAGAATCAGGAGCTCAGGTGTTTTTAGACCCTAAAATTATCTTAAATTACACCATCACGTAGGTCTCCTTGGAACTTCCAAATGCTTCAAAGGTTTTTTTTTTTTTTCTTTTCCTTTTCCTATTTTTAAAATTGAGTTGTATACAGCCTAGAATGCACAAAATGCACACGATCTTAAACGTCCGGGTCAATGGGTTCTTACACAGGCACACCCTGACCCTCAGATCATGATGTAAGACCTTTCCATCACCTTGAGAGCGTCCCTCTGCCCCTCCCCAGTCAATACCAGTACCTGGGAACGGCTACTATTCTGTCATCCGTCGCCCTCCATTAGCGGTGTCTGCGCTCAAACATCACGGCACAGATTCCTCTGTGTCTGGTTCTCAGCATTAGGTGTTTGAAATTCGTCTGTGTCTGTGTGTGTGTGTCAGTGGTTTCCTTTTGGTGCCGCGTAACATTTTGTGGTATGAATGACATACACTGTTAGTTGATCGGTTTCTTCCATACTTGGGGTGTTTCTAGCTTTGCACTATCGTGAATCGATCCGACGTGAACATTCGCGTACCTGTCTTTCACAGATCTGGCCACTCCCTTCCCTCGGGAGTTTACCTAGGTGTGGGTGGCTCGGTCGCGGAGCTGACTCTCGAAGTGTTGAGAAAATGAATGAAGTGACTCTGCTCCTAACCACGTGAAGCAGACAGCCCTGAAGCAAACCCGTAAAGTAGATAAAGACACATTTATTATCTCAAAGTTTTCACTACCCCTTCCCCCTTCGACACCAAGACCCATTTCAGATACCTAGTCCGCTTGAGTTGGCTCACTGTCATTCCATTAGTGTGGAAATTTGTAAGGGTACACAAACACCCGGAGAGAATTCCCACGTGTCACACTCAGTTTCTTTTTTTTTTTTTAATTTTTTTAACTGTTTATTTATTTTTGAGACAGAGAGAGACAGAGCATGAACGGGGGAGGGGCAGAGAGAGAGGGAGACACAGAATCTGAAGCAGGCTCCAGGCTCTGAGCCATCAGCCCAGAGCCCGACGCGGGGCTCGAACTCACGGACCATGAGATCGTGACCTGAGCCAAAGTTGGACGCTCAGCCGACTGAGCCATTCAGGCGCCCCTGTCACACTCAGTTTCAACAGCGGTTGGTGTATTCCCAATCCTGCCTTATCTATTCCCTTAACCATGTTTTTTTCTGGAATGCTTCAAGGCGAATCTTGGACCTCACGTAAGTTTAGCCGTGAATACTTCGGTATATATACTTCTGCATGTAATACTTTTTGTATTTCACATCACTATCACACGTGAGAAAAGGAACATAGATTTCTGCATATCATCTGTGTTCAAACTTTCCCGACTCTCTCAAAACCATTGGTGCGTTTGAATCACGATCCAATGAGATTCTGCGCATGGCATTTTTGATACTTCTCTTCAGTCTCTCTCAATTTAGAACAGTTCCTTCTTTCCTTTTCTTTTTTAAGACGTCATTTATTTGTAGAAGAAACCAGTTCATTTGATCTATAGAAATTCCTCTTCCAGGTTTTGCTGATTAAAATCCTCATGGGCCGTACATGAACCATACGCTCTATTTCCTGTAAACTGGATGTTCGAGCTGGACCACGATTGCAGCCTGGTGGAATTTTTAATTTCTTTCCTTTTGCAAATGTCTCATCGGAGGCGGCCCCGTGTGCTCCCTGTCGCATCGGCTCAGGAGGCACATGACCTCTTGTTTCCTACTTTGAAAGATGCTGAGATTTATCACGTGTGTCCCTTCCCCGTCCACTCCTTCCAAGGCTTTGCTGGCCTCCTCCTCTGCCTTTGCCCCTCCTGCAATGCCTGAACACCGCACTGGCCGACCCACAGACCCTCAGTGTAACGACCACCCCGCACTTTATCCCCTTGCCTGGCGCTTCAGTCTGTGGCCTCCGCACTTCATCTCACGGCCCAATCAGAGAGACTGAGATCATGTGCAAAGCCAAAGGGCCTCTCCGATCACCACCGTCAGCCCCGTGGTGGTCTATGGTCCTAGAATCTCCACGTCAGGAACTCCCTTGAAAGTCAGGCAGTTCAACTCAATCAAAACGTGGGTGCTCTATGACATCTCCATAAGTGATTGCCTGAGACTGACTTCTCAGTTCACCGGCGTTCCCTCCCTCTCACAAGAGACCACAGTTGGAAGCCGAGTTGTTATAAAGGTGCTCTCCTTGCTGGTCCCCATACATGCTGTTTTAGAAATTTTTACTCAGTTAGTCGTGGGCCTGGTCTTTGACACAAACCCACAGGTGCGGCACCAGTGAAGGTAACTTTCGATTGGGCATATTCAAGCGTTCATGCTTCTACTCCCCTCCCCCCCCCCACCTTGTATAGTTTTATTTGTGGTTAAAACAAAAAATATATATGATAAGACGTACCCTCGTAACCATTTTTACGTGTACGTTCAGCGCTGTTAACTCTATTCACATTGTTGTGTAGCAGATCTCCAGAACTTTTTCATCTTGCAAAACCAGAAACTCTGTACCCATTTGAATAACGATCTCCCTCTCCCCTCCTCCAGCCCATGGCAACCACCGTTCTACTTCCTGTTTCCGTGAATTGGACTACTCTACATCTCTCATATAAGTGGAGTCATACAGTATTTGTCTTTTTGCGATTGGCTTATTTCACTCGGCATAATGTCCTCAAGGTTCATACGTGTTGTAGCATGTGACAGATTTCCCTTATTTTTTAAGGCTGTAATATTCCACTGTGTGTGTGTGTGTGTGTGTGTGTGTGTGTGTGTGTATCACATTTTCTTTATGCATTCATTTGCCAATGGACATTTGGGCTGCTTTCACTACTATTGTGAATAATCTTCCAATAAACATAGGGGTGCAAGTATCTTTTGAGATCCTGCTTTAAATTCTTTTGGATGGATATATATATATATATATATATATATATATATATATATATATACCTAGAAGAGGGATTGCTGGATCTGAGGAAACTCTATACCGTTTTGCATAGTGGCCGCACCATTTTACATTCCTACCAGTGGTACACGAGGATTCCAGTTTCCCCACATCCTGGCCAATGCTTGTTGTTCTGTGTCTTGTGTTTTTTATAGTTGCTATCCTAATGAGTGTGAACGGATTATGTCATGTGATGGTAACCGAATTTCCCTAATGATTAGTCATGTTAAGCATCTCTTCGTATGCTTGCTGGCCATCTGTGTATCTGCTTCAAGAAATGTCTATTCAAGTCCTTTGCCTGTTTTTTAACTGCGTTATTAGGGTTTTTGTTGTTGAGTTGTAGGAGCTTTTTGTTGTTGAATTGTAGTTCTTTATATGTTCTGGATACTAATCCCCTTATCAGATACATTGCCTTTTCACTCTGTAGATTGCCTTTTCACTCTGTTGATTGTTCCCTTCAACGAGTAGAAGTTTTCAAGTTTGATGTGGTCCCATTTTGTCTATTTTTGCTTTCGTTGCCTGTTCTTTTGGTGTCATAGCCAATAAATCATTACCAAAGCCAAGGTCATGAAGATTTTCCCCTGTTTTCAATTCTAAGACTTTTGTAGTTTGAGGTCTTATGTTTACGTCTTTAATCCATTTTGAGTTAATTTTTAAATATGGTGTAAGGCAAGGATCTAACTTCAATCTTTCACATGGTGAATATCCAGTTGTCCAAACACGGTGTCAGTTGAAGACGCTGTCCTTTCCCATCGTGTGGTCTTGGTGCTGTGTTGAACATCACTTGACCGTATGCACAAAGTTGATTTCGGGGTTCTCTGTTCTGTCCATCGGTCTGTGTGTCTGTCTTTATGCCAGTACCTGTTTTGGTTACTGCAGCATTTATGATTTCAATGCAGGAAGTGTGAGGCCTCCAACTTTGTTCTTGTTTTTCAAGATTTGGTGGGGGCAGGGGGAGGTGCAATTCAGGAGATTTGAGATTCCACATGAATTTTATGATTTTTTTTTCTATTTCTGAAAAAAAAAAGCCATTGGGATTATAAAAGAAATTGTATTGAGTCTGTAGACAGCTTTGGGTAGTGTGGACATTTTAGCAATATTAAGTTTTCCAATGAACAAACACATAATGTCTTTCCATTTATTTGTGTCTTCTTTAGTTTCTCTTAGCAATGTTTTGTAGTTTTCAGTGTACAGGCATTTCACTCTGGTTAAGTTTACTCCTAAATATCTTATTTTTTAAATGCCATTGTAAATGAGATTGTTGTCTTAATTTCCTTCTTGGATTGTTCATTGTCAGTTCATTGTCAATAATCACAAATGATTTTCATGAGTTGATGTTGTATCCTAAAACTTTGCTGAGTTTGATTATTAGTTATAACAGTTTGTGTGTGTGTGTGGGGGGGGGATCTTTAGGATTTTCTACATATAAGATTATATCATCTGTGAACAAAGAGAATCTTATTTCTTCCTTTGCAATTTGGAAACCTTTTATTCCTTTTTCTTGCCTAATTGCTCTGGCAAGCACTTCCAGTGGTAGGATTGGGCAAACCTGCCTTGTTCCTGATCTTCAGGATTTTCATTGTTGAGTATGATGTTCACTGTGGGCTTTCCATAGTTTCATTTCTTAAATATAGGACTCTGATTCAAAATACTGGTTTTGAAATATAAAATTTGGGCGGATACTAGCAGGCATTTGAAATGATAGCCCAGGATTGCCAACCGATGACAGATCTGTGTATGGGTTTTCTAGATGTGGGTTTACAGAGACATATGGGACCATACCTGTCTTATGAGCTATGTTAAGTTTCAAGTGATTGACAAAGCGTCTCCAACCTATGTGACTGTAAGTCATTTGTTGCCGCAGATACTCCTTTAAAACCAACCCTGGCGGGGTGCCTTGCTGACTCGGTAGGTTAAGCATCTGACCTCGGCTCAGGTCACGATCTCATGGTTCATGGGTTCAAGCCCCGCATCAGTCTCTGTGCTGACAGCTCAGAGCCTGGAGCTTGCTTCAGATTCTATATCCCCCTCTCTCTGCTCCTTCCCCACTTGTGCTCTGTCTCTTTCCCAAAAATAAACATTAAAGATTTTTTTTAAATAAATAAATAAATAAATAAATAAAAGCATCCCTGACAGCTTACATTTGTAAGGTTAATGGGCCAGCTACTCTCATGGATAGGGGACACTCTTCTTGGGTCTGTTGAAGCAGAAGAACTTGGAGAAAGAATAATCATCACCTTCCTCATGGCCATGAGGGGGCTTTAGAGACCCCAGTCTCTGAGTTGAGAGGTCTTTTCCTTCTAGACTCGAATGAGAGGCAGTCGAAGGGAAAGAAACCAGGACAGAAAAAATAATAATAATAATAATAATAATGCCCTGATGAGTCTTGGGAGGATGCACTGTGTACAAAAATTAGACATTCAGCAAGGCCGGACCTGTGAACTGTGGCTACCAGAGATCAAGAGATAACACCTTAGGACCAAGTAGGATCGAGTTGCATGTGTGAGCTGTGATGTGGTTTTTTGACTGATAAGCTGACAAGGGATAAATGAAGGGAGAGAAGCTTCATTTGTTTGTTTACCATGTGCTTCCTGAGTGAGAATAAGCGTGAGTAAGGCATGTGCGGAGCAGACACTAGAGAATATTGAGGAAAGAAGACATGCCCACACTGTGACAGGAGGTAGACAGAGGGACCATAGTGAGGGGAGGGGAGATGGCTATGGACAGCGCACATTGCTAACAATTTAGGAATTCCTCTTCAGCATTTCGTTTCCCCTCAGTAATGATCCCTAAGCAAGCGGTCACCCTCCTTAGCTCATCAAATGTTACTGCTACAGGCCCTAAAGTGCTTTCTTAACACCCCACGTCCTTCTTATCAACCCTACTTCTCCCTCGGGTCCACCAGCCTTATGGGAACCATGACTTGTGCATGGGTGTGAAAGAAAAAGCACCAGGCAAACAGGCAGACCCAAGACACAGAGCCAGAGAGATAATTCATAAAGCCTTAAACACAGCTGCAGAATTAAAACAAAAATGTCAAGGGAACAGAGTGTTCCAGCTGATTTCACTTCCTGTTGATAAGTCTCTGAAGAGGAGGGGTGAGGTCTGGAGTCCTAGAATTGTGGCAGAGGGAGGGCTGGGGTGCGGGTGGACACTTTCTCGGGCATGGTCACTCAGGAGCTGGGTCCCCATCTGCAAGGCCCTTAACTCTCACTTCCTGAGCTGAGCTGACGATGGTCAGAGGAGGCTTTCAGCTACTGATGTGCTCAACCTACAGAAAACAGGATGTTAGGTTTCAGATCTGATTAGGCCACGAGATGCAAATTCCTTCCCCACCCCACCCCCACCCCTGCTCCCTACCACCGCCACCCACACCATTCCCCTTTCCGCAGCAGAGGCCGTTCATCTCCCTGCGGATTTCCATCAGGGACTGTCTGCCTCCTTTGTTCATCACCAGCCGGGCTGGGTAGGGTCACATTTAGTGCCTAAGCCTTTTCACTCTAGATTTATGGTCATTTTCATTATGAGCGCCTCACTTCGTCCATGGGTGACCGATGAGAATTATCCTCAAATAAGGAAAGAGAATGGCGAAGTAACTTTGTCCTTTAGGAAGCACACAGGTGGTAGGAAGGGTCCTGGGGGCCCCGGGCCTTGGCGTGGCCCCTCTGCCCTCAGTCACTACAGGTGAGTGGTCGTCCTGTCTCTGTCCCTGCTCACCCCATGTCTTTCTCTGCGTTGCTGCCTATAGTCCTCATCACGTGCGAAAACAAAACAGAAAAGACAAATCAGAAGCAACTGTGCTCGAGGTCAATGCACATGTCATCTGTTTTTCAGAAGCAGATACCGAGCGTAAAGCACTCCCAGAACAAAACTCTGGGAGCAGCCGGCCCTGCACAAGGAGGTCAGGATAGAGTAAACGTGATGCCCACTCAAAGGGCTAACGTGTGCCCGTTGTAGCAGAAACTGTAAACCTGAGAAGGATCGCCCAGGCTGGCATCAAAGACTCAGTTCCCTCTCCGCCCCTCCTCCAGGCTCCTGGTTCGCTCACATGGTTCTTCGACCCAGATCCCCACTATCCCCATCTCTGCCAAGCACACCGAGCTCAGCTTCCTCTATCCTCTTGCCTCCGGGCCTTTTGTGTTTAGTTCAAATTATGATTCAAGCGTTCAAGGGTCTACTCAGACCTTTATCGCCTTCTCAGATAAATGACACTCCTGTAAGATTGAGACCCTGTGTGGGCCTCACAGGGCCAATGGTACTGGGCACACCAAGATGAAAACAATCTTAAAAAGTCTGAAATAGGGGCTCCTGGGTGGCTCAGTCGGTTGAGCCTCCGACTTCGGCTCAGGTCACGATCTCACGGTCTGTGGGTTCGAGCCCCGCGTCGGGCTCTGGGCTGACAGCTCAGAGCCTGGAGCCCGCTTCGGATTCTGTGTCTCCCTCTCTCTCTCTGACCCTCCCCCGTTCACGCTCTGTCTCTCTCTGTCTCAAAAATAAATAAACATCAAAAAAAAATTTTTTTTAAGTCTGAAATACTATTACAGGTCAGGAAGCAGAAAAAGAAGAAAGTTGTGTGCAGGAAACGTAGTAATGACATACTCCGAAACTGGACGCTCATAGAAAAGCCTTTGGCATGAAAAGTTGCAAGGTTATCCAATAATAGATGAGGGCAAGTAAACTAGTTAATAAGTGGTAACAGTCAGAAGAGAAGGTCAAATCCTTGACGATTCCAGAAAAACCCCATAGTTTCTGCATGAAATTGATGCATTATTTAAATGAGGGTAAGTTAAAACTCGTTTCCAAAATGAGGAAACACTGCTCAAGCGAGTGAAATGTATTTATAATTGAGATATGAAACCCCTGCCTCCCTTCCCATTTTTTTTTTTTTTGGCCTGTGCAAGAAAAAAAAAATGCAGAATTGAATGTGAACATAGAATATTCAAGAAGTGCTGAATAGAGTACAAATCAGAAGAAATATGACAAAGATGATCCCATGTTTATCACATTCAATATTCACTGGCAACTATATTAAGCATTTCCCGTGTATTACCTCATTGACTCCTGACAGCTCTATGTGGTAAATTCTATTACCCCCATTTTACAGATGGAGAAAAAGAGGGGCAAAATGGTTAGGTGACATGATCAAGGTCACAGGAGGACCCAGGAAGTCTGGTTTCAATGTGGATCTTTATAAATCTCTGTGCTACCCTCTCTGTTACTATGCTTTATGTTTTTTTTTTAATTTTTCTTTTTTAATGTTCATTTTTGAAGGAGACAGAGACAGAGTGTGAGTGGGGGAGGGGGAGAGAGAGAGGGAGACACAGAATCCGAAGCAGACTCCAGGCTCCGAGCCGTCAGCACAGAGCCCGGGGTGTTCTCTGGGGAGAAGGGGCCAGAGAGGCAGGTGTGGCCTTGTCAGGAAGGGGTGTGAGTGACACATTTTGGCAAGACTGCTGTCCATAGAGTGGAAGCTCTGTGGGGGGAGATGGTGAATCGGGACAACACGGGAGACGCGCGGAGACGAACCGGGACGTCTCATCCGGATGAACCACGGCGGTGACGGTGGCTGGTGGGGGTGGGACAGGATGTTTCAGGGCCTGACTCGTAGCACCTGGTGGTGGACATGAAGGAACAATCAAGAACGACTCCCAGGTTTCTGTCCCGAGCAAATGGATGAATAGTGAGACCACCACAAGAGGAAAAGAGAAACTAACAGGAGGGGCCATGGGTTTTTAGCAGAGTTTTGCAGACATGCGCTGTGCTGGGGTTGCAAATGAGCACATGCGTGCAGACAACTTTCCACTTCATTCTTTGCCCGTTGTCCGTGTAAAAAAGCAAAGGGGGGTGAGTGGTAGGCGGGACTTGGGTACTCATGTTTCTCATAAGCTGTTCTACTTCATTCGTGTAGAATCATCACGGATATTTATTTTAAGGCCATGTGGATTTTTATTTTAAGGCCAAAGCCTCCAGCTTTGGACAAGCTCTGCCCAATCCCAGATACTGATTCACATCAGTAAACGCCTCTACAAGCAAACCTGCCTCAGCACTTACCGATACTAACAATATCCTACAAGAAATTGCGATACGCAGTTATTCTAGGAAAACGTACTTTTTAATTCTGTACCTACCACCCACTTTTCTTTCTAGAAGAAATCAGTCCTTTTTCTTTTTAAGGACAAGGAAAGGGGCTCCTGGGTGGCTCAGTTGCTTACGCATCCGACTTCAGCTCAGGGCATGATCTTGAGGTCCATGAGTTCGAGCCCCACGCCAGGATTCTTTGCTGACCGCCCAGAGCCTGGAGCCTGCTTCTGATTCTGTGTCTCCCTCTCTCTCTGCCTCCCCCCGTGCCACTCATGCTCTGTCTCTCTCTCTGACTCTCAAAAATGAATAAATGTAAAAAAAAAAAAGAATAAGGAAAAATAGATGATTATCTATACCTGCTCCCCCAAACTCAGATGGGAATTAAGACACTTCAAATTCTGACAGTGATTAATCTCATTTATTCAATCTAAATTTTTTTCGTTGCCAATAGGTATTAGCCAGGTTTCCCACTTTTGGGGGGGGGGTGGGTGGCATCGTATTCTCCCATCTCTGTTTATCTCTGTATGTGTGTGTTTCTCTCTCTGCCCTTCTGTCCCATCTCTTTCTCCACATCTCTGCTGAACATTTTTTGAGGAACTCCTTTCCCTGCGCTGGTATATATGTCTGATTTTGTCTTCTAAGTTTGTGTTTATCTGAATCACGTGGACGCTAAGTTTGTGTCTCTCTGACTCGCTTTCAGCTATAACAAAATATTGTGCTCCAATGGCTTGAGCCACAAACAAATATATTGCTTCACATAACAAGAAATCCAGGGGACAGTCCCTCTAGAACTGGTCAGTTCAGTGCCTTGACAGTCATTGGGGTTCCTTATTTGATGAACATTCACTGAGTGCCTATTTGTGCCTGGCCTTGATTTAGGTACATGGAATATACACGGACCAAAAAAGAAACAAAAGACTCCCTCTTCCTGGAGCTTCTATTCTGGCTCTTCCCAGCTTTGCCTCATAGTAGCAAAATGGTCCATGCACTCCCAGGCATAACATTAGGTAGGAAAACACCCAATATTTATAGAGCTTCTCTTCCTATGTGTTTCTTTATCAGAAAGCATAAAGATTTCCCCCTTTTATCTCATTGGCCAACATGTCCTCACGTATTTCTCTCCAATCCAATTTCTGGCAAGAGGAATGTTATTTCCATAATTGGCTTAGACTATTCAGGATTTACCTCTTGGCTGAAGCTTACAAAACACACTGATACCTGGCACCACTCCCTGTCCACTGGGGTAGGGCCCAGGAATAGCTTTTTTTTTTTTTTTAATGTTTTATTTATTTTTAGGACAGAGAGAGACAGAGCATGAGTGGGGATGGGTCAGAGACAGGGCGGCAGACACAGAATCTGGAGCAGGCTCCAGGCTCTGAGCTGTCAGCATAGAGCCCGATGCGCGGCTCGAACTCAGGAACCGTGAGATCATGACCTGAGCCGAAGTCAGACGCTCAACCGACTGAGCCACCCAGACGCCCCTAGATATTTTTTTTCAAAGCTCCTTGAGGCATTCTAGTTTACGGCTGGAGGTGAGGCTGGTTCTCAGGTGCTCTGCTTGAGTTGCTTCAAGGCTGAGAAGGTTTGAGATTCCTTGTAGGGCTGTGTAATATCATTCCAGAACATGGGGTCTGCCTCAGAAGGAGAAGGTCGCAATCTTTTGGGGCCTCCAGACCACCCACGTTGGGTTTTTGTCAACACTGTTCCTTGGCCTTGGTGATGGGACCACGTTCCTAGTTGAGCTGCCCCTGCCCCACCCTAGGAAATCCCTAATTGGCCTTCTCTCAGCTTGGGACCCCCCAGCCCCTTCCTAGGTGCACCTGAGCCAAGTGCAGCCCTCCCTCAGTCCAGTTTGGTTCTTTGATTTCTTCTTTTTTTAAATCCTCCAAATCACAAAGATGCATGTAGTAATCGCAACCACAGAAAGATATTTGTACAAAGACTTGAATAATCTCCCCCTTCCTGTCTCCATCCTCTGCCATGCCAGAGGACCGGGTATTCTCTGCCTATCGTCTCTCTCCAAAGCAGGGGACAGTAGACCCCCGGCCACCTTGTGGATGTCTGGGTGGGGGTGGAGCGGGGAGGAACAGACGACGGAGGGACTGGATAGGGAGTCAGCTGAAATCAAAGAAATGGGACAGCTCCATTCTTCCCCCACCACTTTTTTTCTTCATTTCTTTAGTTTGAAATAATTTTAAACATCGAGAAAAGCTGTAGGATTAATACAAAGACCCCCCACATCACCTTCACCCAGGAGTCCTTACGGTGTTGCCAATCATCCTAATAATTTCTCTTTTTTTCAGCTTTACTGAGGTATCATTATATGGACCAGTAACACCGTAAGATACTTAAAGTGTATGTGGCCATGATTTGATACAGGTGCATACGATAACCCTTTGATAGACTTTATAGTAAAAAGAAAAATAAATAGACTTTCTAGTCAAAGCAGCCAACCCAGAACCACACGGGGAACCAGTGGTCACGTGACCTCCATCTCCTTCAGCCTAGGCCCCTTCCCCGCACTTCCTCTGACTGCACTTGGAGACTCTGGACCCGTCACTTTGAAGAATGTCTTCCTATGTAGCTTCTGCAACGTTTCCTCATGATTAGATTCGGGTTATGCACTTTGGGCAAGAATATTGCAGAAGTGATGGTATGTTCCTATTGTATCCCATCAGGTAGCATGTGATATCAGTTTGCCCCACTGTTGGTCATGTTTACTTTGATCACTTGATTAATACGGTGTCTGTTACAGTTGTTCGCTGTAAAGGTGCTTTCTCCCCTTTGTAATTTTTTTTTTATTTTTTTTAACGTTTTTTTTAATTTATTTTTGAGACAGAGAGAGACAGCGCATGAACGGTGGAGGGGCAGAGAGAGAGAGGGAGACACAGAATCGGAAGCAGGCTCCAGGCTCCGAGCCCTCAGCCCAGAGCCCGACGCGGGGCTTGAACTCACGGACCGCGAGATCGTGACCTGAGCGGAAGTCGGATGCTTAACCGACTGAGCCACCCAGGCGCCCCTCTCCCCTTTGTAATTAATGAGTAACTTGTAGGGGCGATCTTTTTAAATCATGTAAAATCCCATTCCTCATCTCATTTTTCCCCACCGGATTTAACACCCCATAATGTTTCTCACCTGAAATTATAGCTACGATGATTGTCACACGGCAGTTTTCTTGTAAACTTTGTTTTACATTTCTTCATTGGTATTGTGTGGTAAGAACCTTCTCTTCTCCCACTTGTTTGTTTATATCAGTTTAGACCTATGAACTTCTTTTATTTTTTTTTTTTTAAGTTTATTTGGAGAAAGAGAAAGAGCGGGGGGACGGGGAGAGAGAGAATCCCAAGCAGGCTGTAGGCTCAGCACAGAACCCGGCGTGGGGCTCGAACTCACGACCATGAGATCGTGACCGAGGCCGATACTCCTGTAAGCGGGCTTCGGTGTCCTTTTAGTGTCTCTCTGTCATTCATTGAGAACTTCCATATTTTCTGTCAAAACAACAAGTTCCAGGCTCATCTTGTTCTTTATCTGCCCCAGCCCTGTCATCACCCATTTTCTCCAAGGAGCCTGTGTTCCTTTAGTGGAGAATGGTATTTAGAAACCAAGACCTGGGCTCTGGGTGCACTGATTGCTACTGGGGTGTCACTGCTCCTACGCTCTCTCAGTGGCTCAAACTAAGAAATAGATGCATGTGTGTATATGCATTGCTATTCACAGCTATCTACAGGCTGAAAGCAATGACTTCACACCATTACCTCCCATTCCAATCCAGCACCAGAGTTCATTCTAGTCCAGTCTAGCTCATTCTAGTCCCCCCACGCCACCCCTTGCATATTCGTACCTCCCCTCACCATCAGTGAGAAACTTCTCTCCCACTGGCTTCGATATATCAACTTATTTGCTCGATTTCCCTGTGTAGCCAATCTCCTGACCCCCAAAGGGCCAATCAAAAGCCTTCCTCATGAGGTCTCCGATCCCTGCTAATGGCTCTCCACACACTTCAACGTCTTCCCTATGGCTCCATTGCTACCCTGCTGCCTTCCTCCTCAATTGACCTTCCACACATGAAATACGGCTACCGTCTTCCTCTGGAAAACCCTCCATGGCCACGCCGTAAACACATAAAAACCCTAAGTCTTTATGCTTTCCTTTCAACGTTTTCAACTCCGTTCCTCAAGGATAGTCACCTGCGGCAGAGTGAGTTGTTTCGTTTTTGCCACATTCCCTGAACTGAGGGCTGAAAGCTCTATTTTTTTAAAGCTAACCCGGGGCGCCTGGGTGGCTCAGTCGGTTGAACGTCCGACTTCGCTCAGGTCACGATCTCACGGTCCGTGAGTTCGAGCCCCGCATCAGGCTCTGTGCTGACAGCTCGAGCCTGGAGCCTGCTTCCGGTTCTGTGTCTCCCTCTCTCTCTGGCCCTCCCCCCGTTCATGCTCTGTCTCTCTCTGTCTCAAAAATAAATAAAAGTTAAAAAAAATTTTTAAAAAATAATAAAGTTAATTATTTGCAGTCATGCAAGAATATTTGTTGGGTTCCTTGCTCTTAATTTTTTTAAAAGTTTTAGTTACTTAAGCAATCTCTACACCCCATGTGGGGCTCGAACTCATGACCCCGAGGTCAAGAGTCGTATGCTCTTCCAACCCAGCCAGCCAGGTGCCCCTTCCTGCTCTTCATTTTAAAAATAGACCATCAGCAGCACACTGTGGCCGCTAAGAGCTGACTGAATGAGCTCTTGACAATTCTGTTCAACAATTAAGTTACTGCCTAACTTCTCATGGCCTTCAATGATCTTTTCTCCCAGTGGGTCTTTTCTCCCCTTGGAGACCTATCTATGGAAAAGGCTTTGTCTTTGATTTAAAGACAAAGATTCTACTAATTTGCTTCACTTATTCTTTTATCCACTCACTCACCAAGTATCTGTTGAGGGCCTGCCATGTGCGTCCGGCTGCCCGTGGTGATACGGGCTCCACTATGGGATCCCTGCCCTGGCTGTGTCTCTATTGCTCCCTGTTCTTCATCCTGCCCTGGCCTTTATTTACTGCTTGGCTGGTTCAGACTGCAAGGCTGTGTGAAGGGGGCGTGGGATAAAGTAAAGGAAGTGGGTCCTGATGAGACAGCCAGCCCCCCAGAGAGGGAGGGGAACCACCCCCTCCGAGCCACTTTCCCTTCCCCTTAGGCTGTCAGCGTCTCCCAGCCCATAGGGCAGCAAGTCACAATCCCAGGTGACCCAGCAAAAACGGAGGGTTTACCAGCGGGCTATCGCGACTCTGGCTTCTGGGAATCTTCTGGAGGGACAGGAGGGGCAGAAGGGGGGCACACCCCCCACCCCTACTCATGGCTGCTGAAACTGAGCTCAGAGCTGTCGCTCCCCCCCTCCCCCGACCCCTCTCTCCCCATTTTCCATTCCTGCCTCCAGTGAAGGTCTCTGCCTAGGGCCCAAAGCTGCAGCAGCTTCCTACTCTGCAGATCTTGAGACCCCGGAGCATGGCAGAGGCCGAGTTTGTTCGCACTGTGGGCTATGGGTTCTCACTGGGCAAGGGAAGGCCTGGGGCAGGGCGTGGGGTGCAGCTGCAAGTTACCTTGGGTGACTGAGATGCTATCTGGGCCTAACGGTTTCCTTTGGGTAGGCACTTCCGTCCTTCTGTTTTGAAGCCAGAAACCTGTGCTGGGGCAGTCCCCTCGGCTCCCTTTCTGAGCCGAAAGGAAGAGTGACAAGATGGAGGCAGAAAGAGGCGCCATGAGTCAGGGTTAGAAGACATGGTAAGAAACTATGTTCCCATCACCAGCTCAGCCATGCTTCTTTAAAAGGAAGGAAGGAAGGGGCGCTGAGAGCGGCTCAGTCGTTAAGCGTCCGATTTCAGATCAGGTCATGATCTCATGGTTGATGAGTTCGAGCCCCGCATCAGGCTCTGGGCTGACCGTCTAGAGCCTGGAGCCTGCTTCAGATTCTGTGTCTCCCTCTGTCTGCCCCTCTGCTGCTTGTATTCTGTCTCTCACATCGTCTGAAAAAATAAACATTAAAAAAAAATTTTTTTTTTAAAGGAAGAAAGGAAAACAATCACAGCCACAAGTATGCATTGGAAGGTACCAGGAAATTTCCTTTCCTGCTGCCAGTCCTGCCCTAGAGTCCTCACATCTGTAGCTGTGTGGCTGAAATGGGGAGGGGACCCTTTCCTTGGGCCCCAGAATGCCCTGCTCTAAATAAAAGAAAGGTCTGGTCCCTACCGATTGGAGCTTGTACACAAAGTGAAACATGTAAAAATAGCTACTCTTCTCAGAGTGACTACTAAACTGTACAGATTGAGGAAACCGGGGATCAGAGAGGTCAAGTGACCTGCCCAAGGAAACTCAGCAAGAAAGTAGCAGAGCTAGAATACAACCCTCAATCTGTTTCTGAAATCAAGGTCTTTGCCCCCGTTGTCCCATTCAGTTTGATGAACTAGAAAATACTTGGGCATTCGGGCTGTTAGTGTTTTAGAAAGTCAGGCTTTAGAAGGTTCTATGATAGGAAGAAGGTCATGTTTCTAAGACTGGTACCCAAAGTAGCAATCCAAGGGCCTGAAAGCCCCCGGGGTGGTGTTGGGATGAACAGCAGAGTCAGGGCAGCTCTCCCTAGTGTGAGCAAACTCTCAACTTGTTTCCTTTATGGGATTCTCCGTATATTTCCCTTCACAGGGCCCGCTGCCTCTGAAGAGAGCCCTCCCTGTCCCGGGTGCCCTGGGTGAGGCCTTGGGCATGGGGGCAGGACAGGAGGCCTCCCTCCCTGCCAACCAATCCCCCCCCCCCCCAATAATCCCTGCACCCATGTCCCCTCTTCTCTCTGTGCTGGGAGGAGGGATCCAGAAGGGGCACCTGGGGCCGGTGGCCAGTATACAAGCTGGTAGCAGATTCCAGGTCCCACATCCCTCCGGTGTGGCCTCCTCATCTTCCAGCCTCTTGGCTGCCCAGAGGGCTGGGACAGCGCTGGGGGAGGGCCGCTATGCTGGGTCTTCTGGGAATCGGATGTTCAGGATCTTGGCCTTTACTCTATTTAATAGGAACGGGAAAAGGCCCTTTAGCAAGCAGCTTGTGGGAGCTGAAATTCCCACAGAATCCAATGCATCAGTCTAATCAGGGGAAAAGAAAAAGATTTCACGCCACAGGGAACCTGAAAATCTTTGCTTGGATTTCTTGTCCTTCCCCCCCAACCCTCCCCCCGCCCCACCCCGCCGTATACACAGATGAGAGACGGATAGATTGATAGCGGTTTCCTGAAAATGTGACCGTGCACGTGGAAAAGAAAGGCGATGAAAATAGGAAAGGTGGTCCTGTCGGTGCCACACTGCGCGTTGCCACAGCTCCCGTCTGGGGCCATGAGAGAGCACAGACGCCTCCACAGTCCTCTCGCTCCCACGCCAGAACGCCAGGAAACCCAGGTATGACATGAATGCAATAATTAAAAAAAAAAAAAAAAAAAAAAAAAAAAAAAGGACGAAAGCAACAAGGATGCACGTAAAAGAAACAGAAAAGAGGGGAGAGGAAAGGAATAGAAGAACAACTTTAACTTTTAGAGCCAGAAAAAGGCATGTGAAAGGAGGGCGAGGCTGAAAAGGGCTGGGACCCGGACAGAGACCGGGGTCCGGCGGAAACTTCGCGAGGAAGAGGGGCCAGGCGGTTGTCCCATCCCCATGTTTGGGCAGATTAATGGAGTCGCGGCTCCCTCGCCCGAGTCCTGCCCTGGGAGGGGACAGTATCTGTTTAGATTTGCGTCTAAATTTAAACCCTGATCGCCGGCCTCCCTCCCCCGCTCCCCACCCCTTCCCCCCTCCCCCCACCCCCCACCCCCGGCCTCCCCCGGCCTCCCCCCTCCCTCGTGCTCTCGCGCAGGGCCGGGCCGCCCGCAGTCCCGAGCGAGGCAGCCGGCGCGCCGCCGCAGCCCCGGCCCGGCGGGCGCGGGGAGCCGAGCGGACAGCGAGCGCGGCCGCCGCGGAGCCGGCACCTGGAGGCCATGGAGGTAAAGCCCCGGGCGCAGGGCTGGGGGCGCGGGGCTGCGGCCGCCCCCCAGGGGAGGGTGGACGCGCCCCGGAGCGCCCCGTGCTCCCCGGGAGACACCCCCCCCCGGGGCGGCGGGGGGACCCGAGAGGGAGCGCGCGGAGTGGGGGGGTGGGGGAGGTCGAAGGTCCCGTCCGGGGGCTCCAGGTGTGGGGTGTGGACCTCCCGGCTTCAGAATCCAAGAGTGCGGTGCAGCCGACTGCGTAAACGGGCGAACGCGTGGGCGAACACTCGCACGGAAGCCGAAGCCCCCGAATCTGCAGAGGGGACGGGTACTGAAAAGGGAAACAGAACAGGCGACGCGAGGCACTTCTGTGCCCGGCTGTGGGCTTCCCTTGTCCACCGCAGACTGGCCTCTTACAGAGTCCTCTTGCTTGTCAAGCCCCAGTCTGTCGCATGTCCTTTCAGAACTTTCCGGGAAGCTCCCGTCGTGGGCAGTGAAATGGCACCGTTTCTGATACACGCGCGAGTCCCCTGCATGTCCCCGCCGTCTGAGGTGTGCCGGCCGCGTGTGGGGGGCGCACCCCGGGGGAGGCTCTCCGCGGCTCCCTTCTGTGCGTGGGTCTTTCCTGGCGCTGTTCCGGCCTCAGTGGGGTCCAGGCGCCGCTGTCCTGTGCAGGAATGCCCGCTGGATTCCCCGGTCCCTCCCTTGGCCACATTTGGAGGCGTCCGTAGATTTCCCCCTTGAAATGGAGACCTGACCTTCAGCCCTCAGCCAATCTTAGCAGGACAGGGCTTTCGAAAACGATGAAAGGAGAAGGTGCAAATGTTATGTGGCTTCTAAGGTGATTCCCACCCACATTCACCGCTGGAAGTGCGCCTACCAGGGGGTGCCACTCCCACCCATGTTCAAAACGAAAACTGTTCCTCCTGAGGCTGGCAGCGACAATCAACTCACAGACAGTTTTCTCTCTTCCCAGCTCCAGGCTCTGTGCAGGAGCCCTGGGTGGCTGTCCTAAGCTAGACTCTCTGCTGGGCCTGCCTCTGTGACTTCTCTGCAGGGCTGTGGGTCTGTATGGAGCAGGCATCCCGCATTCAGGCATGCAGCTCGACCGGTTGTCTTCAAGGAACAGGGATCATCTTCAGGGAGCCTGCAGAGTGTGGGATGGACCCTCCGTAGAAACATTTGCAAGTCAGGGAAACTCAGGCAGATCAGGGCTGCGGAAGGGTGGCAGGGAACTCTCGGCAAAGCTCAGCAGGTGGTGGTCACAGTCGGCCTCGGGATTCTCTCCGGCGATACGGCCTCAGGGCAGATCAGGGCAGATCAGGGCAGATCAGGGCCGAGGAGGGAGACGCCCCCCCCACCCCCACCCCCGGGGCGCCTGGGTGGTCAGGCAGGGTGAATGAAGGCTCCTAGAGAAGTTGCTTGAGAAGTGGGTTCCCTCAGGGGCACCTGGGTGGCTCAGTCAACTTCCACTCAGGTCGCGATTTCACGGTTCGTGAGTTCGAGCCCCGTGTCAAGCTCTGTGCAGACAGCTCAGAGCCTGGAGCCCGCTGTGGCTGTAATTCTGTGTCTCGCTCTCTCTCTCTCTGCCCCTCACCCACTCGTGCTCTGTCGCTCTGTCTCTCTCTCTCAAAAATAAATAGACATTAAAAATGTTAAAAAGTGGGTTCCCTCCTCTGGGAGAGTACAGGGGGCCTCAGGCGCTAGGCTAGAGGTTCAATATGATGTAGGACCTGGCTCATTTCTCACAGAAATGGATTGGGGATAAGAGCAAAGAACGCTTAGGCTTAAAAGCATGTTGCCGCTTGAGGGCCAAATGCGTGTGTGAACTTTGTTCTGGGAAGAGATAGAGGGACTCCTTCCACAGAGGCACTCTCTTCTCCCTCAGCTGAGGAAGGAATGGTGTGTGGGGAGGGGTGGGGTGGGGGGAGGCCCTGAAATTCTCACCTGAGCAACTTCCTGTGTGGCTTGGGGCCGGTGTTGGGGGGGGAGCCCCCCTCTCTGTGCGCCCCCCCCCCCCCCGCTCCAGAGATGCATAGTGTAGTTACTGATGGGGGAATCTCACCAAGATGGGGGGTGTGGGGGGTGAGGGGGGGATGAGAGGAATTGCTCAGCTAGCCAGGAAGTCTGTCAATGTGCCCTGCTTTTGAAGTTTCTTTGTCGAAACGACTGAAAAAAGAACTTGGACTGCAGGCCCTGGAAAAGGAAGTAAAGAGGAAACCGAGAGGCTGGGGAAGTGACAGTTCTGAACCAGGAAGTAAACTTTTTATGGGGGGGTCATGGTATGCAGGAGTGGGGTTTGGGAACTCCTGCCAACTCGCAGAGTAAAACCCTCTTTTGAGAGATGAGACTCCCTTTTGAGCTTGAAGGCACCACTATACTTGGGGAGAAACTGAGTTATATTAGCTGCATTAGGAATTCAAGTCAGACCGACAGGGCTGACTCAACATTCATTCTCTAGAACCCACTTGCCTATTAGAAGTCTTTGGCGAACCTTTCCTTTTTTTAAGTCACTGTTCCCATTATCGACAGTCTCAGTCATTACTTCAGCCCTCGTTAAGCCCTCTGGAATAAACAAGGGAAAGATGGGTTTTAAAAGCTCACACACAGTCCAGTAGGGGAGATGGGACTTACTAGACCCCGTCGTGGACGCAATTTTCAGATGGGTGAATGCCAAATGAATGACTACTGCAGATCATAAGTGCTACAGTATTCCGATATTTCGAGGTGAGACTTGACAGAAGCCTTGAAAGCAGGGTGGGTGGTGAGGAGGAGAAGGCATAAGGAATGGGTACAGGGAGAACATGCCAGCTTTGTTCAGGAAAGTAGGCCAGTTGGCTGGAGAGGAAGGTAGGGAAGCAGTGAGAGAAAAAAAAAAAAATGAAAGTAATAAGATAAAAACCACAGGGCCTCCAAGTATAGTAGATGCTGGCCAAGTGGGTGAGTGGGAGCTGGAATCCAAGCCATCTGGAGGAAGGGGTTACTTTTTCTTCACACAAAGTCTCCTTGTCTCGCTGTGCCCCAAAGGGGTGCCTTTTTCTAATTCAGACAGAGGCCAGATGCAGGCCTCAAAGGCCAGGTAGTGGATGGCCCCAGGTTCTGCTCCATGGACAGTAGGAAACTGCCGGGCATTTAGCAAGATGGCGGCCCGGAGGTTGCAGGGATGAGTTGGCAGAAATGCCAGTTCATTGAGTGAGCAGGGGAAGTAGGCTGAGAAGCTTCTCTGAGGGTCCACGCCCAGAGTCTGACTTCGAGAGACAAAAAGGATGGAAACGATGCAGGAGTGAAGACCCCGTGTTGAAGGAGAAATGAGAATTGACGTCTGTGTGTGAGCTCAGTTAGCACAGTGCCTAGAAGTATAATCATCTCATTTCTCAAGAGAAGTTTGCTTGGGAAATGAATTAACAGCAACAGGGAACTCCTTGACCTCTCTGTCCACGGCTCCAGTGTCTCCGCCTTGGGAAGCCTTCCCAGGTGCCCCCAGGGTCGTCGACCGAGCTCTCAGAGCACTTTGTTCAAGCTGCATTAGAGTCCTAGGCCGACTTGGAACTGCCTGCCCACCTGGCCCTCTCCCTGGAAGGCCCAACAGACCGTAAATGGTTTTTGAACGAGGAAATAAATAAATGATTGATGATGGGAGAGAGATCGGATTATGTAACTTAATCTTATTTGTTTTAATTTTTTTTTTTTACATTTATTTATTTTTGAGAGACAGAGACAGACTATGAGCAGGGGAGAGGCAGAGAGAGAGAGAGAGAGAGAGAGGGAGACACAGAACCGGAAGCAGGCTCCAGGCTCTGAGCTGTCAGTGCGGAGCCTGGTGCCAGGCTCAAACTCACAAACCGCGAGATCATGACCTGAACCGAAGTTGGACGCCTAACTGCCTGAGCCACCCAGGCGCCCCAATGGGATTTTTTTTTTTTTTAAAGCAAGGTTCAGGTATATTGGTTTTGAGATGCCCAGCACTCAATGAGAAATACAGGCCTCCCAAGATGCAAATGCGATTCATTTTTAGAAGAGATCATAGGTGACATCACTGTGGATAGGAGCCCAGAAGAGAGAATTATATAGTAAAGAAAGAGCTGGAGACTTAGGACATCTACGTTAAATTAATATCCTTACTTGTTTAAATATAAGTTGCAGACCCTATCAAATAGCCTGAGAGTGCTTGCAAAATGTTTAATTTTTACAGACTAAATGCTTCACGTGTTCAACTAATAGTAGACACGGGAAAATTAAACTTATCTCCCACGGCCATATGTCTATTTCGTTGAACAAATGAAAGATTTAGTCTGGGACCATTAAACTTTATTGCCACTGAACAAACAATGGATTTCTAATTTAGATGGAGACAGTTAATGAGCCCTTTTCTCTGAGGCAACTCCACGTCCTTCCCAGATATTCTTGGTTATTCGTCCATTTATTCCATATTTACTGAGCATTTATTGCATACTGGAGCTTGTGTTTGAAATGTTACCTGTGGGGCTGTCATATCTTTTATCCTTGCAGACTATCAGTAGCACGATGACGAGAGAAAGAGGGAGGTACACAGAGTGTGTGTGTACGTGTGTGTGTGCCTGTATATTTAACGTATTCCATTTGTAACCTGCTTTTTCACTGATTTTTTTTTAATTTCATTCAATTTTTTTTTTAACCACAATTTCACCAACAGCCTTTGCTGGTTTTGGACTCCCCCTCTCACTGAGCCGTATGTTGGCTGCTGGCTGGAGTTTATGGGTCATAATCAGGGACCGCATGGCCTCTGGAAGCTGGGGTTTAGCTCGGAGGACTTGTGGGCATGCCCCCATAGCCCCACATTCCTCTCTGGCTCCCAGGTGCTCTGTGGGACCCACACAGTTACACTGGCTTCCACTTAGCTGACACCTTTCATTCAAGGGGCTGCAGTAACAGCGGGAACTTGGGGCAGTCGAACTGGAAGGGCCCAGGCCCGATCACAGGAGGGGTGAGTGTGCATTCCTGGGAGGGAGTCAGGTTTCAGAGCCTGATCCGCAGGGAGCCTCCTCTGGGCAAGGCGAGCAGTTCCGTGGGAAATCTGAACGCTGGCGGCTCAGCAGCCCGGTAATCTTATCAGGGCCACAGGGGAAAGCATTTTGGTTCCAGAGAAGTCTGAAGGCAGCCCTGCCTTCCTCTAGTATTAGTTTTAGGTTTGCAGCCAGCTTGACCAGCCCTACTCCACTCACTACAATTGAAACATCTCAAGGCTGTGGGTGGAATGAAACCATCTCTCGCTGTCCCCCCTCCGCGCCCCTTCACCCCTCTCCCCGCGCCCCCCCATCGTAAGGGAGGAAGCCGAGACACTGAGGTTGCTGTTGGACCTTTGGAAAGCCAACAGCTGTGCTTCTCTCATCTGGGGAGGAGTGCAGCCTAAGCCTTGAGAAGCACGATCGTCAGTTTCAGCACAAAAGCGATACCACTTCATGTTCGGCCTTCGGGGTGTCATACGGACATTTTTATCTCTGTGTGCAAAAGGGGACAAACGATACTGCGGACACAGTGCTAGGGCTTGGTGGCCGCCATCAGCCTTACTGCCCTGAGGCTCTCCAGGAGCTCACCTCCTGAATGGATCTACCTGAGTCAGACCGGCGAGGACACTGCCCTTGTATCCTGGTCGTTTGGGCAGTGAACGCCCCATCTTCTTCCTTTGGGGGCCTCCTGGATACCTGTCTTCCGGGGGATTGTGGACAATGACGGCTGAGCCTGTGAGGCTCCCTGTAAAGGCTCATTTGGATGGGTCACATCCTTTTCTGGGAGAAGGGGCTCCAGCCACTCCAATCGCAGCTCCAGTGGCTCCCTGGGAAGGTGACGTGGATGTGTAGGAGACCTTTCTGAGATGCCATCAGAGCCCGTCCTTAATGGATAGTGTTTGGGCCCCCAGGCTGGAAGCACTGAGGAATTCCAAACACCGGAGTCCGACATTCTCTCCAGCCAAGAAACTAAGTGTCTGCATCGCCAGACGTCCCCAGCCTTTTGTCTGGAACCTGCTTGTGCCATATCAGGACCACCCTCCTGGCCTTGGGGTAGCAATCACAGCTCTTTCCCAGACTGGATGTTCTGTAATGGATCCCTACCAATTCACAGGACACCACACCCTCGCTCTTTAATTAGGCCAGGCACTGGGGGCACAAAGATAAACGCCTCACCCCGCCCAGCCTTGCAGAACTCAGGTCTGGGGGCAGGGCGAGCACCCAACAGTGCAGAACTGAGGTTTGAGCTCCCAAGCACCCAGGAGAGGCAACGCACCTGGCCTGAATTCAGGGGGACTTCCTGTGACAGACCGTTTCTAAGTTGAGTCTTGAGACATGAGTAGGAGTCTTGGTGCACAAAATTGGGGCAAGTGTTCAGTGAGAGGAAGTGACAAGAGCAAAGTGTTCGGTGCTCAAAACAGCATGGTGTGCCTGGGGAACCACCTGCTGTTCGTTCCTGGAGGATAAAGCGAGATAAAGGTATTTGCAGTTGGGGGACAGGATGGGGTTACAGAGAAATGTGAGTTACAGTTCCCGCCTTAAAGGAGCTCTCTTCTATTTGGGGAAACAAGATGTACACACATGACATAACATAAAAAAAAAAATTCAAGATAGTGTCTTGGTAAGGTCTCAGGTGTGTAGGAGTTCAAAGGCAGCCTCTCTAATGGGAGCCAGAGAAAACTTGCTTCCTCTGCCGGGGATCCCCCCCCAAAGGTGCAGCCTCCTGGCGGCCCTGGGGGTGCTCAGCCATGGGGCTTTCAACCCAGTGACGAGCGTGCTGTGCCCCAGGCCTGCACCTACACACTCTTGCTGAGGAAATCCATATGAAACGGGCTGCGGGCCCCAGGGGAATGCCTTTGGTCAGGCTCACCAGAAGTCACCCCCACGGCCCTCTTTCCTTCCCCGACAGAAAGAGGCCTCTGGGACGGGGCACCTGGGTGGCTCACTCCGTGAAGCGTCTGACTTCGGCTCAGGTCATGATCTCACGGTTTGTGAGTTTGAGCCCCGCGTCGGGCTCTGTGCCCGGAGCCTGCTTCAGATGCTGTGTCTCCCTCTCTCTCTCTGCCCCTCCCCTGCTCACGCTCTCTCTCAAAAATGAATAAACTGTAAAGAAAAAAAAGAGAAAGAAAGAAAAAGAAAGAAAGAAAGAAAGAAAGAAAGAAAGAAAGAAAGGAAAAGAAAAGAGAAAAGAAAAGGAAAAGAAAAAAAGAAAAGAAAAAAGAAAAGAAAAGAAAAGAAAAGAAAAGAAAAGAAAAGAAAAGAAAAGAAAAGAAAAGAAAAGAAAAGAAAAGAAAAAAGGCTTCTGGGAATAACCAGGCTCACAAAAAACCTCCTTGTCCATTCACACCTCTACCTGCAACCCCTCTCATTCTTCCCACTGTGGCTGTTGTGGCCACACAGCGTGTGCATGTTCTAGAAAACCAGCATTTACCTTTGGCCCAGGGCAGCACAGGGACAGGCGAGGTGGGCCCAGCAGCAGCCGAGCATGTGCATCGCCCCGGCCGGACCCAGCCACACAGCACAACAGAAACAGGAAGCTGAGCTTGTGGCTGCTATTACGAAAGCCCAGCACCCACAGCAGAGGTCACTAAGAATTTACGTGTCACAATATGCCACCCAGGGCTTCAGGCGCCCTCGGGGCCTCCCCTGCAGACCCTCGCCCAGCACATGAGCTAAAGGGACAGCCCTGCCAGCATGAGGGGGTGGCCCCACATCGCACACCCTCCCTCCCCCCGCAAAATACATTCTCAGGCTTTGGGTCTCTGGCTCGTCTTGCTTTTGAGGTATGTTTTGATGGATCAGGGAGAAGTTCTGAGCAACCACATCGATGTCAGTGTGGGAGTGCCTACTAAAATAGAGGTTTTGCCTAAGTTTATCTTTTTTTAGTCCTCATAAAGACCCATCACATCTGTTTTTGTCAGTGTGATCCAGTTATGTCTAGAAGGTGACGGTAGTCTGGAAGAGCCAGCCCCCCCATTGGCCCCTGTTCTTTGTCCTGCACTGGAGAGGCTCTGACCGCCCCCACAGTGCCTGTGTGCTCACGGGGAGACCACAGGCCCCTCGACCTGGCCACTCCTTCAGCTCAGGGCCAGCATACAGTGGAGGCCAGGTGGCTAGGCCCGGGGCCTTAAAGGTCCGGCAGAGATTTACTCTGAGACCTTGCTACATATCGGAAAGATTTGCGAAAGGTTCCAGCTGTATCTCTGGGTGAAACTAGCCTAAGCGTCTATGGCCAAAAAAAAAAAAAAAAAAGGAAGTTTAAATAAAAATTCAATTTTAGGGCTTAGGGTTTTGAGAGCAAGAAGGACTGTTAGCAATCTCTCCCGTTCCGTTCATTTTATTTATTTTTTTTTTAATTTTTTAACCTTTATTTATTTTCAGAGAGAGAGAGACAGTGAATTTTCAGAGAGAGCGAGCGAGAGAGAGAGACAGTGTGAGTGGGGGAGGGGCAGATACAGGGGGAGAGAAAGAGAATCCCAAGCAGGCTTCACGCTGCCAGTGCAGAACCCAGCGCGGGGCTTGAACCCACAAAACCACAAGATCGTGACTTGATCTTGTCAGATGCTTAACCGACTGAGCCACCCAGGTGTCCCTATTCCATCCATTTTAAACATGAGGAAACTAAACAGAAATGCTTGACCGATGGTCATGCTTAAAATCAGTTAGTGGCGGGGCACCTGGGTGGCTCAGTCGGTTAATCGACCGACTTCGGCTCAGGTCATGATCTCGCAGTCTGTGAGTTCAAGCCCCGCGTGGGGCTCTGGGCTGACAGCTCAGAGCCTGGAGCCTGCCTCATATTCTGGCTCTCCCTCTCTCTCTCTCTGCCCTCTCCCGCTCATGCTGTCTCTCTCTGTCTCTCAAAAATAAAATAAACACTAAAAAAAAAAAAAAAACAAAATCAGTTAGTGGCAAAATCAGAGCTCCGCCAAAGGACTCTGGGTGCTCGGCGCAGGAACTTCCCTTGTACGGGGCACTGCACATCCGTGTGTTGAAATCAGCTCGTAATTCCTTTCTTGCCTCCCCAGTTCTGTGTATGGTCTACGTGCAGGCAGTGGTGCTCAGTTTCCTAGGTCATACCCAGCAAGCACCATTAACTCTGGGAGGGACAGGGACAGGAACAGCTTTTATTGTCATTGTTCTAACCCAGGAGCGCAGAGATTGGTGGGGGGGGGGGGGGGGGTGTGCTTGGAGGCCCAACCCCCCCCAGGTGCAGTGCTATTCGTTGTTCTTCTAGTCTCCCTCGAGGGGTCTTCCTGGGAGAGCCCCTGGCCCCTGTTTCCCAGTCGTGCCCAAATCCCCTCCACTCCCCTGAAGTGAAGTATGCGGGAGAAGAACCAGGTTCCAAGCCGCTGTGTTTTCAGGGGCGACGAATGGGAGGCCCCGAGAGCTGCCAACGCCCAGGCGACAGCAAAGCGCCCGAGTGCTGCCCACGTGGGGGTCTAGAGCCCGTGGAGATGGCAGATAGAAGAGTTTGCTGGGACTGCCACAACGTGGCTGCAAACGAGGTGGCTTAAAACAACAGGGATGTATCCTCTGGGTTCTGGAGGCCGGATGACTGCAATTGGTGTCCCAGGGCCACATTCCCTAAGGAGGCTCAGGGGAGTCTGTTCCCCGCCTCTTCCAGCTCCAGACAGGCGCCGGCTTCCTTGGCTTGTGGCCACTGCAATCTTTGCCTCGCGTTCACGTTACCTTCTCCTCTGTGTGTCTCTCGTAAGGACATGTGTCATTAGATTTAGGACCCACACTGATAATCCAGGGGAATTTCCCCATCTCAGAATCAATACCCTTTTACTAAACGAGGTAACATTCCCAGGTTCCAGAGACCGTGGAGTGATCATATCTTCTTGGAGGGTGCCGTGTAGCTCACTACAGCGGGCAACTTGCTGTCCGTTCTAGGGGCAGGGGACTGGGGGATTGGCAGGGTGAATCCTTGGTTATTGCAAGCCACATTGGGACAATACCGCCTCTGTCACTGCCCTTGAGTGAATTACCAGTGAATATTTGTTGACATCGGTTGTGTGACCAATTTCCTGCCTCTCGGGTAGCAAGACCCACATCGGGGTGGATCGCAGCCACATTTCTTTCTGGTCAGAGCCACAGTTGGGAGACGAGGTCCACATGGGACATTGCCATGGAGCTATAAAGATTATCTCCCCCTGGTCTGGTCTCTTTCCAATGAGATAAGTGTGGTATTAGCTGGCTGGGAGGAGCCACTTAAGATTATCCAGGATCAACTCCACATTCAGAAAGGATCGTGCCAACAAGATGATAAAATTGCATTTTATGTGATGTCATTTGATATTCTGTTATCAACTACCTGTTCATTATTCATCCCTTTATTCACTGAGTTGGGGACATGTTTTGAGTGGCTACCAAATGGAAATTAACAAGACGCAATACCTGCTCTCAAGATCCGTAGAGTTTGGAAGTGGAGAGGGCGCAGAGATGGAAGAAATGATACAAAACAATTTGATTGGCTCTGTAAAGGCAGTGAGTAAGCAGTTTGGTGTCACACGTGATGACAGGTAATGGTCAGGACAGGCTAGTGTGTGTCTGTAAAGTGCAATTCCACAGTCTTAGCGGCTGAAGACAGCAAAGGTTTCTTTCTCTCACGCTACGTGTCAGTTAGGCGTTGGGGTGGGGGTAGGGGCGCCTGGGTGGCTCAGTCGGTTGAGTGTCCGACTTCAGCTCAGGTCATGATCTCGCGGTCCGTGAGTTCGAGCCCCGCGTCGGGCTCTGTGCTGACAGCTTAGAGCCTGGAGCCTGCTTCCAATTCTGTGTCCCCCTCTCTGTCCGCCCACCCCTGCTTGTGCTCTGTCTCTCTCTGTCTTTCGAAAATGAATAAACATTAAAAAAAAAAAAAAAAGAGTTGGGCTGGGGGTTCTGCTCCGTGTCCTTGTCCTCCCTCTGCAACCCAGGCTGACGGAGCAACTTCCATATGGAACATTGTCAGTTGTCCTGGCAGAGGGAAGGAAAGTTCTGGAGGACTGGCACCGGCCCTGGCTCTGGCCGTACAGCCACATTCAACCCCAGGAGTGGGGAAGAGCGATCCTCCCACGTGCCCCCATGTGCCGGGAATGAGAAGAGTTAGGAATGTGTCGTGAACACCGTCCGTGTGCCTTGGGGTCTTACAGGACTTCCAGAGGAGACGAGATGATCCGTGAACTGGGTCTGGAAGCAAGACTGAGTCTTTCACGCTGGCAAAGGTGTGAAGCCTGGGGAAGAACACTTACCTGTGCCGCTCACGCTCATTCCCTGGGGACTTACACACCTCGTGGCTGGAGATGTTCTTCCCGATGAAAACGAAACCTGCTTCGCCAACACAAAGAATGTTTTCAGTGATTTTAATTCCCCTTCACACTTTGGAGCGTGATTCGGAGCAGCAGGTGGGTTTGGAGGGAAAGTCATGGGGCCAACACACATACCCCGTTTCTGTAGGAACACGGTATCAGTGAAATAAAACATGAGCCATTAGGTGCGACTGTTTGTAGTGTTTCTCGAAGAATAAATGAGTTAGGGGCACCCGCGTGGCTCAGTCAGTTAAGCGTCAGACTCTGGCTTAGGTGGCGTTCTCACGGTTCGTGAGTTCGAGCCCCCCATCCGAAGCAGAGCCTGCTTCAGATTCTGCCTCCCTTTCTCTATTCCCCTCCCCCTCTTGCACTCTGTCTTTCTCTCAAAAATAAAATAAACATTAAAAAAAGAATAAAGAGGTTACAAGAAAAAAAAAAAGGTAGAATCAAAAAGTTTCTCAAACATCTTAGCCCCGGAGCAGCCAATTCCACAGACTGTGCCACCAAGAGTCACTGCTTGCAGCCACCCTTGCTGGCTCGGAAACACTCCCCCATAGGGAATAGGGAAGCTGTGCTTTTTTTTCCCGCATGTAGTTACAAGACACGCAGAATTACAATTTTTCCCATAAGCCCTTCCTTCTGTGTCTAAGGAAGGGGTGAGCGAAAGCCTGCAAATATCACTGGAATCAGGAGGTGGAATTTGAAGGCAATGGTAGCAACAGGCCGCCCTCTGCCCTCGGTTCCCCCTTGGGTTTCCTTTTCTGAGCACCGCATTTGGGACAGGCCAACAGGGATGCTGTGTGGACGGATAAACCACGAAACCTGAGTTCCGGGTCCACAGTCAGTAAGTAGCTTTAAGGTCCTGGTTGGTACCTCCGTCTGTAAAGCTTGTGCCCGCTTTACCTACCTTAGAGGGTTCATTTGAGAAGGCAGTAAGATCATGTGTGATGGAAAAAAAAAAAATTATGAAGCTGCCTTGGAACATTAAAACATCCCATGGATATAAAGTCATGGTGGCATGGTTATTAATATTTGTTACGTGGATATTGTGAAAAATTGTAACATCCCTGAGCGTGTCTTCTGTAAGAAAGTTCTGGTGTTCTCTTTGCCTAATGGGACGCAGCAGAGGGAGTGCAAAGAAGGGCATATTGGCGTCTATGAACAGAGCTAAGACTTCCCCTGAAGGCCGGAAGATGCATAAAGAAGATCCTGGTCTGTGTAATGGTCATAAGGAAAATGTTTTCCAATTCTACCATGCTTTCTTTCTTCTTTTTTTAACATTTACTTATTTTTGAGAAACAGAGAGAGGCAGAGCATGAGCAGGGGACGGGGAGAGAGAGAGAGAGAGAGAGAGATAAAGAATCTGAAGCAGGCTCCAGACTCTGAGCTGTTTGTTAGCACAGAGCCCGATGCGGGGCTCGAACTCACGGACTGAGAGATCGTGACCTGAGCTGAAGTCGGACCCTCAACCTGACTGAGCCACCCAGGCGCCCCTACCATGCTTTCTTTTTAAAGCACACTCCCTTATCTCTTCAACTAAGCGGTAAGCTGTAAGAATCCTCATCATTGGCCCTAGTAGCCTACAATCAGCACAGTATGTATTCAACGCACCCTTTTGAATGAAGATCGGATTGCAGGCTTCACATCACCTCCCGGAGAGGCAACGACGTGGCATAAGGGTTAAGAATACCCACGCAGGAGACACACAGCTGGGTTCGAGTCCTGACTTTACCAGTTACTAGCTTGTGACCTCTCTGTGCCTTGGTTTTCCCATCTGTAAAATAGAAACAGTTAAGAGTACCTACACGATTGGGTTGTTAGAGGATTCAATGAGTTCATATTTGCGTCAAGTGCTTAGAACAGTGCCTGTCTCATAGTAGGTTGGACGTGATTGCTGAATAAATGAGTAGATTTTTAAGAGAACGGCCTCCCTCGCCTTTGGTGCAGCTTTGGCTGGGACCCAGGATAGACAAGAGGACATCTGAAGTTCTCCTCCGGCCCGAGAGTGTGTGACTCCCTGATAGCGCGTGTGTAGAGGGGCTGTTAGCGCACACGGCGTGCAGACCTCCGCTGGTGAATCTCCCTGGGCCTCTGTAAGAGGCTGGTGCTTGGGGCGGTGCTGGAACAGCAAATCCAGGCCGCAGGCTCGCAGGGCAGCCAAGGCCTGGAAGAAGAAGGGAGTATCATTGGCTCAGTAATTATATTTCAAAGAAAGGGGTGCGGGGACAGGAGACGGCACGTGTGTTTGGTAGGTTCGCCTGGTAGGACAGAGAAATGAGGCAGTACCTCGGAAGGAGAGAGGCTGACCATCCTACTGCTTTTCTGCCCCTCCCTCCCTCTCACTTACCTGGGTTACGTCTCCCCTGGCCTGTCCTCGCCTTCCACACCTGCTCGGGAGGTCCCTGCTGGGGAGCAGAGAGACTGCTGGGATGTATTTGGAAGTTCATCACTCAAGCCAGAACCCTTCTCAGCGGACGTCAGTCCTGAGCTTCCAGCTGGGTTGAAGGAATTAAGAGCTTCCATGTGCCAGCCAGGAAATTTTGAAATCTCAAGGAGTTGCGTTACTTGTGGTAGGAAGGATTTTTCGGCAAGATGAATTCGGAGCGGGACGAACTACCTTGCCCAGAGTGTAGGGGGCCACACTTCACCCCTCAGGGTTTTCCGGCTGGATGTCCCCAGGGCTGGGCCACAGGGCTCTGTCCTGAGCCCTGGCTTTGCGAAACATGTTTATTAATGCCTTTGATGAAACACTGGGGAGAATCCAGATGACCCCCAGCCAGGATAGTTAATACACTCTACGTGAGGTATTCGAGTTCAAAATGATTTATTTATATAGGATGGGGTGCTGGGCCCAAACCGACCTAACGAAATTAAACAGGGGTGAATGTAAAGTCCTGTGCTTGGCGTTGGGAAAATGCGTGCCCGGCCAGGAGAGGCCGCTTGGTCCGTCATCCCACGTGTGTTTAGTGGGCCTACTAAGTAGGTACTGCCTCGGTCCCTCCTCGGAGGGAGTCACACATAAAGGCAGGATCTCAATCACCTTCCTACCGGGGGTGGGAGGTGACAGGATGCATCGGCACATACGTGCAGGGCACAGGGTGTTATGTAAGTGACAAGACCACGGGACCGGGGGACTTTCTCAGAGACTGGTGCTGTGCACGAGGCTTCAGGGGAGGGGTGACTTCAGAGCCGGCACTGAACACGAGGAAGGTTTTTTTAAGCAGGTGGCTGTGGTGCAGGGACGAGGAAGAAACGGTGGTGCGGAGCTAATGTGACGAGGAGGAACGAGAGACGTGCGTGGGCAGCCATGAGTCGTACCTCAAGTGACCGAAGTGGAGGGTCTCTTAAGGGAGTGCGCGTGTGTGCACACATGTGCACAAGTGTGCGTGCACGCGGGGATGGGCAGAGGTGGGGCTGGCGGAAAGCTAGGATGAAACTAGACTGTGCACCGGCTGGAAAGACAACACTGGTAATGTGGGCTTTCTTCAATGGGAAGTGAAGGTCCTGGGGGGGGTGGGGAGGAGGGCTTCCAGGGTCAAAGGGGCGCCCGAGGGCTTATTCATCTGGTCGCAGTGCACAGGGGGAGGGTGGGGAGACTCTGGAGGGTGATGTACCAGCTGAGGGGCTAAAGCACAAGGAGAGATGGCCTTGAGATTGGTATTTCGTTGGGAGCAGCCTCGGGGGCAGCGGTGAGAGAGAGAGCGATCAGAGCGACTGCACTTTCCATGCAGAGCAGCGAGAAGAATGTTGCTAGTTTGGCAGGGGAGAGGCTGAGTTTTGGTTGAGGCATCGGCAGGACATTGGGAACCGGACATTCAGAAGGTTCAGTGGTCCCCTGCACAGAAATAGTCTCTGAAGCAGGGGAGATAAAAGCCACTGCAAGGAGACAGTGGCCAAGGCCAAGGCCAAGGCGATGGGCAACTCTCACGTTTGAGGAACACCAGGAGACGAATAAAGACAATGAACGAGCGCTTTAATTCACATGCACAGGGTTGGGAGTTTTGTTTGTTAATGTTTATTTAAGAGAGAGAGAGAGGACAAGCATCGGAGGAGGGACAGAAAGAGGGACAGAGAATCCCAAGCAGGCTCCACAGCTGCCAGCACAGAGCCCCACGTGCGGCTCAGACTCACAAACTGTGAGATCATGTCCTGAGCTGAAACCAAGAGTCGGATGCTTAACCTACTGAGCCCCCCGGGGCCCCCCAGTTAACTGACCGTCAACTTCATGTAAACTAACACAGAAAAAAAAATACTCCATCTCAGGCTTTCTCTCTGTGCCCCACCAATGTCGGACCTGGAGTTTTTATCCTGCACAGGAGGCCTCCCTAGGTCTCTCCTTTGTGGGGTTCCGTTTTCCTTCCCTTAACTGTCTCTCAAGCTCAAGGAATGGGGGCCTCCTCACCTCTCAGCTGTGACCCGGGGGCTGGGATTGTGGTAGCCAAGAGGAAGAGAATGGAGGGAGAGGGGGACAGAATTATTTATTCAGTGGGCAGAGGGCTTTTAAGTGCTGTTTGTGGCGATCAGGCTACAGAGCCCACATCAGAGAATCCATAGACCTACAGCCCCACATGTTGAGAAGGTCTGAATTAGGATGTTCTTGGTATTATTTGTAAAACAATGCTAAAACCACAACCACCAAAAAATCCTCCCAGAAAACCCTAGGACGTTGTGTTCAGGAGTTTTCACTTTAGCTTTAAACTGTTGTTTTAGGGGCGCCTGGGTGGCTCAGTCCATTGAGTAGCTAACTCTTGATTTCGGCTCAGGTCGTGATCCCAAGGTCATGGGATGGATCCCCATGTTGGGCTCTGCACTGAGCGTGGACCCTGCTTAAGATTCTCTCTCTCTGCCCCTCTCTCCTGCTTGCATTCTCTATTATTATTAGATTATTAGATTATTAATATTGCACATTTAAAGGTAAAATTGTAAAAATTCATCATCCTAACACAACTATTTTTCTTTTTCTTGCTCCTTTCTGATCCTCAATTGTAATTCCCTTTTCCATTAAGAAAAAAAATTGGGGGAAAAAGATGATTCCACGTAACGTAACTACTTTCAATTTTGTGTGTCTTTATTATTTTTAGCCACACACTTAGTTGTTACAAAGTTGTAATCAGCGTATATGCAAGTCTGTATCTTTTCACTTAATCTTGTTTCCAAGACAGTATCCTTGTTATACATAGCCCTCTTTTCATTTTAAATGTTTGGATGGTATTCTGTAATATAAATATACCATAATTTATTTAATCATTTTTTCTATTTTGGGACATTGGCGTTTGCTTTCACGTTCCCCTTACTGTAAATAACATAGCGATACACAGTACATGTATCTTTTTTGTTGTCCTTTTGAATTATTTCTTCGGAAGCAATTCCCAGGAGTGGAAGTATTAGGTCAAAGAATATGAATGTTTCTGTGGTTCTCAGTAAATGTCGCCAAATCGGCCCCGTCCTTCCTTCCTTCCTTTCTTCAAGGCTCTCTGTACCTGGCATGCACAAATTGTAGGGAATGTGAGGTGACAGCGACCCGTGGCGCCTGGGTCGGTGCAGAGCCCTGTCCTCCCAGGTCCTCCTGTGGGTCCGCCACCAGCCGGGAGGAGCAGGGGAGGGCAGGAAAGGGCTGTGGGCACCGTGGGAAATGAAGCAACAATCTGGTACTTCCGGCTCGAACAGCTGCAGTTAAGGGGAAATTACATGCCAGCGAGGGGGAGGCGGGGCAGAGACAGCATGGGACCCCAAGAGCCTCACTCCCAGTCAAGGGTGGGGACAGAACACCCTAGGGTTTGGAATGGCCTCTGGGGAGCAGTGGACTTGCTCCTAGGAACCCCCTCACGGTCATGGGCAAGAGTGGTCTGGATTAGGGAGGAGAGACACTCACTCGCTTGCTTGCTTAGTAAAAATACGTAATGAGCACCCACCATGTCAGGTCCTGTGCCGGAAATTCTGGACACAAAAGGGAATAAAACTTGGGCCCTGCCCACAAGGGGCTTGCAGCCTAGTAAGGAAGTCGGAAGGATAACAGGTGACTGCAACAGCGTGGTCACTTATTCTCATAGATGTGTGCCCGGGGACACAGATCGGGGTGTGACCTGCAGGGAGAAGGAGAGGTGTCCCAGAGGAGGTGATACCCGGGCTCAGTCTGGGACGAGGCAGGAGAGAAGGGAGTGCGCGATTTCTGCCCAGGATTTCAGATTTGCAAGGAGTCTCTTTCAGGCTCGGTCCGCTTAGCTCACAGTCCCGATCGCGAGGGAGGGGGAGCCTGAGGGGCCCTGGAGGTGCATTTGTAGCACACACTTTTTAAAGTAGTCAGTTGGGTGTTTATTTGGCGTGGCTGATGAGATCATGGGGAAACCGTGAGAGCTCTCCAGAGCCACCTCTTGGTGCCACCGCCCGCTTTATTCTCAGGGCAATGGGGGGCACGGAGTCATGTGATCAGATTTCCATCTCAGAAAGTTTGCTGTGGCTCTGAGAGACAGAGAGAGAGAGAGAGAGAGAGCTCAGCATGGGGTCCTGTAGGGGGCTGGTCAGTCGTCTGAACTAGAGATCAGGCAAGTGGGGCTTCAGAAGGGACTGTGGGGGTAGAGGGGGGAGGACCTCCCTCCCCCCTGGAGGGGACCCTTCCTCCCAGGGCCATGAACTTTCTCCCTAAGGCCTCCCTGGAGACTAAGGGAAGGGGCAGCCCGGTTCTAGGGCTCTGTGCTCTAATGGGGATGCCCAGGTGTGGCCACAGCGTTTGAAGGGAGGGCAGACCTGGGGCTGGGCTTCGAGTGTCCATAGTGAAAGGCAGCTCACCTGTGCCCCCGGGGCCTGTGAAGGGCACTGTGGGTGTTGGGGTGTTGGTGTGTGCCCCGGGGCAGAACCAAGCGAGTGTCACAGCCCAGCTGGGAGAAGTCAGGCACAGGGGTGCAGGTCAGGGCTCTGGACTGAAGTCCGTCGCTGAATTGCTGTGATCAGCGGCACAAGATTTGGGGTGCTCATCAGGTGTATCACCATCCCTGCTTGGCTTATGGGGAGGATTAAATGGGACCATGTGTTCGTAGTCAAGGACTTGGAAAAGGTACAGAAGAGGCAGGGTGTTGTCACCTTTGTGCTTTGGAAGACACAGGGAAGTATCTGGAAAACGACTTGGTCCCTCAAAGAGAGGCAGGCGCTCTGGAGCCTGAGAGAGAGAGAGAGAGAGAGAGAGAAAGAGAGAGTGGGGGGGGGGGGGAGAGCCACAGGGTGTGCACCTCTGCCTGGGTCTCTGCTTCCTCCTCCTCCTGTGGTTTGCCTTTGAAACTCAGAGCAGCTGTTACAGACGAAAGAACAGGTTGGGTCCAGCCCAGGTCACTGGGCTCAGAGGCACAAGCCATGTTGGAGCCACAATGAGGAAGCCGGCAGCGGGTCGGCAGGACTTCTGGCCTCTCTCGTCTTGGATGTCTCTGACCCGATACCCCTGGGGCCCACCTGGAGGCCCTGGGTCATGAGGAAGGGCCTCCTGTCCATACTAGAGGGACCACTGCCCCCTCACTCCTGCCGGGAGCTCTGCTCTAGCCACAGTTCAGGGCAAAGTTCAGGAGCTAGAGGGACCCCCTTCTTCTGTCCGGTGACGCGTTTTGAGTTTTAGAAACACAAATACCAGTTAAGACCAGAGCAGGGAGGGCCAGAATTCCAGCCCAGCCAATGGCTGGGATTTGATAGCGCAGGGGAAGCGAGGCGCTCTGGCCCTGATGCCATGCCGTGAGTGAGCGCATTCACGGCGGGCTGGCACGAGGGGGACCTCGGGGCCCAGCCCCAGAGGCAGCTTCCGCAGGCGAGGTTCAATGCCTGTGTTAGTTGGCTGGGGCTCCCGTAACCACGTACCACAGACCGTGGGCTCACACAGCAGACGTGCATTTCCTCACAGCTCTGGAGGCCAGAGGTCCAAGATGAACGTGTCCTCGGGGCTGGTTTCCTCTGAGGCCTCTGCTCTTGGCCATAGGATGGGCGTCTTCTCCGGCATCTGCACGGGGTGTCCCCTCCGTGTGTTTCCTAATGTCTTAGAAGGACACCAGTCACGTTGGATGAGGACCTGCCCTAAGGACCTCATTCTCACTTAACTTGCTCTTTGAAGACCTGTCTCCACATGGTCTCGTGCCGAGGTCCTGAGGGTTAGACATCAACATATGAGTCTGGGGGACACCGTTCAGCCCATAACGACACCCCCAGACCCAGAGCCTCACTTCCAGCCGTAGGTGAGAATGGAAAGGTTGTGGCGGAGGTCACGGCCCCCGAACCACGGCCACGGGGTGGAAATGAGCTCCGAGGCCTCTGAGCACCGGAGCGGTGGCCCAGGGCCCACCTTTCACTCCATGCCTGGCTCCTTGTTACTTATGTCATGCCTGTCCCGGGCCATATCCTGGAAAGAGGGCACCCGGGCACACTGAACGCTGCACTGGCAGCTCCCGCCTGGCTCTCATGCTCTCCGTGCTCCCCTCACCCAGGCCCAGCCTCCGTCTGGTCACCTCTCCTGCCAACGCACAGTGCGGTCCTGTGGACTGCGACCATGGCACTTTCCCGCCCTTCTGGAAAATTCTCACAGCTTCCTGTCTTGTAGGCCTTGGCTGGTGCTGGTCCCCCTGTCTGGAACTTCACCACTCCTCCCCATCGCCCTGCGGGTAGTTTTTGCTGCCAGTACGGGGCTCTTACTCCCCAGTCACTATTCCATTGGGGACGCCATGTCTACCCGGCCAAGACGAAGGGTGAATCTCAGCAGGACCATGGACATCAGTCCACTGCCTATGTGCCCTCTGTCGAGAGGGCGCTGGGGGCTGGCAGAAGGAGCCCGAGCCTCCAGCAACCTCTCTCCCAGTTGCTCCTGAAGAGGCTGCTCTCCCTGCCTCACCTCCACTCCTGTCTGGGTGGGGGGCCCCAGATGTTTCCTCTCACACAGACAGCAGCGCCTTTTCCCACAGGAGGGCAGCGCCCTGTTTCCAGGCCCCGGGAGGAGATCCCCCCCGCCCTGGCTCCTATCTTTGTTCACTCTCCAGTGATTCCCTTCTTATCATCTGGACTGGAGAGGATTAGAGTTTAAAAGGAACTGGGCCCCTTTAAAGTTGAAACCTCACCCTGGCCAGATACGGGCGCGTATTTCCAGCCAAGAGGCCTAGGTAAAGATACGGGCAGCTGTCAGACTGGCACCAGGCCTCCCCTCCAAACAGAGAGACCTGCCACTTGCTGTCCCAGCTGGGGGCACACGTCTTCTAATGATGAAAACCGTGGACAGCTTTGAAGCTCACGAACGTTACGGTTTGTTTTTTTTTTTTGCCCATCCTTCGAAATTGACTTCTCTTGTCTCTGTCCGTTTATATCTGTGTTTCTGTGAGTCTCATCACTGCCTACCAGGCAATGAATCTCCCAGCCCTTGTTTTCTTTTTGTTCCATAAACATCTCTGTGTCAGGAATGTGGAGCGCTTGTCATTTTTAATGGAAGCGTAGTGTTTTATTGCCTTCGTGCCGTGTGGTTTTCTCCAACGGCTCTCTCAGATTTAGTATTCAGACGGTTTCTAATTTTTCACCTTTCTGTGAATAGCAATGCTGTAGATAATTTCATGTAGACTGCATTTTTCTTCATTTCCTTAGTGTCTGTTCTGAAAATAGAGCAAAGCATTTTCAAGCTCCTGTGACACAGTCCCAGACCATTGTTTCAAGAGAGGGCGGCACACATCAATAGGTAATGCTAACAGCAGTTTTTAAGGAAACCATTTCCCTATAATCCTGGCAATTCTGGCTTTTTATCATGATGACACATTTTGCCAATCTAATGGTCGTGCGATGTTACCTTAAAGTCAATTTGCATTTTATTATTGACCACCAACGTTCCGTGTCTTCCCAAATGATAACTTGGAGTATCTTCCCCTTCAGTTTTGGAAGTTTTTCTGTGTTAGTTGCTTTCTGGTGCTTATTTCACAGAGATTTCACATGCGTAAACATGTTGTGTGATTTCCCTTAGCAAGCTTCTGCCCTGGCAGCCTTTGCCTCCTCTAAGTCTTTTTTAGATCAAAGCAATGGTTTTCAGCCCTGGGTGCATGTTAGAGTCCTGTGGGAGAGTTTCTAAAATACAAACCTTGGCCCCCTTGGAAATACAGGAGAGGAGCTGAGTAGACGACGGCTGGCTTTTTCTAACAGGTGGAGGCCCCGAGACTTGGTCCAGAAACCAGGGCCTCAGTCTTTACCCAGTGGCTGTTGTCTTCAAACCAGTAAATATTTATTGCACACCCACTCTGAATTGGCCACCCTGCTAGGAATGGGGGAAGCCCAGGTAAAGTGGATGGGACATGCCTGCAAGGGGAGTCATGCCGGTGAGAGGGACGGAGTTCACTGTAGCCACGGAAGTGCTATGGGAGAGGTCCCCGAAGGCTTCTCGGAGGCAGCAAGAAGCTGGGTCTTGGAGGAAGAAGAGCTATCCAGGAGGAAATAAAGATGAGGCTTTTGAGGTAGAGAAACAGCACGGACAAAGACACAGAGGCATGAAAATACAGAGCGTGCTTGGGGCGCCGTAGGAGAGCGTGGTGGGAAGAGGAGGGCGTGGAGCTCGACTGCCAGGGCTTCGCCATCATCGTCCACAAGTCAGATAGCCTCTCTGAGCTCCGATTCTGCCGTTAACAACATGATGATCGTAATGCCTGGCTGGCTGGCTGGCTGGTGGTGACCCAATGAGATCTCTTTATTGAGCACTAGAGTATTCTTGGGACATGGTAAATGCAAAATAGGTACTGTTATTATTGAGAAAGTGCCGAGAGAGGTGATGGGGGGTGGGGGGGGGGTGGGCTTTAGGCGAAGTACAGGATGAACAGAAGACAGTCACTAGGCTTGGTGACCTGTCGAATGTGGGAAGGCAGGGGAGAGAGAGCAGAATCTGATGTCTCCTCATTCCACCACCTGCACGTCTGCTCCTGGGCTCAACCTGATCCAGGGACCCAGCGATTGTCGCTGATCTTCATGGCTCCCAGAGACCGAGTCCCAGGGGTTGGGAAAACCGTGGAGGAAGAGCACAGGGGCCTCTCGTTTCCAAAACTAGATGGAGGCTACACCTCTGCCCCAAGGAAATGAGCTCAGCTTCCTCAGTCCCCCGCTCCTGCAAAAGGAATCTCCAGCGTGGCGACTTAGAGCCTGCTCAGGACCTTCCGCGACCGCCATCCCGGGCATCCGGACGTCTTGGGCTGTTGAAGCGTGTGGCCCAGGCACATCTCTGCCCACAGGAGGGATGTGCTTTGCAGAGAGGAAATGGCTCAAACCAGATATTGCCTTGTTTGTGTTCCCCGGGAAGAAAAGGGACCATTTTACTCTCCTCTTTTATTTATGTTTTCGGGATCAGGCAGTTATTTTTAATTCCTCCAGTTTCCTGCTGTCCACAGGTGTTTCCTGTGGCGGTGCCGTCAGAAAGAACAGAGCCCATGACATCCTCAGCTTTGTTCCTGAGATTTCCAAAACGTCTCCCCGCTTTGTGACCTGCGTGCGCCGCCGCGGATCCCCTCTGGTGCACACACGGCCCCTCCACAGCTCGCTTTGTGCTGCCCACCATGCGGCCGTGCGGTGAGCGGGCCTTTGCTCCTAATGCCACCTTGTGAGAGGTGGCAACGGGGAGACTGCAGAGCGGGAAGACCTCTGGTTGTCGAGTCCCTAGCTGTTGTGGCATCGATGACAGCTTCGCAGCTCCGGGAGGATCATTCTTTATTTCTTATTTGTGGGACAGTTAGTTCTCCCACCTCCCACCAATTATGATAGCCCTGGGGAACAGCTACTGAAAAGGCAGAATATCTGTTTATTTTTACCCCCAGAAAGTTACACACAAAGGAAAGCTTTGGGGAAAGCCTTTGGGTGACGGGAAGCCCTTTCGTAAAGCAAAGAAACCCTCAGTAAAGCCACACCTCTCTCTGTTCATCTATTTTACAACATATGTGAACCTACGGAGCCTCGTATCGGTCTCTCACAAGGAACGGGACACTTATTGATCGAGTACTTTTGTTACACAGCTAGTCTTTTAAAACCTTCACAGCCGTTCTGCGAGGTGGGTATTTCTGGCCCGTGTTACTGATTAGGAGACTAACGCTCAGAATGGTTAAGGGGTCTAGTGGCCGCCGAGGGGGCAGGAGCAGGACTCGAGCCCAGGTCCCTCCCTCATCCTGTCTGGAGTTCACCCTGACCCCCCTTAGAATCCGATGAGATGATAATGCCTGCGATGTTATTTAATATCAAGAGCGATGAATCCGTGATGTACACTTGATAATCAAAAATAAATGCACCTATTAAGCCAAAGGATAGCTCCGGGGATCATCCAGGAAAACAGGCCAAATAGGATAAACATTCTTTCCATAAATCAGAAGTAGCAAACTTCTGGATCACATGCCGCAGGCATTGTCTCGCCCCAGTGAAGTTTTCCTTTTTTTGTTTTGTTTTATGTTTTGTTTTTTGTTGTTAAAAATGAAATTAAGGAGCACCTGGGTAGCTCAGTCGGTGAAGCATCCGACTGCAGCTCAGGTCAGGATGTTGTGGTTCACGAATTCGAACCCCGAGTCAGGCTCTGTGCTGACAGCGCAGGGCCTGGGAGCCTGCTTTGGATTCTGTGTCTCCCTCTCTCTCTGCCCCTCCCCCACTCGCCCTCTGTCCGTCTGTCTGTCTCTCTGTCTTTCAAAATAAACATTAAGAAAAAAACCCAAATCAATAGATCATACTTACAAGTCAGGCTTTTAATCTTCTCTTGAAAAAGCCCATCACTTGAATGACCTTCTGCAAAACAACTCAGTGTGAGCCATGCGGGCAGTGGGCCGGAGAAGGGTGGCAGCGGCCCCTTTCACGCGGGTGGTGGGGGTTTCCCCCACCCAATCCTGTCCATCACCTGCCTGGCCTCTGAGGGCACCCGGGTTTGTAGCGCCCACCCTCAGTGAAAGCAGAGAGGTGCGTGAAAACAGGCTTTGGAGGTACACTCGGGATCAGAACGGGTCTTGCACGCTGGGAAAGTCTCCCACCCGCTCTCAAAGAGGTCGTGGCTCCCAAGTATCAAGCTGCATTCCTAGCAGGGCAGCTCTTGTTCGGAACCCACACCACTGGCATCTAGAGTACAAACACACGTCATGGATGTGTCGCGGTAAGCGTCAGTCTGACCAAGTTCTGCACCCAACTCCGCTAGACCAGCGTGGGACTCTGGGAGGATTCCTTCGTCCCTGTGCTTCCTTGTCAAACAAGGCTAATGGCATAGCAGTATCTACCCCACACGGCTGTTGAGGGGATTAAACACCAAGTCCATGATCCGCCTTGAACGGAGCAGACACACGATCTGTGTTGACTCCTGGCCTCTTTTTCCTTTCCCAAACCGCTGATTACACGACTCTGCTGGGGACGTAGCCTGTTTCTCGTCGAGGGTAGAAATGTACCCGTGCTGAGTGGTCCAAGATCTGTAGAAAATCAGGGTGTGGGGCCTAAAGGAAATGATCTCTTTCTCCTTTCTCTTGTCTCGTAATTGGTTTTTTTCTGAGTATATGCTGACCCGGAAGGGGGCGCTTTGGCTTCGGATCGATCGTTTCCTTGAGCAGAGAGCAGTCTGTAACAGCAAAGGGACGGGATTTAAAAATGTGTTTGGGGGGCGCATGGGTGGCTCAGTCGGTTAAGCGTCCGACTTCGGCTCAGGTCATGATCTCGCAGTCCGTGAGTTCGAGCCCCGCGTCGGGCTCTGTGCTGACAGCTCAGAGCCTGGAGCCTGCTTCAGATTCTGTGTCTCCCTCTCTCTCTCTGACCCTCCCCCGTTCATGCTCTGTCTCTCTCTGTCTCAAAAGTAAATAAACGTTAAAAAAAAAATTAAAAAAAAATAAATAAAAATGTGTTTGGATTCAAATACTGCATGAAACATTTTTTTAAAAAATGTGTTTGGGGCTCCTGAAAATGGGGTAAATTCGCCTAGATTTTACTAAGCCTAAAAACAGCTTCAAGGTGCATATTTTTAAAGTTAGTGACACAGGGGCACCTGGGTGGCTCAGTCGGTTGAGCTACCGACTTCAGCTCAGGTCGTGATCTCACCGTTTCCGAGTTCGAGCCCCGCATCGGGCTCTCTGCTGACAGCTCAGAGCCTGGAGCCGGTTTCAGATTCTGTGCCTCCCTTTCTCTCCCTGCCCCTTCCCCACTCATGCCCTATCTTTCTCTCTCAAGAATAAACATTAAACAAAAAAATTTAAACGTAGTGACACAGTACCTTTTTTTTTTTCATTTTATTTTAGTGTCAGTATAGTCACCATACGGTGTTATGTTCGTTTCAAGTGTACAGTATCGTGATTCAGCAATTCCATACATCACACGGTGCTCATCATAACAAAGGCACTCCTTAATCCCCATCACTTATTTCCCCCATCCCCCACCCACCTCCCCACTGCTAACCACCAGTTTGTCCCCTGTAGTCAGGAGTCTGTTTCTTGGTTTGTCTCTCCTGTGCTCGTTTGTGTTGTTTCTTAAATCCCACGTGTGAATGAAATCATGTGTGTTTGTCTTTCTCTGACTGACTTGTTTCACTTAGCGTTATACTCCTAGCTCCATCCATGTTGTTGCAAATGGCAAGATTTGATTCTTTTTATGGCTGAGTGATATTCCATTGTATATATATACCACATCTTCTTTTCCATCTGTTGATGAATACCTGGGCTGCTACCATAATTTGCCTATGCTAAATAATGCTGCTACAAACATTGGGGTGCATGTATCCCTTTGAATTAGTATTTTTGTGTTCGTTGGGTAAATACCTAGTAGTGCGATTGCTGGATCACAGGGTAGTATTTTTAACTTTTTGAGGAACCTCCGTCCTGTTTTCCACAGTGGCTGCACCAGTTTGTAATCCCACCACCAGTACAAGAAGGTTCCTTTCTCTCCACATCCTTGCTAACACCTGTTGTTTCTTGTGTTGTTTTTAGCCATTCTGACAGGTGTGAGGTGATGTCTCATTGTGGTTTTGAGTTGCATTTCCCTGCTGATGAGTGATGTTGAGCATCTTGTCATGTGTCCTTTAGCCATCTGTATGTCTTCTTTGGAGAAATGTCTGTTCATGTCTTCTGCCCATTTTTAATTGGATTGTTGGTTTTTGATTGTTGAGTTGTATCAGTTTTTTATATATTCTGGATACTGACCTGTTATTGGACGTGTCATTTGCAAATATCTTCTCCCATTCTGTAGATTTCCTTTTAGTTTTGTTGACTGTTTCCTTCACTGTGCAGAAGCTTTTTGTTTGGATGACATATGTAGAATAATGTTGCTATGGTTGGTGTCAGAGACCTTGCTGCCTCTGCTCTCTTCTGGGACTTTTATGGTTTTAGGTCTCACACTTAGGTCTTTAAACCATTTTGAATTTATTTTTGTGTATGCTGTGAGAAAGTGGTCCAGTTTATTTCTTTCGCGTGTCGCTGCCCAGTTTTCCTAACTCCATTTGTCGAAGAGACTGTCCTTTTCCCATTGCATAGCCTTTCCCGCTTTGTCCAAAACTAATTGGTCATATAGTTGTAGGTTTATTTCTGGGTTTTATATTCTTCTCCATTGATCCGTGTGTTTATTTTTGTGCCAGTGCCACATTATGTTGATTACTACAGCTTTGTTATATAACTTGAGGTCCGAAATTGTGATACCGACACATTTTTTTTTTTAATTCATTTCTTGAAATCCAAGTTAGTTAACATACAGTGTAGTCTTGGTTTCAGGAGTAGAACCCAGTGATTCATCACTTACACATAACACCCAGTGTTCATCCCAACAAGTGCCCTCCTTGATGCCCATCATCCATTTAGCCCATCCCCTTGCCCACTTCCCCTCCAGCAACCCTCAGTTTGTTCTTTGTATCTAAGAATCTTATGGTTGGCCTCCCTGTTTTCATCTTACTTTTCCTTCCCTTCCCTATGTTTATCTGTTTTGTTTCTTAAAGTCCACCTATGAGTGAAATCATGTATTTGTCTTTCTCTGATTGACTTACTTTGCTTAGCATGATATACTCTAGTTCCTTCCTTGGTGCTGCAAATGAAGAGATTTCATTCTTTTTGATCACTGAGTCATATTCGGATACTGGATTCATTTTATTTTAGTATCAGTATAGTCAACATAGGTTGCTATGTTCGTTTCAGGTGTACAATATCGTGATTCAGCAATTCCATACGTCGCCCGGTGCTCATCATAACAAATGCAACACAGTATTTTTATGGAATTATTAACTTTGCTTCCTCCTTCTCCTCCCATCTGGGCATATGTGCCCTGTCCCCTGACACTCAGGTCCTGGTTTTGATATTTTGAGAGGACTGACGACCCACTCCAGAGTTGTTTTCAGGTATTCGTTCCCCTGTTCCAACCAGACCTTCCCGAAAGATTTGGGGAGTAGAGTTTCAGAGTCTCATTTCAGTATGCAAACATTTTTCGTTATGTTTACCTTATTATATGTCTTGGCAATGTGCTTGCTTTCCTTTGAAAAAATGCCGGGCAACCCCAGAAATCAGTTCTAATTTACTCACTCAAATACATATACACAACGCGATGTAACTGAAATGATAGCAAGCGTATTGGGTTTTACAGGCAGTGTTTTCCTTTTGATTTGCCTCCTCCAAATCAGCTTCCCTCCTCACCACCCCAGCCTCCAGAAATCTCACATAGCCCTTTCTGTAGGATAAAAGTATTCTATCCTATGTAAGTCATTGCATATATGTTATGCAAACACACTCCTGTAGATACACACACCTAGTGAGATGGGTCGCTTAGCGTTGCTTTATAAAACTGGAGTCGTATTTTTAAAAATTTTCTTTTACATTGATTTATTTTTGAGAGACCGAGCACAAGTGGGGGAGGGGCACAGAGAGAGAAGGAGACACAGAATCCGAAGCAGGCTCCAGGCTCTGAGCTGTCAGCTCAGAGCCCCACGCGGGGCTCGAACTCACAAACTGTGAGATCGTGACCTGAGCTGAAGTCGGACGCCTAACTGACTGAGCCACCCAGGCACCCCAAACTGGAGTCGTATTATACAGACTTCTGTGCATCTTACTGTTCTCAATTTACAATTTTTCATGGAAGTTTGGAGGGCTCTAATTCATCCTTTTTAATGGTTTCATAATAACCCATTACGTGGATGGGCCATAAACCATTTCCCTCTTTATGGGTATTTTGCTCTGTTCCCAGTGTTTTGCCGCTATAAACAGGGCCGCAATCAGCCTCCACGTCCTTATATGCTGGGCCTTTTATGTTTATGGAGTATATTCTCAGGAGCATGGGGCTGAATTGCAAGGTTTGTGTAATCTAATTTAATAAATATTGACAGATAACTTCCCCAAAAGGCTGTAAGAACTCACATTTCCTCCAGCAACGTATGATGGTTCCTTTTTCCTGTTTCCCAAACAGCAATAACTATTTCTCTCCTCTCCTGCCTCCCCCGTGACCTGTCTGATAAACATAAAGAGAAGTCTTAGGGTTAATTTAACTTATATTTCTCTGCCAACTCACAAGTTTGAGCATCTTTTACGTTTCCTGGACTTTTGGGGTTTGCTTTTCTGTGAATGGCTTGTTTATATCCTTTGTTACACATTGTTCTTGTCATTTTGTAAGAGCACTTTACATAACAGATACCATCTCCTTTTCATCTGTTACAAACACTTCCAGATCTATTGTTTTCTCTTTACTTCATTTACAGTATTTTTGCCATAAAAAAAGTTTTGCTTTTTTTTTTTTTTTTTACAGCTAGAGGAGCTTCTTTTTAAAAGCTTCTAGAATTTCTCTCTTAGTTAAAAAAGGGAAGTACTGGGGCGCCTGGGTGGTGCAGTCGGTTAAGCGTCCGACTTCAGCCAGGTCACAATCTCACGGTCCGTGAGTTCGAGCCCTGCGTCAGGCTCTGGGCTGATGGCTCGGAGCCTGGAGCCTGTTTCCGATTCTGTGTCTCCCTCTCTCTCTGCCCCTCCCCTGTTCATGCTCTGTCTCTCTCTGTCCCAAAAATAAATAAACGTTGAAAAAAAAAATTTAAAAAAAAAAAAAAAGGGAAGTACTTCATTTTAACACTGTTTTATCCTGTACTCTGCTGTTGTGTCCTGTGCTTCAGCTAACTAATCTCAGTGCCTTCAAAATGTCATAAACCCCAGGGCGCCTGGGTGGCTCAGACGGTTAAGAACCTGACTTCAGCTCAGGTCATGATACCGCAGTTTGTGGGTTCGAGCCCCGGTCAGGCTCTGTGCTGACAGCTCAGAGCCTGGAGCCTGCTTCCGATTCTGTGTCTCCCTCTCGCTCTGCCCGCTTGTGCTCTGCTCGCTCTCCCCGCTTGTGCTCTGTCTCTCTCTAAACTTAAAAAGATAAAAATTAAAAAAAAAAAAAGACTATCAATTAAAAAAAAAATGTCATGAACCCCAGAGCCAGGCGTGGGAATTTAGCAAAGCATGCTGGGAACTGTTATTCCAGGCTCCCCTCAGACCACGTGTCTATTCTCTGGCCAGATCCTATAGCTGATACCAGTCTGGAGTTTTCTATCTCCAGCTCTTAGCCTCTGTCTTCTCTTCCCGCCCCTGACAGCCCCCTCCTCCGTTTGCTCCTTAAATGGGATTTTTCCTTCCATTTTCCCAGCTGTCTTCTATATTTTGTCCGTCTTTCTGGCAGAATAAATGTGGAATGTCCCTGAACTCCCCATGCCCTCGCTCCAGAGCCTCCGAGGTCACAGGATCCCTTCCTGCCGCCTGAGCTGGGTGTCCCACACCTTCCCTGGACACCCAGCCTTTTCTCCAAAAGGCTGTCTGCACCACTGTGGGCTGCTCGAGTGCCTCTTTGCAGTGTGGTTTGCCTTGTAAGAATTCAGGACAAATTTTTTTTTCTTTAAACTCCCCGATGGACTCCTGACAGATTCAGGATAAATTCTCAGTCCTTTGGCTTCATGTTTAATAATAGCCTGCACTGATCGAGCATTTATTACGTGCCAGACTCCGTGCTAAGCACTGTATGCACGCTCTCCTTTGAATCTTAGACAAGACCCTGATGTAAATATTGCTATCCTCACTTTACAGATGAGGCCCCCGAAACCGCAAGAGGCGAAGTTCCCTGCCCATAGTCACATCAGGAGCAGAGTGGGGCTAGGAGTCAAACACGCGGTCTCCAGAGCACTGTCTGTAACCACCTTCTGATCCAGTCTTACCCCCGTCCTTACCCCGTGGCTTCTCCTTCCTGGGTCCTCACATGCAGCAACAGTTACCGCCTGCGCTATTCCCTGGGGCCACTAGTCATGCCCCCATGGATACGACTGTCATCTTCGTCACTCGCTCCTGCTTTATTTTTGGTTCAGATTTCCCCAACTGGACTCCACAGAGCAGGGACCATGACTGAATTTCTCTCAACAAATCAACTTGCTGATTGATTGCTTTTTAATGTTTTTAATCTTAATTCCGGTGTAGTTCGCATATGGCAGTGTTCTGTCAGTTTCAGGCATGCAGCATAGGGATTTAACAATTCTAGGGGCGCCTGGGTGGCTCAGTCGGTTGGGCGGCCGACTACAGCTCAGGTCATGATCTCGTGGTCTGTGAGTTCGAGCCCCGCGTCGGGCTCTGTGCTGACAGCTCGGGGCCTGGAGCCTGCTTCCGATTCTGTGTCTCCCTCTCTCTCTGCCTCTTCCCTGCTTGTTCTCTGTCTCTCTCTCTCTCTCTCTCTCTCTCTCAAAAATAATAAACATTAAAAAAAAATTCTATGCATCATTCAGTGCCCATCACCTGTTTTCACCTTCCCCCCACCCACCTCCTCTCTGGTAACCTCTCTGTTCTCTATAGTTAAGAGTCTGGTTTTGTGTTTATCTCTTTTTTTCTTTGTTTTGTTTTGTTTCTTAAATTCCACATGTGAGTGAAATCACGTGGTATTTGTCTTTCTCGGTCTGACTTATTTCACTTAGCATTGTACTTTCTAGATCCATCCATGTGGTTGCAAATGGCAAGATCTCGTTCCTTTTTTATGGTTGAGTAAAAAAGTAATATTCCATTGTATATATACCACATCTTCTGTATCCATTCATCTATTGATGGACACTTGGGTTTGTTCCATAATTTGGCTATTATAAATAAGGCTGCAATCAACACGGGAGTGCGTATATCTGTTTGAGTTAGTATTTTTGTTCTTTTTGGGTAAATACCCGGTAGTGAAATTACTGGATCATGTGGTAATCCTATCTGTAATTTTTTGAGGACCCTCCATACAGTTTTCCAGAGGCTGCACCAGTTTGCATTCCCACCAACAAACAGTGTGAGAGGGTTCCTTTTTCTCCACATCCCTGCCGACATTTGTGGTTTCGTGTGCTTTTGATTTTAGCCGTTCTGACGAGTATGAGGTGATAATCTCATTGGCGTTTCGATTTGTATTTCCCTGAGGTTGATTGATGTTGAGCATCTTTTCATGTGTCTGTGGGCCATCTGATTGCTTTTATTTTTCAGGAACTTTCTCTGGCCTTCACTAAAATGAGGTTTAGCCATGACTTCTGGGGAAATATTGTATCTTTTTAAAATCTTGCTTGGCATGGGGCGCCTGGGTGGCTCAGTCGGTTGGGCGGCCGACTTCGGCTCAGGTCATGATCTCGCGGTTTGTGAGTCAGCTGTGCTGTCAGCACAGAGCCCGGAGCCTGTTTCGGATTCTGTGTCTCCCTCTCTCTCTGACCCTCCCCTGTTCATGCTCTGTCTCTCTCTGTCTCAAAAATAAATAAACGTTAAAAAAAATTTTTTAAATCTTGCTTGGCTTTAAAATACCTGCAGTGATGAACCTATGGAGAAGTCCCTGCTTAACTTAAATGTCTCAACGACCAAGCAGGTCCTAACCCTAACAAGGACCAGTTCTTGTTGAGAACCATCTCTTGATGAGATTAAATCAAATTGGTGGAAAGTAGGAACAATAACTTTTGGCTCGTAAGACACTTCCCACACTCATTTCATTTAATCTTCGTAATGATCCTATGTAGCAGGTATCATCCTCATTTTACAGACGAGGGAATGATTTCTAGAGGAGACGGGTCCCCGCTGAGAGGGGCAGATCTGGGACTAGACTCTCCTTTGGACTCTGAGCCCTCTCACTGCAGCTCACCGGCCTGAGCTTGGACAGCAGGCTGGCGGGGCCCGTGTGACCTCGTTACCATACCATGCTGACCCTGAGGTGGAAATAAGCACCGCTTCCTCTCTGTTTTCCGTGGGGGTTAAGGAGGTCCTTTTGCACTCCCAGATTCCCTGTGTGTGAAGGGGCCTGGAAGCCTCTGAGAGTGGAGCCACCTCTCCCGGAAAAGCCATAGCAAAGGCCTTCCCGGGCTCCCTGGAGGCAGTGAGCAGGTGTTGGGGGGATGTGATGGGATTAAGTATTGCCTGGGATGACCACAGCTCCATTGTCGATAAGAAAAACCAAATCGGGGGCGCCTGGGTGGCTCTGTCGGTTAAGCGTCCAACTATGGCTCAGGTCATGATCTCGCGGTTCGTGAGTTCGAGCCCCGCGTCGGGCTCTGTGCTGACGGCTCCGAGCCTGGAGCCTGCTTCGGCTTCTGTGTCTCCCTCTCTCTCTGCCCCTCCCCCGCTCGCACTTGCTCTCTTTCTTTCTCTCTGTTTCTCTCTCAAAAATAAATAAACATTACGAAAAAACCAAGCCATCTTGTGCCCAATAAGTGAGGAGCAGATTCGCTGGTGTCTAGAGAAACTTCCTATGTGCAGGCAGTGGAGGAGACAACAGAAGCGGAGAAGAGGACAGGGGGAGGAGATTGGTTTATTTGTGTCTTCGGCCCTGTACTCATTGCTTCCTGGGCTGGGATCAGTGTGTTTGTGTGCTCACCACGGGAAGGACCCTTTCCGGGTTTCTTGTGATGAATTTCTGCCCAGAACCTGGGAGCCCCATGTGGAAAGGATCCCTCCTTCTTCCCACAGGGCCCCAGGGAGTCACCCACGCTAGGGTGCCTGTCCGCACCTACCCCCAGAGCTTCCTTGCGGGTCCATTAATTCTTAGAGCCCTAGGCAGGCACTAGCCTGCCTCAACCCTTCCCCCTTCAGAACTGCGAGGCTGCACCTGCCCCTGGGTGCACAGATAGCAAACAAGCCGAGGGGTGTGAATGAAAGAAAACCAAGCCTGTTGTGACTTCTTTGTAAGGCTTCCCCGATGAATAAACTTTAAAAGAAAACCAGAGCGAGGGTTCTTCTTTCCCCACCTGGGGCAGCAGCACAGGAAAGAACCGGCCTCTCTCGTACTCCTTTACTTTGTCCCTTCACAGGTACGCGTCTCCGGGCCTCGTACCCCCGGATCCAGTTTGGTCGTTGTTCTTCGTTGCTGGGTTTTCGTCCACTTTCTCTTGAGTGCTAAACGCTTCGTAGGCCATTTGAGCCATGCCGTCTTGCTCTTCTGAAACCCTTCTTCCCAAAAGAATTCCTGAGCCCAGTTTGCCAATTGGAATGAAGGGATTACATCACGTTGCCCATCTGATTTCCGGTTTGAGAATGGGAGGGGGGGTCCATTCTTCGACTCTTCCTTGGAAGGAGGAGGAGGAGAGCTATGTGTAAAGATGGTCAGGCCCGTACCACTCTGATCTCCTTGGGATTCCTGAGCTTGCTGGCAAAGTTTGCTCCGATTCTGCGTGAACTTCGGCTTCCTCCCTCCGTTTCCATCTCCACAAGAAAGATGACCTAGGTATTCGTTTTCTTCAGAGTGACGTTAATGTGAAAAAATAAAGAGTGAGCTAGCTTTAAGGGCCTCAGTGAGCCCCTCATTTCGCAGATGAGGAAACAGAAGGGCAAAGTGTTCACGCAGCTCCCCTGACTGCTGGGTCAGTGGCCTCCCCGCCCTCAGGCTGCTCAGCTCTTGAAATAACTCATCTGGATATTCCCTTCTGCAGGACAGAGCATGTCTGCCCAGAAACTTAACCCCTTATTCCCACTCCTGCACCATTTGGACCCAAGCCATGTTCCCTGGAGAGCTGCTCAAGCCATTCGCCCACAGTAGCCCCAGAGGGCCTCTGCTCCCTCTTGAGAAGCTATCCTGGTCGGACTTGTACCTGCAGGGGCAGGCATAGCCCTCACACTCTGGCCATGGGGCTTTCTCCTTTTACGGCCCCTTCGTGGTGCAGGGCCCTGGGTGAAAGGCAAGACCCTTCCCCACCTACAGAAACCCGAGGCAGGCCTCCCTCTGATGGCTGGTCCCGCCCCCATCACCCCCAAGACATTCACATGACCCAGCACACGGACGGCCCCGCTGCGAGTGAGGCTGCTTGTGGCTGGGGTCCAGAATCACACTTGATTCTTTTGTGTGATTCAGAAGATTCCCATTTGTAAATCCCTCTGACATTGAGCTGCAATGCCAACCCACCTGGTCTGCCAGCTTGTGCTGCAGGAGGAGAATGAAAGTGACTTGGCAGGTCCCTGCCCGGCCCTTGCAATTCTTCAAGACCAACTGGCAGCAGCCAGGCATCCCTGCAAGGAGTGCGAGGGAGCCCACGTCCCAACTAACACCTACTGTGTGGCAGTCAGTATCTTAAGTGACAACGACAATGGCTAACGGGTGAGGGAAAGCTTGTTATGTGCCAGGCTTTACGTGCATGATCTCATTTGGGCTTTATAGCCCGAATAATATAATCAGATGAGGCAAGTGCTATTAAAAGCCTTATTTTAGGGGCGCCTGAGTGGCTCAGTCGGTTAAGCGGCCGACTTCAGCTCAGGTCACGATCTCACGGTCCGTGAGTTCGAGCCCCATGTCGGGCTCTGTGCTGACAGCTCAGAGCCTGGAGCCTGTTTCAGATTCTGTGTCTCCCTCTCTCTCTGCCCCTCCCCCGCTCATGCTCTGTCTCTCTCTGTCTCAAAAATAAATTAAAACGTTAAAAAAATTTTTTAAAAAAAGCCTTATTTTACAAGTGGAGAAACTGAGACTCAGCAAAGTTAAGAGTCTTGCCTAAGATCATAGATCTAGTAAGAGGCAGGATGTGGATTTGAACCCAAACCGTCTAATCAAACACTAACTCTTAGAGTCCCCGTGACGCCACAGGGGCTGTTATTAGCCACATTTTACCGATGAGACTCTGAGCAAACCAGGCAGTTGCCTGAGATTCCACCACCCGTGAATGGTGAAAAACCGGGCCTTTTCAGGCTTCAAATTCTGTACTTGCTTCACCATTCTTGCTAAATGAGTGCTGGCAGCTGCCCTGGGTTGGACGGGAATGGCTGGGTGTGGCCCGCTCCTAGAGGCTTCCAGGGGCTGCCAACCTCCTGCAACCGTGGTGCCATCTTGCCAATGCCATTGGGCCCACGGGGCTGGCATCCTGGGACCAGGCTGGGGTCCCTAGCCCCGGGGCAAGTGCAGACAAAGTGCAACCTCAACCTTTAAAAACGTTTTAATTTGATGAGTACTTTTTTTTTTAATGCTTTAAATGTTTATCACATTCATAAGGTAAAATCTGTACACAGTAAAATTCACCTATTTTAAATGTACAAATTGATGAGTGTTGACAACTATGTACGTTCATGTACTCCCCACCATAAGGTGTAAATCACAGCCGAGGGATAGAACATTTCCTTCACTTCGAAAGTTCCCTTGTACCTTTGCAGTCAGTCCCCCGTCCCTACCCTCGGTCCCGGGCAATCAGCGATCTGCTGTCATTATAGCTTTTGCCTTTTAAAAATATTATGTAAATGGAATCATCCTGGTAGTGTTTTGTGCCGGACTTCTTTCATTTGGCATAATGCTTTCAGGATTCACCCATGTTGTTGTGCGTAGCTCTGGTTTATTCCTTTTTTGCTAAGTAGTATTCTATAATACAAGTATCACTCAGTATTTTTGTTTACCCCCTCACCAGTTGATGGACATTTGGGTTGTTTCTAGATCTGGGCTATTAATAATAAAACTGCTCTAAATATTTACATACGAGTTTTTATGTGGAAATATGTTTTCACTGCTCTTAGGTTAGCGTGTGTGTGACTTGATGGGAAGCTGCTAAAATATTTTTCTGAGTGGCTATCCATTTAGCGTTCCCACCAATGGGAGGAGCTTCCGGTTTCTGTGTAGCGTTTCCACCAATGGTAAGAGATTTCCAGTTTCCATGTAGCGTTCCCACCAATGGGAAGAGCGTTCCAGTTTCCGTGTAGCGTTCCCTCCAATGGGAAGGGCGTTCCAGTTTCTGTGTAGCGTTTCCACCAATGGTAAGAGATTTCCAGTTTCCATGTAGCGTTCCCACCAATGGGAAGAGCGTTCCAGTTTCCGTGTAGCGTTCCCTCCAATGGGAAGGGCGTTCCAGTTTCCGTGTAGCATTCCCACCAATGGGAAGAGATTTCCTTTCCGGTTGCTCTACAGCGTCACCGACGTGTGGTCTTGTCGGTTTGGTGCATCTGAGCCATCTTGTGCGCGTGTGGTCGTGTCTCTTTGCAGTTTTAGTTCGCATTTACCTAATCACTAATGTGCTTATTAGCCGCTCATATATCTTTTCTGGTGAAGTGTCTGTTCAAAACCTTTGCCCATTTTTTTTTTTTTTAATTGGGTCGTTTGTCTTATTTTTACTTAATTCAGCAGTACTTTGTAATCTCAAAATGTGAACTCACCAATGCTTTTCTGCCGGAGGCCGCGTGGTACTGTGGTTAGGACACGGGCTTCTGTAAACCGTGTGCATGTGGATGGCAGGCCCGTCATGGGTAGCTGTGCAGTACTGAGCCAGTTCTGGAGCTGTCTGTTCTCCCATCCGCAAATTGGAGGTGACTACGAAACCCGTGTCCCAGGGATGTTGTGAGACTTGAAGGAGACAATCTTAACACAGCACCCGGCATGGTAAACACGCGGCATGTTAGCTGCTTTATTATTGCTATTATTAATTCAAAACGAGTTTCTAAAGAGAGACGGTTCAGTGATGGCAGTGGGTGTGGATAAATCACTCCGAGTGTTGACAACGTTGGGTACAACGGGGACCCAGTGGCCCTGCAGTCACTGCACGCAGGTCTGCACTCACAAGGGGCTGCTGCCCTGGAATGCTGTCAAGCAGCACCTGGAGGGACCGCTCCCACCAGGCCCCAAGGGAGCAGCTGGAATGAAGGGTAGAGGAGAAAGGGAGGTGTGGCCATCGACCAGCCTCTGCAGGCTGAAGGCCAAACTCCCCACCCTTCCTGTCTCCCCTTTTCAGGCCAAGGAAGCCAGCAGTTTTGTTCTATAAAACCCAATAGACCTTTCAAGTGAAGCAACTAAACTCAGGCAGGTGGTTTTCTTTTCTCTTCTTTGAAGGATGTGGCAAGAGGAGATGGGAAAGGTCATTAAATAAGAGCTTCAAGACCTCCGGCCCCTCCCAGCTGGGTAGGCTTCCAGGGCAGGTGGAGCCTGTCCTGTGTATGGGGCCTCTAGGACACATCAGGGATCACAGACTCCTGCCGAGAGCGGCCTGGGCAGCAAAGGTGTGGAGGACGGTGGCAGAGGTCAGGGCAGAGCTGTGGGCCTCAGATCCATTGGCACAGACGCCATTCTACTTTGGCAGGGGACCCGTGCCTCCCTTTGCCTCAGTCTGCTCCGTGGCGAAACGCGTCCGAAAATATCGACAGGCGAGCACAAAGATTCAACCACTCTAGATAAAGAAATGGACAGATTTTAAGGATGTTTTAGATAGGTCATGTTTGAGGATAGATTGGGTTGTTAAAACTGGAGACGACAGATGCCAGGGATGGGAATACGAAATTATAACGGATTGCCCAGCTCCAAGCAGAGGTTGGAGGGTCAGACTGCTAAGTATTCGACTGGGCAAGGAAGATCTCATTCCTTGCCCCTTCCTTGCCCTCCAGTTATGATTGCAGTGACCTTGGATGAGTCAATGAGCCTTAATGAAAATATTCAGCTCTGGTATGCCCAGAGCCAACCCTGGCTGACACTTTGTTTCCATTTTCACTCCAAGGTCCTGATCTATATTTATCAAGCTTTCACAATGTCAGCCCAGTGCTGTTGGCTCCTACCGTGGCGTCATTCGTTTCTTCATTCATTCATTTACTGGCATTTCTCGAGCACTTAACGTGGGCCAGGCAATGGGCTAGGGGATGGGGACATGAATAAGACATGGTCCCTGTGCTCGGAGGTTACAGCAGAAGGAGACAGTCTTGCAAAACTGTGGGTATTTGATAAGCTCTCCGAGTTCCAGCCTCCTTTCATTACCGCAAACACCTGTTCTCGGTTCTTGGCCTTTGTGTCAGCTCTCCTTGGAATGCTCTTGGCCACCCCCTCCCCTCCCCACCGCATCTCACTCGCACCCCTTCTGCTTAGTTTTCAGAGCTCAGTTTAAACACGATCGTCGGGTCAGGTCCCCTTGTCACTTGCTCTCCCTGTCCTTTCCCCGGGTATCGTTCTCCTCCCTGGTGAACAATCAACTGGGGTAAGAATAATGATGACCGTGGAACTCATGGCTCCCTCACTAGACTGTAGCTTCCGTGATGGAAGAACTAGTTTATTGTTCTGTCCTGGCCCGGGGCCTGGAGGGACAGGAAGAATGGATGGACGGATGAATGAATGAATGAATGAATGAACGAGGCCAAGATGTGGTAAAACCACAGGAGGGAGCAGGGAGGGAGTGGAGGGCCCGGCCGTGCGCCCTGCCTGCGGTGACCCAACCTGCAGAGCATCCCCAGGGGCTCCCTGCTAAAAGTCCAGCCCCAGACGTGGAGGGAGGAGGGGAGGGCAGGGGAGCTGCTGTAACAGGAGAGGCTGCAGCTGACCGGGAGGCAGGCCCGGGTCCTTGGGTGACTCGTTCTAATCTTAGAAGGCATGTCTCGGCTTTCTGCTGCGGCCTGAAGGACAAATGTCCCGGACCCCAGGACACATGCTCGCCGCCACGCTCACCCCGGAAGCAGGAATGGCTCCTAATTAGGTTCTCATGCGGGGCCCCCAGGGGGCTGCGGCTATGACCCCCGGGCGTGGCTCCCCGGACCCCACCCCGCACCTCAGACTTGAGGGGCTCTCAGTGAAACGGGCCTTGTTACGGCACTAAGCAGTGTGAGACAGGGCCCTTCTGAGCTCACTGGAGAGCCACGGATCGTAGGTTGATTTGTCGGCCTCGGTGGGGGAAAACCCACCAGATCAGCCCTGCCGGCTATGCGGAGTCAGTTCTTTTAAACACTCCCGTCTGGCCTACAAATTATAAACAAAAACAAGAAGCTGAGCTGTTCAGAGGCCGCCCGACAGGCAAGGCTGGGGGGGCCGCCGCTCCTCTGCACCCCAGCTCACCTTGTAGCAGGAGCCAGGTTTCAAACCGAGGGTGCAGACTCCAGAAATCCCCGGCAGGCACGGGGGGCGGGGGCTGACCCCTGACCCTCCTGAGAGCCCTCCGCTCCTGGGGCTGGCCCTGCCTCTCACCACCCAGCTCTTCTCCCCGGACTTCCCTCTCTGGAAAGGGAGCCCCTGTCCGCCAGAGACGTGGGCAGGATCCTGACTCCTCCCCGCACCACCTGGACAGGCACCCATCCTGGGTGGGAATCCTTTCTCCCAAAGTGCTTTTGAGTCCTGTCCCTTGCCAGTCTGGGAAGACTCCCTCGTCTGGCAGACTCCCGAGGTTGGCAGAATGCTGGCTCCAGCCCTACGGCTGTAAAGCCATCCTTGAGACAGCCACTGAATCCCGGATGGACGTGTTGCTCACGGTCTCCTCTGAGCCCTGGTCTCTGCCCCTGCGGAGTCCTGGTCCTCACTCTCCTGCAAGGCCGGCAGCCCTAAGCGCCCCATCGGCCCGCTCACCCACAAACCCCTGGAGTCTGGCCGAGGGCCTGCCGTGTGGGAAGGGCTCGTTTACATCTTCTGAGCCGGTGAACCCACAAAGTCTGCGGCCTGACGCTATTCCTTTACCCACGAAAGGTGGGCCGTAGACGCTTGGGATTCTTACCCCTCAAGAAAGCACAATAGGGGCTCCTGGGTGGCTCAGTGGGTTAGGTGTCCGACTTCGGCTCAGGTCACGATCTCGTGGTTCGTGAGTTCGAGCCCCGCATTGGGCTGTGTGCTGACAGCTCAGAGCCCGGAGCCTGCTTCGGATTCTGTGTCTCCCTCTCTCTCTGCTCCTCCCTCTGCCCCTCCCTCCCTCACGTGCTGTCTCTCTGTGTCTCTCAAAGATGAATAAAGGTGAGAAAGGAAGAAAGGAAGGAAGGAAGCAAGCAAAAATAAAAGGCTGCCACTTGCACGAATAGCCTTTACTCAAGGTGCAGATTGCAGGAGGGGCCAGATAACGCTAGACATCTAACAGCTGTACATCCGAGATTGCAGACTCCCGACCTTCAAGACCCTTGGGCCCCCTGTCACCAGACTCGCTTTCATCCTGGCCACTGCCCCCAGCCATTGTCCCTCAACATTTGTCAGGATCTCGGCCCCCTTCCTGCCCCTTCCACTGTTCCCCGCACTCAGCCTCCCCGAACGCACCTCCTGGCCGCCCTGGCAGATCCAGACCTGGCCAGAGGCCCCGTGGGCAGCAGTGGCTTGTCAACATGCTCATTGTTCACCTTTTATGACAATGGCAACAACTTCCAAACTGGGCTCCTGTCCCCAGCCATTTCTCAGCCACAGGGATCACAGAAGTGAATCCAATGGTTTTGCTTAAAACCCTCCCGTGACTTTGCATGGCCCTTAGAACCGGGTCCCAGCTCAGAGGGATGGTGTCCTCAGTTCACAGCGTCCTCAACTGAGAGTCACCTCCCCCCTCCTCTTTCCTCCCCCTCCTCCTCTTCTTCCTCCCCCTGCCCCTCATCCCCCTCCTCCTCTGGGGGAGGGGGGGTCTCCTGTGATCACGCCCCAGAAGCAGTGCCCGGCGCCCCCTTTTCAGGCTAACCCTTCAGAGCATTAGCACCACTCACATACGATACATCCACCCGTTCATTTGTTCACTGCCGGTCCCTCCCCCCCCAAACGTGGGTTCCAGGGAGAGCAGGTGTGTCGTTTTCAGCACTGTGATCCCGCAGCCCAGACACACGGCCAGCGGGTGCTCAGCAAGAACTTGCCGGCTCGCGCTCTTTTCCCACGGCCAGTGTAACAAAGTTCGTGGCTTCAACAATTCAAGTGTGTTGCTTTGCGGTTCTGGCGCTCACGAGTCCGGAATGGGTCTCTTTTGGGTCACTTCCGGAGGCTCTAGGGGAGAAAACCCCTCCTTTTCCAGCTCTGAGGCTGCCTGCCCGGCTCAGCTGTCGCCCTCCTCGTCTTCAGGGCCAGGGGTGGTGGGTTACGCCCTCCTTACAGCCTCACTCCGGCTAGCAGCCCCCTTTCACCCGGCTCTGCCACATCTAGGAACGCTCGTCACTGCACTGGGACCACCCAGCTAATTCAGGACAGTCTCCCTATGTTAAGGGCAGCTGGTCAGCAACCTTCATTCCACCTGCTCCCTTCATTCCCCTTGGCCACGGAACCTACCATAGCCACACGTTCCAGGGATTGGGATGTGGGCGTCTTTGGGGCCCATTTCTGCCTACCATGCAGATCCATCACACATTAGATACGTTTTAGCCATCTCTGTTCCCCAGCAGCCCATAGACTCTGGGGTGCAGACAGTGCCCATCCTGGCCATCTCTGCTTCCTCTCCTCCTTGAGTCCTCCGAGCCTCACGACTCTCCCGCGAGGAAGGTGAGGTGGGCGTTATTCTCCCTGCACAGACGAAGAGGCTGAGGCTTCAGGAGCTCAAGTGACACAAGAAAGGGACCGATCCGAGATCATGCTCGGGACCTACCGGGTGTCCCTAACCAGCAAGCCTCTGAGAGCTCCCCGTGTTAGGTGGTAACAAGCTATAGTCGCACCAGAAGGAGGAAAAGCGAAGGAGGCGGCGAGGGGGACGGAAACACACTTCCCTTTCCACCAGCACCGCCTTCACAGAGCGGCAGCTGCCCAAGGACCAGAAGGGATGGAAATACATGTTGTTGTACCACCTGCTTCCAGAGGGACGCTTCTAAACAGCAAATCCTATAGCTCCCCATGAGAATGTTTTATTAGCTCACCCTAGCCTCGGGAAGAAAGTCCACATCCCGTAGCGCAGCCTCAGTACCGCGGCTGGCATCGTTCACGTCCCATGTGCCAAGATACGAGCCTAGCACAGAGGAAGCTCGGAGTAAGTGTTGGCTCTGGTGGCCATCATCTCATATCCTCCTCATCCCAGCACAGCGAGACAGGGATTATCACCCTGATTGTACAGGAGATGAAACCGAGACTCAGAGAAATCAAGATTTGCTCAGGGTCAATACAGCTAACAGGGAAACGCTAGGGCCTAAATTAAATTGTGGAGATGCCTCAACTCTGGGCAAGCCACAGCTTTCTGTTTCTCTACCTCTTTTCTATCCCCCCTTCTGCTTAGCCCACGTTGAACCAATTAAAGTCTCCCTAAGACATAGTCTTCCACACTTTGACACTTTGCACCTGCCAGTGGGTCCCCTGTGCCTGACGAGGCCTCTTCCCTCTCCCCCCCCCCCCACCGTCCCCCGGTCCCTCCGTCCCTCCCGGCCTTCCAGACTGCTTAAGCATCACTTCCTCGGTGAAGCTTTCCCTGAGTCACCCACGTGGCTTAAGTCCCCTTCTCTTGAGCTTCTATCACAGTGACACACGTTTCCCAATTGCAGCCGCGGTCTTTCTGCATTGTGGTAGTTTTCTTATTCTTTCAGGTAGACGAGAAGCTCCTTGAGCGCCAGACCACGAGCTTTCGTCTTTATATCCCCACACTGAGGCAGTGTTGGGCACATGATAGATGTTCAATAAATATTCACGGAGTGGATAAATAAATGAGTGACCGTGGACTGAGTGCCCCCTAAGTGTCAGGCTCTTTGCTGGGTGTTTGGCTTCAAACTCATTCCGTCGTCCTTACAAACCTATAAGGTACCTGACTGCATAATCAGCCCCTCCAGCAGCAAGTTGGGAGAGACTCCTTAGAAAGGTCTGCAGACGTAAGGCATGCTGGGAGCCTGGGAAAGCCCGAGCCTGTGGGTAGAGGAGGCCGACCATGAAGGAAGGGAAGTCAGGAACGTGGAAACAGAGCTGCTTTCTCTCCATTGGCCTCTCCCACTCCCAAACCAACAGGCTTTATTGAGAGCAAATTTACGTGTCACACAGTTCACCCATTTAAAGGGTGAAATTCCACAGTTTTTAGTGTGTTCACAGAGTCGTGCAACAATCACCACGGTCGATTTTGTAACATTTTCATCACCTCCCAAAGAAGATGCCCCTTGGCACGTACCCCCCCCTCCTTGTCTACCCCTCCCCTCCAGCCCTCAGCAACCACTGCTCTCTGTAGTAATCTACGACACAGTAACTGCCACCACTAGGAATCTACTCTCTTGTCTCCAAAGATTTGCTTCCTCTGGACTTCCTGTATAAGTGGAGTCCTGCAACACGTGGTCTTCGGTGACCGGCTTCCTTCATGGAGCAAGCGGCACGTCTTCAACGTTCATCTGATAGTCTGATCCAGCTGCTTTGATTTGACAGGGCTTTGGACAGCTGGGACCTACGTCATGACCCTAAAAGCCATCCTATTAAGCTTAGTTTCGCTTACTGTTTTTAATCACGCGTTCCTATGCATGCCAGTTGCTCGGCGATGGTTTGAACAGCCAGTGATGGAGTGTTAGGAGGCTGCCTAGGTAATAAGACAGCCCACCCTTGAGCTGAGGATGGCAGGAAGCAGCGGGAGCCCATGTTAGCCAGCTGGGGCTCCCCCTGAGGCTTCCGTGACCCAGAGGGAATGGAAGGGCAAGAGTAGATTCGACGAGACCCTGGACATCCCTTGGCATATTTAGGGGAGCCGCTAGCCCCACAGCCAGCGTTCAGTAATAGCTAACAGTTCTGGAACACGTACTTCATTCCGTGCCCCATTCGAAGCATTTTACATGCATGAACTCATCAACTCCCTCCAGTGACCATATATCATAGGTGCTACCCTCATCATCCCCCATTTTACAGACAGAAACTGAGGCACGAAAAGAAGCTGAGGCACACAAAAGCTTAAGGTAGCTTGTCCGAGGCCACAGAACTAGTGAATGCAGAGCCAGGATTTGAACCCAGGCAGTCTGGCTCAAAGCCAGACTGAGCTGTGTGCTCTACTGCCCCACAGACAGCACGATAACATAGTCAGCTGTGCACGCTTCCTGGAATAGACCAGGCTAATTCTGAATCTCGTGGGGACTCTGGGGCTATCAGCCACTTGCTGGTGTGTATGAGAAAACGACGGTGCAGCCTCCGGACGACCGGGCACGTGTTGCACACTGGGTTGGAGCAAAGGCTGACGGGTGTTAGCAACTCTGTTTACAAATGAGGAAACTCAGGGTCAGAAAGGCCCGCATCCAACATATGTCAGAGCCAAGACTAGAACCCAGGTCTGACTCTGAATTAGTTGCTCTTTCCACTTCTATCAAATTGTCCTTGTGCATTGCCGACCGCATCAGACTCAAAAGAAATGTTTTCCTTATGCTTGTCCAATAGTTAACGGGTCTTTATAAAGAAATTTAACATACCGTATCTCCCAAATTACATTTTTTAAGGTCCTGTCTCTATAATGGCACTAGAACGAGCATCTCTGTCCCTCTTCTCTGTTGTCCCTGCTGTTACCTGGGACGCACCTAGCCCCTAGCCCTGCCTGCACCACTGCCACTAAGCCTGCCTGGATGAGCCACCAGGCACCTGGGGCTGTGGGCTACACTGATTCTGAAACCACGAGAGCAGTCGGCACGGTGTCCTGCCCATCGAGGGCTGCTGAACTCTGTCTATGCTGCTGGGCCACAGCACCACATCCTGGGAGGAAATGGGAAGCCCTGAAGGTCCTCAGGAGGGACACACTCCTCGGGTCAGGGGCCTGCCCTTCCTGCAAGCACAGTACTTTACCTGGGTTTTCCCTGGGAGAGATTCTCAGAGGCCAAGCACCTGCTATTTTCAGATCCTTAAAGCCTGTAAGTGGGTAGGGAGGGGATACTGGGGACTTTTTTAGACTTGTACGAAGTATTTGTTGGGTTTAAAAAAATAATAACTTAATGTTTATTTTTGAGAGGGGCAGAGGGGGAGGGGGAGGGGCAGAGAGAGAGGGAGAGCAGGCTCCAGGCTCTGAGCTGAGAGCACAGGGCCCGACGTGGGGCTCGAACTCACGTGAGATCATGACCCGAGCCAAAGTCGGATGTTTATCCCCGAGCCACCCAGGCGCCCCTTACGTGAAATATCTGATCAGCGTTCACATCCGCTCCCATTCTCCTTCCTCACCTCCCCTCCGCTCCCACCTCCTCCAAAACAGGCTGTTTCCTCTGTCAGGGCCACCGTTATCCCAGCGCGTCCTGTGGTATCTACAGATGCTCAAGAAATGAGGAATAAGGGGAGCCAGCAGCATGGGTGGAGGACATGAGGTTTTTTCTGGCCGTGACATTCCAGGATTTCTTACCTTCTGTCACCTAAGCCACAGAAACCTTCCGGCGCCCACTCCTCCCGTCTGCAGTCTGCAGGGAAGTGTCTGCAGGGCTGGCCGTGCAGCCCCAGGAGCCGTGTCCCCGCCTTTGTGAGCGAAGCCAGCTCAGCGCCAATAAGCAGGTGGCCCAGAGTTCCGTCTGTGGACCTCTTCCTTTCCCTGTTCTGTATATCCTATGATTTCATCTAGTCCTGTGACTGCGAATACCATCTCTAATGAGTTTTGTTTCCAGCCTGGATGCCTCCTCTGAGCTCCAGATGTGGGTGTCCATTCGGCTCCCTGCACTGTTGTCTCCACTTGGGGATCTACAGACAGTCCAGACTTTCATGAGCAAGCAGGACCTGTTCATCCCCCATCTACCCTCAGTCACATTTCTTTCCCCAACAAGCCGTCCCCAACCCAGGAAACAATACCCCTGAGTCCCGTCGTCCAAATCAGACTTCCGGGAGTCGTCCTTGGCCACTCTCGTCCCTTGCGTCCTAGACCTGGTGCATCAATAATTCTTCATTGTCCTACTCCCAGCGCACCCTTTCGCACCCCCTGCCTGCTGCAAGTCTGGCCACGCCACCATTACCTGGACCACTGCCAGAACCTTCCTCCTGGTCTCCACTTCTACTTCTCATCCGTCCTCCACAGACAGCCTCTTATGTGTGACCCAGGTCACACCCGTCCTTGAAACCCTCCAAATGGCGTTCCATTCCCTCCGAATAAAATACAGATTGCTTCCCACATGGCAGGCCCCAGGCTGTCTGTCGCCCTTACCTCCCCTCGTCTCACGTATCCAACATGTCCCTGCCACGCTTTTCGCTCTGGCCCTCAGCCTTCGTTTCGGTCTGTGCTTTCTGCTCAGGAGAGTTTTCCCCCCACCCTTTCCTCAGCTGGGGTTTAACTCGGATGATGTCTTCCCTCATAAATGCCTTCCCACACCCCCCAGAGATAAAGTGCCCTATTTTCTCTCTTCCTTAGCATTTAACAAGCTACCTTATTTCTCTGTGTGTATGTTCGTTGTTTGCTTCCCTCACTGGAATAGCAACCCCATAAGGGCAAGAACCCTGCCTTGTTTGCTATTATATCCCAGGGCCTAGAACAGTAAATATTGATTGATGGCAGACTAAGATATTAATGACTGAATAAGATAACCCTTCCAGGAAAGGTCTAGAGCTATCTAGCATGTTGGTCCGGAAAGAGCTAGAGCTTTGGAATCTAGATAACTGTGGGGCTGGCCCTTCCTAACTTGAATAGCAACTCTGGGCAGTTTCTTCTTCTGGCAGCGGTGTTGTGAGCGTGACAGGAAATGTGTCAAGTGCTCTTAAGGACAGTGCTTCCCACACAGCAGGTGTCCTAAGTATGTAGGCGGGTCGAATGGGCCCATCTGGTTCCCGGTCCAGTGCCATTTGCATCGTCCAAGGATGGTAATGGCTGGACACTGGGGTGAACTGAAGTGTCAGGGATATAAGGTAAGCGTGTAAAGGAAGACTCTGGAACCACTGTGGCATCCCCAGAGAGACTTGTCTGTTGATCCCTTTGAAGTGATGGTTTAAGTATGGTCCTGTTGGAAGAGTGCAGATCCCTTAAATGACCGGGTTAAGATCCCCTGTAGATCTAGAAGTGCAAAGAAGCAAGCACACCTTATATTTTCAAGGCTCTGGGTGTCTGGCCTGTTTCTGGTGAGCAAGAGAACCTTCCGTTTAGCCAAGAGCAGGGGTTCCTCAGCCCCCGGGCAGAGCCCCCTCATTGCTTCTCCTCCCAAGCTACAGATGAAGAGGCCTCCCTTGGTGCCTTGTTTCCCTAATCCAAGGCCCAGACACTGTCAGCTACTTAGACCCTGGGCCAAGGTGGAGGATGGAGAAACAGGGGCAGAGCCAGGGAGGTGGGCGGAGCCCAATTCGGACCTGTACACAAAGGTCCCACTATGTGGATCGTAGGCAGCGTGCAAATCGTATTTACTCAACATGGCAACAGCTTGGGGGAGGTTCCATGCCGTCCAGACACAGGGGCTCCTCAGTTCTCAGAAGAAAGTCCCATAGAAATGGAAAGTAAACACCAGAGGTGGTTGTTTTTTTTTTTTTCTGGCCTAGGCAAAGTCAGACAGGAACCACAGAAATGGTTTCCAAGCTGGCTGGCAGAGCCGGGCTGGAATGGTAGCAGGGAGGGCTTGGTAAGCAAGATCTGGGCCCAGGAAAATGGAATGAAGACCGACAGTCCGAGGAAATGAGTGTCATCTAAAGCAAGACACAAAGGGACAGGAGTCCAGAAAACGGATTTAAGACCTAGAGATTGGCCCAAGAAGAAAGGATGAGCTGAGGTCTAAGCAGTGGTTAAGACTCAGTGTGGATGCAGGCCAGGGTGGTCCCGTGACCGACACGGTCCAGAGTGTGTCAGTGACCCTGGGAACAGGTACCCAGGCCCTGAGACTGCAGGCTGGGTTGGATGTGGGGAGGAGAAAGACAGCACCCTTGAACAAGACTTTCTATGTTCCAGGCTCTGTGTTAAATACTTTATGGACATTTTAGGGACAGAGAAAGAACACTTAATCCCGGGGAGGCTGAGGGGTCCCAGGAAAGTCTGAGACGAGGCAAGGGCTCTCAGTCCAGGCGAGAGCATGGCCTTACCAAACCAGCCCCAGCGCCAAGACAGAAAGCTAGTGAAGTTGCTCACTAACCTGGACCTGAGGTGGTGTGCCATTGGACCCCTGGAGGAGGTTAGTAGTTGTACCTGCCAGAGTCGCAAGGCAGAAATCCAGGCAGGACCTCAGAACAGCTGGGCCACTGGCTTCTGTCCACCTCCAAGGCCATGCTTCTTCCATTGTACCTGTGCAAACCAGTGGCTAATAATAATTTCACTCTTTGTATAGCACTTTAGTTTTCAAAACACCTTCACAAATTATACTACTTAACTAATATCCTTTGCTGGGTTATCGGGTGTTGGGAGTAAAATGTTGCATAGATTATTGTTTGGCTTCCTCCTGTGTGACTCTGGCTAAGTTACTCGCCCTTTCTGGGCTTCAGTGGGCTAGCTAGGAGAAGGCAGTCTTCTACAACTGAGAATAAGAGACTGTGATGGGCATTGAGGAGGGCACCTGTTGGGATGAGCACTGGGTGTTGTATGGAAACCAAATTGACAATAAATTATACCTAATATTTAAAAAAAAGAGAAAAAATCTGACGAGGGGCGGGTGGTGAGTGGATGTAACAGTTTCAACCAGCTCTGGAGTCCTTAGACGTTCTAAAGAAAAGTCATTCATTGGGCTCCAGGAAAACAAACTCGGGTGTATTAAAATCTTTCCTTCAACCCAGCTTTTAAGCCCTAAATGCTTCCAGAAGCCTCATAGATCTCTCACTTCTGAGCCCCTGGCCAAGCCCAGTTTCCAGACAGGGAAGTTAGGGAGGAGTTTTTGATTCCTGTACAGCTCTATTTTTATCTGGAATGTATCTTCCTGCACACCAGTGATTGGGTGCCTTCGAAGCTGAGGTAAAGTACGTTGTCAGCAGGACCCCGAGCAATAAATAGCAACGGACAGAGAGACTGATCTGTTACGTGGGCAGGAAGTTAGCCAGATGGACAAACTGATCGGCCTGGCGTCTTTGCCAAGAGCGGCCCAAGTAATCACACTGTGCCCGAAGCCTCTCCGTTGTTCCCAAAGGATGAGCCGTTCCCCTCTGACAACCCCTATCGTGGCAAGCGTGGAAGGCAGACAGGTGTGAGTCGTGTGCCTCTGCCCAGCGGGCCCCTCCCGGAGTGGGCATCAGATTCCCCCGCTTTTCCCCAGCATTACGGAGAACCTGGCATCTTGAATAGAGGTGAATCCTTTCACATCTTTATGCGAAGTCAGCATCGGGTGTTTAGGCTGGAATGGGGTTGACCTTGAATCACAGCCGGAAACAGTAAAGACGGACTGGTCTTTCCTCCCGAACAGCCTGTTCTCAGATCTGAAGGGCCGTGGTCCCAGCAGTTCTTGCCCGTCTCTGAACAAAGCCTGCCTCACAGAGTTCTGCCCCATCTACTTAACTGCACCTTTCCTTGGTGGGCTCCGGGTTTGCCCTGCCCCAAGCCGGCAGCGTCTGGCACAACCTGACACATTTACTGCGACACCCCTATAGAAACACACCAAGGCAGAAAAAAGGAGGGCCTAAGAAGTGTGTGTGTGTGCGCGCGCGCGCGCGCATGTGCAGTGCATGCGCCCCGTGGGCACGCATGCGTATTGGCGCGCGCATGCGTGCGTGCGTGTGTACGGGCTTTTGGCGCGCGCATGCGTGCATGTGTGTGTTTGTGTGTCGTGGGGCGCCGGAAGCCGGGGGAGCATGCCTTGTGTTTGGGAAGTATGCGCCCCGTGGCGACGTGGACTTTTTGGGCCAGCTGCCGCTCAGATCCTCCCAGTCTCAGGCCACCCGTGAGGAGGGGAAGAGGTAGGGCGCGTTTGCAGCCGTGTGAGAAATGCCGTCAACGTGGTCACAAAACACAGAAGCCTCATGTCTCGAGACGGGACGTTTAAAAAATTACTGTGGGGGCCACATGCGAGGCGGCAGAAGCGAGGCGGCCCTTTACAGCACTCGTTGACTCACCAAGTGTGTCGTGTCGCGGTGACAGGTGGCACGTGGGGGTGAACGGTGTCTGGGGTGCGTGCGTCTTGGCCTCCTGGGGGAGCCTGGAGGCACTGGAGGGAGGAACGGCTGCAGGGAAGCAGTGGTCTTTGTTGGTGGCAGGACAGGGGCACAGGCACGCTCGTAGCCAACGTGGAGAAGCCCATCGCCCAGGTGGTTCCTCCAGCAAAAAGAACAGGAGGGAAAGCGATGAGTTTCTGGGGAGACAGAAACGCACCGTGTCAAGTACCTGACCTGAATCATCACAGGGGCTCTTGGAAGGACCCCGTTGCTGTAGGAATTTAAACAAATCTTCCAAAGCGCTTACGGGTGTGCCAGGCCTGGTCCCAGCCCTTCAGACAGATAGTAAATCATTTAATCCGCAGACCCTGCGAGTGATGTGCTACTATTATCCCCGTCAGGGCACAGAAAGGTAAAGGCATTCGTCCAGGTCACTGAGCTAGTGGGAGACAGAGCCACCCAGGGGTTGAATCCAGGGGGGTCTGGCTGTGCTACCTGCTTCTCCTGTCATTTATTTATTAATTCAACAAATACGTACTGGACGCTTCTTTGTCCAAGGCATTCAGTTAAGGAGGGAAGACAAGACATATACACATGCTAAAAGTTGAATAAAGGTCATTTGCTTACCCCGTTTCATACACTTGAAGCCTTGCTTGCCAACGCATCTTGCCAGCCCCATTTCTGAAAGCCTCTTCTGACCAAAGGAAGGCGACTCCTGTCATCTCCTCTCCACGTGCCCCTTTTCAGTCTAGGTCTTTGCAGCATGAGGAGCACAGGGCTTACGCTGCTTCCCAGACCCCTGGGTTCCCTTTCGGGACGGGACCCAGAGCCACAGCCAGGGCCGAGCACACCCTAAATATTCACGACACGTGATTGACTGGATGACTTAAAAAAGGTTTTTTTAATGTTTACTTATTTTTGAGAGAGACAGAGACAGGATGCGAGTGGGTTAGGAGCAGAGAGAGAGGGAGACACAGAATCCGAAGCAGGCTCCAGGCTCCGAGCTGTCAGCAGAGTCCGATGAGGGGCTCGAACTCACGAGCTGTGAGATCATGACCTGAGCCGAAGTCGGACACTCAACCGACTGAGCCACCCAGGCACCCCGACTGGATGATTTTTAAAATCCTTGGATGCAGGGGTCAGTTGCAAGATGCTGTTAAAATACCTCATTGTCACAGCTTCTCTGCTTACGGTCACGAAACAAGGGCCGTGTGTGGCACCCAGTAACAACACTGAGAAGAGCCGAGGGTAGATTTGCTGGTTAACTTTTGCTTTCCCTTGGTTTGCCAGGAAAGACCGGCAGAGACCAGTGCCAACGTGGATGACTCGGCACCCCCCTCGGTGGCCCAGCTGGCTGGGCGGTTTAGGGAGCAGGCAGCCGCTGCAAAGGAGGTGAGTCAGGCGTCTTCCGAGCCCCTCTTCTGGAAGGGGGCTGGAGGAAGGGGAAGTCTGGGTCAGGCCCAGAGGAGAGGGAGGGAGGAGGCTTGGTAATTACCAAATTAGGAAGAGAAGCCAGAGAGGGGTCCCTCTGAATGTGAGGAATGTGGCCATGCTGCTGGCCTGTGCAGGATCTTTCCTCACCAGAGTGAGGCTTACACTGTGGCCCGGAGCGAGGAGACAAAGGGCAGAGAGCTGGAAAGATGGATGCCTGGATTCATTTCCATCTCGATCATCCACTATGGGAGACTTAGATCTCGCCCACCTGTGCCAGGCCTAGACTGGTTCAGAATAAAGAAATGCCCATCCTCAGCCCTGCCCCAGGGTCCAGGAATCAGGAGCAAGGCAAGAGGGGGACAGATTCTGAATTGAGAGTTGAAGAGGAAGAGAAGAGTTACAGGAACGTGCATTCAGATAGGAAGCCAGGGCTCCAGAAGGACAGGGATCCAATGATCAGTGGGCCCCAGAGGTATCCTGCTGGAGAGGACAGAGTAAAAGGGGGAGATTTGGGCTACATTTTCTGGAGTCACGCAGTCTGAAGAGCTCGTTAGGAGAACATGAAGGAAGGGCACCCCAAAGTTGGGGGGTGGCCCCTTGGGACAAAGGCGTTGCTGTCATGCTTTTTTAGGTACAGTGTTTTGTGCTTTTGTTTTGCCATCTGAAAAATCAGTCCTTGATTTCTAGACATTGTAGGAATGTCATAAAGGGTGAAGAAGCTAGTGTTGGTCTAGGGTACTGGCAGCGCCTGGAGGCTAGAAGCAGATACCGGTTTGAGACGTTGTTTCAGGCCAGCGAATGTCAAGTAAGGCTCCAGCAGCAGCAGGACTGGGACGGGAGCCTGGGAGTCAGAGGGGTGGACGGGTGGAGAGAGTTCCTGTGTATGGCTAGTGGCAGGCGAGCCTTCCTACATCTTTTCTCCTCCAGACATCCCTGAACATTCCTCAACCAGCTTCCACTTCCTCCTCTTCCTCCCTGTTGCCTGATTACCTCTCTCTCTTTTTCTTTCTGTGTGTCTGTCTGTCCCCCTCCCTCCAGACACCAGCCTGTAAGCCAACAAGAAGGAAACCACCCTGCTCCCTCCCCCTGTTCCCCCCCAAGGTAGAGCTGGGCCAGAACGGTGAGGAGGTAAGTGCCGTTCCAGGACTCGGGGGACACCGGTTATGAGTCTGCCTTCTCCTTCTGACGGGAGGGGGCACAGGAGGCACACATTCAGACCTTGAAACCTGTGCAGGGAGTTTCTCCCTCTCAGATTGGGGGATGCATCTCCTCTTACTGCTTCTAGAATTCTTTACTTTGGAGACCAGGTTCCTTCCTACTCTCTCTAACGGAGCCTCCTTCAGGGTCTGTCAAGGACAGGAACACTGTTTCTCAAGACTGAGAATTTCAACAAAGAGAATGTGCTGTAGAGTATTATGTTCTACTCCAGGTCCGGTTTATATGACATGCCTTGTGGAAAAGACACCTGGAAAGAGACGCAGCACTTACATAAGGCAGAATTGCCACATGAGCGAATGCCGTGGTTCCGTGCTATCCTTGCAAAGACTGGCTATTGTTGTGGATCATTGGAAGAAAATCAGAGCGCACGGAAGCCTCGTTGCCCTCACATATAAATAGCCAATGTTACCGACACAAGGAAGGTGCTGGCATCACAGATCATAGCCGGCAGTAGATTCCCAAACTGCATATGTACCGACCCTTATTTATCTAATTGTAGCTGTAGGAGTGACTTCTCCGTTCCCCCATCCCAGCAGCCCATGAACTTTCACTGTGCTCCCGTCACACTCCCGCAGAAATGAACTCACGTGTTCTCTCGTCCAGCCTGGGAAGCCAGCCTCTAGAGAAAGCAAGCAAGCCAAAGACGGTTCAATTCACAAATCCCGCTTCAACTACCTCCCTCCCCCTTCCTTTCTGAGGACCAGCAGCCTGACAATAGACATTAGATACCCGTGTGACCTTGAGCACGTATGTAACGAACACGAGGAGGAGAGCAGCCTTTCCCACCCAAGGCTTACAGGCCACAGCCCACCAGAGAAAGCGGAAACGCGCAGCTGCCCCTGATCCAGTGGGGTGGGGGCGTCTAGAGCCCCACTGCTCAGAGATCGCTGCCCCACACACCGAACGGCAGCCTTCTTCTGGAATGGGAACCCCGAGAACCACGGTTTTTAAAAACTGAGTCTTTTCTGTTGGCATTTCTTCAAGCGCTGACTTGGTGGTTGTGTGGCATCATGGGGTTATTAGCTCGTGCTATGGCCGGATGCGTACCGACAACTTCTCTTTACCAAGGGTCAGCTTCTCCTTGTGACTTTCAGCCCCTGGCCAACAGGCTGAGGCCTTGGCCATCAGGAGCCTCCTGTGAGGCTACCCCCTGATGACCCAGAGTTGGCCCTGGAGAAGCCACCATACTGCACTGAGCCTTCTTCCTTATTTGTGAAGTAAGACAGGAACACTAACCAGACAGATGATGGGGGCCACATGGGGGTGTTTTATTCTCTGGAATAAAAGCAGAATGAGTCAGGTTAGTTTCCCGGCTCTGGGAGAAATAAACCTACAGGCTCATCCCATGAGGTACCGCCCAGCGGTTAAATAGCATAGAAGGGCCAAGGGCTGGATGAGTAGGAGAGTGGATGTCAGAGGAAACAGTCCTGCCTGGAGTGACCGGCTGCTTGCACATAAGAAGGACATCGCTTCCAGGATCGATGACTTTTTGTCACCTTGAAAATCACACAGAAATAAAAAGAACAACCAGCTTTGTGTGGCTGGGCTGGACGGAGTCTGCGGCCTGCAGTTCTGCACTTTATGTTCCCACGGCGTGGCCTTGGGGAACCTCAGGGGGGCCTGAAGGGAGGGCCCCAGGCGGGCTGCCGCTCAGTCCCGGAGGCGCAGTGCAGGGAAGGGTCTCTCCATCCCTTCATTCCCGCCCCCTCCCTATGCCTGCTCAGGCCCGAGACCATGGGGTGACCAGGAGTTACTCCTCTCTGGAGAACCCAGCCAAAAGGGTATTTAATATGGCCGTAAACCTTGCCTTGTCTGCCAGAGAAGGGCCGAAAAACACTCCCATCTGAAAAGTCAGGTTCATGATTTCTAGACATTATAGGAACATCATGGGCAGATACGAATATACACACATAGAGCTTGAGGCTGGTTTTTCTCCTTCGGTGGTCTTAGGCCCAGCCACCTGCTTGGAGTCCCGTGTTAAATGGCAAAGGAAATGCTGCCACCTGCTGCCGTTCCTAGGCACTGCACTAGCAGCTATTTTGGAGTCCTCCTGCTTTGCTGTTCAATTCCAAGCAATAAGGATCTTGGGGAGCATGAGCTAGGTTCCCCACACTATCTTATAGCGAAGGCGCTGCGTTTATTGAATTTTCACTCTCTTCAGAAGATAGTGGTCAGGGGGGCACCTGGATGGCTCAGTTGGTTAAGCATCCAACTCTTGATCTCAGCTCAGGTCTTGATCTTGGGATCGTGAATTCAGGCTCCACGTTGGGCTCCGTGCTGGGCGTGAAGCCTACTTAAAAGTATATATATGGGGGCACCTGGGTGGCTCGGTCGGTTGAGCATCCGACTTCGGCTCAGGTCATGATCTTGCGGTTTGTGGGTTCCAGCCCCGCGTCGGGCTCTGTGCTGACAGCTCGGAGCCTGGAGCCTGCTTTGGATTCTGTGTCTCCTTCTCTCTCTGCCCCTCCCCCCACTGGTGCTCTATCTCTCTCTGTCTTTCAACGATAAATAAATTATATATATATATATATATATATATGGATGTATGTATACGCACACACACACATACACATGTATATATATATATATATATGTATATACATATAGTGGTCAGTTGAGGAAGAGAAGAGTTTCTGGTATTACAAAAAGCAAAGTTTGTCAGCAAAATTGTTGCTGCACTTCCTTAAACAGTATCTTTAGAAATAGTGGCTCATGTGAAATTTCACCATAGAGCACAGAAGTCAACTGATTTGGGGCTGGCAGCTCTTTGTACTTGTCACCAACACAAGGCGCCTTGAAAACTGCTCTAGGAGTATGTCTGACAGTGTAAACTCATGGAGCCAGAGGCACCTTCGAGGTGGAGGCGTTCTGAGAGTCCTTTATTCTAACCCACCTGCCTGGGTGTTGGTGGAGGAGGCTGAGGCCGGGGCACCCGTCCAGCTCCTATCAGAGCCAGAGTCCCAGCTGGTAACTGTCCCACTCCAGTGCCTCTTCCTCAATGTTGGGCCTTAAAAGGGTCACAAGGAGTTGAACTGAGTAAATCTTCCTCCTTCCGTCACTAAATACAGTCATCTCACTCAATAAGTATCTCAAAATGTTTCCAGGAGATTGGTGTTCTTCTTTCTGTGATTCAGCTAAATGAGTCCACGGGGGCTGGGGCAGGTAATGTATGTGGGGTCTCTAAACTGTAGAAAAATCCCTTTTGTGCCTTGGCCTCTGCTCAACAACGTGGAAGTCACCACCATCTTCTTCTTCACCATCATCATCATCAGTGTCCTCATATACCTGTAGAACCAGACTCAAGTTGCAGGGATTTTAGACAAAACAAGAAGGGTTAGATACAATAAAATACAGACAAGGTTCCTGACCGACATTCATCACAAACGTATCTCCAGCTAGCAGAACATAACGTATGGTTTTGTTTTTTATTTTTAAATTTCTTTCAACGTTTATTGTTGAGAGACCAAGAGAGTCAGAGCACGAGTGGGGGAGGGACAGAGAGGGAGGAAGACACAGAATCTGAAGCAGGCTCCAGGCTCTGAGCTGTCAGCACAGAGCCCGATGTGGGGCTCGAACCCACAAGCTATGAGATCATGACCTGAGCTGAAGTCGGACACTTAACCAGCTGAGTCACCAAGGTGCCTCCATATGTATGGTTTTATATGTATGTATCAGCCATTGATCGCTTCTAGAAGCCAGAGACCATATCGTGTTCATCGTCGTATAACCAGGCAAGACAATGCTGGGAATGTAGTAGATACTCGGTAAATGTCTGCTTAATCGAAATGAACGATGTTTTGGAAAATGATAATCTATAAATAACACTATTGGTGGTTTGACTTTTCCAAAATATCATTAGTTCAAGGGAGAAATTTCAGTTAAACCTCTGTAAGCTTTCACCTTTGGTCTGTGGTGTCTTCTGTTGTTTGTACAAACAGAACAAGTAGTCATTTTGCCCTGTCTCTCTGGAATTCCCTCCCGTCATTGGCTCATGTTGTTGAAGGTCAGGAGGTGAAGATCGCATCCCCTCAGACATAGTCTGTTGTCTCATAATGACCATGAAGTCATCCTTTCTGGAACAGGAGGCCGCCTGTGTTTCAGATGTCTGTCCAGCCTGCTCTGATTTCATAGATTCAAGTGGTCTTATACCTGTGAGACGAGGGAGGGGTGGTGGGGAGCCCAGCCAGGCCCAGGCCCTGACCAGGTGGGTGGGCTGCTGAAAGCTAAGCGGGAAAGCGGTGAAATCAACTTCTCCTCTTCTTTCACCTGGGCCTTTGGGGCTCCAGCCAGAACCCCACCTCCCTTCACCTCACTGATTCCGTGGTTTTGGTCCATTTGCTCTGTAGAAATCACCGCCCAATGCAAGCCACCCTCCTAAAATCAAGGTGAAGAGTTCGCCTCTGATTGAGAAGCTTCAGGTAAGTGCACAGTGGTTACCCATTGCTACTTCTGACGCCACCCCACCTCTTGTGCAACATGTGCACGTCTTTGGGGCTCCTGGGGATAGCACCATCTGTCACCTGAAGAGTTGATCTCTGATAACCAGCTGTGAAGGATGAGGAGCCCTATCTAGGGGCAAAGAGCTAAAATAAACATCATGTCAAGCATGAGCTCACGAAGTTAACAGATCATGGTGGTTGGTGGATAATGGGATGTCTCAAGAATCTTCTAGGAAAAAGACATTAGAGCCCAAGAGACACTCCAGGACTAGCCAAGTCTTCCCAAGCAAGGCCTGAATGCCCCCACAAACCGTTTCAGCTTTACACAGGGCTGAAATTCAACAGCTAGGCGTTGCACTAACATGGCAGAATCCGTTGTTTGGAATGCCCGCCTCTCCGTCTGTCAGCTTGTGAACCCAGAGCCCTCACCACTGCACCACAGCTGGCTGCCTTTCCTGGGGATGGAACTGACCGTGCGGCACCGTACTTGAGCTCGCAGCCTTTTGGGGGAGACGGGATTTTCACACGTAGTACAATAAGAGACTTAAAGGAGAGGAGAGGAAACCCCAGAGGTCTAAATGGTGTGCTTGCCGTGTGTCAGTTCTTACTCCTCTAAATCAGAGTTCCTCAACCTGGGCCGTGTTCGCGCAGGCGGGGCACTGCCCTGTGCATCGCAAGATGTTTAGCAGCATCCCTGGTCCCTACTCACTCAATGCCGGTAGCACTCTCCAAAAGTTGTGACAATGAAAGACGTCTTTGGGCATCTCCTGGGAACACAGTTGCCCCCCACCGTCGCCCCAGGTGAGAGCCGTGCTCTAGAATTTTAGAGCAAGAAGAGAGAAGAGTGGGCAGGAGTAATTAATGAATGCTTCATGAAACACTTACACCCTGAGTCGGTCCTCAGGGATGGGTGGCTAGAAAGGAAGGAGGAAGGTGCCCCTGGTGTGGGACAGCGTGAGCCAAAGCGCAGAGGAGAGGGGCATGTCTGGATAGGGCGTGTGGAGGACACAAGAGCTTTCACCACGGTCTCTGTGCTCCACCCAGGAGAACCTTAAGGCTCCTGTGCACCGTATCCTCCCATCTGGGCCCGACTAGGAAAACCTAGTCAGGAATCACTGTTAGAGGCGTGCCGAGACAAGTAGCTGCCGCTTCTACAGTTCCACCTCTGGGAGAGCCCGGGCCTGATTTCTGGTCAAGAAAAGCCTCTCTGGTTTCTGGCCTGCGCCCGCCCTGTGGCCGGTGGGAGGGGACTCCCTAAAGCGTAACTCCTGCTGAAAAGGCCTGATGGCACCGCAGCAGCAGCAAGGAAGGAGCTTCTGCCTGTGCAAGGCTCCCGAGTACGTACGTAAGGAGGGTCTCTCAGAAAGGATCCCGATGCACAGCCAGCTGAGGGGTGTAGCCCGGGACCTGCACCTTCGCCTTCCTGCAGCCCACCTCCGCCCTCATCCGAGTGCCGGAAGTTAGTTCCCACATGCTCTGTGCCCTGCAGTCTCGGTCTCCTTCCCCTTTCCCGTCAGTGAGGAGCATCTCTGGGAAGCTCCGCCACTGAGAAGAAGGTTGTGATCACTGATCCTTCAATCTCATTAAGAACATCAGCAACAAGGAGCGCCTGGGTGGCTCAGTCGGTTAAGCGTCAGACTCCATCTCAGCTCAGGTCTTGATCTCAGGGTCGTGAGTTCTGGAGCCTGCTTTTAAAAAAAGAAGAAGAACAGAATGACAATTTGGCCAGATGCCATAGGAGCCCTTACTTTGTTGGGAAGGGGGGGGGGGGTGGCCAAGAACTAAGAAATGCATCATCAGCTAGACTTTCCTTCTAAATACTCTATTAGATGAGTTATGAGGTATGGTTTTTCTTCACTGGACTAGCCCATAATTCCAAGTTCAAGTTTCCTGCTGGCTAGCAAAATATATTTTATTTGCAGGCAGTCTTACAGAGGGAGCTTTCCAGCTTGAAGTTGGGTGGGGAGGGAGACCTCTTAACTCCCAACCCAAGTGTCCACTGCCCTGAAGCCATCACAGGCACTCACCATGTGCTGCTTTTTGCCATGGTTTGGGCTCACAGCATTGCTATGCAACCTTCACGTTCTTAATTCTTACCGTGACTGAGTTTTGTCCATATTATAAGGCCTTTTTTTTTTTTTTTAAGTATATTTATTTACTTGAGAGAACAAGTCAGGAAGGGGCAGAGGGAGAGAGAATCCCCAGCAGGCTCAGTGCTGCCAGCTCAGAGCCCAGTGCGGGGCTCAAACTCATGAACTAAGAGATCATGACCTGAGTGGAAATCGAGAGTCCAATGCTTAACCGACAGCCATCCAGGCGCCCCTGCTGTAAGGGCTTTCTTAATATCACAGAGATACTGGTACTTTCCTAAACAAGAATAACAGTGTAGAGTCTGCAGGTCCAAAAGCACACAGTTCTCCTGGACAGCAGAGCCTTGGCTGGAAGAAGGGGGCACTGAGAAGGCTCTGGAGGGAGAGGGGGGAGTGTGGAGTATGAGTGGGTGATGGCAGGAGTGAGTGCCAGGGACCAGATCATGAAGGACTCAGGCGGTCATGCTAACCGGTTTGGACAAATACAGTTCAAGACTCAGGCTATTTATTGGACTCACTGGAGGTCACACAGCTATTAAGTGAAACATCTGAGCTTTGCAGTCAGGTCTGTCTGTGTGGAGAGCCCCTGTACTTCCCACTGCATCATCTGCCCGTCACACCATCCCTTCCGGGCGAGTCCTCCCTGCTGGGCCAGGATCTGGAGACCCAGAGGGCGCCGGAGCAGGAGGACTGCCCCTCGATGGCGCTAAAGAGGACCCAGTGCTCACTGCAATCCATCCCACAGGCCCTCCTGCACCACCACCTTCTCCACTGCCACAGGCTGGAGCTGGGACCACCTGCCTCGCCCGGCCCCCCCCGCCCCCCCCAGCTCTTGGCTCCCTCAGGCCTCTGTTACCTTTGGGTAACCTCTCCCCTCTGTTGCCCTCCGGATGCCTTTGAATTTGGTTTCACCTGCCCCGCCATGGCCCAGGTGGGGCACACACTGACGTCTGCTCCGCGGGCTCCCTCTTGGAAGGGCTGGGCAGCCTGCTGTGTCCACCACTCTTCTGGCCATCTACCAACAATGCATAAGAGACCAGCAGAGCTGGCTTGAATCCCAGGGCAGGCTCCTTCGCCACCTTCCTGATGTTCGCGATCAGAACAAAATGGAACACACAGGTCTGTTGTAGAGGGGAAGGTTTTGTATGCCAGCAAATAGGAGGCATCCGGTAGGCAGTGGCTACTATTGGCTCTGCTGAGAAAGTTGATAAAGGGCGTTGACTTGCTGTGAGATCGTGTGCCTGCAGGTGCTACTTTGGCCTCTTTGTGTGTAAGTTGGAGCTGTTCCAGGGCATTTTTGTTGGATCCAAATTGGTACTTTCTGGGCCTTCTGGAATGCAGCCTGTGGTGAGCCAGGTAGCCAGAGATGTTTGAGGAGGCAGTGCTTCCAGGGGTCGGACGTGACGTGACTGGATAATTGGTTGGGAAGTAACCCAAAAAGCCTCATGTTACGTAGTCGCAACCAGTTCCAGGCCAGGCACCCAACAAGCTCACGCAGACATACCCATCTCCCACCCGTTTGAAACGTCTCACCTTTTCTCGGCAGGCCAACTTAGCTTTCGATCCAGCAGCCCTGCTGCCTGGCGCCTCACCCAAGAGTCCTGGACTCAAGGCCGCGGTGTCGCCATTCCAGAGCCCGCCGTCCACCCCCAGCAGCCCTGGTGTGCGGTGTCAGGCTGGCGAGCTGGAGGAGGTGCCGGTCAGCTTTGACCAGCCTCCGGAGGGCAGCCATCTGCCCTGCTACAATAAGGTAACCTCTGGGTCCGAAGCGCTGTGGCCCTGTCCGGTGCCAGTCCTGGATTTTCTCTGCCCGGATGTTGTCTCGGGGAAAGGAGGACGCTTTTGAGCTGCAGTCGGAGTTGGTTTCCAGCAGAGGGAAATTTCTTCTGTTGCCGGTGATCTGTGACTGAGATCACCCCTCTGCCTAGCCTGCCTCTCATCCCCTCTCCCAGTAGCTGTGCCGCTCGCCCAGAAAGCACAGTTGGGGGGTGGAACGCTCTATCCTTTGTGGAGAGAGGGGTGAGAATTCAGGACCGACCCCAGCTGCACAGAGAGTCGTGTCAAAAGCTGAAAATAAACGCTAAAGGCCCGATCGGTGATTGATGCAGAGGGTGGGCAGGGTCACTGGGACTCCAGAACACTCTGTTCTGGCTTGATGTTAATACTTCTAAGCGACCCAGTATGGGTTTAAATCATTCTTACTGCAGCCTGCCTGTTAAAGAACATCCAAACGGTTCCCTTTGCAAAAAGATGTACCTAGGGCCCATTTCTATAGATGCTGCCCTGATGTGTGTGCTTCCTTTCATCAGATCCTCTGCCTGATGCCATACACAGTACGAATCAGAGATATTCTCCAATACAACCCGTGCAGGTGTCCAGCAAATCTGGGCCAGAGCCAGGCAAGGGCCGACATAAGGGGGGTGTGACTCCAGGGAATGGCAGATGGATATAACTTTAAAGTTATAGATGGAAAGAGTGGGGTCTTTGGGGCCATTCCAGAAAACCCATCTAGGGGAAGAAAGTCACATGTGTAGAAACAGGTAGGACCCAGGGAAACAAACTGGCGCTAAGGCTTGAGTCTGCTGGCTGGGGATAGGTTGGAGATCCTCCAGCCCAGAGTGAGACCAGGGAGAGACCCCTGACGGCAGAGAGGAATCCAGGGCAGAGCCTTGTCTCTTCATAAGGTGCTCTCTGGGGAGGCTAGGGAGTCAGGGCAGGGAGGGAGGCACTGCCCCCAGGTTGTAATACTGGAGGCCTTAGCCTTCTGACAGCAGCAGAGTGAGGCAAGGTTATTCCTGAACCCTCTGATCATGAGGGCCGGGCGGAGCCTTGATAGCTTGTAGGGCTGGCAGCACCAGGGTCTCAGGAAAGGGCCTAGGAAGCCCTTTTAAACCAAGTATTGACTCCAAATTTCTGAGAAGGAACTAGAATTGACAAATAACCAAAATGTAAGCCAGTGGGAAAATCAGATTTGACGTTTATAAAAATAAGATTTCATCTACATATAAAGACTTAAATAAGGACACATCACATGAATAAAGTAGGGCATCCAAATAAACATTTCCATTGAAGTTATGGCCAAGTCCAGTGGGCCTACGTGAGGCTTGAGTGATTCCCAGAGAGGAGAGGATCTTCAGGCAGCTCCGTTGGACGCTTCTAAGGCATGGCTTCTGCTCACGGTGGACCTGGTTCCTGGAAAGCAAAGGCATCTAGCTGCTCAGCTTTCCTGGCATTAGCCAGTGCTGCAGAGGGCCAGGAGGGCCACGCTGGGGAAAGGGGTGAAGCTAGTCACCAGCTGTCCAGCGGTGTGCCCATGAGGTCCCAGAGCAAGGCCAGGCCATCAGCAGGCCCTTAACCCTCTCCTCTGTTGGGTTCACCTTTGCCAAAGTATAATTTCCTGAATGCTGAAACGTGACTCTTATTCACAAGAGAGATAGATTTTATTCAGCTTGTCAATTTGGATGGTAAAGCTCATTCAGAGAACAAACAACTGGTTATTTATAGGCAGTTGAAGAAACAGATGTTAGAATCCAATTGCTAAGTTAGACATGAAACTGATGACCGTTTCACAGGATAATAAAATTGGAGGTTATCCTTTTTAGTGGAGGGAAAGCATTTGCGTTTTCATGAGACAAAAACCTATGGGTTACCATGTGCTTTCACGACCCCCCTGGGGCCCTAGCCAGTGATACATAGCACACAGGGTACATTCTCCTGGAAAATCAAATGATCCTTTGACAGCTGGCTGACAGAGCGGTGCTTTGGACGTTGAAGGAACATGCCGTCCTCCTCTTGGCCTTTTTTTACAGGCTTCAGATAATTCTTCTTCACCTGTTCTTCCAGGTGCGGACGAGGGGCTCGATAAAAAGGCGCCCTCCCTCCAGGCGATTCCGAAGGTCTCAGTCAGACTGCGGGGACCTGGGAGGTTTCAGGGCCCCCGAGTCATCCCAGGAGAATGGTGCCAAGGAAGAGAATGGGGATGAGGTGTTCCCATCCAAGAGCAAGGCCCCAGGGTCCCCGCCGCCCAGCGAGAAGCCGGTGGGGGAGCTGGGGTCCCTGGAGAAGCCTCCTCTGAGGAGGACGTCCAGCAGGACGGAGAAGCAGGAGGAGAAGGGCAGGGCCCCGGGGGAAGCCCAGCATCACCAGGAGGCTGTGGGGGGCTCTGAAGAGGAGGCCGGCACCCGTCCAGCCAAGGAGGAGGCCGTTCAACCAGCCCCGGCCTCCAACCCGGAGGCAGCGAACGGGTGCAGGAGCCCCACGGAAGAAAAACCAGCCGGGGAACAGACAGAAAAGTCTGCAGAGGTGAAGGAGGAGAGGGCAGAAAATGAAGAGGGTGAGCCCGGGCAGAGGAGCCAAGACACAAAGGGGCTGGCGGAGGGAGCTGCGGGGGAGGCCCCACCGAGCCCCCCTGGAGGAGTGGAGGGCGGCCACGGCTTTGAGCAGGGGAGAGGCGAGGAAAAGGACGAAGAGGGGGCCGTTCTGGAGCCAGGCTGCAACCCCAGCGATGAGGCCCCCAAGACAGAGGTGAGTGGCCGGCGTGTTCCCCTGAGGAGGCAGGGCCGGGGCCAGTGCGTGCCTGCTCACACTTCCTCGCAGATGAGCTCAAGTGTGCAGAAACACAGGCACTGGGTTGAGACAAGTTGTGGCAAATGTGAGGGGACAGAGGGACAAGAAAGGAGGCCCGTGCTGTCTCCACCTTCCTGCCCATTCGGAGGTCTGTTGTGCTGTGGGTGTGTGTGGAGACCGAGGTGACCTGAGTCAGGGCCCTGGGCCCAGCTCCCTGCCGGAGGGGCTCAGAGATGAAGGGGGCGCACCTTCCCCATCAACTCGGCTAGTGTGGGGGACCAGCAGCTCCTTAGGGCACTCTGAAGAAGGCGGAATGTGGCAGTGGGCAGGGAGTTGTCTCGGGGAAGCTCGAAGCACAGGCAAAGGAGAAAGTGTGTGTGTGTTTAGATCATCTACTCATGGCTAAAATTACTCGCCTCCTGTATTCAATGCCTAGGGTTGCCATAACAAATTCCACAGACTTGGGAACTTAAAACCATAGAAATTTTATTTTCTCACAATTCTGGAGGCGTGGGCAGTGTTGGTTCCCTCTGGAGGCTCGGAGGGAAAGTCTGTCCCGAGCCGGTTCCCTAACTTCTGATGGCCGCTGGCACCCCCGGCCCCTCCTTGCCTCTCCCAGCATCTGGCAGCCGTCAGCAATCCTCGGCATTCCCTGGCTTAGGGACCCGTCGCTCTAATCTCTGCGTCTGTCTTCATGGGGTCTTTCCCTGGCTCTATGCATCCCCAACCCCCCTCCTTTCTCTCAGAAGGACACCAGGCATTGGATGTAGGACCCACCCTAAATCCAGAATCATTTTGAGGTCTTTAATTACATCTGCAAGGATCCCAGTTTCAAGTAAGTCCACATTCACAGGTACTGGGGGCTAGGATTGGACGTATCTCTGGGTGTGCATCCCACTACGCCTCCCCATCCCCTGTCCCACGATATCCCAGTGCACTCAAAGTAAATCCAAAGCCTTTGTGAGGCCCTGCTGCTCTCAGGTGCCCCTGATCCTTCCCCTCACTGTGCTTTAGCCACATCAGTGGTCATTTGGTTCTTCAACTATACCAAGGTCACTCCCTGCTCACAGCTCTGTCCCGGGTGTCCCCCACTTGGGACGCTTCGGATGTCCCTCGGGCCTGTCTTGACCACTCGGCTACTCTCATCCACTGTTCCACTTTGCCATCACGGTGTGTATCACTATTTGACACGCTCTTACTTATTTTCTTATCATCTCTCTCTACTTTTTCCCCGTCACCGATCCCCAGCATTTGCCACTAAACCCAGAACATTGTAGTTCATAAAAAGTATATTTGTTGAGTGAATGAACGAATTTTTAAAAAGGAGAAAACTGCCTGACCCAAAAGAAATAATCTCTAATGATAGAACTAGACATATCAGAGGGGTTGATGTGTTTGGGGGCAGGGGAACTCACCGGGGACCCTCACGTTATTCCCACCCAAGAGAGAAGGTGTGAGTCCTAAAGACTCTTGAGGTATGACCAAGACCCCTCTGGCTGGGCTGTTAGATAAAGATGCTTCACGTTTCTTTAACACCGTCCATTATAAACGCATGATCTGATCCTGTCACCTGGAGACCTCCACCAGGTGTCCAGAACGCAAACACGTGCCTCGGATACGGACTTTTTTTTTTAATGTTTGTTTATTTTTGAGAGAGAGTGTGTGTAAGCAGGTTCAAGGGCAGAGAGAAAGGGACAGAGGATCCAAAGCAGGCTCCGCACTGACAGCAGATAGCCCGATGCGGGGCTCGAACTCACGAACCGTGTGATCACGAACTAAGCCAAAGTCGGACACCCAACCGACTGAGCCACCTCGGTGCCCCTCAGACCCTCACTTCTTTTTGACACTGAAGCCACTGAGTCCACGTGGCCACCTGCCAGTGGCTGCTGCCTCTTATTTTCAGGCTAGGAGGCGCCTGTCTTCCCAGGAGAGCTTCCCGTCTCACTGGCAGCATCTTCTAGTCTCAAAGGGTTAGGAAGTCACCCTGGTGGAAGAGCTTCAGGGAGGTCTCAGGTAGAGAAGGCTTCCTGCAGAAGCTCTGGGAGCTTTGGGACAGGCTCACCTGGACCTTTCGGGTCACTTGTATCTGACAGCCCTGGGGAGGGAGCCGGGTGCCCGCACCCTCACGAGCGCTCTGCTTCCAAACCCAAGCCCGGGTCCCAAAGAGTAGCTCCCCACCCCCCACCTCTCTGTCCTTCTCCCCCTCCTGACCTGTCACGGAGGCACAACACTTTGGCACCCTTCCTCCAACCCCCTGGTTTTCGAGAGGAAGGAGCTAAAGCTCCAGGAGGGGACATGACCTTGTCCAAGGTCACAGAGCTCAGTGTTGACGTGACGGACACGGGCTCTAGTCATCAGAGTGAGCTACATCACACCGCATCTCTGCACATCCGCGGATTCCTTTATCCCGGGAGGCGTGTCGACTCCCATCCTCTTTGTCCCTCTCAATAATGATGACAGATAAAACAAAGAGATGAACAAAGACAAGACGGGAATAAATGTCATCCTTCCCAGGGACAGCAGCCCTATGTGAGGCACAGAGGACGGAGCAACTCCTTCAAGAGAGAGCAGGGGAAGGCTGCCTCACTAGGCCCGAGGCATCGGCGCTGTGGAGGGTTAACCGCCTGTGACGCAGCCCCTCACAAGTATTTTAACATTTGGTGCTTAAAGAATGAGCCGTTCTGGGAACTCCAGTCCTGGAACAGGCTGGCTGTATCAAATCACAACACGGGCTTCTGTTGACAGGCAAAGCGCCCCCGGAAAGAGGGCACCGAGTAAGATCCGGCTCCCACATTGTAAATAAACTGAACAAGTGGTTGTCAGATGCTTGTTACGTACCCAGTACTGTGCAGGGCGCTCAGGTGATGCCAGAGATAAACTTACCCCAAGGACGACACTCAGGATGTTTGACCTCACATTCAAGACTTCGTAGGACCGACAAGTGCTGGCTTCCTCGCTGCCTGGTTCCACTGCTTTTCCCGGGCATTCTCCTTGATCTCTCAGGATTTGATTCAAAATTCCTTTCTCCCTCAGCTGATGAGATACCGCCTTCTCCTGGGCCTCCCCTGCCTTTAGAACTCTGTTTACTTTTCCCTCCTGGTTAAGTGGGCAGGTCTCCGAGCCTCAGTTCTTGACCTGTCTCTCCTCACTTGGGAACACACTCCTGTGCTTTCCCTCTTCAGCCCCTCCCTTAGCACCTGTCCCACACTGAGAACTCGGGGGGGTCACAGGGACCAGGCCCATGGCTGTGCTATCCTGCACCTTCATTGCCCTCATTTATTTTGTTTTATTTTATGTTATTATTTTTTATTTTTTCTTATTTAAAAAAAATATTTTTTTTTAACGTTTATTTATTTTTGAGACAGAGAGAGACAGAGCATGAACAGGGGAGGGGCAGAGAGAGAGGGAGACACAGAATCGGAAACCGGCTCCAGGCTCCTGAGCGGTCAGCCCAGAGCCCGACGCGGGGCTCGAACTCATGGACTGTGAGATCATGACCTGAGCTGAAGTCGGACGCTTAACTGACAGAGCCACCCAGGCGCCCCAATTATTTTTTATTTTAGAGAGAGACAGTGCATGTGGGTGGGGGAGAGGGGTAGAAGGAAAGAATCATAAGCAGGCTCCTTACCAGGGCTCGATCCCACAACCCTGGGGTCATGACCTGAGCCGAAATCAGGAGTCGGACGCTCAACGGACTGAGCCACCCGGGTGCCCCCTTCATTGCCCTCTTCCCATTGACCTCCTCTCTCTCTATTAATCTGCAAAGCTAAGCCACCATCGCGCCACCTTCTTTGCCGAGACTCGTGCGTGTCACTGTGCAATTCACACGGCCATGCTGCCTGGATCTATTAGGAACTCTTACCAACTGGGCTGAGCCAGTCTTCACCCATATTCCTCAGTTACTCCTCCCCCAGCCCCTCCCGCTCTGCAAACGACCTCACCTCCTAGGTGACTGAAAGGAAGAGCAGCCGGGGCGCTGCCTGCCTCAGACCCTCAGCGTGTGAATCCGAGAACAGGTCCCTACTTGCTCAGACGAACCCCCATCTGCTGTGATCTGGCTTCCCCCAAATGCCAGTTGGTGGACATTTTTACAGGACTGTTGTAGAGTGTGTCTGTGCATTTTAAGTGAGGGGTGACACTGGGGATTTCATCCATCCATGTATTCTTCCGCGTTTCTAGCCCCTCACTAGCTCACTGCCTTCTGCCTACAGACATGCTCTGATCTGCCCAGTCCTAAAGAAATAGCCCCCAAGTCTGCCCCTTCCCTATCACTCTGTCTCCCTCTCATTTGCTTCCCCTTGTGATCTCGCTCCGAACTAAGAATTGAAGCTCTAAGTGCCACCAAAGACTGGTCATCCTCACCTCTGCCAAGGGGCTGATGCTGCCAACCTGCCCCGGAAGCCACCTCCCTCCCACCAGTGTCCGTCAGCGCTGGGCCACCCAGCCAGCCTCCCTCCCTCCCCCTCCTAAAGAAGAGCTGCCACATTCTGTCCTCAGCCCCGGCTCCCACACTCTAGCTGTTGTGTTTTGTGACTGACCCCTAAGGTTGGACCTCACCACCAGCCACTGGGCCGCTCCTGACTGCTTAGCACCAGCCTGGACTGTGTCCCAACCCCACACGGACAGGGCACTGTGCTCGGATGCCTGCCAGCCCCTCACACCCAGAACCAAACTCCTCCTGCTTGCTGTGTCTTCACTTGTATTCTACTGGAACCCAAAGGGTTCTACTGGTTTCCTTTGTTCTCTTTAAGCGTTTCTGCTGATGAGGTACTTAATTTCTCCCACCTCCCTACCTAATCGTCTGGGTCTCAGGGAGTTTCCCATTTGGTGCCTTCTGCTGTCCCTTCATCTCCGCCATGGCCCCAGCTCTGCCCTTTCTTGTCTCTGCAGTCACAACCCACTCCGAACGGAATCCCTGGTCTCCAGACCCGCCCTGTACACGAGCACCAAGCTCATCATCCCGAAAATGCCACCTCCGTGGCTACTCTCCTACCGCAAAACCTTTGATCCCACTTGAGTTCACCCTCCTCAGCATGCTGAACTCCCCGCATCCATTCCCTTTCCCCTGTGATGGCGCAGGACTCCAGCCGGCCCGCAGCACCCTGCATTCCACAAGATGCGATGCATCCTCCGCCCCCCACCAGAAATGCCTGCACCCCCAACCGAGGTGACCTTCACTGCTACCCGGAAATCCTCCCACTGAATCTCGGCCTTCCACAGGCCTTCCCCGACCGCCCCAAGGACAAACACCCCCAGAGACTCAGGCACCTCCACTCAGTATAGTGCACTGGGGGGGCCAACGGCACATGCTACCTGATGCCTCGGGTGCGTTCATAAATGTCTCTTTCCCAGCCAGAGAACTCACGGTGGTAAGGCCAGCTCATCCCAGAAGGAGCTAAAACTAATACTTTTGGATGAGTATTGGATAAATAGCTATTTTCCTATCCTTTTACTAAGTATCCACCTTCTCTTTTCGATTCCTTCTGTTCTTGTTGCACTTTTATGCCACCAAAAATCTTGGAGCAGTGTAACAGGAAGATGAAATTTAGTGGGTAAGAAGCTAGGGCAGGAAGGACATGGGAAGTCAGGCATCAAGGAACAGGCAATGTCACCTAGTAGTTGAGGGCTCAAGCTCTGGTCCTTGGTTTTGAATCCTGACTCCATTACTTCCTAGCTGTGCGACCTAGAAGTCACTTGACCTTTCTGTGCCTTAATTGCCCCACCTGTAGAACAGGGCTAATAGAAGTACCTAACTCCTGTCGCTTTTGTGAGGAATAAATGGGTTGATGCATGTAAAAAAAAAAAAAAAAAGAAAACTACATCAAGCACATAGCGTTATTATTACCGTCCCTTCTACTGGTGGTACAATTATTGCTCGATCTGGCATCCCCAAGATGTGCTGAGGATTTTCCCCACCCTCTCTTCCTAACTCCTTCTTTCCTCCTCTGTTCACAGGATGACACTCCTGTCCAGGACACTAAAATGTGAAGAGCTCCTTGTGCCTAGTGATGCAGCTGCTGGAGACCTCTCTTTAGAAGTAGCAGCAAGAGTAGTAGCAGCAAATGAAGCCAAAGCAGAATTTCGTGGAGGGTCGGAGGCAGCCTGAAGACAGAGCGTGTTATTTCCAGGTCTCCACGCTGAACGTCCCCTTGCAGACAGATCCGGCAGAGGGCAGCAGCCTTTTATCAGCCTGAGTTTGTGTCACTTACTGGACTTGGTTAAAAGCAGACAAACAAAAATTATTTAAAACAATTTACTGTGGTGACAACTCCCAGGAATACTGGTCAGCTGCGGGGCCTGAATCCTATCCACACCCACCTGTCCCTGCAGCTGACGTCGGAACTGGATTCTGATTTAGCCAATCAGATTTTGTTTGTGTAAAGTGATACCCTTTTTACTGTTCTGACAAGTTGTTATGATTCTCAGATGTAAGTAAGAACAAATTTCAGACTGGCCAGGAACAAAAGAAAATAGTGTCGCTGGAAATATAAATCCGATAAGTTACAGAAGACCTTACATTGTATCAAGACCCAGAGACAATCTCTCAGCTTCATCCAAATTTGAACTGGCCAGCCAGTTTTTAATCCTTGGACTGGAAAGAGGTACTTACTGCAACATTAAAAAAATAGGTATCTGTTCCATCCAGAGGGAGCTTTTACTTTTGGGTAGTTTTCTAGTTGTTGGTACACTGGGAGGTGACAGGCTTAGTGGTCCCTCTTCTGCCGAGGGGGGCGGGGGGGGGGGGGGAGGAGGTGGAGGCAGGGAGCAAACCTCATGGAGAAGCAGATGTCCAGAGGTTTCACGGCTCCGTGTGCTGCATTTGCTGTGTGCAGAGCAAGGAGACCTTAACGATGCCTGCCCTCTGGGCCTGGAGGGATGAGATTTGCACTTCCTGGAGGAGATCTTGAGCATGGAGTAGATCTTTCCTGGGAGGTGCTTTGAGCATCATATTTTGAAAGGTACAAAACTAGAACATCCTTCCTAGATTCCCTGGGAAGCTGCTCTGGAATCAAAGCCCAGGCTTCTCTTTCCAGACTCAGGAGGAGGGTTGGGTCTTCAGTCTGTTCTCACTGGGTAGCTTTCGCTTTAATGTTCTTTGTGGAAAGTGCAGGGGCTTTGCAAGGAACAGGGGCCTGACTACCCGTTCCTTGACTAATACCCTCCTCCCCTCTTGATGCACTCGTGCCCAAAGAGGTCAATCCACATAAATGTTTAATCTTTAGGGTTGGTTCTTACTCAGATTCGAGTATTTCAGTGTCTCGTTGTGATGAGGTAGGTGGGCAGTTGTTTTTCTGGAGGCCTGTTAGACCACCTCCTACCCTGACTCAGAAAATAGTCCTCCAGACAAAGGGCCTTATGTCACTGCTGGTACCTCTGTGTTTTCATCCTGTTACAGTTTTCCTAATGCCAGAATAGTGTTAATACTTGGGATATATATTTTTTCAAAACTATTTTTAAATACATGCATCTTCTAAAACTTGTAACGTAGTCAAGCCCAATACTAGAAGTTTTATGTTTTCGCAGAATTTTGGAGAGATGTGTGTTTCAGTTAATTTGAGGTCTGTATAATGTGTATCTGTCCATCCAATCATCTATCTATCTATCATCAACAGAGATGTATACCCCCCCCCCCCCGCAAACGATTATATATGTCTTTGGGTTATTTCTACACGCACGCATATTCAGACCAGAGTTTAGTGAATGTGTGCATGATTACGAGCATGTGTGACATAAAGGGGACATCTGCCACTTTCCTTGACTTGAAAAAGGACTGGAACAGAAAGCATGGGATGTAGATGTGAAGATGAAACTATTTTTTGTCTGGAGCGGCTACACCTTACAGCAGCAGGTGAGTAAGGAGCAATACAAAATGACAGGAATGTGACACTGAAGGAGCAGGTGTGATGGGGTCAGAATACCTTTCTGTCTGCCTGGGTCCCTATTAGTCACATTCCTGAATCTCTTTTGTGAGAAAACAGAGACCCTATTCCCAGAGGTTGTTATTAGTGATGGGGGCTCTCAGCAGGGAGTTCACCAAGTGCAGGAACCTCAGAACCTCGGGTCCTGCCACAGGCTAGGCCAGCTGGTTATCACTCTCCTTTCCCGAAACAACTCTGATTATGTGTTGCATTTGCAGATCTGGGATCTCAAAGTTGAGGATCAAAGGAATCTATGGCTGTCTTAGGTAGCTCCAGGTCCTTACCGGGCCAGGAAGATTGTGTTTCCTTCGGGCTTCCCTAATAGGCTTGAAAGAAAACACTGGTTCTTCACAGCTACAAGGCTAAAGAAAGGGGGCAGAGTCCCTCCTCCTGTACCTTTGTCATCCAGCTTGAATTTTAAACTGTATCCTTCCTTTCTCCAGAAACGGAGCAAGGAAAAAACCCCGGATGCTTTGAAAGGATATGCCAGTGTTTAATAGGGGGCTGTGACACTGTTTCAGTTGCATGTGGAACCAGATAACCAGATGACCACAAGAAGCCCCGGGGTCTGAGCCCTCCACTCTCCTCACTGAGGTCACCCTGAACCACGTTGGTTTGGGCCTGTGATCAGTAGACTAGACAATAAATATATGTCCAATAAAAGGAAGAAACTAGTGGACAGGCAATCGGCTCATCATCTTCTTTTGATTAAATACTTTAGGGAGTGTAATAGTTTAGTTGAATGAATGAGGACCTTCAGTTGCTAATGAAAGAAGCCCAACCAAAATTGGCTGATGAAAAACAAAACTATATGAGTCAACCTCTCTCTCCCTCTCTCCCCCTGCCTTTCTCTCTCTCTCTACCTATATACTGAGTAACATACAAATCCATGGATAGGCCTAAATACAACACTCAGTATCAGAAACCTCTCATTCTTGGCCTCTGCTTTCCTCTGTGTTGGCCATATTCCCAACCAGGCTCTTCACAGCCTGCAAACCAATTGGAAAAAGCAGATTATTTTCCGATAACACGGGGGGGGGGGGGGGGGGCGGAATCCTGCAAAGGTTTTTCTATAGGCCCCTGTGGATCACATGTTCCTAGCTGAACCAGTCTCTGTGACCAAGGAGATGCAGAGTTCAGATTGGCCAGGCCTGGGTCACATGACACCACCACCCTGACCCCCTGCCAGGAGCTAAGGGTCAATCCTGTGCAATCTGCAAGGACTGTGAATGGGAACAACAGAGCTCAAATGGGGTGCTGTTACCAAAGGGAATTATGCTGGGTAGGCAAACACACACACACACACACACACACACACGCCAGATGCGTCCAACAGGGAAAATCCCAGATACACCAAACTACTATTCCATTGTTTACTAAAGAATTAAATTTGTTTTAATCAACTTGATGCTCTATGGACCAGGTAAAAATAGTATGAATAGAATGCTTCTATATGATGTGTGACCAGATGACTTCTGAAGATACCAAGACCACTGAGAAAAATGCAAGCGCTACTCAAATAAAATGGAATTTCTTTTCATAAGCCACCAGTGAAAATGAGTCTCATGATTTCATGGAATAATGTATTGCTTGTCCAGAGCTAACCTGGAGCTTCATGAGGGTAAAGACGATGTCTGTATTGTTCTTCATTGTGTATAGTGCCTCATGCATTATAGGTGCTCAATAAATATTTGTTTAGTAATGAATGATTGAACTGATTTCAGAGCTGGAGTAGGATTATTTTCAACATCTATCGCTACCCAACACCTCCCTTATCTGATACCAGATGCCTGAAATGTCATAATTAGCCCCTGATTCCACTGGCTTCGGTCTTCTTCCCCAATCAAAATGCATGTCCTGAGAGAAGGAATAGTTTAAGTCTCCTTTGTCATCCCAGCTTGGGTTGAGTTGGTTTTTGAGATCCTCCCCAGATGGGGTTGAAAAAAAGAGCAAGGTATAGAAAAGTCTAGGGGCAGGAGACACTTCTCTCACCTCCCAATATTGCTTGGGGTAACCCAGGTTCCCCCTCAGTCCAGTGAGGTCCCAACCCCAGTGATTATGGTTGCTGAGAAGACGTTTATTCCAGCTCTGCCCTCAAATCCCACAAATCTGTGGGAATTCTGGAGAGGCTCCACTGTGGTCAAATGGGGCAGGAAACCGTGGTTCTTTGAGACCCCCACGGAGGAGGAGGAGACGAGTATGTTTCATGCTTCTCAGTGAAAAGGGAGCCACCAGGGCAAAACCATCCCCCTCAACAACAGAAGCAAAAAGACTTCTTATTCCTTCTAATCCTGGCAAGTTGTGGGCTTCTCTGTGGGAGCTGCAACACCCTGGTCCTGGCATTGCCAGGGAGATGCCAGGAGGGGCACATGATGCAGAAGGAAGGGGTCGAAATGAGCAAGGGTCCCCCCTGGGTACTCCCGTAAGTAATGACTCTGGCCCTTCATGGTGTAGTTTTACATACAGATTTCAGGAAAGTACTTGAATTTAGGCAAACCTGTCACGTCAGTTATCACACTTCTCAACCGCCTCTTTTTTAAAAGAATGAGTGGACTGGATTGTACTGGAATGTACTGGAATTGTCTGGAATGTACCAGCATTCAGAACAAGACTCTAGGATGATTATATATGGCTGGTACTCAAAATAATAGGACTTCCAACACTGGTCACTCCTGTCGGACTATCTAAGGAAGCCGCAGGTGCGGCATGGTGCCGGGCACGTCCCCATCACAGCTGCCCCTGGCCCCTCAGGGGTGACAGTCACTCACTGACCACCTCTGGAAGCAGCTGGCATGAAAAAGCAAAGGACCTGCTTTGCATTGCCTCTGATTCTGTATCTCCTGTCTTCCACCAAGCACAAAGAAAGTTTTAAGCCCTCTGTGTCCTTTGTGATTTCAAGATACTCATTATCCTTATTTTTTTTCATTATAAAAGCAGTACATCTTTATTTTAAACAACTTGTGGAGGAAAAGAAAAATAAGCAAAAAATTGTAATTCCTCTACTTAGAAATCACTGGTGTTAAGATTTTATGGATTTTTCTAGTTTTTAAATGTGTGTATATATATGTATATATATATATATATATATATATATATATATACACACACACATATATATATTTGTTTTGTTTTAATTGTTGGTTGTAACAAAATTAAGATCTTACGATATGTAATTGTCTGTCTTTCTTCCTTGTCACACACTATCATGAACAATCACACTTTTTGCCCATGGAAACCGTGCACTTCTGTCCTCTTCTCCCCAGCCAGTTAACTTCCAGAACAAGACCAAATGTGTATGAAACAGAAGGAAAATAAGAGGCGCTGGTGGAAATGGTGTTCTGGCAGAAGGCAGTTCTTGTCACAATCTAGACCTTGGACTTCTATCCCCTCTAGGACTTCGTGCACTCTCAAAGCTTAAATCAAGTGAAAACTTGGGAGTGAAAACGCTCAGGCCGAGGCAGCTCCAAAGATTCATTTCTGATGATCCAGGGACTGCAAAATCCAGAGGAAGGCATGAGATAAACCTCAGAAAAAGAGTCACCGAGGGGAAACCACATCGAAACCCAGAGATGTGTTTAGTAAAAAGTAGCTGAAGCTACTATGGGATATTGGACTGGAGCCTGGAAAAAGACGCATGTGTGAGCAGATTCAAGTTTCTGTTTGGATCAGGACATGGCCTGCAGTGGTGAAGCAGATCTGGCAGTTGGTGCCTAACCTCACAGGCAGCAAACAAGGCTCGGCACCCAGTCGAGAGTCCAGTCCCAGGGGCCGAGTGAGCAGAAAGGTCCCTCTGAATGGCGGAGCCGTATGATTAAATTGTATTCTCATTTCCAAAGAGTAACCGCATCATGGCAGAACCAACGCTGCACCGCTGAGGTCTAGATTGGGTCCGAATTCAGTGGCACACAACCGTTAATCATAAAATAGGAACCTAAGTGATGTTTAAAGCCGTTCACAGTTTCAAGGCTGACATCCTCCCAGCGTTATTCTAACCATCTCTTAATGGACCTTCTCTAATCTCCCCATCTTCCTCTCGTGCATCTGACCCCAAGTCAAAGGTATCTTTCTTCCTTCGGACTTCTAACGTTACCGTCATTCTCAAAAAGCCTCGATGCCCCCAAATCCCTTAAGTAAAATTAAAACATGAAAGCACAGGTTTCAAAGTTCTCCAAGAACCACCAGTCCCCTTCTTCCACGCCAGTTTCCACCTTACTTGCTAACCAGCCAAGCTAAGCTCATTGGCATGGAATTGCCTCAAGAGCCGGAGAAGTCGTCAAAGGACAAAAACGGTCACCTCCTTTGACCATGTCACTTCAGGAAATCACCTAGAAATCTGGACAAGGTCAGATGCGTCAGTCAAGTCACATTTACATGGATGAAATGTTGGACACCACTTAGGGTCCCTTACAGAAGAAGGAGATCATGCTGCATTGTCTCGCTGGAACCCTCTGAAGTCACGGCAGACAGCTTAAGGGATGAGAAAGCAAGCGTGGGAAATTCAACAATAACCTTGAGAGCGGACACCGGCAGAGGCAGGAGAGGCCTCCAGCCTTACCTCCCATGGCACCTGGCGAGGGGAAGGAATGAGCCCCAGAAGGGGGCTCCAGCTCAGGCAGGGCAGAGTGAGCCCAGCGAAGGCACCGTCTCAAGGAGAGGGCAAAGCGGATCACTCAGGACTCTGCTGAGAGCTCCTCCCGCCCCGCGGTCACCCCTGAACCCACCGCACCCCGAACCTGTCCTCAAACTACGAAGGAGTTCGAAGCTCTGAAACCTCGGCTCAGGAGGAGGAGGATAACCTCAGACAAGGAGAGGGTGTCGTTAAAAGTCTGACCGGCCATCAGAGCAAATAGAGGGCTTGGCCGGGCTGCCCTCCTCCACCACGTCCTCGGGCAGGGCTCTGGGATCACTACGGGGCCAGATTCGGTTATGAAAAAGGTTTTTTAGTTTTGCTCTCTGATTTGAGGGCTTTTCACTTGTGTCCCTCCGCCCCCGCCAAGGGCGTGAGCTCAGGCCCTGACCTTCAGTCACTGAGAGACACCCCAAGAGCCCGCTGGCCTCAGGAGGAAGGGAGAGAAGAGCAGAGAAGCTGGGGGAAGCGGGGAGCTTCCAAAAGGTGAAGGGGCAAGAACACTGACCCCTCGGGAGAGCTGACAGCTACGGAGCAACGGCTGCCATGAACCCCGACTCAAAGGAAGCTTGGGGTCCTGAACCTGGCCCTCCGCAGCCCTGGGAAGAGGCGGGCGCCGGGGGCGGGGCGCCGGGGGCGGGGCGAGTCGAGGCCTCGCCCTCCCGCAGCAGGGGGCGCCCGGGCCGGAAGTCCTCCAGGCCCCTGCAGCCGTCTGGGCGCCTCCCGCCTCCGTCCCACCTGCCGCCCCTTCTGAAGCCTTTCTAGCCCACCGCCCCGAGCGAGCTACCTGGCGTGTGGGGCCTGCGTTCCCTTTGCAAAGGGAGACCCGTAGTGCCTACGGGCGGGACGTGGCGAACATCCTGCGAGCTCCGTACCTGCAAGATCCCATAAGCAGCCCTGGGAAAGTTAGCTCCTAACCCTCCTCCGGGGTTTCTTCCGCGCCCGCTCCGCCCGCCTGCTTTCAGCAGCGGGCTGCCGTCCGAGGGCACGAACGGGAGGCTGAGCCAGGCGCGACGGTCCCCTCGCGCCAGCGAGCACTGACGGCGGCGAGACGCTGCGCGGCCGGCACCCCGCGGGGCCCCGCACCCTCCCAGCCGCGGCCTCCGCGCCCGCCGCTACCGCCGTGTGCAGCGTAGACCCGGGCGCTGGGTGGTCTGGCTGAGGCGAGAGGGGTTCCGAGGCCCACCGCTGCGGGTGCACGGTCCAGGCGGTGGGAGAAAGGTCGCAGGTCGGGTCGGCGGGAAAGGCGACGAGAGGCGGGGCGAGGCTGAAGGGAGGCGCCGGGAACGGCTCTGCCGAGAGTGGCTCGTTGGTCTAGGGGTATGATTCTCGCTTCGGGTGCGAGAGGTCCCGGGTTCAAATCCCGGACGAGCCCAGGCTTTTCTTTCTTTCCCCCCGCACTTTACACTTTCATTCTTTTTTTCTTACTCACACTTATATGAAACAGAGTGCTCTGGTCCCTTGAGCTCGAATGTTGATTCCCCCAATTTTAAGAAGCAAGAATTCGAATGGGATCTATTCGTACCAAATGGCCACGGTGCGTCGGAGAGCAAGGGGGAGAACCGCCGTACCCTTACAGCACGCGCGCTGGGAAAGAGAGGCGCCTGGTGCAGAGTCCTGGTCCCCCCAACACCCCCGCCGCACGTGGGCAGGGCGCCGAGCACTGGTCGGTCCGCGAGAAGGGGCGCGCCGTCCACCTGCCGACGCCCAGCGCCCGGCCCGCGGCTGGACGGGCGCGGGGTGGGGCGTGGTTAAACCACACCTGCGGGCAACCGAGAACGGAACTCTGCGTCCCTTGCCCACGCGCGCGACTCGGGAACTGGCCGGGGTAGGGACAGCGTTTCCAAAGTGTTAAAATGTCTTCAAACTTCTACGTTTTCACGGTGTCTTTTCATGGTATCGGGTGTAATGTTAAAAAAAAAAAAAAAAAAAAAACCTCGATTTCGTGTTTTGCACCAACATATACTTATTACGTGTATTGCTCTAAGATTCAGAAACTTTTTAATTCATCAAGGAAGTTTCTTAAAAAGGAGGGCTCGTCCGGGATTTGAACCCGGGACCTCTCGCACCCTAAGCGAGAATCATACCCCTAGACCAACGAGCCGATGTAGTCTCCCGTTGCCTGCTATACTAAAGGAAGGGAAAGATACTTTTTCTGGCGCCCCCAAGTGGTTATTTGCATATTGTGTCTCCAGCGTTCGTATGGTTTTGTGTTCTAGAGTTTTCTATTTTCCTTTTTAACTTTTTATCTTCGAGAATCCGACACAGAAGAAAACAAACGGTCTCGTTACCAGCGTAATATTTACCTCTTATTTCGAAAACCGTAAGTCTGTTTATATTCATCGCTAATAGATCGCAGTGTGTCTGTTGCAACGTCCCTGTGGCAAGAAAATCCTAGACACTTTCCCTTACCGTGTTCTGGACCTTGCGCTTTCTAATAATAGTAAAATTGTCGGTTTCAGGACTACCTTTTACCCTAGGGTTCAAAATGCCACCTTTCCAAGCCTTGTGAATTCCCATTGTGTTTTTACTCAAACTATTCTCTTCGGCTGGAAAATCTCTCTCCTTTCGGATAAATCCCAAACTCTGACCTTCCCGGGGAGATCCTGTAACATATTAAAATCAACTGTATGTGGCATAGAACTGGGGTGCAGTCTTGTCTCCTCTAATCATGATTTATTGGAGGACAAGATGCCAACACCAACACTGAAATCTGTATAACTGGCAACCAATTGTGTAATTCATTATAACCGGTGTCCGATCGTCCCGGTATCTTTTATGGCATGACTTGCTTACTATATTTTAAATTCTTAAATATTTAGTATTTAAACTTATGCCAACAAAGCTGGTGCTCAGTAATTGGCGAACTGGTTTCAAGTTCCTTAACAATACAGATCTTGGTAAACTGTCTCTCTAACAAATAACAAACCAGATCGGCAACAAGTGGAAGGGTGGCTCCCCTAAATAGACCTCTTCATTTGTTTTATTTCATATCAGTGCGTTCATTCATCTGCTTGCTCAACAAACAGTACAATACTATGTACCAGACACTGAATGGTCAACTTTCTTCCTATGGTTTTTGATTTTATTAAAGCCCCAGGACAGGACCCATGGGCAGGAAGAGCCGCCAAGAAGTTTCTATTTCTCATGAGAATGAGGAGCTAAAAATTATGACTTGTGAGATAAAAAACTGTCGCCACTTCAGATTTCTGAAAACCTCGGTTTCTACAGTTCCTAAGGTGTCTCTGTGCTCTCCTTTCCCGCTTGAATTTGCTATAGTTATTACTGTTTTCAGGGGTTTTTTTCTTACTCCTATTTCGCTCCAGGGATTGAAAAAGTTTGTCTATTACTCTTCAGGCTCCATCGGAGTATCTCACTTGCCTCTCACAACGATGCAGGAAGACCGACAGTAACAAAACTTCAGAACATCGATTGCCTAACCCACAGTGATAAATATCTGTATCCTGGTGAAGGAACACCTGTGACCTGTGACCCTCTGCAAGGGACATTCTTCCCTTGTAGGTTTCTATGAAGCAGAAGTGGGGTCCAGGGAGGCAGAGGATCTTAAGGAGCATTTTCTCCCCGTCACAGTGAATGAAGAAGCCTGGTGACATGTACTTCTACAGTCAACCTCTCTCTAAGGACCCCCATTATTCTTGTTACCCCAATTTGGTGCCCAGAAATATCATAGACACTAGAACTCTAATTTTCAGTATTTTCTAGCAAAAAATGCAACCCTTCTGAATTAAGCCATCCTGGCAATAGAAATGTCAATGAAATTGATTCAGCTTCAGGTAAATCTTTTTCATGGTGGCCTGGGATTCATCTTTGGCTCTGATATCTATTTGTGAATAATCCGATTCTCAGTGTTCCAGAAACCTCTTGCTATCGCGACCCACAGATCACAGTGTTCCAATGCCTCTAGAAACAGATCTTAAAAGACAAGGAGGGAAAGAACACCAGTGAGAATACGGGAGGTGGGGGAAGATTCTGCCACAATCACAAATAGCTGTGTGAAATTTTGGTGTCTGTCACCCTCTTCCTAATTTCTCCCATTAATTCCAGCCCTAGAAAATTCTGTCTGTATATATTTGCCAGCACTAGATGCTCCTGAGTGCCCCTTATCTTTTTTTTTTAAGTTTATTTATTGAGAGGGGGAGAGAGAGAGAGAGACAGAGACAGAGAGAGAGAGAGAGCTGGGCAGGGACAGAGAGAGAGGGAGAGAGAGAGAATCCCAAGCAGGCTCCACACCAGCAGCACTGACCCCGACGCAGGGCTCTAACTCATGAACGTGAGATCATGACTTGCACCAAAACCAAGAATCAGACACTTAACCGGCTGAGCCACCCAGGCGCCCCACAAGTGCATTTTTTGTGCACTGAATGGAAAAGGAAGTCTGTGAGCCGATGGGCCTGTGTAGATAACTGTTATCAGAAGGCCTCTGTGCATGACTTTTTCTTATTATTGATTTTGTGGGGAAAGTTCTCCCCCAAGGAGCCCCTTCTTTTCAGAGGCAGTCATCCAGAAAGGATCTTTCTGACTTGATTGGAAGTCCTCAGTGGATTCTGATCGTATTGCCTGGACTGCTTGAGCTGGTGAAGGGAAGTTTCTAGAAGGAGGAAAGCGGTATGGGAAGACAAGGAGGTTTGTTGAGTGAGGATCACGGGCTAACCAATAATGATTGGAATCCAAAGATTTTGGGTTTGTTTTCCCATTTACTTTCTACAGCAGGATCAGAAACCACAGTGTAAGGGCTGTGGCTCAAACAACTCGCATGATTGTTTTTTTTCTTTGTAACTTCACTAGATCAATTTAATAAACATTCACCCATCTCTTCATCCGACAAATATAATGCAGACATAAATTGCATAGGGAGGGTTTGCGACTCGAATGGGTGGTAAGCATAGGCCTCTTTGAGAAGATAACATGGCAGCAAAGGCTAGAAGGTCAGGAAGGTGTGAGGCAGGTCCGTATCTGGAAGAACCAACTGGGTAGAGGGGGATAAGCCAGTGCCAACACCCTGAGACCTGAGTGTACCTGAAATGTTCCAGAAATAGCAATGGGGAGAGTGTGGCTAAGAGGAGGGGAGCAAGAGTGAGAGTAATAGGAGACGAGTGTTGCTGTGTGCCAGGCTCTGTCTGAAGGCCCTGGGAAAACATGGAACCATATGGCTAGTCCCTCGTGTCCCTAGAGGGGGACCATTTTATATGGGAGACAGACAGGTAAGTAGATAATAGCAAGCAAGCGCTGATATGATACTAGTAACATTTATTGAGAACGTACCGCCCAATACGTTACTCCCATGTGTGTTTGCAAAGACCCTGAGAGAGGAATCCTATTCTAAAACCTAAAGACGATGCGTTAGAAATCAGAAGGAGTACAGAGCTGTACCGGATGGCAGTGGTCAAGTGCACACAGGGCGGCGTAGGTATTAGAGACTGCGGGAAACCTTTCTAGAGGAACTCACCCTCCACTTATATTCTGAAAGACGAGAAGATAAACTTTGACCGTCAAGGGACAGAGGGAGGCCTGAAGCCTGAGGAAGCAGCGAGAACAGAGCCCTGCGGGCGTGAAGAGGCAGGGCTGGAGCTGAAGGCAGGTTCAGATTGCACGACTGGAGTGTGGGCTGGAGGGCACAGGGCAGGGGCTCACAAACGCAGTCTGCAAGGATGTGCATGCCGGCCAAGGTGTTTGGGCTTCATGCTTAGGGCAATAAGGAGCCGAGGAAAGGCTCTAGAAAGGATGTTACTGGCAAATTCATTCTGTCTGCTTTGGTGGTTGTGGAAGGTCTGGAAATATCTGAGCTCTTGCAGGGTACACAGAGGGAAGGCACAGCGGAGGCCAGCCCCCTGCGAAACAACTCATAGTCGAGGTTTTCTCGTTTGTTCTCTCTGGCCTGGTTTTCCTACCTGTGGGGGGTGCACACAGGCTTTGGGGGACCGGAGAGAATGCCAAGGCATGCGGGGAGAAGCTGGCTGGGGCTTGAAGCTAGGGAAGAAGGGAGGGGGGCTGCTGTGCTCAGTCCGGGGGTGGCCAAATCCGGGTGTCATCCAGGAGTCCCAGCAACTAGTGCTCGGATAGACAAGCCCTCTGACTTTTCCAAGCAGGTGACGTCTCAGAGGTCGTTTTTCCCGAGTACTGTAGAGCACCTCACCGCCACGGCAGCCTCTCAGGCTCCGTGTAGCCCTTCTGCGGCTTCCCTGGGCAGCAGGCCTCGATATCTAATTGCCTTCTGGTTGCCCATGGTGTGTTCTTGGCATTTTAAGCTATGTCCAAGGCCCAGCTCGTTAGCCTTCCTCACGGACTGGTTTCTTTTCCTTGGCTTTTATTATATATATATATATATATATATATATATATATACACACACACACACACACACACATATATATTTATATATTTATATATGTGTATATATATTTATTTACATATATGTATATATGTATATATAAATATTATATATTTATATTTATATATTTTTATATTTATAAATATATTTATATATATTTATAAATATATATTTATTTTTATATATTTATTTACATATATATGTATATGTATATATATTTATTTACATATATATAAATTTCTTTATTTTCAATAAAAATTTTTGTTTATTTATTTTTATTTATATATTTATTCATAAATTATTTATATAAATTTATTTTTATATGAATTTATTTATTTATATGTATATTTATATGTATATTATTTGTATATATGAATTTATTTATTTATTTATTTATTTATTTACATCCAAGTTAGGAGTAGATTCCTGAATGCCCCTTACCCATGTAGCCCACCCCTGCCTCCCACAACCCCTCCAGCGACCCTCTGTTTGTTCTCTATATTTAAGAGTCCTTTATGTTTTGTCCTCCTGCCTGTTTTTATATTATTTTTGCTTCCCTTCCCTTATGTTCATCTGCTTTGTATCTTGAACTCCTCATATGAGTGAAGTCATAGGATATTTGTCTTTCTCTGACTGACTAATTTCACTTAGCGTAATACCCTCTAGATCCATCCATGAAGTTGCAAATGGCAAGATTTCATTCTTTTTGATTGCCAAATAATACTCCAGTGTATATATACACCACATCTTCTTTATCCATTCATCAGTTGATAGAAATTTGGGCTCTTTCCATACTTTGGCTATTGTTGATAGTGCTGCTATAAACATGGGGGTGCATGTATCCCTTTGAAACAGCACACCTATATTCCTTGGATAAATACCTAGTAGAACAATTTCTGGGTCATAGAGTAGTTCTATGTTTAATTTTTTGAGGAACTGCCATACTGTTTTCCAGAGTGGCCACACCAGTTTGCATTCCCACCAGCAGTGCAAAAGAGACCCTCTTTCTTCGCATCCTCGCCATCATCTGTTGTTGCCTGAGTGGTTACTGCTAGCCATTCCAACAGGTGTGAGGTGGTATCTCATTGTGGTTTTGATTTGTATTCCCTGATGGTGAGCGATACGGAGCATTTTTGCATGTGTTGGTTGGCCATCTGGATGTCTTCTTTGGAGAAGTGTCTATTCATATCTTTTGCCCATTTCTTCACTGGATTATTTGTTTTTTGGGTGTTGAGTTTGATAAGTTCTTTATAGATTTTGGACACTAACCCTTTATCTGATATGTCATTTGCAAATATCTTCTCCCATTCTGTCGGTTGCCTTTTGGTTTTGCAGATTGTTTCCTTTGCTGTGCAGAAGCCTTTTATTTCAATGAGGTCCCAATAGTTCATTTTTGCTTTTGTGTCCCTTGCCTCCAGAGACATGTTGAGTAAGAAGTTGCTGTGGCCAAGGTCAAAGAGGTTTTTGCCTAATTTCTCCTCGAGGATTTTGATGGCTTTCTGTCTTACATTTAGGTCTTTCAACCATTTTGAGTTTATTTTTGTGTAGGGTGTAAGAAAGCGGTCCAGGTTCATTTTTCTGCATGTTGCTGTTCAGTTTTCCCAGCACCACTTGCCGAAGAGACTGTCTTTATTCCATTGGATACTCTTTCCTGCTTTGTCAAGGATTAGTTGGCCATACATTTGTGGGTCTATTTCTGGGTTCTCTATTCTGTTCCATTGATCTGAGTGTCTTTGTGCCGGTACCATACTGTCTCGATGATTACAGCTCTGTAATACAGCTTGAAGTCTAGGATTGTGATGCCTCCAGCTTTGGTTTTCTTTTTCAAGATTGCTTTGGCTATTCGGGGTCTTTTCTGGTTCCATACAAATTATAGGATTGTTTGTTCCAGCTCTGTGAAGAATGCTGGTGTTATTTTGATAGGGATTGCTACTTTATACATATTTTAAAAGTTCATTTACCTATTTTGAGAGAGACAGAGACAGAGAGCGCAAGCAGGGGAGGGGCAGAGAGAGAATCCCAAGCAGGCTCTGCACTCAGTCCCAATCCCAAGAGTCAGACACTTAACCAACTGAGCCACCCAGGAGCCCCTCTTCCTCAGCTCTTAGTTTTGGTTGCCTGGTTATCACCATTCTTTACTCAGGCCAAAAACTAGAGGTTACACCTGTCTTTCTGGATTCTTTTCTATTGATTAGACTTCCCATCCAATTGATCCCCAGTCCCGTCACCATCTCCCTGAAATGCTTCTCCACCCCTTGTCTTCCCCTCTACCTCTCTTCCCACTCACCTGGTCTGCTGCAGTGGTCACCCTCCTAAAACACAGGCTTGAACTTGTCACTTCCCCTTTACCTCTCCCCACTGCCTGTGCAATAAAGACAACCTAGGGCTCTTCAAAAGATGACCACGGCCTACTTTTCCAGCATTCTCTTTCCCTCACTCCGCTGAAGTTCCAAACCATGCAGGATTTACTATTTCTTGCACCTGGTACTGTTTTCCTGTTTCTGAGGTTGCTTTTCCTGCCACTTTCTGGCGAACCTGTACTCATCATTTAAAGCCCATCTCAAATGCTACATCTTCTGTGCATCTATCTTTCCCACACATCTCTTGGGCCAGTGGTTCTCAGAGGGGGAAGGTATGTGTGTTGAGGTACATCACAGTCAGAGAAGCTTGTAACATTGCATGTGTCTTTGAGAACCACTGCCCCTGTTGGCCTTGGGTTTCTCCTTTATTCGCCCTTCTCTTCAAGCATTAAAAAACCTCTAGTACCAGGGTACCTGGGTGGCTCAGTCGGTTAAACGGGTTGAACGTCCTGCTTCGGCTGGGGCCATGATCTCATGGTTCACAAGTTCGAGCCCTGCGCGGGGCTCTGTGCTGACAGCTCAGAGCCTAGAGCCTGCTTCACATTCTGTGTCTCCCTCTCTCTCTGCCCCCTCCCCTGTTCACACTCTGTCTCTCTCTCTCTTTCTCAAAAATAAATACAAAATTAAAAAAAAATCTACTACCTGTTTGTCCACACTGGTGGACTGTGCACTTCTTGAGAGGAAAGCCTAGGTGTTCTACAGCTATAGCACATAGTAGTTACTCACTGAATGCATTTGTATTCTATTCAATGGACATTCCAGACACACTTCATTAGGATCTTATAGGGCAAAATGTCATGCTTTTTTAGTTTTCTCTCACTAATGCTAATTATTATGAATTTGCATACAAGGTTGGGAGGCTAAAACAGCAAAAATACCAGGACCGGCGTTTATAAAGCTGACTTTAGACAAAACCCAAAATGAGAGATCGCACTTGGGTTTTCTCACCAGGCCCCACTCTTGTCCTAATTGTCTACGTTTCGTTCCTTCCTTCACTCCATCGCGCCCCCCCCCCCCCCCCCCCCCGCTGCCAATCTGTATTCTTCCTTTCCTTCACTTACTCTCAACTTTTCATGCTTCTGTTCCCCCTTCTGTGCCCTTCTTGGGTATCTCATAAGGACCCTTCCAAACACTCTCCAGTACTTATTGGGCATCCACTGAGTGGCATCCACTGTTCTGGGCCAAAGTAACCAAGTTGAGCAGAGTCGGCCAAGGCACTTCAGAGTCAGAAACTTCCCCACGCCCGCTTTTATTGACAAATTGAGGGACATTTAGTGTGCAAAAGGGAAAACAAACAAAAAGCGCATTCATTCGTGTTCCAAGCAGCAGGAAAGAGTTCCCAGTTTCCACCCTTTCTTAAGCCAAAAGGAGTACTCCTAAGAGGAGATCCGGGCAAGATGGAGACTTCTTTTAAAGCTAAATTTCTCCAATTGCGACACATAAATTACCTAGTCGAGGCAAAGGACAGGCCTCGCAAGGGGCCAGGCGGGAGATGTGCTCCATGTGGGCGACCGAATCATCCCATCATCCCATCGTCCCCTTCATTCTATTTTCTTTGTAAATGAACTGCTGCTTTCCCTTTAGGTGAGGCTCCAGAAACCCAGAAGGGCTGACCCAGAGGCGAGCGCAGACCCGGCGAAGACCCGCCGGCCAGGAGACACTATGCAGAGATCTGCTGGACTGGAGCTCCGAAGAGGCAGAGGAGACGGCGGCCGGTGGCCGGCGGACGGGACACTGGCGGACACCGGAGGAGGCGGCGCGCCGGGCGGCAGCCAGCGCCGCCCAAGAGCCAGGCCTCCAGCGCCAGAAGGAGCCTGGGGTGGAAGCCTGGGTGGGACCGGGGGGAGGGCGGGCCTCCGGAGCAGAGGGCGTGATGGGCAGTCGGTGTCCTCCAATCGCATCCTGGCGAGGGAGCGGGGCCGGCCAATGAGCGGACGGCTGGGGCCGGCGTGGGGGCCAGGAGCGGGGAGCGCGGCGTGGAGGTGCCAGCGGGCGCGGGCGCGACGAGGCTGGAGCCCCTGTGGCGAGCCGAGCCGAGCGCAGCGGGGACGGGGACCCAGGGCCGCGGCGGCGGCGGCGGCGGGAGGACGATGGCAGTGCCCGCCGGGGCCGAGGCAGTGATTGCAGCCCCAGCCCGCAGGCGCTGGCTGTGGTCGGTGCTGGCGGCGGCGCTCGGGCTGTGTGAGTGATGCCGGGGCCGGGCTGGGGCGGCGGGGGCCTCGCGGGGCCGGCGCCCTTCCCTCGCGGCAGCCGCGGGCCCTGCGCGCCGGGCGCCGAGGTGGGGAGGGGGCGCGGCCTGCGCGCTCCGGGGCCGGGGGAGCGCGGAGCCTTCCTTCCTCCCGATCCCTGCGCGTGCGGGAGGAGGGGCGAGCTCCCCACCTTGCTCCTTCCTGGGGGGGCTGTCGGGACCGCGGGCCGGCGGGGTGTCCTGCCCTCCCCGCCTGGGGACCCGGGGTCGCCCGGGCCCGCCTGGGATTCCCGTTCGGGAGCCCGGGGTTCGGGCGCTCTCCACCTATGCGAGGTGGCGGAAGGTGGTAGGGCTTTCATTTGCAAGGCCTTTGTTGGGTTGTTTCCCCGCTTTAAGCGAATGTTTGGTTTTACCTTGTAAGTTCCATTTCGGGTGCTCTCCGATCCATTTTTTAAGGCTCGTGATGGAAGAGCCCTGGGGTCTCGTGCGTCTCGTGTGGCTTGCAGAGCACCCACCGAGGGGACATTATTAGATTACCTCTGCTTAGGAAGCAGAGACTGGGAACATCACTGGAATACTGGAATGAGCTGGCTTAAAAGAATTTGGTCAAATACGTAATAACTCCAGGCATAGTCACCGCAGTTTGTCAAGACACATTAAAAAGCCCGTTTTTCCTTTTCCCTTTTTTTTTTTTTAAATGACCCTTTTTTCTTGCTTAATTTCATGGGTCAACTTAAGGTAAACCCCAGGCTCGATTTATGGCATTGGGTGAGTTGTTTTATGGATATCTGAAGTGTTGGCCATAGGACTTTTTTGTGCTGTTGTTCAAAGCGGCGTACTTGCTGCCTCAGAATGTGGTTAAGTAATGGTTACAGAGAGGGCCAACTCCTGGGAAACCACGTAGACTTTTTCGTTTCTTTTGTTTCTCAAAATACCAGTTGCATCACAGTGTCTGAATACAAGTTTACTCAGTAATTTCTTCCCTGGAAAAGTCTTCAGTGTAATCTTCCGAACCAGGAAAACTTACCATTTAGCCACTGATCCCAACGTGGTGAAGTATGAACGTAGAAGTGTCACCCTCCTTGAAAATGTACTTCGTATGCATAAGACAGTCCATTCCGTGTAAATATCTCTAGTGAGGGGGAAAAAAAAAAGGTTAAAAGTGTGTGTGTGTGTGGGGGGGGTGTTGGTGCTGATGACAATGTTTGTCTTTTAAGTAAAGGCAGGAAATAGCCTAAAACTAAGGTTTGTCAGAAAGCTCGGGTGCTTCAGACAGAATAATTAGGCACGAGAGGTCAGACATTGTACTGAGGACGTCAGGATGATCTTAATTAGACTGAAGGTACTAAAAGAAGCAGAACTGAAAACCTGAGTATTCATGGATATTAATATGAACAGATCATCAGAATGAGAACTACATTTATCTCGGATGTACCCAGCTCTTCAGTAATGAAAGGTGCATGCTGATGTATGAGTGTCAGCAGCTAAGGTTAGCTTAATTTTAGAAAACGATTGAATGCTGCTTCTTGCCAAATCGTCTTTTTCTGGTCATGGACGGTGTACATAACAGTTCGTTTTTATAGAAAACCTTCCTGAATTTGATGCAGATACATAGTTACTCAGCAAACCTTTTAAGTACCAAGCACCAAAAGTATTCTAGAAGGACGGTCCCTGACTTCACATCATTTCCAGTTCAGTGGGAGAAACAGAGTGTGATAGTTAATACAAGAAGTCCTTAGATAACGGTGTGCTGTGAGAGTCCTAGGTAGAGCCATCATCTCAGACTGGAGGGCAGGCCACCAGAGGAAGGGGTGCTTAAGCTGAGTAGGCACTGGGCGAGGAAACCACATATACAGAGTCCTGAATGGACCTGTTGGTCGGTCCGTGTGGTGGGAAGTAGGAGTGTGGCTGGGAAAGAGATGGGGGCAGTCAAGGCAGGAGAGCCAGCCAGAGGCATTAACTCACAGAGGACCTTGTTTGCCATTTGTAAGGCTGGATCTTTATCCTGAGGACTGTGGAGGCTGGTGAAGCCTTTCTTTCTCTGTGGAGACGTGAAGGATGGGTCGGAGTGGTCTGAGACTGAGGAGATCAGAGGGCTATTCTAATAATCCAGACAGGGGGGCGTGAATGAAAGCAGTGGGATATGAAGAGAGGACACACTCTTGAGCGCTAGCTAGGGGGTAAATTTGATAGGGCTTGCAAATTGATGTGCTGTCGGCTTGAAAGAGGAGGGTAAGGTGATCCTAAGGTTTGGGGCTTGGGAAGCTGAGCCTATTTTTGGCAGGTGGGGCTTTTCACAGGTCAAGAATGTGGATGAGGGAATAGCGTAGGAGGAAGATGGTGATGAAGTTACTTTGGGGTATGTTGAGCTTTACACGCTGCTGAGACATCCTAATAGAAGTGGGCAGAAGACAGTTGGGATAGATGGTGCTGGAGAGACGAGGAGAAAGCTCTGGTCGGAAGCACAGATTTGGGAGGCATCACAGAAGAGAGTAAAAGCTTGCATGGTTTGGATGAGGTCACCGTGGAAGAGTGTGTTGAAGGAAATAGCAGAGGGCCGACGACGGAGCCCTGGGCTATAGGGAACCTGGGAGGGAGGTCTGATGAGGAAATGAAGAACGGGAAGAATGTGGTGTCTTGGAAACCAAGACCGAATGAAGGTTGAAGGAAGAGATAGTGGTTAACAGTGTCAGATGAGGATTGAGTGCATTTGGCAACTGTCGTGTCCCTGATCACCTTTACATAGGAAGGACACACACAGGGTCTGAAGAAGGAAGCTCCGTGATTGGCACCACCCATTTCAGTAAATGGCTTTCATCTAATTGCCCAACCCAGAAGGCTGGGACCCACCCTCGATTCCGCCCTGCCCCCCATCAAGCCCCACATCCGGTTCTGCCATCGCCCAAATGCGTTTGGAATTCACCCCCTTTTTTTTCTTGTCAACGAACAGTCCGCTTTTAGCATTTTAGGCAGAGTCACCCAGCTGGTCTCCCCATTTCCCCATCTTGCCTCTTTTTAATCCATTCTTCGCCCAACTGCAGGAATGCTTTTTAGAAAAATGTAATCAGATCGTCTTACTTTCTTGCTTATAGTCCTTAATGGCTTCCCCTGACATTCTCAATGACTCACCAGCTTCTCCCCATGGCCTGCGGTGCTTTGTGTGAGATCTGGTTACTGCCTCTCTGACTTCAGCTTGTGTCACTCACCCCCTTGCTCACTATATTCAAGCCACACTGCCATCTTGTTCTCTTTGACACTCATCCCCCTCTCAGGTCCTGTGCATTTGCTGTTCCGGCTCCCTGGCATACCGTTTCCCCAGGACTGCCCAGAGCGGTCTCCTTTTCATCAGTGAGGGCATAAATGTCACTTTTTCAGGGGCACCTGGGTGCCTCAGCTGGTTAAGTGACCGACTTTTGATTTCAGCTCAGGTGGTGATCTCATGGTTCGTGAGTTCAAGCCCTGCATTGGGCTCTGTGCTGACAGCACAGAGCCTGCTGGGATTCTCTGGTCCCGTGTCTCCGCAGCTCTCTTGCTCGCATGCACACACATGTGCTTTCTCTCTCAAAAATAAATCTTTTTATATAAATGTCTCTAAATGTCTTTTTTTCAGAGAGGCCTTTCTCTAACCACCCTATCCAGGGGAGTTCCCTGTTATCATTTCCTGGTCCTTTGTTTATTTCTTTTTTGTAATTTCTAACTATTTGGTTTTTCTTCTTTCCTCTCTGAGAATCCAGGACAGATAGCGTTTGTCTTGTTTATATAAATATCCCCAGTGCTTAGCACAGTGTATAGGATAGATGCTAATGGTTGTTAAAGGGCAGTGAGGCATATGTATGTCTCAATAACAGTTTGTTAGTAGTTTGTAATCTGTAGTTAGGATTTAGCCTGGCGCATAGCGGGTATCCAGTGTTTCTTGAAACAAGGAATATTGGGGCGCCTGGGTGGCTCAGTCGGTTAAGCGTCTGACTTCGGCTCAGGTCACGATCTCGCGGTCCACGAGTTCGAGCCTCGCGTCGGGCTCTGGGCTGATGGCCCAGAGCCTGGAGCCTGCTTCCGATTCTGTGTCTCCCTCTCTCTCTCCCCCTCCCCCGTTCATGCTGTGTCTCTCTCTGTCTCAAAAATAAATAAATAAACGTTAAAAAAAAATTTTTAAAGAAAAAAAAAAAAAGAAACAAGGAATATTTTTTCCCCAAATGTGATTTCATGTATCATCTGGTTATTTTCACTCTTTAAGTATGTGTGCAATAAATTAACATTCTCCAACTACTTTATTTTTTTTAGTTTCCTTATTTATTTATAAGCTTATTTATTTATTTTGAGCGAGACAGAGAGAGTGTACGAGGGAGGGGTAGAGAGAGAGGGAGAATCTCAAGCAGGCTCCGTGCTATCAGCTTAAGAGCCTGACACGGGGCTCAAACCTACAAACTGTGAGATCACGACCTCAGCCAAAATTAAGAATAAGAATCGGACACTCAACTGACTGCCCCTTAAGGTTTATTTATTTAACTAATCTCCACACCTAATGTGGGGCCTGAATTCATGATCCTGAGATAGAGAGTCACATGCTCTTCTGACTGAGTCAGCCAGGCGCCCTCTTCAACTACTTTAAACATCATAGTTCTGGAATTACTAGTTATTACATATTTAAATTATTTGATCATGTTCGTTGTCACCCTTAAGTGTTTTGTCAATAGGACTTTTCTATTACCTGACGCTTGTTGCCAAGATTTAGACTTGAGACACTACCTCTGCAGTTGAAACGCCACGGATCTCAGTACTAATTCCGTCAGCCTTTTGCTGATTTACCCGTCAGGATACTAAAACTTAGTCTTAAAAAAAAATTCTACCACTTGTTTTTACTCTAACTCTAGCATAGCCGCTAGGCTCAGATACTGCCAAAAGAAGAAATAAAAACAAGTCCTCTGTGAAAGATCTAAGTGAAAAGTACATGAAGCGAAGTTTGTGTTTTCACCAAGTCTTTATGCACTAAATAAACACCTACCGAGGGCCGGGCGCCCTTTGAATTACTGTGGATACAGCAGGGAGACTGGATCCTCCACAGGATGGGTATGCTTCAATCATGAATAATAAAGGACAGATTATGAGGCGCCTGGGTGGCTCAGTCGGTTGAGCGTCCGACTTCGGCTCAGGTCACGATCCGCAGTCCGTGAGTTCGAGCCCCGCCTCCGGCTCTGGGCTGACAGCTCAGAGCCTGGAGCCTGCTCTGGATTCTGTGCCTCCCTCTCTCTCTGCCCCACCCCCGCTCATGCTCTGTCTCTCTCTCAAAAATAAATAAACATTAAAAAAAAATAAAGGACAGATTAAAAATTCACGACAGTCACCACTTTTAAGAAAATATGATTCACTTATTATGCAAATTCACAGAATTAAAAAAAACCCATAGAGCACTATTTGTATTACAAAATAGGTATTTGTTTCAACTCACAAAGGACACATGAGATTTCGTTGATGGTTGATCTTTCCTACTGAGTTTTTAGAATGCGATTTGATTGGGAAAGACCCGATCTACATGGTTTTTCAGAAATATTGCTGCATCTAGAAAATGCTGGCCTACCTGTTAAATATTTCTCACATTCCTTTCTATTCCCACTGAGGCTGATTCATGTGATTCCACAATCACATTTTTCCTGGATGATTAGAATCTTCTACGGGCCCCCAAAGCCGGTGTTTTTATTTAAGTTGTATCTTTTATCTGAGAATTTGAATTCTCTGTAAAACGTGCATCTCACGTGTACCTAAACCTTGTGAAGATTTTAATCTTGCTCTCTCCGACCACTGGCATAATTTGAAAAGCGAGAATAAAGGGTTTGCTCTGACAGAATTTTTATGGATTCGTTTGGTCTTAGGTCCCATCAAAGGGAATTTAATTATTAGAAAAACTAGAAGGTCTCAAGTATCGTACGGCTCTGGGTCTTGGTCCCTGCGGCTGAGGAGATACGAAGTCTTCGTGTATCTTGAGTGATTTTCCTTTCTTCCTTTTCCACTCTTATTTTGCCAAGTGCTTGACATTAGCAATGCCCTAGAGTCCAGACCACAGTCCTTGGGACTTTGACTGCCACAAGAAGGCAGAGATCAGTTGGCTTTGGGCCCATTCCTAGTGCCTAAATTGAGAAATTTAATGGTCTCTTGGGACCTTTATATCTTTGCCCTTAAACCTCTTTATTCATTATCTTTTTGAATGCATGTGGCTGCTGTGATTTTTATTCACTTATAATTTTCTCTTGGTCCCATTAAGCCTTTATCAAGAAAAGGATGATTTCATTAATAAATTGTTCGGTAATCTATTTATTTATTTTTCTTCCAAACTCAGGGGTCTCTTTGGAAATTGTGATACTTTGCAGTACCTCTGATTGACTGGGCATGTAGTTGGAATGTGGTTGGCCCTTGAAGAACACTGGGGTTAGGGACGCCGACCACCCCCCCCCCCCACCCAGTCGAAAATTCAGTTACAACGTTGCTTCCTGAAAACTTAACTGCTAATGGCCTACTGTCGACTGGTATTGTTCAAGGGCTCAACTGTAGTTTTCTAGCAACTGATATACTGTACCCAGACCTTAGTTGTAATTAATTGGGTTTAGAAATGTACTATGTCTTTACCTAGCCTAAGTTATTTATTATTGTAGGTAACTGCCACACAGATTGAAATCCACAACTTGAGCGCAGTTAGTATCATGCTGTAACCAACTGAACAAACTTCGATGAATTTGCAGTGAACATTGTTCATGCTAGGACTCTGATGTTCTACTTTGGGACCTGGGGAATTTATTCTGTGCAATTGAAAGACATTTTTGGGGGTGCCTGGGTGGCTCAGTCAGGTAAGCATCTGACTTTGGCTCAGGTCATGATCTTACAGTTCGTGGGTTCAAGCCCCGAGTCAGGCTCTGTGCTGACAGTGTGGAGCCTGCCTGGGATTCTCTCTCTCTCCCCGCTCTCTCTGCCCCTCCCCTACTTGCATGCTTGTTCTCTTGTTCACTGTCTGTCTCTCAAATAAATAAGCTTTTAAAAAAAATAAAAAATTACTTTTAAGATGCCTTTATCAAAATTAAGAAATGTGTTATTCTTTTGTCTTCAGTCATGAAGGAACACAGTGTGGAGTTGTGTCACTTTAACATAATCTTGTGCTTTTTCCAGATAGCACTTGAAAAAAATGAAGGTGCTATATTGAGCTTCACTGAGAACTTTATGAGTCTGCACCAGACCGTGTCTTATAGTGAGTTACTCTCCAGTCACGTTCAGGTTGTATTTGTCATATAGCCTTCTTCTACCTAGGTGATAGGTAAAAGACTCAGTTTCCTAAGAGAAAAATGTGTTAAAATGCAAATATTTGAAATCTCCTGAACGGCTAAGAAGGGCAGAGAGAAAGTGAGTAGTTAGGGAGAAATTTTAAATTGATTGATATTATATCTGTCTGTATAGATACAGGTTCTGTGTGTGCATGTGTGTGTGTGTGTGTGTTCTACCGTCTATAGTTCCTGTTTCTTAGCCCTTAGAAATTTGGATTTAGAACTAGCTTCCTGTTGTCTTTTGCTCTGCCTTTAGTGACTGAGTGCTTACTGCGTGCCAAGCCTTTGCTAAGCAACTTACGTGCATTATCTCATCAACTCATTACAATTCTGTGATAATTATTATTTTTATGAATTTTATAGATGAGGAAACGAAGAATCAGATAGGTTGTGTAACTTGCCCAAGGCTACACAAAGCTCATATATGATGGAGTTGGAACTCAAAGCATATATTTTTGCAACTTCTCTGCTGTATTATAGAATTTCTCTTGCGAAGTCTCCAAACATTTTTTAGGAGGCTTTTGGCATATCTGAAATGTTTACAGAGCGTCTTTACTCTGTCCCACGGTGTCCACCAATTTCCTTCTCTTTGTGGTAATGTTTGTGTGAGACTCTCCAAGCCTCCGTACTGCTGATTCTGCTCTGGAGACACAGAGCCTCCGTGTTGAAGCCATCCTTACGAACAGCGTGGAGTCTGTTCCACCCAATGCTCTGACTACTCCTCAGGGATTTTTAAAGATTTATTATTTATTTTTGAGAGAGAGAGAGAGAGAGGAATGTGGGAGAGACAGAAAATCCCAAGCAGCCTCTGCACTGTCAGCACAGAGCCGGATGCAGGGCTCGAACTCATGAACCGCAAGATCGCGACCTGAGCTGAAATCAAGAGTCAGATGCTTACCCCGACAGACACTCAGGCGCCCCTACTCCTCAGGGATTTTTAATCTTGAGTGGTTTTCGTAGGTTCTTCTCCCTCTTACGCAGATCCTTCTGGCTAGGACACAGCCGGAATCTAGTCAACCAAGTGTCTGACTCCATGCTGGGCTCAGAAAGGTCCCTTGCCCCTCGTCAGGAGGCTCTACATGTGGACCAGGCCACTGAGCCTTTGCCTCTCTGTTTGGGCTGAGTTCTTCTGGAGGCTGTGCTGATCTTTCTGCAGTTAGACCAGTGGCAGGCTTACCCTGCAGGACGTCCACACAGGCCCAGGGTGTTTGCAGCAGAGGCTCCTCGCCGGTGCCTTTCTTTGGCCCCTGCACCCCTGCGCCCCATTGGCCGAGGCCCTGTGGCCCTGTGGCCTTGCCGTCTACCTCTAGAGGAGGTCCAGCCCTGAACTTGTGGGGACTTGCTCTTCATCAGCTTTCCACTGTTAGGAACTTAATTTTTTTCCCCGGTGCCTGGCAGTGTAGAAGAACCCTGGTGAGAGTTGCTGAATCGTACATCGTGGAGAAGGTAGAGAAAGTCTTGACAGTAAGTCGAGGCGACACCGATTGCGATCAGGCTGTCATACATGCGCTTCAGAAACAGAACACGCTGGGGGGCAGTTTCTCGTTCTCCCTTCAGAGAGTTGCTTCGCAGCCTCTTATCAGCACTTTAAAATCTCCAGATCTCTGGAACCCGAACGTTTTTTTCTAAGCTTGACACAAACTCTTTTTGGTTGCAGAATTTGACCGGTACTAATGAGAGCCTATTTTTAGGCACGATCCCACTCGGTGTGACTGATACGTGTTTCACTGCAGAAATACTGATGTGTTTGGTTACGGGATGCTGCCCGGGGCCCTGCCGGGGCTGGGAGATGATATATAGTGTAGGCATTGTATTAATTTTTTTAAAACCTGAAAAATTCTCCATCTGAAACACATCTGGCCCCGGGGGTTTTCGGTAAGAGGTTGTGGGCCCGTACAGTATTTTATCTCTGAAATTTTCTCTTACTCTTGTAAATACCAAGAGCAACAGAACACGTTTTTAGTTCTTTAAGTATTTTGGTACATAGAGCTAGTGGTTTGCCACTTAAACACCTTCATTCAGATTCCTTTTTTTAATTTATGCTAGCTTGGACCTGGCCTCCCCTTTACTGAGGGGTTCTGGGTCTGTAAACTGGCTCAAGGTTGGAATTGATCGAGGACATGTGACTTTATGTTTTTATGACTCAAGACTTTAATTCACTTGACCTACAACTTTTCTGCTTATAAAGATCAAGTAAGGGGAGGGGGGCGCCTGGGGGGCTCGGTCGGTTAAGCGTCCGACTCTTGATTTTGGCCCAGGTTATGATCTCGCGGTTCGTGGGTTCGGGCCCTGTGTTGAACCGTGGGATTCTTTCTCCCTCTCTCTCTCTCTCTTCCTCTTCCTCTCCCTGCCCCTTCCCCCGCCTCTCTCTCAAGAGAAATCAAAACAAAACATTAAAAAAAAGTCTTTACATGTCAGGTAAGAATTGAGGAGGCTGCCCGTCTGTATCTCTTCTAGGAACACCACGGTCATCCAGCTAATGCTGCAGGTCTGTGCAAGGCTGGCTGTTCTGATTCTGCCCTCACTCCACAGTGTCCAGGTGCCCAGACCCACCTCTGCCGCTTGGCCCCTGCGACTCCAGGAAGCACTTCCTTCCATCGCCTTTAGGAGGCACTGTTCCCACCGAAGGGCTGGCTTACAAAGTAATCACAGAGCTTTTCAGGGATGCCGGGGCTCCTCCCAGAAATTCATTTCTCACCATCATGGGGAAAGGTGTGTCTGCTGGACCCTCCCGGGGGAGTGGGGGGCGGGGGGAGTGGTGAGTAGGTCTCAAATGACAAATCCACTCCAACGTTCCAGTCTACCTAAGCCTTTGAATCCCTTCCTCCCTATTAACCCGAGACAGGCCTGGCACTTCATGTTCATTTGCTGTGGCCGCTTATGACCCATGTTTCGGCCAAGGAACCAACTGTTAGAGCTCTTTGTGACTCTCTGAGCTGCAACACGAAATGCAGAACCTCTGTTGAGCGCGCCCATATCAATAAATTTGGCCTGATGCACTTTTGTTTCTTTTACCGTTCTCCCACACGCAGCCCCTGGATCTCTGTCTGTATAAATGAGAAAAACCCAGTAGTTCTTTTGGAGTGTAGGGGGTCTCCTCGTGGGTCATGCTCTGTACCTCCGGGGGCCTTCTGTGACTTGCGTCTGGTTCTAAATCTGGAAGCACAGAGGAGTGGTGGTTGTGGGTCCCGAGGAGAGTCGTGTCTTTCAGGGCAGCTGCCTCCGAGAGCCCATCACCGTTTTCTCAGGTTAGTCTGCTCAGGCAGGTGTCTTCTACTGAGAGAAGACGCATCAGTGTTTAGGGGTTCAGTGTCTCCACCTTATCAGAGTCTTCCCACAGCATCCCCGGTTTTCAGGGTTCTAGTCCTTTCTAGTCAGTGCTCTCACTTTAATAGATGCCCTGTGAGGTTAGGGGTTCTGTTTGCTTTGTAGTTCAGTCCCTCTCAGGATGAGATTCTGGGCTTGGTGTCCTCAGTCTCGGCTCTGTGGCTAAAGCAGATAAGGGTCTCTTTCAGGATAGAGAGATTTTCTGATCATTTGTTCAGAAATTCAACTTGGAATTTGGACCCCCTCTTTCCCACCTTATCTAGTGACCTTAGGAACAATCAGCCGATATCATTGTATTCATTAGTTTGATGAATGTTCAAAGGTATTATATACTTGGTGACCCAGAACCTTGCCTTTATAAGTGTTTGATTAGTAGGATATCCAGTGATGATGTTTACATATCTCTTTGACCATATCGTGCCATGGACTATCGGTGCTCTCTTTACCTACTGGAAATTGAGTCATTTGTGTCTTTAAATCTAATCACATTAGAAAGCCAATTCCAGACACCCCAGGATCAGATTCAGAAAACTTGGCCTTGAGATTCTGTTAGTCTAGAACCATTCTCTATACCCAAATCTGCATTAGTGTTTGAGAAACAGAACCATAAGGATGGATGGATGGATGGATAGATGGATGGGTAGGTAGATAGATAATTTTAAGGAAATGACTCACACAGTTATGTAAGCTTAGTAATCCTAAAATCTACGGGATAGGCCAGCAGGGTAGAGATTCAGGGAACTAGTATAGTTTGAGTCTAAGGGCAGTCTACTGGTAGTATTCTTTTTCAGGGGTGGTTAATCTTTTGTTCTTTTACAGCTGAATGGATGAAGCTCCCCTACACCGTGAAGGATAATTTACTTTACTCAAAGTCTGCCAGTTTCAGTGTTTCAAAAAACAACTTCATAGAAACATCCAGGTTAATCTTTGGCCAAAGATTATTGGTCCATCAGCCAAGATGATACAAAAAAGTAACCACCACACCAGGAATGAATTATACAAGATAGGCCGTAGGAGGAAATCTCAAATTGTTGATGTGGCCGGGTTGCGAACAGTTCTGTTCTTTGCTCTGTTTCAGTACTTCCTGTCCACATCTCATGTCAGTGATGTCTGACCTCCTCTCACCCATGCGACACTTTGATAAAGGCCACCTGATATCGCTAAACCAAATGACCTGTTCCAGGCCTTTTCGTTCTGGACTTCTTTGCTTTCTTTGATGATCTGATCTAACTTCCTCTGATCTAACTTCGCTCTGATCTAACTTCCTCTGTCTTTGAGACGTCGCTTCTGCTTCTCATTGCTCTTCCGTTCGCCCCAAGCCTTTCCCTCCCTCTGGTGCCCTGGCGTTGATTTTCCTTCGGTTCTGCTCTCAGCCCTCTGGTGGTCTCACCATGTGCTCATCTTTGGTGACCTTCTCCTTTCGTTCTTTCTATCACAACCCATATTCGGTAGATACAGGCATTCCATAAGGATTCGTTAGGGAAACGGTGACTCCCAAATGTGTCTTCATCACCCTGAACTGCAGACTCTTGCGCCTTGTCCACATACTTTCCTCAGAGCATCCAGAGGCACCCCGACCCTGCATATTGAAAACTCAACTCCACGTATGTCTCCTTTCCCACACTGCACCTCCACTCCGCCCCCCCCCCACCGCCGCATTCTTCACATTTCCCGCTGTCCCATTTGCTTTTCCCTCAGTCGCCCAAGACAAAAGCTTGAGCATCATCTTAGACTCCTCCCTTTCCCTCCCCCACCTCCGTGAATGTAATCAGAGTCTTGCCAGTGTTTTCCTTCTATTTCTGAATCCATTTCTACCTTTCCAGTGTGCTGGGACAAGTCCCAGTCATTTTAAGCCCAGGTTACCATGAGAGCCTCCTCACGGGTCTCCCCTCCGCGACATGCTCCCCTCTGGTCTACCCTCCCAGCTGTTGCCAGAGGGGTTTTTCATGGGCGGATGCAATCAGGCCACTCCTGTGCTAAGACCCTTCATCCCTGTTATCTCTGGGATGAGCTCAGGTCCTTAACTTGATTCCTACGTCCTGCCCTCATCTGCCCTCATCGCCTGCCATTCTCTTCCTTGCACTGATTGTTTGCAACGTTTCTGCCTGACACTCATTTTGCCTTCTTGATTTTGTGTATGATATATTCAGTCTCCCTCTTGATTGCCCTTCTCTGTATTTGTTTACCTGGCTGACTCCTAGGTAGCCTTTCCATCTCAAGTGCAATGTCATCTAGCAGATATCCCCAGGTAAGGCCAACCACCCTGCCTCTAAGCTTCCTTTCTATTGTTTTATATAAGATTATCTTTTTATAAGATAGCTTCTCCAAATGCAGAAACTGTGTCTTATTCATCTCTGGGTCTCTGACATTTAGCACAATACCTAGACCATGGGAAGCATTTAGTAGATATTAGGCGAACCATTAAACTGAACCCCAGGTGGGAACTGTAAACATCAGAGCAGAGAGTGAGTGAAAATAAGGAGACAGGTCCTCCTAGAACTTGGGACCTCAAGATCCAGGGAGCAGTCAGGCCTTACTCCAGACACTGGACTTGACAGTGATATGGCTCAGGGGGAAACCATCTAACCAAGCTCTCAAGGGCACGATACTCAGTAAGAACATAATGTCAGCTTATTAACTTAAAGTAAGCATTATAAATGCTGGGGCGGGGGGCAAAGTGGTTAAGTGGATGGGGTTGGTAGTGCATTTTTCTTCCCTGTGTAAAGACAGACTGTCCTCACAAGATAGTCCAGGGAATATGGGATCATCAGAGTGACCACAGTAGCTACAGTCGTCAAGCGGTGGTAGCCTGTAATAGCTTTCTGTCCATGGTAGGAATATATACATACATATATATATATATATGTAGTGAACTGACAGATGCATTGGACTGGTTAAGTCCTGCTCTTCACTGGCCAGTGCTGCCCTGCACTGACAATGACATCTTAGACATGAAGAGACAGCCTAGAAACCTTGACTGGGCTTTAGAGTTTCCTGTGTCTTGAGAGAGCCCCTAGACAGAGAGCCTGTCGCATAGAGTGGATTCTCCACGGGTGAATAGTATCACCCGTGGAGTGTTGATGCTTCTCGTTTCAAAACTCGTTAGCCTCTGTGTTTTTCTTAATCTGTTTTTTTATCAGGTTTTGAGGTATTTACTACACCAACATAACATGGAAAGAATGTTGGACACAGGCGTGCACAAAAATGAACACACGTGTGGCGGACGCCCGTGGCACCTAGCAAGGCAATGGCCCCAAGTAAAATGAGCATATAACTGCCAGCCCCGTTATTGCTGATGTCCATTGCTCTCATGTGTAGTCTCCCTACTGTTTATAACAAGATATATTATTTTTTTCCTTACATGTCTGCTCTTTCTTGGCTCTCCCACCACAGTGTAAATCTACACTGAGACCCAGAAAAGAACCTGAAACGGTGGGAACCCAGTAGATGTCTGTTGAGTTGTGGGTCACCATATAGCAACGTGTTGCTATATACTTGGTTCAAGTAAAGTTTTGAGATACAGGAGCTTTCTGAATATCTAAAATAAAAATTAAAACTCTAAAATCGGGGCCCCTGGGTGGCCCAGTTGATTGACTCTTGATTTCAACTCAGGTCATGAACCCAGGGTCTTGGGAGCCCTGCGTTGGGCTTTCTGCTGAGTGTGGAACCTGCTTAAGATTCTCTCTCTCTCTCTCTCTCTCTCTCTCTCTCTCTCTCTCTCTCTCCTGCCTTTCTCCCTGAACGCACACACTCTCTCTCTCTCTCTCAAAAAAAACTGTCTAACATTTTAAGGTATAAATTACCTTATAAAAGCATAGAGTTTGAGCTCTGAAAGTCTCAGCAGGTGCTGCCTGCCTCTGAGCATTGCCATGACCCCCCCCCCCCCCCCACACACACACACAAGGAGCCCCAGGGAGCCTGCTGAGCAGCTTTCTACCTGGGGAACAGGCCGGAGGGCTTGTTTTGTACCTCCCTCTCAGGGAGTGTCTGCATTTTCCCTTCATTTGTCATATCCCTGTTGACCACAGTCACCTGCAGGGAGTTTCCAGGCGCGTGCTGCCTCTTGACGAGTTGTGTCTTACGACTCTGAACATCTGCTCTGACCATCTGTCCTACCCGCTTGTCTTCCCGAACCTCGTCAGTACCAGAAAATGCACCAGCTCCAAAACCTCCCCCTGTCGGTCAAGCACCCTCCTCTTCTTCGAGTCTGACTGCAATACTTTCTGGAACTCATTACCTCTGATGCCTCCCCATTTTCTTATTTACGTGAATCACTTCCTGGCTGCTCCTCTCCCCTTCTCCAGCCTGGAGTCTGTGATCCATTGTTAGAATCACTTCCTTGCAAAAATTCCTGCCTCCTTTGCCCTTCTGTCCCTTCATTGTACTGGGTGGGGAATACAGCTTTGGGGAAACCCGAAGCTCTTTTCGTCTACCCAGAGCTTTATTGCTTTAGTTATTGCCTCTCTTTGGATCATTCTTCTTACAATACACCCTTTTGCTACCTTTCCAGGCTCCGGCTCTCAGCAGAATTTCTCAAGAACTGCCTGTGTTCCTGTCTCTACCTGGGACACACTTCCTTCCTTCCCATCCTTCTGGAGTCCAACCTTGTCACAGCTGCTTCCTCCTCGTACAGACTTCTCCTGTCAGGATTGTCCGTGCGCTCCAGGCTGCCAGTCCCTCTTTACCCTTTGCTGTGGTCATCTTCTGAGACCTTTCTGCCACGCCCCTTCCCTTGGCTTCCTGACACCCCGTTCTCTGGTTTTCTTCCCTTCTCACAACTTGCCCCCGTCTTCCCTCCATACCTGACCTCGACAGCTCAGTGCTCTTCATCACTGAAGCCTGGCCCTTATCTTTCTCTACATTATTGTCCAATGTGGTGACATTTTCCTCTGTGATTTAATGTTTTATTTATTTTTGAGAGAGAGAGAGAGAGAGAGAGAGAGAGAGAGAGAGAGACAGGATACGAGTGGGGGAGGGGCAGAGAGAGAGAGGGAGACACAGGATCCGAAGCAGGGTCCAGGCTCCGAGCTGTCAGCACAGAGCCCGATGCGGGGCTCGAACTCGTGAACCATGAGATCATGTCCTGAGCCGAAGTCGGATGCTCAACTGGCTGAGCCACCCAAGTGCCCCTCTTCTGTGATTTTAACGACCACCTGTGTATTGCTATCTTCAGAAATGTATACACAGCCAAGACCTCTGTGAGCTTCAGCCCTCCATATCCTGGTACCTGCTTGACTCCATTCGGAGGTGTGTAGACGTCTCAGACTCAACATTTGCAACAATGCAGGTTGATTTCTCTTCCTTCTCCCCAGCTAAAAGTCCAGCTCTGTGAGCACCTTTATTTATCTAGTTGTTCAGGCCAGAAACGCAGGAGTCACTCTTGGTTCATTTTTCTTCATTCCCCCGTTCAGTTGTCAGCACGAAGTCCTGTTTAGTGTCCATTTCTGCCTCGTCACCCTGCCCCTGCCGCCCAGGCCACCGCTACCCTGTACCAGAACCGCTATGCTACCTTTCCGCCGGTTTCTCTGTTTCTGTCTGTATTGCCCCCATTCTATTTCCCGCACGGGAGCAGGAACCATTTTGCATCAGATCATATCGCTTTCCTTAAAATCCTTCAGTTTGATCAACTTATTTTTGTTTTCCACATAATGTCAAAAACCTTGAATGCAAGTGCACATATAAGAACAGGTTGGTGAAGTGTAATATTATGGGCAGATATATTAATAATCACTTTCAATAAAAGGTAATTTTCAACTTTTTTTTTTTAATGTTTATTTATTTTTGAGACAGAGACAGAGCATGAACGGGGGAGGGGCAGAGTGAGGGAGACACAGAATCTGAAACAGGCTCCAGGCTCTGAGTTGTCAGCACAGAGCCTGATGCAGGGCTCGCACCCACGGACCGCGAGATCATGACCCGAGCCGAAGTCGGCCGCTTAACCGACTGAGCCACCCAGGCGCCCCAATTTTCAACTCTTAAAGTAAACATATATGGATTGCCTGAAGGCATTCCGTAAGGAGTCCCATATCAGTCTACCAGAGTCAGAATGGGAACAATTGTTTCATGTTTTAGAGCCAAAACATTTTCTAGGTAGTGGTGGTAACTTTGAGCCAATGTTTGCTCTGGATGATATGATACAGAATTATAAATGTGACAGAGGAATATCTTTTCCCACTCATTCCGTTGCTAGGTTTATGGGTACGTTTTATCACTGAAAAACAGACACTTGGTGACAGTATTCGGCACGATTTCTTACGGCTGTCACAACCAGCCTCATAGGCACACAGCCAGTGCAGTCACACGGGGCACCGCACTCAGAAGGACCCCGCAATCAACTTGGGGTTTAATCCTCTGAGGTCACTGTCTTGAAGCTCTTAATAATTTTATCTTTTTAAAAAATTATTTATTTAAGTACTCTCTACACCTAACGTGGGGCTTGAACTCACTACCCTGAGATCAGGAGTCGTATGCTTCTCTGACTGAGCCGCCCAGGCGCCCCTGTGTGTTTTTTTTTTAATGTGTATTTATTTTGCAGAGAGAAAGAGAGCGTGAGGGTGCATGCATGGGGGAGGGGCAGAGAGAGAGAGAGGGAGAGAGAGAATCCCAAGCAGGCTCCACGTCCTGAGCAGAGCCCAGCTGAAGGCTCGAACTCACGAACTGTGAGATCATGACCTGAGCTGAAATCAAGAGTCAGACGCTTAGCCAACTGAGCCACCCAGTCCCCCTCCCCAATAGTTTTATCTTTGAATGTGTGCTTTAAAAAATTTTTTTAATGTTTATTTTTATTTTGAGAGAGAGAGAGAGACAGAGTGCCAGCAGGAGAGGGGGAGACACAGAATCCGAAGCAGGCTCCAGGCTCTGAGCTGTCAGCACAGAGCCCGACGCGGGGCTCGAACCCACGGACTGTGAGATGATGACCTGAGCCGAAGTCAGATGCTTAATCGACTGAGCCACCCAGGCGCCCCTTGAATGTGTGTTTTGTACATGAGTCTGATGAGACAGTGGGGTATACACAGGGACTTAAGAGCCCCTGCTCACATGCAGACTTGCCTCTTGCCACCTCCCTGTTTCCCTGGGATGGGTCTTTTTGCCCAGCTGCTTTCCAGCACCTGGTCTCCTGGGCCCTGCACAACCTCCCCTGCTCTGTGACCACTGCTCTTCTCCCAGGGAGGATCAACGTCCGGTGCACGCTCTGGGGTATCTTTGGGCATACGTGTGCTGTCCATTCCCATCCCCCTGTGGGCTGGCCCCACCACGGCGAGTGTGGCGGGTAACTCAGCAGGGACCTCTCACCCTCCTTCTCTAGGGTACCAAGCCCTTTCCCACTCCTGGCTTGGGCCCTGCACAGTGTGTAGCAGATGGCTGCCTTGGGTGACTGGTAGTAAGTGCCATGGGAAATTTCTGGACTAAAATCGTGTTGCCTGTGCTCTGTGTTCTAGAGCCAGCAGTGTGATCAGTTCATTTCTACTTCATCCTGGGGCATTCCCAAAGTTACTCTCCAAGAAAAGCGCTTGCTGTCGCCTTCAAGGGGCCCGCCCATCGCTCCCCTCCCTCGGGTGAGGTGGCCACAGATCTAGGCTACAGAGAGCCTTGATTTGGCACCTCGGTGTTTACAGCCGGCTCTGTTCTTTGATCTGTTTAGAATGTGGGTCTGCCTTTGATAATCAGCACAGACCCCAGTGGCAAAGAATATAACGGAAACGGTTCACCAAACAACTTTTATCAGCAGCCCAGTTAAGGGAAGTGGTCTTTGTAAAGGATTGTTGAAGTGACATACAGTCCATTTATTTCTGAAGCTGTTCCACGTTTTGTCCTCGGCTTGGCTTTGCACTTGGACACTTGGGCTTAGGCCCCTTGTACAGTTACTTTCTTTGAATCTATGGTGGTGTCATGTTGTTCGCTGCTTTTGGGGGGTTTGGTTTGGTTTGGTTTGGTTTTGCTTGTTTGGTTTTTTTAAGAGTGTCAGGAGAACCTGCTTTATAAAACTCATTATTTCACTACCCTAGGTGTGGCTGGGGACACGCTCCTCACGTGACTCAGCCTGCCCTGCGCATATAATGTATGTGAGAAATCTCTTCCAGAATGCCAGCCAGGGAAAGCTTTGTTTTAGCCACTATATGGACCATATCTCCTGCCTCTCTGTGTTCTATTCTCCTACCCCAATATCGATCTTTATATTTTCCTGATTTCCGTATTTTATTTAACATTTATATGCATTTACGGTAAGCAGCATCAGCTCCTTTAGGCAGAGTGTGAGTAAGTAAAGGTAACGATGCCTCTTGCTTCCAGTAGTCAGGTCATATTGTTTTGGGTTTTTTTTTAATTTTTTTTAATGTTTTATTTATTTTTGAGACAGAGACAGAGAGACAGAGCATGAGCAGGGGGAGGGGCAGAGAGAGAGGGAGACACAGAATCCGAAGCAGGCTCCAGGCTCTGAGCTGTCAGCACAGAGCCCGACGTGGGGCTTGAACTCACGGACCGAGAGATCATGACCTGAGCTGAAGCCAGCCGCCCAACCGGCTGAGCCACCTAGGTGCCCCGATATTGTTTTGTTTTCCAGTGCTCTGATCCTGGCTAACTTGCCCTCTGTCTCTGGATTCTGTGTGAACGATTGCTGAACAGCCTTTACTTACCGATTGCTTTAGAACACCTTCCATTTCGAGAAACAGATCTCATTGAGGTGGGGCTGGGCAGCCTTTCTAGCCTCTCTTTCCGGCTACAACTGGTACACCGTTGCCGAAGTAGCCAGTCCGGCCCACATCACACAGCTAAGGAGGCTGACGCCACAAAAGTGCCGTGGCAGGTGCAGCAGAAGCCTGGGGGTGACCTGTGTGTGCACTCAAGGTGCTTCGAGTGCATTTGGAGAGAGAACAAATAATGCATGAGATAAAGGGGACCACGATTTGGGAGCTCCTTATTGGTACAGTGGTTGCTCAGAGAAGGGCGAGGCTACTGTCTGTTTTGATGGGTACTTGGTATAGTCCAGAAGCATCCCATTGCACAAATATACCTAAGTGTCATTGCAGCTGCTTAGTTATTTATTAGAAGTCCATGTGGAGCTTCCATAGGCCAGGCATTCTTCTAAGCCCTTGAGCCCTTTAATGAGATACTAGCTAATTTCATTCTTGTAACAACCATAGACACTATAATGAGAACAATTTAAGCAGAAGTGGACTCACAAAGGGGTCTTTGCGCCAGGTTATACACCATTCTTTGTGATCTCAGGTAGCCCTCTGGCGTCCACAGTGACAGAGCACATAGCCACGCTGGTAGTTTTTCAGGATAAATTGTGGTATCATGTTAAAAACTTACCCTACAGGGGGCACAACTTTTTTTTTTTTAATTTTTTTAACGTTTATTTATTATTGAGAGACAGACACAGAGTGTGAGCGGGGGAGGGGCAGAGAGAGAGGGAGACACAAAAATCCGAAGCAGGCTCCACACGGTCTGCACAGAGCCCCCAATGCGGGGCTCGAACCCACAAACTGTGAGATCATGACCTGAGCCGAAGTCGGCCGCTTAACCGACTGAGCCACCCAGGCGCCCCAGGGGGGACAACTTTTGATAAGTAAAACAAGTAAGGTCCATTAGAAAGTGCGGCTAAATAAAGTCCACCGATTCTGTAGGAACCTACGGATAGATGGACAGTTGGCCTGCCACCTCCCTCTGAAATAAGTTCTCATATGGGTCTTAATAAAAGTTCTTGGGGCGCCTGGGTGGCTCAGTGGGTTAAGCGTCCGACTTCAGCTCAGGTCACGATCTCACGGTCCGTGAGTTTGAGCCCCGCGTCGGGCCCTGGGCTGATGGCTCAGAGCCTGGAGCCTGCTTCTGATTCTGTGTCTCCCTCTCTCTGCCCCTCCCCTGTTCATGCTCTGTCTCTCTCTGTCTCAAAAATAAATAAACGTTAAAAAAATTTTTTTTTTTTAATAAAAAATAAAAGTTCTTTTCATGGACCCTTTACAACAGTGGGTGAACATCTATATGTGTTGGTTTCATTAGATTTAATTGGGAGTGAAATCAGAAGATTTGTTGCCACCAGTTCAAGAATAACTGTTGTGGGCGCTGAAGAGGTGGAATGGATCCCCCTCCTGTCCCCGCAGTATTGGGTTCAGATGTAGAAACGGAAGGTACCTCGTATGCACCAAGAAGGTATCACAAGGTTTGCTAAACATGTAATGAGACGTCCTGGGAAGAGCAGGGCAGGCTTCCCAAGCAGGGTCAGAGGTGGCTTAGAAGAACAGGTAAAGGGGACTGGCTTCATCTTGACCCTGACCAGATGGTGGGGCAGGGCCAGGGCTGCTGGCTGGGGTTCGGTGGTAACTTCCTGCCTGCTCCACGGGAGGGATCACCTGGGCTTTCTTATCAGCCTGCCTAGGGGCAGGGGCATGGGGCATGGGGCCGCCTGAAAGCCGTCAGCAAACATCGGACAAAGACGTTTTTAAGTGCTTACCACTGTTTCTGTTCTAGGGCAGAAATGTTGTCTGTGGACTAAAGTAAATACCATGTCACATTAATCTAATACTGCAAATGGAAGGTTCTGCAAACTCTAATATCAAGAATGTCTTGGGAACCTTGGACCCAAGGCCATATCCTGTGTATCTTTTAAAAACACAAAATATTTGACATCTTTAATACGTTCAGGTTAACCACGATTCTGAAATACTTGGTATTGTCTGGGTCGTAGGCAAAGAAGCTTTTTTTTTTAGTTTTATTTTTATGGCATTAATGGTTTCTAAGTCTTAATCTCATTCTTTGTGTACTTTATGAAGCAGATGCTTAATAAATAGGAACTCTTGGTTTTAAATTTAATAAATGGGACTCCTGTTTTACTGTGCGCATCTTAAGTTTTAGGTTCTGGGTTAACTGTTGGGGAGTAGGATCAAATGGGAGTAAAATGCAGACTTTTAGATGCCAGAGGCCTGGGAGAGACTGGGAAACAGTTATCAGGAGACATGTTATGGGTAAATAGTCGGAAGACGACATCTTTACCTTTCAGATTTGTGGTTTACTGCAGATCTTTAATTTTCAGACAGTTGCTCATGTTTTAATATCTGTGACATTGGGATATGCCTTACCGTTGCTGGTGAGTCAGAACCAGCATTATTCAGTTCCCACTGGCACATGAAATAATGGGTCTTAACCATCAGTGGCATCTTAGAATTGATGAAAGATGCAAATTTTTATAGCTCTATGCCTCTTCTGCAGAAGTGCATTTAAGCTTCAGGGAAAATATCCACAGTCAGAACCAAGTGACAGATGTGATTGTCTTAGAGTTGCCTTGAAGGAAAAGTAGGCATTGGCTCAGTGCGAGTGAGCGGGAGAGAGGAGCGTGTACAGAGCACGTCGTCGTTAAGGACTGTATTGTGTTGGGGAATGGGCTAGGAGTTCGGTGTGGCAGAAACGTAGGATGGAGCGGGAGTGACATGGGGAGAGTGATCAACTGGCGGGATGGTAGCCTGGAGCCAGCCTTGGGAGGATTGGTGGGGCCGCTGGGGAGTTAGGTTGTATTGGTGCGTCCACGTAGCGTTGTAGACCAGCTGCCCCTGTTTGCCTCAGCGAGGGGTGGGTAGCACTGACATAGTAACAGAAGAGGGTAGAGAATGCAGTACATCAAATTCCATCGGTGGTACAGAGCTCTCCCAAGTGAAAGCAGCTAGCCAGATGGTGCGGAATAGAATGGAAGGGAGAACTTTACCCAGTGGGGCTATTTCCTTCTGCCCCAGGTGTGAGTAGAGCTGGGGTTTGGTGGCTTGTTTTGGAAGCCTGTTTCTGGACTGGTGCTATGACTGAAAAATAGAAGATGGCTTGCTTGCTTGCTTGCTTGCTTTCTTTCTTTTAAATTTTTTTTCGTGTTTATTTTTGAGAGAGAGAGAGAGAGACAGAGCATGAGCGGGAGAGGGGCAGAGAGAGACGGAGACGTAGAATCCGAAGCACGCTTCAGGCTCTGAGCTGTCAGCACAGAGCCCAACGCGGGGCTCGAACTCACAAACCATGAGATCGTGACCTGAGCTGAAATCAGAGACTTGACCGACTGATCCACCCAGGCACCCCAAGAATGGCTTTCATAGGGTAGTTTTAATCCAGTTGGATGGGAATTTGGAGGAAAGCATGCAGGAAGGAGTGTTTCTAAGCTGTTTTTGGCTTTCTCCTAAGGGTCATTTATTATTCTTATCTTCCTCTAAAATATAACATCTGGTAGAAGAAGGTTTTAAAAAAGTTTTTCAAATAGATTTTTTTTCCCTAAGTTTGGAAATTTGATCCCTTATAGGAAATATTTGTTCAGTTTGGGTCTCCAAATAAAAGAGGCACAGAAAATGTGTTCATCAGAGAGCCACTGAGATACAAAGAGAAGACCAATGAGGAAAAGTTAATGGAACCAGAATTAAACGGTATAGAAAACCGCTAATTTTTCTGTTACTTCCAGCTAATTTTGGCCTTCATCCCCTCTGCTGTCGCTGAGTATATTGTTGCACAGAGCTTTGCATTGTTAAACTAGCGGAAGGGACTAGTCTATTAAAAACATTTTCTAATTTCAGTTCACCTCTAATAAAAAAAAATGGACATAGTTCAGAAGTTTAAAAAGAGAGTACTGTCCATAGTAAGAAATCTTTCTCTGTCTTCGGAGTCCTTGCTGAGGAGGCCAATGTTAGTTTCCTATGTATCTTTCCAAAGACATTTTATTGAGACCTGAGCAGATCTGTAAATTGGTAACATCCCCTACCCGCTGTTCAACAACTTGTTTTTTTAAACAGCAGCTTTATTGGGATATAATCCACCTAGTATAAAATTCACCCCCTTAAAGTGTAAAATTCGGTGGTTTTTGGTATATTCACAGAGTAGTGCAGCCATCATTGCTACCTAATTTCGGAACACTTCCATCACCCCATGAAGAAGCCCTGTACCCCTTAGTGGTCACTCCCCATTCCTCTCTGCCTGCAACCCCCTCTAATCTACTTGTCTGTCTCTGTGGGCTTGCCTCTTCTGGAGATTTCTTGTAAATAGAATCACAGTACGTCTAGTTTTCCTTAGCATGATGTTTTCCAGGTACATCCTTTGCGTATATCGATATTTTGTTTCTTTTTATGCCTGAAAAATATTGTACCGGACTTTGTTTACCTGTTCGCCAGTTGATGAGCGTGTTTTCAGTTCTCTTGGATGTACACTTAGGAGCAGGATCGCTAAGTCATAGCAACTCGAACTGCCAAACTGTTTTCCAAAGGGCTGCACCATTTTATGTTCCCACCAGCAACGCAGAGAGGTTTAATTTCTCCTCATCCTCACCGATACTTGTTACTGTCTTTTTGATGATAGTTATCCTAACAGGTATGAAGTGGCATCTCATTGTCGTTTTCATTTGCATTTCTCTCGTGATTAATGATGTTTCAGCATCTTATTGGCTTATTGGCTTATTTGTTTGTTTGGGTTTTTTGGGGGGAGAAATATCTATTCCAGTCCTTTGCCCATTTTTTAATTGGTTTGTCTTTTTCTGTTGTTGAGTTTAAAGGTCCTTTGTATGTTTGGTTACAAGCCCCTTCTCAGATACAAAATTTGCAAACAGTTTCTCCCATTCTGTGGGTTGACTTTCTTGATGGTGTTCTGTGAAGCACAAAAATTTTAATTTTGATTTAAGTCCAGTTTATCTATTTTTTCTTTTGTTGCGTGTGCTTTTGGTGCCACATCTAAGAAACCATTACCTAATCCAAGATCGCAGAGATTTACTACGCTTTCTTCTAAGAGTTCTATAGTTTTAAGGCCGCATTTAAGTCTGTAGTTTTCAGACCACATTTAAGTCTGTGGTCCATTTTGAGTGAATTTTTGTATTTTTTTCATTGAATTTTTTTTTCATTGAATATGCCTTGGAGATCATTTCATATCGACGCTAATGGACTTCCTCGTTCTTTCTCACGATATATTTACTTTTATAGATATGCCAAGTTCATTTAAACAGTTCCCCCATACATAAGCATTTGGATTTGTAACTTTTTTCAGATATCCTGGGGCTTGAAAAGTGATTTCATATCAGCCTCCTCAAAATGGCAGTTTCAACCATTTGGCAGGCTTTTCTGTTCTAGGCGATTCTTGCCATCCAGAAACCTTTGAGTATATGCCATTCCTCTGGGGAGAATGACTCCAAAGAATTGTTTCCAGAGATTTCATCCCATTAAATGTTCGTAGTAAGTCAGGAGGCAGAAGATGCTCTCCGTTATCCGAAAACATCTGGAAAAATACTTTTGGAGGAATAAGGCACTCCATCCAGTTGTGCCTTACATTTTATCGTGTTGTACATTTTAAACTATATTCGGTTCCAGATGACTTAATGGCATGTGCCCTCCTTTTGCTGTTTGGCCGCATTGTTGTGTCTCACGTATAAAAATCTAAGTGAGTAATAATCTGAACTTCGGGCAGTTCAGCCAGGCACTCTAGAAGCTGTAAAATATCTGGAGATTATGAGACATGTGGGTTTCTTTTTTAAAGAAAGAGGAAACTTGGGGGGAAATCTTAAAATACACCAACGCCAACACTTTCCTAATCCGCGGAGGCTTATCTAGCTACTGGGAAGTAAGCAAAAGGGGGCACCGAGGTGGCTCAGTCGGTTGAGCATCTGACTTCAGCTCAGGTCATAATCTCATGGTTTGTGGGGTGGAGGTCTGTGTTGACGGTGCAGAGCCTGCTTGGGATTCTTTCTCTCTGCCCCTCCTCGGCTCTCTCAAAAATAAATAAATTAACAACGACGACAAAAAAGAAAGAAACGGAAGGTCACTTTAAAAAAAAAAAAAGTAAGCAAAAAAACCTCCAGTGAACAGCAAAGATTAATATGACAAAGTCTGCTCCTTTGGGTTCTTGTACTTTACTCATAATATGCTTCTTCATAAATAAACTACTTTATGTTATTTTATACCCTCATCAGACCAGCATGATGTCACAAAAAGAGCAAAAGAGTTGTTCAGATCCTTTTTCTGTTCTTGATAATGTGGATACCTCCTATCAGTGACTTAGCCTCTCTGGGCTAGAATTGTGTCATCTGTAAAATGAACGTGAACTAGGTGAGTTTTTCCAAGCCGGTAATAGATTAGAGCAATTAGCAGGCGCAGTAGGGGCTGCTGGAGGCAAGCTGCAGTCTGCAGTGGTGATGGGGATGCAGCAGATAGGAAGAAAATGAAAAGCATTTATCAAAGTTCAAAAATAATCTAGATCGGGGCAAATAGCCTCACGTATCCGAGGGGCCCCAATGGGCATCACTCAATTTTATTATGTTCCTGATGTCCATATAAGTCCTGTTACCAAAGAGTTAGCAAAACAAAAACAAAACCCCCAGTTAAACAAAATACTACATTATTTCTTGTCCATTTTTATTTTGATGTAATTTCAGACTTACAAGAGAATTTCAAAAAAAAAAATAGCATTTACCCTTCACCCAGATTTCTCAAATGTTAACATTTTACTATATTTCCTTAATCCTTCTCCCTCTCCCTCATGTGTGTTTTTCAACTATAGGAAAGCTGCAGAAGTGCTGATTCTTTATTCTTTTTTTTTTTTTAAGTTTATTTATTTTGAGAGAGAGAGAGAGAGAGAGCCTACACAAGCAGGAGAGGGGCAGAGAGAGAGAGAGAGAGAGAGAGAGAGAGAATTGTGAGTAGGCTCTGTGCTGTCAGCGTAGAGCCCAACTTGGGGCTCGATCTCACAAACCTTGAGATCATGACCTGAGCTGACATCACGAATAGGACACTTAATGGACTGAGCCACCCAGGCGCCCCTGATCTTTTATTCTTAAATACTTTTGTGCGCGCGCGCGTGCATATATGCCCTCCCATTATCTTTAAGTACTTTAATGTTTCTTTAAGTACTTGAATGTTTCCTGAAGACTAGGCGCATTATCTTACGTAACCACAGTGTAATTATCAAAATCAGGAAATTAATGTTGAGGCGGTACAGTTACTGTGTCATTCAGATGTTGCCAGCTGTCCCAATAATGTCCATTGTGGGAGTTTCTTTGAGCTGTCCCGGGCCCTTCTGTCGCCTTCAGTTTGCATTACTGCCTGAATCTTTTTTCTTTCTCTTCTTGAGTTTACATTAACATGTTTTAAGAATAAGGGCCACTTACATAGTAGAATGTCCCTCCGTCAGGTTTGTCTGATGGTTCCGGTCATACTCATTTGTCAGGAGTACCACAGAAGTGACGTGCTGTTCTCGGTGCATGTGATAGGGAGGCATGTCTTACCAGTTTGCTCCGTTACTAATGACGTCCCCTTTAAATTTTTTTTTTTTAACGTTTATTTATTTTTGAGAGAGAGAGACAAAGCATGAACAGGGGAGGGGCAGAGAGAGAGGGAGACACAGAATCTGAATCGGGCTCCAGGCTCTGAGCTGTCAGCACAGAGCCCGACGCGGGGCTCGAACCCACGGTCCGTGAGGTCATGACCTGAGCCGAAGTCGGACACTTAACTGACTGAGCCACCCAGCCGCCCCTGATGACGCCCCCTTTGATCCTCAGTGGAGATAATGTCTACCATGTTTCTATGCTGTAATGTAACTATTTTTTCCTTTTGTATTTAATGACTGTCTTGGGGAGGAATACTTTGAAGCTATGTAAACGCTGTTTCTCTGCAAACCTTTACTCACCGTATTATCTTTTTAGGAAGGCAGAAAAAAACAATACATTTTAGCAATATTTCCATCAAAATGGTTGTAGTCTTAAAGGGAGCTTGTGGGAGCCATATGACAAACGTAATCATGTAGAATTATTAATTATTTCAAAGAAACTAGATATATGTATTACTTAGTTAAAAAATGTTTTAAGTTTATTTATTTTGAGAGAGAGTGCCTGAGCTCGAGTGGGGAGGGGTAGAGACAGGGAGAGAATCCCAAGCAGGCTCCACATTGTCAGCGCGGAGCCTGACGGGGGGCTTGATTCCCCTGGACCAGCCCCCCCGGACTGTGAGATCATGACATGAGCTGAGATCAAGAGCCACACCCTTAACTGACTGAGCCACCCAGGTGCCCCTGTACTACTTATTTTTTAAAAAATATTCCTCACATATCTAAACTCACTTCGTAGGGTTATATATGTAAGAATAATTTGGTCCATAGTAGCATTGTTACTTATGAAAGATTTAGACAAGAGTCATGCCTGGAAGTTTTTCTGTTTTGTCCAGTGGTGGGGGCAGAAATGAAACAAACAAAAATCCTTCGCAGGGAGGAAATCTTCTGAATGTCTCTTCTTTCCCGCCTCTTTTCTGTGTTTTTCATGTCTCCACCGAAAAGTCCACTTTTACCGTATCATCCTTCTCGAATATACTCAATGGTGTCCCCTTCCCCCAGGATCAAGTTCCAGCTTCTCAGCCTGCCTTTTTAACCTTAAAGCTTTCTTCTACTCCAGCCAAGTTAACCTACACAGTTCATTTGTAAACATCATCCTGTTTTTCTCTCTCTGCAAAATGCCCTTCTATCCATCTGTCTTGGTTCTTTTCAGCATTCCAGATAAATTGCAAGTGCATTTTCCATGAAATGCTGCCTCACCTCTTCATTTTTCAAACTTCAACTACATATAGTCTGTTTGCTACTTTAAGGAGATGTTTTTGTAAGGAACTTTTTTAGGGAGAGTAAGGTGCTATAAACAAGAAGTAAAGTACAGACCGGGTAGCCTGTGATCCCCGTTTGGAGGACTCTTTCCTGCTTCCTGCATCGTGCCCGGACCGCGCACACTGTCGGCACTTGCTGTTTGTTGCGTGCATTCGCGATGCGCGTGTGTTCACGCGGGGTGTCTCATGAGACTGCATCCCTCACAGAACGAGCCAGCCCTTATTTGCTATTCAGGAAATGAGTTGTTTAATTGATACTAATCCATTTTTATTATTATCTTTAAAATTATGGGGCACCTGGGTGACTCGGTCAGTTGAGCGTCCGACTTTGGCTCGGGTCATGATCTCACAGTTTGTGAGTTCGAGCCCCGCGTCGGGCTCTGTGCTGATGTCTCAGAGCCCGGAGCCTGCTTTGGATTCTGTATCTCCCTCTCTTTCTGACCCTCCCCCACTCACACTCTGTATGTCTCTCTCTCTCTCTCTCTCTCTCTCAAAAATAAACATTGAAACAATTTTTTAAATTTTTTTGTTATCGTTTTATTCTAACAAAGCCTGCATCTCAACAAGAAGCAAATGTTTTTTTCAGTTCTCATATTTTATGTTCTCTCCAAGGATGAGCATCCATACTTTGAACTCGCGATGGCGGTGACAAAATGGTGCTGATTAATCTTGTTGCCTGAGGTTAGGTATCCGCTAAAGGGCAAGTTGGTTTCTTTGATTTCCTTCAGCCAGAGAAAAGTGCTTATATGTTTCATTAACGATAACTTCACATTACAGGAATCCTAAAAATTCAGCCATTAATCAGCTTGTTTCCTCCTTAAGTGTTCTTTGAGAGCTTTGTGACCACCCGGAGGTATCCTGTGCGTTGGCCCACAAAGGCCAAGTAAGATGTAACTCCACCCCTCAAGGAGTCTTGAGTGTCGGGGTGGGGGGTGCTCGAGATGATTGCTGCACCAAAAAAAGACCTGGGCTCTCACTTGAAGGTGCTGCTTCAGTAATCGGTAGCCACAGAGAGATGTACGAGAAATACCGAGTATTGGGGCAGAAGAGGTAGTCAGATCAGGGAGGGTCTTACTGAAGTCCAGTTTAGGTGGAGTTTTGAGAGTCTGCAGGATTTTAGAGATGGGCCTCTGTTGCCCAGAGGTGTGCCATCTGCGCGACCTGGTGAGGGAAGTGAGAGCAAGCTGGTACCAGCCTATCCATTGGCCTTCACCGATGTAAAGCTGGAAAGGTGGGGGGGGGATGTTACTTTGAAAAGTCTAGTGCTCCATGCTGAGGACCAGGGGCTTCGTGAAGCAACGGGGCGACTTTTAAACCGGGTTTTAAATCTCAGAAATTGGCATGGGTAAATTTGCATTTAATTAAGAACGTGCCCAAAGAATAAGCAGGGAGGAGACCAAGCTCTGAGAGCACCCGTAGCTCTAACCGGGGTGAACCATTTCCTTCTCCGTTGGATCCACTTCTCCCGTGCGGTTAACGTGTGGTTAGTCTGTCCGGCTGTAGGCTGCGGCAGTAGCAGACTGTGGCTTTACTCCCCTGCGGTAAACCTGAACTTCTCAAAAACCGAGCAGAACGGTAGTTTCCAGGCTCTCTTCAGTAGATTCCCAGGGGCGGGGGTCTGGCAGCTGTGCTTTTAGAGCTTCCAAATGTTGGATGTACGTTTTTTTCCTAAAGTTTATTTTTAACAATGAAAATAATAATAAAGAGCGACATACACAGATAAGTTATAGGCATAATTTGAGGACTGTGAGACCACTGCCGTGTCGATTCTAGCAGCTAACGCATTCTTCAGAATGAAGCAGATTTTTGTAATTTCTGTGTATACGTTTAAACTTGCCAGTGTGTGGTTAAGAAGGTAGTCAATCGCTGCCTTAGTCTCGTAAAAAATTCAGGTCTCTGCTTGTGTACTAATAATATATTTTACAAGTGAAATACTGCACCTACACTCAGCCAAATGCCAGGTAAGGCTTGGCCCATATGCTTCGGACCCGTCTCACTGTATTATAGTACCATATGTACAGCCCCATATCTCACTGGTCTGTAAGATAGTGGTTACAAATTTAGAATCACCTAGGGGTCTTTTAAAAGTCTTGGTGCCCAGGCCATGCCCCATGCCAATTAAACCAGAGTCCCTGGGGCTAGGGGTGGGACTCAGACATCAATGTTTGTTTTTGTTTTTGTTTTATACTTATTCATTTTTGAGAGAGAGAGAGAGAGAGACCGCACACAGGCGGGGGAGGGGCAGAGAGAGAGGGAGACACAGAATCCAAAGCAGGAGCAGGCTTCCAGACTCTGAGCCGTCAGCACAGAGCCCGACGCGGGGCTCGAACCCACGAACCGCGAGATCATGACCTGAGCCAAAGTCGGACGCTCAACCGACTAAGCCACCCAGGCGCCCCAATATTTGTTTTTAATAGACTTTATTTTTCACAGCAAAATTGAGAGAAAGGTTATATATCCCTGTGCCATTTTCTCCCAGGCATGCATAGCCTCCCTCGTTACCAACATCCCCACCAGAGCTGTGCATTTGTTACAGTTGATGAACCTACAGTGATACACCTGAACCACCTGAAGTCCATGATTTACAGTAGGGTGTACTCTCCAGGTTGTACAAATGCATAATGACATGTATCCATCATTACGGTATCACGCAGAGTAGTTTCAGTAGGCATCGGTATTTTTTACAGCTACTGTTTTTTTTTAATGTTTTATTTATTTATCTTGAGGGAGAGAAAGCACGAGCAGGGGAGGGGCAGAGAGAGGGAGAGGGAGAATCCCAAGCACGCTCCGAGCTGTCGGCACAGATCCCAACATGGGGCTTGGTTCCCATGGACCATGAGATCATGACCTGAGCCAAAATCAAGAGTCAGATGCTTAACCCACTGAGCCACCCAGGTGCCCCAGGCATCAGTATTTTTAAATTTTTTTTTTTAACGTTTATTTATTTTTGAGACAGAGAGAGACAGAGCATGAATGGGGGAGGGTCAGAGAGAGGGAGACACAGAATCTGAAACAAGCTCCAGGCTCTGAGCAGTCAGCACAGAGCCCGACGCGGGGCTCAAACTCACGGACCGCAAGATCATGACCTGAGCTGAAGTCGGACGCTTAACCGACTGAGCCAACCAGGCGCCCCAATGGCATCAGTATTTTTTAAAGCTCTTAGGTGATTCCAGTGTGCAGCCAAGGTCGAGAACCATTGTGCTGTGCTGCAGTTCTTGGACTTAAATTGTAAGTTTTGAATACTTCTTATCCGACTTGTATGTGAAAACTACCTCTTTCTCCGTTACATACTCGGTTCCCCAGAAGAACCCATATTTTGTTTGAATAAAAGATTCATTTAAAGCTTGAGAATCAGCGTAGCGGAAAGAGCTAGGCTTTGGGGTCAGGACATCCTGGATTCAACTTTTGGCTCCATATCTGCTGAGTAAGTCACTTGGGCAAGTTCTTTAGCCTCTCTTGAGTTTCCATCCAATAGATAACACCCAACAGTGTTGTTGAAAAAGAATACATGTTCCTTAGTTTAGTAATGCTTTACCCGTAATAAGCACTCAGTAAGTGGTGTTTTTCCGTTGCACCCTTTTACCTTATTTTGGAGGGGAGGAATACCCTTCTTGCCCTTGACCACAGTCACATTCTTTCCAATGTCATGTTCTGTTGTTGGCGCTAATATTTTGTATTTTGTTTTTTTTCTGGTTTGGATTAAATTTCAGTCCAGATACCTTCTAACATATGGTAGACCTTCTGATAAGATTTGAGAGCTCGGAAAGATACATGTAAGGTACCGTGGTCTTTTGCTTGACTAGAAAGAGAAGTATATTTTAGCACATGAGAAGTCTAAAGTATGTGATAGTGTTTTGTTTGTTTTTGGGTTTTTTTGTTTTTTTTTTTTAATCTATAACATGTGCCCCCCAGGGCTTTCAACATGCTCTTTACGGTAAGCCTTTTAGTCCACTATCATCTATCGGAAATAAAACGATCTGATTTCTTACTTTCATCAGTTTGCTAAGAACTGAGAAATGCTAGGACACTTGATGTAGATGGCACAACTCAGATTGACTACAACTGTGGCATTTGGGTTGACTGCTTGACTGTTTGGACACTTTGTCCTTTAGTGGAAGCCCTGGTCCTGTAAAGTCTCTGCGTCCCAGGGGCCAGGCACCATGCCTCTGCCACTGCACTGTAGATACTTGTTTATTTGTCTCCATGAGACTGTCAGTCCATTAAGGGCAGAGGCTGAGTCCCAGTGTGGTTTGAAAGAATGAACCGTTGATTGAAGGAAAGGAAAGCAGTAACAGGAAAGAAAGATGAACAGTGCATACATAGAGGAGGGCAAAGAAGAAATCCCAGGGCTTTAAGGAGTCAAATGATCCGTTCAGTGACTGGCCCGATTCAGGACCTTTTGAATGTCTCTCATTTGAGAAACAGAAAGACCTTTGTTGGTGCAAAAGAGGTTAAAGATAGAGATGTGGCCAGCTGGACATTGATCATTAGTGGAAGGAATGGACTCTGAGAGGAGTTGAGTAATCCTGTGTGTTAGTGAAAGTACACAGCCTTATTATTATTTTTTTCAAGATAAAGTTTTTTTTTTTTTAATTTTAATTCCAGTGTAGTTAAGATACAGTGTTATATTAGTTTCAGGTGTACAATATGGTGATTCAGCAGTTCCATATATAACTCAGTGCTTATCAAGATAAGTGTGCCCTTAATCCCCATCACCCCATCCTCCCCCCCACCTCCCCTCCGGTAACCCATCAGTTTATTCTCTATAGTTAGGAGTCTGTTTCTTGGTCTGTCTCTCTTTTTTCCCTCTGTTCATTTGTTTCTTAAATTCCCACATATGAGTGAAATTGTGTGGTATTTGTCTTTCTCTGACTATCTCATTTCACTTAGCCTTATACTCTCTGGATCCATCCATGTTGTTGCAAATGGCAAGATTTTATTCTTTTTTTATGGCTGAATAATATCCCATTATGTATCTTTATCCATTTACATCTTTATCCATTCATCTGTTGATGGACACTTAGGTTGTTTCCATAATTTGGCTATTGTAAATAATGCTGCAATAGATGACATAGGGAAGCATGTATCCCTTTGAATTAGTCTTTTTGTATGTTGGGGGTAATACCCTGTAGTGCTATTACTGGGTCTTAGGGTAGTTCTTTTTTTAATTTCCGGGGAACCTCCATACTGTCTTCCATGGTGGCTGCCCCAGGTTGCATTCCCACCGACAGTGCACAAGGGATCCTATTTCTCTACATCCTCACCGATACTTGTTTTTTGTGTTTTTTATTTTAGCCATTCTAATAGGTGTGAGGCGATGTCATATTGTCGTTTTGATTTGCATTTCCCTGATGATGAAATGACGTTGGAGCATCTTTCCATGTGTCTCTTGGCTATCTGGATGTCTTCTTTGGTGAAATGCTTGTTCATGTCTTCTGCCCATTTTTAAATTGGATTATTTGTGGCTTTTTTTTTTTTTTTTTTTTTTTTTAGGGTTGAGTTGTATAAGCTCTTTATATATATTTTGGATACTAACCCTTTATCAGTATGTCATTTGCAGTATCTTATCCCATTCGGTAGGTTGTCTTTTAGTTTTGATGGTTGCTTCTTTTGCTATGCAGAAGCTTTTTATTTTGGTGTAGTCCCAATAGTTTATTTTTGCTTTTGTTTACCTTGCCTCAGGAGACATATCTGGAAAGATATTGTTACAGCTGATGTCAGAGAAATTACTGTCTATATTCTCTTCTAGGATTTTTATGGTTTCAGGTCTCACATTTACATCTTTAATCCACTTCTTAATTTTTTTTAATGTTTATTTATTTTTGAGAGAGACAGAGACAGGATGCGAGTGGGTTAGGGGCAGAGAGAGAGGGAGACACAGAATCTGAAGGTGGCTCCAGGCTCTGAGCTGTCAGCACAGAGCCCGACGCGGGGCTCAAACTCACGAGCTGTGAGATCATGACCTGAGCCCAAGTCGGATGTTCAACTGACTGAGCCACCCAGATGCCTCATCTTTAATCCATTTTGAGTTTATTTTTGTGTATGGTGTAACAAAGTGCCCAGTTTCATTATTTTGCGTGTTGCTGTCCAGTTTTTGCAACACCGTTTGTTGAAGAGACTTTTTCCCATTGCTTATTCATGCCTCCTTTGTTGAAGATTAATTGACCATATAAATGTGGGTTATTTCTGGGCTCTCTCTTCTGTTCCACTGATCTGTGCATCTGTTTTTGTGCTAGCACCATACTGTTTTGGTTACTACAGCTTTGTAATATAACTTGAGGTCTAGAATTGTGATACCTCCATTTCTGTTTTTCTTTGTCAAGATTGCTTTGGCCATTCAGGGTCTTCAAGTACATAGACTTTTCTTATTGAACGTTTCCAAAGATGAGTCTCCTTTGGGATTCTCTCATCTAGATTGGAAGGTGAGTCTCTCGAAGCCTGGCTCAGCCTCGTCCAAGACAGATTCAGCATCCGAGCCTGGCCCTGAGTCATCTTTGCAGACACTGTTTGTTTGGGGCATTATCCTACAGGCATTTGTTGTGAAGCAAGTGTGTAATTTTTATGGCTGAGCTTATCTGAGTCTAGTTGGTATGTTTTCTTTTTCTCTCTTTTCTTTCCTTTCCTTCCTTCCTCCCCATTTCCCAGCAAATGTTTGTTGAATGCGTTGACAAAAGGCATTTGTGAGGTGATGAGAATATGACGGTGAACAAGGTGGACACAGTCCCCTGCTCTCTCCTGGTTCCAGACAGCCGGTCATTCCAGTAGAGTGTGAGGGAGCCTTCGCAGGGGCAGGCAGGATGTGAGGGAGCACAGGGTGGGGATTTGGGGCACACGTTGTAAGGATGTCACTTTTAGATTGAGGCCCAAAGCATGACAACAGACACAGCGTGTAGTAGAGGAGTGTGTTCCTGACAAGCGAAAAGCTGAATTTATTAATCGTTAGGGTTCATTGAAGAGAGTGTATTTTTGTAGCCTCCACTTACTTTGTGCTATCCAGCCGAGGGAGTCCAAGATAGATAGCCCTGACTCACGGAAGAAAGGAGCCCGCTCCAGCTGCACAGTGGCCCCGTTCTGAGGATGTGAGGCCTCCAGCCCGGCCCCTGTGCTGTTTCCAACTGACACACGTCATCAGTTGGCTTCTTGGTATCCAGCCTGATTGTAGGAGTGACAGTTGACACTGTGAGGGAATCCTGTGCTGAATGCTTTCACTGGAGCATTCTGGAATTGAAGAAGTAAATCTCTTACCACCTTACTGATGTCTTCCTTTCTTTTAAAAAGAAAAACAGGTTTTATTATGAAAAATAAAATACATACAAAAGAGTGTGTATGTGTGTGTGTGTGTGTGTGTGCGCGTGCCTACAGTTTACACACCTCACGTTAAAATGAGCTCCCATGCCCTCACCGCCTACCCTAGGAAATAAAACGTTACCAGTAGTGTGTGCCTTTTTTCCTCCTGCCCCGTCTACCTTCCTCCACTCAGAGCCACTTGTCTCGGTTGTGTTCAGTGCCCTTTTATTTCTCCCTTTTAGTATGTTTTGAAAGGTCATGTTTATGCTTGTGGTTAGGCGATATTACGATATCAGGTTAACACTGTGTACTGGTGAGATAGGCCAGAAATCTATTTAAATAAATTACTTGATTGTATTCTTCTAGGCAGGAGAATATTCTGGTGACATCAAAGTGTTTCCAAAACAAAACAAAACAAAACAAAATCAAAACAAAAGCCTTCTTTCAGTTTCAAGGAAAACTGTGGTGGGAGCTGTTCAGAGGATAAGGTTTTTACAAACCAGGGTACTACAAATGGACCCAGAAGTGATATGCCAAAGAATTGTTTCACTTGTTAAGTTTTGGGATCTCCGTCTAGGCCCCGCAAGTGTTTATTCATCCGTAATAACGCTATTCCAGTGTATTTCAGATGATTTTATAGTATGAGTTTGAATTTACTTGGAGCAAGACCATTTGGCACTTTTGGAGGCATTACTGACATTGCATTTCTTCAACAATTCACGGTATTGAAACAGATCACATTAGGAAACAGACTCCTGGCCAAACTATTCTTGATTTTGAATTTGCTTTTTTCCTTTGGGGTTGTGATGGGTGTTATTTTGTATTGTGTATTTACTTGGATTTTCCCCCAAAACTGTTCTGGTTCTCCATCCAAAATGGAAGAAAACCAAGCTGTAGGTGTCATAGTTGACTGCTGTAGAAACAAATGACCCGTGTTGAGTTGATTCTGCGAACTCTTCGATTACTTGTCAAACGATTTTTCAGGCTTTTTTCATTTGAATTGATCTCCTACAAGAAGGACTGTTCTTGTTCATCTTCTTGCCCTCTGGATGCTGGTGTAACTTAACAGGTCAGGATTCCTTCCCCAGGAAGAAAGTTGTAAGCTCAGTGCCTGTTACCGTTTTTGAAATTTACATGTAAGTTAATATATAACTCAGAGTCCAAAGTTGGCAGGATATAAAAACGTTTACATATCACTTAATCTTTCCATTTCATTTCATTTCATTTCTGTGTTTTTTATTCCTGAGGCACTTGGTTTTTCCGGGATTCAACAGGACACTTTTCCCCATCCAAGTTTTTGAATTAAAGCTTTAATACTTTTCACAGCAGTTTTTGCCCGTGTACTGCAACTGTAAATCTCAGGGCTAAAAGACCCCTATTTAACGTCTCCTTCAGACTGGGATTCCCGTCCTCAGGGGCATGGAGTTTAGACCAGTGGTTTCTCTGCATCTCAGGGTACTTTACATTTGCATTTTTAGCCATTTTAACTGGTCCCTAAAAACTCCCTTTTATGACTGTGAAGACAGGCCCATCTGAATTCCACAATAATTTTACTGTGTATTGCCATAATACTCCTAGTGACTCAGGAGGGGAAAAGAAAAGGCCTGGACAAAGCAAACCATTCCTAATTGTTTAAGAAACCAGTGACCTCATCCCTTGCTTGAGCCTCATGGAATGCAGTCCGAGAGGGAAACCTGTGTTTTCCCCACACAGGAGAGCTTCTCTGGCAGTCTTATCTTGCTCATCGCATTTGGTTAGAAACCGCCGTGCTGTGCTTGGCGACCACAGGCACCGTAAGCAAGGGTGTCTCCCCAGACTCCTCCCGAGAGCAGCCGGGGGAGCACCTGACTCAGGGTGCCACATCGCTGCTTACTCTTCCCTTGTCTCTCCTGGCATCGTGACTTCCTGGGATACCTCCATCTTTTTGTCCTTAGCGTTCTCTGTCCTTGGGGGCCCCCATCCCGGGCAGAGGAGCTACAAAATGACCAGGGTGGCTGCTGCAGCGTGTCTGAGGGAGGAGAGTGGGAGGCAAGGTCTGAGAGGTGGCTAGGAGTTAGCTCTTGTCGGGCTTTGTGGACCTGTGAGGACTTTGTCCTGATCCTGGCTAATGTGGAGACTGTTTGGAGTGTTTGGAGCAGAGGAGTAATAAGATCTGATATGCATTTACAATTTTTTTTCAGTTTATTTTGAGAGAGAGAAACAGAGCGAGCGGAGGAGGAGCAGAGAGAGAGGGGGGGAGAGAGAGAGAATCCCAAGCAGGCTCCACACTGTCGGCATGGAGCCTGATGTGGGGCTCGAGCCCACAAACCATGAGATCATGACCCGAGCCGAAACCAAGAGTCAGGCACTTAACCGACTGAGCCACCCAGGCGGCCCCTGATAATGCATTTTAAAAAGCATGGACTGGCTGTGGTTAAGTGGGTGAGGGTAGGAGCAGAGACACACCAGTTTAGGAAGCCACTGAAATATCCCAAGTGAAAGAGGAGAGTGGCTTGGACCGAGATGGCAGCACTGAGAGAGGCAGTGAGAGATCACTTTTGAGAAGATGTTTCTAAGTAGATACAAACCTGTTTTGTGACAGCGTGGTGGTAAGGATGTGAGAAAGAGGTCTCAAGAAGGACTCCCGGGTTTTGGCCTCAGCCACTGGAAGGCTGGGATTGCCATTTACAGAAATGGGATAGGCTGTGGAAGGGTGGGTTTGAGGATGGGAATCAGGAATTCAATTTGGTCATATTAAATTTGAGATGCCAGGTAGATCCAAGTGAAGTCGTTGATAGGTGTGTGTGTGTGTGTGTGTGTGTGTGTGTGTGTGTACAGGGATCATCAGCGTTTAGGTGATATTTATAGCCTTGAAACTAGATGAGGTCCCCAAGAGATAAGAGGTCAGTGGGAGAATCTGGGACTCTCCAACATGCAGAGGTCAGAGAACTAGAAAGGAACAGGCAGTGAGATAAGAGAACAAGAGTGATGCTTCAGAAGTTGAAATGGGAAGAAAAGGTGTTCCAAGGCTGGGAGGGATCGGCTGTGTCAGATGTTGCAATAGGTCAGTTTGAGAATTGACTGTTGATTTAGCCACGTGGAGGCCATTAGATTCTTTGACAAGAATAGTTTTAGGGGCACCTGGGTGGCTCAGTCGGTTGAGCGTCCGACTTCAGCTCAGGTCATGATCTCATAGCTTGTGAGTTCGAGCCCCGCGTCGGGCTCTGTGCTGACAGCTCGGAGCCTGGAGCCTGCTTCAGGTTCTGTCTCCCTCTCTCTCTGCCCCTAACCCACTCGCATCCTGTCTCTGTCTCTCTCAAAAATAAACATTGGGGCGCCTGGGTGGCACAGTCGGTTAAGCGTCCGACTTCAGCCAGGTCACGATCTCGTGGTCCGTGAGTTCGAGCCCCGCGTCAGGCTCTGGGCTGATGGCTCAGAGCCTGGATCCTGTTTCCGATTCTGTGTCTCCCTCTCTCTCTGCCCCTCCCCCGTTCATGCTCTGTCTCTCTCTGTCCCAAAAATAAATAAACGTTGAAAAAAAAATTACAAAAAAAAAATAAACATTAAAAAAATTAAAAAAAATAGGTTTAGTGGAGTACTGGGGATAAAAGCCTGGATTGGGTTTATTCAAGAAAATATGGGAGGGGGTGGCTGGGTGGCTCAGTGGGTTAAGCGTCCAGCTCTTGATTTCAACGCAGGTCATGACCTCACGGTTCGTGAGATCGAGCCCCGCATCCTGCTTGGGATTCTCCTTTCTCCCTCTTTCTCTGCCCCTCCCCCATGTGTGCTTGCACTCTTTCTCTGTCTGTCTCTCTCTCTCAAATAAACTTAAAAGAAGTTAAAAAAAAAAGGGAGAGAATACGGGAGGAGAGAAACTGCGCACGGTGAATATATACAGTTCTTTCAAATGAGATGCAGGGTCAAGATGTTTTTCCCCCTAAAACTGGGATATAAATATAGGTATTTATATGACCGGTGGCAGTAACTCAGTTGAGAGTGAGAACTTCAGGAGAAAGAGGGAGGATTGCTGGATTAACATCCTTGGTTAGGCCAGAGAAGATGGGGTCCTGTGCCCCAAGCAGGGACCGGCCCCGAGGAGAGGTGCAGACCTTTCGGACGCGGTAGCAGAGGAAACACGGAGCACGGGGCGTTGCTGCGGGGAGCAAGGGACGCGAGGAAGTTGCCTTCAGGTTTGCTTGTTTTCTCAGTGAACTAGGAAGCACAGACCTTAGCGGAGAGTCCAGGCGAGAGAGAAGGGTATGAAGTGGTCCTCTGGGGGGGGCGGGGGAGGGTGACAGATCTTAGGTTCTGATGCAGCTGAAGGATCAGCAGAGTAAGTGGTCTGGAAAGACAGGAGGAGGCTGTCAGAGAGCAGAGAAGCTTGAGATTGTGGAGCGGGTGCTCGTATTGGTAGGGTCTGGAGCACTGATTCTCAGCCACGGTAACTTGGCCCCTGAGAGGATGTTTCAATGTCTGGGGACCTTTTTGGTTGCCACAGCTGGAAGGGGAGAAGATTCCACTGACATCTGGTAGAGGCCAGGGACCCTGCTGAACATCCTGCGATGCATAGAACAGACCTGAGCAGAGAACAATCCAGCCCGGTTGTCAGTAGTGCTAAGGCGGAGAAGCCCTGGCCGAGGGTCGGATGTGAGAATGGGGGGCTGGGACAGGCCTGAGGGTAACATTTTTGTAGAAGAGAAGATCAACAAAGAGACCAGGGCTTTGGGAAGTTCATTTTATGACTAGTTGGGATCTCCAAGAACTAGGACAGCTGGAAAGAGAGAGAGAGAGAGAGAGAGAGAGAGAGAGAGAGAGAGAGAGAGTGTCAGGGATCAGAGGATGCTAACTAGCTGTGCATGGAGCTATTTTGTTCTTTTGGAACAGCTGATTGGCCAGAGTTGGAATCCATAACCCTGGCTGTAACAGCTGCCTGTGCAAATGAGCCAAAGAGTGAGGGTTTTTGTTTTTGTTTTTGTTTTTTTAAGTCACTTGTATATTAACCAGCTCTGGTGTAGTTAAGTCTGTCTCAGATCAATTGTCTAAAAGCCACTTTAGGGATTTGGTTAGTCTTTTCGGCCAAAATTCCGTGACTGTAAACTGAAACATCTTTAAATAACCTCTCTGGTACCGACCAGATTTTGTAGGCCAGCCTTGAGGCAGGGATCTGACTTTGAGAAAACCCTGAGGAGACTTATTTATTGACTTCGCAGACTGGCTTTCCTTGTAGCGCTTGCCACTCTGGAGAAAACTAGTCAAAATCACGCAGCATAAATAAGGGTTATAAGCCAACACTGCTTCCTGGAAAAGCTGGTCAGATCTTCTGGTCTTGTGCTTTGTCCCTCGTTTTGAACTCAGATGCCCTGGGGCTGGTTTTCTGCCTACCCACAAAGGCAAGGAACATCTTTTGTTTGCTTCTTGTTTGAAAGAAGGGTTTGTTTTGAGGTTTGGGCCACAAATAATAATCCATTGTTCTCTATAATAATAATCCACCCTCTTTAGCAGAAAAAAAATCTGATTGATACAGTATGGCTATCAGTTTATTTAAAAGAATAGCCAAAGTGCCCATTGTGTCCTGCGAATAAACATTTGGAAGATGGTTGGGAGAACTGGGGGAGTACTCTTTTTCTGCCTGGCCTAGAGTCTCGGGCAAGACCCCAGGAAGAAAAACTGAGTGTGATCGTCAGTCCTGGGTGACAGTAAACCCCTCCTCATTCTGCTCATCTGTTACATTCTAAGAATAATTGGAACACTGCAGATACGGATTCTTTCCAAACCATTTCTTTAGAAAATACCCTATTTGGAAGATAATATTTCCTCCATTAGCTTTAATTGTGTCCATTTTTAGGCTAACGAATTTCCTTTCTGACCTTCCCTTAATCCAGGAAAGTGTCTTTTTTAAGTGAAGATTATTTTAGCAGCCATCCTTAAAACTCTGATTAATTCAGTTGCCTCTGATTGCAGATCTTGGAAAAAAAAAAAAAGGAGCTATTTTTGTATTACAAGTGATAGACATTTGAATTACTATTTCTGGGCTTAGGCTGACTGAATAAAACTCAAGGGGTAGAGTGAAAACGTGGCCCGGTGTGGTCAGCTGGGTCTTGAACTCACAGTTATCTAGCACAGGTTACACTGAGATGTAACGGTAGATGGGATTTCATTAACGAAAACAGCATGTTGTGCATGTTTTTTGCCTTAAATCCCTTACAGGAAAAGGATCAGTGAAATAATAAACACGGCTCTGAATGAAGTGATACCTTACCTAGAATAGTTTTAATTAAAATTAAATTTATTTTAATAGTTTTAATTAAAATTAAATTTAACTAAAATTTAGTTAAAATTAAATGGCAGATGAGAGAAGTTCAGTGTGATAGCAGTTGAAATTTAACAGGTGAATGTGAGAACTACTTAAGCAAAAAAAAAATGTGTATATATATATACACACACACATATATATATACACATATATATACACATATATATGTGTATACACACACACACACACATATATATGTGTGTATATATATATATATATATATATATATATATATGGCCTCTACATCATTAAAAACAGACCACCAGGGAAGCAACCAAGATGTCCTTCAGGAGGTGAATGGATAATATCCATACCGTGAATATTACTCAGCAATCAAAAGAAATGAACTGTCATGCTATAAAACGACAAGGAGGAAACTTAAGTAAATAGCGCTAAGTGATAAAAGCTAATCTGAAAAGGCTGTAGGATTCCGGCTCTATAGGCAAACGTACAGATACAGGAAAAAAATCAGTGTTTGCCAGGGGTTTGGGGGGGGGGGAGGAATGAATGGGTGGAACATGGGATGTTTAGGACAGTAAAAGGATTCTGTGTTTTATTATAATAGTGGATACATGTCATTGTACATTTGTCAAAACCCATGGAATGTGTAACACACAGTGAACCCTACCATAAATGATGGGCTTTAGTTAATAGTGTAACAGTATTGGCTCATCAATTGTAACACATACCACACTCACAAAAGATGTTATGAGTAGGGGAAACTGGGGGTAGGGGTGGGGGAATATACTGGAACTCTCTGCTTCATGCTCAGTGTTTTTTGTTTTTAACTTTTTTTAACGTTTATTTATTTTTGAGACAGAGAGAGACAGAGCATGAACAGGGGAGGGTCAGAGAGAGGGAGACACAGAATCTGAAACAGGCTCCAGGCTCTGAGCGGTCAGCACAGAGCCCGACACGGGGCTCGAACTCACGGACCACGAGATCATGACCTGAGCCGAAGTCAGCTGCTTAACCGACTGAGCCACCCAGGCGCCCCTCATGCTCAGTGTTTCTGTAACCCTAAAACTGCTCTAAGAAATAAAGTCTATTAATGAAAACATAAACATGAGGTAATAGCTGAACTCGTGAAAGTATCTTCTTACTAAAAACCAAAAACAAAATCCCAGACCGTCAGCAGTTTATCCCGCTTCTGGGAAGTACCTGGCTGTGAAATATTCTGCCAGAAATGTATATTACACAATGGCAGCAGAGAGAGAGAGAGACGACTGATTGATAGATAGATTATAACTGTGTATATCAAGTAACTTCCTCATATCTTTGTCATACGCAGCATGATATTTATACTAAGTGCTACTCAAGCTTTCCTTGCTCCTCTCTCTCCAGTGACCACGGGCGCATCGGCCTTGGAGGTATATACCCCAAAAGAAATCTTCGTGGCAAATGGGACACAAGGGAAGCTGACTTGCAAGTTCAAGTCTACTAATACCACCGGCACGTTGACCTCCGTCTCCTGGAGCTTCCAGCCAGAGGGGACCGACACCACTGTGTCGGTAGGAATGCTTGATCGCGCCTGCTGGGCCTGCCTCCCGGGTTCTTTACGGCTGTGATGTCATAAATACCCATTCTTCCGATGGTTCCCTTCCCAAAGAAGTGACTGCGTTGACTCGGAGATTTCAAGGCCCTTCTCTTGCTCTAAACTCTCCAGGAAAAAATAAGTTCAGCATCTCTTAAATGCAGCTCTTTCCTTGGCTTTGCACAGCACTCTCCTCCTTGCTGCCCCCCCAGTTCTTCTCCATCAAATCCCCTTATGGAATTTCTCTTGCACGGAGCCCCCGCTGGCCGGCCTTGCGGACTCTGATCGTGGTTTATCCTCCGCATTTCAGCTTTCATTTGCCCCATTTTTTATTGAATTTCTTTGAGGGCTTCCTGTTACACACACACACACACACAAACACACACACTCCCCTTTCTGACTTAATTATGAGGTTGTTTGCATTTATCGTAGAGCCGCCTGACTCAGCAGTTGTCCCTGGAGCTCACTGTGCGGTGGGGATGTGGGGTCTCCAGAACCGTGTGCAACCCAGGCTGCCCTCAGTCCTCAGTAGGAGTAAGGATGGCACATTGGTGGGGCACCTGGGTGGCTCAGTCGGTTAAGCGTCCCACTCTTAATTTCATCTGCGGTCATGATGTCTCGGTTGTGAGATCGAGCCCCGCATGGTGCGCATGTGCTCTCTCTCCCTCCCTCTGTCTCTCTCTTAAAAAAAAAAAAAAAAAAGGAATGGTTTGTGGGTGACTTCAGACTAAGGTGAGTGGCAGAACGAAAGCGAGGTCCAGTTAGTAACTAGCCAAGTGCTGGCTGAGCCGTGGGGCTCTTCGACACCGACCATCCTGATTCTTGTCCCAAAGAGGGGGGATGCTCACACCTTCTGGGGCTGCTGTGAGGGCCCAGGGGGACATTGTTCAAGTCTGCTCCTGCTAGGTCTAGTTCCTGAGGTGGCTAGCGGGCATAACTCACCGTGTTTCCGTTCCGTCTGCGTGTTGACCGTCCTTTAAGTATCAGCATGTGCTTTCGCAGTGTTCCACGGTCCCGATTGTCCGTGCGCAGCTGGGACAGAGTCTGTCATTTCTCTTCCAGATCAATTCTTCTCTTGCATGGTGACGAGTCACCTTGTTGGTCCTCACCCGGATGTAATTACGCCCCTCACATCACCCCTTCACCTTCACGAGGAAGGAGACTTCTCCCCGCTTACAAGCTGGGGAGGGCCTGGGGACCTGCTCCGAGAGTCGTCACACCGTCCGGGCTGGAATCATTCACACCCCGTTTTCTTGCGCTCTGGTTACTCGGTTTTTTCCCTTACATGTTCTTTCTCTCTCAGATGGAAACATTTGTTGATAACCAACTCTAGGCTTTAGGGATTGCTTGAAGCACTGTTTCTCAGTCTTTTATTCATGATCACCTTCCTAAGGAGTCTTTTTAAAACACACTTTTCCCAATTTCTGCCCCCCATCTACGAAACTTCATTCATTCATTCATTCATTCATTCATTTATAGGTTTTTTGGCTTTTTTTTTTTCTAGAGAGAGAGCAGGGCAGAGGCACAGAGAGAGAGAGAGAGAGAGAGATGGGGGAGGAGGGGCTCCATGCTCAGCACGGAGCCCGACTCAGGGCTTGATTCCATGACCATGAGATCATGACCTGAGCCAAAATCAAGAGTTGGACCCTCAACCGACTGAGCACCCAGGTGCCCCATGCAATTTTAATACTACAGATATATTGCACATCTGTGCTTTATGTGTAAAAAGAGTGAAGTATTTTTCTCTTTCTCCCTTGCCCTTAGAGCCAGTATTTGCCCCCCCACCAGGGGAGATGTCACCCCTGTTGAGAAGGCACAGCTTAGAAACTCTAGTGGGAATTATCTGCCTCATAGCTGCTGCTATGACATTTTGAAGTGTCTTTTTTTTTTTTTTTTTTGCAGAAAGCCTGTGTTAAGAATTTACCCTTGATGCCTTTCCTTAAAGAACAGAGGGACTACCTGTCCATTGTCTCTAGGTCCTGAGTTCCTGAGGGTCTTCTCTGGGAAAACTTGGGGGTGTTCATTGAGATAACTATAGCCCCTGAAATAAAACCGTTTTTACGTTTAGCCTCAGTGGCTTCAGTTTCATATGTGACGTTATCAAAGCTATGTATCTTCTCTTGAAATAAGTCTCCAAAAGAAAATCTAGGTTGCACTGGGTTGGAATATGTACCCGATTTCCAAATTCTTGGGTGGACCTGTGTCCCCCAGGATTTATATAAAAAAGGAGGAAGCCCTGGGTGTTGTACCAAGAAGGAAGGAAGGCTGAGGTCAAGTCCAGGAGTGCTCACCGGGTCCGGCTGGGTGTGATTCTGTGTGTGGTAGCACAGGAATGAGTGAGAGCAGGCATCACACACACACACACACACACCTGGGAAAACTTACTGCTGCTTCACACAAATGTGGCCTCAGTGCACAACATGCTTCCTGTAGAGGCAAAAGCAAGCACACGTAGGTTTACTCAAGAAAGTCTGAAGAATTGTTTAAACCTGCGAGAGTTTCCCAGCTGAAGTCTTTGGTCAGAGTAGACATGGGGGGCATTGTTTAGTCTACAGCAAATTAAACATCCCCTGGAAGATGTCCAATGGTAATAACTTTCTTTCAAGTAGTGGCTCCATTTATGCTACTAACATTCTTGCCAAGGGGGTCAAGGCAGGTGAACATACCTCAAGACTTGCTATAAAGAACGTGCTGTATTTTTGATGAGTGTATTTAGCTAATCCATTGGTACTTCCACACCAGCCTGGTTACAGGTAGTTCCAGAATGCTTAGCTATTGATGGAAGATCTTTTAACTCACAGGTGTTAGAACGTGTATAAGAAGATGAGCAGGATGCTTTTGATTTTCACAGATTTTCAGGAAAATTGAAGCCCAGCATACCACAGATGCCTTTTCTGGGCTGTGGAATCAGAGTCCCCATGTCTAAGCTGGAACTCATCTTTTCTCCCCTCTGTTTACCTTCTTTGCTAGTTCTTTTCAGGTAGCTGTGTTTGTCTAATGACCCAAATTTTAAAATCTTGAGTCTTATGGGGGTTTATTTTGGTCCTGCCCTTCCCTATCTGCTCCCACTTCTTTTCCATCCCAGGAAATACGAATGTTTGCTGGGTCTTCTGTTTTGATTTCTGACATTTAGCGCTCATCAGCTTTCCTGCTTCTCTGCTCTCCATCACATGATAAAAACCGTGCTAGGACTAGTGCAGTAGCCCCCTTGGTTGTTCCTCCACTTCTGTTCATCTTTCAATCCAACCCTACATTCCACGAGGTTCATAGCCCTACAACAGTTCTTGTACCTTGTCCCTCCTCTCGTTGGAAAGCCCAGTTTCCCACTGCTAACAACGCTCAGCGCTTTGTCTAGAATGTCTTATAAGTCACTTCCAGCTTCACACTTCAGCCCTGCTTCCATTCTCTTATGAGATCATCTCCAAGCTAGTAAAAACTCTAACAGACTTCCAAGGAGGGTAAAATCTGAGAGCCTTCATAGTTGTTTCTTTTTTTTTAACATTTATTTATTTTTCAGAGAGACAGAGTGCAAGAGGAGAAGGGCAGAAAGCGAGGGAGACACAGAATCCAAAGCAGGCTCCAAGCTCTGAGCTGTCAGCACAGAGCCCGACTCGGGGCTCAAACCGTTGAACCATGAGATCATGACCCGAGCCAAAGTCAGATGCTCAGCCAACTGAGCCACCCAGATCTTAGTTCCTGAGAGCCTTCATAGTTCTTAATGAGCATTTAGATTATATTAAGCATAGGGCTATATGCTTGATAAATGATAATAATGTAATTATTACTATTAATATTTTCTAGTGATCATTTAGGCATTGTGGAGGGTGGGTTAGAGGAGATCAAGGCCAGTAAAGAGGCCACAGTCCAAGATGATGAGAGCATGAAATGAGGTATTATCAGTGGGACTTCAGTAGAGAGAAGAGAGAAAGGTAGGAGGTAGAACTGACAGGATTCACTGGGTGGAGATTAACTGGATGGGAAGGAAGGTAGAGGAATCAACGATTACTCCAGGATTATAGTTTGGAAGACTGGAATAATCCACCCGTTGAGATGGGACACACAGGTGGAAGGTGGAGGTTACAGAGCAAGGTGATAAATTTGGAGGTAGGCAGCTGGGTTGTAAAGTAAGTAGGCATTTGGGTGAGGAGATTCTAGGGCTCAGGGGAACATCACGGATGGAGAGAGGGGCTGGGGAGTTCCCAAAATATCAATGGTCCTTAAATCTTAGGAATGGATGCCATCATAGGGAGGATTTGCTGTGTTCAGAGGGTTCTGAAAACATTCCGTTTGAGTTATCGTGGAGCTCATGGTTGACTCCTACTGATTTGTTTGCCTGGCCCCACTATCACCCGACCTGTGAATAAGAAGAAAGGCATCAGGCCTCCTGCCGAGATGCTTGGATTGAAGCCAGGTATCAGGATAGATCCCCACTTGCCAGGCCTTAATCTAGTTTCCAAGGTGCTGGGCTTGACCAGCCCTTGTCAACGTTTTCTTTGAGAAAGGAGTTCCTTGACTAAAAGCAGGTGTGAGGAAAGAGTGAGCTAGAGTCTGACTCTTCAAAGAGAAGCGAGAACATTGGGGGTGTCTGGGCTTCCACTCACACACCCATGCCATTTCCAGAGGAAACTGATACATAAGAGGGAGAAACCCATCAGACTAACTGATCTGTCATATTTAGGCTTTGTTTTCTTCATGTCTTTGTATAACTAAATAGTAAACTTCATGAATCCCAGGCTGAAACTTTTGGATTCACAGGCTCTGTCAGGATGACAATCACTGGCTGTGAAGGGTCAGATGGTCCTGACTTTGACTTTGGGTTCATCACCTGTTATCACTGTAACCTTGGGCAAATAGCTTCTTTGAGTCTCCTTTTCCTCCTATACGAAAAAGTGGGCAGTAATCACCACATCAGGGGTATATTGAGAAGATTTAAGATGACACATGAGTTTATTTCTTCCACTGAAATAGGATTGAACCGTGTGATTTCTAAACGGTCCGGCTTAGATTCCATAACTTATTTGCGACACGAAGTTGTATTTCTTTCTGTATGAAGTCTTTTTTAAAAAAAGAACCTTCCGCACACAGCATGCCTATTACAGAGTTTAGAGCGTCTGCCTTTAGAAAATCTCATGTGTTCTTTTTTTTTCTAATTGCAGTTTTTCCACTACTCGCAAGGGCAGGTGTATCCCGGGAATTACCCACCGTTTAAGGACAGGATCAGCTGGGCTGGAGACCTCGACAAGAAAGATGCGTCAATCAACATAGAAAATATGCAGTTTATACACAACGGCACCTATATTTGTGATGTCAAGAACCCTCCTGACATTGTTGTTCAGCCAGGACACATTAGGCTCTATGTTGTAGAGAAAGGTACTTCTTGAGTATTTCGGCGGTGATGGCGCAGTCCCCTTTATCGCCGGTTTAGTTGGAGAACAAGGGTTCCATCTCCGGGTGCATTTGGAAGGGGCGTTTTTGTGCTAGCTATGTCCCTGTTTCTGTGCACCTGTGGTCCCTCCTCACGTGCCACGGTGCGGGGAGCCACACTCACACAGCCGTAGCAACCGGCCTCCTCCTTCGGATACCTGGAGCCTGCTGGTCCGGTTTCGGGAGTGTCCAGTTTTCAGTGTTTATCAGAAGTTAAGACCAAATCCGCTGTGCTTGGGTGGGGTGGGCACCGGGAGAGAAAATGAATACTGCTTCTCCATTCTCCAGGAGAAAGTTTTAACGTTTGCAAAAACAGTACAGTTCTTTCTCCCCCCAACCCTCCTTTTTTTTTTTTTTTTTCTTCCTTTTTTTGAAAATAAGCAGGAAATGCAGGTTCTGGTGTCTCCTTTTGAGACAAAGTCTGCTTTGTTGGAGAGCACAGTGAGGTGAATTCACACCCTGGATTTTCTTTGACTTCAGAGCATTGAAAGGGAGGGATTGCGTGTGCAGAAACGCTTGGCCCTGAAGCTCATTCTTTAGGATGTGTACATCCTCAGTTAGACACCAGAAGTTCATAACGCAGACGATAAAAGAGGACGTGGTCACCGCTAAAGCGCTCGCGTACTAATTTCATAAAGTCCCACGTCTTCTCTTGGTAGCAAAGCACCTTAAAACGATTTTGTTCTTTCTCTCTAGAGATCTTGCCCGTGTTTCCAGTTTGGGTGGTGGTGGGTATAGTTACTGCCGTGGTCCTAGGGCTCACTCTGCTCATCAGCATGATCCTGGCTGTCCTCTATAGAAGGAGAAACTCTAAACGAGACTACACTGGGTAAGAAGCACTGCTTTGGGGTGGAAGGGCGGGGGGGTGGGTGGGGGAAGGAATCAAAAACTGCCTGTATTTTTTATGGGAAAAGAATTGTGAAGAATTAGTTACTGTTCGCATTTGCACCAGAATCAGAGGCGTGCCGACGTGGGCACGCAGAAATCGGTGGCCTGCTGTCAGACGTGGGCTGTGACACTAATCCCTGCTTCAGAGGGATCAATGTCCCTTTCTTCGGTTTGGTGCGGTGAAGCCGGTAAATGGCTTCAGCTGACGGACGTGATGATGAGGGCTTTTCCTTTCTGTACTTTTGTAAGCAGCTATATTGCTTTGATCATTCTGGAGTGCATGGCTGGACCCATCCAAACTGGGATACAGTAAAAGTTGGGCACCCAAACATAGAGGGGAATAGATTTTCTTTTTGTTTATGGCTGTTCCCTTGGAGCAGAGGGTGTGTGCCTAACTGAGGACCTTCTCTCTCCCCAACTCCAGCTGGACAGCTGACCCATGTAAGCTATGTAGAACTCGTGGGGTAAGACCGAGCGGAGGCTGGGTTCCAGTTGTAGCACGAGCCGGGTCCCACGTGCACGGGCGCGGCTTACCCAGCCCGAAGGCACGGTGATCTGAGAGGGTTGCATGCCCCGGGCCCCCTTGCTCGTGGACGGCGGGAACCCGGGCCCCTCTGTGCCGGGCTTTAGGAGTGCCGTGTTTTAAACAAGCTCGAGTGTTCAAATTCAGATACTGTTTGCTCGGAATGCTTCTGTTCTGCCGACTGTATCTCCCCCCCTTGCATGGTGAGTGCTTTACGAGGAAATATAACCGGAGTGTTGGTTTTCAACGGGAGACTAATCCAGGATGGGGACATACCAGCCTCTGTAGTTCTTCGCTTTGGGGTTAATAAAGGGGCAGAAGAGCGTGCCTTCGAATCCTGCATGGCGTCGTGAATGCTGCTTTTCTTCTTACTTCGGTTTTTTTTCCCCCCTCCCTCCCTTTTTCTACCTTGGTGTGCCGGGATCAGATCCTGCTTCTCTTCCACTTCTTAAGAAAAGCTGACATAGACGACACACTGGGACTGTAACAGGGCTGGGGTCTCCTTCCACCTACACTAGACACATGGTAACTAATCACATCGCCCGTTGCTGTTAACATTCGTGTGTACGTATTCAGCCCATCTCCCTTGTTGACGACTAACTAGCTTGCTCCGAGCTAACCCAACAGTTATTATGGTTTGTCCGCAAATACGTCCTGCGTTTGCACTGGCAACTTGTCGAGCATAGCAGCCCAGTGAAACTGGGTTGTCAGGTTTCCTAGGGCTTGTACGATTATCCGAATATATATGTTCTTCATGTAGAACGGCTTTGTGTGTGTGTGTGTGTGTGTGCGTGCGTGTGTGTGTGTGTATGTGTATGTGTGTGTGTGTTTTAGTGTTCTTTTATGCATGAATTGTGATTGAGACCCTCTCTGTGTTAGATACTCAGACCCTTTGCATTTGGGATGCAAAGCTTCCCGTTTCAGAGAAGACGCAGCTTAAACACACAGCTGGCTTCGGTCTTCGTAACAACACTTGGACGTGAACCTTGCCAAACTCCTAAGATTTTCTTTAAAAATACATCCGAAAGGATTGAAGCTCTGACAAGTACCAATAGAGAATCCCTAAAGAGTTCCCTCCCGGCATTTGCCTTCCCTTCTTTATTTACGAGATAATCCTTGTTGTTAAAGACCCGCCCGCCCCCCGGGCCCTTGAAAAAGTCCAGCCTGTGTGATGTGGCATTCCACAGTGTCTTATCACTCATGACTTCCTGGGTTTTCTTCGGTTTGGTTGTAGTTCTGGCGGGGGACACCGAAGATGGGGAACTAGGGAGTGAAAGGAATGAGATGAGCCAAGACTACAGCTTCGATGTGGATCTGTAATTCGGGAAATAAATTCAGCAGGGGCTCGCCTTGCATTGCTGTTACGAAGGCTTAGCTTACTCCCGTAAACCTTTATCCCAGAGGAGTGACAGCAGGAGAAACACACAAAGCAGCCAGAGGATAAATGGGCACCATAGCCAGAGGCCCTTCAGGAGACAGGATTATGGCACAGTGAGGCAAAGAGGTGGCACCGTACTGGTTTCTGTAGTTAGCCCAGAGGAGGTTCACTGACTTACAAGAGATAGTGTCAGGGATTAAAAAAAGTCTCAAGATCTGCGATCATTTTGACACTCATCGTTCTGTCGTGTTTTGTTCTATCTGCGGCTTCATCTTGTCATCACTTGCATTTCTATATTTTTCCCCCTTTATTTTAATTAATTTTTTTTTTTTTTTTTTTTTTTACATCTGTTCTCCACATTGCCAACTCACCAGCTGCAGTACATCAGAGAGTGTCTCACCGGTTAAGCAGGCTCCCCGGAAGTCGCCCTGCGACACAGAGGGTCTAGTAAAGAGCCTGCCTTCTGGATCTCACCAGGTAACGGCTGATTGCCCTTTCGCCCGCCGCCCTGTGCTCTCTGCCACTTGCCTGGTGCAGGAGAGGACACTGAGCCGTGAGACAGAAGCGGAGTAAGACAGAAAACAGAGCAAGAGAGGACGAGGGGAAATATGCTGGCTGGGGAGGATCGCAAGCACCACTAACAGATTGTTCGCCAATAACGTGGCTCCTCTGGCCCGAATGAAATTAGGAAACGGCTTTGGCAGGTGTAATTCCTTCATTGCTTAAGGAAATAAATCCGAAGACCTAGATTCTGTTTTGAGGTCCTCTATAGGACCAGAAATTCGCAGGGAAGAGTTGATATTCTTGGTATTGAAAATAAAAAAATTATTTTGTATGAATTCCTCAGAAGAAATTGAAAGTCAACATTTATCTGGATAACTGGTAGGCTGGATGAACAAGGAAAGGCATCAATTTCTGCTTCTTATAGAGAGTACAGAAGGGGCGCCTGGGGGCTCAGTTTGAAGCATCTGACTCTTGATTTCGGCTCAGGTCATGGCCTCACAGTTTGTGAGCTCGAGCCCTGCGTCAGGCTCTATGCTGATAACACAGAGCCTGCTTGGGATTCTCGGTCTCCCTCTCTGCCTCTCCCCTGCTCCTGTGCGCTCTCTCTCCCTCTAAATAAAAAAAAAAAAAAAACATACTTTTTTTTTTTTTTTTAAAGTACAGAAGAGAAAGAACTTTTATTTAGAACTTAGCACAGAATCTAGCATCACGGTTAATACTGTGTTTTGGCTATGCTATTGTAACTGTAATTGTGGCGTGGCAAAAATTCCACAGCTTAGTATATACAATTCTGTTGTAGAGCAATTTTGTTCTTCTGGGGTCGAAAGCATCCTAAGGAATTTGGTTAGTTACAGCTTTTCCCTGAGGTGTCTTAGAGGTCGGATGGATTCAAAAGGAAGTAAAGGTGTTAATACATAGTGAGGAAACTGAGGCATTGTGGTATTTAATTACTAAAAGCTCATACCCAGCTAACAACAGAATTAGGGCTAGAGCTCAAGTTTCTAGACCGTACATTCTCTGTCATAACAGCATCAGGGCTCATGACTTACTCCTAGTCTGTCTGTCTCTCTTGGATAACACAGTATACCTCACATACACTAATTTGGATTGTGAATGAGAATAGGGTTGTGAATAAAGGCTTGAGAGTTGGGCCTAAGATCTAAAAAGCCTCGGAAACTTTTTTTCTGCCTTTGAAGTGCTCTGGGAGTTGCTCACCCGCTGAAAGCAGACTAGGAAACAAATGGTTTGGGGACATTGGCAAACAGGTTGAACGGTACTGTTTTCCCTAAGAGAAAGGAAACGAGGCGTCCTGTGATCGTCTGAGTTTACTGCCTTGAAGCAGTTTCCACACTGCAGTGCCAGTAGAAGAAACAGAGATGGAGCTCAGTTGTCTCGCCGAATTGAGGAGGCAGAAGTCAGTGTTTGGAGAGGCCAACGTAGCTAGGCTTGCTGCAGCAAAGAAGAAACTACACAGAGAAGAAGAGAGTTTCAGACATCTGGAGTGGTGGGGCTCCCTTGAGCCTTTTCTGAGTATAGTTTTTTGCACGCATGGGAGAAAAGACCCTACAACCAGAGAAAGAACCACTTGAAAAGCACTAGGTTATATGATATCCTACAGGGCTAGGAATTGTTTGCGTTCCTAAAAGCCAGAGTGCAGAGACCTCATAATATACAGAATATCGGTCGTGGTCCTCAGAATGGTCATGCGTTAGTAGTGGGGTTAAGGTAGCACCAGAATAAGGATGCTGTGGATCTGCCACAACAAAGGGTAAAAGGAGGCCTTTAAAGAATCAAACTAAGAAAGTATTTTAGCTGCGTGTCATAACAAAACCCAACACCCTTTACTAGAATACAACAAAATTCAGCACCCAAGAATGCAAAGTTTACCAAGTCCAGCACCAGTCAAAAATTACCACACGTACAGAGAAGCAAGAAAATAAAAACATAAATAAGAGAAAAGCCAATCGACAGAAACAAACCCAGAAATGACAGACCATGGAATTCATAGAACCAGGACTTTTAAACAAGTATGATGAATCTTCTAAATAACCTTAATGATGTAAAAGAAACCTTGACATAATGAGGAAATATAAAAAAGACCAAAGTGAAAACAAAACAAAATAAAACAAAACATTGGATGGTGTAAACCACAGATTAGACACTATAGAGGAAAAGATCAGTAAGCTTGAAGACACAGCAATAGAAATTATCCAAAATGAAGCATGAAGAGACGGGCAGACGAGTGAAAAATGGACAATATCAAACAATCTGATGGGAGTCTGGAGAGGAAAGGAAAGAGAAGGGAGTAAGGAAGAAAAAACCAAAGAATAATAGCAAACGCTTTCTATTCTTTCCACTATTTCTTCTGATATTTATCTTCATGTTTCTAAACAACTTTATCACATTGCTACTTCAGTACTTCAATTTTAGATACTATCTACTGACTCCATACTATGAAAAATGAGAATATACATTTCTTTTTCTCCCAGCCTTTCTTCCCAGCACACCCTCTGTACACATACATATATATACACCAGCCTCTCCCCAGTGTGTATCTCACTGTATTTAGGTATATTTCAGTGCCACATGCACCTGTTTGTTTTTCACTGTTGTACCACATATATATGCTTCCTTTTATACTTTTTTGTTTTTCACGGAGCCAATATTTGCCTCATTTTTTGTTTGCATAGTTTTCTAAGTACATATTTATATTCCTTCTCAGAACTCTCTAATTGGAACACCTTCAAACATGCCACATATTCTGTTGGTTTCATTTTCTTTTTGGAGACATACCTGTTAGAATCTTGTAGCTTTGTTGTGCCTTAGGCTGCTGCAGAGCAGTCATCCTGGGGCCTCCTCTCCCAAGGAATTTCATTTACTCATTTCTTATTTAGACCTCAGGTCTTCACCTTTTTAGTTTATTCTCATGTCACAGTGGAACATATCATCCATAACTTCTTGAGAAAAGATGCACAGGAGATAAAAATTTTGAGGCTTTGTTTGATAAGCAGAATAATGACCCCAGAGATGTCTAGATTCTAATTCCTAGGACCTGTGGAAGGTATTGCCTCGCCTTTCACAAGGACCCCACAGCTCTGATCAAGGATGGGGTCCTTGAAATGGGGAGAATTTCATTTGTGAAATGGGGAGATTCTCCTGGATAATCCATGCGGGCCCAGTGTCATCACAGGGGTCCTTGTAAGAGAGAGAGGCAGGAGGGTCAGAGTCAGGGAGAGATTTGAAGATGCTATACCTTGGGCCTTGAAGATAGAGGACGGAGTCTCAAGCCAAGGAGTGCAGGCAGCTTCCGTAAGCCGGGAAGAACAAGGAGGTGGGTTCCCCCCACGGCCCCCAGAGTAACGCAGCCCTGCTGATACTTGAGTTTGGCCCTCCTGGCCTCCGAGACTGTAAGATAACACATTTGTTTCTAGCATGTCTAAAGTTGTTTTTACTCTCCTCCCTCTGACGTGCTCGATAATGCAGTTGGGTAGGATTCCAGGTTATAAATTGTCTTCCTTCAGTATTTTGAGACATTGTCGATTTTTCTAGCTTCCAGTGCTAAGCTGCTGTGTTCTGATTCCTGCTTCTTTGGTAGCGGTTTTATTCCACCTGTCAGAATCTTTTTTATCCCTTGTGTTCTGAAATTTTATAAAATTGTGAGTCTTCTTTATTCATTGTGCTGGATGCTCCATGGGCTCTTTCCATCTGAAAACTGTGTCCCTCAGTTTTAGGATATTTTCTTCCATTATTCTTTAGAGATGTTCTTCCTTCCATTTTTGGTTCTCTCTTTTTGGAAATTCCTACCAGGAATTGGACCAACTCCTAGATCAGTCCTTTAGTTTTCTTATGTTTTGTTTTGCAGTTTTTGTTCTGCTTTCTAGCAAATTTCTGCAATATTATCTTCAACTTTTATTGAATATTAAATTTCAGCTTTTTATTTTCCAGAGCTATTTCTTTTTTTTTTTTTTTTACTTTTTTTTAATGTTTTATTTACTTTTGAGTCAGAGAGAGACAGAGCATGAGCAGGGGAGGGGCAGACGGAGAGGGAGACACAGAATCTGAAACAGGCTCCAGGCTCCGAGCTGTCATTACAGAGCTCGACGCGGGGCTCGAACTCACAAACGCGAGATCGTGACCTGAGCCGAAATCGGACGCTTAATCAACGGAGCCACCTAGGCACCCCTCAAGAGCTATTTCTTATTCTCTAATTATAACGTCCTGTACTTGTTTTCATGAAGGCATAGTCTTACTTCTCTGAGCATATCATTTTTTCTTCTGTTTTATGTGATTTTGTAAATGTTTTCTCCCATCACTTGATTTTGCTGTTTCTTTGAATTGCCTTTTTCTCTTATTATTTCTGTCTTTCATATTAGAAGCTTTACTCAAATGCCCAATGATCCTTGGCTATCCATCATATTTAATTAAGGTACTCAAATCTAGGGGCGCCTGGGTGGCTCAGTCGGTTGAGTGTCTGACTTTAGCTCAGGTCATGATCTCACAGTTCTTGAGTTCAAGCCCCACATCGGGCTCTGTGCTGACAGCTCAGACCCCACTTCGGATCCCCATTCCCCCCTCGCTCTGCCCCTCCCCCCCTCAAAAATAAATCAAATCATTTGAAAAATAAGGTACTCAAATCTGATCAGCTCTTTGTGCAGAGATAGAGTTTTCCGGCGGGGGGGGGGGGGGGGGCGCTTCGCTGTTTGTATAAAGTGCTGGCTGTTTTCCAGTTCGGGGCCTCTAAGTGTCAGTTGCAGAGGGTCCTTTCTCTTGAGTTAGTCAATTTTTCCAGAAGGAAATCTGATCTCCGGCTTGGGAGTTGAACAGAAGAAGGAGAGATGAGGGCTCACTGTTCAGGAAGCAGACTCACCCACCCCGTTTTCAGTGCAGACACCTCCCCCAGCCGTGCCTGCTGTTCTGGAGTCAGAGACTGCCTCACTTCCTGTGAGTAAGCCCCCCAGGGTTCTGCCCAGGCCTGACTCGATGGCATTTTCTAGAGGTTGGTGAGAATTCACTCACCGTGTCGATCTCTATTGGCATTTTTCGGCATTTGCAAGATAACGCCAGGTTAGCTTTGAGGTGTTCCTAATAGTCGATTCTTGGCTTCTTTCCTCGGGCTCAGTGCAGACGCCTGAAGGCCCCCGCTCTCCCCGTCCTGTTGTAAAGCAGGGTTTCTGTTCAGGTGGCATGGACCTGGAGTCCCCTGGGTCTTCCTCGGTTATTTTCATCTTGCCTACCAAACTTTTTAGTTTCCAGTGGTGCTTGTTAAAACTAGTTTCTGCCTTGCACGTTTCTGGAATTTACCAGTCCTGTGCCAGTTAACCCAAGGCTTGGAAGTGGACCGTGTGATTTCCTAGCAAATGTATCTTCAAGTATTTGTTTCATTTATTTAGATTTGCGTTTAGTGGGCGTGTCAACTTACAACAGGGAATGTCACCCTAAGGTTAAAACATTCGCTTCACTTACTCTGCAAGCCCCGTAGAGCGTTAGCAGGTGACCCTGGTGTGTGTTTTTATTCACCACCACACGCTACCTTCAGCTTATGTCTCGGGTGCATACATTTCAGAGCCCCAGAGTATTTAACGGAGGTGGTTCTCTCCAGAATCCTTTATGGTAGCTGTGTCTTCAGTTTGTTCAAACTAAGGCCACAATGGTTTTCACAGTTTGGGAAACTTGACCTCATTAGGGAATTTAGGAGATTAAATACGTTTTTTAAGTTGGGCACAACCAAACAATAATTCTTTTAAGAATCTAATCATCCCAAAGGGCGCGTCGGTTAAGCCTCCGACTTCAGCTCAGGTCACGATCTCGCAGTCCGTGAGTTCGAGCCCCGCGTTGGGCTCTGGGCTGATGGCTCAGAGCCTGGAGCCTGCTTCCGATTCTGTGTCTCCCTCTCTCTCTGTCCCTCCCCCGTTCATGCTCTGTCTCTCTCTGTCCCAAAAATAAATAAAAACGTTAAAAAGAAAATTAAAGAATCTAATCATCCCTTCGTATGTTCTGTTTTGATCACTTCCACACACAGGTGAGTGCTTACCGTACGTGCAGTGTGGACTGAACACAGGAGATGCAGGGGTGATTAACACCCAGGCCCTGCCCTGGAGAACCTTCGAGTCTCCTGGGATGTTGAGATCATTTTTAGGATTTTCCATTATGTGGAGAATTTTTTTATACATAGCCTAATGAATAATTGTTATCATTATTGTTTTTTAATGCCCTGACCAACAGCCTTAAGGAAATCTTTGTATTTAGATAAACTCCAGGGTAGTGTTTTCAGAATTAATGATGTGTGAGGTGCCCGGGTGGCTCAGGCGGTTAAGCGTCCAACTTCAGCTCAGGTCACGATCTCGCAGTTCATGGGTTCGAGCCCCTCAGCATTGGGCTCTGTGCTGACAGCTCAGAGCCTGGAGCCTGCTTTGGATTCTGTGTCTCCCTCTCTCTCTGCCCCTCGCCCACTCATGCTCTGTCTCTCTCAAAAATAAATAAACATTTAAAAAATTTTTAAAAAACCATTAGTGATGTGTTACAAACTAGCACTGACTCTGGGGTCTAGCCAATGGTGTTAACTTGGGGAGAATTATTTAACTTCAGCGTCTGTTCTCGTCTCTGAAATAATGGGTTAGGGCAAGTTGATCTTCTCATTTTTCTTCTTCTTCTTTTTTTTTTTTTTTTTTTAAATTTTCTTTTTTCAACGTTTATTTATTTTTGGGACAGAGAGAGACAGAGCATGAACGGGGGAGGGGCAGAGAGAGAGGGGAGCCTCAGAATCGGAAACAGGCTCCAGGCTCTGCCGCGGGGCTCGAACTCACGGACCGCGAGATTGTGACCTGGCTGAAGTCGGACGCTTAACTGACTGCGCCACCCAGGCGCCCCCTTTTTTCTTTTTTTAAGTAGGCTTCATGCCCATTGTGGAGCCCAGTGTGGGGCTCAAACTCACAAGCTTGCGATCAAGACCTGAGCTGAGATCAAGAGTTGGACGCTTAACTGAGTGAGCCACCCAGGCACCCCTCATTTTTCTGTATTTAATTATAAGGGCCCCTGGTGCACCGTGCTTTATAAGAACAGGTGTAGGCAGTTGCTGCCCACCTTAGCAATCAGGTCGGTGAAGTAGGGGTGTGGATGGGAATATTTGCAGACGATCCCTTGGTGCTTTCCTCCAAGGGTTCTACCGTGACATGTTCCCTGATCCGCAAAACCTTCCATTTCCTGCCTGCAGGCGTCATCCTAACTAATAGCATTAGTAATGACCGCTTGGATGAGTAAATACCTCCATGTTATCTTAGCAGAAGACGAGTAGCATCCAGAATGCACTAACAAGGAAATTTACAAAAGATGTAACACCCGGGCAGGACATTAAGTTTGCTGTATTATTTGTCTGTCCTTGGTCACCGTTTTTGTTATAATTGGAAGACTTAGTAACAGAAAGCTTGAATAAAAGTGGCTTTCAAATTAAGTAAGAGGCTTATGGGGCGCCTGGGCGGCTCCAGTCGGTTAAGCGTCTGACTTCAGCTCAGGTCATGATCTCGCGGTTCGTGAGTTCGAGCCCCATATCCAGCTTTGCGCTGACCGCTCAGAGCCTGGAGGCTGCTGTCTCTCAAAAGTAAAAAAAAAAAATTTTTAAAAAAGGAAGAGGTCTGTTAACTCACAAGAGTCCCAAGCACTGTACGTCTGTCTGGGTTCTTCCGGGCTGTGGTCCAACGGTGTCGTCCACACCAGTTCTTTCCATCGTATCCTCTGCATATTGTCTTTATTTCCAGGCTCCTTCCTGCAGCTGCCCTGGTTCCAGGCCGGACGTGAGAAGAGGCAACAGCTGGGGAGGGGGGCAGGGAAGAGCTGAATCTCCTTCCCTGCAGTTTTTATTATGGAGGAAAACCTTTACCAGAAGCCCCCCAGCGAACTTCTGAGTCCCCTTTGGGGACGGGTCACATGCTGTTGCCTCTTCCAGGCATCTGCAAAGGGACAGGAATTATGACTGGCTTCACGCCTGGGGGCGGGGCAGGGTGGGGTCATTTACCCAAGCAAAGGGAGGGTGAACACTCAAACCTAAAGCAAGGTCCTTCCAGCGAATCGGATGTGGAAGGTTGGATGAGCAAGGGTGTTCGGTAGGCCCTCCTTGGGGTATCGCGGCATCAGGGATGAGAGGTACCATTCTTTCTTTGTAAAGCTTAGTTTAAAATAATTTTTGTGGGTATCTTTTCTGAGGAGTTGGCTTTCTAGATCCTTTTCTGGAAATGGGTCATGTTTCGTAGGCAACAGGCAGGCCGCGGGGGGAGGGGTGATTGAATGGACTAGTTTGGTACTGGTCGGCTGGGTGCACAGACCTGGTGATGCTTGAGGAAGCCCCCCCCCCCGCCCCGGGCATTGCCTCACCCTGTCCCCACAGCAGCCCGGCGAGGCACGTTGTCTTGTCCCTGTTTTACACACGGAGAGACTGAGGCTTGGTTAGGTGTAGTCACCTGCTAAAGGTTACTCATTAGCGGCAGAGCTGGTGTGAGGCCCAGATCTGTCTGGCTGGAAGGCAGCCAGGTGCTCATGGCCTCGTGTCTGTCCGGTTCTTTTCAACTCTGTTTTGATCGTCAGTCTCATCGACCTCGGAGTCGTAATACGCAGCTGCGTTTCACATCTGTGTGCGGCAGAGACACTGACAAAGGTGTTGAGTGAAAGTCACCGAGCACGTGGTGGAAGCAGGTGTTCTCTCTTGGTGGTGCCTGTGCCAGGGGCTCGGGTGTGACTGAGGTTAGAAAGGGTCGCAGAGACCATGGCAAGTGGGTGGCCGGACACAGTCAACACAGTGGCTTCGGCGTGGTTAGTGCCTGAGTGCAGCTACAGGCCTCCTCGGTCTCCCCCAGCCCTCTCCCCTCACCCTCACCCTCACCAGTACGTTTTCATATTGGAATACATTCCATGCACGTGGAATCCAGGAGTAACTTTCTCTCAAATTGGCGCTAAAAGAAAAGACCCGGGTCAAGCGGTTCGTGTCTTGAAATATTTTCAGGAGTTAAGGATAATTTGTGTAGTAAATAGTTGGGAAAAGATCTATCCAGAGCCATTTTTCATTTGATTGTTGTTATTTCTTAGTGGAAAAGTTCCCTCACCATCCCCTGCCCTCCCGCCAAAAAAAAAAAAGTGGAGGGTGGAAAGGGTGAGTGGCAAGATGTACGGTAAAAACAGCTAGATTACTGATAATGCTGTTCCGGGGGTTGTTTTAATTCTCGAGTCCCCAAAAGTGACTGTCTTAGCAGTGGCAGTCATTTCCAAGTTGATGTTGATTCCCTGGATCCTCTGTGTTCCACAGAGACCAAGGATACTTTCAGCTTCCAATTAATCCTGAGAACCCAGCTTCAGAGAGCTGTTCTAGATTGAACTAGACCTGGGGCGCCTGGGTGGCTCAGTCGGTCGAGCATCCGACTTCGGCTCAGGTCATGATCGCTCAGTCTGTGGGTTCGAGCCCCACTTCGGGCTCTGTGCTGACAGCTCAGCCCCTGGAGCCTGCTTCAGATTCTGTGTCTCCCTCTCTCTCTGTCCCTCCCCCGCTGTGCTCTCTCTCTCTCTCTCTCAAAAATAAATAAACATTAAAAAAAAAAAAAAAAATTTAGACTGAACTAGACCTGCCAGCAGATGCCTGATCTTGACCTACATCCCAGAAGTCCTTTGGTTCCCTTATGTCATCCACCCCTTCACCCAGCACCTGCTGGGTCTGCCCAGTACTGCTCTAGGCACGTAACTAACAAAATCCCTGACCTCAGGACCCTATTCTAAGAGGGAAGGAGAGTGAGGGCATTGGATAGTGGTAAGCAATTTGTAAAAACCAAACCCATCAACAGGAGGGAGTTTCTTTTATTCTTTAGTGATTTCCCAGTGGCTTTCAACAAATTGTTGTGTCCTCTTGTCATGAAAGACCGCACTGTCTCACATGAGAGGCCTTAATTGGTATTTTAACATTTACTGGCTGATTCTCAGATTATTCTGTGTTCTTTTTCTTCTTTGCTTTCTCTGTTCTCTTTCTGTTCCACTCCCCTAGTGTGTCAGTTACCTAATGCGGTGTAACAAACCACCCCGAAACATAATTATTCGGCTCCCAATTCTCTAGGTTGGTTGGGTGGGTCTTCTGGTCGGGGGGCAGAGCAGCTGATCTCCGCTGGCTCACTCGTGCACCTGCCGTCGGCTGGACAGTCTACGGCGGTCTCAATCGCCGTCTGTTAGTGGGCAGGCTGCGGGCCAGAGACACAGTTCGAGTTCGAGTGCCCACACCCCCCAGGATCCGCCGTGACACCGGGGGGGATGCAGGCTGTGGGCCTCCTAGGTGGGAATGAGGATGTTTAGTCGAAACACAGGCTTTTGGCTACCGAGCTTATGATTCCAAAGTTGGAAGCTCAAGCACAGTACTCGACTTCTCAAGGAGAGTTTTCCTGGATGGGGAGAAGAGTTGACTTTGGGTTAGATTGGACTTTTCTTTTACAGTCGGGGCCATTTTGTTGTTGTTTACAATTTTAGAATCTCTGGGTTGGAAGGGTCTATAAGGGTCATGAAATGCAAGCACCAGTCTGATATTTGAAACCCCAGCCTCTGCTCAGACCTCCTCCCCAGGCGTCCAAGAACTCACCGTGCCCCGCCCCCCCCACCCCACCCCCGCCCGCAGCCCACCTTCCCTGGCTGCCCCCGCTGGGACCCTGCAGCCCCCTTCCTCCCTGCTGAGGCCGAGGGGAGGACCTCTTCAACACTCGTCCATGCAGGGTTTTCTTTGCATCGTAGCTTCTTGGTTTTTTATTTTGAAATAGGAAAAATAGTTACCTGCTCTTAAATATTAAAGAAGCAGTACTTTTATTGGTTATGCTAGGATCAGACTAAAAGGATTATACGGTAGGTATGTACATGGGAGAATATTTGAAGTGTCTTTAAGCACCTATTTGTACAAAGCGACCAGTTCAAATTGTTCGTGACTTTGCTGGCATCCAACACACTGGTTTCCTACGTGCATCATTCTGAGGCTTACCACGTCCGTGGGTCTCAGGTTGGTACAAGTCCCCATCTTCGTCCTCGGATCCCAGTTCCAAGGGTTGAGGAGCCCTGTGACAGGGACTAAGATAAGGGCAATTCCTGAGGAGGAATAGTGCATTGTATAGAAACTCCCAAACAGATACACAGCCGCGCAGAGTAAGGTAACACCTCTGGGCACCATCATTAACTGTTACCAGAGCAGCCCAGCCTTGGTGATAAAGTCAGTCCTAGACATCCTGCTCCTAAGAGATCTTCTGGAAGACCTTCCGAAGAAGGAACCCTTTACCCTGGAACCCTAATGATTGCTTCTGCACCTGCCCTCGAAGGGACCGCCCGTTTCCCCAGATCCCTAATAACTGTCCTTCTCTTCTCCAGGGCCCAGTCATATATGCGCAGTTAGACCACTCTGGCGGACATCACAGTGACAAGATTAACAAGTCAGAGTCTGTGGTGTATGCGGACATCCGGAAAAATTGAGAGAAGACCCAGAACGTGTCCGAAGCAAGAAGCAGATCCAAACTGGACTCTTACGCAGCAAGTGTAGCCCGTGACCACGTGTGGCCTTGGAGACCTGGGCAAGGACAGCACACGTGTATTCATGGAGGGAGGAAAAGACGTGTATAGACGATATGCGTGACTATTCTATTTAATCCGATGTGGGGAGCCAATGTTGCATGATGAAAAGATGCTATGACTCTACGTGTATATAAATTGTCTTGCTGTTTTGTGCTTTCCTTCAGGGTCATTTACAGTTGAGCAAAGTCAGAAACATTCCTGTCGCTGTGCTTTAGGTGTGGTTTGCCTTACCGGAGGTGGTAGCCGATCTTTGTATTCGAGTAGACGTGGCCCTTTGGTCTAAGGGCTTAACCGGTCTTAGCTTTTATTGGGGTTGGAGAGTGGGGATACCGGTGACGGGAGCACGTCCAGGGTGGCCTCTACCCAGTGTCTGCACCACCTGTTCGGCTGTCGTTTTTAGAAAACATCCACGAGCTCTGCCACTTGGACACCGTTTGAGGGTTTTTGTTGGTGTTTGTCTCTCTAAAATCCAGGCGTGGTTTTCTTTGTTTTTGTTTTTGTTTTTTGCTTCGTGTGTGAGGCTTACTTTAACGTCCCGCCCTTTATCTTAATCAGTGTGTGGACCCATCATAGCAAGACTAGCAAAGGGTGAATGCCAAGGTCACTTCTTTCCAGGTACTTTCAGATCAATGCCATACACGCAACTGAAGTAGAAAAGCCAGGCCCTGCTTGAGGAGTGCGGTAGCGTCTGGAGGCTAAAAGGTACCACTTAACGTTCTTTGCCAGAGTCCTTGCTGCCTGAAATGAGGGTCCCCAGACAGCGGAAGGAGACGAGCTTCATTTCCTTTTAAGTGGGCACAAATGGGCTAACTGGAAAGCCAGCCCGTGGTACCCCAGAGCTCTCGCTGGAGAATCGGCCTTGTAAAAGCTTCCGTCATCATTCCAGCAAGAGGCAGCGTCCGTCGTAGTTCTGCAATAGCTTCTCGGTGCCTCAGAGACCTCGGAGGTTCAGGACAGTCTAGGTTTTTTTAAATCAGCAAGCAGGGCTGTTAGCACCATTCTTTCGGGAATCTCTTCTCATTCCCGTTTTGGGGCTTTTTTGGGTGGTTTGTTTCTGGTTTTCCTTTTCTTTTTTGGCTTTTCCTTTTCTTCCCACTCTTTCCCATTCACATGGAATTGGTAAGCAATGAGATGAGGAAAAATCTAGACACTTTGGGTATTCTTTCCAGTAACTCACTTTCTTCCACGGACTACCCCCACCCCCTGTCGGGCCTCTGAGTTTTTATCTTTTGCTGGGAGTGAAAAGCATGGTGAAGGTCCTCGAGCACATTTACATTGTCATTCCCCCTTTTTCTAGATTATTTTGTTTTAACAGAATTTAACAGGCCCCCAGCCAGCCAGGGACGCAGAGGGCTCACCCCGAGACATTTCTGCAAAGCGGTCCACTTTTGCCTGGCGTCCTAAAACTTCCTTGCGTCCATTGTGAGAACTACAGGAGCCTTTAAAAGACGTGTGTGTGTGTGTGTGTGTGTGTGTGTGTGTGTGTGTGTGTGTGTTGGGGAGGGTGGGGGGTGCGGGGATTGTCACCCTTCTTCAAACTGATGCCAAGTTAACAATATTCTTGGCAAACCTTTGCCACTGTGAGAAGCTGTGACCGAGACTGTTTTTAAGGCAGAAAGAACATGAATTGTTGAGAGACCGAGTGTGTGCCTTTCGACGTGTAATGGTTCCTTACAGTCGCTTCTTACAGAGAAAGGGCCACTCTTTTTCTGCACAGGTCCTGTGAATAAAGCATACATTCCTGACACCTCCTGACAGCAGGAGTCCCGATTCCTTCCTTTCCTTGCCGGGACCCTGTGCTCGTGAAGCTGCCACCCGGAACCAGCCCCGCGCGCCCCGCCTCCCCCACCCCTGAGGTTGCCTCCCGCCAGGCCAGGCGCCCTCCCCACCCGGCCAGACACCTCAGGCTGTCATGTCAGCACGTGCACAGTGGCCGAGAGTCCCCCACGACGCTGCAGCGCCCCCACCCCGCTGCAGCGCCCCCACCCCGCTGGGTCCGCGGGGCAGGCTTGTCTGGAGGAAGCTGCTAGAAACTGGGGTAGAGCGCCTCGGGGGCAGGGCTTTTGCCTAACCCCCTGTGGATTTTTGGGCCCTTCCTCTTGCCTGCCAGCGTGCCTGGGCCTGGCCACACAGGACACTGGCCCAGTTGCCTTTTCCGTGTCCAATTATTGGCAGAATGAGACCTTTTAAAGTTACACGTGATTTTTGTAGGGGGCCACCTAGAAGGGATTAGAGGTGCGAATTCCAAACCACCTGTAGTGTTTCGATGGAAATGTATCCGGCTAGGGGAAAAACCATCAAGTTCATTATTAATTTTTTGTTTTTTTTTTCCTTTCTCGATTGTACCTTTGTGAATATTTTAATACATCTTTTTCAATTACTGAACTGTGTCGTGTGTTCATTTTTAACCAAGGAGAGAAAGAGAGAAAAGCCTTTTCGCTCCTCCCACTCCGGCCACACTGGCCTCCTCCTTCTTCAGAAACACCAGACCTGTGCCGGCCGCGGGCCCTTTGCACCTGCCGCCCCCTCTCTGCCTGGAGCGCATCCTGCACCTGTTGGTGTGGTTTGCTCCCTCACTTCCTTGAAGCGTCTGCTCAGATGTCACCTCCCGGAGACTTTGTGCCACATACAGAGCAACCTCACCCACCCCCTGCCGCTGGCCCCTGCCACTGGCCCTCCCCCTTACTCCCACCTCGTTCTTCTCCCTCTGTCCAGCTGTACGTGTGCTGCTGTTTTCCCCTGGTAGCAAAAGCACCAGAACTTTGCTGTTTTGTTCACTGCTCCGTCTTCAGTGCACAGGATAGCACCTGGCACCTGGGGGCGGAGCCAATGTTCACTGGTTGGATGATAGGGGCTATTCCTTCAACAGAGTTATGTTGAGAACTGTCCCGTGCCAAGCAGTGTGCCAAGATTAGGAAATAAAGTGAACAAGACCTAGCTCCTCAAGGACCTTGCCACAGAGTAGGAGTGACGGGACATAACAGAAATAACTGAGAGCTACTAAGGACTTGCTACGTGCCAGGCACGTTGCGTTGCTTACTCTGTGTTGCATTATGAGTTTCCGCTGGTTGTACTCATCTTAGACCCGCTTTTAGACGGTGTCACGCTTAGGGTATATAACTTGTCCAGGGTCACTCGGCTAATCAGATCCAGAGAGGCAGGGCCGGGCCTGGGGCTGTTTGATCCCAAGCCCTGTTCCTAACCACTGCGCCCTTGGCATAGCTCAAAAAAAGAAAAAGGAAAAAAAAAAAAAGAAGATCTCTTCCTTATTCAAATAAGTGTGCTGTGTGCCTGAAATAGTTTTCTGTGTTCCTTACGAGCCGGGTGGGGGTGCAGTGAGGGAGGTGGTTAAGCCGTTGCTGGAGGCCCAAGGGCCTGAACCTCAGTTTGGAAAACTATATGGGGACAGCCTGTTGAGAGCGGTGTCACAAGTAACGTCTTACTAATAAGCATGGATTTCCTGCGATTTATTAATTTAGTAAATTACCGTGGAATTTACTGCGAGTAATGGAAACTCGCAGGTGTTCTGCGGGTTCCGCCCCAGTGGGAACTGAACCCTGGGGCGGTCCCGTCAGCGGAGGCGCTGGTCTCCGAGCCGCACAGGGAACCTGCCAACCAGATAGGTGACTTCTGAGGGCGGCCGCGGCCCAGGTGAGCTGCTTGGGCGGTACCCAAAGAGGAGACCTCACGCTCTTACCCCCTTGATGCTGAAGGCTCCCTCCCGATCCTTCTGGGCGATTCTAGTGCTAACCAGCTTGGATTTAGGAACCGGATGATGTCATCCTCCCGACTGTCCATGGAAGCTGAGGGGGCAACCTCACGGAGGAGGAAAGTGGCATTTGTAGTGTTGGTGGAGGTGGCATGAGGAACTGACCACCTGTTTCATGGCAGGTTCCCACGCAGACACATTTTTCCCGTATATTCAAGATCGTGGCATAAAGAATTTCAAACAGGCACAAAAGAGAACAGTAAAGCCCATCCTCAGCGATTGCCTCATCCACCCCTTTTGGCTTTTTCCTCTTTTCCGAATTAAAACAAATCCCAAAACATGTCAGCTCACCCCTACATTCTTGGATGGGCATCTTGTAAAAATATGTACGTTTACGGGGCACCTGGTGGCTCAGTCGGTTAAGCGTCCAACTCTTGACTCTGGTTCAAGGTCACGATCTCACGGTTTATGAGTTGGAGCCCCGCGTTGGGCTCTGAGCTGATGGTGCAAAGCCTGCTTGAAATTCTCTCTCTCCTCTCTGCCCTTTCCCTGCTCGTGTTCTCTCGCTCTCAAAATAAACTTAAAAAAAAAAAAAAAGAAAGAAAAATATGTACATTTTCTTACATAACCACAATACCTTGTCGCATTTAACAGAAACATTTTTTTTAGTTTTTATTTTATTTTAGAGAATGGGACTGTGAAAGAGGAAGACGGAGAGAGAGTCTTAATCAGGCTCCTTGCTCAGAACGGAGCCTGACATGGGGCTCAGTCTCACGACCATGAGACCGTGACCTGAGCCAAAATCGAGAGTTGGTCGCTTAACCACCTGAGCCCCCCAGCCGCCCCCAGAAGCGTTTTTTTTTAAAAAACGCATTTCAACAGTTCTTTGATAGCATCTAATACTCAAATTTCCCCCTGTCTCAGAAATGGCATCTTACAAATGGTTTCTTCAAGTGAGGGTCCAAACGTGGTTCCGGTAAAGACTTCCCTGCCTGTTTCACAGACAGGAGCCTAGTACCCTTCAGTTCTCTCCCTCAGGACTGTCAGGCTTCTGTGTGAGGAGGGAAAGAACCAGGCCATTAACACCCATGGGGCCTTCCCTTGGATAGATGCGCCGTATTGAAATTTTTTTTTAATGTTTATTTTAGGGAGAGAGCATGAGCAGGGGAGGGGCGGAGAGAGAGGGAGACACAGAATCCGAAACGGGCTCCAGGCTCCGAGCCATCAGCCCAGAGCCCGACGCGGGGCTCGAACTCACGGACCGCGAGATCGTGCCCTGAGCCGAAGTCGGACGCTTAACCGACGGAGCCACCCAGGCGCCCCGATGTGCTGTATTGGACACCACTTCTGACTTTGTGGATGTTTCAGTTGTCTCTAGTTGTCTTGTTTCTGCCCATCCCAAGTGGTACTGTGATTGTCACGTGTTAGGAACTACTGAAAAAAAAAAAAAGGCGAAGGTAAATTATTTGCAGCTACGGAGATGCAGCGCGGGTCGAGACGCGTCCTCCCGGCCCCCTGGCAGGGGGAGCTGACGTCTGAGGGTCACGACGGTGGCTTTCAAGCTCACCTCCCCGTCACATCCTTCTGAAAGCCATCGGGGACTGGCAGAAGGGCCACCGACTGGAGCTGTGGGAACAACTGAGGGCGGGAGGCGGGCGGGACCCCCAGCACCCAGAGGGGGCCCCGGCTGTGTTTACAAGGAAGGAAACGAGCCGTTCAAGCTCCCAGAGGGGCTGCCGCTTCCAGCCTGTTTCCTCCTGCAAACAGGATGTTTAACTATTGTCCCTTCTTGGCTCCGATTTGGGTTGGATTGTCGGTTCCTCACAGACCTTGTGGACCGGCCTGCAGGGCTCCTGAACGTAAGGAAGGGGCTGGGTTCTTTTTTTTTTTTTTTTTTTTAATCTCTACAATTGGGAAGAGGAAGTTTGGCAGGTTTAATATTCCCACATCTGCGTTGGAGCCCCGCCCTCCAGCACGGTGTGCCTGACACATTTGGGGTGATTCTGAACCCGAATCCCTTTCTGCTGAGGAACTGGGGGACAGGGCAAAGCCAAGGCCAGCTTGCTGAAGGTCTGAGGTTTGCCTTCTCCTTGATACGGACTCCAAGGACACGGAGTTTTGAATCTAGACCCATTCTTGGTTCTTTCTCCGGCTTTGCATAATCTTTTTTTTTTTTTAACGTTTATTTATTTTTGAGACAGAGACCATGAACAGGGGAGGGGCAGAGAGAGAGGGAGACACAGAATCGAAAGCAGGCTCCAGGCCCTGAGCCATCAGCCCAGAGCCCGACGCGGGGCTCGAACTCACAGACCGCGAGATGGTGACCTGAGCTGAAGTCAGACGCTTAACTGACGGAGCCACCCAGGCGCCCCTCATTTTTTTTTTTTTTTTGAAATCATAGTTCCTTTCAACTAGATAAAAGAAACATAAATTTTTAATTTATGTTGAGGGGAATCTCTTAGAATGTACAACAGCCCCCGAGGAATGTGGAACATTTTGCAAAACCCTGCCCTTGGCTCTTGCTGGCCCAGCAGAACCCCAGAGGGTTTGTTTATAACATGTCTGGACGTTCCTATCTGAGTAAAAGCCCCGGCCTTTGCTCTGTGTGAGCGATTCCTGAAGATAGTTGCTCTGCCAGAGGGAGAAATGTTTCTGAAAAGCCTGCCCAAGGATTTTCGTCCGGAAGAATGTAAAATGTCTGCGGGCCACACGGGTACTGGTGGCCAGCACGGGCCGCCCTGTGTCCCTGCGCCCAGGCAGCCCAGCCGAGCTCCGGGGTTCAAGCTTGTGGAACAGCACCGCATCCTGGAACAGAGCTCACAAGGCAGACGGCGCAGCCTGAACCCCTCTGACACAGGACACCTCAGGACATGCCAGGCTCTCGGAGAGGAAGCTGAGCTAATGACTTCGTGTTGGCCCAGTGAGGTTGCACCAGAGAGAAGAAAGCCCGTGGGAGAGAAGGAAACAGGAAGAGAGCTCACACCTGGCTAGAAATAACTGGCCTCCTTCCATGTCCTGTCTAAAAAAAAAAAGAAAGAAAAAAGTACCATGAGAGAAACCGAGCGATCTGCGTTCCTATTGTAGGTTTTGTCTATTTCGATTCATTTGAAGGTTTTAGATTATGGCTCTTCCAGGACTGCCCTCCGTGCCTTCTCCTCCCTGTCAGCAGGCATGCATCAAAGTCATTGCAAAATGCAACCCCTTCCCCTGGAGGCCGGGGGGATGATAGGAAGGAGGACAGCATTACAAAGCGGCCTCGCCAGCGTGCGCCCTGGGCACTAGACCGACATCAAATGTGTTGTTAAGCACCAGTTGGACGTCCTGGAATCACATTAATTGGAGAAATACATATGGATGAGAGGTGTAGGCGATCCAGCCTGATACATTTTCTCTTCTCCCCTCTGATCCAAGCTGCTACCATTCTTTGCTATAGAAACGTCCCAGTTCAACCTTTGGGGGTTCTGCTTTGGCGTTTTTAAGGTCAACGAAATTACTGTGGCGGCCAGTGGCCGCGTGCAGCCATTTACATTTAAATGATGTAAGATGAAATCAGACTTAAAACTCAGATTCACGGTCACACTAACCACACTTCAAGCGCTCGGTGGCTACCTGTGGCGTGGGACAGTACTGGACAGTGCAGAGATAGGGCGTTCCTGCCTCACAGAAAGTTCTGTTGCACAGTGCCGGGGTAGACCGTGAGGGGGCCGGCAGGCCTTTGATTGGCTGTGCACACATGCTCACGGAAGACTGATGAAGGCTGTTCCAGCTGGGAAGAAGAGCCCAGAGGTTCAGGGTGAGAGAGAGAGAGAGAGAGAGAGAGAGAGGCCAGGGTGATTGCAACATTGGATTTGGCGGGGAGCCAGGCCTTGAGAGCCTGGTTAAGAAACTGGGATGTTGTCCTGAAGGCAAATTGGGTTTTACACAGGGGACAGAGCAGTAGCAAACGGGGATGTGCAGGTTAGCAAACTCACCCCGCCCACCGGTGGGGGAACGCAATCTGAAACCGGAAGGGGAGTGCCTCGCGTGGCTGTTGGAGGAGCTCAGTCACAGATGGCCAATTGGATTTTCAGCGGCAGTGGGAAAGCAGATGGTCAGGGGGGCCTGAGGGTCAGGGAGAGTGTGAAAGGGCTTTGGCAGATACAGAGACCGGCAGGGGCTGGAGAGAGAAGACTCGGGAGGAACAGTGACCAGCGCCCCCGACCGATGGGAAGCTGGGTCACGAGCAGGTGATCCTGGGGGAGCTGGGGGCTGGGGCGGAGGCGAGAGGGGGTGATGTAATAGTCCATCTAGCAACTGCTAGAAGATGCGAGTGCCTGGCCCTTCCCAGTTCCCAGTTTACTGGGCTTCTCCCTATGTATTTGTGATTTTTGAGCACCCTCCTTGAGAGGCCAGTGTCTGAGTTCAGTGCGTTCTGCCTCCTCTCAAATCAAAGACCTTATTTCCATCTCTGCTGTGCCTTCCCTCCTGCCGGATAAGGTCCCAGCCCCCAGGCCGTCTGGTCCAGGAGGCCTTTAGCCCCGAAAAGCAACCCCCTGCCTCCCACATCATCATTCCCCCCCTCCCTCCCCCATCCCCACTCAGTGGAGCTCGTTCAGACCAAGTGGGAGGACCATGGCTTCCAAAACCTCTCCAGCACCCAATACCAGGTCCCCACCTGGAAAAGTCCTATGTCTTCTTCCAGGAAGCTTCCTAGAAACTTCTAAAGCCATGTTAGGGTGCGTAACTCCCCATTTTGTTCTCCCACACACCCTATGCGGTCCGCTTCGTAACTCTGCATTTTCATTGCCTGCTTGTTCCTTCTGCGGAATTCTGAGTGCCTTACCTGAATTAACTCCTAACAACCTTATTATAAGATGGAGAGTATTAAATCTCCACTTGAAAACAAGAGAACTGGGGCGCCTGGGTGGTTCAGTCAGTTAAGCATCCTGCTCTTGGTTTCAGCTCAGGTCATGATCTCACAGTTCGTGGGTTCGAGTCCCATGTCGGGCTCTGCACTGATGGTGTGGAACCAGCTGGAGATTCTCTCTGTCTCCCTCTCTCCCCCTCCCCCTGCATGCACTCTCTCTACCTCAAAAAATAAACTTTTTAAAATATTTTTTTTAATGTTTGTTTATTTTTGAGAGAGAGAGGCAGAGCGTGAGCGGAGAAGGGACAGAGACAGAGAGAGAGGGAGACACAGAATCTGAGCTGTCAGCACAGAGCCCGACGCGGGGCTCGAACCCACGAACCGTGAGATCATGACCCAAGCTGAGGTCGGACGCCCAACCGACTGAGCCACCGGGGCGCCCCTCAAAAAATAAACTTAAAAAAAAAAAGTTAAAAAAAAGTAAAACAACGGAACTGACACACAAACAGGTTGAATAACTTGCCAAGGCTAGCAACTGGCAGTGTGGAGATCCAGTGCGGTGATGTCCCAGGCCCGCACGTGTCCCCTCCGTGCCGGCTGGTTCTCATCGGTCCTTGCAGCGGCAGCACAGAGCCGGGCCCGTGCGATCGATGTCAAGGAGATTTTGTTAATCTCCACGAGGGTCCACATAGTTCACGCGTTCAGTAAATACTAGGTTCCTACTCCTCAGGGGGCCTGGAGGAATGAACTCGAGATGATCAAATGAAAATGTTAACACATTCATCAGTTTGCCAGCACTTTCCGAGCGCTGTCTGCCCAGGCACGCGGCCTGAATGTGGGCCAAGCCCCTGCCCTCCAGGAGTTCATACCCTGGTGCAGGAGGCTTCAAAGGCTCATGTTTAAAAACACGGGATAGATCATCACTTCTCTCTTCCTCTCTGTTCCCGAAGCCTTCACGGCTTCTGTGTCTTCTGAAAAGAAGTCTCAGCCGAATCTACTTCCTCCAGCGCTGCCCCTGGAAGGCACGAGCACCTCAGAAGCAGAAGTGCTTCGGGGCGCCTGGGTGGCTCAGTCGGTTGGGCGTCCGACTTCAGCTCAGGTCACGATCTCGCGGTCCGTGAGTTCGAGCCCCGCATCGGGCTCTGGGCTGATGGCTCAGAGCCTGGAGCCTGCTTCCGATTCTGTGTCTCCCTCTCTCTCTGCCCCGCCCCCGTTCATGCTCTGTCTCTCTCTGTCCCAAAAATAAATAGTTAAAAAAAAAAAAAAAGTTTAAAAAAAAAAAAGAAGCAGAAGTGCTTCTAAGGCGTGAGGCCGCGAGCCTGGAACTTGACGAGGGGCAGGGAGGAGGACAGACTCACCTCCAGGACAGCACAGCCTCTGCAGAATGCCCCCCCCCCCCCCCACCACCCGACGCTTGGCCTATGTCTCCCATAAGCTGGAGTCACATACCTGTTTTCTGTTGGCCACGGCAGGGCTCACGCCTGTCCCCGCCTGTGCTCGCCCAGGCTCTCCTATACCCCCGCTTGCCCTCCACCCACTCCAGGGAGGGACCGTGTAACCAAAATGACTTCCTTTCTCAGGCAGTTCCCCTAAGCCTTCGCAGCCGGCTGGCTTTTGTGTGCGCTGCTCCCCTCCACCGCGCCCTCGTCTAATCCCCGAGCAGCAGCTACACCAGCTTTACCCGAGTGCCTTCCTCCGGAAAGTTCGTGAGCTTGCCCAGGCCAAGAACTGGTCTTTTCGGTCTCCGTATCGCAACCTCCGCTACTGAATCCGTTCCTGGTACTCGGTGATTAGTCAAGACAGGTCAGGGCCCCTGGGTGGCTCAGTCGGTGAAGCGTCTGACTTCGGCTAAGGTCATGATCCCGAGGTTCGTGAGTTCGAGCCCTGCATCGGGCTCTGTGCTAATGGCTCAGAGCCTGGAGCCTGCTTCTGATTCTGTGTCTCCCTCTCTCTCTGGCCCTTCCCCTCTCGAGCTCTGTCTCTCTCTCTCTCTCTCTCTCAAAAATAAATAAACGTTAAAAAAAAAAAAGACAGGTTGGTCAGAGGAGTAAATATGGGAATGGATAAGTGATATACAAAATAATGAAGGTCATTAGAAAGCAAGGATGTATGCAAGTCGCAGAATAGCAGCTTTGAAGGGGATGACGCTTACGCGAAGTTCGCTATTTGATGTGTTTATTTCTTTATTTTCATTGATTTCGAGAGAGGCAGGGCGTGGGAGCAGGGGAGGGGCGGAGAGAGAGAGAGAATCCCAAGCCAGCTCCGTGGGGCTCAAACTCAAGAAACTGTGAGATCATGACCTGAGTCAAAATCAAGTCGGATGCTTAACTGACTGAGGCACCCAGGCGCCCCTGCGGTGTTTGTTTTTAAAAGCAGTCATCTCATGCTAATTTTACTTGTGTGGCACGTTGTCATCTTCAACACCTTTTCGCCTTCGTTATTCTATCCAGTACCCACACCCGTGCGCTGAAATAGGGAGGTTAGGGGACAAGCCACAGGAATAAAGTATGTGTGAGGCAGAGCTCATGCTGGAACTTAGTGCTCGCATTTTCCTGGGCTGCTGTCCCCACTCCGCCAGGCCACCGGGCCTCTGGGGCTAGCCTCCTTTGTGGAACACAGTTATGGTACCAGGACGAAAAACACACGGCTTTGCCTTTTTTTGCAGGACGACGAAATACTGGTCTATTAAAGAAACGCCCGTTAATGGTGGCGCTGCCTATGGAAATCACTATGAGACAGCGAGGTGAGTGTGAAAGGAGGACACGTCGATGCCATCAGAAGAACCCCCTTCTGGGATCAGAAGAGGCCTGGAATCGACACACGAAAATCCGGGTGCACCTGCCTGAGATGACCATGGGGGCCCATGAAATGAGGCAGCCCGAGGGGGCTGTGGCAGGGCGGAGGTGGCTGAGTCTCCATGGACTCCACTTGTCCCCTCAGAGGCACAAACTGCCACCAAGACTGCTTCTGTCTGCCCAGAGAGAGTGACTGCAGGTGGCTCTGGGGCACAATCTCCAACATCTGGGAAGTGAAATTGAATGCTATTACTCTCTGATATAAAGCAAACTAACTCTAAGCACGTAAGCGTACCCACAGCGAAAGTACGACTATCTCAACTTTAAAAATTTTATCTCCACAGATATTTGATGCGTGTGGTTAGAAGGGCTTGGAAGCTGCCGTCAGGTGCTACGAATATGTGTCTTTTCTTTTTATATATATATTTTTTTAATGTTTATTTTTTGAGAGATGGAGAGAGACAGAGCATGGGGGGGGGGGGGGAGGAAGAGAGAGAGAGGGAGTCACAGAATCCGAAGCAGGCTCCACGCTCTGAGCTGTCAGCCCAGAGCCCGACGCGGGGCTCGAACTCACGAAACCTGACATCATGACCTGAGCCGAAGTCAGGTGCTTAACCGACTGAGCCACCCAGGCGCCCCCAAAATGTGTCTTTTCAAATCTTGCCCTTACAGACCGTGAAAAGCAATTTGCCATTTGCCATACCATGCGACATACAAAAGATGGGACAACTGGACACGTAAAAATAAACATTTTCAGTTTAATAGAGTAACTAGAAATATATCTGTCGCTGCATGAACCATTTCGATATTCATATTTTTCCACAGGACACACATTTTGCCTGGGCTGAAATGAACAGGTCGAGTTGAAAAATGAAAGGCAGGTACAGTGTGGGTAAAGCTGGGAGAAAGTAAGCATGAGGCCGCTGACCCTTTCTGACCCTCCAGAAAAAGAAAGCAGAACCCGGAGCGTCTGCTTCGGTGTCTGGAATGGAAGAGAATACGCAGGAACCTGGAGGGTGCTGGTTCCAGAGAAAGGTTAATAATGGATCATCGCAAGAGAGGGAGCCTTACTGAAATCTTTGTTCTTTTTCACGAAAGGTTAGAAAGGATTGTCCAGGATATTAACTCTCATCAGGAATTTGTTTTTTTGAATATCTTGCATGTTCACCTTGCCCGATACAATTTTTTCCCAGGAGGGGAGATTCGAGACTGTTTGAAGCCATTGGTCGTCCATTAACTCGGAGTCTGAGTACCACCATTCCTGAGAGGAGAGAAAGGGTGAAGAATTAATCAGCGCTCCCCGACTTGAGTGATCAAGCCTGGTCTGATACCAGAACTGGTCCAGGGTCCTTGAACTTTTTTTAATATTTATTTACTTATTTTCAGAGAGAGAGAAAGAGAGAGAGAAAATGCATGTGCACATGCGGGAGGGGCAGAGAGAGAATCCCAGCGGGCTCCGTGCTCCCACAAACTGTGAGATCATGACCTGAGCCAAAATCAAGAGTCAGACACTCAACCAACTCGGCCACTCGGGCGCCCCCAGGTCCTTGTGCTTTTAAACCACATGAACCCACAGACAAATGATGAATTTTGCCCCCCAGACTAGGCTACTGACACGTGACTCTAAATAAACACACCGAAGTATAGGCCCATTCGCTTATTCAACAAGTGCTGAGTACAAGGCGCTGGGCTGGATGCTACGCGTGATGTTCGCCTTCGAAGAGTTCACGTTCTCAAGGGGAGGAGAGACCTGCGTAGCAACATTAACACCAAGTGGAAAGCGGTGAGGGCTGCCGAGAAGGGGCGGAGATCTTGCCAAAGCAGATTTGAACGCGAGGGAGGTTCCATGGGAGCTCCAAGGGGACGAGGAGGCACACACACCTGAGCTACGGATCTATCGCCCCTTTTAGGAAGAGTCCAGAAAGGCCCGTGATGGCCTTCGGTGCTTGGGGAAAGCTAACGAGGCGGTAGGCTTCTGGGGCTTCCCTGGAAGGGTGGGCATCCCCACGCCACCTGCTGGCTGGTGGTACGTACTTTGCTCATGTTCAGCCAGCATTTCTCCAGCACATTCCCCTGTGTTTCAGAGAGCCGTAAGGCTGTGTTCAGGAACAGGTCACAGTTCTGGCCGTCTCCCATGAGTATACAGACGTAGGCCATCAGGTGGTAAAGCCTCGGGTAGAAGACAGGGCCAGTGGTATTCTGGGTCACCAGACTCTCCAAGTTCTAAAGGAAAAACAGCATATCAGAATCAGAAAGGGTCCTTGGCCGCAACGATTTTTTTCTCCACGGATGACATGGGAACGTTTCAAAGATTGAAGCAATCAAATGAAAAAGCGTATTACAGAGACATTACATAGGATGTAGTGGACACAAAGCGACACGCGTCAAGTGGGGTAGCTTCAGCATTCTACCCGGACCAAGCATGCGATATGGGTGGGCTCACTAACCCTTTACAGCAAGCGCTTTTTTTTTTTTTAAAGTACCTTTTCTTTTTATTACCAGAGCAATATAAGTTACTGTTCAGAATTTAGGGGGGAAAAATGGAAGAAAAAAAAGAATCACCCATAAGCTTAGCACCCAGAAAGAAATATTTTTAACATTTAGGTACACGCTTTCCCACTTCTCTCTGTCTCTCTGTCTCTCTCTCTCTCTCTCTCACACACACACACACACACACACACACACATATCATACCCCCAATTGGGATCATACTAATCACATAGTATGGCAACTTTTTTTCTCATTTAGCATCACATGATAAACATTTTCCAGTGGCATGATTCTTTTACATCAGAGCTCACAAATTCAAATGCTGACAAGAGTCAGGCAACGAACATAAAGAAGCAGGCTGGCTATCGCATGATGAGAGCAGAGGGGATTATGTCATGCTAGAGATGTGCCCTATACAAGTGTCACCTCTCAATGCCGGCCAACAGCTGTCCTTTAGGCATGTGGGCTTGGAGTCACCAGATACTCCAATTTTTAAAAGAAGAGTCAGAAATTCAGAATTTTTACGTAAAATATCCCAATGTTTAAATGTACCATTTCTGACTTAACCAAACTTTTTAAAAAAAATTTTTAACTGTTTTTATTTATTTTTGAGATACAGAGCATGAGTGGGAGAGAGGCAGAGGGACAGGGAGACACAGAATCCGAAACAGGCTCCAGGCTCTGAGCCATCAGCACAGAGCCTGATGCGGGGCTCAAACTCACAAACCGCGAGATCATAACCTGAGCCGAAGTCAGACACTTAACCGACTGAGCCACCCAGGCGCCCCACCAATCTTCTTTCTGAAGTGCATATAGTTTTCATTTTCTCCTAGTTTTTTACTGCTATAAACCTGAGATCAACATCTTTGTAGACTAATTTTTGTTTGTTGTCTGGTTATTTCCTTAGGATAATTCCCAGGAAGAGAATTAACCAACGTGCCTAGTTTAAAGATATTTTGCCAGAACGCGCTCTGGAAAGTTTACGGGAGTCTTTCAGAGTAGGAGTCTGTCTTCTCACGTGTCTTTGCTAATCTGATGCTCAGCGAAACAATGTCCTATTGTTTTGTTGCCTTTATTTCAATATGATAGACATGGGATCAAAACGTTGGGTTTTCCTGACTGACCTGTTAACACGTCTATTTAGTCTATCAATTATTTATCTAAGAAATGCTCACCTGCTGTGAACAAGGCATCATTCTGTGTGCCGTGGGAGATACACGCAAGTTTGTGCTTCATTCATTCGTGTTCCTGTGTTGTCTCCGCTCCCTCCACCACCCCCCCCACCTCCTTTTCGAAGTCAAATAAATCACAAACTTCTTGAGCACAAAGACCGTGTTTTTCTCATCTTTATTGAACCCGGTAAGTACTGTATTTTTCACCTGTACTGTCTTTGGGATAGAGGAGTTTTATCACTTTACTATTCACTAAATAAAGACGTGCTTTCTTTTCATCATCTGCTAGTTTATCTACCTGGACTTTCATATGTCAGACTGGCCAAAAGCGGCCCCCTTTATTAGTATTCGATCAATATTTGAAAGTGATAGTGACAGGGATGCCTGGGTGGCTCAGTCGGTTTAGCGTCCAACTCTTAATTTCGGTTCAGGGCATGATCTCACGGTCGTAAGATTGAGCCCCGCGCTCGGCGCGGAGCCTGGTTGAGATTCTCATGAGTCATTTTCTCAACTCCAGACACTCTATCAAATCACATGAAGTTACAGAAGACATAGTAATTCCGTAAATAGTACATAATACAGAATAATCACATAAAGCAAGATAATGTTTTAGGTAACCAAGCGACTCCATACCCTGAATGGAAGCCAGCAGAATGCTTTATGTAACAGAAATACAAATACATGCTCTGTATCCAAAAAGAACGTCCCTCTAAGCAGAGGTGACAATGACCTTTTAAGTATTTCAGGCAGGGATCGGTAAGCAGTGTGAACAAATTGCAGGAGGAGACCCCGGGGCCTGGGTATCGTAGGAGAGTGGTGAGCACAGCTCCTACCTGGGCAGATCGAAGACTTCCTCCTAACAACATCCTGAGGATTAAATGAGCTACTTGTACTTCAAGACGCCTTGAAGTCCCAGGATGCCTTGCTTTGACAAATTGTGACATCTCTGAAACAGAGACATTCCTAAATTTTCAGCCTCTGGATTCTGCTCACAACCTTAAGGAACCTGCAAGCAGGTATCTTCCGAGATCTCTAGGGAAGATCCCTACCCAGAGATTGTTTGGTCAGCATCTTGATTTTAAAGCCTTCTAAGACCCTAAGCAGAGAACCCGTCAAGCCTGTCCAGACTTCTGACCTGCCCACGTGTGCGATGAGAGGTTTGTGTGATTTCAGCTGTTAGGTTTGTGGTAACTGGGGGCCCGGCAATGGAAAATTAATACACATGGGCTTAGTTTTGAAGAGGACAAGGCAAAACCTTGTCAAGTCAACAGGAGATTTGGCCCTTCTTCCCTTGGAGGGTTTGCCCAGCCTAGGCTGTAAACTCCGAGAGGCGGGTACCGGGTGTGAGTTGCTCCCCCTCACACCCCAGCGCCTAGTATCTGGTGGTTACTGCCTATCAGGCAGGAGGCCAGTGTTATTTATTTATGTGTTGTTGCACTCAGCACACGTTTGTTCGGTGAGTGGAAGATACGCACGTCCTGTAATGCTTATACTGAAGTTAAAATGCATTTTAAAAGTTTTTGTTTTTGTTTTTTTAAGAAGTTAACATGAGCCTGGGTGGCTCAGTCGGTTAAGCATCCGACTTTGGCTCACGTCATGATCTCGCAGTCCATGAGTTCGAGCCCCGCGTTGGGCTCTGTGCTGACAGCTTAGAGCCTGGAGCCTGCTTTGGATTCTTTGCTACCCTGCCATCTCTCTGCCCCCCCCCCCCCCTCGTGCTCTGTCCTGTTCTGTCTTTCAAAAGTAAATAAGTGTAAAAAAAAAAAAAAGAAGTTAACTTAGGGGCACCTGGGTGGCTCAGTCAGTTGAGCGTCCAACTTCAGCTCAGGTCCTGAGCCTGGAGCCTGCTTCATTCAGATTCTGTGTCGCCTTCTCTCTCTGCCCTTCCCCCACTCACACTCTGTCTCTCTCAAGAATAAACATTAAAAATTTTTTTAAAAAAAGTTAACTTAAAAGACACATTCAGGATCAGCTGAATATTTTTAATTTCCATGTGCAAAGACGTAACCTCCCAAGATGTTTATCATAATAACTGCCGTAAAATACTACAAAAAAATTCTATCCAAGGACAGTTTGGCAATATCATCTAACAAGATCTAGGAGACTTTATCTATAAGATAAAATACTATGCTTCCTTTTAACTCGTGGTGTAGAAAACAATTTAATGACAGGAAATTATTCACAATATATTTTATTTGATAGCATGTTTTAAAAATGAAAATGTGCACACACAGAGAAAAGACTTGAAAAGTGATGTCTCTCTTTGTAAAAAGTGGTTACCTCTGAGTAGTAAGGTTGTGAGCAATTTGTATTTCCTTCCAATCTGGGGGGAAGAAGTTACCTTAAAAAACTGTACTATAAACATAGAAATTCTGGGGCGCCTGGGTGGCTCAGTCGGTTAAGCGTCCGACTTCGGCTCAGGTCCTGATCTCGAACTCTTTGTGAGTTCGAGCCCCGCATCAGGCTCTGTGCTAATGTCTCAGAGCCTGGAGCCTGCTTCAGATTCTGTGTCTCCCTCTCTCTCTGCCCCTCCCCTGCTCATGCTCTCTCTCTCTTTCTCAAAAACAAGTAAACATTAAAAAAGAATTTTTTAAATAAATATATAAATTCTGGAATCAGAGAAAATAATTTTCACAAGAAGGTAGACAGAAATCCACTTACGGAGTGGTTTATCCTGGAAACTGGCTCACCTTGAGCAGCTCGACTCCACTGTCCTGAGCGTTCTCAGACTGCCCCTCAATCTGCTTTTGAAGGTAGAGGACTTGCCCTTCCATGTACCTACTGATTCCTTCATAGTAAAGAGCTGTCGGGGTTCTTCTTGGCACTAGGTTTTTAGCTCTACTGGAAAAGATGTGAAAGTTGTCCCATTCCTGGAGCCTGGCATACCTGCGCCAGCACAGAAGAAGAAGACAAATCAGTATCGCCCTTGGAAAGTTCTGAAATGGGTCTCCCTGCAGGCCCAGCTCCCGGGACCTGGGCCTGGAGCCCACTGCCTGCTCCCCAGGAGAAACGATGTGCTATGGAACAGGGCAAGAAGAGAATGTGTGGACGGTTCGTGATGAATAGACTCCTCGGGAACCCTCGGGTAATATTAGCAAGCACTTAACTCTTTGGACTCTAAAAGGATCATCAAACACTTGGAGCTATGAATTCTAGAGCTTGAAGACATTGCTCCAATTCCAGAGAGAGATGGCCTAGGCCAGTACTGCTCAAAGTGTGGGCCACCGACTGGGAACATCCGTGTCACCTGGATGCCGCTTAGAAATGCAGGCTCGCTGGTCCAGCCCCCATCTGCTGAATCACTCTGGGGACTGGGACGAGGCCAGGAATCCATTAACAAGTGTTAACAAGCTCTCCAGGTGATTCCTGTGCCCACTAACGTGTGACAAGCACAGGCCTAGGCCACAGCTGTTGAAAGAAAGTAGGATAAGAAACTAGGATGACTTTCAGACTTTAGATTCCTTGGATTTTTAATTCACCCGGGGCGAGTTCATTTGACTTTGAACTTTAATTTCTTTGGACTCTTACTGGTAAGGGCAATTAATTTTTAGATTTTAATGTCTCCCAAGGAATTTCGGAATAGATTTCTTTTCAAATTTGGAACTGCTCTAGCCTGTTGTGCTTTAGACAGGAATGTCTTCAGATGCTCATTTCACTCATCACAGAGTCCAAATAAATACTGGACACCGTGGCTGCACGTAGCATGTTGGGAGCGGCTGCGGAAGTCATTTGATGAATGTTCTGGAGCCTTGCTGTTGATCTACTTCTTTGAAGGTACGACCATAGCTGCAGGTTTACGGAGTTGAAAACCTAATGAGTGGGGGCGCCTGGGTGGCTCCGTCGGCTAAGCGTCCGACTTTGGCTCAGGTCATGATCTCGCGGTCCGTGAGTTCGAGCCCCGCGTCGGGCTCCGGGCTGATGGCTCAGAGCCTGGAGCCTGCTTCCGATTCTGTCTCCCTCTCTCTCTGCCCCTCCCCCGTTCATGCTCTGTCTCTCTCTGTCTCAGGAATAAATAAACGTTAAAAAAAATTAAAAAAAAAAAAAAAAGGAAACCTAATGAGTGAAAGGCGTTCAGCCACAGTTGTGGTCAGGAGGTGACAGCAGTGTAGGAGGTAGGCAGGTGTGGCTTGGCACCCGGCCCTCCCCATCCTGCCTCGTGCTGAGTGGGCAAGTCTAATCCTGGGCTTCAACATCAGGAAGCCCACCGGCCTGCAGATACCTGCAGACATAAGCCACATCCTCCAACATCCGTTCTATCAACAATGTTTTCCAATATAATTCCATCTGTGGGGGGGGGGGGGGGCCGGTGGCGCTATTTTTTTTTTAATGTTTATTGATTGATTTTTTTTTTTTTTTTTTTGAGAGAGGGCGGTACACAGCAAGCTGGGGAGGGGCCGAGAGAGAGGGAGACCGGATCCCAAGCAGGTTCTGCGCAGTCAGCACGGGGCCCGATGCGGGGCTCGAACTCACACACTGGGAGATCACGCCTGAGGCGGAACCAAGAGTGGAGGCTTAACTGACTAAGCCCCCCCGGCGCCCCACAAATGGTGCTATTTACCAGTCTCCCTCGCACCCCACCACTCCTCAGCAGCAAGTACTCTTTTCCTCTCTGTATTACCACGCCATGGTGCGTAGGTAATAAAGGCTTGTGGCACTGACTACAGCCGTGGCGGCCTTGCTTAAGGGCAAGATGATCCCCAAGGGGCCTTTCAGTGTAAATCCACCCCGACGCCTTCAATGCCTTCAATCTCTCAGGTACAACAAAGTATAAATTCTTTTCTTTCATTTCTGTGTGCGTGTGTGTGCGCGTGTGTGTGCGCGCGTTCTGTGTGTTAATGTCCCCTTCTTCAGGAGTCAACATTTTTCAAACGTGGGAGTGTAGTGAGTGCAACACATTGTTACCAGATAGCTATACTCGAGTAAAGTCCCAGGAGGATTCCACTTTGGAATTTGAGGATTCTGTTGTCTTCATTTTGGTATATGAATTCCAAACATTCTTCAAATGTCTTATAAACAAAGCCTAAAAAAAAAAAAACAGAGAGAAACAGGAGAGCTTTGCTGGTGGGCGGGGGTGGTCCTGTTCTGGCCTAGTAGCTTCCAGGAGACGTCCCCACTGTGGGGAGAGGCCTTAATCTCTGTTTATGAATCCAGACGGTCCAGTGGATTGCAACACCCTTGTGACCACACTGCCCGCCCCGCCCCTGCCATGCTTCCCTTGCTGGCAGCAATATCCACAGCCCTTTTCAAAATCCCATGGTGATGGAGGCGCCTGGGTGGCTTATTTGGTTGAACGTCCAACTTTCTGGCTCAGGGCACCATCTCACCGCTCGTGAGTTGGAGCCCTGCGTCGGGCTCTGTGCCGACACCTCAGAGCCTGGAGCCTGCTTCGGATTCTGTGTCTCCCCCTCCCTCCCCTGCTCATTCTCTGTCTCTCTCTGTCTCTCTCTCTCTCTCAAAAATAAACATTTAAAAAAAATCCCTTTTGATTTAAAAAATCCCGTGTTGGGGAACGAATGCCCAGGCCGGCCCCTCTGGTTTACTGTGGACACTGAGGGCTGCCTCGTCGGTGGAGCTCCTTTTCCGAATCTCCGAGCAGCTACCGGTGCCCGGATCCATTGGCAATCCAACGCTTCCTCGTAAAGCGTGAAGTCTGTCCGTATATTCTGCTAACAAGTACTCTAGTAAGACACTGTCACTACCACTTGTGTGTAAAGTGATCTGACGCTAAACTGGCCGCTTACACCCGTCAGGTTCTTCTGGGCCAAATTCTCCTCCTTGCTGGTCCTTCACAACCCTTCCACCTTCCAGATGGCTCCTGGCTCTTACACCAGCCTCTCCCCTTCCCTGTCCGATAGGTCTTTCCAGCCGGAATCCTAGTGGGCTCGAGACCCCAGCCCCGAGAGCGGCCACACCACACTAACACGCGTGTTAAACCCCAATTTCTTGTAAATTCCAAAGCCACGCTTACCGGAATAAAGCATGAGGTCCAGGCAGACGAAATAGAAAAAGGCCTTGCTGAAGATGTGCTCTTCTGATATAGAAAGGTCCCACAGCCACCCCAGCACTTGGATCAATTGTTTGTTTCTGTGGCAAAGGAAGGTGGTAAAGATTAGGAGGTGCTGGGGAGGAGAGGATGGAGTTTAGCGCTGGGCTCGGCTTCATCCTGCCCGCAATTCCGGACCAAATGCGGCCCTTTCGCAAATTTCAAAGCCACTCCCAAATCTCAAATTGGCTCTTGGCTCAAACTGTTGTCACGGACCCCTGCGTCGGGGCCGCCAGAGTCAGGCCAAGTTGGCTGGAGCCTCCGGTCCTGGTTGCCCTTCTCTGGGCTTCTGCCTCCCCTGTGAGACTCCTTCCTTGCCCTCCACCTGGCAGCCTGACTCCCATAGTGGGGGAAGACAGTAAACAGACTAGGGATGATGTACACACAGCGGGGGCCTGGCTGGTTCAGCGGGTGGAACGTGGGACTCACGATCTCAGGGTTGGGAATTCGAGCCCCACACTGGATGCAGAGTTTATTTTTAAAAATAATAAAATCTTACTCAACACGTCTCCGGAGGCAAGGGAAACAGAAGCAAAAATGAACTACCGGGTCCTCATCAAAATAAAAAGCTTCTGCACAGCCAAGGAAACAATCAGCAAAACTAAAAGGCAACCGACGGAATGGGAGAAGATATTTGCCAACGACATATCGGATAAAGGGTTAGGGTCCAAAATCTATAGAGAATTTATGAAACCCAACGCCCAAAGAACAAATAATCCAGTGAAGAAATGGGCAAAAGACATGAATAGACACTTCTCCAAAGAAGACATCCAGATGGCCAACCGACACATGAAAAAATGCTCAACATCCTCATCATTAGGGAAATACAAATCAAAACCACAATGAGATACCACCTTACACCTGTCAGAATGGCTAGCATGAACAACGCAGGCAACAACAGATGTGGGCGAGGATGCGGAGAAAGAGGGTCTCTTTTGCATTGTTCATGGGAATGCAAGCTGGTGCAGCCACTCTGGAAAACAGTATGGAGGTTCCTCAAAAAATTGCTGGTCCTCCAACCCAGCAATTGCACTACTAGGCATCTATCCAAGGGATGCAGGTGTGCTGTTTCGAAGGGACACAGGCACCCCCATGTTTATAGCAGCACTATCAACAATAGCCAAAGTATGGAAAGAGCCCAAATGTTCATCGATCGATGAATGGATAAAGAAGATGTGGTATATATATATATACATATATATATATATGTGTATATATATATGTATATGTATATATGTATATATGTATATATATACACAATGGAGGATTCCTCGGCAATCAAAAAGAATGAAATCTTGCCATTTGCAACTACGTGGATGGAACTGGAGGGTATTATGCTAAGTGAAATGAGTCAGAGAAAGACAAAAATCATATGCCTTCACTCATATGAGGACTTTAAGAGACAAAACAGATGAACATAAGGGAAGGGAAACAAAAAGAATATAAAAACAGGGGTGGGGGACAAAACAGAAGAGACTCATAAATATGGAGGACAAACGGAGGGTTCCTGGAGGGGTTGTGGGAGGGGGGATGGGCTACATGGGTCAGAGGCCCTAAGGAATCTACTCCTGAAATCATTGTTGCACTAGATGCTAACTAATTTGGAGGTCAATTTTAAAAAATAAAAATAAATAAATAAAATAAAAATAATAAAATCTTAAAAAGAAAATGCCGTGCAAAGAGCAGTGGTGTCCCAAAGTCTATGATCGTCAGTCACATCTTACCGTAAATCCTGCTCCCTTGCCAGCCAATGGCCAGGCTAAAGTGAACCCAGGACGCTCAATTCCTATGGCTTCCTCCCTCTAATTTTGGGAAATGCTTTCGGCTAAATACCTGTTTTTCAAGAAGAGAGATTTACTAAGCCAGCAGAGGACCATATACTGCCTGTTAGGATTTCGGAGCAGTGCCCACATCTTCTGGGCTCGAGAGCCTGGGAAGAAAGCAATTCCAGGATATTTCAGGATGTTACTTGGTATCTGCATGGCCCTTCTTGCCCAGACAACCCTTACCTAAGTCAATGGCCAAGTCCAAGTGACCCATTAAAAGCTTGGTGTAGCCCAGTTTATCAGCCACATATGACACGATTTCAATGCCCTCGCCTTTCAGGGGGAGGTTGAAGATCTGTTCCATGGCCATGATTTCATATTTGTACCACACGCCCTGGTAGCCGGCCAGCTGGTGGTGCAGTGAATAATCCAGGTAGGCCTTAATGATCTGAAATGGCAGAAGTGGAGAAGAGAGGTGACACCCAGATGGCACCCAAAGCAGGAAGCCCAGGGACACCACCCGGCGTGGGCCGGTACACGTGTGTTTACTAAGCTTGAGAACGGAGCCGGTCATTTGGCCAACGCACAGGCTTTGGTGCAGAAATTAAACTGGGTCTCTGTGCCCTTTTTATTGGGTCATCTGGGACAAGCTCGAGGGCTCCCTTGGCCCCAGGGTCCTTAAGCAAAATAGAAGAATTTCAATTTTTGTGAAAAATAAAAGCCGTAGCTTATATATGTGGATATAAGACTGCAAAGCAAAAAGCCTGGAAGGGTTCACTCTGAGGTGCACACAGTAGTTACCTATTTGGGGAGGAGATCTGAGGGACAGGAGGGACTTTCCTTTTGACTTTATACGTTTCTGTGACCTTTTAATTTGTGAGAACAAGTACCCGTCCTTCTGTTGTTTAACAAAAAAAGAAAGGGGGGTTGGGTTTGTTTGCATGTAAAAAGAGGAAAGAGAGTAGTGTAAACTGAGTTTTGAGGCTCAGGAGAAGTTGGTTACTCTATAAACAACTCTTTTCAGTGGTAAAGTTGCACCAGGACATGAACGCCTAGGGACAGGTGAAAAGAAAGTTCCTGCTAAAGAAGCATCCCTGATTAGAAGCGCCAGGTATGGAGGGCAGTCAGTGGGGAGGCATATAGGAAAAAGGGGCTTTGGGGGCACCTGGGTGGCGTTGTCAGTTAAGTGACGGACTCTTGATCTCGGCTCAGGTCATGGTCTCACAGTTCATGAGTTCAAGCCCCACCTTGGGGCTTGGGCTGATGGCAGGCAGCCTGCTTGGAATTCTTTGTCTCTCCTTCTCTCTGCCCTTTCCCCTCTTGTGCCCAGGCTCGCTCTCTCTCTCTCTCTCTCTCTCTCTCTCTCAAAGTAAATAAACTGAAAAATAAATAGGAAAAAGGGACTCTTTCCTAGGATTCGTCAAATCCCGCAAAATACGCGGTCCACAAATTCGGTGTTGCGGGCAGTTCTGTGGGCACCTGTTAAACCACAAGTCAACCTGTGGGAGTTCCTGTGCTCCTGATCCGTGTTTCAGATGGCGCCACCAGAAGGGCAGGGCAGCCGGAAGCCGTGGAGAGGAGAGGACTGCGGGGCGAAGGAGGTGTCCAATGCTGTGGCAGAGCCCAGGACTTCTTGGATTCGGACCAAGAGCATGGCGCCCGACTGCTTCATTTGGTCGGGAAGATAGAAAGCTTGGTGGTTATGTGGCTTGGCAGTGGTCACGCCACAGATAGGTAAAGTTCTGGAAACCACTCTCTCGGGACTCATTCTAGCTCATTCTGTTATCCGACACTGAGTGCCTCATCTGCTCTGGAGCACCCAGAGGCTGCTCTGCCCTCTGTCATGGCCACCTTGTTGGCACAGAGCCCAAGGTGGGGCTTGAACCCGTGAACTGTGAGACCATGACCTGAGCTGAGATCAAGCCTCTTTCGATTCACTTTCCGATTTTGGCTTTTCCGCTGTCGTCTCCTGTCCTCCAATGCCACCGCGTGTTTAAGAGACAGCCCCCAAGTATGGAGGGGAATCAAAGCATTTCATTCAGTAAATATTTGTTGAGCACCTACTATGTGCCAGACACTATTACTGGGGCTCGGGATGTGGAAAAGATAACAGACAAGGTCCCTACTCTCACGGAGTTTATAGGCCAGTAGGGGACACAGGCTGCACACTAACAAAAGAACAAACAAGTAAATGCCAGATGGTAATAAGAGCTACTAAAACAGGTTAGAGTCCCTGGGTTAGGTGGTCAAGAAAGGCTTCATGGAGGAGGAAACCTTCAAGCTGATAAGCACAGAGACCGGGAAAGGTCAGGGGATGGGCGCTCAAGGCAGAGGAAATGTCCATTGCGAAGACCCTACAAGGGGATTGAACTTAATGTTTGAGGAGCCAAGAGAGTCTAACATGGCTGGGTGTAGTGGCCCGGGAAGCCACAAGACGAGGACGGCATATAGGCAGAGGACTATATTTGATGGGCTTTATACATATTTATGTGCTCTGGTCTACCGAAAGGCAGATTCCTGGCCAGGAACTTAAGCTCCTCCAACATTTACAGTGCTACTTGATCATTTCCTTTAATTCTCAATAATTAATCGCCACAAGAGGAAGTTCTTGCCCCGGAAGAAACCTAGACTTGATGTACTTTTTATGAGGGAACCAGGTCATTTTCATTAGCGGAATTGGATTTAGCTTAATAATGTCTTGATCTTGTCCCTTGGAGTTTTCCTCATCTAATGGAAGATGTCCCAGTTCCTGACCTCGTAGGAGCCGAGGGCAGGCTGCCGCCAGACGGGCCACTTTGGCACGAACATTATTTTGATTAAGAGCAATTGAGGGGCGCCTGGGTGGCTCAGTCGGTTAAGCGTCCGACTTCAGCTCAGGTCACCATCTCGCGGTCCGCGAGATCGAGCCCCGCGTCGGGCTCTGGGCTGATGGCTCAGAGCCTGGCGCCTGCTTCCGATTCTGTGTCTCCCTCTCTCTCTGCCTCTCCCCCGTTCATGCTTTGTCTCTCTCTGTCTCAAAAATAAACGTTAAAAAAAAAATTTTTTTTTTTTAAATAAAAGAAGAGCAATCGAAACCCAGCAGACTCAGGAAATGCTTTTTTTTTTTTTTTTTAGGCTTAAACAATTGTGTTTCATATTTAAAACGGAAATATAATTAACATACGGCATTCTATTAGTTTCAAGGAAAAGCTCTTTATCTGCCCCCCAGCTGCCTGCTTTACCGAACTGCATGTGTGTGTGGATTCCCTGTACATACACTATTGTATTTTATTTTCTCCCGTGAAACCGTCTCCTGGCAACTTGATTCTTAGTCCAGCTGGACTAAGCCAATATTTGCGTCAGGAAACATGGTGAAAGACTGAAACAGACAAACAACAAACTTGGTGGGTGTCCCGTCCGGCTCACTCGTGAAGGTTATCTCTCTGCTTCTCACTGTCTTTGGGCTATTTTACAACTCTGTATGAGGCAGAAGGAAACTGATACTACTGTAAATTATTCTCTTGCATAGACATGTAAGTATTCCGGGGAATATGTGTGATTATTGCCCCGTGACTGGGCTATTTTTGCATCCAGTCATAATTGAATTCTCCTTAGAACAAGTTGTAACATCTTACTAGCTCTCAGTAATTAAAGTGTTTAATAGAGTCTTTGATATGTGTTCTTTTTATGTTTCTAAGAGTCGTGATTTTATCTTTTAAAAAAAAATTATCTGTTAGGGGACACCTGGGTGGCTCAGTCAGTAAAGCGTCCAACTTTGGCTCGGGTCATGATCTCGCGGTTTGTGGGTTTGAGCCCTGCATGGGGCCCTCTCCTGTCAACGCAAAGCCTGCTTCAGATCCTCTGTCCCCTTCTCTCTGTCCCTCCCCTCCTCTCAAAAATAAAACTTTAAAAAATTATCCTTGGGGTGCCTGGGTGGCTCAGTGGGTAAAGCGTCCGACTTCAGCTCGGTTCATGATCTCACGGTTCACGGGTTCGAGCCCCGCGTCGGGCTCTGCGCTGACAGTTCAGAGCCTGGAACCTGCTTCAGATTTAGTGTCTCCCTCTCTCTCTGCCCCTCCCCCACTCGCACTCTCTCTCTCTCTCTCTCTCTCTCTCTCTGTCTCTTGAAAATAAATACATGTTAAAATAAATTTTTAAAAAATTATCCTTTAACCTTTTCCTTTTTTAACCCTCTTTCTCTACCGGCATATAGTGGCATTTTCCAGGGGCGACACCTGATGCTGGAACGGAGCAAAGGCAGAAGCAGGCTGAGCACCCAGGTGCCTCCCATGAAGCCAGAGGTTAAGATATTTGCAAAAATTTACTGCGTGCCACCCTTGTCACTAAATTTTTTTGTTGGGGAAAATTATCTTTCAATGGAAACATTACGGAGGTAAGGGCTTTATCCTTCTTTAAAATGAAAACCTCCGTTTTCATTGCTCACAATTTCGGTCGATGCAACCCGTAGACATAAACAGTTTCGCGGTCCCCGGTAATCGACTGAAAGCATCAAGTGACGCTGGGGCCCAAGTGCTTGAGAACTACCGGCCTGGGCAGAACACTCCAGCCGGGAAGGCCTTGCTTGGGTACACCCCCATGGTTTTGAATCCCTGCCGGCTTCCGCCAGGACCCTCCCAAGGGAGACACGGACATTGACAAAGCAGCCGCCACGAAGGCAGCCTTACCTGAAAATCGTCTTGGGTTTCCAGTGCGGTATTTACTTCCATCATAGCTGCCAGATGGCCGTAGTACTTGTAGTGAAAAAAGTAATTTAGGCTGTATATCTGCCACAGCAGGGAGAAGCAGGCGGTTTGCCTGTAAAGCTGCGCCAGCCTCCTCTTCCTGGAGACACACGAGGGGCACAGAATACCGTCACCGGCGTGTTTGAGGGGAACGCCGGCCCAGCACCCCCGCTGCGGGCTCGGGGGTCAAGACGTGGGCGTGAGTCCTTGCCCCCTTTACAACGTGGTAAGGCACAAGCACGCTCAGTTTTAGGGAGCACGTTTTCTCCACCACAGAACGGGGAGCGCGATGCCTCCTTTGTGATGATTAGTTAGGGTAATCGAGGTAAGTCGCTTTATCCCCAGGCAGGGCATTGCCACTTCAGTGAAGTTATTGAAAAAGCCCATTTACATCACTCATCACGGTTGATTCCGATCACAACCCCGCGAGAAAGGCAGACGTGATGAGCCCCATTTTATGTCAGCAGGTGAGACTCAGGCAGCCTAAGTAACTAACTCAGAGCCACACGGCTAGAACGTGGTTGTGCCAGGACGCCAGCTCTGTCCACTTCCAGCCTGGCCATTCTCGTGTGTCATTTCCTCCACTGAACATTACTCTCGGGAGCTGGCTGTCAGCTCAACGAAGGAAATGAGCATTTTTTTAACGATCACACTCTGCTATGGTCTGAATACATCTCCACCAAATTCGCAGGTTGAATTCTAACCCCCCCAAAGTGACGGTGACAGTAGGTGGGCCCTTTGGGATGTAATTAGGTCATGCAGATGAGCCCTCGTAAAAGGGGTCAGGGCTCTTATAAAAGAGACTCCAGAGCTTTCCAGCCCCTTCCCACCATCTGAAGCTAAAAGAAATCGGCCACCCTGAAAAGAACCCTCTCCCAACCATGCCGGCACTCCGGCCTCAGACTTCAGCAATAGATGTATACTCTTTATAAGCCACCCAGTCGATGCTATTTTGTTACAACAGCCTGAGCAGACTAAGACACATTCCAACAGTGGAATGGAACGTCATGAGAGGTGGTGAGCCTCCCGTGCTGGAGGTACTCAAGGGGAGGATGGATGACGACCTACAAAGAATGTTTGGGTTCGCAGTCTTGGCTTCGACAAGCCACTTAACTGATAATGTAGCCAACGATCCCCTTTATCTATGATAACGATGGGAACCTGAGCCAGTTGGCTGCAATATTAGTGATTTAACAAAACCAAGAAAACGAAATGTAATTAGAAATATTTATCCACAAGCAGATTTTAAATAAAGACGAGAAAGGCGGAAGACAGAGATATCCTGGAGGTTTTAAAGACGAATTCCAGGTACTTTCAATTTAGACATTGATGACGCTGATTCTGGGGTGGAAATTATTTTTTAAAGCCTGGGAAGAAACATGGACAGCATGGGACGTTCATGACGGCCCTGGAAACTCTGGCATTAACATTGCTTCTTGTCCTCCTTTTTGAGGTCAGAACCTCTGGGGGGCGGGGTTTGAAACGAACATCTCTTCAGATGTTTCACTCCCCACCCCCCCCCTTTCCCTCGTGCAGGTCACTTCCTGCTCCTTCCACGCAAGTGGCTGTAAACTAGGCTTGTGAAAGTTAGGGAACGAAAGGGTGGGATGCCCGGTTCAATTTGCAATTCACAACACATAATTTGTTTAGACTGCAAACGTCCTGAACATTTTCCGTGACGGATGTACACGAGAAAAGTGATTCTTTGTCCGTCTGAACTTCAAATTTAACTAGGCATTCTGTCCCCCTACTCAGTTTATCTCCCCACCATCATTATTTTTTTTATAGTTCTTTATAGGCAAAACTGACGTGCGTGGAAGTGTACAAATCTTAATGGTTTAATCTTGACTGATGGATACATCAGTCAACCCACATTGCAACCCCCCCTCCCCCCGATTGCAACCCACATCCCTAACGGGATACACAGATGGGTGGCAGTTTGTCCTCTGCAGATGCCTTGGGCACCTGCTATTTTAGTTTTGGGCAGGGACAGTACCCAGGGCTGTACCTCCTGGATGGAAGAGGGCTTGTGACAGAGGCCCCGGGAGCTTGCAGCTTTCACAGAGGCACTGATGGGACCGAGTAGGGCAGGGCACTTGGCAAAGGGCTTCCTGGTGTTTCTGTCACTTGAATTCCCTTTCACAAAAGCTGCTGTGAAATATTCCAGGGCCACCCCGCCCTGTCCTGGGAGGCCCTCCCCCTACTGGCTCTGCCCGCACCAGCGAGCTAGGTCAGAGCCACCCGGCCTTCTGGCGCCCCCTAGAGGCCCAGGCATTGGACGCTGATGGAGCATGTGCAGGTCTCTCCCTCTGCGGAGTGAGACCTTCGGCTGTTTCCAGCTCCTTCCCTTACCCTGGAGGTGCGCTCTCTTGGGCCTGTTGATTTAGGTAGTAAAAGTGTCTGTTTTTCTCAACATGGGTCTGGAGAAACAGGGAGATTAAGTTGTAAGGAAAGATTCGGTGGAGAAGCTTCAGGGCCTTCCTCAGCATTTTCTTGGCAAGCACCATCTGGCCCATGTTGAAACAGACCTGCAGGGGACAAGGGGAGGGGGGCGGGGGGAGGAAGGAGAAAGAGCAGGGATCCTGGACGTCATCGGCAAGTTCCAACGACACGTATTTGGGGGATTCTCAACAAAAAGGCAAACTTAAGGCCCAGGAACAAAACCCGCCCTGGCAGAACCGTAAATGTTTACAAATGTATGCCTGGAAGGATGGCTGGCTGAGGGACCGGAGGTCTCATCGCGTCTTTGCTGTGCGTCATCGGCCGCCGAGAAAGTGTTCACCCGCCCCGGTCCGTTAAAGAAAGCATTTCGTAAAGACGTCAACCACAAGGTCAAGGGAGACCTTGCTGGCAAGCGAGGGCGGAGGGGTGAGAAGCGCGAGGACCGGCCGGGAGGTACAGGGCTGACCTGTGCCGCTTCTCCGAAGCGCCCCAGGGACGAAGAACACGTGCTCGTGTTTCCAGTGGCTTCTTACCTCGCCTTTGAGGCTGTGAAAGGTGGCGGACTCAAAAGTGTGACTCCAGGACTTGTCTTTCTTGAGCGTCCTCAGCAGCCTCTCCCCCTCATTCAAATAGATGTAGGCCTGCAGCCGGCACAGGGACACAGAGGGGCGGGTCGGCGGGGTGGCCGCAAGGGCCCGACGGCCAGCCTCTCCGGGCCCCTCTTTGTCCCCGGGCTCACTCACTCCGAGGGATGAATCTGGGCAGCTTCCTCCGCTGAGTAATTCCATGGCCCGATTTCCAACAATGTACCCACCCCCTACCCCCATGGCACCCCCCACATCCACAAGGAGCTGGTCTCTACCTTGGGAATGAGTTAGGATCCACCCCCCCCCCCCCCCCCCCCCGCCCTGTCCTTTGCCAGGGCCATCTTTGGAAGGGACGGGGAAGGCCCTGAGCAACAACCCCCACCACATTTTAATTAAGCCTTCTATGACATCGTTAGACGGGACAGCCTTGGTACCTGTGAGTGCCAAGTCAAGGGCACAGTTGAAGAGTAAAATAAAGGAAGGCAGTATCCTCAAGTCTCCTACAGCCAAAGGGGTTTGAATGGAAGGCAGGAGAGAGGCACACATGAGTTGGCCACCAGCCCTGGTCCTACCAGATTTTTTTTGATGGGAGAGAGGCTACCAATGGCACATTCTGGGTACCTTGTACCTGGGCTCTGCGTCCAGTCATTGCCTTTCTGACTATTCCTATTCCCTGCTGATTGAAAAGGGGGTATTGCACAGACTTGGCAAATTGGCTCCCCAGGCTACCTAAACCTTCTCTTCCTGGGACTCACTGGCCATATCCCCCTTTTCTCTATGTATCTATGTATCTATCAAACATTATCATCATCATCTATCTATCTATCTACCTATCATCTGTAAATGTATATAAAAATGCATTCCATAGGGGCTCCTGGGAAGCTCGGTCGGTTAAGCGTCCGACTTCGGCTCAGGTAATGACCTTGCAGTCTGTGGGTTCAAGCCCCGTGTCGAGCTCTGGGCTGACAGCTCAGAGCCTGGAGCCTGCTTCAGATTCTGTGTCTCCCTCTTTCTCTGCCCCTCTCCCACTCGTGCTCTGTCTCTCCCTGTCTCTCAAAAATAAACATTAAAAAATTTTTGATGCATTTTTTTGATGCTGCATATATATATGTGTATATATGTATATATGTATATACATGTATATGTACATGTATATGTACATGTATATGTACATGTATATATATGTATATGTATGTGTATATATATATATATATATATATATATATATATATACACACACACACACACACATAATATGCCTGGGGACTTTCATCTTTAACATAAATCCTGAGAGCACTGGGGCTTACTAACATTCTTAATGATTAATTTTTACATTTTACAAACATCGAGGGTCGATTAGGCTGCTGTGATCAGAAGCAGCCATAAATGTGGAACAGACCAGCAGCGTGGACTTGACCTGCAGGCATGTCTGCTCAGGTACGCGAAGCTCTTTCTGAAGCTGGCTGAGTCAGAGGGGCATTTCCTGAAGTGAGTTTATGGAATGTTCGTCTAGCCAGCTGCTCTATGAAAAGAGATCTAAGGTTCCAAGAAGTTTGAGAAACACAGTATGCCCCAGAACCGGCCTGACCCTCTGGGAGTTTTCCGCCTATCCTGACATGGTAAGGCCCGGAAATATCTGCGGTAAAGAAACCTATTTGGCCTGATGCGGCTCAGTGCTTCCCAAGTCACTGAAGAGCGAATTCTCTTTATTTCATTACACACGCATCACATCCCCACGCTTCAGGGGGGGTGTTGCCCTAGACTGTTATTTACAACTATCCTGGAGAAACACCACAGCGTTGGGTCTAAAGGTATGTGTGATAATGTAACGCAAGTTCCGCAAAGACCAAAGTGGGCGAGCTCCTTGGTTCTCGTTTTCATTTTTCAATCTCAGGTCCTTTCCCTCCTAAGCAATGTGATTTTCAGAGGAAAGAGGTGCTGGCAGGTAATCAAGAGCATGCAGTAATTCAAAAAGCCCCTTGAATTTCCCTGCAGGCTCTGTGGTCTCAGGCTCGGTTGGGGGGGGGGGGGGTGGGCGGAGATCTGGGTTGAAACACCTTACCATGTAATTATCACCCAACATGAGATAAGCGGATGCAATTTCTAGAAAGTAATATAAGGCTTTGTTGTTTTCTCCCAAAGCCACAAAATGGTGGGCCAGAGGCATGATGACCATCTCTAGGATCTCCTCACACTGGCAAGACTCCAGAGGGATGATGTCTTCCTCGGATGCCCTCATTTTTGTTATAACGATGTCGAAGAAACTCAAGATCTTTTCTTTTATTTCTTCAGGACTGTCCAAATGAGAAATAAATAGGAGTCGTAACTTAGAGGCACACTGAGTTTTTGATAGGAAACTGTCTTTAACAATGAAGAAAAGAGCAAGGCAAGAAGACCTACCGTAGATGCTACGGACGGAACTCACCAGACACACACACGCCGACACTTCCCCACTGGCACCTGAGAGGTCCCGAGAACTGACCCAACGATCCTGAACTCAGTGACAACGGTCTATGCCCCACCTCCTGGACAGTTACATACGCCCGTACCTGAGGTTTTCAGCAAATAGCTCAGATTTCTCAGGGATCTCTATTTTGGAGAAGGTGATCTCTTCTTCAGCTAGAAAATAAACAAACAAATGAGTCGTCTGGGTCGCGAAATGTTCCGTGTGGCAGAAATGTCTGGCGTCCATCCAAGACTTGTTCCTCTCTCACTACTACTTGCTGACCTGCCAGGAACTACATTTCCCGGTCAGTCTCCGTTTCATCTTAGGTGAATCTGCATAGATTAATTTAAAATGGAATGATGGCAGAAGTAATATCGGGTGCCTCTGAGCTGAGATGGTTTGGTGTCGCCTCCACCCTTTCCTTCCACAGGAAAGCAAATAATCGTGAGACGCTAAGGGATAGCAAAAGGGCAAAACGGAAGGAACCTGGGTCCCTGGCTTTCAAATTACTGGCGTGCATGTAGGGAACCCACCCGGATGGAAATTTTAAAGACAGTGAGGCAACGTGAGCCTTCTGTGAGCTAAGGAGAAGGCTAGGGGTCTGAGGGTACAAAGGAGGGGAAAGACCTTTTGCTATGTTTGGAAAACAAAAGTTGCCCTGTTATGCAGATAAGTTTCTCAGGTAAGGAAGAATCTCCGTCAATAGCTCTCTTCCTGTTAAAGCAGGCAGTTAGTTGAGGGGCTGGTGAAGAGCTTTTTCCCAACCTGCTGGGTTTAGATTGCTTTTAACTCAAAATAATGTTCATGTCAAAGTGGGCCATCTTGGGGTGAATTGCCCTTGGCCCCGACACTGTTAAGGCGCTGAAATGTTGGGGTTTTTTATAGACGATAATCGTATCTTAACGAATTTATCCTGCAGCAACTAAAACGATTTATTAACAATCTGTCTGTAGTGGAGAAGCATAGACATTGAAATGTATACCCCGAAGGCAGACAACCTTGAATTTAAAAAGCTTCCGTCTATCCAGACTCCAGTAGAGTGGAGACTTCCGTAATGATCTTAAAACAGAAAACAAATGAGGATGATTGGATGTAGCCACGTCTCCCTGTAGGAGGAAGGAGGAACCCTAGAGAGGGGAAGGGACTTGTCTCACATCATCTGTTAGGGATGAAATAAGACCAGCACCTAGGTCTCCTGGCCCCAAAGGAAATGCATCAGTCTACAGGACGTGGGGAACAAAGGCAGAAGGAAATGGCAGATAAAATTAAATTTCCCTACCACCTGCAGCCCACTGACACATACCTGAGGCCGGCAGTTTCTCCGGGAACTCACTACTGTCTTAACGCTAAACCTTTGCTAGAGGGAAAAACAACCTCAGTCTGACAATAGCTAGGCCTCTGGTGGCCTGTGAGTTGCCTTTAGCATATGGAAATCTCATCGGAAACTTCCCCTGGACTTTACCCCTGCCCCCATCCCCATAGTATGTAACCAGTCTCTCCTCATGGTTCTGGGGCAGCTCTTTCTGCCCAGAGGTCCTGTCCCTGTGCTTTGAAATCACTTTTTCGCACCAAAGAATGTCTTCAAGAATTCTTTCTTGGCCATCGGCTCCGGACCCCCACGAACTCCGCTATTATCTTCTGATTTCTAACAATGCAGTTTAAGCCCCTAGTCATCACCTTCCTTTGAAAAGCCTTCTGTGCCCTTGTCGCCGTAGATCTAGTGTCCCAACCATAGATCTAGTGTCCCAACTCACGGGTGCCCTGTGCCGACCTCGGTCACAATCCTTTTCACACTGTGTAAGGAAGAATTTGCCCACCTCTCCTCCTACGTTGCCAGTTAGTGTATTTCTAGCGACCGAGAGCTGAGTACATTGAATTAGGCCTCTTTCCTTGTACTCCTCTAAAACGGTTCTCGTGGAGGTTACCGGTGGCTGCCGGTGGCCACCATGCGGCCAGAACCAAAGGTCACGTATTTGTCTACATCTTATCACATCTCTCAGCAGCACTAAATACAGCTGACCGCTCGCTCCCTCTTTTCGCCAGCTTTTGGAACAACCATTCCCCTGGTTGCTTTCTTCATTGGCTGCCCACTTTGCTGGCTCCTACTCCCCTGGCAACATTGGTAAGCTTCGGTTTGGTCCTGGGCCCCTTTCTCTATACAAATTTTTCCTGGGTAATTTCGTCTGCCCACGACTATAAATTCCATGCATATGCCAATGACTTTCAATTTTTTAATCTCTAAACCCTGACATCTCCCCTTAACTACAGGCTCATATACCCAGATGCTCCCTTGGCAACTTTTGTCTGAATGCCTAACAGGCATTTAAAAATTAATATGATCTGGGGTGCCCAGGTGGCTCAGTCGGTTAAGTGCCTGACTTCGGCTCAGGTCGTGATCTCAGGGTTTGTGGGTTCGAGCCCCGCATCGGGCTCTGTGCCGACAGCTCGGAGCCTGGAGCCTGCTTCGGATTCTGTGTCTCCCTCGCTCTCTGCTCCTCCCCCACTCATGCTCTGTCTCTCTCTGTCTCAAAAATCAATTAACATTAAAAAAAAATGTTTTAATTAAAAAACTTTAACGTGATCCAAACAGAACTCTTGAATCTCTCTTCCATAAGCCTACATCCACCTGCGTTTTCCTGATCTTACTAAGTCTCAGTGCCATATATCGGCTTTCTCAAGGCAAAAAAACCTAGGCAGCATTCTTGATTCTTTTCTTTCCCTTATTTATCCCCATTTAGCCCAACAGGAGGTCCCATTAATTTTACCTCAAAACACACCTGAAGTGCTTACTAAACACTTCTTTACTAAAGTGCTGCCCCAGTCCACCACCAAATTTTATCCGGACAAGTATGAAAAATTGATCTCCCTTCTAGTCCTATCCCCTTAATCTGTCTTCTACAGAGAAGGCAGAATACGTTTTTATTTATTTACTTTAATTTTTTTCAGAACAAGTTTTTAAAAACATGACTCAGATTTCTGTGGCAGAAACTGTTGCTTTCCTATCGCAACTCCATTCTCCCTTTTCTCCTTACTAATAGAACTCAATTCTACTCAGGGCAGCTACTTCCCTGCAACGGGATAGAGCCATGTAAGTTCTCAGTAGGACTTCTAGAAGAGTCCTTAAAAGGGCATGGGCATCCTTTTCATTTCTTTTGGTTTCTCTTCCTCTAGTCTTAAATGCAAACATGATGGTTGGAGCTCCAGCAGCCATTTGTGGACCAAGAGTTTCTGAAGATCATGAAGCCTTTAGACGAGTCCCAGAGACGAGACAAACATTTTACATGAGAAAGAAATAAATTTAACCGTAAATAAATTTAGGTCATTCCACCTGGGTCCTTGTTACATACATCCCATACTAATTCTAATTTTAATTCATCTCCAGTGTGTTCCAAGTCCCTTAAAAGAAAATTCAGACTCTTTATCAAGGCCTATAAGGACCTTTGATGGTTTTATTAATTAATCTGTTTATTGTCTATCATCAGACTTAATGAAAATTCGAATATATGAGAGTAGGCACATGTCTCTCATTTTTATCTTATTTTAAAAAAATAGTTTTTTAGTGTTTATTTATTTTTGAGGCAGAGAGAGACAGAGCACGAGTGGGGGAGGGGCAGAGAGCGAGGGAGACACAGAATTCAAAGCAGGCTCCAGGCTCTGAGCTGTCAGCCCAGAGCCCGACGCGGGGCTCGAACTCACAAACCATGAGATCATGACCTGAGCTCAGGTCGGACGCTTAACTGACTGAGCCACTCAGGCGCACCACACATCTGTCATTTGTAGCATGATACCCCTGGTACTTAGATCACTGCCTAGCACATAGTAGATACTCAATAAATATTTGCTGAATAAAATGCACATTTGTTGAAAAACATAAAAAAGAAAAATAAAATGCTATTCCTCCATCAACATCTACACACACACACACACACACATATATTTTTAAAGTTTATTTATTTTGAGAGAGAGTGCACGTGTGCACACATGGGGGACAGAGAGAGAGAGAGGGAGAGAATTCTAAGCAGGTTCCGTGCTGCTAGCACAGAGCCCAACATGGGGCTTGATCTCACAAACTGTGAGATCATGACTGCTGAAGTCAAGAGTTGGACGCTTAACAGACTGAACCACCCAGGCGCCCCAACATGTCTCTATTTTTTTATGTTTCAAATTGTAATAGTGATAGAAGGAGATGCAGAGACAAGCAATATTGGCTAGAAAAGGAAACAAAGTTGGGGAGGGGTGCCTGGTGGCTCAGTCGGTTGAGCATCTGACTTGCTGATTTTGGCTCAGGTGATTTCACAGTGAGTGAGTTCAAGCCCCCGGCTGGGCTCTCCTGACAGTGTGGGGCCTACTTGGGATTCTCTCTTCTCTCTCTCTCTCTCTCTCCCTGCTCCTCCCCAACTCTATGCATGTGCGTGCTCTCTCTCCCCCTCTCAAAATAAATAAATAAACACGAAAAAACTTTAAAAAGGAGAAACAAAGTTGGGGAATACAAGATATGTTTTTTGTCATTATATCATCTACCCCTCAGGTGAATCATATTATTTACTGTTCTCAATTTTCTTCACATATGAAGGAAATATTTTATTAAAAGTTCCCTACTTCAGGGGCGCCTGGGTGGCTCAGTCGGTTAAGCGGCTGACTTCAGCTCAGGTCACGATCTCGCAGTCCGTGGGTTTGAGCCCCGCGTCGGGCTCTGGGCTGATGGCTCAGAGCCTGGAGCCTGCTTTGGATTCTGTGTCTCCCTCTCTCTCTGCCCCTCCCCCGTTCATACTCTGTCTCTCTCTGTCTCGAAAATAAATAAAACGTTAAAAAAAATTAAAAAAAAAAGTTCCCTATTCAAAGAGAAGATGTCAAAATCGAAAGGAAAAAACATAGGGGCGCCTGGGCGGCTCAGTCAGTTGAGCTTCCGACTTCAGCTCAGGTCATGATCTCACAGTTTGTGAGTTCGAGCCCCGCGTCAGGCTCTGTGCTGACACCTCAGGGCCTGGAGCCTGCTTCGGATTCTGTGTCCCCCTCTCTCTCTGCTCTTCCCCTGCTCACATGCTGTCTCTCTCTCAAAAACAAAGATTAAAAAAAAATTTTTTTTTAAAGGAAAAAATATACACAAAATGCTTGTAGGTTCTCAGAGGGAGAAAAGCCAAGATATCACTTGCTCATCTCGGGGTTTCAAAGACCTGGAAATAAGACCTCAGCTTCAAGGTGACAGATTGAACTCTTTTGTTTCTCTCCTGTACCTCCGGGTCTACGACAATTTTACCCCATTAAAATGAGAATAAAATACATTTTAAAAGCACAAACCCACAATGTATAAAATAGAAGGGATCAATTCCTGTCTTGGGGCCTTTGTGCTGTCTATACCCTGCCTGGATGCTCTCCCTCACCAACCCTGAGACAAAATCCCTCATTTCCTTCATCTTTCTAGGAATCTCACCTCTCAATGAAGGCTTCCCAATGGCTCTACATTCCTAATCCCCCTGGCCCTAACTAATATTCTTTTCAGTTTTCTTCCTTGGGATGGGATTTACCCCTTGTGACATCCTATAGATTTTACTTCTTTATTAAATTTTTTTCTCCATCGTCTGCTTCTCCACAAGAGAATGCTCTTTTTTTTAATTTATTAATTTTGTTATTTTTTAAACATTTTTTTAATGTTTATTTGTTTCTGAGAGAGACAGAGACAGAACGCGAGTGAGTTGGGGCAGAGAGAGAGGGAGGCACAGAATCTGAAGCCTGTCGCGGGGCTCGAACTCACAAGCTGTGAGATCATGACCTGAGCCAGAGTCGGGGGCGCTCAACCGACTGAGCCACCCAGGCGCCCCTGGTGGATGGGATTTCAACACGTTTGGAAGACAAAGGAGCAAGAAGAGTGGTCATTGATGAAGTAGGTAGAGCGACCTGAAGGACGGAGCCCCGGAGAAAGATCTTTGGGGATCAAGACTCATGAAAATAACAGCGTTCAAGAAGGACTTGAGGACAGAGAGAAAACTGAAAAGAGAATCAACTTCCTCCCTCTCTAATCGACACCTAATGCCATGTCTTTGAACCTCTTCCAATTACAGCTGACCTTTGAACAACAGAAGGGTTTTGGGACGCCGACCCCTCCCCACCCCCAGCAGTTGAAAATTCACACATAACTTTTGACTTGTCAAAACCTTAACAGCCTACTGTTGACCAGAAGAAGCCTTACTGATAATCTAAAACTGATTACCATATTTCTGTTTTCTGTATTATATACTGTAGCCTTGCCATAAAGTACTAGAGAAAAGAAAATATTATTTATTTTTTTAAATTTTTTTAATGTTTATTTATTTTTGAGAAAGAGACAGAGTGTGAGTGGGGCAGGAGCAGAGGGAGAGGGAGACACAGAATGCGAAGCAGGCTCCAGGCTCTGAGCTGTCAGCACAGAGCCCGATGCGGGACTTGAACTCACAAACCGTGAGATCATGACCTGAGCTGAAGTCGGACGCTTACCGACTGAGCCACCCAGGTGCCCAAGAAAATACCATTTAAAAAATCATAAGAGAAAATACATTTGTAGTACCGGACTGTATTTATTGGAAAAAAATCTGAAGTGAATCTGCGCAGTTCAAACCCATGCTGTTCAAGGGTTAACTGTATGTCCTTTACCGGGTATTATCTACAGGCATAAGGTTCAAGGGTAATGAACAGAGGACCCAATCACGACAGACAGGATATTATCAAGAAGACGTTGCAAAAAAAAAAAAAAAAAAGATTATCCTAGAAACTTGAGGAAAAATAAACTTTCATTAAGAACCGTATTCACAGGGGCGCCTGGGTGGCTCAGTCGGTTGAGCATCCGACTTCGGCTCAGGTCATGATCTCACAGTTCGTGGGTTCGAGCCCCGCGTCGGGCTCTGTGCCTGGAGCCTGCTTCAGATTCTGTGTCTCCTTCTCTCTCTGCCCCTCCCCCGCTCATGCTTTGTCTCACTCTGTTTCTCAAAAATAAATGAAGGTAAAAAAATTTAAAAAAAGAGAACTGTATTCACTTGGTATATTCACCAAGTATATTACTTGGTTCTGTAATGAATAGCATTTATGCAGTCTTCGTAAGGATTTATCTAATGATGACAATGTACGGGGATAATGATAATGGGGGAGATGTCCTGAGGAGGAACGGGACAGTGGTAAGTCCTCACCCTGGCCTGCTGTATCTGCTGGCCACAGTAGGAAGAAAACAGATAACGTCAGAATTTGAGTTTTAAACAAGCTGTATAAACACACCATTTCGTATATGGAGGCAATGACTGAAGAGAACAGTTAAGTCAAGGTGTTTGTCCCTGAGAAGTACTATTGAAAGCGTGTGGGACACTGGGTCTTGGGATCATTGTTTCTGTCGTAAAACTTTTCGGAAGTTTTTTTCTGGTCACAGAATCGCCGGAGCAAAACTGCTGGGTTACGTTAGAGAACCCCCAAAATGAATGAAGTTGCTTTCTCCGACGACGCTAGCCGCCTGCTCAAAACCAACCGCTCGGATTGACCCATTGCCTGCTGCCAGCTGGTTCCCCGAGTCCTTCTTAAAGGTGATTATGGGGCGCCTGGGTGGCTCGGTCAGTTAGACGTCCCACTTCAGCTCAGGTCGTGATCTCAATACTTGTTGAGTTCGGGCCCCGCGTCATCGGGCTCCGCGCTGACAGCTCGGAGCCGGGACCCTGCTTCGGATTCTACGTCTCCCTCTCTCTCTGCCCCTCCCCTACTTGCGCTCTGTCTCTCTCTCCCTCAAAAATAATACATAAACATTAAAAATAAATAAATAAATATTTCTTTTGTAGCTACTCTGTGCTGGGCACTTGCCATACATTTCTTCCTAGTGTGTAATATCCACAAAAGATAGGAATCCTGCGCTTTTAAGCCTCTGGTTTCCTCACCGGGTTTAGCCACAGTCACCAAGGCTTTAGCTAAGACATGTAGCCCACCAGTTCTCCCTGGTCACCCACGAGGGGGGCTGGAATTGGGGTTGCGACCCTTGGCCTCACATCCATCATGCCTACGGTACCAGAGTCCTTGGTCCCTTTTGCCCCTGGAAACCTGTGTTTCCCCAGATCGCGTGGCTGACTTGTGCTATCAGATGGTAACTTCCTCGCTTTTGCTTCACAGATGGCCTTGAACCCCTGCCCTGAGCGGGAGCCCCCTTTTCTGGCATCCTGACCCGCTTAGCCCTGCGTAATTCTACCCCACTCGCATTCTTTCTCCGCTGGAAGCTTGTTTCAGACCTGACAAAGCAACAGCATTCTTGCCTGCTGAGAAACACTCCTCCCTCTTGCTCCTGTTTCTGCTTCAACGCGTGAGACCCGGCCCCCCCCTTGACCCCCCCACCGAACCTTCTATTCCATCCCTTGGTGTGAATTAAGCTGGGTCAGCTTTATCCCTCTGGATATTTTCCTTTGAGCTCTGGTTGCGCCCTGTTTCACCAGAGTCCTGATCCCCAAACCCCCTCTGACAGTCTCACAGCAAGACGGTTCCCGCTGGACTCGGCCGCCCCCGCGCCCCCCCCCCCCCCACCCCAGGGGTAGTTAGAACTAACGGGGAATAAAGTAAGTCTTACTTGTAAATCCGCGGGACTTGGCCATCTTCTTAATAGTATCCAGGTCCAAAGTGTTGAGCCGAATGTTCACCGTGAAGTGGTGACAGGGGATGAAGTCGCCGCTTCGGCAGTGGTCACACCTGTGGGCGTTTTCCTCTAAAAAGCGGGCACACTTCAAGTGCATGGCTTTCTTCTGGTCCTTCAGCCACAGCTCATAGGCCGTCTTCTGCATCATAGGCCTGCAGAATCGGATGATGTGGCACTCGATCACCTCGCTTTCCAGCTCGCGGAGCTCTTCCTCCTCACCGTGGGCTGGGACGAACAGAAAGGCGGCGGATCAGCCCCCCCAGCCCTGCTACCTTGCACGTCAGCCCTCTGACCGGGCAAAGAGGAGATGTGGGTTGCCTCCCGGATCTACTCACCCAGCCCTTCACTGGGCTGCAGAGACAGGGAGCGATAGTTGACCTCAAACGAGGCCGCGTTCTGTCTTAGAGCCATTCGGAGCTCCTTGCCGTTCCGGAAGCAATCGAAGATGTTGGATTCCACCAGAGTGGCCAGGGCCTTGATCATCATCTTCATGTTCCAACAAGGGAGAACCTCGAACAACAGCTCCGTGGTGAAGGTCAGGCCGATAATGGCCGCGCATCTCACCAACATCTGGTGGGAGAGACTCATGCTATCCAGCTGAACCAGAGAGATTTCTGCAGGTGAAAAGCCACACAGTAGGGAACCAGTCACTCGTCCGGAGCAAATACCGCCCACGGGTGGACAGCCGTCCTGCTCTACCGTGCTCGCTTCACGCAACCCCGGCCACGCGAAACCAAATGAGGGATCTGCCTGGTGTCTACACCACAGACAGCATGCGCTGGGGGTACGAGAGAGGCAGGTGCCGGCGTCGGAAACACGCCCGGCATGACGGCCCGATCGGCATAAGACTGATGTCGCGGTGTTCTGATCTGGCGCAAAAGCGTGACAGGGTTTGTGAGGAGAGGAGAGGTCATGGTGGGCCACAGTGGTCGGAGGTGAGAGCCTGTCATCCACGAGCTGGGTTGGCCTCTCCAGCGGGCCCTTGTCTGTCCTCGTCACTGACTCACCCTCCTCCCAGCACCAAGCCTCCTCTCCACCTGCCCAGAGACTCCTTCTTTCCTGTGACAGCCTATTACTACCACCTCTATGCTCACGACCAAGTGCCAGAGAGCTCTGAGCTTGAATCCCGGCTTCTCATCTAAGCTCAGGTGTCACGGTCACATTGGCTTCCCGAACATTTCTACCAGGATGTCCTGCTATTACATCACCTGCAGTGGGACAAAATCTGCATTTCTCAACTTGCCCACAGAACACCGTAGAAGGCAAGCCAGTCCACCTTCCTACTTTGGTAGACCTAGCGGAAGAAACAAATGATGCTTTGGGAAGACTGAGGACCTTGAGGTGTCCCTAGGTCACCCTTCAAAACCTTTCCAGTTATTTATAGATGGCATGGGTTGGAGCCCCAGTTACACCAGAACGTTGCTTGAAAGCCATTTTTCTTTAAAAGAGTAATAACAGAGCTTGGATATAAAGTCCACGGCTCATCATGTCTTTTAAAAGTAAATGGCAGCAAAAGCTACAGGATTAGATTTTCTCTCTCGTTACGTGGCGTTGGTTTAATGAAAAATGCATTACGCTTCATTCTTTCATGCGGTTGAACAAAACTTTGTTCAAGTCAGCTTCCAGAAATTGCACAGGGGAGCAGGTAACTCTCCAAATTAGAAGCAGGGAGGCGAAGCCCACCGTGGAGACTTCGACTGCTCGGGGCAGCACAAAACAGACAACCGTCATCAGTCTATGATGACCTTCCTTTCTCCCTTTTACGCAGTTGTCCTCGAGAACGAAAAAGGGGAGTCTAGGTCCTGGAAAGCAAATACGCAAATTGTCTTTACCTTTTAATGATGCTGGAGGCGACAAGTTTTTCAATATGACACCACTAGCGAGGTTACAGACTTCCTCATTTCCCTCCTCGTTACCGAGAGCAGAAATATTTAGTTCCTCTGTTGGCCTACTAAAATTCTCTACAGGGGGAGAACAAGGGAGAAAAGTTGAGAGTCATTTTTCTGTTATCTTGATTTTCCAAGAAACGTCAAGAGGGATCTTACGAGAGACAGTGCACGCGGAGACGTGCGTTGGCTCGCCAAATATTTTGGAATACTGTTTACGCGAACTCATACGTGAAAATTGAAATGTATTCAAAAATGTTCTGCTGCCCCCAAAGGATTGGCAGTAACTATCTGAAGTCTTCTGTGGTACATGCGGTTTACAAAAAATCTGATTCACAGATTATCAGGACGTATCTCATGGTGACATATATTTGCACGCGCATTCAAATATCCACACTCAGATGCAAACCCATTCTGTGGGAGACGACTTGACTCACCGCATGTTCATCAGAGAGAGATTGTTTAAAATGGTGAGGCTGGGGGTGCCTGGGTGGTGGTGACTCAGTCGTTCAAGTGCCTGACTCTCAGTCCAAGTCATGATCTCATGGTTCAATGAGTTTGAGTCCCACGTCGGGCTCTGTGCTGATGGTGCGGAGCCTGCTTGGGATTCTCTCTCTCTCGCCCTCTGTCTCTCTGCCCCTCCCCTGCCCTCTCTCTTGCTTCGTCTCTCAAAATAATAAATAAACTTAAAAATTTTTAAATGGTGAGGCTGGATCGTAAACTTGCTTAGTAATTTTGTCTCCTGCTACTCTAAAATGCATTACTGACTTACCCTTCAGTCATTCATATAACACCTTCATCGTAAGGCACGGCGATATGTGATGTGGAAATATGGAGGTGAACATAGCTAAGTTTCCAGTCTCCTGGAGAGATAAGATATGTACGCAAGGAGCTAACTTTCCAGGCAGTAAACAGGTGCCAGGTGAGTGGGCTCAAAGACCGTCGAGAGTTCATTATCAACACGGTACAGACCCTTTGTGCACCATAGCCTGTGAAGGCTGTAAATGTGAATAATGCATGCTTCCAACCTCCATGAGCTCAAAGTCTACAGAAACAGAGAGGTAAGTAACTAATCGTTGTGCCAGGACGAGGGACCTAATAGCTAAAAAAGCAAGGAGTACTACGTCGTGAGAAGGGAGAAGAAAAAAATGATTCAGTCTTGGATTCAGAAAGGCTTCATGGAGGAGAAAGTATATTTTGATTGAATCTTGAAGGATGAAGGGGTTTTCCATTGGAAGACGGGCGATCAATGCGAAGGCACAGAAGCCACAGGGCACTCGGCAAGTCAGGGGAGTGTAAGGAAACCAGGACAGCTGAACCCTAGCGTGTGGGATGCTGGAGTGCTACCGTGGGACATGTATTCGGGGAGACGGTTTGGGAGCAGAGTGTGGAGGGCGCTGAACGGCACACTGTGAAGTTGGGACTTTATTCCGAAATAAAGGGGACCTAGCACAGGTTTCCGAACAGGGGAGAGTAGTGATCCGCCAGCTACTTTTAGGAAAGTAACCCTGGAAGTGGGTATGGGAGGAACAAGAGAACAGGAGAAGGAAGACGGGGTAAAAAACAGTAACAACGGGCGATCAAGAAGGGATGGTGGGTAGGACTAGGTAGTGATACTGTGCGGCACACCAACGAGAAGGAGGAAACGGGTCTAAGCAAGGTAGTGATGGCATTGAGACATAAATGTTGCCAGCAGTCACGCGGGGAAATACAGGAGGAGGTGCAGTATGGGGGGGGAGGGCGATGCATTTAGGTTTAAGGAGGCAGAGTTCGAGGGGGTCTGGAAGATGATCCAATGGGCAATTGGGAATACACCGTCTGGAATTAAGAGCGAGGCTGTGGTTGAAGCGCGCGCGCACACACACACACACACACACACACGGAAGCTAGGGAGTAGATGAGTAACTGACCAACACCTGGGGAGAGGGAGCCGCAAGCTAGCAAGGAAGAGGGCTAAGGAACGTGAAGAATGCTGTCATCGCAGGAGTAGACCCAGGGACAGGAGACCAGCTGAGGGCTGGTTGGGGTTCAGAAGCAGGGAGGGGAGGTGCGAGTGTGTTTGAGTACATTAGGAGCAGGAGAGTGGGGTTCAAGGGCACGACTCGCTCCGTGCTCTTTTACGCGTGTTCATTTCCCTTTCTAAGACCTAGCAACTGTGAGACCTGTTCTTTCAATCACACAACTGAGCACCGCCAGGGTGCTGGGCATTGTTCTAGGGTTGAAGATTCAAGTGTGCCAGATTTCCTGCCTCCCAACGCTCAAATTCCAACCATGGCAGGGAGACAACGAACAGTAGATAAATAAATTAATAGGATAATGCCATCATGCGATTTAGCTGTCTGATGAAATAAACCCAGTAACAGAGGGTGCAGGTCAGGGAGGCTTTCTTTTTTTTTTTAATGTTTATTTATTTTTGAGACAGAGACAGACAGAGCACAAACGGGGGAGGGGCAGAGGGAGAGGGAGACACAGAATCTGAAACAGGCTCCAGGCTCCGAGCTGTCAGCACAGAGCCCGACGCGGGGCTCGAACTCACGGACCGTGAGATCATGACCTGAGCCGAAGTCGGACGCTCAACCGACTGAGCCACTCAGGCGCCCCCAGGGAGGCTTTCTTTAGATGGGTCAGAGCAGAGAGAGTCGCCCCAAGCAGGCCACACCTGGGCCGAGAGAGGGGGCCAGCTGTGCCAAGCGTCGGAGGAGAGGGGACAGCGGTCTGCGGCAGAAATGCGGCCAGGGTGGTGGCAGCACGTTGCAGAGCGCTGGTGAGGCCAGACAGGTGTGGAAGTCAGAGCCCGTGGGCTCTCTGGTCCCAGCCGGGAGGCTGGATTTCACCGCGAGCTCCACGGGAAACCCCCAAAAGTGGCGTGCGTGTCTTTGGAAAAGCTTTTTGTCTGGAAAGTTTCGAGCTCACCAAAAGTTGTAAGAATACGACCGTGTACTCCTTGCTCAAAGTCACCCACCGGGAACATTTTGCTTCATGTGCCATATCCTTTTTCTTCTCTGCACGTACATGTTTTTTTTCTGAAGCATTTACATGCAAGTGGCATCATTCAGGCCCCTTTGCCCCAAGTACCTTACTCTGGATTTCCTGAGAATAATGGGGCCCTCTTAGATAACTAGAATACATTTAGAGGCTTCAGAATATTTCATGTTGAAATAGTAATTTGCTGTCCACAGGCCAATGTTGTCAACTGGCTCAACAGTTGGGCCCCTTGAGCACTTTTTTTCTTCCGATATAGGATCCAGTCTAAGATCATGTATTATATTTAGTTGTTGTTTTTTAAGTTACGTGAAATTCATATCCAAACAACCGTCTTAGTGTTTTCAATTCGTTGGCATTTGGCACATTCACACTGGTGTGTAAATAAAACCTCTCTCTAGTCTCAAAAATGTTTAATCACCCCAGAAAATACTGAACGATCTTTTTTTTTAAAAATTTTTTTTAATGTTTATTTATTTTTGAGACAGAGAGAGACAGAGCATGAACGGGGGAGGGTCAGAGAGAGAGGGAGACACAGAATCCGAAGCGGGCTCCAGGCTCTGAGCTGTCAGCCCAGAGCCCGACGCGGGGCTCAAACTCACGGACCGTGAGATCACGACCTGAGCCGAAGTCGGATGCTTAACCAACCGAGCTACCCAGGCGCCCCTGAACGATCTTTGAAGAGTCACCTTTTTTGAAAAGAGGTCTTCACAGACACTGAATAAATGTTGAACAAATAAACAAATATATACGAGGCAGGAACCGTATTGCTCTGTAGTATTCATGTTTACATACGGTCTTTGATTAACTCACTGGTCAATATATCATTGTAATGGACTTACCTAAAAATAATGACTGTAGCATTCATTGTCCAACTGAAAATCCATTACCCTCCTAACATAACTTTGTCCAGAAAAGCCTATTCTGACTGTGTTTTAATCATGACGACCCAGAATGGAAGGGGGGGCGGGGAAAGCTTTCTTTTAAAAAGCAAAGTTAAGTCTCTCACTCTTTGAAAAACAGACCTCTTAACTCTGACCCTGCTCTTCTCAGACAACTGTCGGTCTCATTTCTCCTCTAGATGTGACTCTGCTGGCCTGGTGGCCCTGTGATCAGGCAAAGTATGAGAAGCAGTGGAATATATCATCTCAAGATGGTACTGGTTTTCCTCCTACATGCTCACCCTTACATTTGTCTCGGAGGAAAAAGTTGTCGTTCCGCAAGCTTAGCAACATTAAGGTGCACAGTGCTTACAGCGATAAAAGCCACTACTCGAGACTTCCACTTCCAGAAAGACGGAGTAGACACGTTTCCATCTATTCCTCCTGTTAAGAACAGCTGAAAGCAAATATAAGAAGACTGGCTAGGGAGCTTGGGACGCAAGGAATAACAGAGCGGTGAGTTTCCTGAGTTTTTCTTTCTGTCTTATGTCCCGGTCTTGGAGTGAAGAATCTTGCAACCCAGAAACAGCCAGGATTGCAAACAACAGCCTACTCTTTCTGCCAAAGGACCGGGAAGGGGGCAACTAGCAAGACAGAAAACTTTTGGGCAATAACCATTTTACTCCAGCCAGACAAAAAAACCCAAAACCAAAAACTGTAGCCCACTCGTGCTCCCACCAGCTCCCACCAGCTCCCCTTCAGCACAGCCTGAAGGATGAGCCTAGACTTCCATCCCAGAAGCTGAAAGAGAAGAACCATCAACCCGGAATCCCGTATCCAACACAGATACCGTTCAGGAATGAAGAGGAAATCAAGATAGTCTCATATAATGGGAAATTAAGACAACCGGCAGCCAGCAGACCTGCTCGAAGAGAATGAGTAAGGGACGTTCTCTGAACAGAAAAGAAATCATAAAAGAAGAAATGGAACATCTGCAAAGAATAAAGAACAATGTAAGCAAACATTTGGGGAAATACGATAGATTTCCCTTCTCCTCTTAAGTTTTCAGAATCAGGTTTTCAGTGTGAGCAAAAATTATAACAACTGCCTTATGCAGTTCTGAATGTATGCAGAGAACAATTTTAAGGTAAGTGAACAATAGATGGTAGAGGAATGT